>NC_045764.1:19362916-20745000 GCF_008692025.1 Phocoena sinus
GTAGAATTTTGTCAGTTGGATAAGGATGTGGGGGGTAGTTGGTGGAGATTTTCTAAGCAGAAGGAACTACACATGCAAAGGCATAGATATTTGAGGGAGCCCAGTGTGGTTATGAAGGAGTAGTTCAATCAGGAAAGCTCAAGTTCAGGTGAGGAACCGTCATAAAGATTCATTTATTGTATGTTTCCTGTATGTCAGGTGCTATGTCAGATGCTTTTACATCTGTTCTCTGATTTTAATCTTCAAAGCAAGTGGATAGTGGAGGCATTATTACCCCCGTTGTGTAAATGAGGAGAGTGAGGGCTTCCCTGGTGGCGCAGTGGTTGAGAGTCCACCTGCCGATGCAGGGGATGCGGGTTCATACCCCGGTCCGGGAAGATCCCACATGCCACGGAGCGGCTGGGCCCGTGAGCCATGGCCGCTGAGCCCGCGCGTCCGGAACCTGTGCTCCGCAACGGGAGAGGCCACAGCGGTGAGAGGCCCGCGTACCGAAAAAAAAAAAAAAAAAAATGAGGAGAGTGAACTAAGGCAGCTTCATTGATGCAGGTGAGGAGGACCTGCCATACGTGAAGGAGCAGCCAGGATGCAATCCCAGTTTTGCCTGGTTCTGAAGCCCAGGCTCCTACCCAGGAGGCCAGACAGCCTTGGCTTGTCTGGGGAGAGTCGGGGGAAGGGAGCAGGAAGGGAGGGTTGGGGGAGCCCTTGAGCCAGTACTGCCCAGTGGGAAGGGTGCTGCTGCCCCAGCTCTGTCCCCTGACCCCCTGCCTGCCTGCTTCCACCTCCACTTGCCCATTCTCCATGCCCCTCGCCTTCAGCCACAGCCTGTCTGGGGCATCTGCTCTCGCTTCTGCTGGGTTCCTGGCACAGGGAGACAACTCTTTTGACTTTGGGTGGAGCACAGGAAGGACCAGATGCCAAGTCAAATACAGTCATAGGAACCTCAGGTTGTTTCTCCAGAGAGTCCGCAGAGTACGCTGTTGTCACTTCTGTGGCTTGGGAGTTTTCTCGGTAGTGCTGGGTGTCATCCAAACTGTTGCTGTTGAATCCTTTAGGAAACCATTCTGCTTTGACTTGACTCTGCTGCTCGCCTCCTAAGAGGTTTAAAACAATGGTGGAACGAAGAGACAGGGTGAGAGAGAACTGGCAAGAACCTGGGTTGAGGCCTCTGGGCTCACCATCAACCCTCCAGGAGTTCCTGCATCACACGGAGAATGAAGGAGTCTTGGCCTCTGGCCTTGACTGGGTCAGAAGGCACCATGCAGTGTAAGCTTTTCAGAACTGAAAGATTGTGTGACCAGCGACCCACTTCAGAGTGCCTCTCACCCTGAGAGTGGCTGCTCCTGGGCAGTGCACATGGGTAGGTTCCAGAAAGCATATATTTCCAGTGTCGCCGGGGAAGCACTTTAGAAACAGTGGGATAACCATTTTGGAGAGAGCTCTTTTGTGAACTTGCATCTGGAGGTTTGAAATTGGCAGCAGTCTCTTGAGAGTCAAAGGCTCCTTGACAAGAATCACTGAGAACTTGAGCTGCGACCTGGCAGCCTGAAGCAGTGATTGCACATCAGTGCTCGAAAGTGGTGTGAAAAGGGTGAAGGGTGGGCAGTGAGGGTCTTGGCAAACTCTGGGACCCGATGCTTTTTCCATCCTTTGCCCTCTTCCATTCTTTATTGGCTGTTTTCCCTCCAAACTCATCTAGTTGTCAGCTGTTGCCTTTGCATCTCCGTTTGCCTTGAGCTTCTCTCAAGATGAGGGTTCCAGAATTTTCTCCTACAAGGGGCCAGGTACTAAACATTTTAGTTTTGGACCACACAGTCTCTGTTGCAACTACTCTGCCATTGTAGTGGGAAAGGAGCCACAGACCATATGTAAACAAAGGAACGTGTCAGTGTTCCAATAAAACTTTATTAGCAAAAACAGGTGGTGGGCCGGATCGGGTCCACAAGCCCACAGTTTGCTAGCCTCTGTTCTAGATTTTAATTCTCTCCTTTTTTTTTTCCCTTTTCTGTTTTGAATCTCAAGAACAGGAGCAAAGTGTTAAAAAGGCAAGCTGTTGGTCAGTGTTACCACTTTGGGACTTGCCTCATTTTTAACGTTTCAGAAAGTACATTTTGTTTTGTCTGTATAGGGTTATTTAAATTGAAAGCAGCTGTGAAGGCAAGAATCCTCTCAGGGAGCCTTTGGTATGTCTGCTGCCATGAAGTAGTAATTTTTAATGCACTTTTTGTTATGTAGATACAGAGTTTAGTGGCACATTGCGGAGTAACTCAGGGAGAACTTTCCGCACCGTACAGTACCAGGCATGGTATGATAAGTGCTTCTTGCTGGAATGAACGAACATATGGAGGTGGAAACCATTTAGAAATGATTTCTTTAATCATTTAGAGGTGATTCTGTATTGTATATGGATTCTATATGGTAACATGGCTTCAATTCCTTAACCCTTCAAGATCTTGATTGCGAAACTTTCCCACAGCACCTGAGATTCCTGGGGACAGCAGAGAACACATGGGAAGGTTTTAGGTAGAGCACAGGTGAGAAACTCTCATGGGTTTGTCCTGTCATTGGAGGCTGGTGACCACCCGAAAGGCCACCCTGAGATCATTCAGCCCCACAGATGCAAAAACGCCCATCTTGGCATCCTTCCCTGTTGGCCTGTGGTTATAAGGATGGAGGAAGATTAACAACTAGTGATGAGTTTTTCAGTTCACGGCAGCTGGGCAGAACCACCTGACTCCCCCTCCCCCAGCTTCCATTGAAATGCTCCATGGAAGTGTACAAGTGTCCAGAAAATAATCATGATAAAATAGCAAAGGGAAAGAATCGCATCAGAAAGTCTAATAATGGCATGAGTCCAACTTCGTTTAAATATTTATGTATACCAATAGAAACAGTCCTAGGAAGAGATGTATTAAAATGTCAGCAGTGGCTATCTCAGTGCAACAGAGTTACAGATGATCTTTTTTTGGTCTCAATTTGAAAAAGGTTTTGTACAATAAAATATGTTGCTTTTTATAGTTTAAAAAGACGTTACTTTAAAAAGAAGGTAAAGAATGGGTATCCCAGCCTACCTTTTGTCTGAGAATAAAAGGGCAGGCTCCCCTACGACAGCCTTCTCATCCACCCTGAAGCACTGGAGCTTTCTAGAGAAAAGCGACTCAGCCACAGGTGGATGCTGGGGGCGTAGACATCTGACAGGCAAGGGCTTTCTCCTCTGTAGCCAGTCAGAGCTGGTGTGATGTGGTCCTGAGGACGCGGCTGCCCATTAGCAATCAGTTGCTTGGCGGTTGCCCCAAATGATCATTTGCTTCTCTTTGGTTCCTCTTCAAAGAGCACATGGCAATACGTGTTTCCTCTTGGTCTGGCCTCTCCCTCTCCTCTTCTCAGCCTCTTATAAAGCACACAAAATTAAATGAGCAAGTGTGTTGACCTTTTATATGTATATTTTAAAAGCAGTTTCTAAAGAGATTGATTGCATTTGGATAGCATTTCAGAGAAAGGATAGTTTCTTAAAGAAACATGTATTTGAAAGCACAGGTGTTGTGCAGAAATTCATGCTTCTCAAGAGGTGAAGGCCAGGATTCAGGAGGCCTGCTTGAGACGCTTGTGACAATGGCTTCATCATTTTATGGGGTTAGCCTCTTATTCCTAGGGCCGAAGCCCTTCCTATTTGCAGGCAGAGCCCACTTTCCACAAAGATAAAGACCTTCTACTTGGTAAGGGGTCCTGGGTCACAGCTTTGCTATTGGTGACATTGGACAAGAGTCCTTCTGCTCTAGCCCAAACCCTACCCATGTCAAAGAGAGGCTAAGGGATTGAGAGTGACATATTCACCAAGGAACTCCAGTCATCCCATTCATCCCATTTTAATAACTACCCCCCCACCCCCAACCCCCACAGACACACTTTCTGGCTGTCCCTTTGCTTCATCTTGGTTTCTTCAGGCCATTGTCAAGGTGGTCTTCCTCTTGCTCTAGCTCCCTAGAGTAGGGAACAGCTGGGCCCTGGGTCTGAGGGATGCCTACGAAGAGTGTTGATGTCTTAGATGTGCACTGATGTTCCACCAAGAGCACAGAGCTTGTTGCATCCCACCATGTTCACTCTCATTTGTTATTTTAAAATGCAGCGTGTGAAGAACGTCATAAAATGTAACTCAGCCTTCTCTTTGATGTTATGTTCCAACACACTATTGGACTCTGTCCTTTCAAAATGAACAGCCAGCCATATTAAAACCCAGTCCTCTTTTTTAACTTTCCATTTCATATTGGAGTATAGTTGATTAACAATGTTGGGTTAGTTTCAGGTGTGCAGCAAAGTGATTCAGTTATACATATACATGTATCCTTTTTCAAATTCTTTTCCCATTTAGGTTGTTACATAATATCGAGCGGAGCTCCCTGTGCTATACGGTAGGTCCTTATTGGTTATGCATTTTAAATACAGCAGTGTGTACATGTCAGTCCCCCCGCAAAACCCAGTCCTCTTCTTTTAATGGACTTTGCTTGGATTCTTTTATCTTGTTCTTGGTTCAAGGATCTGTCATAACTTAGAGAATGATCGTGACTTAGTGAGAGTGGATATAAAGTGCTGAGCCTAGTACGTGGCCATATTAAACTGTCAGAAAGTTATATAGATGATATCTGGTCATATACTGTATAAATAATGAGTTCTCTAGAGTCTCCTGTGGCACCTTCTCTTCGAGGGGCTCATTTTGGCCAGAAGAGTGCAGTGTGGCACATGTTCCCTCCCCGCAACCCCCTTAACAGTGGCAAAAGCTCTTTGTTAAATGACAGATATTTTTGGAACACATAACTTGATTCCGATGTTTTGGTGTATGCCTAAACTGGCCAGGGCAACAAGGCTACAAAGACCATGGTGAAACAGGCCTTCGGCAGTTCGCGATGTGACGAGGGTAGTGCACGTACCCCCGGGGCTGTGTGGTGCTTGGCATGTGCTGTATGAATGGCTCTGCGTGCTATGGAGATGGGGGAGTAGGAAACGTTATGTGTAATTGGAGAGACACCTATGGAAAGTGTCGTGGGGGTGGACCTGCAAAATGGTTCTAGGACTGCCAGACAGAGCTGGGGTCGACCAGCCCTCCCGGAGGAAGGAAAAGCACGCAGAGGCCGAGATGGGAAAGAACAAGACATACTGGGGAACAACTAGAGCCAGGTTGCTTTGGGCATAAAGTGTGTGAACAGAAGGATGATAAGTAAGACTGGAGATGCAGGCTGGGTCCAGTCACAAAGGTCTTAAGGGTTTTAAGAGATTGAACTCTATACCATAATAATGACCAACATTTAGTGGACATTTACTATGTACCAGGGGGTCTTAGTCTGTTTGGGCTGCCATAACAAAATTCCACCTACTGGGGGACTTATAAACAACAGAAATTTTTTTCTCAAGGTTCTAGAGGGTGAAAGTCCAAGGTCAGGGAGCCAGCGTGGACAGGTGAGGGCCCTCTTGCAGGTCACAGACTTCTTGTATCTTCACGTGGCAGAGGGGGCAAGGGAGCTCTCAGGCCTCCTTTATAAGGACGTTAATCCCATTCATGAGAGCTCTGCCCTCGAGGCCTAATCCCCCACCAAAGTTTCTATCATAAATGGATGTTGAATTTTGTCAAATGCTTTTTCTGCATTTATCGATAGTATTTTTATCCTTCATTTTATTAATGTGTAGCACATTAACGGATTTGCAGATATTGAACCATCTTTGCACCCCTGGAATAAATGCGACTTGATTATGGTATATGGTTCTATTAATATATTGTTGAAAAGAGTTGGTTAATGTTTTGTTGAGGATCTTTGCATCTGTATTCATCAGGGATACTGGCTTGTGATTTCTGTGGTGTCCTTGTCTGGTTTTGGTATTAAGGTAATACTGGCCTTGTAAAATGAGTTTGGAAGTGTTCTCTCTTCTATTTTTTGGAAGAGTTTGATAAGGATTGCTATTAATTTTTCTTTAAATGAAGAAAGAAAGACCACTGAAGCCATATGGTCCTGAACTTCTGTTTCTTGGGAAGTTTTTGATTACTGATTCAATCTCTTTACTAGTACTTGGTCTGTTCAGATTTCCTATTTATTTTATGATTTAGTGCGGGTAGGTTGTATGTTTCTAGGAATTTATCCATTTCTTCAAATTGTCCAGTTTGGTGGTGTATAATTGTTCATAGTCTCTAATGATCTGCTGTAATAGGTGTAATACCTCCTTTCATTTCTGATTTTATTTCTGGCTCTTTTCTTCGCTGAATCTAGCTGAAGATTACTATTTTTTCAGAAAATCAGCTTTTAGTCCTTCTACTAAATTTGGGCTTTATTTTTTCTTTTTCTAGGTCCTTGAGGTGTAAAGTTAGGTTGTTTACTTGAGATCTTTGTTGTTTTATCATGTAGGCATTTATCACTATGAACTTCCCTCTTACAACTGACGTTATTGCATCCCGCAAGTTATGGTATGTTTTATTTCTTGATTTTCTCTTTTGACCATTTGTTGTTCAGGAGCATGTTTAATGTCCACATATTTTTGAATCTTCCAGTTTTATTCTATAATTGATTTCTACTTTTATACCATTGTGGTCAGAAAAGCTGCTTGATAAGATCTCAGCGTTCTAATTTATTAAGACTTGTTTTGGAACCGAACATATCATCTATCCTGGAAAACGTTTCCTGTGCGTATGAGAAGAATCTGTGTTCTGTTGCTTTTAGATTGAATGTTCTGTAAATGTTAAGTCTGTCTGGTCTAACATGTAGTTGAAGTCCAGTGTTTCCTTACTTTTCTGTCTGTATGATCTATTTATTATTGATGGGGGATACTGAAGTCCCCTACTATTATTGTATTGCTGTCTATTTCTCCCTTTAGGTCTGTTAATATTTGCTTTATGTATCTAGATGCTCCTATGTTGAGTGCATAACTATTTACAAATGCTATACCCTCTTGATGAATTGATCCCTTTATCATTATATTAATGACCTTTGTTTCTTATTATAGTTTGTCTTACAGTATAAGTACAGCTACCCCAGCTTGCTTTTGGTTTCTATCTGCATGGAATATCGTTTTCCATTCCTTTACTCTCAGTCTCTGTGTGTCCTTAAAGCTGAAGTGAATCTCTTTTAGGCAGCATATAGATGGGTCATATTTTATATCCATTCAGCCACTCTGTCTTTATTTACTTACTTATTTATTTTTGGCTGCATTGGGTCTTCGTTGCTGCACACGGGCTTTTCCTAGCTGCAGCGAGCAGGGGGCTACTCTTCCTTGTGGTGCATGGGCTTCTCATTGTGGTGGCTTCTCTTGTTGTGGAGCACAGGCTCTAGACGTGTGGGCTTCAGTAGTTGTGGCACGCAGGCTTCAGTAATTGCAGCACATGGTCTTAGTTGCTCTGCGGCATGTGGGATCTTCCTGGACCAGGGCTCGAACCCATGTCCCCTGCATTGGCAGGCAGATTCTTAATCACTGTGCCACCAGGGAAGTCCTGCCACTCTTTTGATTGGAGATAGTCCATTTACATTTAATGTAATTACTTATAGGTATGTACTTATTACCATTTTGTTAATTTCTTTCTGGTTGTTATGTAGTTCCTCTGTTCCTTTCTCTTCTCTTGCTCTTTGTTGTTTGTTTGATGATTTTCTGTAGTGGTAGAGTCCTTTCTCTTTATATTTTGTTTATCTACTATAGGTTTTTGCTTTGTAGTTACCATGAGGTTTATGTAAAACAACTTGTAACAGTCCATTTTAAGTTAATAACTTATTTTCCAATGCTTTTGATGTCACAAATACATCTTTTTATCTTGTGTATCCACTAACAAATTATATAGTTATTTTTCTACTTTTATCTTTTAACCTTCATACTGGCTTTACAAGTGATTAACCCACTGCCTTTATGACATTAGATTATTCTGAATTTTACTATATATTTACCTTTACCAGTGAGATGCCTACTTTGTAATGTTTTATTACGAATTAGCACCTTCTCTATTCAGCTTGAATAACTCCCTTTAACATTTCTTGTAAGGCTGGTCTAGTGGTGATGAAATTCTTTTGCTTTTCCTTGTCTAGAAAATTCTTTCTCTCTCCTTCAGTTCTGAAGGACAGTTTTCCAGGGTAGAGTATTCTTAGTTGGCAGTTTTTTTTTTTTTTCTTTCAGCTCTTTATATCTGTATATCACGCCACTCCCTCTGACCTGCAAAGTTTCTGCTGAAAAACCTGCTGATAGTCTTGTAGGTTCCCCTTGTACGTAAGTTATTTTTCTCTTGTTGCTTTTAAGATTCTCTCCTTGTCTTTAACTGTTGATACTTAAATTACAGTGTATCTTGGTGTGGGTCTCTTTGGGTTCATCTTATTTAATACTCTCTGGGTTTCCTGGATCTGGATCTAGGTTAGGGAAGTTTTCAGCCATTATGTCTTCAATTAAGTTTTCTGCCCCTTTCTCTCTTCCTCTTTAGGGACCCCTTTTGCTTGATGTTGTCTCGTTAGGCTGTCTTCACTCTTCTTCATTCTCTTTTCTTTTTGCTGTTCTGATTGGATGAGTTCCACTGCCCTTTGAGTTCAGTGATCCTTTTTTTCTGTTTCATCCGGTCTGCTGTTGAACACCTCTACTGTATTTTTCAGTTCAGTTATTCTTCAGCTCTGTCACTTCTGTTTGGTACTTTCTTATATTTTTGATCTCTGTTGAAATTCTCATTTTATGCATGCATTTTTCTCCTGGGCTCTGTGAGCATCTTTATCACCACTCTTTTGAGCTCTTTATCAGGTAAATTACTCATCTCCATTTCATTAAGGTCTTTTTCTGAGGTTTTATCTTATTCTTTCCTTTGGAAATATTCCTCTGTTTCTTCATTTTTCCTCGACAGCCTATGGCTTATATGCGTTAGATGAAACAACTACCTCTCCCAGTCTTGAAGGAGTGGCTTTGTGTAGGAGATGAACCTTATCGTTCGACTCTGCCCTAGCTCTTGGATATCTCTCAAACCTTTGTGATTGATTGTCCAAGAAGCCTACTTTATTCTTAGTGGCTTGCAGTAGTTGAGGGTGTGCCGAGACCTGTCAGGGGAGGATTTCAGTCAGCACCTAGATTCAGGCTGATTGGAAGCCAAGCCCTCATGTAGAAGCTTTTACAGTTTGCAAATATCTCTTTTAGAAGACTGGGAGATGGGTATTTCTGTCTGCTCCCTCTGCCTTGAACCCTGTGGTAATAGCCAGTTAAGAACTATTTCTTTGTTTGCTACCATCCTGAGGAACCCATGAACACAAGCCCCGCTGGCCACCAGAGCCACGGTATCAAGGGATGTGTTCTCTGGTTGACAGACACAAAAGCTAGGTGTCAGATGTGTACATAAGCCCCTTTCTTGGAGGCACCACAACCTAAGGTGGGGCAGAGGGAAAGCATGACAATGGCTCCCGAAGGCCATAGTCTTTTTTTTTAACATCTTTATTGGAGTATAATTGCTTTACAATGGTGTGTTAGTTTCTGCTTTATAAGAAAGTGAATCAGCTATACATATACATACGTTCCCATATCTCTTCCCTCTTGCATCTCCCACCCTCCCTATCCCACCCCTCCAGGCGGTCACAAAGCTGATCTCCCTGTGCTATGCGGCTGCTTCCCACTAGCTATCTATTTTACGTTTGGTAGTGTATATATGTCCATGCCTCTCTCTCGCTTTGTCACAGCTCACCCTTTCCCCTCCCCATATCCTCAAGTCTGTTCTCTAGTAGGTCTGTGTCTTTATTCCTGTCTTACCCCTAGGTTCTTCGTGACATTTTTTTCCTTAAATTCCATATATATGTGTTTGCATACGGTACTTGTCTTTCTCTTTCTGACTTACTTCACTCTGTATGACAGACTCTAGGTCCATCCACCTCACTACAAATAACTCAGTTTCGTTTCTTTTTATGGCTGAGTAATATTCCATTGTATATATGTGCCACATCATCTTTATCCATTCATCCGATGATGGGCATTTAGGTTGTTTCCATCTCTGGGCTATTGTAAATAGAGCTGCAATGAACATGTTGGTACATGACTTCCAGCAGTCCCACTACTGGGCATATACCCTGAGAAAACCATAATTCAAAAAGAGGCCATAGTCTCTGTCGAGTATTTCAGTTGGCCTTTCGTTGTGTGTTCAGTGAGAAGCCTGCCCCTCAGGCCAAAGCTTTCAGATAAGCGAATCGGGTGCTTTTCAGTCAGCTGCCTCTGCACTGGGCCTTGGTGCTGGGTAGCCAGGTGAGCCTGTGTGAGCCCTTTAAGAACTGTTCTCAGTTCACTCATAGCCTGTGGGTCTCAGGGAGGCAAGCCCTGGTGGCTTTCAAACCTGGAAGTTTTGGGGGCTCGTCTCTTAGGTGAAGGTCTTAAAAGTTGGGGTGCCAGATGTGGGGTTCAACCCCTTTGCTCCTCAGGGATAAGCTCCGTCGTCAGTTCCCTCTTGATTGCAGGTTGCCGCACCGGGTTTATGATGAGATTGTCTCAGCCTCTCCTACCTGCTTCAGTGTGCGTTTTTTTCTCGGTTGCCTGGTATGTAGCTATAGATTTGGTGTGTCCGTGGTGGGAGGTGAGCTCAGAATCCTCTTATGTCACCATCTTGAACTGGAACTGTATTTCTTGTCTTTTTGATGACAGGTGTGAGTGATTCCTCATTGTGGGTTTTGTTTGTTTTTTTCAGGCAAGGCTTTATTGGGGCCCCTGCTGCAGCAGCAGGGGGGAGCGAGAACAAACAACAGGTTCCCTTGCTTGCCCACGCCGAGAGGGGGCGAGCTTGTTCCTTACATGGGGTGAAGGTAGGGGTGTGTCCAGGGGTTGGGCCGAAGGGGTAGCTTAGGTGGTGTTGTGTGCCGGGGGCATGCGCAGTGCCCTGCTTTTGCTCCAGGCTCCTCAAAATGGCAGTTGGGTGTTTTTGGTCTCTTTGTATCTTTTGTCTACAATTTGCCCCAACTGAGCATGCACACAGTAATTTTTAGTCCCATACGGTTTCTTTTAATTTGTTGCTTGAGGAGAGGTATGTCCAGGTGTAAGCATTGCAGCACTGCAGTATAGGGTCCCAGGTCCCAGCCTGTCTCATTCCCCCCTAAGAGACTCTACACATTTATTAAGGGGTAAGAGGCTGAAGGTCTCTTCTTCTGAAAGACCCTAGCCTCCCCTAGAGGAGAAGGACCTGACTGTTCCAAGGACCTGTAGGGACCTGGGCCACTTTCCGCTGGAATGGGCTGAATTTCTTGGGCCATCGTGAGCCTTACTTCAAACTGTTGGAGCCTAAAAGACACAAACTTAACCAAAAGGTTAAACAAAACAAAGGCTAAAAAGGAGGAGAACAATTGCCATTAAAGCGCCTAGAAAGGGAAGGAACCAGGTTAACTTTGGGCTTCCTTGACTGTTGACCACCAGACGAGGAAGGTGATATCACCCCTGCCAAAATGATGAAGCCGCTCTGCCTGAGCTTCTATTTCCTTAATATTAACTTTTACCTGTCCTGTTGCATTGATCCAAGTGCAGCGGGAAGTATTAGTTACCGCACAAACTCTGCCTTGCTCTGCCAGAAGGTACTCAAGGGCCAGACGATTGTCAAGAACCACATCAGCCAAGGAAACGAGAGAGGTCCCAAGTCCCATTAAGGCTTCAAATAGGAGCCAACTCACTACATCATTTTACTTACCTGTTGATGGTACCTGTCTTTGGAATAGGCATCTCAGATCTTCCGCTAGCTCACAGGTGCATTGTTCTTCTGTTGTGACCCGTGGGGTTTCTGGAAGTAAAAGCTTTAGTCTGGACAGATGTACCCAACAGATACCCCTTGCAGTTTGACAGCAGTGGGGGTGGTTTAAATTACTTTAAGAGTAATAGTTGGCAATAGTTGGTCTTTGGGGGAGCTCTCTTTCCAGATGTTGAGAAGAACTTGGGTCCCCGGGGTTTATTTGTGAAGGAACTGCTCCTTCCTCTGTATTTTTAGTGGGAGCTGGCAGTGCCTTGTAGGCATAGTCCTGGATTGCTTTCTGAACTTGTCCTAGAATAATATATCTCAGGGTCTGGTTCACTTCCTCATCCAGTAGAATGTCAGTAGTAAGAAAAGGTCTCCCGTAGGTCATTTCAAGGGGACTAAGTTTCAGACCACTCCTGGGGGCTACACGGACCCTGAGGAGTGCAATAAGAGGCAGGTTGGTCCAGGGTGCATGAGTCTCTGGGCAGAGCTTTGCTAAGGTTTTCTTTAAAGGATGGTTCATTTTCTCTACCTTCCCTGAAGACTGGGGGTGCCAAGAGGTGTGTAGCTTATAGTCTAGCCCTAGGGCTGTTGTGAGCCCCTGTGTGATTTTGGCTATAAAAAGAGGGCCCGTTATCGCTCTGCAGGGACTTTGGAAGTCCAAACCGAAAAATTCTTTCTTTTAAAAGGGACTTACAGACTTGTGGGGCGTTCTCAGATCGGGTGGGGAAAGTATCAACAAACACCATAAGATATTTATATCCTGATTGTGGGGGCATTTGGGTGAAATCTAAGTGCCAGGCTTCCCCCGGGTATGTCCCTCGGCGTTGAATTGGCCTGAGTAACGAAGGGGGGATTGGATGGGCCTGTGGTTTATTACCGGCGTGGCAAGCGTTCCTTGTTTTATTGTTCTTTCAAGCCCCTTTCCTGAAAAAGCCTTTTGCCTCAAGTCCCATAGTGCATCCCTCCCGTAGTGGGTGGCGTCATGTAAGCTCTTGGTGAGTCTCCATTGTTGGGCTTCAGGGATTAGAAACATCCTCCTTTTGATGCCAGCCTGTGCTTCCCTTCTCAGAGCTCCATTTCTCAGCATTTTCTTATTCCTGGGGGGGAGAACTGGGGAAGGCTAGGGAGTTCAGGGGGGGCCAATCACTAGAGCCTTAACTTGTTCAGGCTCCCGCAACTGAGCTGCCTGTTTTGCAATTTGATCAGCTTTGCTGTTCCCTTGGCTCGCAAAAGATCACAAAAGATCCATCCCTCTGATGGCCCCTGCAGTGCATTACTGCTACCTGGGTAGGAAGCGACACTGCTTCTAACAGACCAGAATCAAATCTTTATGTTTTATGGGGAAACTTCTAGTGGTTAACATTCCTCTTTCTTTCCATCTGGCAACATGAGCATGTAGCACGTGGAACCCATACTTAGAGTCAGTGAAAATATTTAATTTCTTATCCTTCCCTAATTGCAAAGCTCTCATTAATGCTCGTAAGTCTTACACAAACCGACACTCCCCGTTAGGCTTCTGTACGGGGAGGTTCGGGGTGCTGCAAGGGGATTGGCAGGGCCTAATGAGTCCGTGTTTCAGGAATCTGCTGAGCAGCGGTTGGATTCCCCTCAGGGCCTCAGGCTTTAAAGGATATTGTGTCTTCCAGGGGTATTTTTCCCCAGGCCTTAACCTTATTTTTATTGGGGGAACACGTTTTGCCCTTCCTGGCACCGAGGTATCCCAAACTGCAGGATCTACCTGTTCTGTAATTTCTTGGGGGATGTCTTGGGGCATATTTTGATGCCCAACAGGTGGGTCATCTGGGACTATTAATAGATGCATTCTCCGTTCGGATTACCTTCTTGGATTCACCCTGACCTAAGAATATACTAGCTCCTAACTTATCTCTCCCGAGGAAAGGGACAGGGCATTCTGTCATGTACAAAAAGGAGTGAGTAATAATAATGGACCCGATTCCACAGGCAAGAGGGGATGGTAAATCGCCTTTCCTTTGGCTGTCCATCGACTCCCGTCACAGCACAGTCATGGCTGGAGAGGGGGCCAGCCGGCCAAGTCAGAGCAGGGCAGGCGGCTCCAGCGTCTACAATAAATTCAGTTCTCCTACCTGCCACATCGAGGGTGACCCGAGGCTCCGCTGCAGTCACGAGGATGGATCTGGAGCCAGGGAGGCGCTCGGGCATCCCACAGGAGGGCACCCAGGACATTCCGCCTCCCAGTGCCCCCTTTCTGACAAAAGGCACACTGGTTTGGGTCCAAGGGGCTTCTTGGTGGTCTGTCCAGCCTTCTCGGCCCTCCAGGGTCCCCTCGAGGTGGTGGGTGGATCAGAGCGGCCAGAGGCTGCGTCTTCTTTATTAGCCTCTTATCCTCATTGGCCTCCTCTGTTAAGTCTTGGTTGTTACAGACCTTGAAGGCCTCCTCAGGGTTGACAGCGGGGCTTGGGGCCCAGCCGCAAGCTTCTGGAACTGTCTCCAGATATCAGGAGTGGGCTTGGTGATAAAATGCATGGCCCAGAGTGTCCTCCCTCCTGCAGACTCAGGGTCTGTATTGGTGTCCTTCCTGAATGCCTCTGTCACCCGGCTCAGGAAGCCTGCTGGGCTCTCACCTTCTTCCTGTGTAACCTCTCAGACCTTATTGCAATTTACTGGCTTCACCATACACCTTTTCATTATTTCTGACAGACAAGTAATCTAACGTCTCATCCTAGCTTGGCCTACACAATCTTCACAGTCCCGGCATGGGTCATGTTCTGGGATTGCGTCCCACCTACCTGATAAACTTGGCCATGTGGACTGGTGGCCAGTAGGCCATGTGTGTGTTCCCTGGGCTTTCTCAGTATGCGCTCCTTTTCATCTGGGGTGCAACAGTGGGCCAGAATAATCCATGATGTCCTGCCAGGTGAGAGAGAATGTCAATCCCAGCCTGATAAATTCATCCCTAAACTTGTCAGGGTTCTCTGAGAACCTGCCTTATGGGTTTCCTAAGTCTCCCATTGAGAAGGGGCTGTTGACTCTAATAAGCCCTCTGTTGCCATCGCTACTTCCCGAAGGGGGGAAAGGTGGGGGCTGACTTTGAACCTGATCCCGGGAAAACTTTTTTTACGAGAGAGAAACCAAGCCCAGTCTTGCATCAACCTACTCTTAATAAAACCCATTTACCTAATTAAATTTAATCCAACCTTAGAAAATCCTGACCATAGAAAATCCTGACCAAAGTTCCTAATGTTCCTCTTCCGCAAACCTGCAACTTTCTGTAGCCATACTTTGTCCCTTATTCTTTCCCCATTCAGAAACAGCCAGCTCTAGGACAAAGTCATCCTTTTTCCTTTCAACAAAATATATTCCCATTCCTCGTACCTTCTTTTCTTAACACATCCTACTTTCCTTAAGCCACCATGAACTGTCTTTCACATTAGCATTCCACAAATTGGTAGCGAACATCTCAAGGTGGCACCAAACAGCTTAATTTCTCTCTCACAAGAAGACAAAAGTAGGTAAATTTAGACCTGTTTAGCAATTAATGTTCCAATAGTTTATCTTATTTGAAATGGCCTACATATACAATTAATTCCTACCTTAATTACTTTAGCTTCAAATTCACCAAAAATGGGAGAGACTGTTTTAGAGGGATGTTTCCAAAACATAATTATTCCTATGTAGTTTAGCAAAAAGTTCTTATCCCAGTTACATTTACTTAAAAATTTAATCATATCAGGTTATTGTCCCTGTTGACAGATTTTTATAACAGGAACAATGTACACTTATTGACTTCCAGTAACCCTAGATACAATGAAAGTATTGTACTTTATGTTGATGACTCTAAAGATGGGTCTGTATTAATTAAACCCATAGCTTAAGCTAGACAAGTTAATTTCTGTAGAAGCAGAGATCTCATAGTTTTCCCGCTTGAATTTAAAATGGCCTTTTTTTTCCCCCCTCAGTCTGGGGGACTACAGATGAATCAGGTAGTTCCTGAGAGCCCGGGCAGAATAGCGACATTGCAAGTGCAGAGGAGAGGGAGATGCAAGCTCCTGTCTTTTCTTTTTGTTCTTTGAAATCCCACTAAGTAACCCAAGGCTGGAGTCTCAGGCAATGCGGGCTGTGTTTGTATGTGCTCACAATGTCGGCAGTGACTTCCAGGAACAGCTGGACAAAAACTACATCACAAAGATACCAATCGCAAAACTTAAAGACACAAACAGGAAGTTTTCAGGATTAAGGGGATGGGAGGGTAGGGGTAAGGACCAAGGGAGAGGTAAAGGGAGGAGGGACAGAAAAGCCTGAAAATGAGAAAGAGACAGAGAGATTGCCTTTTCAGCCCGCCCCCTGCGGCTGTCTATTCAGGTACCAATCTGCATGCTTCCAGAAAGGGCCAGTGAAGGAGGGAGCACCCTGTCCACTGCCCATCCGGGGTGATCAAGCCCGGAAACCAGCCAGTTGTATGTCGTCTGTGGGTCCCCGACCCACCGGTGGGACTCTCACCCACGCATGCACCAGTATATAGAAATCTGCCACTTCAGCTCGTTCCCAATGGGACTTCTCTTGGTGGCAGGAAAATAAAGGTGAGAATATGGCGACGATCAGACTTACAGCCCACTACACGATATGAGGTTTGAACCTCTATCGCTCTCATAAATCTCCAGTCAGGGAGAGCCCGCTGGACCAAGGTCTGCAAGGTGTGATGGAAGCCTCTCCCACCTCTGCTTGTCACCCATCACGGTGAGCCATTGCCGGCCGGAGGGAGCTGTAGCTTGCCTGACATCCACTCTCTTGGAAGGACAGAAGGAGGAGAGGAGAGAGAGAGAAGTAGAGAGATTTCAGGAGAGGGAAAGGGAAAATGGTGAGGGACAAAGGGGAGGGGAGAAGCGTTGCCTGAATGAGGGTACCGAGGCCTCTCGGGGGCCAGAAAGGCAGACTTACCAAACGAGGTGATGCTGAAACAAGAGGTTCAGGTGGCCGCTTGTCACCCACGGGGAAGCTGCGTTCGGTGGTCCCGGAGGTGCCCAGATCCTCTCCCCTAGAAGGGACAAGCCCCACGTTGGGCACACAAAATATGTTACCAACTAGGGTTCTTGGCCTCCTTAATCAACAGAAATTGATCAGAGGCCAAGTTCAGTCAGGGCTTTATTGGGACCCCTGCTGCAGCAGAGCAGGGGTGGGGGGCAGTGAGAACAACAGGTGCCTTTGCTTGCCTGCTCCTCACGGTGGTTTTGATTTGTATTTTCCTGATTGGTGATGTCTAGCACCTTCTCATATACTCGTTGGCCATTTGTATAGCTCCTTTGAGAAATACCTGTTGAGGTTCTTTGCCTGAGAGGGGCCGGAGGAAGCTCGCGGACCACTGAAGGGTCCACAGCCAGGACTGATGTTCGTCTTTTTTTCTTATGCTTTAAAATGAACAATCATTTAATGTATTAACATTTTCACTTATAAACATACAATTTGCATATACAGGGAAAAACAGGTTCTGTGGACACAATAGAATACTAGAGACAGGCAAGCAATCAGGAAGACAGGCATGCATAGATGCAATGTGTGGGCAAGACTCCTCCTGGGTCCCTTGGTGGATCCCACAGTTCTCTTAAAGTCACTTTTGTTCGTGATGCCATTTTTGTTGCGGGCGGGAAGAGGGATGTCTCATATGGCCACGATGCTAATGTCATTCCTCAACCTTCTTAGAGTTGTTTTATGTGTGTGTGTGTATAAATAAAATACAATTATATTATTATATATAATATATAAATATACATTTGCACATATGGGAGTGTTTCTATCAGAATGACTAGATCAAAGGGTATATGCAATTTTCATTTTGACACAGATTGTTCTTTATAGAAGTTTACACTCTACCCGCAGTATATGAGAATGCCTACAAGAGAATGCCTGTTTCCCCAAATGCTGATTCTGATTTTACCAAAGGGTAAAATCGAAATTTCATTTTGTTAAAAGAAAAGCAATCCATTGTGGATCTATTTTGCATTTATCTTATTAAGTTTTTCATATAAGAGATTAAGAGATATTTACCTTTCCTGTAGACTATTCATATTCTCTGTGCATCTTTCTGTTTCGGGTTTTGTTCTCTTACTTCTTGGGTCACCAGAGCTCTGTCCTTCTTGCTAGAGTGACATATTTAGAATACCTCTTTTTTCTGTAAGAAACCAAGGGGGCTTAGGTAAGAAACAAAAACTCAGTTTTTCAAAAGAGACACTCACTTCCAGCCCATCCCACGATGACTAGATATGTTTCCAGAATGAGGGTATTTGCAGCTCAGCACAGGCAAAGCCCTTTCGTTGGAAATACGCTGAAGGCCCTCTGTGGATCCAGTTTCGCTTCCAAGTCCAAGTGGGTGATCCTCAAGCTTGGGCTTTACTGTAAAATGTTCTAGAGTCAGATTAGAATTGAACAGGCGAAACTGCTGAATGAGAGCAAAAAGTGAAGCGTGACCTGCTCCAACAGGGACTCAATAGGATGCAAATCGGTAGGCACGTAAGAAGACAAAACCATGGAGTATCTTTTGAAAACAAAATTATCTAGGGTACCCAAACACAGAAAGCAAAAAAGAGGGGCCCTGTATTTGGGGTCCACAGGGTGAAAACAAGAAGGGGGCATGAGGACTGTCCTTATCCCGGGTTGGGGCCATTGGTGACATCGGGGGTCTGTGTTGCCGGGCTGGCAGCACCAGGAAGCTTACCTGGGGAGGTTTTCTGAAACTCACCTGCGTCTCCTGGTGTTTCCTCCCCAGCTCATGTGTTCCTCGGTGCAGAAGGCCCTGTTTGAGGAGGAGGACCACGTCAAGAAGCTGCAGCAGAAGGTGGCCACCCTAGAGAAGCGGAACAAGCAGCTGCGGGACCGGGTGAAGAAGGTCAAGAGGTCCCTGCGGCAGGCGCGGAAGAATGGCCGCCACCTGGAGCTGCTGAACCAGAAGCTGAGCGAGAAGCTGGTGGCCGCGGCAGGCGCGCTCCCGCACATCAACGCGCTGGGCCGTGAGCCCGCGGGCGCCGCCTACCTGCGGGGGTAGCAGGGATGGAGCCTTGGCCTCACCTGGTACCCGCTGAGGCCTCTCACGGGGAGTGGAAAAGGACACTGGGTTTAGACGTGCACATAGCTCAAGAACTCTTGTAGATGATGATATTTTTACTGTGCATTTGGTAGCGTCTAGTTGGTTTACAGGGCAAGTCTCCTATCTCCTTGGCTGCTGGCCTCCTGCCCTTCCCTTGTCCCAGACCCAGTGCTCTGATGCCAGCAGTGCCATATGCTTGCCTGGGGCCTGTCCCTGGCTTCCAGGAGCAGCTTGGAAAAAGTGCACTTATTAGGGAAAGAACATTTTAGAATCTCTAGAGGTACAGAACTCAAGGGGTTCAGCCTCCATTTCCGAAGAAAGGGAGTGTGGTCCCAGCTCTCAGCAGCAGGACAACCATTGGTTTGAAGGAATGATAGGTCGTGGAATCTTCTGGTGTCGTTAAGACTTACGGAGCTCATCACAAGTCAGGGAGTGGAGCTAGAGGTGGCAGGTAATTAAGTAAGAAGAATTATACCTGATTTCCAACCTCAGCTATCCAGAGTTACAGAGGTTTCCCATGGGCCACTTTAAAAGGGAATTGCCTTTATGGTCCTGTCCTGTTTCATGAAAGCACACTTCTAAGTTGGAGGAGCTCGAACAGTATCTCAGCCCCTACTAAATTCTGACTTACTGTTTGCTCAGTGATTACTTCCAACTTCTCTGAATTCGAGGGGAGCTGACCCAATATGTTGTGAATTTCTGTTGTGCAAAGACACCTCCTTACCTACTGGGGTCTGGGGACCTTGCCTCGTTGCTCTGCTCCCAAAAGGGCTTGTTGAGGGCATTCCGATCTTGGCTTCTTTATGCAAATGCTTTGCACCCACCTGGACTGTCCAGACAGACCCTGGGAGTAGTGTTTGCACATCAGCCCGCTTCTCACTGCATTAGATCCTCTGTACGATCGCTTCACCTTCTTTGGGAAGAAACCTCTAGAGAGAGCATTGAAAGTAAAAGATATTCACAATACCTAACACTTGAGCCCTTCACTTAGCCACATGTGATCGCGTCCCAGCTGTGTGACTAAGAAGTGCCCATCCCTTGGTTATCTTCTGATGATGGTTCTCCAAACCAACCAGTGTCCCTTCCCTGCTGTTTTAGGTAGAAGCTGCCCCTTTACCACCCCAGATTCAGGAGGGCCCGACAATGCCGTCCTCTCCATTGGAAATGGCAGTTAGGGTCAGATTTCCATCCCCTGCCTTTAGAAAAACCATGTCCTTCTTGCTCTGGCAGCACGCCTGGGGCGTGAGCCTTGTGACACTTGGGTCTTGATGGTAGGCGATGGCCTCAGAGGAGAAGCCAACGCCCTGGACTGCACAGCATGGGGACTTTTGCTCAAGGGCTCTTTACCGCTAAGCTTCTGCCAGCACTTTATCAGCTGTAATCTTCATGGTCTGGTACAATAGAAGGCACGTCTTGTGGTTTATTCTTCCCAGGGACGTTTCATTACAGCAGTTTTGCTGCCACCCAAGGGAATGACAAGCCTAACGGTGATTTACAGCCAGCGTTTGGAGAACTGTGGAAGCTGGATCTCTTTGGATGTATTATGTTCTGCCTTTTCAATAAACGTGAGCCAGTAGTTCAGCCACAGCAGTAAAGCAATGCGTGTATCTTTTGGAGCAGGGGTCCTGCAGGATTTCCAGCTTTGGCCTGAAAAGGCCATTTAGATCCTCGGGGGGAAGCATCTGTGGGTCACACCTGAGGCATTTAGGAGATTGAGCTGAAGCCTCCTCTGCTTTCCCCGTTGGGATGAGGCTAACCGTGTCTCTCCCCGGGTTCCCATCTCTCAACACACCTGCAGACAAGCAGTGTTATCCTGACCTCACCTCACGAGGGACATGCAGCTTCACTAATCAATGTCTTCAAAAGTACATTAGGATCTGTGCCAACAGGAACTCCCAGGTCCCCATTATCTGCTACGTTGTCATCTTACGGCAGCCCTCGCCACCCGCTCGTTGTATTAGTAGGAATTGTTCATGCAAGAAAAACCCAAGAATTGCTCAGAACTTGACACACATTGGTCGACCTGTCGTAGCACTATCTCTGAGCTGTGTACCATGGTTTAGTTCCACTCAGCGGTTCAAGGAGGCTAAATGACTTTGCCAAAGTCACATAATAAGCAAGAGGCTGACAGAATCTAGTATCTTTAAACTAGGGTCCCCAGGAGTTACAAACTGGTGGCATGTGGGCCACACCTCACGTGGGGATGAGGTTTCTGTGTTTGAATGTCAACCTTCACTGGGCTACAGTTCAGGCCGCTGTCTCTGCTACTATCGCACCCACCCCCCGTTTGGGTTTTTTTTTTTTTTTTTTTTTTTAACACACATCACGCATTTGTGTACCTGCCTGACAGCAGAAGTTAACAGGGATTCCCGCTTCTGTGGTGCAAATCCTCACCTTCCTTTGGGGAGAGAGAACGCAAAATCCAATCACAACAACTATGGATCAGCTGTTGGCTCAGCAACGCCCACATTCTATGATGGTTTAAAAAAAAAAAACAACTAAGTACCCAGAATGCTTTAGGCTCTCACACACACATCTCACTTAATATTCCTAATAATTTCATAAATAGTGATTCTGATCGCCATTTTCCAA
This sequence comes from Phocoena sinus, assembly GCF_008692025.1. Taxonomy (NCBI): domain Eukaryota; kingdom Metazoa; phylum Chordata; class Mammalia; order Artiodactyla; family Phocoenidae; genus Phocoena; species Phocoena sinus. Next base: position 19,384,252 of record NC_045764.1, read on the forward strand.
GAGGAATCTGGGGCTTCAAGAGATTAACTTGCCCCGTGTACACAACTAGGACAGGTGGCCAGTCAAACCTCCAACCCTATCTTCTTTTCTCTTTGCACGAGCTCACCTGTAGAATGGGGATAATCACTCCTACTGTAAAGGCTGTGAGGAGGCCTGAAATTACTCATACAGATGCTTTGATAGCATGATACCTGACACCCCACACGTACTCAATAATATTACTCACAATAATCATCTATATTATAGTGATAAATACTCACCAGAAAGGCCCAATGCATGTCAGAAATAAGAGTGTCTGGTGGGATTCCACGTAATTTTCTCGTCCAATTGCCATACAATATTCCAGCTCCTTTCCATTTTCCTTATTTCTGAACTACCTCCTTTTCTTTCACATTCAGTAGCTGGTTGTTCCTGCAAATTTACCAAGAAAATATAGTCCATCAGAAATGTGTTTGCTCACCTTCCTAGGGTCGAATTAACAAATGCACAACCTAGGGCTTCCCCGGTGGTGCAGTGGTTGAGAGTCCGCCTGCCGATGCAGGGGACATGGGTTCATGCCCCGGTCCGGGAAGACCCTACATGCCGTGGAGCGGCTGGGCCCGTGAGCCATGGCCGCTGAGCCTGTGCGTCCAGAGCCTGTGCTCTGCAACGGGAGAGAGGCCACAGCAGTGAGAGGCCTGCGTACCACCAAAAAAAAAAAAAAAAAAAAGCACAACCTAAAGGTTGAGAATTGCATTTTACTCAGTGAGGAGCCAGGGTACGCGGGAGCTTTTGCAGAAACAAAGCAAAACACAACCAGATAAAACACTGAAAGATGGTGGTTAAAGAAAAAAACAGACATCGCAAGTTAACGAATTTTCTACATATGGGAAGATGCGAGAGTCTGGGCTTATTGAAGTCATTCCTTTGATATGCACCTTAACTAGCTAGGGCCAGTGTCCTGTTTTTCTCCATCCTGAATCCCCTCAGGGTGCACAGTCAGGGCCGCTGCAGTGGCTGCTAGCTTGATGGCCGCAACATCCTTTGTTTACTGATATGGCAGGGGACGTTCTTCATCCATACTAGCTTGTCACTCACACTGTCTAGTTTACCCCCCTTCTCTCCTCCCTTCCAACTCAAAGGAAGGCTCATCCCTCTGGGCCACATCCAGGGTCAAATCCCTGCCCTGTTATCCTGAGTTCATATCGCTCCTCTCAAAACCTGGCTCCACCAATGTTCCCTCTTTTATTATAAATCTTTTCTTCGTTGGGGAATCCTGCCCTTATCCTCCAGTCATGCTCAGATTTATCCATCCCAGGAAAAACCAAAACAGTTTAGAAAGTATTGAAGCTGTGTTTTAAGATGGTGACACAGAAGGCTCCTGGACGCCCCCTCCTCCAACAGACACACCTAGTGAACAACTACACACAGAGCAACTCCCTCTGAAAGAAACTCAAACTGGCTAAGGACCTCTTATACAATGAGGGACCAAGAAAACACCTATGTCTTTCCTATGTATGAGTAGGAAAGGCTGAGACATGCTGCTGCCATAAACCCCAGCCCTGGCACAGACTGTACAGTTTGTGGAAGGAAGTCCCCGAATGCCAGCTTCTCCCTGAGGGGTGAAGGGTTTGCACCCCACATCTACAACCCCCAGGTTTTAAGACTCCTACCCGAGGGGTGGGCCTCCATACACCTAGCTCTGAAAGCCAATGGGGTTTGCGTCCATGAGATCCACAGACTATAGCAAAAGAAGCAGCAGTTGTTAAAGGGCACAAGCACTCACTTCAGCCATCACCTCGGGGTCAGTGCAGAGGGAGCAGGGAAAAAACGCTCACCTCCCAGTCTTTCCCTGAATGCGGTCTACTTGGATACTTTAAAAGCTGCTGCCTGGGGGTCAGGCTTCTAATTGAGCCCATATCTAGGGGCTGACTGCCATCCTCCCCAAAGACCAGGGAAGCCAGTGGACACCACCCCTGTCCTCTCTCTCTGACCTGCTCCTCTCTCTCTGACCTGCTCCAAGTTGCCAGAATCTCCCTGAAAGAAACTTGTACACAAGTCTGCACCCCAGCCTTTGTGGCTGCTGGTAGCTGATGGGTCCCCAGATCACCTGGCTCTGACAGTCACCAGTGCTTCCATTTACAAGTCCCATAGGACTACAGAAAACAGAGGCAGTTTTAAACTGGCCATCCCCCCAGGGATCAGCATAGAAGAAGCAAACAGAAATGCCCAGTCTCCCAGTCTTTCCCTGAAAGGGGTCTCTTTGCATACTTCAAAAGCTTCCGCCTGAGGGTCAGCCTTCTAATGTACTATGCACCTAGGGCCTGATTCCCTGATCCTCTCCGAAGACCAGGGAAGCCCGAAGACACCTCTTCCTCCCTCTTTTTCTAGCCTGCTCCAGGTTGCTAGTTATCTCCCTGGAAGGAACTTGTATACATATCTGTGCCCCAGCTTTTGTGGCTGCCACCTCAGGGGCAGGCACCCAAATTGCTTGGTTCTGATAGCAAACAGGACTTACATTCATGTAGCAAACAAAGAAGTTCTTAAAAGGCTCAAGAGCACACCCTGGCCACAAAGCTATACACCTGGGCCCAGTGCAGAGGGAGTAGGCAAAAACACCCAGCTCCCATTTCTTTCTGGAAGATGCCTATCTACATACTTTCCCAGCTGCTGCCTGAGGGCCCAGCTACCAACCAGCCTTCACGTAGGTGCTGTGATCATTTCCTTTGGAACCCTGTCAAGTTGGCACACCTTCAACTACTGGGAGGTACTAGGAACAAAAAAGGTGGCTTGGACAATCACAAAGGTTACAGGAGCATGAGCCAGCCTGATAGATAAGGTTCAAGGTTCATCTCCTACACAAGACCACTCTAGCAAGACTGGGAGAGGAGACTGCTTTATCTAATGTGCAAAAACAAAGAGTCAAGGAAAATGAAGAAACAGAAGAATATATTCCAAACTAGAGACCAAGATAAAACTCCAGACACAGATCTTAATAAAACAGAGGTTAGTAAGTTACCTAACAGACTTCAACTAACAGACATAAAGATGCTCAGTGTGGTCAGGAGCATCTTTGCTCCATCATCATTTGCATGAACAAAGTGAGAATTTCAACAAAGATAGAAAATATTAAAAAGTACCAATCAGGTCACAAGGCTGAAGAGTATAATAAGTGAACTGAAAAATTCAATAGAGGGTTTCAACAGCAGACTAGATCAATCATAAAGATCCATAAACTTGAGATAAGGCAGTAGAATTCATCTAATCACAGGAGCAAAAGATAAAAGATTGAAGAGAACTTAAGGGATTTATGGGACACTATCAAACAGACCAATACACACATTTATAGGGGTGCCAGAAGAAGAGAAGGAGAAAGGGCAGAAAGCTAATTCAAAGAAATAATGGCTGAAACTTCCCTAACCTGGAGGAAGAAACAGGCATCCAGATCCAGGAAGCCCAGATTTTCAAAAAGGATGAATACAAAGAGACTCACGCTGAGACACATTATAATTAAACTGTCAAAAGATAAAGACAAGGAGAAAATCTTAAAAGCAGCAAGAGAAAGACAACTTGTTATATACAAGAGAACACACACAAAATTATCAGATTATTTTAGCAGAAACTTTGCAGGCCAGAAGGGGCTGGGATATGTATTCAAACTCCTGAAAGAAAAAAATCTACCAACCAAGAATAACCTACCCAGCAAAGTTGTCCTTCAGAATTGAAGGAGAACATATTATATATACAAAACCCTAAAGACTCCACCAGAAAAAGCTCTTAGAACTAATAAACAAATTTAGTAAAGTTGCAGGACGCAAAATCTATATACACAAATCAGAACTGAAGGAGAGAGAGTTTTCCAGACAGGCAAAAACTGAAGGAGTTCAGCACCAATAGACTAACCCTACAAGAAATGTTAAAAAGATTTCTTTAAGCTGGAATAAAAGGGCACTAATTAGTAACAGGAAACATAAAGTATAAATCTTGCTGATAAAGGTAAATATGTAGAGTCAAATTCAGAATAATCTAATGCTGCAATGGTGGTGGGTTAATCACTTATATAACTAGTATAAAGGTTAAAAGGCAAAATAGTAAAAATAACTATAACTTCAATAATTTGTTAATGGATACTAAAGATAAAAAGATGCAAATGTGACATCAAAAACATAAAATGTGCTGGGAGGGGAGAGTAAAAATGTAGAGTTTTAGAATCATTCAAACTTAAGTTGTCATCAGCTTAAAATAAACTGTTATAACTCTTAGATGTTTTATGTAAGCTTCATGGTAATCACAAAGCAAAACCATACAGAAAACACACAAAAGATAAAGAAATCTAAGCATACCACTCAGAAAAACCATCAAATCACAAGGGAAGAGAACAAGAAAAGAAAGGAACAGAGGAATTACAAAACATCCAGAAAACAATTAACAAAATTTCAACAAGTCCATATCTATTAATAACTACATTAAATGTAAGTGAACTAAATTCTCCAACAAAAAGATATACAGTGGCTGAATGGATTAAAAAACAAACAAACATAGCTTTTCCAAGGATGCAGCCTTTGAGAGGTAAGGCAGGGTTGAGACCATCGGCACTGAATATGCGACTGAAACTCTATATAAACTTTTAAGATTCTGGTGGGCAGGTGCAGAGAACTACTCATCTTAACAGCTGCAGGAGACAAGTCTCTTATGTTCACAGGCCAGGAACATGCAAGAATCAAGAGCAAATGTATTTCCACCTGTGTGGCTGACAGGGTATTGGTGCTCTGGCCTGGTGTCAGGCCTGAGCCACTGAGGTGGGAGAGGCAAGGTTAGGACACTGGACCACCAGAGACCTCCCAGCCCCATGTGATATAAATCGTCGAGAGCTCCCCCAGAGATCTCTGTCTCAATGCTAACACCCAGCTCCACCCAACAGCCAGCAAGCTCCAGTGCTGGACATCACAGGCCAAACAACTAGTAAGACAGGAACACAACCCCACTCATTAGCAGAGGGACTGCCCAAAATCATATTAAGTTCACAAACACCTCAAAACACACCATCAGACGTGGCCCTGCCCACCAGAGAGACAAGATCCAGCCCCACCAACCAGAACATGGGCACCAGTCCCCTCAACCACTAAGCCTACACAAGCCACTGAACCAACCTCATCCACTGGGGACAGATACCTAAAACAAAAGGAACTACGAACGTGCAGCCTGCGCAAAGGAGACCCCAAACACAGTAAGTTAAACAAAATGAGAAGATAGAGAAGTATGCAGCAGATGAAGGAGCAAGGTAAAAACCCACCAGACCAAACAAATGAAGAGGAAATAGGCAGTCTACCTGAAAAAGAATTCAGAGTAGTGATAGTAAAGATGATCCAAAATTTTGGAAACAGAATGAAGAAAATACAAGAAACATTTAACAAGGGCCTAGAAGAACTAAAGAGCAAACAAACAATGATGAACAGCACAATAAATGAAATGAAAAATTCTCTAGAAGGAATCAACAGCAGAATAACTGAGGCAGAAGAACGGAGAAGTGACCTGGAAGATAAAATAGTGGAAATAACTACCACAGAGCAGAATAAAGAAAAAAAGAATGAAAAGAATTGAGGACAGTCTCAGAGACTTCTGGGACAACATTAAGCACACCAACATTTGAATTTTAGGGGTCCCAGAAGAAGAGAAAAAGAAAGCGTCTGAGAAAATATTTGAGGAAATTATAGTCAAAAACTTCCCTAACATGGGCAAGGAAATAGTCAAGTCCAGGAAGCACAGAGTCCCATACAGGATAAATCTAAGGAGAAATATGCCAAGACATATTATTCAAACTATCAAATATTAAATACAGAAAAAAATATTAAAAGCAGCAAGGGAAAAGCAACAAATAACATACAAGGGAACCCCCATAACATTAACAGCTGATCTTTCAGCAGAAACTCTGCAAGCCAGAAGCGAGTGGCACAATATATTTAAAGTGATGAAAGGGAAAAACCTACAACCAAGATTACTCTACCCAGCAAGGATCTCAGTCAGATTTGACAGAGAAATTAAAATGTTTACAGACAAGCAAAAGTTAAGAGAATTCAGCAACCACAAACTAGCTTTACAACAAATGCTAAAGAAACTTCTCTAGGCAGGAAACACAAGAGAAGGAAAAGACCTACAAAAACAAACCCAAAACAATTAAGAAAATGGTAATAGGAACTTACATATCAATAATTACCTTAAATGTAAATGGAATAAATTATCCAACCAAAGACACAGATTGGCTGAATGGATACAAAAACAAGACCTGTATATATGCTGTCTACAAGAGACCCAGTTCAGATCTAGGGACACATACAGAATGAAAGTGAGGGGATGGAAAAAAGATATTCCATGAAAATGGAAATCAAAAGGTGGAGTAGCAATTCTCATGTCAGACAAAATAGACTTTAAAATAAAGACTACTACAAGAGACAAAGAAGGACACTACATAATGATCAAGGGATCAATCCAAGAAGATATAACACTTGTAAATATTCATGCACCCAACATAGGGGCACCTCAATACATAAGGCAAGTGCTAACAGCCATAAAAGGGGAAATCGACAGTAACACAATAACAGTAGGGGACTTTAACACCCCACTTTCACCAATGGACAGATTATCCAAACAGAAAATAAATAAGGAAACACAAGCTTTAAATGACACATTAGACCAGATGGACTTAATTGATATTTATAGGACATTCCATCCAAAACAACAGAATACATTTTCTTCTCAAGTGCTCATGGAACATTACCCAGGATAGATCATATCTTGGGTCACATATCAAGCCTTGGTAAATTTAAGAAAACTGAAATCGTATCAAGTATCATTTCCAACCACAATGCTATACGACTAGATATCAATTACAGGAAAAAACTGTAAAAAATACAAACACATGGAGGCTAAACAATATGGCACTAAATAACCAAGAGATCACTGAAGAAATCAAAGAGGAAATCAAAAAATACCTAGAAACAAATGACAATGAAAACATGATGACCCAAAACCTATGGGATACAGCAAAAGCAGTTCTAAGAGGGAAGTTATAGCAATACAATCCTATCTCAAGAAACAAGAAATATCTCAATTAAACAACCTAACCTTACACCTAAAGCAATTAGAGAAAGAAGAACAAAAATCTCCCAAAGTTAGCAGAAAGAATGAAATCATAAAGATCAGATCAGAAATAAATGAAAAAGAAATGAAGGAAACAACTGCAAAGATCAATAAAACTAGAAGCTGGTTCTTTGACAAGATAAACAAAATTGATAAACCATTAGTCAGACACATCAAGAAAAAAAGGGAGAAGACTCAAATCAACAGAATTAGAAACGAAAAAGGAGAAGTAACAACTGACACTGCAGAAATACAAACGACCATAAGAGACTACTACAAGCAACTATATGCCAATAAAATGGACAACCTGGAAGATAATGGACAAATTCTTTAAAAAGTACAACCTGCCAAGACTGAACCATGAAGAAATACAAAATATGAACAGACCAATCACAAGCACTGAAATGGACTGTGATTAAAAGTCTTCCAACAAACAAAAGCCTGGAACCAGATGGCTTCACAGGCCAATTCTATCAAACATTTAGAGAAGAGCTAACATCTATCCTTCTTAAAATCTTCCTAAATATAGCAGAGGGAGGAACACTCTCAAACTCATTCTATGAGGCCACCATCACCCTAATACCAAAACCCGATGAAGATGTCACAAAAAAAGAAAACTACAGGCCAATATCACTGATGAACACAGATGCAAAAATCCTCAACAAAATACTAGCAAACAGAATCCAACAGCACATTAAAAGGATCGTACACCATGATCAAGTGGGATTTGCCCCAGTAATGCAAGGATTCTTCAATATACACAAATCAATCAATGTGATACACCATATTAACAAATTGAAGGATAGAAACCATATGATAATCTCAATAGATGCAGAAAACGCTTTCGACAAAATTCAACACCCATTTATGATTAAAAACTCTACAGAAAACAGGCATAGAGGGAACCTACCTCAACATAATAAAGGCCATATATGACAAACCCACAGCCAACATCGTTCTCAATGGTGAAAAATGGAAACCACTTCCTCTAAGATGAGGAACAAGACAAGGTTGCCCACTCTCACCACTATTATTCAACATAGTTTTGGAAGTTTTAGCCACAGCAATCGGAGAAGAAAAAGAAACAAAAGGAATCCAAATCGGAAAAGAAGAAGTAAAACTGTCACTGTTTGCAGATGACATGATACTAAACATAGAGAATCCTAAAGACGCTACCACAAAACTACAAGAGCTAATCAATGAATCTGGTAAAGTAGCAGGATACAAAATTAATGCACAGAAATCTCTTGCATTCCTATAAACTAATGATGAGAAATCTGAAAGAGAAATTAAGGAAACACTTCCACTTACCATTACAAGAGAAAGATAAAATACCTAGGGATAAACCGACCTAAGGAGACAGAAGACCTGTATGCAGAAAACTATAAGACACTGATGAAAGAAATTAAAGACAATACAAACAGATGGAGAGATATACCATGTTCTTGGATTGTAAGAATCAACATTGTGAAAATGACTACACCACCCAAAGCAATCTACAGATTCCATGCAATCCCTATCAAACTGCTAGTGGCATTTTTTCACAGGAGTAGAACAAAAAATTTCACAATTTGTATGGAAACACAAAAGACCCCGAATAGCCAAAGAAATCTTGAGAACAAAAAACGGAGCTGGAAGAATCAGGCTCCCTGACTTCAGACTATACTACAAAGCTACAGTAATCAAGACAACATGGTACTGGCACAAAAACAAATATAGATCAATGGAACAGGATAGAAAGCCCAGAGATAAACCCATGCACATATGGTCACCGTATCTTTGATAAAGGAGGCAAGAACATACAATGGAGAAAAGACAGCCTCTTCAATAAGTGGTACTGGGAAAACTGGACAGCTACATGTGAACGAATGAAATTAGAAACACTCCCTAACACTATAAAGAAAAAATAAACTCAAAATGGATTAAAGACCTAAATGTAAGGCCAGATACTATAAAATTCTTAGAGGAAAATATAGGCAGAACAGTCTATGACATAAATCACAGCAAGATCCTTTTTGACCCACCTCTTAGAGAAACGGGACCTAATGAAACTTAAAAGCTTTTGCACAGCAAAGGAAACCAAAAACAAGATGAAAAGACAACCCTTAGAACCGCAGAAAATATTTGCAAATGAAGCAACTGACAAAGTATTAATCTCCAAAATATACAAGTAGCTCATGCAGCTCAATATCAAAAAAGCAAACAACCCAATCCAAAATTGGGCAGAAGACCTAAATAGATATTTCTCCAAAGAATATATACAGATTGCCAACAAACACATGAAAGGAAGCTCAACATTGCTAATCATTAGAGAGATGCAAATCAAAAACTACAATGAGGTATCATCTCACACCGGTCAGAGTGGCCATCATCAAAAAACCTACAAACAATAAATGCTGGAGAGGGTGTGGAGAAAAGGGAACACTCTTGCTCTGTTGGTTAGGATGTAAGTTGATACATCCTTAAAAAACTAAAAATAGAACTACCTTATGACCCAGCAATCCCACTACTGGGCATACCTTGAGATAACCATAATTCAGAGAGAGTCATGTACCACAATATTCATTGCAGCACTATTTACAATAGCCAGGACATGGAAGCAACCTAAGTGTCCATCGACAGATGAATGGATAAAGAAGATGTGGCACATATATAGAATGGAATATTACTCAGCCATAAAAAGAAATGAAATTGAGTTATTTGTAGTGAGGTGGATGGACCTAGAGTCTGTCATACAGAGTGAAGTAAGTCAGAAAGAGAAAAACAAATACCGTATGCTAACATATATATATGGAATCTTAAAAAAAATGGTTCTGAAGAACCTAGGGGCACGACAGGAATAAAGATGCAGACGTAGAGAATGGACTTGAGGACATGGGGAGGGGGAAGGGTAAGCTGGGACGAAGTGAGAGAGTAGCATTGAGATATACACTCTACCAAATGTAAAATAGATAGCTAGTGGGAAGCAGCTGCATCGCACAGGGAGATCCACTCCATGCGGTGTAACCCCCTAGAGGGGTGGGATAGGGAGGGTGGGAGGGAGATGCAAGAGGAAGTGGATATGGGGATATATGTATACATATAGCTGATTCACTTGTTCTACAGCAGAAAGTAACACACCATTGTAAAGCAATTATACTCCAATAAAGATGTTAAAAAAAAAAAACAAACAAGACCCATCTGTATGCTGCTTATAAGAGATTCACTTTGTCTTTAAGAACACACACAAAGTAAAAGTGAAGGAATGGAAAAAAGATCTTTCATATAATCAGAAACCCAAAAAAGGCTTGGGTAGCTATATTTATATTAGATAAAATAGACCTTAAGACAAAGGTTGCAGTAAGAGACAAAGATGGTAATTATGTAACAATAAAGGGGCCAATCCAACAATAAGATATAACATTTGTAAATATTTATGCACCCAGCATAGAAGAACCTAAATATATAAAACAAATATTTACAGCCCTAGAGGAAGAAACAGACTGCTATACAATAATAGTAGGGACTATTTTTCTACTGACTCTACTTTCATCAATGGGTCGATCATCTAGAGAGAAAATCAATAAGAAAACACTGGACTTGGGACTTCCCTGGTGGTCCAGTGGTTGGGACTTCACCTTCCAATGTAGAGGGTACGGGTTCGATCCCTGGTTTGGGAGCTGGGATCCCACATGACTCACAGCCAAAGAGCCAAAGCATGGGACAGGAGTGGTGTCGTCACAAATTCAATAAAGACTTTGGAGAATGGTCCATATCCAAAGAAAAAGAAAAAAACCTTTAAAAAAGAAAAGAAAACACTGGACTTAACTGACATGGTAGACCAGATAAACTTGGCAGACATTTAAGAACATCCCATCCAATAGCAGCAGACAACACATTCTTCTCAAGTGCACATGGAACATTATTTAGGATAGGCCATACATTAGGTCACAAAACAAGTCAACAAATTTAAGAGGACTGAAATTATATCAGGCATCTTTTCCAACCATAATGGTATGAAACTAGAAATCAATTACAAGAAAAAAACTGGAAAAGTCACAGATATGTGTTGGTTAAAAAATACACTACTGAAAATCAATGGGTCAAAGAAGAAATTTTTAAGAGAAATAAAAAAATAACACAAGACAAATGAAAATGGAAACACAACATACTAAAACTTAAGGGGTGCAGCAAAAGCAGTTATGGGAGAGATGTTCAAGTGATAAATGCTTACATTAAGAAACAAGAAATATCTCAAATAAACAACTCTCTATTGGAAGGAATTAGAAAAAGAACAAAGTAAGCCCAAAGTTAGTAGAAGGAAGGAAATATCAAATATCAGAGCAGAAATAAATGAAACAGAGACTAAAATGACAAAAGATCAATGAAACTAAGAGCTGGTCTTTCAAGAGGTAAAAAAAAAGTTAAACATATCTTTAACTATACCCACCAGGAGAAAAAGAGAGAGGACTCAAATAAATAAAATCAGCAATAAAAGATGAAATTTTACAACAGAAATTTACAACAGATATCACAGAAATACAAAGGATCATAAGAGACTATTATGTACAATTATATGCCAACAAATTGGACAATTTTTAATAAATGCATATATTCTTACAAACATAAAACCTACCAAGACTGAATCATGAAGAAATAGAAAATGTGACAAAGCAATTACTAGCAAGGAGATTGCATAAGTAATCAAAAAGCTCCCAACAAGTGAAAGTCCAGTACCAGATGGCTTTGCTTGTGTATTCTTCCAAACATTTAAGAAGAACTAATACAAATTCTTCTCAAACTCTTCCAAAAAAAAAAAAAAAGAGAGAAAAGCAGAGAATACTTGTAAACACATTTTACTAGGCCAGAATTACCCTAATACCAAAACCAGACAAGGACACTACAAGAAAAGAAAATTACAGGCCAATATCCCAGATGAAAATACATGCAATAATCCTCAAAAATCAACAATATTCAATATTCAACCAAATACAACAATACATTAATGGGATCATATAGCATGATCACGTGGGATTTATTTCAGGGATACAAGCATGGTTCAACACCCACAAATCAATGTAATACACCACATTAACAAAATCAAAGATTAATATGACCATCGCAATAATACATAAAAGAGTACTGGACTGGGCTTCCCTGGTGGTGCAGTGGTTGAGAGTCTGCCTGCCGATGCAGGGGACACGGGTTCGTGCCCCAGTCCGGGAAGATCCCACATGCCGTTGAGTGGCTAGGCCCGCGAGCTATGGCCGCTGAGCCTGCGCGTCCGGAGCCTGTGCTCCGCAACGGGAGAGGCCACAACAGTGAGAGGCCCGCGTACCGCAAAAAAAAAAAAAAAAGAGTACTAGACAAAACTGAACATCCATTCATGATAGAAACTCTCAATGAAGTGGATACAGAGTGACTGAAACTCAACATAATAAAAGCCTTGTGTGACAAGTCCACAGCCAAGATCACACTCAGCAGTAAAAAGCTGAAAGCTTATCTTCCAAGATCAAGAACAAGACGAGGACACCCATTCTGATCACTTTTATTCAACTGAGTACTGGAAATCCTAACCTGGCAATTACACAAGAAATAAAAGGCATCCAAATCAGCAATGAAGAAGTAAAACTGTCTCTATTTGCAGATGACATGCTATTATATATAGAAAACCCTAAAGACCACATCAAAAATGTTAGAATAGACAATAAAGTTGTAGGATACAAAAATCAATATACAAAAATCAGTTGTACACACACACACACACACACTACCACAAGCAAATTAAATAAATCATTCACTCAACATTCAAAGTATAGAAGACAGAAATTTAAAACAAGCTTTGGTGCTACAGAGGAAGTACCATAAGGGAATGAAAAGCAAAGTTTACCCTTTTACCTGTTGCAAAAGGATTTAACTAGTAAACATTTAACAAAGAGAAATTAAGTTAAATACCTAGAAACCAATGAGCTACTTATGAACAGTTTATTAGAACAAGCTCATCAATGTAGCAAAATAGTGAGATTTATAAATAGAGATGACAAGCCTAATGAGCCTGGTGATAGCTGGTTGTCCAAGGAAAGAATCTTAGTTCAACTTTAAAAAATTACCCCAAATTATATATTTTAAGGTATTTTTACAAAGGTACAGGTTTATAGAAATGGGCACAACCTTATCTAGAGAGTAAAAATAAACAACACAATAGTTGGCTTAAAATCATCCACCAATTAAAAAGTGTTCAAACTCAACAATAACTTGATCTTAATATCAACAATAAACAAATCAACCCCTAGTTTTACACTGGAATAATCTAATAACCAATAGAAGCAATAATGTTAACACGAATAACAAGAACCACTTCTCCTCGCATAAGGTTACATCAGTTACTGATAGCTAACAGCAAATAAACACAATTCAACATTGAATTATTTATTAAGTACACTGTTAACCTAACACAGGCATGCACTCAAGGAAAGATTTTAAAAAGTAAAAGGAACTCAGCAAACACAAACCTTGCCTGTTTACCAAAAACATCACCTCTAGCATAACTAGTATTAGAGGCACTGCCTGCTCAGTGACAACTGTTAAACTACCGCAGTATCCTGACCATGCAAGGGTAGCATAATCATCTGTTCTCTAAATAAGGACTTGTATGAATGGCCACACAAGGGTTTCACTACCTCTTACTTTCAATCAGTGAAGCTGACCTTCCCACGAAGAGGCAGGAATAACAAAATACGATAGGAAGGCCTTCTGGAGCTTTATTAGCCCCCCAAAACTAACAAACCCTCAACAGATAACAAAATTTTCACATGGGTTGACAATTTTTTTTTAATAGTTTTTTTCTATTTTTTTTTACAGCAGGTTATTAGTCATCAATTATATACACATCAGTGTATGCAAATCGATCCCAATTGCCCAATTCATCACACACACACCCTCCCCCGCCGCTTTCTCCTCTTGGTGTCCATATGTTTGTTCTCTACATCTGTGTCTCAATTTCTGCCCTGCAAACCGGTTCATCTGTACCATTTTTCTAGGTTCCACATATATGCGATAATATCTGATACTTTGTTCTCTTTCTAACTTACTTCACTCTGTATGACAGTCTCTAGATCCATCCATGTCTCAACAAATGACCCAATTTCGTTCCTTTTTATGGCTGAGTAATATTCCATTGTATATATGTACCACATCTTCCTTATCCATTTGTCTGTCGATGGGCATTTACATTGCTTCCATGATCTGGCTATTGTAAATAGTGCTGCAATGAACATTGGGGTGCATGTGTCTTTTTGAATTGTTGTTTTCTCTGGGTATATGCCCAGTAGTGGGATTGCTGGATCATATGGTAATTCTATTTTTAGTTTTTTAAGGAACCTCCATACTGTTCACTATAGTGGCTGTATCAGTTTACATTCCCACCAACAGTGCAAGTGAGTTGCACTTTTCTCCCTTTTCTCCTCACCCGCTCCAGCATTTGTTGTTTGTAGATTTTCTGATGATGCCCATTCTAACTGGTGTGAGGTGATACCTCATTGTAGTTTTGATTTGCATTTCTCTAATAATTAGTGATCTTGAGCAGCTTTTCATGTGCTTCTTGGCCATCTGTATGTCTTCTTTGGAGAAATCTCAATTTAGGTCTTCTGCCCATCTTTGGATTGGGTTGTTTGTTTTTTTAATATTGAGCTGCATGAGCTGTTTATATATTTTGGAGATTAATCCTTTGTCCATTGATTTGTTTGCAAACATTTTCTCCCATTCTGAGGGTTGTCTTTTCGTCTTGTTTGTAGTTTCCTTTGCTGTGCAAAAGCTTTTAAGTTTCATTAGGTCCCATTTGCTTATTTTTGTTTTTATTTCCATTACTCCAGGAGGTGGATCAAAAACGATCATGCTGTGATTTACGTCAAAGAGTGTTCTTCCTTTGTGTTCCTCTAAGAGTTTTATAGTGTCCGGTCTTACATTTAGATCTCTAATCCAGTTTGAGTTTATTTTTGTGTATGGTGTTAGGGAGTGTTCTAATTTCATTCCTTTACATGTAACTGTCCAGTTTCCCCAGCACCACTTATTGAAGAGACTGTCTTTTCTCCATTGTATATCCTTGCCTCCTTTACCATAGATTAGTTGACCATAGGTGCGTGGGTTTACCTCTGGGCTTTCTATCTTGTTCCACTGATCTATGTTTCTGGTTTTTTTTGCGGTACGCGGGCCTCTCACTGCTGTGGCCTCTCCCGTTGTGGAGCACAGGCTCCGGACGCGCAGGCTCAGCGGCCATGGCTCACAGGCCCAGCTGCTCCGCAGCATGTGGAATCTTCGCCAACTGGGGCATGACCCTGTGTCCCCTGCATCGGCAGGCAGACTCTCAACCACTGCGCCACCAGGGAAGCCCTAAGTTTCTGTTTTTGTGCCAGTACCATATTGTCTTGATTACTGTAGCTTTGTAGTATAGTCTGAAGTCAGGGAGCCTGATTTCCTCCAGCTCCGTTTTTTCCCCTCAAGACTGCTTTGGCTATTCGGGGTCCTTTGTGTCTCCATACAAATTTTAAGATTTTTTGTTCTAGTTCCGTAAAAATTGCAATTGGTAATTTGATAGGGATTGCATTGAATCTGTAGATTGCTTTCGGTAGTACACTCATTTTCACAATATTGATTCCTCAAATTCAAGAACATGGTATATCTCTCCGTCTGTTGGTATCATGTTTAATTTCTTTCATCAGTGTCTTATAGTTTTCTGTATACAGGTCTTTTGTCTCCCTAGGTAGGTTTATTCCTAGGTATTTTATTCTTTTTGTTGCAGTGGTAAATGGGAGTGTTTCCTTAATATCCCTTTCAGATTTTTCATCATTAGTGTATAGGAATGCAAGAGATTTCTGTGCATTAATTTTGTATCCTGCAACTTTACCAAATTCATTGTTGATTAGCTCTAGTAGTTTTCTGGTGGCATTTTTAGGATTCTCTATGTACAGTATCATGTCATCTGCAAACAGTGACAGTTTTACTACTTCGTTTCCAATTTGTATTCCTTTTATTTCTTTTTCTTCTCTGAATGCTGAGGCTAGGACTATGTTGAATAATAGCGGTGAGAGTGGACATCCTTGTTTCGTTCCTGATCTTAGAGGAAATGCTTTCATTTTTTTCACCATTGAGAATGATGTTTGCTGTGGGTTTGTCATATATGGCCTTTATTATGTTGAGGTAGGTTCCCTCTATGCCCACTTTCTGTAGAGTTTTTATCATAAATGGTGTTGAATTTTGTCAAAAGCTTTTTCTGCATCTATTGAGATGATCATATGCTTTTTATTCTTTAATTTGTTAACATGGTGTATCACATTGATTGATTTGTGTATATTGAAGAATCCTTGCATCCCTGGGATAAATTCCACTTGACCATGGTGTATGACCCTTTTAATGTGTTGTTGGATTCTCTTTGCTAGTATTTTGTTGAGGATTTTTGCATCTGTATTCATCAGTGATGTTGGTCTGTAATTTTCTTTTTTTGTAGTATCGTTGTCTGGTTTTGGTTTCAGGGTGATGGTGGCCTCATAGAATGAGTTTGGGAGTGTTCCTTCCTCCACAATATTTTAGAAGAGTTTGAGAAGGATGGGTGTTAGCTCTTCTCTAAATGTTTGATAGAATTAACCTGTGAAGCCATCTGGTCCTGGACTTTTGTTTGTTGGAAGATTTTTAATCACAGTTTCAATTTCATTACTTGTGACTGGTCTGTTCATATTTTCTATTTCTTCCTGGTTCAGTCTTGGAAGGTTATACCTTTCTAAGTATTTGTCCATTTCTTCCAGGTTGTCCATTTTATTGGCATAGAGTTGCTGGTAGTAGTCTCTTAGGATGCTTTGTATTTCTGCAGTAACTTCTCCTTTTTCATTTCTAATTTTATTGACTTGAGTCCTCTCCCTCTTTTTCTTGATGAGTCTGGCTAACGGTTTATCAGTTTTATCTTCTCAAAGAACCAGCTTTTAGTTTTATTGATCTTTGCTATTATTTTCTTTGTTTCTATTTCATTTATTTCTGCTCTGATCTTTATGATTTCTTTCCTTCTGCTAACTTTGGGTTTTGTTTGTTCTTCTTTCTCTAGTTCCTTTAGGTGTAAGGTTAGATTATTTATTTGAGATTTTTCTTGTTTCTTGAGGTAGGGTTGTATAGCTATAAACTTCCCTCTTAGAACTGCTTTTGCTGCATCCCATAGCTTTTGCATTGTCGTGTTTTCATTGTCATTTGTCTCTAGGTATTTTTAAATTTCCTCTTTGATTTCTTCAGTGAGATCTCTTGGTTATTTAGTAACGTAGTATTAAGGCTCCATGTGTTTGCATTTTTTATGTTTTTTCCCCTGTAATTCATTTCTAATCTCATAGCGTTGTGGTCAGAAGAGATGCTTGATATGATTTCAATTTTCTTAAATTTACTGAGGCTTGATTTGTGATCCAAGATGTGATCTATCCTGAAGAATGTTCCATGCACACCTGAGAAGAAAGTGTAATCTGCTGTTTTTGGATGTAATGTCCTATAAATATCAATTAAATCTATCTGGTCTATTGTGTCATTTAAAGTTTCTGTTTCATTATTTATTTTCATTTTGGATGATCTGTCCATTGGTGTAAGTGAGGTGTTAATGTCCCCCACTATTATTGTGTTACGGTCGATTTCCTCTTTTACAGCTGTCAGCAGTTGCCTTATGTATTGAGGTGCTCCTATGTTGGGTGCATATATATTTATAATTGTTATATCTTCTTCTTGGATTGATCCCTTGATCATTATGTAGTATCCTTCCTTGTCTCTTGTAACATTCTTTATTTTAAAGTCTATTTTATCTGAGTATTGCTACTCCAGCTTTCTTTTGATTTCCATTTGCATGGAATATCTTTTTCCATCCCCTCACTTTCAGTCTGTATGTGTCCCTAGGTCTGAAGTGGGTCTCTTATAGACAGCATATATATGGGTCTTGTTTTTTGTATCCATTCAGCAAGTTTGTGTCTTTTGGTTTGAGCATTTAATCCATTCACGTTTAAGGTAATTATCAATATGTATGTTCCTATGACCATTTTCTTAATTATTTTGCATTTGTTTTTGTAGGTGCTTTTCTTCTCTTGTGTTTCCCACTTAGAGAAGTTCCTTT
Source organism: Phocoena sinus (assembly GCF_008692025.1). Classification (NCBI taxonomy): domain Eukaryota; kingdom Metazoa; phylum Chordata; class Mammalia; order Artiodactyla; family Phocoenidae; genus Phocoena; species Phocoena sinus. The sequence continues at coordinate 19,402,475 of NC_045764.1, forward strand.
AGCATTTGTTGTAGAGCTGGTTTGGTGGTGCTGAATTCTCTTAGCTTTTGCTTGTCTGTAAAGCTTTTGACTTCTCCATCAAATCTGAATGAGATCCTTGCTGGGTAGAGTAATCTTGGTTGTAGGTTCTTCCCTTTCATCACTTTAAGTATATCATGCTACTCCCTTCTGGCTTGTAGAGTTTCTGCTGAGAAATCAGCTGTTAACCTTATGGGAGTTCCCTTGTATGTTATTTGTCATTTATCCCTTGCTGCTTTCAATTTTTTTTCTTTATCTTTAATTTTTGCCAATTTGATTACTATGTGTCTCAGTGTGTCTCTCCTTGGGTTTATCCTTTATGGGACTCATTGCGCTTCCTGGACTTGGGTGGCTATTTCCTTTCCCATGTTGGGGAATTTTTCTACTATAATCTCTGCAAATATTTTCTCTGGTCCTTTCTGTCTCTCTTCTCCTTCTGGAATCCCTATAATGCAAATGTTATTGCATTTAATGTTGTCCCAGAGGTCTCTTAGGCTGTCTTCATTTCTTTTCATCCTTTTTTCTTTATTCTCTTCCGCAGCAGTGAACTACACCATTCTGTCTTCCAGGTCACTTATCCATTCTTCTGCCTCAGTTATTCTGCTATTGATTCCTTCTCGTAGTTTTCATTTCAGGTATTGTATTGTTCATCTCCATTTGTTTGTTCCTTAATTCTTCTAGCTCTTTGTTAAACATTTCTTGCATCTTCTTGATCTTTGCCTCCATTGTTTTTCCGAGGTCCTGGATTATCTTCACTATCATTATTCTGAATTCTTTTTCTGGATGGCTGCCTATTTCCACTTCATTTAGTTGTTTTTCTGGGGTTTTATCTTGTTCCTTCATCTGGTACATAGCCCTCTGCATTTTCATCTTGTCTTTCTGTGAATGTGGTTTTTGTTCCACAGGCTGCAGGATCATAGTTCTTCTTGTTTCTCCTGTCTTCCCTCTGGTGGATGAGGCTGTCTAACTGGGTTGACAATTTTGGTTGGGGTGACCTTGGAGAACAAAAAAGTCTCTGAGTGATTAAAGTCTAGACACACTAGTCAAAATATATGATCACTTTTTGTTCCAAAAATTGACCAACAGACCAAGTACCCTAGGTATAACAGTGCAAACCTATTCTAGAGTTCATATCGATGATGTATTTGTTGTAAAAGGTTTACCATCTCGATGTTGGATGAAGACACCCCAATGGTGTAACCACTATTAAAGGTTCATTTGTTCAATGATTAAAGTCCTACGTGATCTGATCTCGGACTGGAGTAATACAGGTTGGTTTCTATTATATATTTCTCCCAGGATGAAAAGATAAATGAGGCTCACTTTATAAAAGCATCTTAAAACCAATTAATGATATAATCTTAAGTTAATTAGTATATACAAATCTTACACAAGAACAGGGTTTGTTAGAGTGGCAGAGCCCGAAAACTGCATAAAACTTAAACCTTTATAACCAGAGGTTCAAATCCTCTCCCTAACAAAATGTTTATAATTAACACCTTAATATTCATTATCCCTATTCTTCTAGCTGTGGCATTCCTCACATTAATTGAATGAAAAGTTCTAGGCTACATGCAACTTTGAAAAGGACCAAATATCACTGGACCATATGGCCTATTACAACCTATTGCCATGCAGTCAAATTATTCATTAAAGAACCATTACAACGAGCTACATCTTCCATTTCCATATTTATCATAGCACCCATTCTAGCCCTAACTTTAGACCTAACCATACGAATCCCTCTACCTTACCCCCTCATTAATATCAACTTAAAGAGTATTATTTATACTAGCTGTGTCAAGCCTAGCTGTCTATACTATCCTATGATCCAGATGAGCTTCCAATTCAAAATATGCACTAATCAGAGCTCTATGAGCAGTAGCACAATCTCATATGAACTAACACTAGCGATTACTCTTCTATCAGTCCTTTTATTGATAATAAATGAATCCTTTACTCTCGCAACCCTCATTTATGAAGAATCTTCCCATCAGGACCCCTAGCCATAATATGATTTATCTCTACTCTAGCAGAAACTAATCGAGCCCCCTTTGACCTAACAGAAGGAGAATCTGAACTCGGGCTTCAAAGTAGAATATGCAGGCCCATTCGCTATATTTTTCTTAGGAGAATATGCCAACATCATCATAATATTTTCAAAACAATCCTTTTTCTAGGAGCCATTCCACAACCCCCCCACACCAGAAGGATATACAACCAACTTTATTATCAAAACACTATTATTAACAATTTCTTTCCTATGAATCCGAACATCCTAGCCTTGATTCGAATACAATCAACTTATACTGTACATCTGCTTTGAAAAAATTTCCTACGGCTAACACTATCCCTATGCATATGACACGTCTCACCACATATCATAACATCAAGCATAACCCCACAACATAAGAAATATGTCTGATAAAACAGTTACTTTGATAGAATAAATAATAGAGGTTTCAACCCTCCTATTTCTAGAATCATGGGAATTGAACCTACCCTTAAGAATTCAAAATTCTTCATGCTTCCGCATTACACTACATTCTACAGTAGGGTCAGCTAAATAAGCTACCTGGCCCATCCCCCGAAAATGTTGGTTTGTATCCTTCCCGTACTAATAAATCCTATCACCTTTATCATTATCTTAACAACCATCATCTCAGGAACCATAATTGTAATAACCAGCTCCCACTGATTGCTTATCTGAATCAGATTTGAAATATACCTGCCATTATTCCATCATAATAAAAAAGTTTAATCCACAAGCCATAGAAGCATCCACTAAATACTTTCTGACACAAGTCACTACATCAATATTACTTATAATAGCTATTATCATTAATCTATTATATTCCAACCAATGAACTATTACAGAAATCTTTAGCCCAATGGCATCAATAATCATAACAGTAGCCCTAATCATAAAACTAGGACTATCTCCATTCCACTTCTGAGTACCTGAAGTCACACAAGGCATCTCATTAATAGCAGGCTTAATTTTATTAACTTGACAAAAACTTACACCCCATCAGTATTATATCAAATTTCACCTAAATTTTTTTTTTTTTTTTATGATTTTTTTTTGTGGTACGCGGGCCTCTCACTGTTGCGGCCTCTCCTGTTGCGCACAGGTTCCGGACGCGCAGGCCCAGTGGCCATGGGTCACGGGCCCAGCCGCTCCACGGCATGTGGGATCCTCCCGGGCCGGGGCACGAACCCGCGTCCCCTGCATCGGCAGGCGGACTCTCAACCACTGCGCCACCAGGGAAGCCCTCACCTAAATTTAATACTATCTACATCTGTACTATAATATTAACCTAAATTTAATACTATCTACATCCATACTATCATTTATAATTGGGGGATAAGGCAGCCTAAACAAAACCCAATTATGGAAAATCATAGCTTACACATCAATTGCCCATATAGGATGAAAAACAGTCATTATATGGTATAATCCAAGTATAACAATCCCAAACCTAATTTATATCATAATAACACTTACCATATTTATATTATTCATTTATAGCTCAGCCACCACCACACTATCACTATCACATACATGAAATAAAATACCCATTATTACGACCCTTATTCTCATCATGCTGCTGTGTATGTGTGTGTGTGTACATATACATATATATATCAAACAGAGGTCTGCCTCGAGTCTCTACTTATGGGTTAGTAATGGTCCTTCAACTGATTGAAGACCTGAGACAGTTCACAGGACCCCTTGGTTAAAGGGGAGGGAGGGTGGTCAGAAACCCTGAAGAAAACTCTGTGGTAACATTACAGGATGCTATATATCTTCCTAGTTGTCTACAGGTGCTCACTAGTGTAAATGTGCACCAGAGAAAGGAAAATCCTGAAACCTTTACAGGACTGGATAGTGGCACTGAGCTATCCCTGAGCTAACAGTCAAAGGGGATGCTTATGGTGGGGAGGTCCAAGAGAAAATGGTGTTCTGGCCCAAATCCATGTCACAGTAAGTCTCATGGGTCTGTGAACCCATTCTGCAATTATCCTCCCCAGCTCCCGAGTATGTAGTTGGAATAGACATTCTTAGTGTCTGACAGATGCCCACACTGGATCCCTGAACCATGCAGTTAAGGCTAGTATGGTAAGGAAGGTCAAGAGGAAACCTTGAAGTCTCCTCTTAAGTAATGCAAAAGGATATAAATAGTAAACAAAATAGAATCCATGAGAACAATATCTTACCAAATAGGGAATATCAAAAAAATAAATTATAAATAAATTATAAAAAGGAACCAAAGGGAAATGCTGGAATTGAAAAGCACAATAACTGAAATAAAAAATTCACTAGAGGGGCTCAACAGCAGATTTGAACAGACGGAATAAATAATAAGTGAACTTAAAATGGTTCATTTGAGATTATCCAGTCTGAGAAACAGAAATAAAAAGGAACGAAGAAAAATGAACAGAGCCTAAGAGGCCTGCAAGGCACCACGAAGCTTACACATAATGAGAATTCCAGAAGGAGAGGATTAAAAGGGCAGAACTTAAATCAGTGGTTGCCAGGGGCTGGGGTGAATGGGCAATGAGTTTCTTTTGGGGTTGTAAAAATGTTCTGGAATTAGATCATGGTGTTGTTGGCACACTATGAATATACTAAAGAAACAATTATACACCTTACAATGGTTAAAATAGTGAACTTTTCATTATATAAACTTTACTTCAATAAAAAGAAATCATCATCTCAGTTCCTCCTGTCTGCCCACACTCATTATATGCCCTCATCCTAAGCCACACTGGATCCAATTCACTCAGCACCCAATCTCTTTGCTTATACTATTCCCATGCCTTCTGCCTTGGTCTCTCTTTGTCCCCTCTATCTCAAAAAATCTTATTCAAGTTTCGAAATCTGCTCAAAGCCTGTCATGATTCTCATTCCCATAGCAACTCCTATTGCAATTCTTCAAAATTTTATAGTGTGGAAGTGGGTAGCTATTGAGAAACCTTGGGCTAAGCGGTCTAATCTCAACTGGAAAGTTTTGGGAAGGATCATTTTTAAAAGGTTGGTAAAAAACACACGTAACATTTACCATCTCAGCCATTTTTAAGCATACATTTCAGTAGCGTTAGTTATATGCACACTGCATAATAGCTAAGCAGCACTAAGCCCTGATTTGTGAAGTCTTCCCCAACCCCCTATTTGGAATCAATCACTCCTCCCTCTGTGATCCTATAGCATCTGGGGCATACTCCCATTCTAGGGTTTGACCACATTTCTTTCTGGTTAGTTCTTGTTTCTGTCCCCCTCACTAATTTGTGAGCTCCCTGAGGGCAGGGCTTATGGCAACTTCATCTCTGAGTGACACTAACTGAATACTTGTCGAGGGAAAAATGAAGGGTTGAAGAAGACAGAATCCTGTACCCAGAATGGTAAGGACTGGAGACATGAAGGGAGAGAAGCAAAGGATGACTGCGTTCATCACCCAGGCTTCCTCCTCTTCCTGTACATCCGGGCCTAACATCTTGCTCAGCCTTGGCCAACAACAGGGACCACGGGAATCACTCCATGTGTTCCAGGGTCCTGTCAGCTGCTGGTCTCAAGGAAACTTTTTACCTCCAGAACAGTTTCTTCCATGTTAATGTCCCACAGCAGCTGAACTGCCATTACCCAAAGCTACCTGTTCTGCGCATGAAGATTCAGTCTCTTTCTAGCATCCAACTATCCTGGACTCTAGGACCATAGGAAACATCCTTGAGTATGTTTCTCACCATCTTCACCTGCTCGCCACCTCATACAACTAACACACAAGAAAATAACCATGTGGCAAAAACATTTTGGGGTTACCCAGACACTATTTCTCCAGAAAAGGGATTAAAAAGCCCCTTGCTTCTCTCCTGCCCTTTCAACCCTGCTGCCCCCGCCTTGATGTCTACAGAACTTGTTGTCTTTGGAAGTAGAGGTTTAACATAGGAGTAAAGTCCTGGGAGTTTTTCTACTGCTTTCTTCATCTTTTGCTAAAGGCTAACAGAGGAGGCTGAACAAAGAAACCAAAATGAAACTTTTTGATCATCTGTGTTTTTCCAGTTAATCTTGCTCCCCACTAAGGGATCATGAGTTGGCTGCATCACTCTGTCCCTAAGTGATGAATATCCATTTGCCAGATGGCCGGGCATGAACCGGATGGCCTGGCATTTCATTTTTTCCTGTCCAGTAACATGAGAAAATTCAAACCAGACACTGAAATGCCCCTTTTTCTTTTATTAAAAACATTGCTTAAGTGTGTAGCTGGGCACTCTGAGAGTGAATGTCAATATTTCTGAACCTTTGAGTGCTGGAAACAGTGATAGAACTACCATTCTAGAAGTGCCAGACAATTATATAATCTGAGTCTGAACTAGTGATTCTCAACCCTGGCAGCCCATTAGGAACAACTGGGGAGCTATAAATAAAAGGATGCCTGCCAGTCTGCCCCCTTCTTACCTGAATGGGGCAGCAACAAAGGCATTAAAAACAAAGCAAAACATCAAATCAAGCCAAAGCAAAACAAAACACCTTCCCTATGATGATAATATGCAAGAAGAATTGAGAAGTCACTGCTCTGAGGGTAACATAGGCTGTTTACCTTCAGAATAAACACTTTATCTTGGGGAGCCCCCCTGGGTAAGAAGATATACACTGAGGTACTTGGAGCACCTCTGAATATTGGTAAACTGATCCAAATGCAAATAGTTTAGACTAAGTTAGCTATCTACTGCTGTGTAACAAAGTACCACACACTTAGTAATAACTGTGAGATAATACACGTTTCATTGCCTCAAAGCAAGACATGTTTATTATCTCGCAGTTTCCATGGGTCAGGTGTGTCTGGGCATGGCTTAGCTGGATTCTCTGCTTCAGGGACTGTCACGAGGATGCAAGTGAGCAGCTGGCCAGGGCTGGGGTCTTATCTGAAGGCTCAACCTTATTTCCAAGCTCACATGGGTTACTGGTAAGACTGGTTCCTTGCAGGCTGTTGACCTGAGGCCCTTAGTTCCTAGCTGGCAGTTGACTGTTGGCTGCCCTCAATGTCTTGCCACATGGGCTGCTCCAGAATGACTGTTTACTTCATCAAAGCATACAGGCCAAGAGGGCAATAGGGAAAGTCCCCAAGTAAGATGTAAGTTACAGTCTTGCATAACCTAATCAAGAAAGTGCTATCTGCAACTATATTCCAATTCAAAAAAACTCAACTAAATAATAAAACGAAATGAAAGGGCCTAAGCCAAGATGGCGGAGTAGAAAGACATGCTCTCACTCCCTCTTGTGAGAACACCAGAATCACAAGTAGCTGCTGGACAGTCATCGACAGGAAGACACTGGAACTCACCAAAAAAGATGCCCCACATCCAAAGACAAAGGAGAAGCAACAATGAGATGGTAGGAGGGGCACAATCACAGCAAAATCTAATCCCATAACTTCTGGGTGGGTGACTCACAGACTGGAGAACACTTATACCACAGAAGTCCACCCACTGGAGTGAGGGTTCGGAGCCCCACGTCAGGCTTCCCAACCTGGGGGTCTAGCAACTGGAGGAGGAATTCCTAGAGAATCAGACTTTGAAGCCTAGTGGGATTTGATTGCAGGACTTCGACAGGACTGGGGGAAACAGAGACTCCACTGTTGGAGGGCACACACTAAGTAGTGTGTGCATCGGGACCCAGGGGAAGGAGCAGTGACCCCAGGGGAGACTGAACCAGACCTACCTGCTAGTGTTAGAGGGTCTCCTGCAGAGGCAGGGGGTGGCTGTGGCTCACCATGTGGACAAGGACACTGGCAGCACTAGTTCTGGGAAGTACACCTTGGCCTGAGCCCTCCCAGAGTCTGCCATTAGCCCCACCAAAGAGCCCAGGTAGGCTCCAGTGTTGGCTTGCCTCAGACCAAACAAGCAGCAGGGAGGGAACCCAGTTCCACCCATCAGCAGTCAAGCAGATTAACGTTTTACTGAGCTCTGCCCACCAGAGCAACAGTCAGCTCTACCCACCACAAGTCCCTCCCATCAGGAAACCTGCACAACCCTCTTAGATAGCCTCAGCCACAAGAGGGCAGACAGCAGAAACAAGAAGAACTACAATCCTGCAGCCTGTGGAACAAAAACCACATTCACAGAAAGATAGACAAGATGAAAATGCAGAGGGCTATGTACCAGATGAAGGAACAAGATAAAACCCCAGAAAAACAACTAAATGAAGTGGTGATAGGCAGCCATCCAGAAAAAGAATTCAGAAAAATGATAGTGAAGATGATCCAGGACCTCAGAAAAAGAATGGAAGCAAAGATCAAGAAGATGCAAGAAATGTTTAACAAAGACCTAGAAGAATTAAAGAACAAACAAACGAAGATGAACAATACAATACCTGAAATGAAAACTACACTAGAAGGAGTCAATAGCAGAATAACTGAGGCAGAAGGATGGATGAGTGACCTAGAAGACAGAATAGTGGAATTAACTGCTGTGGAACAGTATAAAGAAAAAAGAATGAAAAGAAATGAAGACAGCCTAACAGACCTCTGGGACAACATTAAACGCAATAACATTTGCATTATAAGGGTCCCAGAAGGAGAAGAGAGACGGAAAGGACCAGAGAAAATATTTGCAGAGATTATAGTAGAAAACTTCCTCAACTTGGGAAAGGAAATAGCCACCCAAGTCCAGGAAGTGCAGCGAGTCCCATAAAGGATAAACCCAAGGAGAAACACAGTAATTAAATTGGCAAAAATTAAGTATAAAGAAAAATTATTGAAAGCAGCAAGGGAAAAACGACAAATAACATACAAGGGAAATCCCATAAGGTTAACAGCTGATTTCTCAGCAGAAACTCTACAAGCCAGAAGGGAGTAGCATGATATACTTAAAGTAATGAAAGGGAAGAACCTACAACCAAGATTACTCTACCCAGCAAGGATCTCATTCAGATTCGATGGAGAAATCAAAAGCTTTACAGACAAGTAAAAGGTAAGAGAATTCAGCACCACCAAACCAGCTCTACAACAATGCTAAAGGAACTTCTCTAAGTGGGAAACACAAGAGAAGAAAAGCACCTACAAAAACAAACGCAAAATAATTAAGAAAATGGTCATAGGAACATCCATATCGATAATTACCTTAAACGTGAATGGATTAAATGCTCCAACCAAAAGACACAGGCTTGCTGAATGGATACAAAAACAAGACCCATATATATGTTGTCTACAAGAGACCCACTTCAGACCTAGGGACACATACAGACTGAAAGTGAGGGGATGGAAAAAGATATTCCATGCAAATGGAAATCAAAAGAAAGCTGGAGTAGCAATACTCAGATAAAATAGACTTTAAAGTAAAGAATGTTACAAGAGACAAGGAAGGATACTACATAATGATCAAGGGATCAATCCAAGAAGAAGATATAACAATTATAAATATATATGCACCCAACATAGGAGCACCTCAATACATAAGGCAACTGCTGACAGCTGTAAAAGAGGAAATCGACCGTAACACAATAATAGTGGGGGACATTAACACCTCACTTACACCAATGGACAGATCATCCAAAATGAAAATAAATAAGGAAACAGAAACTTTAAATGACACAATAGACCAGATAGATTTGATATTTATAGGACACTCCATCCAAAAACAGCAGATTACACTTTCTTCTCAGGTGTGCATGGAACATTCTCCAGGATAGATCACATCTTGGATCACAAATCAAGCCTCAGTAAATTTAAGAAAATTGAAATCATATCAAGCATCTCTTCTGACCACAACGCTATGAGATTAGAAATGAATTACAGGGGAAAAAACATAAGAAATGCAAACACATGGAGCCTTAATACTACGTTACTAAATAACCAAGAGATCACTGAAGAAATCAAAGAGGAAATTTAAAAATACCTAGAGACAAATGACAATGAAAACACGACAATGCAAAAGCTATGGGATGCAGCAAAAGCAGTTCTAAGAGGGAAGTTTATAGCTATACAACCCTACCTCAAGAAACAAGAAAAATCTCAAATAAATAATCTAACCTTACACCTAAAGGAACTAGAGAAAGAAGAACAAACAAAACCCAAAGTTAGCAGAAGGAAAGAAATCATAAAGATCAGAGCAGAAATAAATGAAATAGAAACAAAGAAAATAATAGCAAAGATCAATAAAACTAAAAGCTGGTTCTTTGAGAAGATAAAACTGATAAACCGTTAGCCAGACTCATCAAGAAAAAGAGGGAGAGGACTCAAGTCAATAAAATTAGAAATGAAAAAGGAGAAGTTACAACAGACACTGCAGAAATACAAAGCATCCTAAGAGACTACTACCAGCAACTCTATGCCAATAAAATGGGCAAACTGGAAGAAATGGACATATTCTTAGAAAGGTATAACCTTCCAAGAACCAGAAAGAAACAGGAAATATAACAGAACAATCACAAGTAATGAAATTGAAACTGTGATTAAAAATCTTCCAACAAACAAAAGTCCAGGACCAGATGACTTCACAGGTGAATTCTGTCAAACGTTTAGAGAAGAGCTAACACCCATCCTTCTCAAACTCTTCTAAAATATTGTGGAGGAAGGAACACTCCCAAACTCATTCTATGAGGCCACCATCACCCTGATACAAAAACCAGACAAAGATACTACAAAAAAAGAAAATTACAGACCAACATCACTGATGAATATAGATGCAAAAATCCTCAACAAAATATTAGCAAATAGAATCCAACAACACGTTAAAAGGATCATACACCACGACCAAGTGGGATTTATCCCAGGGATGCAAGGATTCTTCAATATAGGCTAATTAGTCAATGTGATAAACCATATTAATAAATTGAAGAATGAAAACCATATGATCATCTGAATAGATGCAGAAAAAGCTTTTGACAAAATTCAACACGCATTTACGATAAAAACTCTACAGAAAACAGGCATAGAGGGAACCTACCTCAACATAATAAAGGCCATAGATGACAAACCCACAGCAAACATCACTCTCAATGGTGAAAAACTGAAAGCATTTCCTCTAAGATCAGGAACGAGACAAGGATGTCCACTCTCACCACTATTATTCAACATAGTTTTGGAAGTCCTAGCCATGGCATCAGAGAAGAAAAGGAAATAAAAGGAATACAAATTGGAAAAGAAGAAGTAAAACTGTCACTGTTTGCAGATGACATGACACTATACATAGAGAATCCTAAAAATGCCACCAGACAACTACTAGAGCTAATCAACAATGAATTTGGTAAAGTTGCAGGATACAAAATTAATGCACAGAAATCGCTTGCATTCCTATACACTAATGATGAAAAATCTGAAAGAGAAATTATGGAAACACTCCCATTTACCACTGTAACAAAAAGAATAAAATACCTAGGAATAAACATACCTAGGGAGACAAAAGATCTGTATGCAGAAAACTGTAAGACACTGATGAAAGAAATTAAAAATGATACAAACAGATGGAGAGATATACCATGTTTTTGGATTGGAAGAATCAATATTGTGAAAATGACTATACTACCCAAAGCAATCTACAGATTCAATGCAATCCCTATTAAATTACCAATGGCATTTTTTACAGAACTAGAACAAATCATCTTAAAATTTGTATGGAGACACAAAGGACCCCAAATAGCCAAAGCTGTCTTGAGGGAAAAAAACGGAGCTGGCGAAATCAGACTCCCTGACTTCAGACTATACTACAAAGCTACAGTAATCAAAACAATATGGTACTGGCACAAAAAACAGAAACATAGATCAATGGAACAAGATAGAAAGCCCAGAGATAAACCCACATACCTATGGCCAACTAATCTATGACAAAGGAGGCAAAGATATACAACGGAGAAAAGACAGTCTCTTCAATAAGTGGTGCCGGGGAAACCGGACAGCTACATGTTAAAGAATGAAATTAGAACACTCCCTAACACCATACACAAAAATAAACTCAAAATGGATTAGAGAGGTAAATGTAAGACCGGACACTATAAAACTCTTAGAGGAAAACATAGGAAGAACACTCTTTGACATAAATCACAGCAAGATCGTTTTTGATGCACCTCCTGGAGTAATGGAAATAAAAACAAAATAAACAAATGGGACCTAATGAAACTTAAAAGCTATTGCACAGCAAAGGAAACCATAAACAAGACGAAAAGACAACCCTCAGAATGGGAGAAAATATTTGCAAGCGAATCAACGGACATAGGATTAATCTCCAAAATATATAAACAGCTCATGCAGCTCAATATTAAAGAAACAAACAACCCAATCCAAAAATGGGCAGAAGACGTAAATAGACATTTCTCCAAAGACATACAGATGGCCAAGAAGCACATGAAAAGCTGCTCAAGATCACTAATTATTAGAGAAATGCAAATCAAAACTACAATGAGGTATCACCTCACACCAGTTAGAATGGGCATCATCAGAAAATCTACAAACAACAAATGCTGGAGAGGGTGTGGAGAAAAGGGAACGCTCTTGAACTGTTGGTGGGAATGTAAATTGATACAGCCACTATGGAGAACAGGATGGAGGTTCCTTAAAAAACTAAAAATAGTATTCCATATGATCCAGCAATTCCACTACTGGGCATATACCCAGAGAAAACCACAATTCAAAAAGACACATGCACCCCAATGTTCATTGCAGCACTATTTACAATAGCCAGGTCATGGAAGCAACCTAAATGCCCATTGACAGACGAATGGATAAAGAAGATGTGGTACATATATACAATGGAATATTACTCAGCCATAAAAAGGAACGAAATTGAGTGATTTGTTGAGATGTGGATGGACCTAGAGACTGTCATACAGAGTGAAGTAAGGCAGAAAGAGAAAAACAAATATCGTGTATTAACGCATGTATATGGAACCTAGAAAAATGGTACAGATGAACCAGTTTGCAGGGCAGAAGTTGAGACAGAGATGTAGAGAACAAACGTATGGATACCAAGGGGGGAAAACCATGGTGGGGTTGGGATGGTGGTGTGCTGAATTGGGCGATTGGGATTGACACGTATACACTGATGTGTTATAAAAGTGATGACTAATAAGAACCTACAGTATAAACAAAAAAACAACTAGTAGTAAACTTTCTTTGGGTTATTTGTATGGAAATATGTTCACATAAATATTTCAGACATTACATGAAATTTCTAAAAATCTTATATGTTCTGGTATAACGTTATAAGTCATAATTCTAGTTATTACTTTAAAATGTATATCTCAGAAATAACTAAATTTCCTTGTCAATTGCAAAAAAAAAAGTTTGTTGTATTTGATGGTATTGTAAAGGTTTTTTTTTAAATTTCTTTTTTGGATAGTTTGTTGTTATTATATAGAAACACAATTGGCTTTTGTATGCTGATTTTGTATCCTGCAACTTCACTGAATTCATTTATTAGTTCCAACTGTTTTTTAGTGGAGTCTTTGTGTTTACTACATTTAAGATCATGTCATCTGGAAACAGAGACAATTTTACTTTATCTTTTCCTATTTGGATATCTTTTATGTCTTTTTTTTTCCTATGGCTATGACTTCCAATACAATGTTAGAAGGTGTGAGAGCGGGCATACTCCTCTTTTTTCTGATCTTAGAAGAAAAGCTTTCAGTTCTTGGTGTTGAGTATAATGTTAGCTGTGGGCTGGTCATATGTGGCCTTTATTATGTCCTACTGACACATTTTTATCACTGTTTCCACCATTTCCATGGCTGGGTATTTTCATGAAGGACAACTGGTAACCTTGGAAGTAGCTGAAAGTCACAGAAGCACTGAAAACACATTTATTGTCCCTTGATGTTATCCAACATCCAACAAAGAATCTGTAAGATTCAATTAAAAGCACATAGAAATCCAGGGTAAAAGGGAACTTAAGATTCTGGAGGTCAACTCCATATTCAAAACCCTTCTTTAGCTCTCTCTTACTTGGGGCTATAACAGCAGAATACTACAGACTATGGGGCTTAAACAACAAACTTTTTTTCTTTTCACAGTTCTAAGAAGCTCAGAAGTCCAAGTTTGAGGCCCTGGCAGATCTTGTGTCTGATGAGGACCCTTTTTCTGGATTGCAGATGGCTGTCTTCTCATATCCTCAAGTGACAGAGAGCGAAGAGAGAGGAAGCAAGCTCTCTGTGTAACTTATTACAAGGGTACTAGTTCCCTCATGAGGGCTCCACCCTCATGAACTAAACCTCCCCAAGACCCCATCTGCAAATACCATCACAGTGGGGATCAGAGTTTCAACATATGAATTTGGCGGGGACACAAACATTCAGTCTATAGCATTCTCCACTGCTGCCCAGGATCCACGGGCAAACTTCCAATGATGGAGAGAATGCTTCCCAAGCAGAAGGCCATCGTTGTGAGAGGCAAACCACAACGCTGAGGTTAATTCTTGTTCCTCATAAATGCTTTCTCTACGATGTTGTGGAGATGATTCAGCTTCTCTGTACTAGTGTCCCCATCAGTAAATTTAAAAATCAATCAATCTATCTATTATCCTTATATCTATTATTTGCTCTCCAGCATAGCCACTGGAAAATACATCAAGACGACTGTTTTTTTTTACACTTGCTCAAGTACATGGATCTCTTCCAAAGAGCAGTTCTACCTACACCCCACCTTGCCGTTTGCAGGCAGCACTTAAAACAGGCTTTCTTCATTAAGTGTGACTTTCCTTTGGATCCCCCAAGGCAGTTTTTTACTTAGAGTTTATGTCAATAACTCAGACCCAAGTGTTTAGTTTGGAAGATGGAGGTTATTGTAAATCTCTGGGTTACCGAATCCAAGGCCAAGTGCAAAGTTTTTCTAAGCATCAGATGGAGGGAGGGGACCCTAGCCCTTCCATTGACAGCCCTACCATTGACAGGTAACCCCTGTCAATGTCCCAGAGGCATAAGCCTTTACACCCACCCAGTCTGCCTGCTTGCCAAGAACTGTACATCACGGGGACTTTGGAGAAGAAAACAACACATCAGTTTGAGAGACATGATTTTTTTGAAATCTCCATAAATTTTTTCTTGTTTTGGTCATAAGCATCAGTGATGATGAGTAGAATATTTGTCCTGCTGCCACGACAGAATGTTCATCCATCCACATCATCCACCCCAGCAAGCAGTCTGAGGCTGGGCCTTCAGCAGCCCTACCTTATCTGCACACCATGACGGATGGCCCACCAGTGGCACGGAGCGGGGTCACTGATGGGGGATAGGAGGCCTCAGGGGTGGGGGGAGCCACAACTGGCTTTCAGCTAAGAAAGAATGGGAGGATACTCCCACAGTCTAACTCGCATCACCTACTTTTAAAATTGTTAGTTATGCTTATACATGTTTCCAACTCATGCTGTTCGTCATTTCTTAATTTTACTTTTTCACTGCGACCTTCAAGGGTTGGATTATTGTTCCTTTCTTTGGAAGGTGGTGGTGGGGAAAAAAAAGGGAAAATTATAACCCACAAAGTACGACAAACAAAAATTAATCACAGGGCATTTCACAAACAACTATTCTTACATCTCTGAAGAAAAGGCGCTACTCTCAACTCATTTTTACCATTTTGGTGTCAGACACCAAGTGCCAACAAGCCAACAGGTTGTACACTTCAAGTGCTTCCCATTTTCTGGCTCTCAAATAATCAAGTATCAGCAAGGTTTTGGCTGGGAAGGTCACCAGATCCTCTTTCCTGGAAACTCAGCCTGTGAAGATTTAAGCCCTCCCTTTCCTTATTTTCCCTTCCAAAATACCGCGATTGATATATGCAGGTGTTTCCAGCTCTTTCTCACTAACTGTTTAGTGAGAAAGAGATAGTTTTTCATCAGACTAAAAAGAGACATAAACAATATCTCAAAAGAAGAACAAATTCTAACATCTCCCTGGATAGATCATGATTTCTCTCACCCTATGAACTCTGACCTCCTCTAGAATAATGGAAAATTTGACAGTTTTCCCTTTGCCTCCATGCCTCCCTATTGGCTAATTCACATGCATAAGTTTATACTCTTAAGAATACCCTTTAGGAACCCTCCTACACTGTTGGTGGGTCACATGGAAAACAGTATGGAGGTTCCTTAAAAAGCTAAAAATAGACTGGCCATATGATCCAGCAATCCCATTCTTGGGCATGTATCTGGAGAAAACTCTAATTTGAAAACATACATGCACCCCAATGTTCATAGCAGTACTATTTACAATAGCCAAGACATGGAAGCAACCTAAATGTTCATTAACAGATGAATGGATAAAGATGTGGTATGTATATACAATGGAATATTACTTATCCATAAAAAAGAACGAAATAATGCCAATTGAAGCAACATGAATAGACCTAGAAATTATCATACTAAGGGAAGTAAATCAGAGAAATACAACTATCATATGATCTTGATTATATGTGGAATCTAAAATATGATACAAATGAACTTATTTACAAAACAGACTCACAGACATAGAAAACAAACTTCTGGTTACCGGGGGGAAAGGGGGTGGGGGAGGGATAAATGTAGACTTTGGGATTAGCAGATACGAACTCCTATATATAAAACAGATAAACAATAAGGTCCTACTGTATAGCACAGGAAATATATCCGGTATCTTATAATAAATCATCATGGAAAAGAACATGAAAAAGAATCTATACATATGTAACTGAATTGGTTTGCCATACACCAGAAACTAACACAACATTGTAAATCAACTATACTTTAATTAAAAAGAAAAAGAGGGCTTCCCTGGTGGCGCAGTGGTTGAGAGTCCGCCTGCCGATGCAGGGGACACGGGTTCGTGCCCCGGTCTGGGAGGATCCCGCATGCCGCGGAGCGGCTGGGCCCGTGAGCCATGGCCGCTGAGCCTGCGCGTCCGGAGCCTGTCCTCCGCAGCGGGAGAGGCCACAACAGTGAGAGGCCCGCGTAACGCATAAAAAAAAAAAAAAAAAAAAAAAAAAAAAAAGAAAAAGAATACCCTTTAGTTTAGATTAACAGAAGTCTACACCATTTCAGGTTCCCTTTATAATTTTTCTGCCACTTCTCTTCACTGTGTATTTTCCTTACTGGACCCACTGTCCCTTCTTCCCATCTCTCAATAGATTTGGAGGACAGATGTTGCTGGGAAACACAGCGCTCTGTGATATTTTCAGCCTCCTCCTTAGGAGGAGAGCTAGCGCTTAGCTTCTCATTCCAGTCCCTCTCATAGAAGCTGGATACATGCTGCATTCCCAGAACTCTCCAGTGTGTTGGGATGGAACATAAAAATAACGTTTTCCCCTGCAGGGGACAGATCTTGATTAGAAATCTTGAAATATTTTCTCAATTTCGTTTTCCATGAAAGGGACTAGATCTTAAACTCTGCAGCTGGCAAATAGCCAAATGGGTTTTCAGTGTGTAGGCCCTGACATCTCATGAGAACAATTCAAAATGCTTACAAAAATCTTTCGTTTCAGGAGCTTAGTTTAGGGAGTTGGAGCGGATCCACCCATTTCTGGGCCATGATCCTGCTAGTGCACATGTCATCGTGCTCAGTGATTGATGCAAATGGAATCCAGCACCTAAAGGTGTTGGAATTCCGCCACATAGTTTTCCTTAGACCTGAATCATCTTGCATAACCGAAAGTTTATACCCACTGAATAGCAGTTCCCTAGATCCCTTTCACCCTGCCCCTGGCAAATACCATTCTACTCTCTCCATGAGTCTGACTATTTTGTTAAGAGGGTAAATCTCATGTTAAATGTTTCTATCATAATAAACAAAATAAAACCCATTCCTTGTCTTGGGCAGAGGGCTTGGTGATCTGGAGTAAGGCTACACCAGCCCATGCTTAGAGCATCAATTACTCCACTCATGGTATCTCAGGCAAGGGCAGCTTGTTCACTTCTTCAAGTATTTATTGAGCACCTATTATGTGCCAGGCACAGTGCTAGTTCTGGCTGAAAATGATGACCATGCAGGAAGGTTCCCTTCCATAACAGAGTCTAATTCTCTCTCCAATGGAAGGGAGAAATGAATAATTTATTTTAGTTAATAATAAACTAAACATAAACTAATAATTATAAATGAATGATATGAATAAAATTAACAGTGTGGGGGATGAGAAAATACTGCAGTAGGGGTGGAAACCAAGTGAGGAGACCTATTTTAGATAGGGAGGCTAAAGAAGGTCTTTCTGAGAAGGTGCCTTTATCACGAGACCTGGAAAACAAGGAGTTAGAAGGAGTCTGAAAATGTATATGATCCCTCAGGAAAGGGAATTATTCATTGGAATGTGGTGATTGGCTATCAGTGTCTCTATGCCTGCCTCCTCTTCCTGGACCCTATACTTTGCTCCCTGTGGGTCTAGTGTCTCGTATTCGGCACAGAAATGAGAGGTTCATAGGCCCTACCTCAAACTTTCTCAATCAGAATTTTGGGGGTATGGGGACAGAAATCTGTTGTTTTATTTAAGCTTCTCTTATGGTTCTGATGCCACTGTTGGGGAGGCCAGCCTTGAGAGCTTGTCTGCAGAGTCACAGCAGCAATGAAAACTTTATGTATCATGCAGATGCGTCCTGAACAAAAATTGTTGACATTTGTGTCTCTGAGTTACCCAGTGCTGACTGCATGTTAATTGTGTAAGTGAACATTGTGCCTTACTATTTCTTTAGAATATATAATAAAAGTTATTATATAACTGAAAAAAAAAATCTAGAGACACTGAACTAGACTTAGAGGGAGGCAGGAGAGATGGGAACCACTGCAATTTCAAGGAGACATAATAACAACACACTTTATGTTGCTATAGACATTTCCTTCTATCTTGAACCTCAACTTGCCCCTGAGCTCCAGACTCTCAGATCCAGCTGCATACATACTATTTCCATATGGCTGTCCAATGTACACCTCCAATCTATCAGGTCTAAAACAGAACTCTTAATTTTCTGTCTGAGATTCTCTTACCTTGTAAATGACACCAACTCAGTAGCACCAGCCAAAAACACAGAGTTATTCTTTATTCTTTTCTTTTTCTCATCCCCTTCATGCAATACATTAGCAAGACCCTATCACCGGTATATATCCAGAACCACCCACTTCCCTCCTTCTCCAAGGCCACCATCATGGTACAAGGCCAACACCATGGTCCAAGTCCTCAGTGCCTGTACTGCTGCAACAGCCTCCTACAAGCTTCCTTGCTTCTATCATTGTTTCCTCTACAACCACTTTTCCACAGCACAGAGTGACTGTTGTAACATTAAACCAGGTCTTCTTAATCCCCTTAGTAAACCTTCCAAGGGCTTCTCATGGCCTTCATATTCCCTGAAAAGCCACTGACCCATGCCCTTCTCAGACCTACCTTAGACCATTCTCCTTGTTCCCGACACTCAGCTTTTCTCAGTCCTCTCCAGTCATACTGAGCTTTTTATTCTTTACTACTCAAGCTCATTCCAGCTTCAGGGCCTTTGCACATATTATTCCTTCTGCCTGGAGCCCTCGTCCTTCAGAACTTGGCATGGTCTTTCTCCTCCTGCTTTTCCCACTTCTCCTTTAAAACTTGGTTAAATCACCCCCTCAGGAGGCTCTTCCTTGGGTACACTCTCTAATATAGTCCCTAGCTGATTTCATTACCTTGTTTAATCTAATTCATACAATATATTTCCACCTGCAGTTATCTTATTTTTTTTTTTTACTTGTCAGTGGTCTCCCCCGACCCCCATTAGAATATTAGCTCCAAGAGTACAGGAACCCTCTTTTGTATACTGCTATACCACCCAGAAGGCTGGGTCCATCTTTCCTGCTTAGAACAGTGCCTGACACATAGTAGGGGTTCATTATACATTTGTTGGATGAATGCACAAATGAATAAAATACACTGTAAAATATTTTTATGACAGTCTTAAAATACATATTAAGAAGACATTCTTATCCCCATTTTACAGATGAGGAACTGGAGGCTGAGAGACCCAGAGAGATTAAGTAATTTGATTAAAATCACACAGTGAATCTGTAATGAGGCTGGGATTCAGACCCAAGTGGTCTGACTCTAGTAATCTTTTTTTCTCTTTAATAGCAAGTACATTTTATTTTTCTTAAAAATTTCTCAATCATTTTTATCAAGTTATAAATTACATATAATAAAATGTACCCATTTTAAGTATATAGTCCAGTAAGGTTTTTTTTTTGTGGTACGTGGGCCTCTCACTGTTGTGGCCTCTCCAATGGACGTGCAGAGCACAGGCTCCGGACGCGCAGGCTCAGCGGCCACGGCTCACGGGCCTAGCCGCTCTGCGGCATGTGGGATCTTCCCGAATCGGGGCACGAACCCGTGTCCCCTGCATCGGCAGGCGGACTCTCAACCACTGCGCCACCAGGGAAGCCCAGTCCAGTAAGTTTTGACAAATATAAACAATCTTGGAACCACCACTACCATATAAAACAAGATATAGAATATTTCTATCACCCCCAAAAGTTTCCCCTGTGGCCCTTTGCAGTCAGTCTCCACTGTCCTGGCATCGGGAACCCACTGATCTTCTTTCCATCGGTATGTGTGCTTTTGTTTTTTTTTCCTGGTGCCTGAAGTACTTTTCACCACTAAAGTATATGGCCTCTCTAAGCTTTAGGCTTCTTGTTTGTATTATGTAGATGATGATAATGCAGTATCTTCCTCAGAGGTATACGTCAGAATAGTTGATGTATATCAAGTGCTTATAATGGTGTTAGCTATTGTATTAGTCTGCTTAGGATGACACAGCAAAATACCACAGAGACTGGGCGGCTTAAACAACTGAAACTTATTTTCTCACAGTTATGGACACTAGAAGGTGCTAAAAGATTTATTGTCTGGTGAGGGCTCTCTTGTTGACTCGTAGAAGGCTGCCTCCTCACTGTGTCCTCATATGGCCTTACCTCTGTGCATGCTTGAGGTGAGAGAGAGCTCTCTAGTGTCTCCTCCTCCTCTAAAAAGGACATCAATCCATCAGATTAAGGCACCCATCCTTGACCTCATTTGGCCCTAGTTACCTCCCAAAGGCCCCATCTTCAAATACCATCAGAGCTTCAACATACGAATTTACGAAATGCGGGTGGGGGGACATAACTCGGTCCATGGCAGCTATTATTATCAGAGTCATACAACTAGTAAATTTCAGAGCTGAGACTTTTGCCCAGGGCCCTGGGGGCTTGCTTATTCCATTACTGTAGTCTTTCTACCTTTTAACCAAAACTATCAGAATGATATTAATAGTGACAATGGGAGATGTGTGATCTTAACTTGCAGAAGTGGTGACTTTCCCAGTAGCCCTGCATGGTTGTAGTCTCACCTTAATTCTAGAGGAAGGCAGACTAGAGTAACAGAAAGGGCAAGGCTTTGGGGACAGAGAGTCCTGGAATAGAATTTATGAGATGGGAATAATAATAGCTGCCCATAGCATTGCCTCAAGAGTCCATGAGTTCATGTATGTAAAGAACCTCCCACATGCCTGACTTTTAGTAGGTACTCAGCCAATGATTTTAACCTTTTCAACAATACATTAAAATGATCCTACACCATGATCAAGTGGGATTTATTCCAGGGATGCAAGGATGGTTCAATATCCACAAATCAGTCAATGTGATACACAACATTAACAAATTGAAGAATAAAAATCATATGATCATCTCAATAGATGCAGTTTTGACAAAATTCAACATCCATTTATGTTAAAAACTCTTAACAATGTGAGTGCAGAGGGAATACACCTCAACATAATAAAAGCTATATATGACAAACCTACAACCAACAACATTCTCAATGGTGAAAAGCTGAAAGCATTTCCTCTGAGATCAGGAACAAGGATGCCCACTCTTGCACCTTTTATTCAACATAGTAGTGGAAGTGCTTACTACAGCAATCAGACAAGAAATAAAAG
Organism: Phocoena sinus; assembly: GCF_008692025.1. NCBI lineage: Eukaryota > Metazoa > Chordata > Mammalia > Artiodactyla > Phocoenidae > Phocoena > Phocoena sinus. The sequence goes on from NC_045764.1 coordinate 19,424,366, forward strand.
GAATCTGAGTTGGAAAGAAAGAAGTAAAATTGTTACAGTTTGCAGATAACATGATACCATATATAGAAAATTCTAAAGATGCCCCTAAAAAACGATTAGAACTACTAAATGAATTCAGTAAAGTTGCAGGATACAAAATTAATATACAGAAATCTGTTGTTTCTTTATACCAACAATGAACTATCAGAAAGAGAAATTAAGAAAACAATCCCAATTACAATTACATCAAGAAGAATAAAATACCTAGGAATAAATTTAACCAAGGAAGTGAAAGACCTGTATATTGAAATATGTAAGACACTGATAATAGAAAATAAAGACACAAATAAGTGGAAAGATATTCTGTGCTCCTGGATTGGAAGAATATTGTTAAAATGTCCAACTATCCAAAGCAATCTACAGATTCAATGCAATCCCTACAATGGCATTTTTCATAGAAATAGAACAAACAATTCTAACATTTGTATGGAACCATAAAGACCACGAATAGCCAAAGCAATCTTGAGAAGGAACAAAGCTGGAGGCATCATGCTTCCTGATTTCAAACTATATTACAAACCTCTAATAATCAAAACAGTATGGTACTTGCATAAAAAGAGACACATAGATCAAGGGACCAGAATAGAGAATCCAGAAATAAACATGTGCATATTTGGTCAGTTAATTTATGCCAAAGGAGCTGAGTATATACAGCAAGGAAAGGATGGTCTCTTCAAAATATGGTGTTGGGGAAACTGGACAGTCAACATGTAAAGGAATGAAACTAGATCACTATCTTATACCATACACAAAAATCAATTCAAAATGGATTAAAGATTTGAATGTAAGACCTGAAACCATAAAACTCCTAGAAGAAATCATGGAGTAAGCTCCTTGACATTGATCTTGGCAATAATTTTCTGGATTTGGCACCAAAAGCAAAGGCAAGAAAAGCAAAAATAAAAATGTGGGACTACATCAAACTAAAAAGCTTCTTCATAGCAAAGAAAACCATCAACAAAATGAAAGGCAACCTATTGAATGGGAAAAAATATTTACAAATGATATATCTGATAAGGGGCTAATACCCCCAAAATACAAAGAATGAACACAACTCAATAGGAAAAAAAAAAACTCAAAAATATCCAGTTCAAAATGGGCAGAGGAACTGAATAGACATTTTTTCAAAGAAGACATGCAAATGGCCAATAGGTACATGAAAAAGTGATCAACATTACTAATCATAAGGGAAATGCAAATCAAAACCACAAGAAGATATTACATCATACCTGTTAGAATGGCTGTTATCAAAAAGACAAGAAATAACAAGTATTGGAGAGGTTGTGGAGAAAAGGGAACCCTTGTACACTGCTAGTGGGAATGTAAATTGGTGTAGCCACTATAGAAGTTCTTCCAAAAATTAAAAATAGAACTACCATATGATCCAGCAGTTCCACTTATGGGCATTTATCCAAAGGAAACAAGAAACCTCTCTGCACCCCCATGTTCATTGCAGCATTATTAACAATAGCCAAGACAATCAAAGTATCAAAGTATGGAAACAAACAAACTATCTATCAACAGATGAATGGTTAAAGTAGATGTGATGTATGTATGTATGTATGTGTGTGTGTGTGTGTGTGTGTGTGTGTGTGTGTGTGTGTGTTTATTATATAAAATTCAGCCATAAAAAAGAAGGAAATCCTGCCATTTGGGACAACATGGATGGACCTTGAAGAATTTATGCTAAGTGAAAGAAGTTGGACAGAGAAAGACAAATACCGTATCATCTCACTTATAGGTAGAATCTAAAAAGAAACTGAACTTAGAGATAGAGAACAGATCAGTAATTACCAAAGGCAGGGGGTGGGAGGTAGGCAAAATGGGTAAAGATGGTTAAAAAGTACAAAATTCTAGTTATGAGCTAAATAAGTCCTGGGGATGTAATGTACAGCATGGAGAAATAGTTAACAATGCAGTATTGTACATTTGAAAATTGCTGAGAGTAAATCTTAAAAGTTCTTATCACAAGAAAAAAATTGTAACCATGTGTGGTAGTGAATGTTAATGAAACTTACTGTGGTAATCATTGCACAATCTATACCTATATCAAATCATTATGCCTACACCTAAAATGAATACAGTCGACCCTTGAACAGCACAGATTTGAACAGTGCAGGTCTAATTTTAAGCAGATTTTTTCCATTAAATATATACTACATGATCTGCGGATGCAAAACACACGAACACACAAGTGCAGAACGAACCCAGAAATGAGAAGCGCCAACTGTGAAGTTTCATGCAGATTTTCAACTGAGGGGAGGTCGGTGCCCTCCATTAGGCATGTGGTGCCTAATCTCCATGTTGTTCAAGGTCAGCTGTACAATGTTTACGTCAATTATCTCTCAGTAAAAGAGAAAAGGTGTAGAGGTTCTTTTGTACCACTGCAATAGAGCCTAGGGTTCGATTATTGAATGAAAAAATGCAAGGTCTCATGAGTAGCCAACCTCAGGGCATGCAGAGGACAAAATGGTACACTTTCAAAACACAAAACAAAAACTTCTCCAGGTATCAGAGAGCTCTTTGGAGACATTTTGTCCTTTTCAGTATAGAACCAAATTAAACGTTTAAAATTTCAATTTAGGTTGGGAAAGGGGGATGGGATGAATTGGGAGATTGGGACTGACATCTATACACTACTATATATAAAATAGATAACTAATGAGAACCTACTGTACAGCACAGGGAATTCTACTCAGTGCTCTGTGGTGACCTCAGTGGGAAAGATATCTAAAAAAGAGGGATATGTGTATATGTACAACTGATTCACTTTGCTGTACAGGAGAAACTAACACACCATTGTAAAGCAACTATACTCCAATAAAAATTAATTAAAAAAAAAAAGAAAAGAAAATCTGGGCCCTAGTCCTGTTGGCTTCTAATATTAACTAGATTTTTATTACTGGAAAGCAAGGTAGTCATCATTTAAAAAAAAACTATAATAAGTGATCATCAATAAAGATGTTAAAAAAAAGAAATGTCATCATAAAAAAAGTGATCATTTATAGGACCTATAAAAATTTCCAAAGTGTTAAAACATAAAACCACTTATTTAACCTAACAACCCTGAGATAACCATTGTGAACATTATTCTAAATTGATTTCCATTCTTACAATTATTCAAAAAATGTTTAAAAAATAAAATAAAGTTTCAATTTAGGACAGCTAGCCTCATTTGATACTGCCAAGTAGTTCTTCCCTTAAACGGTTATTGTGAGAAGGAGAAAATGAAGGCTAGGCTATGGGAAGCATGGTTATAAATCCCATGCTATTAAAGAGGAGATGTTCAGCACCATTGAAGAGTTGCTATCTGAGTGTCAGACAACGGTCCTATGAATACAAAAGTATGCCTGATGGTTTGTGACCCACATGGAGAGGTGTTGCCAATGTGAGGACCTGGGCTGTTATTTAATCTGTACCAGACTCTGGGTTAAGTGCTTTTCTAGTCTCATTGAATCCACACAACCATCCTGGAGCAAGTATTTTACAAATATAAAATGGAACCTTATTTTACGGATGAGAAAAATAAAGGTCAGAAAGGCTAACTTCCTTCCACTCACAAAGCTAGCAAATGAAGTTAGGCTTGTGAACTTTGAGATATCTGATTTCCAGCGATCGTCTTGGCCATCAAGTGAATGCTAAGGCATTGCAACACACACTCTAGGCAAGCGGAGATTCCCACATGTTGGAAGATTGCAGAGATGAAACATTTCCCTTTGGGAAATGGGCAGGAACAGGAATCTACCATTGAGGGGATCCCCTGGGAAGGCTTCACTTCTTAACTACTTTCTTCTTGGACTCTGAAGAAAGTCATATTTAGCACATAATTATAAGGTTCCCTCCGCCAACCCCCAGGATGAAATTCCATTTAATTATCCAAACCCTCTAGTAAAAGGTACCAGGGAGCAGGTAGAAACATAGAGAAATTCATACAGAACTCACAAAGGAACTGAAAAGAAATAAATAACATTGAGTATTTCATATGTGAGAAACAGATACTTCCCTTGTGGGTAGAAACAAATTAAATATCTATAGCAGTAAAGATAGCTGACCAGATATCTGGTGACCAGATAGCTGGTTAAACATTACATCAGGGTGTGTCTGTAAAAGTGTTTCTGGAAGGGACGGGCATTTGAGTCAGTGGACTAAGTAAAGCAAATGGCCTTTCCCAATGTGGGCAGGCCTCATCTAATAGAACAAAAAGGCAGAAGAAGGCTGCGTTCCCTCTCTGCCTGACTGAATGATCTGGGCCATGGGTGTTCTCCTGCCCTCAGCGTTCCTGGTTTTCAGGGCTGCAGACCTGGACTGGAATCTTCACTATTATTCTCTTGCCATTGAACTATACCACTGGCTTTTCTGGGCCTTCAGCTTCCAGATGGCAGATCATGGGACTTTTCTGCCTCTGTAATCACTTGAGCCAATACCTTATAATAAATTCCTTTTTAAATAGATCTATCTAGAGCTATATAGAAAACTATATACAATAGCCAAGACATGGAAGCAACCTAAATGTCCATCAATGAAGGAATGGATAAAGAAGATGTGATGCATACATACAATGGAATATTACTCAGCCATAAAAAGAATCAAATAATGCCATTTGCAGCAACATGGATGGACCCAGAGATGATCATACTAAGTGAAGTAAGTCAGAAACAGAAAGAGAGATATCATGGGGTATCACTCACATGTAGAATCTAATTTAAAAAACGATACAAATGAACTTATTTACAAAACAGAAACAGACTAACAGATATCAAAAACAAACTAATGATTACCAAAGGGGAAACATGGGGAGGAGGATAAATCAGGAGCTTGGGATTAACATACACACGCTACTATATATAAGATAGAGAAGCAACAAGGACCTATTGTATAGCACAGGCAACTCTACTCAATATTCTGTGATAACCTATATGAGAAAAGAATTTGAAAAAGAATGAATATATGTATAACTGAATCACTTTGCTGTACACCTGAAACTAACACAACACTGTAAATCAACTACACTCCAATAAAATTTTAAGAAATTAAAAATTTTAAATGCTTTAGAAAAACTATATATCTATATACTGTGCGCTCTCGCTCTCGTTCTCTCTCTCTCTCTCCCCCCATCCATCCATCCATCCATCCGTCCATCCTATTGGTTCCGTTTCTCTGGGGGACCCTGAGTAATACATTCACAAAACCCACAAGGCCCACTTCTTAGTCATTCTCATCTCCTAGTAGAACCTGTACTGCTAAGTTAAGAAAAAGAGGAATTCGCATATTTGTAAGTCTCCTTCTACCAAATACAGTTTAAATAAAATCCAAAAGACCTGAAGTCCTAAGTCTGTGGCTTAATTCTGCGTCAACCCTGATTTCCCTAAAACTCTGGCCACAAATTGCTCTCTCTCTTGGAATCACTTCTCTAGAAATGAAACAAGGTTTCACCCCAGATGCAAATTTCTGCATCAGGTTCACCAGAGCTTCACCAGCCTCAAGTTCCATTGGATCATCTCTGTGTGTCCCTCTAATTGCAAGATTTAGACTGAGAATCGTGGCGCTCTTCCGCCACCAGTTTATCTGATGCTTTGTTCCGCTGGGTAAACAGATTTCCAGCTGGGCCTGCCAGCAGCACAGAGCGCCGGCCAAGTTCAGCAAACATTAAGGGCTTCAGGTTCTTTTCCATGTTCTCAGCTCCAACATGGCCGTGAAATCTCTAGCCCCCAAAGCCCACCAGGCACTCAGCCATTCCTGCCATGTGTCTGGCTTGCTGATAAGCCCTGCATCCACCTTGAACCTGGCTTCCCTGTTTGGGACCAGGGCATTGCTTGCACCAGCCCTCTGGATGGCCTAACAGCTCATTTCAGCTCTGCTTCCCTCATTTTGCTCAAGTGGAAAAGGACTTGATTCCCCAGTTCACTTACTGGAACTAGGGCAATTTGGGGGGAAAGGATCAGGGTCAAGAACTGTTGATGGAGATTTCCTCTGCCCCAGAATTTCAGTTAAAGGCTAAATATGGGAGAAAAAACAAAATGCTGTGCTATGTACCCTTTATACTAAATAGAGCCATCCATAGTAAGGTACCACAAATTGGGACCAGTCACTCTTCAGTTAACTAGGACATGTCCTTCCCTGGAAGATGAACCCAATGGAAAGCAGAACTTTTGGTCTTCCTTTCTGGCTGGCACCCCATTCTTTGCTACTTGGCCTCTGTGAAGGGAGGGCACCCCTCTTCACCCCTATAGATAGTCCTCCCCCGTAAGCATGCCTTTTCCCACCAAGTTAACCATAACTTCCGTTTCTTCCTCTTCATTTCTCTTTCCATGGTGATAAGATATAGGTGAAGGGGGTGGAGGGGTATTTTGAATCAAAGCTTCAAGCACTGGAGGCTTCCTTTGTTTTAACTCTGGACCTCAGCTAAACTTCTGAGAGATGACGAAAGCCCCACTCTGCATCCTGTTACACACGGGGACCTCAGGCCAGTGATGTGCTCAATTATGGAGAGGATGCCTCCACGCCTCCCCCTCTCTGCTACCTAACAGTCTCCCACTATACCATCGCCCGCGTCTCTGCTACCTAACAGTCTCTCACTATACCATCGCCCGCGTCTCTGCTACCTAACAGTCTCCCACTATACCATCGCCCGCGTCTCTGCTACCTAACAGTCTCCCACTATACCATCGCCCGCGTCTCTGCTACCTAACAGTCTCCCACTATACCATCACCCGTGTCTGGACGCCCAGGTCCTGCCTGCTTCCATGCGTGGACTAGTGCCCTGTTTTTTGACTCACATCCCTCTTTAAATGTCCTGTGTCCCTGGTGTTTGCATCTTAACAAAGATCTGCTCCTAAGTTTAACAGGAAGAGTAGCTCCAAAGGTAAGAATTTTAGATGTAGTAACAGTTAAGGGCATGCATTTGTAGACAAGTTGGACTTTCAGTGTCTTCCCAATGCGGGACCACATAGGCAGTAACTACAGGTTGGGACAAACCCATTTGTCATTTACAGAGACCATCAGTCAACTAAGAGTGAGAAGAAAGCACCCCCCTTGTCCCTCTCCTGGTACCCTGTGGCTCCTGACTCCTGTGATATCTCATCGCAGAAAGTTGCTTATTGGGCAAGGTTCTCCCCTCCCACTGGAGGGCTTTCTCAGTGTTGACTGGTGTATAACTCACAAGGCACCGAGAACATATAAAGTAAGTAAGTACTAGGATTAGATCCCTGAAGTAGAAACATTTGAATTGGATGGGAAGTTTCTCTGGCCTTCTGTGAAATCACTGTAGCTGCTTATCATGGGATATGGGGTGGTGAGCTGAGGATGAACACAGAAGCCGTGCAATGAGGATGGAGATCAAGTAGAGTGACCATTTATTTATTGTCCAAACTGGGACACTTCTGAGAGTGAAAAGGGACATTCTGACATAATTATGCTGGGACAACGGTTATCGGCTGGGACTGTCCCAGGTGAACCAAGACACAGGTCATCCTGCTTCCTACCTGTTGCAACCATAATGCAGTAAGAACCTGCATGGCACAGGGGTCATAATCCTCACCACACCACTTTAGCAAGTCCAGGGCCCATTTTAGCCACTGGAAGGGGGCTGGCATCTGGGACTAGCATGTAAAGTTCAAAATCACCCACTAGGATGTTGTGGCAATGTCGACTTGCTGAAAACTTTCTAGATGCTTATACTCACTTTCTGTATTTTTCTCTCATCACAGACCACACTTTGAGTAGCACTGAAGGCTACTCATGTCACAGATTTGAGCATCCTTATTATGCAAAGGAGAGCCCAAAGCTCTTTTTAGTAGGGATTGTAACTGGGAGAAGAGGCACGAGAGGTGAGCTGAGCCTGGGGCTCTTGGGAGTGAAGTGACTGAAATGGGACAGATACGTTGCTTTCAGAATGATAGAAGGATGAAAAAGAACAAAGATACAGAAGCCAAAAATTGAGACAATTTTTAGTGGTCACACCAGTCCAATGGGACATGGAGCTGGCATGGAAGGAACAAATGGAAGTATCCAAAATGTAAAGGAGAGAAAAGCTATGGATTGGGAGCACAGGTGTCCAGGGGAGGCGGGGTCTGTGGACGTTCCCCACTTCTCGACATGCCCATCACCCCCCTAACATGATCACTCCCCTCACACACGACTGTTCACTTCAGCAAATGATCCTTCAAGATTTGTGCCTCCCCCCTCTACATTTTTTTTTTTTTACAATATGGTTTTATTCTATTTAGGAGCAGATCTGTAATTTGAATAGCTCTAAGTCATCTCACCCGAAGGGAGCAGTGATGGGGAGCCTCGCACTGTTCTCTGAACCCCCTGTGCGCCTAGCACCAGCCCTTCCTCTTTCTGGTGGGGTTTCAGCTGCAGGCTAGCTCCGATTCTAGTGGACTTTAATACAGCAACTTTCTGCCCTTCTACCTGTTTATTCCACAAGGAGAGGGACTCCTGAGGCAACAAAGCACACAAAGGGCGGGACCCACTCCAGGGTGTTCCCACGCCCCTCGGTAAACCAGCCCTCCAATTCTCCACCTGTCCTCTCATCCCTTCCTGTTGTCAGCAATATTGGCGCATTAGATCTGGCCCCAGGGACAAAGAGAGTCTGCTCAGAAGAGGGAGCAGAGGGGAAGCTGTGACAGATGTGACACCTGAAACAGGAGTCAGATTCACTGGTGTGCTTTTTATTCCCGGGTGGCTGGATTGTTTCAGAGGATTCTGGCTTCTAGCTCACACCCTAAATGGTCTTTTAGGATGCACAAACACTTCTAGAAGGCTCCTAGGGTGGGGTGACATAGTTCTAATCAGCCAGAGTTGAGACATAGTCACTGATGGGCCACCGTGACCCCTGTCACCCCATCTATGAGCCTGTGAAGTTGGGTTTGCACAACATGGGGTGCGTGCTCTCCACAATCTACACCAGTGTTCTCAGCCTTGGCGGCACCTTGAAGCTCCCTGGATGACCGTAACGTTGAGAACCCATGTTCTAGACCTTCTCTTGTAGGTGGGCCGGCCCCAATCTCTAGTCTCTCTTCCTTTCGCCCAAGCAGCTTCATTTCCCTAGGTCCAAACTCAAATATCAGAAAAATTAAAACAAGAGTTCTGATGGCTCCCTATGCAACCAAAGGATGAAGTTCACAGAACATGATGGGTATAACCTGCCTCAAGAGGTCCTTAGGCTTTTCATGGTTCCTGCTTTATAGAGCCTTCGGGGCTCTGATAGAACTCACCTGAGCTACTTCTGAGGGCCTGATATCCCCAGAGGGCTAGCAGAGTCTGAGAAGGAAGTAAGAGCAGGTACAGGAAAGGAAGAAGAAAACTCACAAGGGGAAAGTGAGACCAGGGGTAGAGGCAGGATGAAGGTACCTTCCTGGTGATCTCTGAATGCTGCCACCAGGCAGCCTGGCTGAGGACCTGTGGAAAGACTGTTACTTGACAGACCTTCCCCGCTCCTTCCTTTCATTACTAGAACCCCTCAAGTTTTAGCTCCCCAACTAAAGACTACAATTCCCAGCGTCCCTTGCAAGAAGGTGTGACCATATGTCTAAGTTCTGTCTGATGGGATGAGTGCAAGTGATGTATGCAATTCTGGTTGGGCACTTACATGGGAGCTGTCTGGCCATCACTCCTTTTCCCCACTTCTTATTGGCTGAGGGTGGTGGTGTTGAGCTCTTCCTGGCCATGCAGGTATTCAGAGCATTAGTGGGATGGTGAAGCAACAGAGTCAGCTTAGTGCTCCGATAAGAGAGACCCCAGAGAGCTCTCTCGCCCCTTCTGCCATGTGAAGACACAGTGAGAAGACAGCTGTCTATGAAGTGGGCCCTCACCAGACACTGAATCTGCCAGTGCCTTGATCTTGGATTTCCCAGCCGCCAGAACCGTGAGAAATAAATGTCTGTTGTTTAAGCCCCCCGGTCTGTAACAGTTTATTATGGCAGTTCAAGTGGGCTAGGACATACGTCTTTCTATTATATGATAATATTTTGCTTCCTTCTCTCTCTGTACCATTAGTCTTTAATGGGACCTAGCAGATGTAGAAGGGTATTCAAGACTTGCCGTCTTCCAGTGTACTGTATTGGGTTACAGGAAGTTTCCAGCATCCAAGAGAAGGGAAGACACTGGCTACAAAGAGTGGGCCCAGGACATTTACAAGTACTGGAGGCTGGAGAGGAGAGTACAGGACCCCATACACAACCCATGCAGAATTTCCCCTCTTCTTCCTGCCTCTTTAAGCCTCAGAGAAATGGAAAGAATCTCAACACTCCATCTTTAAATTAGAGTTCAGGATGAAGAGAAAAAAAAGTGATTCCAGAGAGGGTTAAAGGCTGTTAACCAAAATTCATGAGCAGATCACAGTAAACAGAAAGCCTGTACTAAGGTGCCCATATTAACCATAAACAATATTTTGTTAATGGCATAGCAACTATCCTAGTAAACTTCAAGGAAGAGATAAAAAATTCAAATGGGCCAAATAACATAAGGAGAGGTGCTCAAGCTCACTAGTAATTAGGAAAATGCAACTTAAAACCATAATGATATATAAGTGTACAATCACTCTTCTGGCAAAAATTTTAAGGTCTGGCACTTTCAAGGGATGGCAATGATATTGAGTAATAGCAATTCTCAAACAAAGCTGCTAGGGTTCTATGTAAATTGATACAAACATTTCAGGAAATTATTTGACATTAGTAACTATAATTGAACATTTGCATACACTATGACCTAACAATTTTCCTCCTGAGGGATGGATAGTTTATCCTTCAGAAATGTGAGTGCATGTGTACCAGTACACACGTAAGAGAATACTCATCAACAAAAACTGGAAACCAACCAAAGGCCCGTTTACTCTAGAATGGATAAATGCATTACAGTATATTCAGTGGCATCCTGGAGTATGTTTACAACAGTGGGGGAAAGCCCTGGTTTGCAGCATTTGCCAATGTCTGTGACGTAAATACTCCCACTGTGGCCAATTTCAGGCTCCCAACATGGTTATCAACCAACTTGCAAAATTCCTGAACATTCAACAGTGAGCTCTTGTGAGCCTGTACAAGTTGGTTCCAGCACATTATTGAGTAGATTCATACTTTGGAATATGAGACAGCAGTAAAATTGAATGAACTCTAGCTCCATGCACCAACATGGATAAATCTCACAAATATAACATTGAGCAAAATAAATCTCAAAAGAATGCATAGAGTATGATTCCATTTATATGAAGTTCAAAACAGGCCAAATTAAATCAGAATGTTTAGGGATGTATGCTTAGGTGGTAAAAGTATAAAGAATAGCATGGGAGAGATCACCATAAAAGGGAGGATAGGTTAACTCTCATGGGGAAGAAGAGATTATAAATGGGAAAGGACACGTGGTGGACTTCGGGGGTGCTGGCAATGTTTTATTTCCTGACCTTGCTGGAGTTACATGGCTATTCTCTAAAAGAATTTGTTAAATTATACGTATATGTTGTGTGCATCTTTATGTGTACAGGTTAACATCACTGCTGTGCTAGAGTCTGCTGGTCCTGCCTCCTCATACCAACTTGTGCTATTTCTTCCCAACTTCGCATTCAGTGATGCGTGTTGGTAGCTAGAAATCAGCCATTTCTGATTTCTGGGACTATTTACACCACTGTAACTGGCAAACAAGTCAGGGTTGGTTTTGTGTTTTTTTTTTTTTTTTTTTTTAAGAACTGATTTAACAGTTCACTACTGGTTAAATATAATAATATATTTTAAAAAGTATCTCAAGATTGGTTTATTTAGGCAGATATTTATTTTTCCAAGTCTGAATACCCTCAACAATCTCAAGGCAAAACTGCATTAAAAAATAAAAACTAGGGCTTCCCTGGTGGAGCAGTGGTTGAGAGTCTGCCTGTCGATGCAGGGGACACGGGTTCGTGCCCCGGTCCGGGAAGATCCCACGTGCCGCGGAGCGGCTGGGCCCGTGAGCCATCGCCGCTGAGCCTGCGCGTCCAGAGCCTGTGCTCCGCAGTGGGAGAGGCCACAGCAGTGAGAGGCCCGCGTACCGCAAAAATAAATAAAAATAAAAACTAAACTAAACATGACAAGATCTCTGCAATGAAAAAAGGCTTCAGAGTTAAAGAGAATGAACTAAGAGAATTATAAAGTGTTTGGGACTGTTAATTACTTGATGTGTAACATCACACTGGTAGTAAAATTAAGGACGCTATCTAAGGACCCGCCATTCTTCCTTAAAGAAAACGTTCTTGATGAATACTTTGCAATATGGTGAAAGATACAGTGGATCAGAAACTTTTTCAGTCTACCATTCAACTTCACTGTCTGAGTAAATATATACTAAAAGTGGCCCCAAATGTTATACTATGCCAATTCTTTGACACTATTCTGGGCAGCTCTCCTTAATAATTACCAGTCATAACCTGTATAGCAGTGAGAAAACACTGTTATTTTCTACATATTTATGTGAGTCTATGTTCTTAAAATTTTTATAAGCCTAATATAGGGTTATATGATATCACTTATTGTTTATTTCAGCTTTCCTGACAGTTAATGAGTTAAAATCTTATTTTACAGTAAAATAAGCCCAGATCTATTATGACGCAGAATAAGAAAATTTTCAATGGTTTTCAAGGTAAGTCATAGGTCTTCAGAGAAATTTGGGGCTTGTGAATGGCTTCTTTGGACAATGATTTCAAATCCCTCAGGAGGGTAGGACACAGAAACCCTATAGTTGTATTTCAGTGGAAAGGTTTCCACTGTTAGGAAAGGAATCTAATGGGAAAATTTTTTTTAAAGTATTATCATCATTTCAGTTCAAGTATGAATGTGAAAATAATGGATTTGGTTAGACATTAATGTCCTCATGTATAAACCTGCAATGTGGAAACTTAGCTTGACTGAAAATTACGGTTTTTATTTGATGGGGGAGGGTGTCAGGAGCAAGGGTGGGAGAAGCCCCTGACTTCCTGAATGATTCTGATTCATTTGTTATCATTTAAGACCTAAGCATTGGGACCAGATAACCCTTGAATTTAGTTATGTTCCCACTGATTCTGGAGAGGAGTGGTTTACCTTGAGCTGAGCGGGACGGGGATGGAGGAGACATGGGTGTGGGAAGCTCTTCTGTGGTTGCTGTAGCTGCGACACCGGAATAAGTTTGGAGTCGACAGGTGGAATCTACTACACAGGTGAGTCAGAGTCCTGGGTTTTAGGTCTCTCATCCACGAGCTCTTACTCAACACTTTCCTTTCCTATTCTGCCAGCTTGGCAATCCCACACTGAGCTCAGCTCATGGCGATTGTTCAATTTTATGCTTCCTAGGCCCCACTTCTTTTTGACATTACTGGGCAGGATTTGATTCTTATTCATTGTAACATGAAGTAAAACAAACAGAGCATTCATTCATCCCCATATTTAATATCCATGTTGCCAATGGTAGTTCTATCCCCAGACTTCATGGGGAAACATGTCACAACCTGTTTTTCAGGAGCCAGAGGAAAAAGAACTTTGAGTTCCACCCTCAAGCTCTGTCGGAACTAAATCTAAATCATCGTAAGAAGGGGAACCTCCCCCAATTAAGGAACCACTTTTTCTAGAAATCTCCTTTTTGTGCTTACAAGAAAGTACTTCTAAATATAAGACTAGAATTGGTTAGTGACATGCAATTCCACTTGGCTGACGTTTCTACTAAATTATTTCCAACACAATGGTGGTATACCATAGTGTGAAGATGTGTTGAAATCGAACCAGAGGCATTATTGCTCCAGACTTTGTGTGTGTGTGTGTGTGTGTGTGTGTGTGTGTGTGTGTATTTTATTTATTTATTTATTTATTTGCGAGGGGGCTACGTTGGGTCTTTGTTGCTGTGTGCGGGCTTTCTCTAGTTGTGGTGAGCGGGGGGCTACTCTTTGTTGTGGTGTGTGGGCTTCTCATTGCGGTGGCTTCTCCTGTTGCGGAGCATGGGCTCTAGGTGTGCAGGCTTTAGTAGTTGTGGCACACGAGCTCAGTAGTTGTGGCTCGCAGGCTCTAGAGCGCCGGCTCAGTAGTTATGGCGCATGGGCTTAGTTGCTCCGCGGCATGTGGGATCTTCCCTGACCCGGGCTCGAATCCGTGTTCCCTGCATTAGCAGGTGGATTCTTAACCACTGCGCCACCAGGGAAGCCCCAGACTTAGTTGTGATATTCTAAGCCATAGAAGAGAATTCTTTCAGAACTATTTTCAGTTGAAGGCGGCTTGTGGGAAGAAGAGAGCAGTTTATCAGAATTATCGGTAGACTCTTCCAAAACCAAAATGTACATTCCAATTCAACCCAATATCCCCACCTTCTCAATCGGAATTTCCTAAAGCAGGAGATAGGCAATTTTGTTTGAAAATGTTGATTCTGATATGCACTCCCTGATGGAGAGGTGTGTTAAATGGGAATGCTGGTTTATGAGAACTGGGGACAAGAGGATAATGGAGCCTTCTTCCCCATCTTTCTAGTAACTTAATACATCCAACAAAGTGCCACACTGGACCCAGTGAAAGAAGAGAAGAAAGAATCTCTGCCTTCGAGAAGCTTATGCTCTAGCAGGACAGCCGAGAACTCAAACGCAAGTCCCATGAACAAAAAGGTCACAACACAAAGCAGAAGTGGGCAACTCCTAAAGCTCTCCTCTTTCCTCTGGAGCATAATTAACCAGCACCCAAAGGGCCAGAGAATTTTCAGGTGTCAGCTTGGTAACGTTACTAAGGCATAGGGCAGTCAGAATGCTGTGGATAAGCCATTCAGACATCAGAAGTGGGTGTCTTCAACCATAGCAGATTGAAAGGTTTCCCACTTTCACGGCCATAAGGCTGCACAAAGCTGGAGGAAGGATGCCCCCAGCAAAGGTAGCACTGGCCCTCTGGCCCCCGCCCTAAATGACACACTAAAGACCTTGCTACCATGTGATCCAGCAATCCCACTCCTGAGCATGTATCCAGAGAAAACCATACTTTGAAAATGTATATGCACCCCACTGTTCATTGCAGCACTATTTACAACAGCCAAGACATGGAAGCAATGTAAATATTCACTGACAGATAAATGGATAAAGAATATGTGAGGGACTTCGCTGGTGGCGCAGTGGTTGAGAGTCCACCTGCCGATGCAGGGGACGTGGGTTTGTGCCCCGGTCCGGGAAGATCCCACATGCCACGGAGCGGCTGGGCCCGTGAGCCATGGCCGCTGAGCCTGCACGTCCAGAGCCTGTGCTCCGCAACGGGAGAGGCCACAACAGTGAGAGGCCCGTGTACAAAAAAAAAAAAAAAAAAAAAAGAATATGTGAGATATACATATATATACATGTATATGTATATATACACACACACACACAATGGAATATTACTCAGCCATAAAAAAAGAACGAAATAATGCCATTTGCAGCAACATGGATGGACCTAGAGATTATCATACTAAGTGAAGTAAGTTAGAGAAAGGCAAATATCATATAATATGACTTATTTGTGGAATCTAATAAACGATACAAATGAACTTGTTTACAAAGCAGAAACGTTCACAGACTTAGAAAACAAACTAATGGTTACCAAAGGGGAAAAGTGGGCAGAAGGGATAAATTAGGAGTTGGGATTAACATATACACACTACTATATATAAAACAGGTAATCAACAAGGATTTACTGTATAGCACAGGGAATTCTATTCAGTACTCTGTAATAACGTATATGGGAAAAGAATCTGAAAAAGAATAGATAAATGTATATGTATAACTGAATCATTTTGCTGTACACCTGAAACTAACACAACATTGTAAATCAACTATACTCCAATATAAAATAAAAATTAAAAAAAAAAGACCTTGGTCTCTTCTTGATGCAGGAGACATTGCTGGATGGCAGAGAGCTAGCAAGGTATGCATGCTCTCCTGCTACAACAACTGAGCAACTGTGAAGTTCATTGAGAGACCCTCAGAGAGCCGTCCACTCTTTCTGACCTCACAGCCATCCCAGCTAATTCAGATCTGCTTTTCCTTAGGCAGCGGATGCTCACATTTGGGACGAGCAAGAAGTGAAGATGAGGTACATATATACAATGGAATATTACTCAGCCATAGAAAGGAATGAAATAATGCCATTTGCAGCGACATGGATGGACCTAGAGATCGTCATACAGAGTGAAGTAAGTCAGAAAGAGAGAGATAAATATCGTATAATATTGCTTATATGTGGAATCTAGAAAAATGGTACAGATAAACTTATTTGCAAAGCAGAAACAGAATGACAGACTCTAGAAAACAAACTTACAGTTACCAAGGGGGGAAGGAGGGATGGGATGAATTGGGAGACTGGGATTGACATATATACACTACCATATATAAAATAGATAACTAATGAAAACCTACTGTATAGCACAGGGAACTCTACTCAATGCTCTGTGATGACCTAAATGGGCAGGGAACCTAAAAAAGAGTGGCTATATGTATATGTATAACTGATTCACTTTGCTGTACAGCAGAAACTAATACAACACTGTAAAGCAACTATAGTCCAATAAAAATTAATTTAAAAAAAAAAGTGCATTTCCTCTTTGCATGGAGATGTGTGCTTGCTCAAAATCCTTTCCCTTGGAAAACCACCCATACCCCAGTCTACTGTAATGCTGATCAGCCCCTGTGATTTGGAGCGTGATGACCACCCCTCTAGCCCCAGGGGTGGCCATGGGATAAACACAACAGCAAACCCACTACTCAACTTCCTTGGCCACAGTGGTTCAGGGGTAGATGTGTGGCTCAAGTCAGAAACATCAGCCTTGCCTGTTTCTATAGTGCTCAGGAGAGACTTTCTCTTCCACTGGGATCTCAGGCTGTTAGGACTATGTGAGGCCAGAGCCCCCAAGGGCCTTATTTCCCTCTATTTAGGAAGACCTGGCTGGAGAAAAGAAGAGCTAAGAAATACAAAGAGAGCTCCCTGGACACATCTAAGTACAGCCCCAATACATGCACTTTTCAGTTACCTAACCCATTAATTTATTTTTTTGCTTGAATTAGTTTGAGTTGGGTTTTTGTCATCTGTAATAAAAAGAATTCCATTTATCTATTACAGTCTTCCAATTTATAAAAATACAGGATGCCCACTTGAATTTGAATAATTTCTTACTATAAGTATATCCCAAATATTGCATAGGGTATACTTACACTAAGAAAATTCAGTGTTTTCCGAAATTCAGATTTCACTGGGCATACTGTATCTTATCTGATATATAACGTGTCAAAACGGTTTTTAAATCCTTTACTCAAAAGGGAGGAGATTGGTCACCTGGTGGATTTACCCTTAAAGAACATGGAGAGAAAATAAGGAAGGTTTCCACAGAAGCATCCAAATGTAATCTTTCTTCTCCAAGTCACCCCTGCTTTGCACTACGCAGATGAGGGCAGTTCCAGCGTCAGACTATTTAATCCTCATCAGATCCAGAAATGCTTCAGCTGGGCCAGTAAAGCCCCCTTTCCCCAATAATTGAATCATCTGAGGGAGCTTTAAACATTTCCACTGCAGAGGTCACACCCCAGACCAATTACATCAGAATCAGCAAGACTCGCACAGGCGATTTCAATGTACTGCCACGTCCGAGAACCACTGAGCCAGGTCCTTCAGAAATTCAACCAAACTGTAGGAGTTCAAACAAGAAATGAGGAAGTTCATCCTGAAGTGTCCCCACCCTTCCAGCCCCCAGCGACCCCCAGGAATGAACAAATCACCACAGGTGGGAATCAGCCAACGTGGTAGCCTGAAGGCTCGGACACCGTGGAGCCTTCATTCCGGGCCTGCCCACGCCGGGCCACGTGCCAGCAGGTGTTTGGGCCACAGGAAAGCAGATAGGGTGGCCCAGCCTTGCTCGCAATCAGCTCCAGAATAAACAAAGCGCCTGACATAGAGTTTCATGCCTTGCTCGCTCGCTCAGTGCCTGTTCCCCGAGCGGGAGGGAGCGGAGGGGCAGGCAGGGTGGTGGGTGGAGGTGCCCTAGATGAGTATCCGTGATAACCGACAACAGTCTCCCTTTCCTGCCCTCCCCGTGTGCAGACAAGCCACCCCTCACATCCAGATCTGCCGGAGGGCGTCCCCTGGGCTCCAGGTCCTAACCCATGACTTTCTATTCCTGTACCTCATTCTCAGAGGAGCAGACCTACCTCAGAGCCTCAAAATCATCAACAAGGCACCCAGGGAGGGGGCTCCTCGCTCACCTCCGAATCTGCGCAGCCATTCTTCAGCTGCCAACACAATCTCTGCCCATCATACCCCTCCACCTTTGAGGGAACCCTGTCTATTAAGAGTTTTGTAGAGTGGTTTTAGGTTTACAGCAAAAACGAGGGGAACGTACAGAGATTTCCTATATGTTCCCTGCCCCCAGACATGCCTCGCCTCCCCCAATATCGACATCCCCCGCCAGAGTGGAACAATTGTTACAACTTCTGGACCCGAAGCCCACAGTCTACATTAGGGTTCACTCTTGGTGTTGTACGTTCTAAGGGTTTGGACAATATATAATGACATGTATCCAACATGATAGTATCATACAGAGTAGTTTCACTGCCCTAAAAATCCTCTGTGCTCCACCCTTTCATCCTTCCCTCCAGGCTAACCCCTGGCAAACACTGCCTAAGCATGTCTATCGTTGATTAGGTCCTCAGAGCTCCTGACGTTCTCCTAGGCATCCTGAATGCATCAGATACACACAATTGGCCAAGTGAAAGGAAACATCTGGAACTGTCTGATTAAACTGACTCGGAACATTGCGCCTTCCAGCTGTCATGATTACCGCTAGAGGGCCAGGCTCGGTGAAAACTGAATCCTGGGTAAACATCCATCCTAGTGGTGGGATGACCCTAAGACGACACGGAGGTGACACCAGGCGAGGTCTAGGGCAGGCTAGTGACTTGTGTCCCCAGTGGCTCCAGGTGTGTTCTGGCCACTTCCCAGAAGCCATTGCTGCACTGACATGCTAGGCTGGGATGCTCAGTTCTGAACCAATACCTTTTCAAGTTTAAAAATCCCTCAACCTGGGCACAGAGGGAAGAGAAACAAAGGGGATAAGGCAGTAGAGGAAGGTTTTGAACTCTATTCCAGTTGGGCTTCAAGGTAAATATGGCAAAGCTCTACCTTCTGATGGCTCCCACGAGCCAGTGTGACAGTGGTGCCTGATGACAGAGCCCTAAGACGAGGCTCCTTCTGCCTATCCTCTGCAAGCAGGGAAGCAGAGCTAGCGTCCGGGCAGTTTCTAAGAGGGGCCTGAGCCTACCAGGCTAATAAACGGCCAGAGGGAGAGCAGCGTGGCCAAAGGGAAAATGAACCGGCACAGCTGAGACAGCCAGCGCCCAAACAGGCGGGCTCCAGGTGGAAGGACCCAAGGTGAGCGGCGTGGCGGGACCACGTGTATTCACCCAGACGTGTAACTGGCAGAGAGGCTGACCTGCTAGTTCCACTTACTAAAGCAGAAATTTGGCGATTCATGAACTCGTCCAATATTTATTTAGTGCTGACCGGTGTCCTGGAGATGAGAAGGTGAGCAAACTAGTCCTGACCTTTGCCCTCAATCATTCAGATCCACCCTCCACTATCGCCATTTGTAACACAATAGCCAGGGGTTGGTAAGGGGAAGCAGGAGGCTCCGGCAGCTCATCCTAAATGGGGAAATCAGCCTTGTAGCCTCCTAAGACGATTCACTGGCAAGTCAGCTCCAAGTGTGAATCTCTGAGCAGATGCCTTTAAGAGCATCACAAGCTAACTCACAGTTACTTTAGGAAACTTTTGGAAAAAACCCGTCTCATTTCCTCTTGGAAGAACAGGGTTGCACACATTTACCTGGGGGGTTGGGGCACTTGCTTTTGCTTCAGCAAAGTCTAACAGCTTCTCTTGCTGCTGAGGAGGGGAGACCCAGCCAGAAAGCGGATGAATCTTTTATCGCCTCTCTTTGAAAGACAACAGCAGTTTCTTGCCACTTCACAGTAATGTGCGGGCCAGCGTATTGCCTTAAAATCACAGAGGGTAGCTTCCTTCAGAAAAGGAGAGGCCGGGGAAGAGCCACAGTGGTCCCGACAGGAAGAAATGGCTGCCCCTGGGGCTCCTGGTCTTACCTTCGAGGTGTGGGTGATG
This sequence comes from Phocoena sinus, assembly GCF_008692025.1. Lineage (NCBI taxonomy): Eukaryota > Metazoa > Chordata > Mammalia > Artiodactyla > Phocoenidae > Phocoena > Phocoena sinus. The sequence goes on from NC_045764.1 coordinate 19,444,504, forward strand.
GAACCAGTCCTGCCCAGCACGTGAGAGCTGGCTTATTCCCGCTGGAGCTGCATCCCTGGTGCCTCAGGTCACAGGGGGACTTTCTACGAAGAGCTACCCTGGAAGGGTTTTGTGCAGACAGCTGGAGCAGAGATGTAGCCCCACTTCCTCTGTCTTTAGCGCCATCTTTGGCTGCTCAGCTGCTGCCTCTTCCCCTAAAGAGCATCCTGTCTCCTGCTGGGGATCCCTCCCGCCAGCAGGGGGCGCTGCGGTGCTCACCTGCAGGGCTCTTCCTTGCTTGACCGCTGCATCCGCTCCTTGGAGGGGGATGAGAATTGGATTTAAAGAAGTTTAACCCAAAGGTGCCGCCTGATTTGGCTGGAGGTAATACTGAGGTGTGGTTAGTTGGTTGGGCAGTCAACCTCCTGATAATTAGTTACTACCTTAGTTAGTTACTACCTGTAGCTTCTGAGCTTTACATATAGCTCACCAGTGCCGGCCTCTATTGGATTCCACACCTGTTGGCTGCTGCCAGCTAACTGAGAAAGGCTCAGGAAAGACTGGTCTCCCCTGTTGAAGACCCATAGATGGTAGGGTCTCATTACTAAGGGTGTGGTCTTGGACCAGCAGCACCTGTGCCTCTTGGGAACTTGTTAGCAATTTAGAATCTCAGGGCCCATCCCAGGCCTATTGAATTGTAATCTGCACTTTAAGGGTATGCCCAGGTGTTTCATATGACCAGTTAACTCAGAGAACCCCTGCAGGAGGGGACGCCCTAGCATCTCAGACCACGGATGGTTCTCTTTCAGTGCAAGCATTTTAGCTGTATCCCTCTCTGCTGTACCTTGTTTTTTGCTCCACAAGGTCACAAGTGTCACTCAGCACACTGATTGGAACTAGGATAGGACTTATAATCTCACAATGCCTGCTTTACCACAAGGCCCTTTGGTTAGTGTAAGGTTTGTCACATGTAATAGGCTTGGATTTTTAAGACAATCGCTAAGAGGTCTGGATGTTTATTCCCAAGTGCTTTTCCTCCCTCTAGGGGAGTGTTTTCATGGGGGCTTGGCTGTGGTGGAGGGCTGCAGTTGCAAGGTTGCCTAATTCCTTGCCTGTCGACTGATGAGATATGTCTCCTACGTGTATTTACTATTGCTCAACAGACATAGATGCCACTTGAAATGATAAAATACAAATCCAGTTTTTACAGCTTTGTTGAGGTATAATTGGTTTACAAAGAACCACGCATATTTAGTGTGTACACTTTGATGAGTCTGGACACATGCAAAACCACCGTGATGCCATCACTACAATCAAGGCAATAGAGAGATCCAGTACCTCCCAGGGTTTCCTTATGACCTTTTGGTTTTGTTCGTTTTGGTTTTGGTTTGGTAAGAACACTTACCATGAGATCTACTCTCTTACCAAATTGTGACATGCACAAGATTGTACTGTAAACTCTAGGCATGATGTGTATGGCAGACCTCTAGATAGAATACATTCATCCAGCATAACTGAAGCTTTATACACACTGAATAACAACTCTCCGCTTCCCGGACTCCCAAGCCCCTGGAAACCACTGCTGTAGTCTCTTCTATGATTTTCACTATTTTAGATACCCTATACAAGTAGAATCAGACAGTATTTTTCCTTCTGAGACGGGCTTTTTTCACTTAACATAATGTCCTTCTGGTTCATGCGTGTTGTCACAAATGGCATGACTTCCTTCTTTTCTAAGGCTGAATATTCCATTGAATGTAATACCACTTTTTTTTTTTTTTTTCGCAAATTCATTTTTAAAAGCGATTTGCACTACCTTTTCTTAGTCAATTCTACTTGCTAGCGTGCTGAGGTTCATGAAACTGGGCCACATTGTTTGGGGACCATTGCTCTAGTGGTCTGAAGCCCCAAGCTCCCTGGAGTGTCTTAATCAAAAGAAAGACATTAGTACCTATTTCCTTTCAGCTGTGAGTTTTCAAAAAATTTAAGTTTCTTTTTAAGAGTTAAATATAAACATTGACCTATTGTTCTACCAAAAAATAGGGTCTTTGGGGGAACTGTTCGTACCTGGATTATGGTTATATATTTGTGTAACATGATTTAGTGGGGTACAGGGTCTTTGGCAGGAAGGGTAACAAATCTGATGCCATGTTGGATCTGTTTCTTTCACTTTAATCTCTGTATTCTATTGCTTTTGCTACAAGGTCATCACTAAAGGGCTATTGCCTTTAGCTTAAAGTATACACAATGGCCCATCTCCAAGAACCCCACCTCTCATGCCTGAGGTTAAGCTAAAATACCTTTGTTTAGCTCCCAGGAAACATACTGACCTGGCCCACCTGCCCATGGCTGAAAGAAAGAAGAAATTAACACCTCCCCTCCAGTGCACGGCGGAAACCAGGAAATATCTGCAACAATTTAAGGCCTTTTTAACTTTACCTCCCCACCTCCCCACTTTGCTCTATAAAAGAAACTAGCATCCAAACCCAGGCGAGATGGTTCTTTGGGACACTAGTCCACCATCTTGGTCTGCTGGCTTTTGAAATAAAGTCGCTGTTCCTTGCCCCAACAACTTGTCTCTCAGTTTATTGGCCTGTCATGTGGCGAGCAGCACAAGCTTGGGCTCAGTAACATGGTAACACTACCTTCAGTCTTGTAAGTTTCCAATTTAGATTTGGTCAAGTCCTCAATTACAAGCCCTCCAACAATAGATGTCTTCCATTTAGATCTACATATTTTTGCATTGCAACTTTTTCAGTTATAACAGATCTTAGAGACCAAGAATTTAGACAAACTAGACTTGGAATCGGACTTTCAAACTGCTGTATTACAAAAACAAAAAACCTACTAAATTACATTAATGTGACAAAGATAATGTGTTCGGCTGACAAGAGTTTGTCTTGATCTTTTAATTTTCTTCCCTTGTGTATATTTTATATGTTCATCTGTAGGTATAACACTACATGCCTATAATTTCCAAATATATATTCATATATTAGGAATGCTTGCATGCTCAAAAACATTTATCAAAAGGGTACAGAATCAAAACTGTTTGGAGATCAGTGAACTAGATTAATGATCTCTTGCTGTCTTTTGTCAACAGATGGATCAGAAAAGTCCTTTTATTGCCATTCTTTAAAGCCAGAATCATGCTACCACATTCTCTAGGCCTGAGTCATCCTTGTTAACATTCATATTTGAGCTTGTTCATTTAACACCAGACTTGGAAAGAACCGACAGGAAGTGTGGGTTTCATAACCATTACAACAATTCTAACTAACGCTCTTTCTTGCCTCTGGGCTGGGCTCCAAAGCTAGAAGAGCCCGAAATTCACAGATTCAACTGAGACTCTTTCCCACGTTTCTCAGGAAGCAAACAGGGTAAGCTGGACATGGCAACACCCTTTTCTAGGCAAAGAGAAAAACCCAAAGAGAGGCGTTGGCCCCCAGCACAATTATAACACGGGGATTCAGTGAGGTATGGGTGTCAGAGGGTTCTAGAGCTGGAAGCTACCTTGGGTACCCATCATGGTGTAAGTGAAGACAGAAGGCAAAGGTCAGAATGATTCGCCCAAGATGACACAGGTCGTTAAGAGGCACATCCAGGACCATGACCAAGTCTTTGGATTCCATCTGGGCTCTCGGACTCTATAATATCCCCTCAGGGTTGATGTGGGATGGGGGGATGCCAGGAGGAACATGGAGAATTGTTGCCCTCTGATGAGACACGGCCAGATAATGTCTGGCGTTTGGTGATCTCAGTCAGTGTTTTAACAGCCATCTCCCGGGCACATGGCTCAGCACACCTGTGTGGGGTCCATCGTGAGAGGACCATGCGGGGCTCCCACTGGGAAAGGTCCCTCTGCACAGCCCTGCCCCTGGAGAGGAGAAAGCTTACCTGCTGCTTCTTCAACACTGGACGATGGACTCACAGCTCCAGCTCTTCTGACCATGCCTCCAGCTCCAACACACACCGGGCGGTGGAGGAGAAATGAGAGTGGGGGGGTGGGATGGAAACTTGAGGAGGGCAGAGGTCTGCGATGTGTCACTCACGGCTGTATCCTCAGTGCTAGGATGTGCCTAGCACACAGGAGGCGCTCAGGAAATTTTTGTTGAGTGAAAAAGGCCTCACCCGAGAGGGTGGGACAGGACAAGTGAGAGGACTGAGTTTTCAGCCCTGACCGTGCTGGGCTTGTGGGTGGCCACAGAGGTGAGAGCTGGGAGTCCAGCCTGGAGACTAGGTCAGGAAGGACCCAAGAGACATCTCAGTCAGCCTCCTTCTCTTACACTCTGACGTGGTCGTGAGCTGTGTTATATTGCCTGCCAGCCCAGGAGACCCCTCAGGCCCAACAATGCCCCTTACACAACTCACGTCCTCCCTCTAAGTCTCAGTTCTCTCGTGTACGAGGCAGAGATCAGGACCATTCCCACTCACCTCACAGGCTGTTGTGAGGACTGAATGATAATTCACCGTCAAGTGCTTCAGTCACTGTGAACCCCTCTGCACATGTGCGTTAGCGTTAGAGACAAGGGACCACTGGTGGATTTTGCCCCAGAGCACGTTCCTGCTTATACTCAGGTGAAGCGGAGCCACTTGAACTGGTCCAGAGGAAGAGCCCTTTCCAGCCAGTCTCTGTGCCCAGGTTTAACCTCAGTCATGAGGACCAGCCGCTGTGGGCATGGCTTCATTTCCCACCTCCACATTGAAGCATCCGAACTCCTGAGCTCTTCAAGAAGGACCACGTTGACACCGACTGGTAGATGGGGTGCACCTGTGGATTTGAGGCATTTGGCCAAAGCTTACTTTTTTTCTCTTTAGAGTTAAAAACGTCTTCTCAGGACACAGGAAATGCTGTGTCTTGAGGCTTGCAGCTTTCCCAGGGCAGTTTGCTAATGCTTTGGTATTTTGTGCTACATTCTTAAAGCAAATAAAAGATTTTAAAGACATTACTTGGACGCATGTCGTTTATGAGAACATCTTGGTTCTTTCCAGCATCCAGGGGCTCTCTCCCCACACTGCCTCTCCCTCAGCACGTGGACTTGGGTCATGAATCACAGTCTAGCCTCACCCTCTCTCTCCGGTCAGCAAGGGTGGCTGAGTGGTCCCGAGTGTGCTGACAGAGGGACAATGCTGTGGGGTGCCCCCTGCGGTCCCCACGTCCTGGTAGTCACGGCCACGGGTAGTCTTCACTTCTACTGAATAGAATACGGCAGGAGCAGTGGAGCACCATTTCCAAGATTAGGTTACAAACAGATGGTGGTTTCCATGCTGGGTACTTTCGTGTTCTCTCACTGCCTGTCTCTCCCTCTAGCATCACTCATTTTCAGCAGTCCTAGAAGAGGCCCACCTGTATGGCCAGGAATAAAGCCTTCAGTCCACGAGGGCACCTTTTCACCAGCGACCCTGGTGCAGTTGGCCTAGACATCGGTATTTCTGAAATGTTCCCCAGGTGATTCGAATGTGCAGGCAGGCGTGGCAGAAGCTGCTTAGGGTCCCTGTCCAGGGATCCGCGGCAGCGGCACCACCTGGGAGCTTGTTAGAAACACAGCAGCTCTGGCCTCACCACGGACCTGCTGACTCAGAATTCGCATTTTAGCAAGACCCCCGGGAGAAGGAGTGAGAAGCCCTGGGATGCAGCTATTGGAGCAGCGGCAGCCTGGGGACTGTTTGCCGGGAGCACAGCTGAGGGAGCAGGGCTCCCCTTTAGGGCAGTCTGACTTACCTGAGCCAGAGGTGATGGGAAGTCCTCCCCACTCGCGGTGCCCTCGAGACATTCCTTCACTGTAGGGATTACCATCCAGATACGAGACAATTTGTTTAAAAGACTCACCCCGGAGTGAGCTTCCTCTCCTCGCCCAGGGGTGCCCTGTGACAAGCACCTTGTGCTAGGTGGGTACAGAAGTCAGCTGCTTTCCATGTTCTTGCTGGGGAACCGCTGGCCCTCGTTAGAGGGGTCGTCAGGACGCTCTTCTGTATGATTACAGCCAGGTTGGCTGGAGGCCCAGCATCCCGTGTGTTTTTCTCCACGAGCTGACATAAGACAGCCTGACTCAGCAAGGCCCACAGAAATGAAGCCTGATGCCCTCAAGACAAATCTCACGCTGAAGCTAAAACAATGTTACAGGGAGGGGGAGAAAGTGGCCTGAGATGTAGGAAAGAGAAAAAGGGTTCATAAGTTGACCGAGAACGGCGTTTTTCTGGCCCACTAAGTCTTTCTGGACAGAGTCTGTGCTTGCGGTGGAAACATATTAGGAAGATGAGCTCATGATAAACACAGTTCCTCCCGGGAGAGGCTGGAAGAAAACGAGAGATCTGAGACACTGTCTTGAAAATAAATCAGAGGTTTTGAAGGCGATCTGGAGAAGAGGAGATGACAAGGAAGCCTGCGTGTCAGGGATGAAACTCCGTGTGTATGAACAGAACTCTCCAGAGATATTAATCAGAGCAAGAGAAGAGACTAACCTAAAACAAAACACAAACCAAAAACCTGGCAGTGTTATGACTACTGTCTGCATCTCTGATTCCAGATCAAATCCAGCTTCTGTGACATTCCTCCTGAAACATGGAATAACAGAACAGCAGAAAACACATGGGCTAATAACACAGTAATGTCTGGGTTCTCTCTGCCATTCCTCATTTATTGAACTATGTGTAAGGCTAGGCCGAGCCGCTAAGAGAAATTTCTCTTGGAGATGTAGAATGGAGCTTAGGAACAGTGATGTCCCAAAATGTTAACTGATTCGATTGTGTCATTCAACTCAGTAATTATCAGTGGCCCCCAGTTACTTACTAAGTAAATGAAATCCAGATGGTGTAGTTTGGAATTCATAAAATTTCAAACTACATAAAATTACGAGAGGTAATACAGCGGGATGACCTTTGGTGTTGGTCCAGCTGAGTTTGAAACACTGCTGCCAGTGGGTAAATCACTGAATCTTTCTGAACCCATTTAGGCAATAAGGGCACCTTCCTTGTTGAGCTAATGGTTAAATGAAACATTGAATGGAATTCACTTCGCACAGTACCTAGAACACAGCAAACGGCTAATCCGTGACATGCTTAGTAGCAGTAGTTATCGTTGCCGACAAGAATGCGGCTATGGTTCTTTTCTGGGCGGACAGTTCTGTATCTATGCAGGAAGGCTTTTGTTTAATTCTTGGCTCCCTGAATGTGTTACGGCCGATGATAGATAATCCCAAGAGAATGTGTCAGACCAAAATTTATCTGAAAAATATAAGAAATGTGGGGTGAATTTCAATGCCTGTTGAACTTTGTTTGAGCCCCAGGGAGGTTCGGTGAATGTCTGAAGGATAGAGGTGCTGGCCTGGTTACTGTGACTGGCGCTCAGTCAAAAGTTTAGGTTTGACCTTAACATTTCAACTGTAAGGCCCTGATAAATCCCAGCTTTCTATTAGGAGCAGTTTCACACTTCTGTGCATTTGCTTTGGCTACATTGTCGGCCACGGTGGGGGAGACCTCTCTTTAATGACTCCTCACAAACAGTTTTCAGAAGTGGTTAGCTTACTAAAGTTCTTTTGTTCCGTAAAGTCTGCATTAACAGTGTCACCTATGCACCCACTGAATGATCCCTTTGTTATGATATACTTCCTAACTAGGGTCTGGGTTGAGAGAAGCCTTGTCAGCTAAGAAAGGACTAGTCATCAGGTATCAGGTATTTCTTTGGGGCTCACTTATTTCCACTAAGGCCCATGCTGTTTTCACTTGATATTGGCTGTGCGGGATAGCGTTAATTCTACATTTCTACAACCCACGTCTAATTCATTTTTTCCCCTCTACACAACAACTTACTATTTGGATTGTCTGGTGATCAGATCCAATCCCCACAATATATTTGATGAGCTATGAGCTGTAAGCACCCCCGACCAAAAAAAAAAAAAAAAAAAAAGACACTATTCACTCTTCTGATTGAAACAGACAGGACCCTATGGTCCTTGTCCCCCACGTCCTCTGCCTGCATTTTGTTTGTAGAAAAACTTTAGCCAAAAAATAAGTTTAATCAGAGAAGTGAGAAAATGCAGAAACAAAGGAAAACAATCAAAGGAGACCAAATAATAATAGTTTAATCATTAAGCAAAGTCAAGGACCTTTGGTTCCTCCTCAAGGGCTATATTCTGAGTCATATCCTGTGAGCTGTCTTGTAGATAGTGAAAACCCCACCAGGTGGAAGAAGTTAACTACACGATAACCAGACTGTAGCTATGATGTAAGCTGCCACAGTTCTGAGAACTGGCCTCAAGAAATGGGAACAAACCGACCCTGGAACTGAAGACTAAGTGTACCTAAAACAATCAAGATGATGCTGGTCAGACCACCGATGACCAATTTCAAGATGACTGTGCTGTTTCTACACGTAGCCCTCTCCCTCCGCCTGTAAAAGCTCTTGCCCCCCGATTGTCCGGGGCGGGGAGGTGTGGGAGTCGGGCTTTGGACAGGCGTCCCCTCCCCCCACAACCCGGGTGCCAGCATCCAAAATGAAGCAAACTGTCCTTGCCACCAACCTTGCCTCTTTATTGGCTTTTGAGCGATGAGCAGCTGGACCCCACTTCTGGTAACGGGATCAGCAGAGAATCTTCCTTTGGGCATCGAGAATTCCAAGGTGGTGCTGAGGATGGCAAGTGCTACTCAGAGACGTTTTCCTGGAAATCAGTGTTGGCTTTTCCTCCAAACAACTCAAGAATATGATCTGGGTTTCTGGGTCTGCCTCTAGCCACCTTCTGCAGTGGCAAGGAAAAGCGGGGGGAGCCCGAGCGCCTGCCACAAACCTCAATGCCACGATGTGCATGCTCTGCCCCCATCCCTGGCATCCCTGCCCATCGGGCTGGTGATAAAGTATTTAGGGGACTTTATGAGTTTCCAGGGGCTCAATTCAAACTCCTTCCTTCAAACCCAAACTTCAGAGAGAGGAGGAAAGAGCGAGCTGTTGAAACACCCCAGTCTTGCTTCTTATGGAGGAAACAAACCACATACATCTGAAGATGATTAATTGTCTTTATTGGAGGAAAACAAGAAGTCATCAATCTCATTGTCATTATGATAGAAATCTTGATATGTGTACATGATTGTCAAGGCAGAGAATCATTTGCTACACAGGCCCGTTAACAATTTTGCAGTGCCGCAAACCTACGTGGGGTAAACTTCTTGCAGAGTTTATTACATGCACGGAATAAATGCACAGTTTCCCTTCTTTTGGACAAGCATGGTTTTATGGAAAAATCAAACCAATTGCAAGCCTGGTAATACTAGACACAGGGACATTCCCGGGTTCGACGTCATAAGCTTTTGGAAAACGTGCTCACTGTTGGGAGAGCTGCAAGAAGGACTATGACGTTATGTGTGGTGACCAGAGCCGATTTAGAAATTGTTCCAAATTCTATGCTGGACAGAATGTACCTTTCATGTCTTCCAACCTGATCGTGGGGTTAAGAGAAATGTCCTCTGAAACATGCCGCCTGTCTTGCAAAACAAAGATGCTGCAAGGTTGCAGCATTTTTGTCGCTGTCAAAATGTTTTCGTTTTTGTAAAATGTCCAAACCGCTCCCAGTCCTGCCCCAGCGCTCCTCTTCCCTCAAGTGCAAGGCTACCGTGAGGGCCCAGGAACCTCAGTCTGTCCAGATGAAGGTTTTCCTTTGAGAAGTAATTTCTCTAGCGTTTGGGGCTTTTGAGTCCCTGGTCATACCTTATCCCTATGACTAAAGCCTCAAACACTCCTTTCATTTCCTTTTTTCCTGTCCATAAGAAAATAAAATCACCTTGAAGTAAACTAAGCTGGTAAATCATCAGAAGACATAATCATCGTATGAGAAGTTTTCTGGAGACCCAAAGATTCAAAATGGATGTGGCGAATGCAGAAGCGGCATTGGTACAAAGGGGGAAATGCAATAGTCAGTCCCTTTGGTGTAGAGAGATTCAGACACCGAGAAGCCATTCCACACTTTGTCCACGAAACCAGACCTGGCAGCCACATGCTGTGGGGCTGGCCGCCAAATGCACAGCCTCTGGATTTCCAGAAGCAGAGGCCCCCGGAGTCACAAGCCCAGCTGCTCCTGCTGCAGGGGGCAGGGAAGGCGGGAAGGGCTGACGTTCCTTGCTGTCTGATTCGGCGCAGAGCAGGAGGCGGGTCAGGCCGTGGCCAGCACGCAGGGCCCACTTCACAGTGGGGCTGGGCTCCTGTGCCCATGCCCAGGCTGCAGATCACGACGAAGGGCAGGGCTGAAGGGGGCTTGGGCCTCTATCTTCCTCTTTCTCCTCCCTGCCTGCTGTCCGGTGTAGAGGTTTCCAAGCTATCTCATCTGCAGACTAGTTTTCTTGGCATCTCTGTGAATTGTCCCCCTTTTAGAAATCTGCCCAATTTACCTTTCCTATCACAACATTTTCAATTCTGAAAACCAAAGGATTGGAACACTCTTTGGCCAATGTCAGGTACACCCGAAGCCCCAACCTACGGCCAGCCCCCTGCCCCCTGCAAAGAGTTGTGGGTTACATACAGGTACATACATTTTTCTTTAAACAAACTGAACAGTGTTTGGTCTGGAATGTGTTTAAGGAAAAGGCCAACTCCGCAGAGTGTGAGTGGACAGGATGGGAAGCAGTATTGTTTCAGAAGAACATGCAAAGGTTTCGTGCATCGGTTGACTCGGAGGACTTTCATTCCTTTTGCCAGAAGTGACTGTGCAGCCCTGGGAAAGAGTACATCTTATTTCTGTTTATGGAAACGGGAGGAGCTGCCCTTTGCTGCACTCTGCTGTTCCTTCTCACATCCAGAGGAAACCCAGCAGTGAGCTTGTGGAAATCATATGAAGTCAAGAAGTCATGAGCGTTGCAGGCAAAGCACAGAGGCCATACCCTCCTCCTCCTGCCCTCAGCCCTGGAGTGATGGTTCCAGTGTGGCTTCTCCAGGGTGAAGAATCAACACAAGCCCAGGCTCTGGGTGGGCCAGGGGGCCACGGTGGCCAAAGCCTTAAAATACAGAGTTATCTCCCCTGGGATACGGTCTTTTCTTTCTGTTTAAAATTGCTCACAAAACGTCGAACCCCAAGGCGTTCATCAGATTAAGCTGTCATTCCTCCAGAGAGAGGGTCAATCCCCCTTTTCAGGAGGGGTCACTTGGGTTCCCTCCTTTTGTCCCTGGTGTTTTTGGCCTTCGTTCTAAAGGGGGGAGGTCCCCCTCTCCCTATCACAATTCACCCAGGATCTGCCGGACGCCAAGGGAGACAAATGAACAGGATAAGGTCAGTGACGGGCAGGTAAACTGAGTCTGGGGCGCCAAACGCCAAATGCCTTTCTTCACCGGCTCATGCTCCCTAAGTGCCAGAGCCTTGCCTGGTTAACCCCAAGCCTGACTGCCCAGTTCCCTGGATGCTATGCTAAGAGCTGGCTGGAGAGCTGGGACCTTCTCAAAGGTCTGTTGGGGCCACATGCGGGTGCACGCTCTCTGTTTCAGACAAATGCTAGCCTCCCTGATGGCCTCACGGATGAGATGAAGACCAGGGAAGTGAACGGGGACAGACAGGCAGCTGAGTGCAAGACCATTTGAGGACACTCTTTCAAATGACAGAAGCAATCCACTTGCTCTGAGGAGGTGACGAGACCAAGCTGGGGGGCGGGGAGGTTGGAAGGCAGACTGTGATGAAGTCCATGGTCCACCATTAGCCTCAGCTGTACACAGTGGCCTCCAGGGGGTGTGTAAGCTGGGGGCCCATATGAAATGCTCAGCTTCATCGGTGGAACTTGACATCAGTGAGGGTCCTAGGACTTTGCCACTCCACTTGGCAGGCGTTACCAAAAGGCACATTCTGAGCTCTCTTCCCATGTTGTCATAAAGTGTAAATAATACTAAATACGGTTGAAAGAGAACCTCCATTCTTTTACCACTAAGGCTCTCTCAACAGAGCGTAAGTTCTACATGGGAGTTATCAGTATTTTCTCCTCCTCCTAAAACAATGGGAATACACGCATCCAGACAGTAGAGACTCACTTGATGTCAAGTTCAACAGGGTCTACTTTGGGGCTGAAACAGTCACCATCTCCTGACGTGTTACAGGCCAACCATGGCCAAGAGCAGACCCCCAACTGCAAAAAGGGGGTCCGGCCCATCTCTCAGCTCTTCTGCACTTTCCAGGTAAGACATACTTTCAAACTAATTGCATAGAACACGCACCCCACACATCAGCTCCAGAAAATAATTTATCATCAATAAATTTGGCTTCAGATGTTGCTTTCCAAGTGCAAATGACTGCATATAGCACACAGCACAAGGAGCTGATAACTACTCAGACACACGTTCGAAGTATCAAAGTCAGGCCAATTATCGCCCCTCCTCCAAAACATCTAGTTCCTTGTTTTCTTTTTTTTTTGGCCACGCCACGAGGCACGTGGGATCTTAGTTCCCCGACCAGGGATCGAACCTATGCCCCCTGCATTGGAAGCACAGAGTCTTTACCACTGGACAGCCAGGGAAGTCCCTAGTTCCTTGTTTTCTTATACTGTCTCAACCTGAATCTTCCGTTACACTTGTTGGTAAGCAACATTCTAATAAACCCCTGGGAGAGATGTCTCAGCTTTCTGTTATTGTTTATAATATTCTTGCTACTGTCCTCCAACTCAGGAACCTGCTTCTTAACCGGGTCTACTGTCGTTTTATAGACATTTCCAGGCTTTTTACAAATTTTGAAGAGTAAGAGCTTGATTTTCACTCTGGACGCTGGAGTGGCAGACACCAAGCGGGAATCCTGTCAAGGGGCTGAGTGCCTGGGACACGGCGGACACGCGGTAGACCAGATGCCTGTCTTTCTGGCTGCTCTCCTGCACACCTGCACTGCCCTCCTAAAGGAGGCAGAATGGCGTGCTGAGCCTCATAACACCGTGTGTGTGATGGGGGGCATTACTGAACATTCGGCCTGGACCTAGGCCAAGGTGCAGAAGTGACGAAGATGGCACGGCCTACAGGATCCACTGTGTCTGGTCAACTGTGGGAGAAGGGCATGAGGACAACCACCAGGAAAGTCACTGGACCATCAGGCAGATGTACAGGGACCCACTGCGGGCTCGAGGCTGACTGTGCGACGCAGACTCAAGGGATCACGTGGGCACAAGAGCCGGGGGGGGAGGGGTCTTCTGCAAAGTGGGCATTTGGAGCTACCTGCTCGCCTCTTCAAGACAGCATCCTTGAAGCCTCCTGGAGAAGCGCTTTTCCCTGGGTTTCATGCTGTGCTCACTCTATCCTGCACACCAATCCACCACGTGGGTGGACAATGTGGCCCAGTGGTCCCCGGACGTTGCTGGTTTGAAAGTCCTACATCCCAGGAAATCCTTCAGTCCTGGGCAAACTGGGACCTTTGGTGACCCCACCATCACAGGTCTTTGGTTTGGGGATTCCCTTGGTCAGAAGGATGGCGTTCAGCACTGGCTGGGCCTGGCTGGGGTGGTCTCTGGCCGTCACTGCAGTGGCCACTGTCCTGCTTGCCGGGTCTCCGGCCATCACTGCAGTGGCCACTGTCCTGCTCTCCTTAACCAACCCAGATAAATGGAGTCTTTTCCAAGGCCATTTCCCTCTCCTCCCTTCTGGATCAGCCTCTAAGAACAGCGTAAACACTTGCAGAAGCAACTGGTGTAAGCTGGAGGCCATTTTCAGTTGTAAGGTTAGAAATGCATTTTTAAAAAACAGAGAGATTAATTTTAAAACTGCATAGCTGAGAGCAGGGCTTCCACGCTGTCACTCCCCTTGTGAGAAACGAGAGCCGTGTGGGAAATTCACTCCAAACAAAATGGCATTGTGCTCCTTCGGCCAGGGAGGCTCTTAAATCTTTGCTGGGGGAGCGGGGGCCCTCTCCTTCACAGCAACTCTAGCCTTTTGTCTTGGGATAGCAGGCTTCTTCATTTCTGACCACTGATGGCAAGAGGCCCCAGGGTCTCCAGCTGGAGAGGGCTTTGCTGCAGGAGCTGCCGGGCAAGGTTTTCTGCAGGTTCCCTCCCACGGTGCCCGCACCCCCGGGGAGAAGACAGGCTGCAGAAGGGCTGAGTTGTCTTCTCAGAAAACTGCCCCTCCGAGGAAGAAGGGGAGAGAAGGGGAAGGAACTGAAGTAAAGTGCACTCTTCACCTCGGAAACAGATTCTTGATCGATCCTCTTATTAGAATTTTAACAAGTACTTTTAAATTCCCTTCGGAAGAAAAAAAAAATCTCTTAAAGGTTAACATAAAATTCTACTACTGACAAGCAAAAGGTACAGGGCACAGAAGTAAGAAGTATAGCTCAAAAGGACATGTTTCTTAAAAGGAAAAAAAAAAACCCTAATGCACAATATTTACCGATACTTAAATAATCCAGTTGAAACTTTTTTTTGTTATGAATGAAAAAATACAACATAGACGGTTACCTCTACTGAGAAGATCGGAAACGACAGGGCTGAGGGAGAGGAACTGAGAAAGTCCATTCTGTTAGGGCTTTGCAGACTCATATGTACAGCACCAGATCCTATCAAATCCGCTCCCTTGAGCCAGTACACTTTGTGAGAAATGAACACTTCAGAATTGCAGTATAAAATATGGCCGTAAAAAACTTCTGTCTTCCAGTCCTGTGCAGGGAGGTGCACCGTGCAAGGTGGGATGGCTCTGGAGTGGCTGGTGGCGCTGGGGGCCCCTGGGGGCCCCCTTCCCTGGCCTCACCCCCTGGACCCCACCTGTAGGGCCGGTCACTTGCTTCCAGAGTGCACTGTCGTCACAGTGGTGGGCCTCGGTCTCCGATCCGCTCCCATTCCTGAGACCCCTGATGAAGAGGACATGAAACTACAGAGCGTGGAGGGTGCCAGACCTGCAGGGGGATAGCAGACACAAGAAGTTCAAAGCTTCAGAAGGATCTACTCACTCCCTCTTCCCGCTGCAAGGGTTTGTCGCGGGGGACAAACTTTTACGCACTTGACTCCAAATTTTTCGCTATCCATGGGAAAACATTTGCAATGTATCCAAATTCTTCTTAGACCCAGGTCCTCCCTCCTTGTTTCATTATAATAATGATAACTGCTTTGTGTTTGGATACAACATGGTTTAGCCACCATAGTACGATGGGTTCCATTTACTGAGCACTTACTACATACTAGGCATTGGGCTAGGTATTGAATATATACCGTCCTCACAAGAACTGTTTATTTCTTACAATGGCGGTGAGAAGCAGGGATTTTAAGAGTGAATAAAGAATGTGATACCCCCTTCTGACCCCAGCTTGGTGTGTGGTCTGGACTCTTGGCTAAGAAGCGTTTGTGACATAGGGCACATTGAAACGGGGCTGCTGATTGAGTCCTGTGTGAACTCGGCAGCCCCCTGGCCTAGAAAAATCCTTCACGGGCTGCACCTCCAATGCTCCCCAAGCAAATGTGCTGGCATCAGAATGTTCTCACGTGGGATTATCTTCCTGGCTGCAGCAGTATACCCCTCACCCCCGTCACTGTGAACTCCGTGGGCTCGAACAGCGGGACAGCCATAAAGTAAATCACTAAGATGGCTTTGCTGTCAGAGCCACTGTCTGAATCTTCAAGTAAACGATAGATTGTGGGGTTTCCTTTGACCAGAGGGTGGAAATGATCTGCCCTGAGATGTCAATGTGGGCCTAAAGCAGCGTGCAGTTGTGTCAGGGGACGGTCATGGAGATTTCCCGGGAAAACTTAAGGGCTGGACATTCCGGAATGGGGTGGGAGGGCTATTTAAAGAGGAGGGGAACCTTTTTTGAGGCAAACAGGAAGGAGTGTGATGCTCAGAGTGAGATCAAACTGAAGGGTCTCCGTGATTATGGAAATGAAGGCCTACCCGGGACGATCAAGGCAACTTCTCTGCAGTGCAGAGGAGCCCATGGAAAGGCCTAGTATGAGATCAAGAGAAATACAGAGTGGAGAGTGGGAGAGAAAAATAAGGAGGGTGTGAGTGTGTCCCTTGTGATGAACTACCCCACACACAGATGAAGGACAACGAAACATTAGTACTATTACTTTGATCCCAAAGCCAACGCACTTCATATAAATTAGCTCAAATGATTATCAGAAAAAAAAACAAAAACATTTTAAAAGTCAATGAGATCAGACTGTCATACGAGTCTCTGCCATCCCTTCCTCAGTCCCTAAGGGTGATGCCCAATGAGAAGCAAATCAGAACACAAGGAGATGGATGAGAAAGTGTCGGGCTTTTGTCCACACACACGTGGCTGTGTGGGACTTGAGCCTCAGATGTCTTATAAATGGAAACAACGGTAGCTGCGGTTGTAGAAATATGAAATAACTAAATCTGAAAAAATATTTAAAAAATAGTGAATAGGATTGCTGGGAGTATTAAATAAGATCAAGTATTCACAGACCCCGACAAACAGTAGCTACTTAGCGAACGAGCGTCCCCCCTCTCTCCCTACTAGATTTGTCTCCAACGCCAGTTGGAAAGTTCTGTTTTTGCTACATACGCACAATCTTTTTGGCTGGCCAGACTGAGGCTGCTCGAAACACTTGTATTTGAACTGTCCAGGCTGCTGCCAAGATGTAGTTTTCTCATATGTCTCACGACGGCCGTGGCATTAAACGCTTGCTGAAATTTAAGAAGGGGAAAGGCAGACAAAATATTACAGCTAATTAGAAAAGACCGAGACTGTCTCCTATCATTTATCCTGTTACCCTAAGCAGGTCAAACTTCTGACAACGGTCTCATGATCCACTAGAAAGGAAACTGATGTTGCCTCTTCTTCCGAAAGTACATTCATCCTTTGACCCTCTCCCCCCAGGAAAATATATTTTGGAGATGAAAAGAGTATTTTTCTTCTGACATAATACCGTAGAATATAGAGTAAACGTAAGCCAATTCCCTCCATAATTTAAGAGAATGACTTCTAGAACAAGAGATGTATTATAATAATAGAGTACCTTAAAATATATTTTAAGCGTTTTAATTTTCTGATTATTGGTGTTTTGTCCTAAATAAAGTACATCAGTGGAATTACTGTCTGTGTAGTCTCTAGTTGTTGGCTCTCGTGCAAGAACAGCCAACTCTCAATTACCCGTGCTGTGAGAACACAGGGTAATGGATTAAATCCATCACAGTTTTACCAGAATGTACTGATGAGTTCAACTGAGATTTCCTGGGTTTTTTTCCCCCTTTTTATGTCACTTTAATAATAGTCAACCCTTCAAAGTTCCAGCAAAGTGAAGGAAGACAACAGAGATTATGTTCTTAAGAAACAGCAAATGAGGAAAAGCTGGCAATATTGCTATATTTTTGGATCACAGAGGGGAGATATTATTAAATCATACACTTTATCCCTCTCACACCACGATGCTCTCGTCAAGTCTTAATCCTTATCGGTTAAAATTAGCACACATTTGGGTGAGGCTATGGGGATTCTCATCAAACTTGGGGGATAGTAACACTTAGAAATAAAAAATGCTTGAACTGCAGGGCCAGTTTCGTTTGAGTGGTTAAGTTCACTGGGAATGTAGGAAACACAGGACTTACTCTCCACTTGCTTTTGGCGAAGTTCTTCCGGATCTGGGCGCTGACCGACTCGTGGATGTTTTTGCTGAGGGCTGTGTCACCAGCGATCCTGAAATGGAGGCAAAGATGCTTCTCAAGAGGGTTTCTTGGGGGGAGGGGGGCGTCTGACACTGGGTCCCAAGCTGCTTTCCTGGGGAAGCCATGTCCTGTCCCCTCCCACAGGTTTGCTGAGAGGATGGCATGTCACTGCCCCTCCAGGCTGCTTATTTCAATGCACAGCTCTTGTCTGAACGTCCATGACCCACCACCACTGCACTCCAAGCCCGGTCCCACCTCTGTACCCTGCACCCCCTCCAGGATGGGTCAGCACGTTCATGGTGGGCCACTCTGCCCGGCTCCCCCTTCTTCCCCTTTTCACCCCCATTCCTGCAACATCAGAGTCCACAAGGACAACACAACCTGAATTCAGCTCTCCTCTTTCTCCCCCTCCCCCAGCTTCCTACCCGCCGTGTCTCACCTCTGAGGTCTCAAGCGTGTCCCCCCACCTGGTCTGAGCACCAGACCCCTACCCAGGGTCTCCCCCCAGCCTCCTCCCCCCAGCCCCTCTGGCATCCCCAGGATCTCTGGTCCATGGACCTGCTCACACCCGGGGCCCACTGCTCCCTTCTGGCTCCATCCCGGCTGACCTGAGCTCTGCCACGTTCTACTCCCCTCCCTCCCCCCGGGGCCCCTCATCTTCTCTGTGCTCAGTGACAGGGTTCCCAGCCTCAGCTCGGCCCTGCTTGGCACACCTACTCCTGCATTTCCTAGAAAAGTTCTCAGAACCGCAAGAACCATGTCACCGCTGCCTTCCACTGGGTCCTTTACAACACTGGGCAATCTTTTCTCTAGTTCTTGCTTGACCTTAGCCTTCTATTAGCAGGGAGGAAGGGAGGTTTAGTTTCGACCTCCTGTCCTCAGAGTCCCCCCTCATCCTATTACTTCCTCCCTCTGCTTTATCATACCTCTTCTCTGCCCCCCCCCCCCCGCCCCGCCCCCCATCCGTTCTTACACCTCCCTCTTCTCTCTGGGCTTACAGTCGCCAGTCTCGTTGATGAGCTGGGGGTCCCTCCAGCCCATTCTTTTTTTTTTTTTTTCCTCCAGCCCATTCTTCTCCCTCACACCCCTTCTCAACCTCAATGCCACCTTTGCTCTACATTTGACCGCTCGGCCTCCCCCAATCTCACAGGAAGTTGCATTTTGCTCAGTCTTTTCTGGGCTTGAAGCCATCCATCTTCCCTTTCCTTTAGCACCAAACTATTCAATTCTGAGCTGATGCCTGATGCCTCAGAAGTAATTTCTTGGATCTTGGAACTGTTAAGGGGCAGACAGATGCCGGGGACACTGACCATACTTTCTGGCTGGCTGGTGGCTGGCAGAGCCCGTCAGGTCCGACTCCGAGGGCCCTGGACACAGACCAGACTGGGCACAGACTGCCGTGTTCAACCGATTTAGGACATGAGAGGAACAAGCTTGGGGCTTATTCAGATAGGAAACCAGCCCGGGATAAAAAATATGTTCCCACCACCAGCCTTTCCTTTTAGGAACCGAAAACATGGCTGGTGGACTCTGGAAGGTAAGTCTGTGCCAGGCTGGGCCTAAGTTTAGAATACCGTACAGTCTGCTATTCCCAGCTCAGAGCAAGACCCCCCCTAGATAGACTCCTCTAGTTTTCCCAGCAGGGTTGAAAAGACACAGCTCAGACGATACTCAGAAACGAACCAAGGCCAGGCAGGCTTCCATCTCCAACAACCGTCAATTGCCTGATTTCCCCAGATGCACATCAGTGAAGAGAAATACGTGAATGAGCAAGTCCACCCGAAAGCCCAGGCACGAGGAAGCTGGGGAGCAGATGTCGTTATTCAGCCTCTCCTCCTGGAGGCCTCACATGAGTGTTTCCTCCTGTTTGTAACAGCTGCATCCTCAGAAAAGGACGCCAGCTCCACCTTGGGGTGGTCAGCTCCTTCTTGGAAACCAGGGGGCAGAAGTGGTAGGAAGGACGGAATTCTCGGGCTGAGCACTGACGAGGGGGCAGAGCCCGCTCCAAACCAAACAGGCCGGGTGGCGGGGTGTCAGGGAGACTCCCTTCCCTGTGGGTGAGCAAAAGGCTGAGAGGGGAGGAAAATGCAAATTTTCAGTTATTCTAGGAATGTTCCGTGCTCACTTCCCACAGTGCCAGGGCGCGCTGCCTCTGGATAAGGACCAAGCGGGGCACACGGTGGCCCAGAGGCCGCTGTTAAACACTCTTCTTGGAGGTAACGCCACCTCGGCTCACGACAGCTCACGACCTTCCTCAAACGGGCAACTGTGCGGGGATATACATATATGTAGAGCTGATTCACTTTGTTCTACAGCAGCAACTAACGCAACCATGTAAATTATACTCCAATAAAGGTGTTAAAAAAAAAAGAAAGAAAAGAGAGAAAAAAACTTAAAAAAAAATAGGCACCGCAATCACGCTGCTGCTCCCGTCGGCCAGGGATCACATGGGATGCTCAGCGCTCCCAGCTTCAGCATCATTCACCCACAAGACCGGAGGCGTGGAGTCTCAGCACTGGAAGGGACTTTGGATGTCACCCTGACTGTCCTAGGAACTGAACAACGCCCCTGAGACAGGAGACTTCCCTATGAATCCGCACACACACACTTAAAGCTATAGGCACCCCCATTTCATCTGGGTCTCCCGACCCTCTCTCGCTTCCCTATTGCTGCCTCTAAACTAACAAAGGCCATGGCATTTATATCAATTCCACTCCATCAGGCCTGTCTGGCTCTTCTTCTCCACACACAGATCATTAAACTCTTCTCCTCGCCTTTGGGTGTTTTTGTGCTTTGTACACGGTCTGTTCTACCTGCACGGCTCTGATTGTACACTTTTCTAGTCACTTGCTCAAAACAGGCTTGGTGATGCCTGGTGTGTATCCCAAACTCCTGGGATCCATCCCAGTTCCTGTGGTCACCACAGCTTGTCTGGCTGGAATCCGGGGAGGGGAGGGGTCTCCATGAACGCTGAGGAGGGTGCAGAGTTGAAGCCCCCCTGGCTGGTCCAGCCTGGAATCCCCACCCTACCCTGGATGGCCCGGGTGAGGCTGGCATCTCCGTGAAGTCCTGCTTGATTCTGAGCCCACCTTGCCCCTCTGCCAGGCCCCTGACAGTGAAACTGACCTTTCTCTTCTTTGCTTTTTTTCAAAAATGTCTGGTGAAGGAGAGATGAGGTTTTAACTGGCCTTCCTGCCTTCCACAGAGTGAGGCTGGATCAGTGAACAAGTTCTAGGAAGCAAATCACTTCCCTTCTTTTGAGGTCATTTTCCTCCTCTCTAAGATAACCTCAAAAGCCTCCTACATGAAAGATAAATAAGTACTGGGGTTGTAACGTACAACCGGGTGACAATGGTTAACACTGCTTTATGGCATACTTGAAAGTTGTTAAGAGTAAAATCCTGAAAGTTCTCGCCACAAGGAAAAAAAATTTTTTTTTTTTTGTAACTAACATATTAGGCAATGGATATTAAGTAAACTTATTGTGGTAGTCATTTTGCAACATATATGGATGCCAAGTTATTATGCTCTGACACCTTAAACTTACACAGTGCTGACGCCAGTTATCTCTGTAAAACTGGGGAAAAAGTCTCATATAGCTGTAAAAGCCAACTGCTTATAAAATAAGAAAAACTTTCATATCTTCACTGTCACATACTTTGACCTATCATCCAAAGTGACTTATTAAAAAAATATCAGGCTGACACACAATCAAAACTGCCTCCTTTTCAGAAAATTCCTTCCTTCCCCTTTCCTTCTCTTGTCAGTTTGGGGTGAAGAGCATCATTTTGGAATCTGACAGTTCTGCCTGGAAACATTTCTGGCTTTGCTGTTAGCTAGTTGTGTCCTGTTGCCTAAGTTTCTTTATCTTTCTACATATATTTCCTTATCTCAGAAATGGAGACAAAAAACTACCTTACAGGATTATCATAAAAGAAAAAATGCGGTGATATTTTAATATGATTAGCACAGGGCCTGGGACATCATAGATGATAAATGACGGCTGTTATTATACATTAAAATACTGTGAAACTCGTCAGGAAAGGACCTTGGGCAGGTCCCCTTTGGAAGGCTAATCGGCACATGAGCCTCCGGAGAAAATGCTGCAGGAGACGGTAGAATCAACAGGGAACAGTGTTCTAGAGGACTGGTTGGGGCAGATGTCTCCTGAAGTCAAGGAGACAAGTCTGAGCATTGTATCGGCTATTTTACTACTCCTGGCCTTTGTTTCAAAAAGGAGGTTCACGGTGCTTTAAATAAGAAGAGCTTAATGACGCAATTGCTACGTGCCAGATGCACTAAACCCTTTCTGTGTGTGTATGACCTCAGTCACTGCTTACTTCAATCCTGTAAACTAGGTATTGTTATGCTCACTTTAAAGATGAGAAAATCCAGGCGCAGAGAAGTATAAACCCAAAGTCACTGGGTTCAACCCTAGTAAGTGGCACAAAAACAAGGTGGCCTCGGGGCACGGCAGGAAATGTAGTCCAGGATGTCGTAAACTGTAAACTATCAACTCATCCCTCTGGAGGTGAAGAAACACTAAATTGAAAAGCATCTTAAAAGGAAAAGAACATGTGACCTCAATTCATTTACGGACTGAGTAATAAGTTCAAGGAATAAAACTCCACTCTTAATGCCTCCTTTGGGAATCACCCTCACTAAAAATGATCCTAAAATACTTCGCATGAAGCGAAAAAGCTACAGCTCTCTTTTGTGCGTCTGCAATTAGTGCCTTCAGAAGACTGTGTCCTCGAGTGTTGGTTTGGGGAAAGGATGAAAGCCACCGGCCACATGGGATGCAAGCTTCACCCGTGGCTTTCACAACGAAGCCCCAGCTGACTGGCATCTCTAGCGGGTGATTCTTCTTACCACGGGTGCCGAGCTGCCTGCTCGCATGTGTATCTTTTATTTGGATCTTTCTCCATCAGGTTCCGAATGAAGTCTTTTGCTGTTCAAAAGGAAGGCACAAGAGGGGGAGTCAGTTTGTGGCTTGAGATATGACAATATGATACCAGGGTGCCTCTGTGGGTATCAAGGTTACCATGGAAACACGAGACCAGCCTTCCATGGACACTCGGGACCTGGGACAAAAAGGCAGGTGGTACCAGCATCTGGGGAAAAGGGAAGACAAGGTTTGGGTTTCTGAGTGGTGACCCAGTGAACGAGGAGCAGCCCGGCCAGGCCTGGGACCCTGCCTTCCCAGCTCGAAGTCCCTTCCCGCCGGCAGCTAGTGGCGCCTTTGTTTCGGGGAAAAGGTGAAATATCTTTGTCGCCAGGTGCCTCTCACTCAGCTCACTGCTGCCTTAGGGAGCTGTTTTGTTGACGTCCTCACGTTAGGAGCTCACCGATTCAACAAAGTCGCCCGAGCATCCACTGTGGATGCACAGCCCTCCAGAAGCCCCCTCTGCAGCCCCCGTGGATGATTACAACCAGCGAGCAGGAAATTACGGTGCAGGAGATGTGCCCTGGTGGGGAAGCAAAACTGCTTGGAGGCCCAGGACCAGGTATGACCCGGAGCAGGACACCGAGAACATGAGAGGTTGGGACCCAGAACCAGAAGATGACACGTGCCAGGCGGGAAATCTGTCGCCTTGTGGCGTCTGGCAGCTCACTGCCCACAGGGCTGGACTTCCGGGGGACAGCTGGGGCCCTTCCTGACTCAGGAGTAAACTACTCCCCATGTGGCTCTTTCCTGCAAGCCTTGGAGAACTATAGCCCGGTCCCAGGTTTTGGAAGATTGAGGAAGAAAGCAGGGCATTTCCAGTTAGGAGGAAATAACACAAATAATAAAATGGGATATTTGAATAGCTCATTCATTATTTCATGTGATCCTTACACCACCCACCAGGGTGGGAGTGGTATTATTACCATCCTCATCTTGTCAGGGAGGAAACTGAGGCTGGAGACATTCCATCTGCTTACGTGGGCCTTGGGTTTGATTTTTATCCCTGAGGAGGAAATGGTGAACTTCCCTGGGAATGTTTTGTGTTGCACAGACGCTGAGACTTGGGCTCTGGAGTGAGGACGTGGGCTCAAACCCCAGCTCTGCCACTTACTAGCTGTTATTTCACCTTCCGGGGCCTCAGTTTCCTCATCTGTCAAATGGGGCTAATAGTAATCCCCACCTGATAGGCTGTCCTGAGGACTGGGTGAACTAGGCACACATGCGGAGCTTAGAGTGCACAGCACACAGTAAGTAAGCCCAATAAACTCGAGCTAATACTGTCTCACTCCAGGGCACCCAGATCAGGGTACGGCCAGGAGTGGTGGAGAAGCGAGTCCCCATCCCTCAGCCTGGCTCGGGGCACGTGTCCCACACGTGTCCCAAGCCTCTCCTCGCTTCTCAAGTCAAGTCTAAGTGCGTAGCATCCTCAGGAGCCTCAGGACCGTTCTGAGCCCCCGGGGGCTGCTGGAGACTCAGGTGGGCTGGGCGTCGGGGTCCCAGGAGCCGAGAGACCTACCGGAGTCGGAGATGTCGTCCCAGTAGGGGGAGTCGAACTCATATTCCGCCTTGAGAATCTGCTCAAAGAGCTTGGAGTCATTTTCGTCATAGAAAGGAGGGTAGCCACAGAGCCTGGAAGACAAGAGGATCTCTTGTGAGGATCTGAACCGGCTGAGGACCCAACACCACGTGGTGGCTTGACATCCTGCCTGGGAGGAAGAGCTGTCTTCCCTGGAGTGGAGGACGCCTGCACCGTGTGCGCTACAGACGCAATCTCAGCAAAGGACCCACACGTTCTCTGGGCACACGTGGCACAGAAGTAAAATTGTGACTTCACAGGTAGCTAAAAGGGTTAACCCTGGTGGTGCCTGAGGGTCAACACATCTTAACGCTTTGCACGGTATTCACCAGAGTCCTGCACGCCCTGAACACCTACCAGGCCGCCCTCTGTGTATAAACGTTATTGATCTTACTGCCTGGGATATGGTCCCTAATAGATGATGGGTTAGTGAAACAAACCAAATATATGTTTGGTATACACTGCAAGACCTTTCCAGGTTCATTTTATTTAATAAATCATCCAAGGAAGAAAGGGAAATTTTATACACTTGAGTCACCAAATTGCCTCAAGTGGCCCCAGACTGCAGAGCATCGCCTCCCGTGCCCAGTTCAGGTATCTGGAGGGTTACAGTTTTGCCCATTAATATGCAGTAAGCAGAAGTTGACAAATTTTAATACCATGACCCTTTTTCCATTGAACTGTTTCAAAGTTGATTTTTTTTTTTTTTCGATACACGGGCCTCTCACTGCCGTGGCCTCTCCCGCTGCGGAGCACAGGCTCCGGACGTGCAGGCCCAGCGGCCATGGCTCACGGGCCCAGCCGCTCCGCGGCACGTGGGATCCTCCCGGACCGGGTCACGAACCCGCGTCCCCTGCATCGGCAGGCGGACTCCCAACCACTGTGCCACCAGGGAAGTCTCAAAGTTGATTTTTAAAAGATCATATGGGAATTCCCTGGGGGTCCAGTGGTTAGGATTCGGCGCTTTCATTGCTGAGGGCCTGGGTTTGATCCCCAGTTGGGGAACTAAGATCCTGCAAGACGCGTGGCACGGCCAAAAAGCATTTAAGAAAGGAAAAAAAAAAAAAGAGGATACTAGGATGTTGGTGCAAGAAACTTCTAGTTCTAGAGGTACTGACAGTCATAATAGAAGTAGGAATTTTTGTTAAATACCCCAAATACAATTCCTGCCATGAAATTGTGGGTTCTCACTCCCAGGTCTGCTACGGGCTCTGAGGTGACCTTTACCATTAAAGGCCAATGATGCATTTTCTGGACCAAAATGTCCTCATCTAAACACGAACAGGCCAGACTAGAAAATTCCTAATATTCTTTCTGGCTTTAAGATGCTGTGGGTCTATGCTTCCTCCCCCAATTTGCTTGGCTGGTCTACACTTGAGGCCCACGGCGGGCAGGCAGGGGCAGCCTCTGGTTGGGACTGGACATCGGGAAGGGGTGAGATTGAGGCTGAGGCCATAAGTGACGGACAGGGCAGAGGGCGAGGCTGGATTCTGGTGGGCCAAGCGCAAAGCTGGACGGCGCAGAACTTGGTTCCGGGCCCGAGACAACCCACAGGGTGGCAGCAGCCACAGTGAGAGAGTCCCGCCCCCAGACGAGCCCTGAATCTTCCCACGCAGCCCAACTTTGTTCAAAGCACAGCTACAGCCTAGAGACCAGTTTAATGAGAACAAGTGAACGGGAATCAACAGACTCCAGGCCTTCGAGGGATTTAGGCTGCCAGCAAGTAGGAAATTTAATGAAGGTTCAAAACACAGCTTTTAGTACAAATTTTCAGCCGCTCCTGCCGCCCTACACAGCATCACTGGTCATGCTGCACAGGGGAACGGCCGATGACACTTTTAAAGGCTGTGAGACATTCTGTGGGCTGATAAGATTCAGAATCATCTATCTCTACAAGGTGGATTTAGGGGCTAAGTGCCTGGAAAATTTCATTTTTAAAGATTTGCTCCTTTTGGCGAAGTAAGAGCCAGTGCTTCTGAAACCACGAAGCACATACTTCACTACCCAGGAAAGCCTGCAGCTGAGAAAGGGATATGGAAATGTTTCCCATAATGAGGATTTGGGCTACATGAAATGTGCATATTAGGAAAAGCAGACAGGGCAAAATGTTAGTTCATCTCGGAAAATAACGAAATTTTAGATGTGTGAGGTTTTTGTTTATTAACAACGGACTGTGTTTTACTTTACAGTTTGGCTTTCTTTTCAAGGAAAAAAAATCTTCAAGAAAATTCCAAGAAAGATTTAATCTTCTTGTGCCAATTTTCTTAAAGTAATCCTGATTTCTTCTGGTTTTAGCTCCTCTTTTGAGGGGGGGAGGGGGAGTAAAGAACACTGTGTTTATGTGTCTGTACTGAGGATGGAAGGAAAGGAAACGGATGGAGTCTGGGGACTGAGTTAAAATTAAGACAGAACATTTTTAAATAAGGGCTGAAACAGAACAGAAGGGCAAGGAGAAGTTGTAAAACCTTCCTCAGATCTAGAAGGTTCACAGAGTTCCCTGGTCAGGCTATTTCGTGAGCAGGTTTGTGTGGTGGGTTCGATTAGGAGAAAGACTTTGAGTTGTTTCTCTTTCCGTATACAGAATGCTGACTTCCGTGGTCCTGGATCACCCATTTGCAGATTTCATGTCTGTGTTCATATTTCACGTTATCAAACCATTTAAATAATCTACAGATGATCTCACTGTGGGTTCTCAAAGACGATAAAGCCACTCCCAATTGTTCTAAGCCTAAAAGCCCATGGTTCAGAACAACATCTAAACTTGACAACCCAACAACAGATTGTCACGCCCAACACGGGCAACTCGCCTTCATGGGCTCATCCATCACATCCATCCCAGCCTCAGGATGGCCGTCTAGAGAGAATGCTCCCACCTCCCGTCTTCCCTTTGCTACTTAGTCTGCCATCTCATCTACCTTGGCACACTTACACAAACATACTACTAGATTCTAGTGTAGCTTCGACTGAGCACTTATTTGGGGTCAAAAACTGCACCAAGGCGCTTTGCTGTATTATCTCACTTAAACCTCACTCTCCCAGGCACTTCCCTGGTGGTCCAGTGGTTGGGACTCTGCATTTCCATTGCAGGGGGCATGGGTTCAATCCCTGGTCGGGGAACTAGATCCCACATGCCGCGTGGTGCGTGGTGCGGCCAAAAAAAAGGATTAAAAAAAATAAAATTAAAAAAATATAAAAAAATACAAAAAAACGAAAACAAAAAACCCCTCACTCCCCCTGGAGGTGTGCTTCCCCAACACCTTCCCTGTGTCCTTCAGAGCCACCCTCCACTCTGCTCTGTCCCCGGGAGGCTGACCTGTACGGAGGGTTGACTGAGAGTTGAACTCTCTGGCGTCTGGTAGGGGGTTGGCCAGTGCGGGCCCCAGGGGAGATGAGGGAGGAAGGAGGAAGTCAGGGCAGGGTGAGTGTTGCCCTGAGCCTTTCCATCCAGCGCTCAGGCTGGTTACAGCCCTGGGCTGAGGGCCAGGCTGCTCTCAAGGGAGGGGACTCTACCAGACTCCATTGGGTGTGGTAACTGCTTTCTCCCTCCCCCAATCACCGAGGGTCTAAGGGTGCTTACGGCTCAGCTGCTATAAATCTCAAGGTCCTGGTGCTATTCCTTGTGGTCCCCTCACACCAGATCTGTGTATACAGTCCCTCATACAATCCTCATTTTAAAGGTAGAGAAACGGGGCTTCCCTGGTGGCACAGTGGTTAAGAATCCGCCTGCCAAGGCAGGGGACATGGGTTCGAGCCCTGGTCCGGGAAGATCCCACATGCTGCGGAGCATCTAAGCCCATGCGCCACAACTACTGAGCCTGAGTGCTACAACTACTGAAGCCCACGCGCCTAGAGCCCGTGCTCCACAGCAAGAGAAGCCACCGCAATGAGAAGCCCGCACACCGCAACTAAGAGCAGTCCATGCTCGCCACAACTAGAGAAACCCTCGCGCAGCAACGAAGACCCAACACAGCCAAAATTAAATAAATAAATTTATATTTTTTTAAAAAAGGCAGAGAAACTAACTTGCAGCAAAGTCAGGACGCCAGCCCTACCTGTCCGATTCCGGGTCTGTGTTCTTAACTGTTTTGCCTGTTCACTAAAGGGAAGGAGGCTTGAGAACTGAACCTTATGTTTCAGTCTTGACTTCGCATTCTCCCTGCAGGAAATTTCATTTGCCCACCGGTCCCTTCATCTGCAAACAGAACCTGGCGACTGGACGCTACTTCCCCAGCCTCATTTCCCACACTCTGGGTCTAGTAGCTAAGATGCTTGGGGTTGGTTCGCTGCCCACTGGGCACTTTTTGTTTCTGGACCAAGGTAAAGGTATGCACTCGACCTGGGCTGCCCTCCCCTGGCCCCTTCCATCGACTCTGGCACACCCCTGGAGACCGGCTGCCGTGTTACTAGTAAGACCCAGTGCCCAGCTGCCAGGTGGGGTCGGTGCCCTGCTCTGTGTCCCCACGGCCGCGGACAGAGCTCCGTGGTGACACTTCCTACACTGCACGCTGCCCTGACCTGTCCACAAGCTCCTTAAGGCAGGACCGCGTCTTATGTCTTACTCTTGTCTTTGGATTTTCAGTGTCCAGCCCAGGGTCTACCCGTGGCAGATCCTGGGTAAATGTTTGGATGAACAAGGACGTTCTTGAAAAAGAGGCTTCATCGTTGGCTGCTGAGCCCCCGGATCAGCTCTGAAACAGAGACATGGATGACGGATGAAGGATAGCCCACCACTGCCCAGCCCAGGGAGCTGTCAAAGTTCCCACCTACCCCAACTCCTCCCTCCTGTACCTCACCCCTCTCAGGAGGTGGCAAAAAAGCAATGCTCTGTGTCATTGACAGATGTTCCAGAAGAACCCAGTGTGCAGGGCCAGGTGCTGGGGGCAACCTGGCCTGTGTTTGTAGAGAGAAAGCAATGGGTTATCTAAAATGCCACTTTCGTCTTGTGGACAAGGTTCATAAAGGAGGTTTTCCATGAAGAGCACTTCTAACATAAATGAATGTGAAAATTGGCCATGGCCAACCATGGCTGGTTCACCAGGGCACAGTTATTCTTGGAAAATGAAATGCTGTGATAGCATAAGAGCTCCTGCTGAGAGGTCCTGAGACTTGACTGTGGTAATTATGCTACATTAAGGGACGTTCTTCCTCCTTGCTTGCCCTCGGCCATGTATATGCGTCCCTATAAAAATGGACACCTGCTGAAAAGATTTGCAAATAATGATCAGTTGTTACCTCTTTTCCCCTTTTATGTAACTTTATTATAATTCACCTCAATCTTCTATGTTCTTGCATATTTCTTGGACCTCTGAATTACAGATTTAAGGTTCTGCCTTTCCTTACGGCTTTTGGTACCAGAGACAGACACAGAGAAGACGGGAAGGAGCTGGTATCAGAAGTGCTGGTAGGCAATGAGATGTCACCTGTTAGGACGGCTATTATCAGAAAAATAGAAGTTAACAAGTGTGGGGATGTGGA
Source organism: Phocoena sinus (assembly GCF_008692025.1). Lineage (NCBI taxonomy): Eukaryota > Metazoa > Chordata > Mammalia > Artiodactyla > Phocoenidae > Phocoena > Phocoena sinus. The sequence continues at coordinate 19,474,039 of NC_045764.1, forward strand.
GAAAATGAAACTCTTGTGCACCGTTGGTGGGAATGCAAAATGGGGCAGCCAGTATGGAAAATGTTACGGAGGTTTCTCAAAAAATTAAAAATGGAACTACCATGTGATCCAGGAATCCCTCTTCTGGATATATTCCCAAAGGAAATGAAATCAGTGCCTTGAAGAGATATGCATGCTCCCATGTTCACTGCAGCATTATTCACTATAGCCAAGACATGGAAACAATCTGTGTGTCCACTGATGGACAAATGGATAAAGGTGTAGACAGGGAAGCCATATAGGCAGGCGGCTGGCTTTGCAGCTGTGAGGAAGGTGGCTCTGAGGCAGGAGACAAGTTAGCAGCTGTGCTCTGGCAAAGGAAGGACAGGACGGCGCAGGTGGTGGTAGTTGGATCGGGGGAACAGATTCTAAAAGAGTTCAGAGGGAAAGCCGGGAAGATTAGGTGATCAGCGGTGTGGAGAGGGAAGGCCAGGATGCCTCCCAGGTCCCCAGCACGGACACGGGGGCTGCCGTCAACCGTGGTGGAGAACACAGGGGTAAGGGTGGGTCTGAGAGTGGCCCCGACACGTCACTGTGGCACCTGGCAATTAAAACTTCTCTTTTCAGTGGACATGGTCCCCCCTTGGGGAAGCAGCTCTGGGAAGTTGTGTCCTTACAGTTAGAAAATCAACACCTAATGTTCCACCCCAGCCTGGCTTCTGGAAAGACAGATGGCAGGAGCATGCTTGGGACCACTTTGGCCTGTTGGTGGGAGAGAAGGATGGAGAAAAGTGAACCCGGGTCTCTACTCAACCAAGTCCCACTATGGTCACATCCAGTAGCCTCTGTTCAGCCCTCTGCTCCACCACAGAGCTGCAAGGGGATGCAGAGGATAGAAAATCTGCTGTCCAGACCCTGTGGAACTCGGCAGGGCTGGGCAGAAGTTCAGGCCTGTCTCACTGACCCGGAGTAACTGCAAAATCAAGTAACACGTATAAGCAAGTTTTCTGACCACCTGAAATATACATCTTAAGTGCCCAAACATATAGCAAGTATTTTACATAAAAAGCATCTGAGCGCAACACTCCACACTGATGACTGAATCATCACTAGGAAACAGCAACCCAGATCTTGCCCTTTAGTCTAATTGGAAGAAGGGCTCTGAAGGTGAAGAGAGAAGTGATTTTTCAAGGGAAGGTGTGTTGCTGTTCTCTGAGGACTGACTTTGCTTTTGGACGAGTTTCGTGATGTGGTTTCCTCAGCCTGGGATTTAGAGAAATAAAGACACAGATTCAAATCCTGGCTCCAGCAAGTCCTGCTGGAGTGACTTAGGGGAAATTATATACTGTCTCCCAGTCTCAGGTTCCTTTGTGAAAGGAGGATAACAAGGCCCACCTTATAGAGAGATATTATAACATATATAACATACACTATATACTAATCTATATTACATATGACACACACACATGGATTGATGGGTGGATACAGACAAAAGATATACCATTTGAAAGCGCCTGTCACAAAACAATCACTATATACCAGCTGTCCACCCTTATCACCACTTCTTCTCTTTTCCATCCCACCAACTCCATCTCACTTTTCAGGCTCCTTCAGCTGAAATACTGTGAACTGGGACCCCGCTCAGCATCAGGAAGGCCAATGGGAGGGGGAGAGAACAGACGAGTCCTGAGGGACTCAGTTTACATTCTAAATGTGAAAACAAAGCAAGATATTTTAAAATTTTGTAACTAGTCTCAGAATCACCCACGAATGACCACACATCCCGACCTAAACTTCTAAACTGCTCTAGAAGGGAAGGAGAGAGATGTTCCCTCTGGTCAGGATTCTGTGCCCTGCGTGATGGATATGAGGACAGGATGTCCTGGAGACCTGCTTTTCAACCTTAATCTTTGTGGGCTGGTATTTCCAAGCATCTTGCCAAGGAGCCCTCAATTCTAGGAAGAGCTCAAGCTTCCCTGAGAACACTTACTCAAATGTATACTTGTGAAGAAAGAATATTTTTATGCAATTGAGCAAAACAACAAACCTGCACGTATATTGCAAACCAGAGGAGCCACATAGGGCCCACCCAGGCCCAATGGGTCTCTGAAAAAGACAAAATCAATCAAATCTGGGCATCCCTCCTCTGGATGCTAGTCTGTTGGATATGTAACAACCACTGGACAGCCAGCAGTTCACCCTTTGTCTCGGCTGTCAGTAGTTATTCAACAAGTGTGTGTTGGATGAATGTCTGGGACCCCATACTAAGGAATCTGGGTTGTATCTGTCTTCCTCTGGTTAATAGGACAGACTTTTAAAAATAATAAAATAAAGCAAAGCATTTTAAGCTGACAAATCTCTGGCAATTAGCTGCAAAGCCCAGCAAAATAGATTTCAGCGTATTATTCGGATTTATAGACCAGAATGACCAGTGAGACCCGAATGTTTACAAAAATGTAACGCAATTACTTCAGCAACTAGAGATTTGATTATGTGCATGCCAGAGCTTTCTCCTTACAAACTTGGAAGAGACAAGGGAAGGTTCACGTATTAGAACCACATGCAGGCTGACTTCGGCAAGGCATCGCTGGTGAAATGCAACGGATAAATGTCCCATGTCACCCCTGAGATCTGGTTAATACGTTGAACGCTGAGAAGGAGGAAGCAGATCAGGCAAAGACCTAGAGGAGGAAGGAAAGGGACACTGGAAGGTAGATGGGAAACACATCCCTTAGAAAGTTTATACACACCGGAGCTGAAGATCGGGAGCCAGGCAGGAGGGGAAGAAGAACAAACACTTCCCCAAGCGTGAGAAGTTAGCAGCATACTCCACTTGGAGTAAAATAGTTAAAAAAAATTCCGTACACAGTAAAGGGTTAGGCTGGACAAGACATCACGCAAAGCTGCTGTGTTGTGATCCAGGGTTCTACTTCCACGTGTATAACTTTTTGTTTCTTGCGTCAGCCAAACGGACAGCACCTCCAGGAAGTCTGGGGGATGAGCGCAGAGGCCGCACGCCTCCTCCTGCAGGTGAGGTACAACTGAAGGAGGTTCGGACAAACCCACTTCCGACTCAGCTCCCGCTGACAGTGGATCGGAGGGCTTGGTGGGGAGGAGAGGGTGAGTGAGGGGAGCATCCAACAGCTGGGATGTTGTGTTAGGAGAAACACAGCGAGACTTTCAGCAGAGCGATGGACCTGCACCAAGGGGTGCAGACACCCAGTCTGGAGGCAGTTAACACGCGCACTAACTGATGTTTCTGAGCCCCAGCGGATTCCCAGCTCTACTTTTGCAACTAGACTTTGCTTTTTTTGTTGTGGGGCTCTTGCTCCCTCCCTCCCTCCTCCATCCCCGCAGCGTCCTTCTCTCTCACATTCTGCTTGGGAAGCAGTTATGAATCTGTGCAGACTAACAGCCGCGCTTGGGAGATGTCTTGGTACCTCCATCCTGTTGGCCTTGGCTTTATGTTATTTTATTTTTTTTTGGTTATCTACCTGATTTATTAGCAATAGTTTGATGAAATCAATGGGAAAGTTAATAAGCCTAAGGAAAGTAGACTCAAGCCTCTTATATATAATATATAATCCCTCCAAAACTCCTCCCCCGCCCCAGACCTTCCCTCATAAAAAAGTCATAAAAATACGTAAAGCCATAAAGTATTAGGGGAAAATTTTTTTTTATAAATCCTCCTAGGGTTGGAAAGGCCCTTAAAAATATGAACTAAATTAAAAATTGATACATTAACTATATATTTTAAACACCATAAACAATGTAAAAAAATGACAGTTGGAAAAAACTCACTTGTAAGACATATACAGCCAATTTCCCTAATCCACTCCCCCTGAATTTTTGAAATCACTAATAAAATTAAACATTTAGAAGAAAAACAATTTACAATAAAATGTGTCAAAACCTACTGAAATGGTCTTAGGGATTAAAAATGGAAGGAACCCATAAACATAAAGAGAACGAGAGAAGAGACAAAGCAGGTAAGAAGTATTAAATAAATTTTAGAAGCTGGAAAGTGCCTACATGAAGGAAAGTAAAGAAGCAGAACTATTTTCCCTGTGCAACCTTAGAGAGGCTAGGGTTCATGGCAAGACCAAAAAAAAAAAAAAGTTTTGCTATCAGCCTACATAAGAACTCAAACCCTGAGATCAACCCCCAACTCTCCATAGCCAGAGTCATGCAAAACTTAAAAGTTTTTGCTAGTTTGCACACACATTCACAACAATGAGTTTTCAATTTGGAGAGTTAATTCTCAATAATATATTTTCAAGTCTTTATAATCAATAGCGTTAGGTAACAAGGAAACACCATCGCATGGCTTCACATGGTCATCAAAGATTCTGTGACAAATCTACTTTCATCCCTTCCACACTACCCAGTAGTCCAGGGGAAACATGTGAGCTGGACAAAAAGCATTTTTGTTACACCTACAAGTGTCACTTTCTGGATCAATCACATCACATGCTCCTTTGTTCTTAGAAAACAAGAGAACTGGACTAGAAAGTCTTCTCCTGGACTAATATTTTACCCTAAAAGGATGTTTCAAAGCTAAAGCTAACTTTATGAAAATTTTAAATTTGTCTTCAAAGATCAGTCGCAGCATTATTGCCATGTGCATATGCTGAGTCCTCCTTGGGGAGAAAAAACCAAAACCTCCCAAATTATGAACTCCACCTTCAAACATTCCAACGAATATTTTAAAAAAAGAAGTCAGGGCTTCCCTGGTGGCGCAGTGGTTGAGAGTCTGCCTGCCGATGCAGGGGACAAGGGTTCGAGCCCTGGTCTGGGAAGATCCCACGTGCCGCGGAGCAACTAGGCCCGTGAGCCACAACTGCTGAGCCTGCGTGTCTGGAGCCTGTGCTCCGCAACAAGAGAGGCCGCGATAGTGAGAGGCCCGCGCACCGCGATGAAGGGCGGCCCCCGCTTGCCACAGCTGGAGAAAGCCCTCGCACAGAAGCGAAGACCCAACACAGCCATAAATAAATTAATTAATTAATTTTAAAAAAGTCAAATACAGAATTCAGACCATGCAACAATTTCTTTTATTATGTATGGGTTTTTCAAAATTATTTCTGCAATCTCTCCATACACAGGCAAAAAAAGTATTGTTTTGCGTATTGGAACTTGCAGACCTGATCACTGCATAGAGAAGGGAAAATTATCCCTACAACACGCTTACTCAGGAGGTCAATTCATCTGCCAACCTCCAAGAACATGGAGGTGAACACGACAGACTGCCCCCCATCTGAACCTTCATTCGCCACCACTCGATAACGCTTCTTCAGGCCCAGATCCGCAGCACATTTCTTGCCAACAATCATTAAATGTCCAAGAAGACTTTCATCGCCGTCTGCTGCCGAAGGAATCGGGGATGTATGTTTCTTGGGTATCACCAGAAAATGTGTTGGTGCTTGAGGGGAAATGTCGTGGAAAGCAAGACACTGGTCACCCTCATAAATGATTTTGGTTGTGATTTCCTCGCGAATGATCTTCCCGAAGATCGTGTTGCCACCAGGCCGGGCGGCCTGAGCCTTGGAGATCTCATCTGCCATCTCGGCCTCCCTCCCGCGCGGCCGGCCGGGGAGAAGCTGGCCTTGGCTTTTGATTGAACTTTTCACTTGTCCCCTGGCCTCCGATGGCTCTCTCCCAAGGCACTTCTGAGGATGATTAGAAACTGTTTGCATTCTCAGAGGGGCATCCCTGGAAGTGCACTGTGAGAGCACAGCAAGGTGATCGGAAGCCGGAAAGCGGTCTTGTGTGTTGCCCGACTCCGGTGCACCTGTACTTGGCACTGAATCATGGGCTCCCGGTCCCTCCATCTGAACCACCTCCACGAGTGTTTCCGGACTTGCTGGTGTGAACTGGTACCTCTCCCCTTCCCACCTCCGTCTCTTCCCCTCCCGGGCACAAATCCTGCTCAGACTGAGTGGTCTGAGTTCATGACTCTTGTTACTACAGCTCCTGGCAAGCTGACCATTTCCCTCTCTGTGCCCCCTTTGGTTTTTTAACTATCTCTGTACTGCCTCCCTTCCGTCTCTGTGCTGCGGTGCTACATTCCAGACGGTAAATCTTTGAAAACATAATAAAAGCCTCTTTTGATTCTTTCAGTTTGCTCGGTGTGGTGCTAGACGAGTTCAACATCCTGATATTCAGAGATTATATTTTTCCCATTACTAAGTGTTGGTGATATATATTTATTTATTTATTTTTGGCTACGTTGGGTCTTCCTTGCTGCGCGCGGGCTTTCTCTAGTTGCAGCGAGCGGGGGCTACTCTTCGTTGTGGTGCGCGGGCTTCTCACTGTGGTGGCTTCTCTTGTTGCGGAGCACGGGCTCTAGGCGCACAGGCTTAGTTGCTCCGCGGCATGTGGGATCTTGCCGGACAAGGGCTTGAACCCATGCCCCCTGCACTGGCAGGCGGATTCCTAACCACTGCGCCACCAGGGAAGTCCCAAGTGTTGGTAATATATAAGTTCAAAGCCGGATCAAACCTTCCAAGTTATATTTTAAAAATTATGTCTCAAATTGAATGGAACATCTTTTATCAAACACAGTAAGCACATCATCTCCTTAGATAATTGGGTCTTGGAGGATAAACCATCGACCTCCCCTGCCTGACAGCCTTGCAGATATTTGAAGACAGTACTTCCAAGCCCAGATCACCGTACCCCGCTCTTACGGAGCCTTCCTCAAGTTCTGGGCAGGGTTCACATCTCTCCCCTGGGAACTCACCCTGCTCTTGCCTCCCATCTCTGTGACAGCCAGCAAGACTGGATTGTAAGTTATCTGTTTACTGTCTGTCGCCACAGTAGCGACTCTGTGGCCAGGCAGCAATGAATCCAGCTCAGCAGCCTCATGAGATTGCCGGGCACATATTAGGATCAATAAGTGTTAGTTAAGTGAGTGAATGTCAATCCCCTGCCTTCCACTCTCCAGGCTAAATATCCCGATGCATTTAGATACTTAAATGACAGTTTCCAGGAGATGATGCTTTACATGAAATGTTTTTCCATTTGGCCTGAGGCGGCACCATTCAGTGTGTAAAAGGAGCCATTCCCTTCCTGCTTCTCCCACTGGGTGCCCTCTCTACCTGGGGCTTTGCAAAGACAAAGGCACAGATACGGGTGGATTCCACCCTCCGTGAGGTCACTGGCAGGAAGCTGCTCCCACCACCACGGAAGACGCAGAACTTCTTCACCTCAGTGACACGGCTCGTAAAATTTCCTCCATCACCCTGTGCCCGTCCCTGCACTCACTTTTTGAAACCAGGGAGTATTTTATGTTGGGCTCTTTCCTAAGGGTTAGAGGTGAACCAACTGTCAACAGACAACCAACCGTCTTTCTTCCAAAGCAGCGAAGAGAGGGTCACAGGCCCATCAACAAAGCTGAAATATGGTCAAGCAGGACTTGTAAACAAAAGGCGTTTAGGCAGCCACAGGGTCCACTCAGTATAGACTATGGCGGGGGACGGGGGGAGAACTGGGTATCTTTCTGAAAACCCTCAGAAAGCAGCCATACTGAAATGCAGTTGGCCAAGTAAAGTCCGTGAACCCGTGAATTATAACCAACCATCAACGCCTGCTAAAACAAAAACGGTGAGGCTGGAATGACAAAGGAAGGGCGGCAGGGTAGTGGCTGGTCTTCAAGGCAGGAGGAAGGAGCAGCCGGTGTACGAACTGTCTGCACGCACCACTCTGACCGGCCGATGCGTACACCTGTGCGCTTTGTCAGAAGTCACCTTTGGGAGAGAAAGGGGACCTGGAGCCCATGACAGCCTTTATGAAAACACCCAAGGCCATCCAACTCCATCCAACTCCACTGCTCTGATCCCTCATTCACTAAAGAAATTCCCCATTTGAATTTGCTTTCTCCTGGAGCTCTTCTCCCGGAACTTGCTAGTTTGATGACGTGCCTATCCTATGAACGCACAGGGCATGCCTCTCATTAGGATTTAATAAACGGACACTCTAATTGTGTGTGTGTGTGTGTTTTTAATCTCTTTGGAGTCTGGCTAGTGTGAATCAGTTCACTGGGATCACCTGAGCAAGATTAAGCAACAGACCTGATTTTGTTTCTAAACGTCTAAAGCCAAAGTTCAGACCGTGAACCCACGGCGGCCTGAATGCGGCTATGTGTCCCGCTCTGCTGTAGCATATGAATATAAGATGACTGCTGCCCGCTGACAACGCCAGTCCATTGTCCCACCCTCATACTGAGAGTACTAGTAACAACCATCACAATACCCCAGGCTTGGATGTTCACTGGGGTTCAGTAATTACAACGCATTCTCTCCTGCTGAAGCTTGGGTTCATGCCGCCTCCCTGGGACATATGTATCCATAAAGAGGCAGCTGTCAGTGGTGGAAAGAATGGTGACTACTTTGGTGACGAGCGTCCATTGTCTCAGAAAATGGATGTGGCATGCGGGTTAAGCATCCTTAGTTCCATTCTTACAAAGCTAATTATGCTCTACATTGGCCCATTTAGTTCTGTGACCTAGTTTAGAAAACTGAACCATGTAGGCGGCCAGTCACAAAGTAAGGGTGTGACCAAAAGTATTGGCCTGGGATTTCCTCTAGGCAGAGAGGTCACAGGTCACAGCATGGGTAAGTACCCTCACCACCCACGGAAAGTCCACCCTCACCATCCAGCCTGCCCTAATGCCCTAATCTCCTTAAGATCTCAGTTTTTATACCAGCAAACATTCACCATGTTTCTCCACAACATGTTGTATCCCTGGCCAGAATGTAGGCAAGTGATCATTCAACAATCTCCTTGAATCTGTCAGTAGAAAGGCAGCCTACACGGAATCACAAGATCGAGTTTGGACAGTGAGACGTTGATTCTCATCTTGAGTGGGGAACTTTATTTCCTTGGAACTTGGGCTATCTTGGCTGAGCCAACCTCATCAGCCTGGACACCAGCAGATTCATCACGGTGTCCAGCCCGCTCCATCCTCAATCCTTCCCAGCAGCTTAGGCTACTCAGGCAAAGATGTGTTTTGCAGGCCCTGATCCCCAAAGGAAGATTCCTGGGCAGGGTAAGGACCTATCAAAAGGGTTTTAAAAACATGAGTCTCCTTGTTAGGAAAAGATATCTCTCCTGCCAAATGATGGATAACAGAAATGAGTGTGGAGATCCAAAGAGAACCGATTCATCAAGGACCTGCACTGACAAAATGAAGAACGTCTGCATGGCACACGGAGAGGAGAAAATGCGGTGTCTGTCACAGCCACCATTGCTGCAACCTGATATCTCAGTGTGACAGGTTCATCAAAGGAAAATAATACCGCTGCACCCCCCAAATGGCAGAGACTAATCTCTTTCCCATTACAGGTGATGTGAAGAATGAGGGGCTCTGCACGGATCCCCGTGTGCTTCCTATTGGTCACGACCCACTCAGCAGCCTTCCTCACCAGTCTTCAGATCCAGGATGGGATGGGAAGACCGGGCACAGAGAATCCGTGGGAAGTAGCCAGAGTCTGAGGCTGAGGTCCACGAGTTCTAGCTTCCGACACTAGTTCAACCTGGGGCCAACCTTGTGCTGGGAACACCAACCCGGCTAGAGCCTTTCACAGAATATTTTCATCAGTCCTCAAACATGCCTCAGGCACCCCTGTTCCTGTGCCTGCATCCCTCCCCTGGTTGGGATGCTAACCTCTAGCTTCTCTGCTTATGTTAGACTTTTCCAACCTTCTAGACATCATTGGAATAGCGGTGCCCCCTTCCTGAATACTCCCATCCTCCTCAATGGTGGCTTCATCCTAGAAACTCCTAGAGCTGTACACAAGCCTTGCTGTCACTCAGTCTACTTAGGAAACTACTTGTCCCGCCGTATACATCGTTAGTGCTCTGATGAGAGGCATCATGTCTTTGTCATCTTGATTACCTTTAGCACCTACTGCAGTACCTGGAATAGAGAATGGACTCAAGAAATGCCCGTTGGTGACACTGATAATGGATGATTTTTCTTTTTTCTTTTTGGTTGCACCGTGCAGCATGTGGAACTTCCCCAACCAGGGATCGAACCTGTGCCCCCTGCAGTGGAAGCGTGGGGTCTTAACCACTGGACCGCCCGGGAAGTCCAATGATAATGATGAATTTGAGACCAGTGGTTCTCCAGGCATACACCTATTATGTAGCAATTTATATCTAGGATTTGGCCTTTCACTCATAAGGATCTGAACATCTTGGAAGGTACAAATGAGATGTCCAAAGTCCATTCATTCCCTGCTTGAGACTCTCAGGGCTCTGGAAGGCACCAAGGAAGACAAAAACCCAGGCTGCCATTTTGAAATCTGACACAATCATGACATCAACCTGAGACTAATCCCTGGGGTAAAGCTACTGGTGACCAGGTAACCGTCAAGTTTATGGTTATCAAGTTTGTACTTAAAATAGAAACAAAGAAATACAGTATTTCTTTGCTCGATGCTCTACATGACCCCAACCAAATATTGTATTGTACACTGCAATGATAAGGATTTGGATGTCCTACTGCTCAGATCATACCCAGATTTATACCTCCACACGTGCTTACACTAGTCAGTGGGTATCCCAAAGGCGTCTCAAGTTCAACATGCCCAAAATGAAATTCTTGATCTCACCTACCCCCCAACTTGCTCCTACACCACTCTCCTAGCCATCTGCCCCAAACTTGCTCCTATATCACTCTCCTAGCCATCTGCCCCAAACTTGGGCTTATCCTTGAAACATCCCTCTCCTTCATTCTTCAAATCCGAAGTATATCTACCACTCCGACTCCATCCCTGCCCCACCGGTAGAAGCAACCATTACCACTCATCTGACCTAAGCCTCTGAACCAGTCTCCACACTCCACTTCTGCTCTGTCCAATCCCTTGTTCACAGAGTAGCCAGAATAACACTCGAGTGAAAATAAGATCACATCACACCTCTGGTCAACCCTTCTTTGGCTTCCCACTACACTTGGGTTAAAACCTAAGCTTTCTTTCAGGTCTCTCCTTCCTCTGGCTCTTGCTGATATCCTCCTGTCTTGGTACTCCAACCACGTTGGTCTTCTGACATTTTCCTACCCATGGGCCGTGGCGGACATGGCTCGTTACCTCCTGCAAATCCAATTCCTGCCTTCTTCCTCACTAGCAGCACTGTGATTTCATTCAAGGGTGCACTGCACTGTCATACGAACGTTTGATATCATTGTTATTATAAAGTGGGTGCCATGCCCAACCTGAAGCATCCATGTTTTAAGGGGAATTTGCTGTCATACTTTCACTAAGCTTCGGTCAACCAAACCATTTACTATGGACTGACTTTTGTAATCCAAATTCATATGCTGAAACCCTACCCCCGCAACATGATGGTGTTTGGAAATGCTCCTTTGAGAGGTAATTAGGTTTAGATGAGGTCATGGGGGTGGGGCCCCCATGATGGAATTAGTGCCCTTATAAGAAGAGATACCAGAGAGCTTTCTCTCTCTCTCTCTCTCTCTCTCTCTCTCTCTCTCTCTCTCTCTTTCTCCCTCCCTCCCTCCCTCCCTCCCTCCCATGTGAGGACACAGCAAGAAGGTGGCCATCTGCAAGCCAGGAAGAGGGTTCTCACCAAGAACCAAACCAGCTGGCACCCTGACTTTGGACTTCTAGCCTCCAGAACTGTGAGAAATAAATGTCAGTTAGTTAAGCCACCCAGTCTGTGGTATTTTGTTAGAGCAGCAGGAGCTGACTAAGGCACCACTGCTTGGTTTTAAACTGCTTATCCCAATAATGCAGTACATACCTCCTCATAGGTGTACTGATATATCATACCCCGATGCCAAGACTTCAAGGAGATAATTATATACACAATTATAGAATACCAAGGGAATCTATAGACATTAGTGCAGATCAGAGCAGTGGTTCAAGATTCAGGACAGACGTAATGGAACAAATAAGCAGAAGGCCAGATAAGGGCTATTTTGTTTTGCTTAGCCCCATGGAAGATTTCTGTAGATAACACCCGCTTTGGTGCTTTGCTAGAAGGGGACTGGCTTATCATTCATTTCTCTAAGTCTTTCACAGTCAAGTTGGGTGAGGATAAGAATTTTAGTCGAGGGTTTAGGGAGCCAGGTAAATAACACAGGGCCCATGGCCAGTATCTGCTCACCCAGGACCCTCCAGTATGGTATGCAAAATTGTGTGAGTGTGAATTTATTAGGGAAGAGGGTCCACAGCTTTCATTAGATTCTCAAAAGGGTCCATAACCCACCTCCCCACCAAAAAAGGATGAAACCACTGCAGAAGATGGCCAACGTGACTTGGAACTGAAAGCATTCTCTAGGTGCAGTGTGTTAGTTTTGCAGCTCAGATGAACCTGGCTTTTACCTAATTCCATAAGTGGGAGCCCTACAGGCCAAATATATTATAATGGATAAATTCTCCTGTGAAAATGACAAGAATCTACAGGGGCTGTCAGCTAAATCCTCACTCAACTATAAAAGCTGCCCAGTTGAATGTATGCTGTAGAAAGACCATTTGCCTCTCAAATAATGAGACAAAGCCAATACAGGGGGGACATTTCCAGCATTCCCTGAGGATGCCACTGTCAGACCTTTCTCCCATCAGAATCCCTCATAGCCTTTTTTTTTTTTTTAACATCTTTATTGGAGTATAACTGCTTTACAATGGTGCGTTAGTTTCTGCTTTACAAAAAAGTGAATCAGTTATACATATACATATGTTCCCATATCTCTTCCCTCTTGCGTCTCCCTCCCTCCCACTCTCCCTATCCCACCCCTCCAGGCGGTCACAAAGCACTGAGCTGATCTCCCTGTGCTATGAGGCTGCTTCCCACTAGCTATCTACCTTACGTTTGGTAGTGTATATATGTCCATGCCTCTCTCTCGCTTTGTCACAGCTTACTCTTCCCCCTCCCCATATACTCAAGTCCATTCTCTAGTAGGTCTGTGTCTTTATTCCTGTCTTACCCCTAGGTTCTTCATGACACTTTTTTTTCTTAAATTCATATATATGTGTTAGCATACGGTATTTGTCTTTCTCTTTCTGACTTACTTCACTCTGTATGACAGACTCCAGGTCTATCCACCTCATACAAATAGCTCAATTTCGTTTCTTTTTATGGCTGAGAAAAATTCCACTGTATATATGTGCCACATCTTCTTTATCCATTCATCCGATGATGGACACTTAGGTTGTTTCCATCTCTGGGCTATTGTAAATAGAGCTGCAATGAACATTTTGGTACATGACTCTTTTTGAATTATGGTTTTCTCAGGGTATATACCCAGTAGTGGGATTGCTGGGTCATATGGTAGTTCTATTTGTAGTTTTTTAAGGAACTTCCATACTGTTCTCCATAGTGGCTGTACCAATTCACACTCCCACTGGCAGTGCAAGAGTGCTCCCTTTTCTCCACACCGTCTCCAGCATTTATTGTTTCTAGATGTTTTGATGATGGCCATTCTGACTGGTGTGAGATGGTATCTCATTGTAGTTTTGATTTGCATTTCTCTAATGATTAATGATGTTGAGCATTCTTTCATGTGTTTGTTGGCAGTCTGTATATCTTCTTTGGAGAAATGTCTATTTAGGTCCTCTGCCCATTTTTGGATTGGGTTGTTTGTTTTTTTGTTATTGAGCTGCATGAGCTGCTTGTAAATTTTGGAGATTAATCCTTTGTCAGTTGCTTCATTTGCAAATATTTTCTCCCATTCTGAGGGTTGTCTTTTGGTCTTATTTATGGTTTCCTTTGCTGTGCAAAAGCTTTGAAATTTCGTTAGGTCCCATTTGTTTTTATTTCCATTTCTCTAGGAGGTGGGTCAAAAAGGATCTTGCTGTGATTTATGTCATAGAGTGTTCTGCCTATGTTTTCCTCTAAGGGTTTGATAGTTTCTGGCCTTACATTTAGGTCTTTAATCCATTTTGAGCTTATTTTTGTGTATGGTGTTAGGGAGTGATCTAATCTCATACTTTTACATGTACCTGTCCAGTTTTCCCAGCACCACTTATTGAAGAGGCTGTCCTTTCTCCACTGTACATTCCTGCCTCCTTTATCAAAGATAAGGTGACCATATGTGCGTGGGTTTATCTCTGGGCTTTCTATCCTGTTCCATTGATCTATCTTTCTGTTTTTGTGCCAGTACCATACTGTCTTGATTACTGTAGCTTTGTAGTATAGTCTGAAGTCAGGGAGCCTGATTCCTCCAGCTCCATTTTTCGTTCTCAAGATTGCTTCGGCTATTCGGGGTCTTTTGTGTTTCCATACAAATTGTGAAATTTTTTGTCCTAGTTCTGTGAAAAATGCCAGTGGTAGTTTGACAGGGATTGCATTGAACCTGTAGATTGCTTTGGGTGGTAAAGTCATTTTCACAATGTTGATTCTTCCAATCCAAGAACATGGTATATCTCTCCATCTATTTGTATCACCTTTAATTTCTTTCATCAGTGTCTTATAATTTTCTGCATACAGGTCTTTTGTCTCCTTAGGTAGGTTTATTCCTAGATATTTTATTCTTTTTGTTGCAATGGTAAATGGGAGTGTTTTCTTTATTTCACTTTCAGATTTTCATCATTAGTGTATAGGAATGCCAGAGATTTCTGTGCATTAATTTTGTATCCTGCTACTTTACCAAATTCATTGATTAGCTCTAGTAGTTTTCTGGTAGCATCTTTAGGATTCTCTATGTATAGTATCATGTCATCTGCAAACAGTGACAGCTTTACTTCTTCTTTTCTGATTTGGATTCCTTTTATTTCCTTTTCTTCTCTGATTGCTGTGGCTAAAACTTCCAAAACTATGTTGAATAAGAGTGGTGAGAGTGGGCAACCTTGTCTTGTTCCTGATCTTAGTGGAAATGCTTTCAGATTTTCACCATTGAGGACGATGTTGGCTGTGGGTTTGTCATATATGGCCTTTATTATGTTGAGGAGAGTTCCCTCATAGCCTTTTGTTGTGTGCAGTGGGCTCTGCCGGCGAGAAAACATTCCCTTCCTTGGGGATGCTAACGAGGAGAAATTCATTTCCGATCAATTTCAGAAACTCATTGGCCTAAACCTATCCTGAAAGTATGCTCCATAGTAAGTGTTTGAAAATATGACTACAAAAAGAAATTGTAGCTTAAAAAGTAACTTTACAGTGGACTTTAGCAAATCAAAACATAAAAACCAAAATTGATCATCCTAAAATAACTGCAACAAGCCTATGACCATGGCATTTCCTGGGTCATGGAGATAAGGCACCTGAGAAGAAATGAGGAATTCAAAGGCTAAATTTTGGTTTTTTATCACATTTTTCTTACTGTGACTTCTGTTGGACATGCTCTAATATTTTCATAGTGGTTTGTATCCCCAGCGAAGCCAAGGTGGTGCACGAAAAGATGCTCAGCACATCACCAGCCATAAGAGAAATGCAAATCGAACCCACAACAAGTCACCACTTCACACCTCTTAGGGCAGCTATTACGAAAAAATGGAAAATAAGTGTTCGCAAAGATGTAGAGAAATTAGACCCTTGTGCATCACTGTTGGGAATGTAAAATGGTGGTGTTGCTTTGGAAAACATTATGGCAGCTCCTCAAGTAGTTAAACATAGAATTACCATATGATCCAGCAATTCCACTTCTGAGTATACACCCCAAAGCATTGAAAGCAGGACTCGAACAGATATTTGCACACCTGTGTTCATAACAGCCTTATTCACAATAGCCAAAAGGTGGAAACAACCCAAGTGTCCATTGATGGATGGATGAACAAAATGTAGTATATACACACAATGGAATAATTCAGCCTCAAGAAAGAATGAAATTCTGACACATACTAACTACAACAGAGATGAACCCCGAGGACATTATGCTAAGTGGAAAAAGAAAACAGACAAAAAAGGACAAATATCTTATGATTCCACTTCCATGAGATACCTAGAGAAGGCAAATTCATAGAGACAGAAAGCAGAATGGTGGTTGCCAGGGGCTCGGGGGAAACGAATGGGAGTTAGTATTTAGTGGGTTTCAGTTTGGGAAGATGAAAAGGTTCTGGAGACGGATGGTGGTAATCGTTGTGCCATACTATGAATGTGCTTGATGCCACTGAATTGTACTCTTAAAAATGGTTAAGGAACTTCCCTGGTGGCGCAGTGGTTAAGAACCCGCCTGCCAATGCAGGGGACTCGGGTTCGATCCCTGGTCCGGGAAGATCCCACATGCCGCGGAGCAACTAAGCTCGTGTACCACAACTACCGGGCCTGTGCTCTAGAGCCCGTGTTCTGCAACAAGAGAAGCCACCGCAACGAGAAGCCTGCGCATCACAAAGAAGAGTAGCCCCTGCTCGCTGCAACTAGAGAAAGCCCGTGCGCAGCAATGAAGACCCAACGCGGCCAAAAAAAAAAAAAAAAAAAAAAGGTTAAAATGGTGTACAAAATTAAATGTATATTTTGTCACAGTTTTTTTTTTAAAAAAGGAAAAAAGAAGCCGAGGTGGCAAGCCATACTTACAAGATATAGGCAATCACCCCAATGGACCAGCAGTCGACAGCTTTGCTGTAGGGTTTCTGTGCGAGGACCTCGGGAGCTGTGAAACAACAAAGGAGAGACACAAGCCTGACAATTTAAATGATTAAGACACAAGGCGGGTTTTAGGTGTGTTTTGCTTTTTGCTCTTTTTGTCTGCTACTTGGGCTGAACTTTCTGTGATTCTAGAAACTGAGTAGGCAGACACAATCTGATATATTTGTTGGCTTTTGTAACTAGACAAAAGGGGAGCATTTGTGTGTGTGTACAACTGGAGGCTATCAATCAATCAATACATACTTGATAGGAGGTATTTTATGTCAGTGCTGGGCTAAGCACTGTAGCTCAGACCAGACTGACAGAGAGGAGAGAATACTCAGTCTGGGGCCTGGGGTGTGATTCACCTCAAATCAGTTCAAGGAAGCATTTCTGGCCCCTGTGTAGGGTCTTTCTAGGTGCTGTGGGGACAGGCAGGTGAAGCCCCTTCCCCCTGCCTTCATGGGGCTTACAGTCAAGTTCAGACCTAAAACCTTCTCTCCATGTCCTGCCTCAGGCCTGCTCCTGATTCCTTCTCTAAGGTTCTGGGCGGGTTATCTGTCACTATACTGCCATTCTGTTTTCTCATCTGTGAAACAGGAAAAATGCTATTGAATCTCACTTCCTTGGTTCTAACCCACTCTTCATCAAGCATCACCAGTCCAGGGCCTTGGCTTATTTTGTACTATTCCCATACTTCCTGTTCCTGGCTGTGGCTACTGCCCAGTGTTGGATACCCACCCAGTGTCTGGCACTCAGCAGGGTCTGCCATACATATTTGTGCAAAGAGTAAACAAACACAGGAAAGGAAGTAAACCCTCTTCACAAGTAAAACCTCTTTTTTATGCAAATACATCTGATTGAAGTGTCTAGGATAAACTTTGCAGAAAGTTTAAGAAGGTAGAGGAAGTAAAAAGAGCTCTAGCTTACAAGGCACTTGTCAGGCTAAGCTGTGTGTTCTATGCGTTGGGGATGCATTAACTCACCACAACCTTTCTTGGTGGGGAAGAGCTTAGTTATTATTATCCTTCTTCCCAAGTTACAGGTGAGGGTGCACGGGGACTCAGAGATCAAGCCAGTTATCCCCAGGATCCAGCTGCCAAGAGGCCTCTACACCAACTCAGTCTAACCCGAATTAAGTGCCCGTGTGATCTGGGTCCCATCCTCGTCATTCATAAACATTCTCTACTGTAATCCCTTCAACCACTCTGCCAATTAGCCATTATCTGCTCCTGATCCATAAAGAAAATGAGCCTCAGAGATGTTCCTTTTCTGACGCCACATAGGAGATATAGACCAGTTGGGATCTGAACACAATTCAATCTCACCCTTGTCCCAGCTCTTTCCACTGGAATCTACTGACTGTTAAGGTGAGTCTTTCTTCAGTCTCTAAGCAAAGTCCTTTTGTAGAAAAATGAACAGGGAAACCCTCTCATCCTGTTGCAGATAAGCACCTTCCTGAGCAAGAAGAGAGAAGGACACAAACTCTTGCTGGATGTTTCTGGTTATGATGGTAAGAAATACAACCCACAGATAATCCCCAAATCTAATTTTTAGGTTTCAGCCTCAATTCCTCCAAACTTTTGATGAGACTTTTTTTTTAATTTAATAAGAGCTAAATAAATACGTTTGTACGGCTTTGCTGTGTTTACCCTCAATGCAGTAGCAGAAGCAGAGAGCGCTACAAAGCTGGGGAACTCACAAACTGGAGAAGTGGCCCTTAGATAATGGGGAGCTGACTGAATCCATCCTTCCTCTTCCCCAGAACTGCTAAGAGCCTCTTTCTCAGATGCTTCTATTATGGCAACTGACAAAAGGGAGCCATTTCCCACAGCCAACGTCCTGCTGATTTAGGAGGAAGGTGCTCTCAGAGCTGATGTTTTGGTCTGACAGCCACACGAGCACAGGTGGCGGGAGGGGACTGGTTCTGCAAGGAACATATTTCTGAGCCTTCAGGGCCATCCTCGTAGCCTGATGGAAAGTTCAAGAGAGGCAGAAAAGGCTCACAGAGCTACATCTGACCCGGCCCCTCCTCCCGGCACAGCTGACAGCAGGCATCAGGAGCGCCGCATCAAGCAGGTGGGCAGAGGCCCTGGCTTCCATGTCACGAGGTCTGCAGGGCTCTTCAGGGAGCTGGTGAGACAGCCTGGCCCAAATGCTCCACGAAACCAGATGTCAACTGACGAGGGTATAAGACCTGGCCCCTAGAAAGCAGGGTTGACTCCTAGGAAGAGCTAACCCTCTGTGTTCTCCTGACCACCTCTGTGGATGGGGCAGGAAGGATTCTTAAAAGAACAAGTCCTCCTCCTCGTCATCATCTGTTAGAAAACAGCAAGCGGGCTTCCCTGGTGGCGCAGTGCTTGGGAGTCCGCCTGCCGATGCAGGGGACGTGGGTTCGAGCCCTGGTCCGGGAAGATCCCACATGCCGCGTAGCGGCTGGGCCCGTGAGCCATGGCTGCTGAGCCTGCGCATCCAGAGCCTGTGCTCCGCAACGGGAGAGGCCACGACAGTAAGAGGCCTGCGTACCGTGCAAAAAAAAAAAAAAAGAAAACAGCAAGTACTGGCCACCATCCATTGTTCAGCAAACAAAGAAATAAAGAACACGGTTCCCCTCCTGAAATCCACACACCTGGCGGCACCTGCACATCAGGCGCTTTGCCTGCAGTCTGGCAAAGGCTCCAGGGTTCTGGAGAATCGGGCAGTGCGCTGCAGACTTGAAAAGCAAGCGGCTGATTTTTATGCAAGTCGGAGCTTGGACGTTACTTGGGACGTTTAGATTCTTGAAATCACAGATGACACAAATTTTTTAAAATACGAGATTTTTGTTTAACTAGTAACTTTATAACACCAAGTATATGCTTTTGTATAAAAAGACTTCTGATTTAGATCAACAGTCTGGACGTTAGGGAAAAGTTCTAAATGATTAACAAATACCAGGGTATCTACATTGGTGGTGGAACTCTATGTGCTTGTGCCAAACATGTCTTGTCCTCTTTGGTGTTGTGTCTTATCTGGGTCACAGCAACTGCAATGAAATATAAACATTTTTAACCAGTCGGTGGCAGGTGAACCATTTGCCCTCTGGTGAGGTCCTTAACTGCACTTGAACCCAATCCAGAGAGTGAAGCCAGAAGTGTAACGTCATGATAAAAAAAGACAAAGCAAACTGATTTGGAAATAAAATTCTCACCAACTTAAAATATTTTTAAAATTGTATGATGGCACACACGTGAATGGCTTAAATTCTATTTTCCGTTGTGATATGATTCCTGGAAACAAATGTTCTTTGGGACATTGTTTGAACAAGCCCACCTAGCTTTAAATAGCTAACTTGTCATCTCATAGTAATTCTTGAAAAACATAAATTCTCAGACAATATTCAAAACCCTCCTGACAATTTGATATGGTGAACAAATCATGAACCCCTGAGGTCAGGTGGGATATTTTCTCTCCCACTGTCCGTCTGCGTCCTGCAGTTGGCACTATTGTTTTGCCAACTGTTGTACTTATCTGGTTTTGGTCCTCCTTCCATTCCCTTGATCCCTTTCAGCTGGAGTGCTGGGAGAATCCCCTTCTCTCTGATCTTTTCATAGACCCATTTTCACTTTGAGAACCAGCCAAACTCCCTTGTGTTATCAATCTTATACCACTGGCAAGAATTCAGCTGTAATTCTAAAAAGTCACAGCATCCAACTTACAAACTTTGGGACAACAAATGAGCTCCCAGGCTGAGGAAGCCCAGAGCACGGTCACAATTTTCTCTCCTAATTGTACCCAGCATAATTCATGTGTCGTGGGAGGTTGGCAGTGACTCTGGCCAACCCCACACCTTCTAACAGAGGGAGGCTTTGAATTGAAATAACTTAATTGGAGCTATTGACAGAGAAAGCAGTCATTAAGAAGCACCGTGGCTTGTCGGTGATGCCATCAACCCCAGGCAGAGCGGGAAAGGGCTCAGTTCCCTGGCACAGCCATAGCAGAAGGGAAAGACTCCAGTGGGGTGGGCATACACGTTCCTCCAGTGCATTTCAAGGCCTGGGCCCTGGGGACTGTCAGTGGCTATCAGTGGCAGCAGAGAGACCCACCCACCCAGAAGTGCTGAAGGGACAGATCCAAGATAGGTGGCTGGTCCAACCTCCCAACCGCCTCTTAGGCTTGGCTGAAGTCAGCCTTTTAGGCCAGAAGGGAGTGGCATGATATACTTAAAGTGATGAAAGGGAAAAACCTACAACAAGAATACTCTCCCCAGCAAGGCTTTCATTCAGTTTCGACAGAGAAGTCGAAAGCTTTACAGACAAGCAAAGGCTAAGAGAATTCAGCACCACCAAACCAGCTTTACAACAAATGCTAAAGGAATTTCTCTAGGCGGGAAACACAAGAGAAGAAAAAGACCTACAAAAACAAACCAGAAACAATTAAGAAAATGGCAGTAGAAACATACATATTGACAATTACCTTAAATATAAATGGATTAAATGCTCCAACTAAAAGACACAGATTGGCTGAATGGATACAAAAACAAGACCCATATATATGCTGTCTACAAGAGCCCCACTTCAAACCTAGGGACACACACAGATTGAAAGTGAGGGATGGAAAAAGATACTCCATGCAAATGGAAATCAAAAGAAAGCTGGGGTAGCAATACTCATATCAGGCAAAATAGACTTTAAAATAAACACTGTTACAAGAGACAAGGAAGGACACTATATAATGATCAAGGGATCAATCCAAGAAGACATAACAATTGTAAATATGTATGCATTCAACATAGGAGCACCTCAAGGCAAATGCTAAGAGCCACAATAGAGGTGGAGAGAACAGGGGTGGGGTGGAGGCAGCTCCACCTGGGTGACATGTGTTGGGCCATGACAGTTGGGTTCCCAGGTCTATTCATCAAAAATCTGTAACACACTAGCCTCTGGTAGGCTCCTACCATACCTTATCCATCCCTTTACTGCTGTGTGAATCACACTGTCAAGGTCCAGACTTCATGCTGCTGGAGAACATCTCTAGACTGTATTTTCAGGGCTTAGTACATTCTGGTAGTTCACCAAATGGTGATGCAACTGAACCCAACCTACTCAACACACATGCCATTATTTCTATAAGAAAATGTTTTCCAAACGGCAGACAACTGATTTACAAATAAACTTAGCCGCCTCAAATATTTTTGGTGAGTACCTACAGGAACAAAAAAATGAGAGGGTCACAAATAAATTTTGGATTGCAAGCAACTGTCATTTGGGAAGTCCCTGTATTAGGTACAAGTAAGATAAATTGCTGAATACGTGCCCTGTTTCTGACATGAATTTGGGAGATAAAAGAACCAGAATTAGCCCTAATTCTCTGTGGGTGTCTGTCATTCACGTTGCTCTCCTTTTAAAAGCTTTTCTCAAAGGGATTTCAGAATTATTAGTTCTAGGGCTAAATGGCAGAAAAGATAGTCTGTTAAATGATCTCTCAGAACCTCCTTCCTGGTCAGATCTTGGGGACTATCAATTCAGGTTTTTTGAGGCTACTGCCGATAGAAACAGTATCCCATCAGCTTAATTTACACCAGTCAATAGAAGTGATCTCCATATAAACCACACAGCCTCAGCAGAGCATCCCACGAGCTACTGGAGAGATCTGTGGACAGATGTTCCCTCCTCTGAGCCCCAGGCTTAACCCACGCTCTTTAGTGAAACAGTACGTTCAAAATTTAAAATAATTGAATTTACTGCTGTGAGACTCACTACCAACGCACTGTGGAAAATTCCACTTGGTGGGAAACGTCTTCTATAAACCGAGCTGTTTTATATTGATTCAGAGCAAGGTTTCCTGGTAAAGGGAAGGACTTCAGAGACTTCAGAAACTTTTCATGTTGTTTTTAAAACAACTAAGTTGCCCATTTTCCTTACTGAAAGAGAGAGAGGAAAAAAAGGCTTAACCAAGTGGAATTGGAAACGAGGACAGTGGCTTGTGAAGGTGGGGGCCACAGTCACCAATCCTCAGGCTCTCATAAAACAGAAAAGGAATTTTCCCATTTCCTGCGTCCAAGGATGTGCTGAGAACCGTCTCTGCAGAGAGCGGGGAGAATGTGATCTCATCGTGTTACCACGTTCATGTTCAAGGTGATCTGTTCCCCTCCACGGACGTTTGAGGACCACTCCTCTTCGTACTTCAAATATGACCCCTTCTACTGGGATAAGGGTGGGGACACAAGCAGGAGGGGCAGCCCTGCGTGGCAGGAGCAGCCCTCAATGCTGGAAAAGGAGAACTTGTGGTCCAGAACCATGGTGGTGGTGTTTCTCCTTATTCAATCATTTAATGGGCTGTATCCCACTTCAGGCACCGGCTTTATGGGTGACGAAAGCACACCTGGCCCCTGCCCTCATGGCACACCTGTTCTCCAGGGCGTTGAGGACAACACACAAGCCACAGACGTAGTGCCAGCCTCGGCCGCCCTCCTAAGGACGATGATCAGAGTCAGACAAGATCATGGCAAGATGGGAGAGGTGGTGTTGATTTTTAAGTTTAACTCAGTCAAAATCCAACCCTGAAAATACTGAACTTACTCTAAATAAAACTCAAAAATATCCAAGGAAAGGAAATATGACCTCCAATAGTCAAATGATGGGGAAGGTGCAAACAGAATGAGAAAGATACAGCCGGGGAAAGAAATCGCTGTGGCTAGCGGTGCTGTTAACAAAAGTATATGCATGTTGTTCATGTTGTTTTCCAAGAATAAAGTAATAGGCGTAAAGATGAAAGAGTAGGAGAGGTCTGAAGGATGTGAAATGGTTGCTGGGATTTAGGTTCTTGTTACTTAAAATGACTTTAGTTGTCTGGATTTAAGAAGTTTTAAATAGTCGGGTACATTGGCTTTTCAGTGAAAGAAACCTAGGCTCCACCACTTACTACATGTGTGGACTTGGGTAAGTCCCTTAATCTTTCTCAGCCTCCATTTTGTTAGATGGGAACATTAAGAGAGCCCAACTCTTAGGGTTGTTATGAGGCTTAAAGGAAATATGCAGCACATATGTATGGGTATAATTAGTAGTTGTTATGTAAGGAGGAAAAGTTGGAAAGATCATAGGAGCAAAAGGAATGTAGGTTTTATTACTCTCTAGAATTAAGGCTGAACGGATTCTTGATATCTTTTGGCACTTTCCTTCGATCCTAGCGTAACATAAAATGATTCATAAATGAAGATTTCCACCCTTTTGATGAAAACCCTCAGAAGTCAGGACAGAGCTGGGGCCACACGCGATGGAAGGGCAGGTCAGGAGAACTTGAATCTTAGAGCTGGAAGGAGCCAGTTGGTCCCTTTGTTCATCTAGTTCTTGATCCTTGTGGTCACTTCATCACCAACACGTTTACATCATCATCCCCCCTTGGTCCAGGCACCAGCCTAGGCACGGCAGCAGGAGCAGGTTGTTCATCATGGTTGACAGACAGCGCTGTGGGCATCAGGACCATTTGTCCCGATATTAGAGATCCATGTGATGGCCGAGGACCTCTGGCTGTGCGTGGCCCCTTCGTGGCTGTGCATTTATTGAGGGGAGAGGCTGTGCTCCTTCCACATTTCCTCTCCCTGCCCAGCCCCACCCTCTCCTACCTCCAGGCCAGGTGTCATCAAGATTCCCAACCCCATTGTCCTGAGCTCTCCCCATCCTTTAAGTAGCTACAAGGGTGCAATGCCCAGTTCTAACCAGTTCTTGTTTTCATTGGCCCCAGTTATAATTCTTTTTTAAAGGGGTGTTTAAAGATTATTCTGGAAGACTGGTTATAAAAATGGGCATATCCTTATTTTCTCCCTAATTCTTTCTCTTTTTAAATGAAGTATAGTTGATTCACAGTGTTGTGTTAGTTTCTGGTGTACAGCAAAATGATTCAGTAATATGAAAAAGAATATATATATTCTTTTTCATATTCTTCTCCATTATGGTTTATTATAGGATACTGAATATAGTTTCCTGGGCTATACAGTAGGACCTTGTTGTATATCTATTTTATATATAGTAGTTTGTATCTGCTAATCCCAAACTCCTAATTTATCCCTCCCCCCCACCCCCCTTTGGTAACCATAAGTTTGTTTTCTATGTCTGAGTCTGTTTCTGTTTTATAAATAAGTTCATTTGTGTCATATTTTAGATTCCACATAGAAGTGACATAATATGGTATTTATCTTTGTCTGGCTTACTTCACCTAGCATGATCATCTCTAGGTTCATTCATGTTGCTGCAAATGGCATCATTTCATTCTTTTTCATGGCCGAGGAATATTCCATTGTGCGTGCGTGTGTGTATGTGTGTGTGTGTATGTCACACCTTCTTTATCCATTCATCTTTATCCAATGTCCATGGACATTTAGGGTTGCTTCCATGTCTTGGCTGCCGTAAACAGTGCTGCTATGAACACTGGGGTGCATTCCCTAATTCTCTGGAGTGTGTACAACTGCTGCTATCTGTGCCACCCGCGAAACAAAGCTGACAAAACACTCAGATCAGCACCTCTACCTGTCTTTGAACAAGCTTCTGTCTTTGAAAATGAACCTGAAACTTCTAACCTACCATGTAGCCTATGATGTCAGCAGACAGACACGCAGGCAGATGGGCAACCTGCCAGCCTACAGCTTAGTCTCAGGTTCATCTGTTGACCCTGCTGGCTGGCCTCGCCTCCCTGAGGAGGCCACGGAGAAAGGCATCTGACTTGAACTTAATGCATGCCATGGTGGGGAGGAAAAGGCTCTGAGACACGAACGCCAGTCATGGTCAGAGGGAGTGGAGTCTTCTTTTGATATCATGGCTTTTCCCAAGTCGCTCATGAAAGGAGGTCAGGAGGCCTAGGGGTCAGGAGGCCTGGATTCAAGTTCCATTCTGCTGGGCAGGCCGGCAACGTGATAGCATCTTTACAGGAAGGAGCCTAAGAGAGGAGTAGGTGGTCTCATGGGAGAGCACCGAACTTCCACGCGGGTTTTAAAAGCAGATTGTGCACCTGTAGGCTGGTGCTAGCATCTGTCACCTCTGACCCAGCACTGACTCAGAGGACAGAATGAGAGGCTGGGCTCTGCACCAGTGTCCCTCGAATTCATCATCTTTCTGTGTCTCAGCTTCCTGTCTTGAAGGGCACCTGCCAGTCTGTCCCAGTGTTAGGCCTTCATGGAAAAGAATCTGTGCTCACCCGTAGGGCTGCAGGTGTCCCCTCATTCTAAGGCACACAGTTGTCCCTCAGCATCTGTGGGGATGGGGGTCCAGGACCCTCTGTGGACACCAAGATCGATGGATGCTGGAGTCCCATACATAAAGAAATGGCATAGTATTTGCATATTACCTACAACATCCTCCTGCACACTTTACCTCTAGATGACCCGTAACACTTAACACGGTGTTAACGCTGGGTAAGCCGTTGCCGGTAAGCAGCAAATTCAAGTTTTGTTTCTTGGAGCTTTCTGGCAATTTTTCAAAAATATTTTTGATCTGCAGTTGGTTGAATCCGAGGATGTGGAACCCGTGGATCCAGACGGCCAACCGTACCGTTAGGGATGTGTGTCCAAAGACACTCGATCCAAGTTTTCCTGTCCCTAAGGGATTTCCACAGGTAGTGAGAAGGGACAGAGCTCCTCTGCTGGAGGATAAGGGGATAGTCTTAAACCAAACTGTAATACAGTTCCAAAGAGTTAGTGACACTGCGTGTCATCATTGTGGTGAAAAGGATGTCACTGAAACAGTGGGAGATGCATACCACTACGTATAATAGATAACCAACCAGGACCTACCGTATGGCACAGGGAACTCTACTCCATATCTTGTAATAATCTACAAGGGAACAGAGTCTGTAGAAGAATAGATATACACATATATGTCTATATAGATATAGATATGTAGGACGGAATCACTTTGCTGTACGCCTGAAAGTAACACAACATTGTAAAAAAAACAAAACAGTGGGAGAGAAAGAGGACCTTTCTACCCAGCAGTGGACTGTTCAGAGACGGTAAATAAAATTCTAAGATCAAGGAAAGTAAGATTCAGGCATACAGCTCAGAGGAGCATCCAGTCTCAGTAAGAGCTGCACCACAACGAGGAGGTGGTACTGAACGGGTTAACTCAGGTCTGCTTCCCGCCAGTAGAACTTTCAGCAGGAGAGCTATTGAAAAAGAAAAAAAAAAAAAAATGCGCTGAGGGGCTTTACTGTGAGCATCTTAATAGCAGGTGTTGCTTCACCTAGGTTTAGAGGATTGCAGCCTGGATTGTTGGCAAATAAAAACACAGCCGAGATACAGAATCATTCCTCGCCGGTGGTCTGTCTTCAGCCCGGAGCTGCACGAGAGGAGCAGAAGTTTCCTGGGACAGCTCTGTTCTCTTTCCGGGCGTTATAGGTTCCTTAGCTCTTTCTCACCCTCCCCTAGAGCTGTAATTTACTAAAAATGCATCGCAGATGAGCAGCTCACTTGGATTTTCCTAGTAGCTTCTTGAATTTTACCACAGGCATGAAAAGTCCCCATTAAAGCACCATCCTGGTTTCTCATTACCAGTCTGATCGGAGCTGGGTTATGATTCAAATGCCGCCGAAGCCAAAATGTGGCTGATGGGTGGTGGGGAGAGACTAAGGAACGGGAAGGGAGTAGAAAACGGGAGGGCAGCTGGTATCTGGTGTTTTCAAATGTGGGAGAGACC
This sequence comes from Phocoena sinus, assembly GCF_008692025.1. Taxonomy (NCBI): domain Eukaryota; kingdom Metazoa; phylum Chordata; class Mammalia; order Artiodactyla; family Phocoenidae; genus Phocoena; species Phocoena sinus. The sequence continues at coordinate 19,501,200 of NC_045764.1, forward strand.
TGGAACTCAGTGCTACAGAGGAAGAAAAATGTTCTGAGTAAGGCATTTTAGAGCAATGTGGCAACGGATAACCCCGTAATGCGTTCCTTGCAGGTTGTCCCAGGATTCCACCTCCGCCCTAACGGGTTTGTGAACCGCAACCGGATGGTTAACTTTGCACTGAAGCCCTCCTCACTTCTGAAATCTGATGAGCTACACTTCAACATGAAGAATACTGTTACGGTCATTCCAGTGTTTTGGTTTATAAACATTAAAAGAAAAAAAAAAAAGAGTAAGTTACAAAATGCTGCAGTGCTTCTTTCCTCTCCACCACCGCAAAATGGTACCAGTTTAGAAACCATGAAACTCCATCCCAGGATTCAAGTACTGAGAGAGGAGCCGTCAGGAGTTCCAGAAGGTTGGAGAGTGCTTTACAAATAGTTTTAAGAGGGATTTAGTGGGTTGGGGGCTTTTCCAGGGCAGGGCTGGGTTTTCTTGGCACACGTTCTGATCATGAGCTTCTGCCCTCGTCCATATTCACTATGTCAAGGCTAATACCAGGCCCTACAAGTCTCCCCACGTGGGGAGGCGCTGTTCTCTCTGACAAATGGGGGCTGGCTGCAAGCGCCCAGTGTGATGAAACGGTCGCTGCTGGTTGTCACTGAGTCGCTGCTGAGAGAGAAGGAACGAGAAAGTTCTGATGTGGGTCCTCCGCCTACTCATCTGTGCCCTGTGTGACAATTTATCAGTTACATAAAATCCTGTTTCAACGCTAACAGTCTGAGAGGGTGAGAACAATGATGTAATGCTCAGAGCCGTGTACTAAAATATGGTATTTAAGTGAACAACAAATAAAAACCGAGCTCTTTGGGAGAAAATGACCACACAGAAGAGTGAAGATTAAAGCAGCAGGAACAGAGGATCTATGAGGAAAGATAAAAGGAACTGCGTGACTTAGCCTGCTCAGGAGGACAGAGATGGATGATGTCAACTTAACTGAATTTTTTCTTGTCTGTTCTGAGTGAAGATGGGAAAAAAACGACAGTCAATATCCTTGACACACGAATATTTATACACTTAAAGGCGACTAAGTCACACATCTGTAGAAATACAGAACAGCAGAACCAGAAAAAAATCATGGAGGTCAATGCGTAAGCAGCTCTTGGCAGGAAAAAACTCTGTGGGAGAGAGCTCTTTGCAGAAGGTGCCCTTTGCCTTGTCACTAACCTTAAACCAGGCACCCCATGCTCTACTCATCTCCAGCCCGAGCACACCTTTCATATCTTTTGATCACACAATACTTTGCCTAACTTCGTGGTTCTTTCATAGACCAGAGAAGTAGGAATGAAAAGTAAGTAACTGACACATGACCAGATCTCTTCCTTAGCTTCCCTTCAGTAATCTTGCAAACTGTGTGAACAAGGTGGGGTCTAAAGAAAGATCACGAGGCCTCGACCAGCCTGCACCCAGCCTGCACACAGTGGGGATGGCGACAACTCTGACCCCCTACCTCAAAGATTCACTGAGATTGCTTCCCTGTTTCCCTTTAAAAGCTTTCATGGTGGAGCAGAATCTTGGGAGGTAGTTTTGGGGGGACGCTGAGTCTACCATCTCCCCAGATTGCCGGCATTCAGATTAAAGGCAACCTTCCTTTCTGTCAACATTTGTGAGTATTGATTGTGTAAGGGGTAAGCGGCAGGGCCCGATTTGATGACTCATAGGTCATCACGCTTATTTTACGTACGAGAAACTGAGAACCCAAGAGTTTAAGGGAAGGGCTCAGGCCTTCCTTGCATGTAAGCAATGGCAGAGACAGAATCTCACAGTCAAGACCCACTGCTGTGACTGCCACCAGCTACAGGCTGGGTGGCTCTGAGAACAGTCCCTCATCCCCAAACGGAACCCTGGTTCCTGGAACCCCTGGTTTCCAAGGTCTCATCCTAACCTCAAGCCCCTTATCAAGCTTTAAAAATGCGATGATCCCATGAATTAAAAGTATTCCTTTAATGGTGAAAAAATATGCTGAGAATGTTGAACCAACTGTTCTCCATTTCCACTTAGAAGAGAACACAACGAAACTTGTTTAAACTATTTTAGACAAGTTAAGCCAGGGCTAGACCAAAGACTTTGGCAATGTCTATGCAGGCAACTAAGCTGCGAGAAGAGACTGGAATGCCTCTTTCTTCACACTTTAAGTAAAATAACAATGAGCCACCTCGTAAAGACCCAAGATGTAGCTCTGCTTGTAAACGCAATGACGGATCAGACAGAAATGCACCTTCCTATCTTTGAGGAACATTCAATAATGAAAGCGTGGTTTCCAGTATGCACTCCAAATGGAATACTGCAAAGGGATGTATCACCACTCAAGAAGGCTCGATGAAAAAAGCACGTCTCATGTTGCTCAAAGGCAAACATCACAAAGCAGTTAGGAGTCCTGCCACCCAGCACCACCCCAGCCTTCTTGCCCTTTTTAAAAGTGCAGTTTGCAATCCCTGAATAAGAAAGGCCACTCTTTGGAAGAATAAGTAGGAGCACAGGCGTGCCCTCCCCTGCTGAGGCACTCTGTCACTTCATCTAGAGACAAAGGTTCCAAGTTCTTTTGGAAGAGTTTAATTTTCCCATAGAATCTGAGAAATCACATCGGTGTGCAAAGAGCAACATCGCGAAATAAAGCGACAGGCTTCCTTCTACGGAACAGAAGTACATTTGTCATCTCGTAGTGTCTTGTCAATTACATGACTGACATGGGTGCTTTCTGTGACGTATGGTTCCTATTTAGTGATTCAAGAGAGCCCGTTTGGATATTTTAATTAACGCAGTGGAGCAAGTTGCATAAATCATTTTACAAACTTTCTCAGCTCTGACTTTCATCTCTTATTGGCGATGCCAAGGGGAATGTTATATCTGACTCAATTAAATGGATTCTAAATCCAGGTCAATACCACATTAACGGTCACCATGTTACCCTGAGGACCTGACTGCCACCAGACGGCCTTATCATTTCTCCTCAATTCTCTCCAGGAACTTATTTATGCATGCCCTCCCTCCTCAAGTGAGTCTGCTCATTTCCCCCAGGCCCTACATACCAGAAGCCATTCATGACCTTGGACCTTTGTTCTCCTGCTCGCCTGCATCCGTAAGCCCTTCATCTTGGCCCGAGTCCCACCCTTCCTTCAAATCTTGCCTCCTCTGTGAGTTTTCCCCTGCTGGTTCTAGCCCTTACTGATCCGTCTCTCGCCTGTATCTGTGAGGCTGCTTCTCAACTATGTCAGTTATTTCATACTGCAAACACGATACCTTACATGGATCCACATCACCCACTGGCCATACTGCATTGGAGGAGCCCCAGGTGTTGACAGAGCCCTAGGCGCTGCCTGCAGCAGGAACGCAATACACCTGGATGGAGAGATGCCCGCCATCTCCTGTCATCAGTGACCTGACACTCAGCATGGGCCCTGGTTCCTTATACGGGGTGTGTAAGGACCAGGCGGCTGCTAAGGGGTCGAGGGTGAAGTTCAAAAGGCTCAGATTTCTTTGCTTTCTCCCAGGGTACCTTGTGCCTTGGGATACTTAGGATAAACAGCCCTTTTCCCATTATTTCTTCATTATTAGAGAACTCATTTAAATTGAAGTAGTAACTTGAGGTTGGTGAAACTAACTATTCAGCTGAAGAGTCATTTAGGTCATAACTGACACAACAACAAAACAACTGCGCTCACCAATGGAAACCAACACTGCCTCGAAGGAATCTGAACTAAAGCCGACAGCCGTCCTCTGCTCCCAGCTTGGGCTCTTGGGACGTGTGGCCCCCAGGATGGGCAGCAGGGGAACATACTCCCTCCCTTCTCTCCCGTAGATGCCTAATGGCTCTGCCCTGTCCAAATGAAAAACTGCCCGGCAAAAAGGAGGCCGTGGCTTCTGTGTCCGAGGTTCCAAATAGTGTCCCCATCAGACTGCTGGGGGGTGGGGTGGGCAGGTGGACGGGGCTGTGTCCAGCCCCAGGCTGAGAGCACACTGGGGTCCTCTGATGAAGACCTGTTTCATCTTCTCTGCAGCATTACTCTGACTACCAGGCTCCCACAGAAATAATTAGTTGTTCGATTAATCTATAATTTAAGGTTCCCCAAACCAGTGGTCCCCACTCAGTCTTTATCTTACCTGACTTAGTAGCCGCAACCGACACAAGGCACTTCATCCTCCTTGAAGTACTGTCCAGATGCCACACACTCCCCTGGTTCTCTTCCTACGTCACTCACTGTCCCTTCTCTGTCCCTCTGAGTCCCCGGGACTCAGTCCTGGGACCTTTCCTCTCCTCCATCTACACCCGCCCCCCACTTGATGATTCCATCCAGGTTCATGGCTTTACAATGCATCAGAGGGGACTTCCCTGGAGGTCCAGTGATTAGGACTCTGCGCTTCCACTGCAGGGGGCACGGGTTCGATATCCCTGGTCGGGGAACTAAGATCCCACATGCCACGTGGTGAGGCCAAACAAAACAAAAACAAAAAACCCCAAACAACAAAAAACCAAATAAAATGCACCAGAGGCTATCAGTTCCCAAATACCATCCATCCCCACAGCTCATGGATCCATATTTGAGATTTGCCTACTCGCTAAAATTCATTTGCAGCCCCCAAATCAATACTTGGGATGCTTTTGCGGTCGTTTGTAGCCCTGCCCAGAGTGGGCAGGGAGTCACCCAAGTGCTCGCTCCCAGCTGAGGGCGAACACCGCAATGCTCTGCCCTCTTGTTTTGTCTCTCACAGTGACAAGAACTATAGTTTTTATGGTCCAGTTAGTGCCACATTTTCCCACACTTTTGTGCATTCTGTTGATTTCACTATTAAAAACAGCCCCCAGGGCTTCCCTGGTGGCACAGTGGTTGGGAGTCCGCCTGCCGATGCAGGGGACACGGGTTCGTGCCCCGGTCCGGGAAGATCCCACGTGCCACGGAGCGGCTGGGCCCGTGAGCCATGGCCGCTGAGCCTGCGCATCCGGAGCCTGTGCTCCGCAACCGGAGAGGCCACAACAGTGAGAGGCCCGCGTACCGCCAAAAAAAAAAATGGCCGCCAGGTGTCAGTGCCGAGGTGCTGTCCAGTGCTCCCAAGCACAAGAAGGCTGCGCCTTACGGAGAAAACGCGTGTCCGATAAGCTTCACTTGGGCGTGAGTTACAGTGTTGTCAGCCTAAGCTGAACAGTAATGAATCAGCAACGGTATTAAATAAAGCGTCACTGGACAGAGATACACATATAACAAGGTCAAGTATCAACCAGCTGATGACAGTGCTGGGACTAGAGACCCGCAGGAACCCAGCCCTGTATTTCCCCTGGGAGTGGGACTCAGGGTCTGCCCGTTCAGTGCTCACCGTGACTTTATAGGACAGAACTGCTGTGCAAAACGAGAATCTCCCCTCAAGGCCTGACTCCTATTCCAGCTGCCTTCCTGACCTCACAGACGTTATCAAATCCAAACCTGAACCCCTGGTGATACTTCTGCAACGTTCTCCCCCCACATCTTAATTAAAGGCAACTGCACCCTTCCAAGGACTCAGGCCAAAACCCTTGGAATTACCCTTGATGTCTCTTTCAAACACTACTTCTGGGTTTTCAGAAAATCTTGATGACGTCACCTGCACATCATATTCGGAATCCCACAGCGTCTCATTACTTCCACTCTGCCAACCTGACCCAGCCCCGACCATTTCTCGCCTGGACGACTCCAGAGCCTTCTACCTGGTCTCCTCCTTTCCACCCTGGCCCTGTCCCCCCTGCCACCTCTCCTTATCCCAGCTTGTCCCCCACAGGGATCTTGGTGAAATTTGGATCATGTCACCCGTTACCTCAGATCCCTCCAGTGGCTTCCAGCTACCCATGGTCGTGACAGCGACTTCTAAAGTCCTGGTCTGCACATGCCCTGCCCTCTGCTTCTCAGAGTTCCTCCTTTCTCACCCTGCTCCTGTTGCTCCTCCCACACTCCTGCCCCAGGGCCTTTGAACCATCCTTGGAATGCTCTTCCTCCCAATAATGGCATGGCTGGCTCCTTCACTGCAATCATATCTTTACCCCACTGTCACCTTCTTACTGAGGGCTGCCTTGATCAGTGTAGTTAAAATGACAACTCCCTACACACACATACACAGACACAGACACAGACACACACACACTTCCTATTGTCTTTCCTGCTTTATTTTTCTGCATAGCACTCATGTCCATCTAAGATACTAATTAATATATTTAGCTGTCTGCTTATAGCCCGTTTCCCTCTCACTCAGAAGTACCACGAGGTTGAGGATTTTTACCTGTTGTTTTTTCTTTCTACTGATGCATCCCCAGTGCCTAGCACAGAAGGCAGGCACTAAATAAATAATTCTTGAATGAGGCATAATATAGCACTTACCATACATTATTCAATTCACCTGTTAGCCCTCTCTCACACAAGACTGTGAACATTCTGAGGTCAGAGACTCTATCTAATTTGTATTTGTATTCCTAACACCAAACTCCTGTGCATGACACATAACAGGAATTCAATAAACACATGCTGAATGAAGAGAAGGGGAGCAGAGAAATAAAAAATCACTCATGTTTACGAAGCTTAGGTTTTTATTGAATTCAACAAGCATCTGTGCAAAGATGAGTAAGCCAGAGCCCCTGCTCTAGTGGAGAGGGGGAGAGACACGGATAAATATGGAAGCTGATGCAATGTGGTAAGAAAAGGAAAAGAACCAGGATGACAAAGGAGAGGATGGATGTTGGGAAAGCAGTCAAAAGAGGGTCGTGTAGGGCTTCCCTGGTGGTGCAGTGCTTAAGAATCTGCCTGCCAATGCAGGGGACATGGGTTCGAGCCCTGGTCAGGGAAGATCCCACATGCCACGGAGCAACTAAGCCCGTGCGCCACAACTACCGAGCCTGCGCTCTAGAGCTAACGAGCCACAACTATTGAGCCTGTGTGCCACAACTACTGAGCCCGCGTGCCACAACTACTGAAGCCCGCATGCCTAGAGCCCATGCTCTGCGACAAGAGAAGCCATGACAATGAGAAGCCCGCGCCCCACAATGAAGAGTAGCCCCCGCTTGCCGTAACTAGAGAAAGCCTGCGCACAGCAACGAAGACCCAACACAGCCAAAAATAAAAACAAATAAATAAATTTACAAAAAGAGGGTCATGTAAGCTGGGCTTTGATGGCCGAATAGGAGCTTGCCATGCAGACTGTTGGGGAGAAACAGCCTAAGCTCAGCTGCTCACTGCCCAAGGCATGTCTACACAGACACAAGCTCCCCAGTGTTGCCTCTTTCTTACTCTAAAAGGTCCCCCAAGAATTTGGTGCTCAATAAATGTGAACAAACAGAATTGCTATATTCCCATAGTCCTCCTTTTCCCCCTCTTCACTCCAAGAAAACTCTGTATCTGACAACAAAATTACCCGATGTCTCCACTTGCCACCATTTAGGGTAAAAGAGCAAAGGCCACATCCAAACACCAGTCCCGGTTCCCAGACTCATCAGCGACTGACATCTAAACACAACCAGACCACTAGGATGGCAGCCACTTAGAAACCCAGAGAAACTGCCATTCCACAAGCTCTGTCAAAATGTAAAAATGCGAAAATCAATTCAGAAAGTGCTAGAGCTTTCCAACATCAGAGCCAAATATGAGAGCAGTACGATGCATATGTAAATATGCACATTCTTTGTCAGAGCCCACGTCCTGAAGCAGGAGCTGGGCGGCTACAGCATCCTCAGCTTCCTCGCCCGGCGTGGCCTGGGCAGCAGCCCCTGTGGAGCAGAGCAAAGCCATTCCAGCCAGGAGACTGGACCCCATGACCTTGTAGGCCTGTCCATTTTCTGATGCCTATGACTCACCATGGTTGGAACCGGCTGTTTTCCTCCCTGTCTTTTAAGAGAAATGAGAATAAGCTTGCCTCATTCATTTTTATTTGCCGCTTGCCTGGTGGCTTGGACTGAACTGGAGAAATTCCACACACACACACACCGCTCACGCTCACATTTCCACCCACGGCCCCCACCTCAGGGCACACACGTGTCTACACGTGCATCTCACACCACAGCTGCTGATCCAAATCCTCCTGATGGAGTCCAAGCTCTTCCTGAAACCATGACTTTTCTCTCCTAGAACGGGGACTGCTCACCCTGCCATGCATCTCCATCAGATGTGCTGGCTTCGCAAACACGATCAGAACCATCTCCCCTTCTGTATCTAGTGCATACACACAACCCAGGGACAAAATTCCTGGGTACTGTGACAGTCAAGAGCTAACAGGTACTGACCACATCTTTTCCTCCCCTCCCACATTTATACCATCTTGATCTCCTCCTAAATCTGTGGCTTCCTTCCCTTCCCCTCATTTTAGTCTCTATTCCCCTCAAGTCTGTTCTTTTCTCCTGAGTTCCTTTAAAAGTGCAACAGCTGTGACATTAACAGTGCCGACTTAACGCCCATTACCATGCAAGCACTTGGAGGGCCCTGAAGTGCCTCCGAGGTCTTTCGAAGTTTCTGACCATGCTCTGGGCCCCAGACCCGTTTAGCACGAGGCCTGCTTCCCTCAGCCTGCCTGGGAAGGTCACGTGGTTGTAACCCCGAACAAACAGGAATAACATTGGTCATATAACATCACCTCCTCTCCTTCAGGGCAGGCTTACTGTTCTCATTAAGAAAAGCCATCATGGTCTGTATGATGAGAATTCAGCCTCGGTCTCCATTTTCTCAAAGTCTCTTCCAGTCTCAGTTCGTCCTGCTCTTAGACCTTCCTAGCTTGTACTCACTCTCTCCCCAGCACAAGCTGATGCCTCTACCTGGAACTCTGTCCCCTGACTTTCCCATGGTTGGGGCTGCTTCTCGTCATGAAGGCTAATGCCTGAGTCTCCTCCTGTCCCCTTAACTGTCCCAACTTCTATCATACACTCCCGTTTTGTCTTCTTCACAGCATGTAAGATCTGAAATGCCCCTGTTCACCTGTTTCTTTTCTGCCTGTCTCTCCCAACTAAAAGGTCAGCTCCACGAGGGCAGGTGTTCCGTCTCATTCACTGTCTTCACCCCAGTGCCTAGAACAGCATCTGGTACACAGCAGGCACTTGCTGGATGAACGCATACAGTCATGGAAATGGAAGCCTCGATAACTTCGTACCCAGTTCTGATGGCCTTTCTCTGGGCCCCCCGGAGATGGAAGTTGAGTCTCAGTATGTGTTCAGACCTGCCATAGCATTTTCTGCATTCTGAGTGTCAGGGACAAAGGATCTCTGGGGTTCTGATTTTAGAAAAAACTTTAATTCTTGGCTTCTCCAGGACAGATCAGGGTTGGCTAATTAAAGAGAGTGACTTGGTCAAGGGCTGAACCAGATTCCTTCTATCAATATTTTCTTTCTACGTGTTTCTATCTCAACATTTTGTTTTATGTGTGTTTGCACCTTATTGTCATCCCACATGTCACTGTAAATCATTTAAAAACATAGATACACATGACATATTTCTGGTCTTAGAACCTGGGAACTCACCCAAATCAATTCCTGGCCTCCACACAGGCCCACACCCAAATCAAACGGGATTTCCACCCAACTATTAAAAGGTTTCAGGGGAAATCACTTCCCTTCAAACTCATTCCAGTGTCTCTCAATCTTTTATTCCTCCCTCAAGGGAAACGAAGGCAGCTGTGATCACGTGCCAGGCTCAAATGCTTAAGACAAGCGATCAGGTTGACAAGTGGGAAAACACACACGCGCAGTCCTTACCGACATAGCCTGGGGTCCCACAGGCTGTGGACATCACGTCTCCTTTGCCCTCCATTTTGGACAATCCAAAGTCACTGATCATGATTTTGGACTCTTCATCCTGACTGTAGTACAATAGGTTCTCAGGCTAAAAAGAAATGTAAAAAAAAAATCTGTTTTAAAAGCTGGGTTACCTGTGGGAGCCTCACCAAACCACCAAAACTTAATGACAATGGAAGAACAGACTTGACCTTTAGACACAGTAAATGCCTTAAGAAAAGCAGTGTTTAGTGAAAACAATGCAGGGTGCCTTATATAGTATTGGGCATTTATGGATTTTCAATAAATGTGAGCCACTTTCCCTTATTAGTACTTTCTCTACTTAAGAACAATGAACCATATATTGAGGCAAATAGAAAGCAGATGCCTCTCAGACTTGTCAATTCATTTCTTGGGTTAGGGGCACAGAGATTCTCAGAAAGAAAACTGTCTTTGCAGGTGCTATTCGGTTTCTTTTTTCTGACCCTTGTCAGCAACCTGTCTCCAACCTAAGGGTCTCTCTCCCCGCCCTAAGGGACGTCCTGTGTCCATAGCTCGGGCACATGCACTGCACTTCCCCCTTTCCCGGGCCAGCTGATATCCGAGCACTCCACTTCCTGGGAAACAGCGGGAGGTCATCACGGAATGAATCGGAGGCGGAAGATCTAGAGCTTTCTAGCCATGCGTCCTTAAAAGCTCTGTTTCTGTAGAAGACGGGTCAAGATGGTTCCTCGTTTGCTTCCCTGACTGTAAAATGTCAGAGCTCAGGCAGCAGTAATGCACGACATGCAGCAAAGGTCCGATGACAGCTCCCGTTTCCACTCTAAGTCTGTACATCAGTGGCACCCCCGTGGTGTCTACATGGGAGGGGCTTACGGATGGCAATCCTGGGGTAAACCAGGAGACAGCAAAGTTTCATTTGTATGACATCTTGTGGAAAATTGGGGAATCTGGTGGTTTCTGGCAAAAAATGGGGGTGGGGCTTATGGAGCCGGAGGGAGATGTTGAGCAAGCATCCCCCCACCCTTGCTGTCTCTCACAGTAATTTTCCATCCATGACCCCTCACTCTGCTCAACGGCTATACCTCCCCATGTGTCCTTGCCACATGTGCAGTGGAGCCCAATTCTCTCCCCTAACGCAATGCCCCTCCTGCAGGAGTCTTGAATAAAGCCTTCCTTACCATTTTAACATGTGTCAGGACCATTTTTTTCTTTAACTGAACCCCAAGGAAAAAAATACTACCCCTCACTCAAAATAACATGACACATCATTCACAGTGACTTTAATCCTATGGATGAAGCACAAAATTAGAAGAAAATCAAATGCATGCTTGAGGATGCTTTCAATTCCTTTTAAACTAGAATAAAATGAGCCAATCAATAGTAGAAACAACAACACTTAGAAAGCAGAGGAAATAATCTAACCAAACAGTGCACGTGGTTCATGGTTTCTCTGAATGTTTAGGGATTCGCCTTTGATGAACAGTGAGAATCCAATCATGGGTGCAAAGAGAATATTTTTTTAAAGTTTCTGATTTTATGACTTCCTGTCCCAGTACTTCTACAGCTGTAAAGTCAAGGATCTCATGCTCCTAGACAAGGCTGCATCGAGGCAGGAGACAGCCTAAGAGCCCAGAATCTCTCCTGATACCTTCTTCCTACAGGAGATGCATTTGGATCAGTAAACTGCTCTTCTGAAGGGCAATCACCAAGGAGGGTTCAGTGGACTGGTCATTCTCAGCTTAGGTCAATACTTTTACTTACCTCAAGATTAGTAAGCACAGCAGGGCTTTACTTGCGGGGAGGGGTGAACAGGGAAAAAGTGGGAGGGAAGATGGGCTCAGGGATGATGTGGGTGGAGGCCCCCACTAAGCAGTAGGAGCGCTGTGAGGGGTGGAGGGACAGGAGGAGGGAGGGGATCTTACGATGCTTCCTGGGATCCTATGAGGCCCAGGACTCACCGAAAAATGATTTTTCTGTATTTTATGGCATCTTTGCAAGACAATTTGTGGCCAATACTTGACTTGGGATGTCAATTCCAACCCCTGTTCACATAACAAGCTTCTAAAAGATCTGAAGCAACACTTCCTGTAAAGTTCATGTTACCTATAGTCATACTCCTGATCCAGTGATTCTCTCCTGGGGACAATTTCGCCCCCCAGGAGACATCTGGCAATGCCTAGAGACATTTTTTGGTGGTCAAAACTTCAGGACTGGTACAGGCATCTAGTGGGTAGAGACCAGGGACGCTACTAAACACACACAGGGCAGCCTCGCACAGCAAAGAATGATCCAGCTCCAAAGGGCAACAGTGCCTAACAGGAGGAGGCAACAGTGGACATTTCGCTTGTTTTGAAAAAAAAGACAACTGATCATCGTTAGCAGCTTCTGGGGCAAGAAGACACAAGAATACCTTTCTGAAGGGAGAAAGAGGTATAGCCACCTGTGGGGGTAGGGTAGCATCTCAAATTGTACTCTAATCTTACATTAACCCAATCGTGTTCTCTATTGCTCTGGCCTCTATCACAGAGTTTAATTTTCTTAGAGGTTTACGAAAATTTAATTCCTGAACCCCAACTTCCTCCACATAGATCAAACTTCTTTGTGCCTCTGAAAAGAGACCACAGAAAGGTCCTAAAATGGTAACATTCTATCCACAATTACAAGCCTAGTGATCTTAAAGTTCTACAGGCTGGGAGCTGCATGTACTTCTCCAAAAGCGTTACCTGCGTGTAAAAAACATGATCTCCCATAAAGCCAATCCATCCATGACCCCTCACTCTGCTCAACGGCTATACCTCCCCATGTGTCCTTGCCACATGTGCAGTGGAGCCCAATTCTCTCCCCTAACGCAATGTCCCTCTTGCAGGAGTCTTGAATAAAGCCTTCCTTACCATTTTCTAAGGGGGAAATAAACATTGCCCATCTAGGAAATGGCTTACCTGCTTAGAAATGATTTCTAGTAAGTACACCACATCACATCTCTACGGTCACTAAACTAACTTGTTCAGGAAGAGCTAGCTGCCTGCTGTGGCCTGGAAGCACAGAACCGGCATTTGATGAGGGCACAAGAGAGCAGAGAAGGCACGGCTGCCTGGTACAGAGGCTCCAGGTCACCTTACCTAGCCCTTACCTGGCCCTCTGAAGGACCTGCAAGTCCTGAAGATGAACTACTTGTGCTCACAGCCCATTTCACCCATCAGGAGGCTAGCAAAGGCTGTAAGAAGTCCATCAACATCCTCAAATACCCTCGTCCAGCAGTTCTCCAAGTGTGGTTCCCAGGCCAACATCATCTGTAAACCCCTTAGAAATGCAAGCTCCCGGGCCCTGGTGCAGACCTGCAGGATCAGAACCTCTGGGGTAGAGCCAGCAATCCGTTTTTACAAGCCATCCAGACAATTCTGGTGTAGGCTAACATTTGGGAGCCACTACCCTAGTCAATGGAAAGTGATTAACATGGAGAAAAGCAAAAACTTCACAGTGAATTCCAGTATACCATTTTATACCTTGACAGCCAGTACCAGATAACGGCCAGATGTTAACATTCTGTTTTAACACACGTTTACCATTTATTCCCTAAATTGATTTAGATTTCCCATAGTTGTGTATAGCATGGCTTCAGTACAATATAATCCCTGTGTTTCTGATAGGAGTGGTGAGTATGTGTGCTGGGGTGAGATGTCTATCTTGACTGGTGCCGTGAGTTCTAGGGGCTGGACCTAAAACTGCTGTAGAATGAAGCCACTTTATAGCCTCGGGTCAACAGCGCAGATTTTTTTCTGTTCCTCAAACTGATATGTTCCATACCTACCCTTGGTACTATGATACCCACCCTCCAGCATCCACAGACACCCTTGGGCCAAGGTGACCAAGGCCCAGATCCTTCAATGCTATTGGTGAAGGGTGAGTATTTCAAAACCTCATAGGGAAAAGATAAGAATGGAACCGACAGGACATTGGGAGAAGGCTGTAACTGTATGTCATTTAACCCATCTTTCTGGATAACCTTTTATTTCCTTTCTCCCTCGCCTCACACCCTCTATCTACTGCTCCCTTTCTTTCATATGGTGGGTTGCACTGAAACAGGGCTGGAATTGGGAAAAGAGTGGAGAACTGCACTGGACAATCTTCATGGCATCCATGTCTTGAACAAAATTACCCTTTAGATAAGTTTGAAGCAATACACAACCTACCTCCCCATGGCCCTTTCGCTGTACAGTGGTTATTAAATGTCCCAAACAATGGCCAGCCCCGTTGATCTTCATCATCTTTCAAGCTACCTCTGGGTCCCAAAGACCCTGACGACTGACAGTACACAAAGCCCACCGTATCTACATCAAGGCAACCTCATCCCTCCTCCGGAGCCAATCTGCTCCGACAGGTGCATTGTGGGTTGGAAAGCAACTGGAGGGTGTTGCTAAGCGACAGCCTCACCTTGAGGTCCCTGTGGACAATGCCCATTCTATGGAGATAGTAGACAGCATCCAAGACCTGGCGGATCAGAGTGCTGGCATCTTTCTCTGTGTAAAATCCCTTCTCCACTATCCGGTCAAACAGCTCTCCACCAGATACACTGTTAAAAAAAAAAAGAGAGAGAGAACAAATCAGTATAAGTTAAAAAAGACGTGTTAAATTTTTCAGTGAAAACTACCAATAAGACCTTTCAATATGGTGAAAGACCCAGACTTTATTTCAAAAATTAATCCAGGGCCTCCCTGGTGGCACAGTGGTTGAGAGTCCACCTGCCGATGCAGGGGATGTGGGTTCGTGCCCCGGTCCGGGAAGATCCCATGTGCCGCGGAGCGGCTGGGCCCATGAGCCATGGCCGCTGAGCCTGAGCGTCCGGAGCTTGTGCTCCGCAATGGGAGAGGCCACAACAGTGAGAGGCCCGCGTACCGTGCAAAAAAAAAAAAAAAATCAATTTTCAGATTTAAATGTTGCCCCCTTATTCCCCAGAAGCTATATCAGGGCAGTGTTTCTATGTCATGATGGTACAGATGGTCCAGGACGAAATAAAGTAAATAAAAATCAACCAGGATCCATGGATTGGCCAGGCCTGAGAAGTTTCTCTTGGCCTTTGCCTCCATCCTGCTGGGACAGCATTAACTCAGGATAACCTTCCAGAATATCAGCATCATCAGTTATAGGGCGATGACACCGGATAAGATGCCTCCTTTGCATGCGAGTATAGCCTTAAAGGTTTGGGCGGTGGGAGGGGTGCTGTGGGCAAAGCAGGAAGCAGCCAACAGGACGTCCGGGTTCTTGACCCAGTTCTGCTCTTCAGATGCTGAGAGGATGGGCACTCCTGGAATCTTTGCACCTCATTCTTTTTATCTGTAAAATGAGGTAGTTAATCTAGTCAACCACTCCCTGAGAGGCATCAGAGCCTTAAAGCCACTTGTGATTTACAAAAAGAGATAGAAGAACGACACTCCATTACATTGTTTTACTTTGGTTTTTGTTGAGAATATTTCATTTCAATTTCTTTGAATTTCAGATTGCATTACCATTTTTTTTTTGTATTTATCAAAAGGGGACCTAGGTCGCTAAAGGTTAAAAAAGGCTTGGTGGACAGAGACCCTTTCAGCTCTGAGATTCGATGTTGCTCTGAGTTGAACAAAGTAACAGAACTGTTAAATCCTGAATAGAAACAATTCAACTGATACCTTTGCCTTCAAATTCTTGGAGTACAGACTTCTCTAAGAAAAACAATGCTTTGTGCAAATAATTAAGCCATCCTTTGAAATTAGCTTCAAGGGATATATCAGCACTATTTTAATAAAAGAGAAAAAAATTTTCCAAAAACAAAATGAAAAAGGTGTATGTGAAATATTAAGATCATAAAAGTTTCACAAACAACGTTTACATCTTTAAAAGACAGACCCCAGGAGTGACACACACACATACACTAACACACAAAGCTATGATTCATTTTGTTCAAGTCAACGCAATTAATGTTCAGTAACTGAGCCACTGAAATGTTCTTTTCAAAAAAACTAATAAAACACAATTGCAGCTATAAAAGGCCTATGTATTAGAGTCTTTCCCATTACATATAATCATTCCAAGCCATACTGCGCTTGCGTAATGTCTCATTTCCAAAGCAAACTGAGCAATCTAGATAAAAGAAGAAGGACGCTCAGGAGAAATAAAAAGCAATTCAAAGAGTGAAAAGAAATACAAACAGGGGAGCAACTACATCCTGATGACCATGTTGTCTACATTAACCATCCTTAGGTAAGCCCAGATCCCAGACATTCCCTCTCAGTAACTCACATCAAGTTCTCGCCACTCTTCATTTTTCTGGAACCTTCTTCCAATGATTTCAATGAAAGAACTTTGCAGAGCTTGAGGATGTATTACAGGAGATGCACAGTTGCCAGGGGTAGGGAGAGCCTGCGTGCATTCACTTGGAGGCATTCACTTCACTGAATCATTTATTCAGTCATTCATTCCACGTGTACTGGGCACCCATTAGGTGCCAGCCACCCTGTGCAGCTGGTGCCAATCAAGGCGGCATTAGCTGCGCCGGAGGAAAACCCTGTCTTGATTGTGCCCCTCCTCATCCCCTACATCAGCCCACCTTCAATAATGACAACACTTACTAGTGTTCCAGTGCTTTCTTACCGCTGGGCTGCCTGCTACTCACATCCTCTGCAAGGTGCTGGAAGCCCTCGAGCAACAATGCTCACCCCTGGGACTTCCCTGGTGGTCTAACAGTTACGACTCCGCATTCCCAATGCAGGAGCAATCCCTGGTACGATCCCTGGTCAGGGAACTAGATCCTGCATACCACAACTAAGACCCAGCACAGCCAAATAAATAAATAAATAAATAAATAAAGCTCACCCCTTCCTCCACCTCCCACCCTTAGCACTCTGTGACCTGCACTTTGCCAGATCCCTTCCCTCCCTCAAAACTGATCTTTCTTGCTTCCCATTCTCTCAAAGTCCACCTCTCTGCAATGTGATATAAAGTATTAATAGCCATTGAATAATATTTTCACTGTGATAGGTCAGCAATGCAATAAGAATTGAAGCATGAGAGTTGAAGTTTAAGATTCTCCTGTCACATGTAGTGTCAGGATCTCAATTTCCTGCACATTTAGTATTTCACTTCTTAAATTCCAAACTGCACCAGGGATTTATCTTTCTGAACATTGCTCAGAAAGAATGTCATTTCCTTAGAAACCAAGGAACAGGGTGAAAGTTTAAAAAACTTGCCAATAAAAAATGTAACAATACTGATAAAAATACCTTAAAGTTTGTAAATCACTTTATACTTTCCAGAAATCTCCTTAAGCACACATTTCAAAAGGCCATTCTTACAGACTGAATGTTTGTGCGCCGCCGTCCCCCAATTCGTATGTTGAAGCTCTAACTGTCCCCCTCCCCCAAACTGTGTGATGGTATTTGGAGGTGGGAATTTACGGAGGTAATTAGGTTTGGTTGAGGTCATGAGGGTGGGGCCCTGATGATGGAATTAGTGTCTCCATGAGAAGAATAAGGGACACCAGAGAGTTTTCTTTCTCTAAGCCATGTGAGGACCTAGTGAGAAGGCGGCCATCTGTAAGCCAGGAACAGAGGCCTAACAGGAACCAAATGTGCCAGCACCTTGATCTTAGACATCCCAGACTCCAGAGCTGTGAGAAATACATCTCTGTCCTTTAAGCTTCCCAGTCGCTGGTATTTTGTTATGACAGCCTGAGCTAAGACACCCAATCATTTTCAAAATCACTTGTGAACAACCAGAATCCCAGAATCACTGATACGGAAATAAATTTAGAATTGTGGCAAGGGGCCTGTCTCATTTTCAGGCTGGCAGGACACGTGAGGGTTGGGGTGGTGGGCTGCTGAGCTGACAGGTTGTTTGCTTGAGTCAATATCCTTCTACGGCAAGCTTCCAGTGTGCGCGGTTTAAAGGTCCTCTTTAGAAATGGAGTTCCCCAATGAAAACACGCAAAGCATCAGAATGTAGTTGGAAGGATCAGGGGTCAGGTGATTGGAGAAAAGGAATAGGACCATAATAACAGGTCAATAAATAAAATTACTTAATGGCAGCTATGGGAGAGAGGTTCAGCTTCAGGGGGATGTAACTATATAGAAGGAAACGGGCTACCAAAGACTGAGGGAGCAGAAGACAGGAATATGGTTTGAAAAATTCTCTACTCGTCTCAATTTGAACTTGGACACTTATTTAGAATAACCTGCCTTTGCAGTGAACTTGGGTTTGCTCAGTCTCTGATCTTCCTTGCCTATTACACTGCACTGCTATCACTGTATGTGAATCTTAACTATGCAAAAACCAAATAGTTGGACGTAATGATCTCAATAAAATTTGTTTACTTGCAAAATTTTAAGTAATGCAAAATCTCTTCAAATTAAAAAATAGTCAAGAAACAGATTTCAGAGTTGCTGGATCAAGTAAACTAAGTTTGGATTCTGTACTGTAATATATTCTGTAATGTACTATTATATACAACTTTGTCAGTATACCATGCATCCACTGTTAATACTGGGCAAACCATGTTGTTTTTTACATGCACTTGAACTTCTCCATCTGATTTTGGTAGATATTTTCCTCTTATTTTAAGATTTACTGCTAATTATAGTCTAAAATGTTTTATATCTTACATCACCCACACGTTCATTCAAAAATGGTACTTGTGCTAATGCTGAAAAATGGGCTCCAAAAATCTGTTCCTCTAGGAGTTAGATTTAATAAAATATGAAGAAGGCCAGTGGAAACCAGAATATGTCACCCTCAAATATGCCTCTTCGACATAAAATTATTTTGAACTGAAGGCAGTTAAGAAGCAAGTAAATGTAAAAGAAGCTCCCACTTTTCTGTCTGAAGGCAGGAAATAAATTCTCCTTTCACTGGAGACAGACTCTTATCAGCCCAGAGTGAAACTGGCAAGCAAACCATGTTCAACTGACCCTTATCATCTTCGTTACACGTCTTCACCATTTACTACCCCTATTACAAACTCCTTTGTCTTGTCCATTTTTCACAAATTTATTGTTTGCCTAAAAGGTATAAAAGCTTCCTGCTCTGGTCACTTCTTGAGGTCTTCATTCCCTTGTGAAGCCTCCTGTGGATATGTAAAAATTCAATAAAATTTGTTTGCTTTTTTTCCTATTCATCTGTCTTTGTGAGTTTCATCTTCAGATCCAGCCAGGGACCATCTGAGGGTTAAAGAAAAAAACTTCTTCCTTCCCAAAAAGGCCAAATAGTATAGTGCTGTGCTATTAATATTAGAGACAGGAGTCTGAGAAGTATTAGTGCTGATACTGGGGATGATAAAAAGCAGTGTTACAGCAGATATGCCCTGAAATTCACAAGAATGTCAGATAACTAGGCAGCGCCAGTGTTAAAGACCCGGGAGACGTGGCTACAGGAGCCACATGGCTTAATGTGCCCCAGAGCAAGGCTGGTTAAAAATGCGTGTTTTCTAAGAACAATTTCCCCTATTTAATCCTAAGGGGAAGGCAGTCCTGAAACATACAGGTTGTGACTGAGAGGCTGCAAACAAAGCATTTTTCAACTGTGAAACCCCAAGGCCCAGATGACAGAAATTTTTTTTTCACCCAGCCTGGAGAAAGATAAAGACCATCAGTCTTTGCCTCAATCGAGTCCCAACTTGGCAGCCCCTGGAACTTCCTTCCTCCCATGCAGGGCACCCGCCGTCTCTCTGTCCCCTGATCCTCACGACTTCATGTGTCTTTGGTGCCCTCACTCTCTGCTCCTGGGGGGACTCTCTCACCCACTCTGGGACGATTAAGGGTTTATTTCATGAAAACTTTGTCCTCAATATTTCCCTCCTTCAACAAGTCCCACTTTAATAATCAAAATACCTTTATTCTCAGAATTCAGTTTCGCAACATCTTCCCAGCCTCAATCTGTTCAGAAATTTCCAAAACACAAACACACGCCTCTCCGTGGAATGGGGCAGAGAAATGTAACCCCTTGTGTGCCACTGCATTTTGATTCTGGCTCTTTTCCCTTCTCAGTGTCTGGGTGTTGTGGACTGAATTGTGTCCCCCAGCCCCCAATTTTTTTACGTTGAAATCCTAACAGCCTCCCACCGCCCCTCCCTCTCCCACCCCAGCCAAAGTACAACTCAGAATGTGACTGTACTTGGAGATGGGGCCTTTAAAGAGGTAATTAAAGTTAAATGAGGTCATACAGGTCTAGTGAGAGAAGACACCAGGGATGAACACAGAGGCTGGACCCCGTGAGGACACAGTAAGAAGGCAGCTGTCTGCACGCCAAGGAGAGAGGCTCCAGGAGAAGCCAAACATGCCCACACTCTGATCTTGGACTTCCAGTCTCTAGAAGGCTGAGGAAATAATTTCTGTTGTTTCAAGTCACCCAGTGCGTGGTATTTTGTGATGGCAGCCCAAGCAGACTGTCCATATTTGTGTACCGTATCTTTGAATGTACACTCTCTTTATATTTTTTTTCAAGGTTTACTGGGGGAAAACATTTTTGCTACTTTACTTGCATCGTATGCCTTTTTATTCACCTAATCAAATAGTCTTGCATCAAGTGATGAAATATGCTGTCCCTGTTTCCAAGGGGTACACAGGCCAGTGTGTATGGGGGGCAGGTAACCAAGATACACAGACAAGAAGAACACAGTACGGATGTTCTGATGTTGAAGGGAGAGGGGGTGAAGGTGTTTTGGAAGACCGCAGAAGGCCAGGGGACAGGGCAGGAAAAAGTGAATCAGAGCTGTCTTAAAGGAGGAGCAGTATTTAGTCAAGTGGAGAAAGTCCAGTGGGCAGGCAGAGTCCAGTCATTTGAACGATCATGAAAGGAGTTTTTGCTGAATTAATTTTCAGGGAAATAGAATCAATGAAAGAAGCATTAAGTGAGCACCTTCTATAAGCCCACCACGTGGCATGCAGTTAGTCTCTATTTGGGGAGCTACAAACTAAATTCAAGTTGACCATCAAGACCACTAGCAACTAATGACTTGCCAGGCTGTGATCCAGGCTGGTTGACCACAGGACGTCGTAGACGGGAGAAATCCGTGGTTAGAGAAGGTTCCTGAAGGAGGTATCTGAACTTCCTTTGTGTCCTCAGTCTAGCACAGCACTCACTGAATGGCAGAAAAGTGCTGGCTGATTCCTGAAGGAAGGCGTTAGGAGGAAGATCATGACAGGCAGGGAGAAGAGGGAGACGCAGGAATGGACAAGATATGCAAAGAAGCCGGACTTATCTGGAAGATGTGACCGGTGAGGATGAGTCAAATCACGAAGGATTCTGGAAACCACGCAGCAGAGACTGGATGGGCTGCATTGGACCGCACTTAATTCGAAGCTGCTTGTGATCCAAGGCAACCCACTTCTGAGAGAGATGCTTCTGAGAGTGTGACCATCTGTGCATGTGGGCCTGGAGGGGAGGGACATCTTGGAACCAAAGTCCTTTTGCAGGGTGTGTACCCTGTCCTCCAAAGCAGGTCTGTCCCTGCCATCCTGGAGGCCTACTGCTTTTACAGTCTCGGTCCTGCAGGCTTCCTACCACTTTTAGATGTGCTCACAAGAGCACATCTAAAATCCATTCCTCCGACTCCATGTCAACCAGCTCTGTAGTGTGCACTGATCTTCCATCCATCCAGGCAACAACTTTCACTGCCTTTGGTGGGGCCTCAGTGATTCCTAACAATCACCTCTCCCTGTTTTCCAACTATGCCCCTCCAGCTCCCATCCAGCTGCCCCTCAAGGCTGGCCAGGAAAAATATGGTCACAGCCAAAACAATGGGTAAGAAAGAAGTGAAGGTGTTTTAATTTTGTGTATGAAACGTGCTTGATGAGACTTTGATAGAGAAATTCTACTTTTGCATTACTCAAGAAAAGGATGAAAAGATTTGTCGAAAAAAATTATTAGCATGCTCAAGATTAAAACAGTTAATCTCTTCCATCACCTGTCCACATTCCAAAAAAAGATAATTACAAAATCATTTTTACGGGCCCAGCACGCTTCCACTGCACTGCCCTGCTACAAATCATTTTTAGATTTTTGTATCCTAAGAGGGCAAAGCGTGTCTTATCCATATTGAATCCCCAGGATTTATGACTTATATACTAGTGAAGGAGGAAGAGAAAGGAAATAAGTGAACAAATAGGTAAATGTGAAACATTCAGAGAGTTCAAAACGCTGTGGGGAGATAGAAACAAGCCTAAGATGAGTATGTGGTGGAGCCACTCTTATGTGGGCTCCGAGACGGCCCCACTGGATGACAGGGAAGAGCCAGCCCAGTGAGGATCCGGGACAGCTTCTGGGCAAAGGGGTGAGCTTGTCCTAAGACCCTTAGGACAGCACAGGTCTTTCTTAAGGTATCTGGGGACCAAAAGCAAAGTCATGGTGACTGGAATCTGGTGGGCAGAGTAGAGTGGTTGAGAGAGACGAAGGCTCAGGTCATGCAGGGCCACGTGTTATGGGTTGAATGTTTATGTTCCCCACCCACCCCCACCAAATTCATATGCTGACCTAACCCACAAAGTGATGGTATTAGGAGGTGGAGCTTTTGGGAGGTAATCAGGCCACGAGGGTGGAGCCCTCATGAATGGGATTAGTGCCCTCATCAGAGACCCCAGAGAACTAGCTGGCCCTACTTCCACGTGAGGACACAAGAAGTTGGCAGAACCTGGAAGAGGGCTCTTACCAGAATGCAACCACCCTGGCACTCTGATCTTGGACTTCCAGGCTCCAGAACTGTGAGAAACAAATTTCTGTTGTCTATCAGCCACCTGATCTATGGTACTTTGTTATGGCAGCCCAAATGGAAAAAGAGGCCATGTAAACTAAGATTTAAACAGGGGGTTTATTCTACATCAGATGAGGTATCATTGGAAGGTTTTCAGCCAGGAAACAGGGGAACTGGTTTACAGTTTTCAAAAATCACTCTGGCTGCCTGCAGTGTGGACAATAGGTTTTAGAGCAAGAGTGGAAGAAGGCAGATCATTGCGGAGCCACTGTAGTGATCCACGTGACAGAGGCTGGTGGCTCAGCTTGGGGAACACTGGAGTCTAAGAGAAGTATACAGACATGAGGAATGTTTTCGAGACACAGTAGACAAGACTAACTGATGAAGATGATATAAGGCATGCTGGAAGGAGAGGAATCAAGAACGTCTCCTAGATTTTTGACTTGAGGAACAGCTAGATTATTTGAAAAGGGGGTCCCTGGTGAAAGAGCAAATTTGGAGGGGTTAAAAACAACTAGGGCAGTACTGACCACCAGAACTTCCTGTGATGGTGGAAATGCTTTTTATCTGCAATCTGATGTGGTGACCACCACTCACAGAGAGCTACGGTGCATCTGAAATGTGGCTAGTGCAACTGGAAAACTGACTTTTAAATCTTATTTAATTTTAATTAATGTAGTAACTAATGTAAATAGCTCCATGGCACTACCATATTGGATTGCATAGATCTTGAGCCTTGGGTAGGATATGGAAGTCTGAGATGCCTGTTGGATGGAGATGTCAAGCAGGTAGCCATAGATACGAGCCTGAAGGCCCTGGGGAGGATTAGGGCTAGAGTTCAAAACTAGCAAGTCATCAGCATGCAGATGGTCTTCAAAGCCAAGAGGGTAGACCTGATCCCCTGAGAGAGTGTAGCTGGATAAGGGAAAGGCGTTTGAGTGCTGGGGATGCCAACACTCAGGTAAGGATGAGCCAGCAAAGGACCAGACAGCAGTAGGAAGCAAAGGAGGCGTGTGGGGCCATGGAAATCAAGGAGAAGGGTCTAGTCAACCCTGACAGATGCTGCTGAGAGATGAGGGCAGAGAAATGTCCACTGTATTTACGAAGATGAAGATCAGGGCTGGAGGCGAAGAGCTGGGAGTCATCGGCATATGAGATGCTTCTAGACCTTGGGACTGGAGATGTCTGAGTACAGGATTGGCCTATCTGAGCCTCATTTTCTCACCTATACAAGGGGGAATTATGCCTGATCTAAGAATTAAGTGAGGGGACTTCCCTGGTGGTCCAGTGGGTAAGACTCTACGCTCCCAATGCAGGGACCCCAGTTTCAATCCCTGGTTCCGGGAACTAGATCCCACATGCGTGCCGCAACTAAGAAGTCCACATGCCGCAACTAAACATGCCAGAGCAAAGATCTTGCATGCCGGTGCAGGCAAAATAAATTAATTAATTAATTTAAAAAAAGGAAAAGAATTAATTGAGACAATGAAGGGAAAATCCCTAGGCAGACTCCTGGTGTGCTGCAGTGTTTTGTAAATATCGGTGCCCTTCTCCCTTTTCTGCAGGGGATGGGGGGGCGGGCAGGAGCCAACCACTGACTGACAAGGGATCAGTGTGAAGGGAGCTGCTAGAAACGGAGTTGCAGTGTGAGGAGGGTGACATAGGGCTTCAGGCTGAACAGGCAGGAGAGTCCCCTGCTCTCTTCTCTGCTCCGTGCAGACAGGCTGGGCTTTTTGAAGATATCCACGCACTTGATTAGGATGGAAATCTGTGACAATGTCAGCCTTCTTACGTAATCTCACAACTTTGTATTGTGACTTCTGTCTGTATTAATTAGATGCATTTCTATAACCTTCTATCATGAGGACTCGCAATGTGAGGGTCAGAACGTTTTTGACCTCCGATGGCACATTTCCTGAGATGTTCTAGGTTAATGAAATACTAATAGATGTGAAACAGCCCCAAGCAGTGACCTTGTGGTAGAACGTACACAGTATGGGCTTTATACTAACAGATGTTCTTCAATATATCAAATATAATTTTTGGAAAAATTCTGTAATGAAATGTTTGTTACATACTGGCCTTCCCACCATTAGTTCCGATGAGGAAAATTTCACTTGGCAACAATTGTTTTTCTTTTGTAATTTTCTAGTATTAAAATAATTTTGCATTCCTTGAGTAGATAACAACTGGAAGAGATTGGAGACGGCTCTGGAATAGGTCTGGAGTATGGCGTGGTTACAGGTAGTCCGTAAAATTGCTAGCTCCCATGTAGGGAATTGACAGTTGGCTGTTAAGCACAGCTTTGCCTATCTTGGGTGAGTTTGCTCAAAACTAACGGAGAACAACTATGCAATTTTACATATGCTCAGAGATTCAGAATCTAAAGACAAGTTGATGGGGTCCCAATTTTATGACAAGCCTAAAAAAATGCATTTAATTCCTTTGTCCAGCTTTAATTTATTATATGTATTTATATTCATTCTAGTGTTTCTCAGCCAATCTGTACTGAAAATCTTACAGCAGATGCATGGGACAGCACATGCTTTCAGGTAATATGAGAAAGGTCTAACAGTGCCTTCAAAAAAACACAACCAAAATAAAAATGGTCTACCTGTTGTTCAGACTTCATTAAGTCTGCGGAGTTCAAGTTCACTTTCTATCAATAGCATCGACAAATGTACAAGATCACGGCTGCCCACTGTAGGGTTCCCTGGCTCTGGGCCACCTTTGTACCTGTTGAATCCTCACATATTTTTTTCTTTCTAATTCCTAGTCATCATTTAGATCCTAGCTTGAATATCACTACTTCAGAAAAGCCTTTCCTGATCCCCAGACCAGATTAGGTCCTCCCTTCCCCCTGCCCCATTACATTCTCTCTCAGCATCTGTATTTCTGCCCAGCACTCATCAGGTGGAATCGACTGTTGGCGTATTTGTCTGTGTAATGCTTGTCTTCCTACTCTGCCCCTGCCTATTCCAGACTGTGACGTCCACGAAGGCAGAGGCAATGTCAACCTCTTCACTGACGCTGTTTTACAGGACCTGGCCAGGTACCTGGCACAGACAAAAAGCTAACCAAACAGTTGTTGAATAAAGAGAGATTTTGCACACGCATACACAAAAAACAAAACAGTGAGTGGGATCTGGGTGTAGCTGGGCATGGCATACACAAGCAGTCGTGCAAATCCTCAAAGCTCATGCCACGGAGGGCACAACAGAAGTGCTCTGAGGCCCACCTCATCCATCAACCCACCCATCCATCCATCCACAATTCTCCCAGGCACCTAAACTTGCTACTGGTTTGCATGCTCTACCTACGTCTCTCCAATCATATCTCCCCTTGACCTCTACTGCTTTGCGTTTTGCTTTTTTGCCTGGAAGAGGCACCCTCACTGAAGGATGTTCTAGGGCCCCTGACGCACCCAGTGAATGGTTCTCCCACCTGGCTGGTCCTGGCTTTGCCCAGGTACCCTGAGCAGATGAGACTTTGTAATTTCCCCTCAATAGAAGATTACCTAAAAGCAACTAAATAAGAGAACGCTTCAGCATATTTTTATAATGATCCATTTAAAAATCATGTCAAAAATTCCTTTAGAATAATTTGCTGAAGGGTGAGTTATGAGTGATATAGAGCAGGGTGTGGGGACAGAGTGACCCCCAGGGTGTAAGTGCCTGTCATGACCTAATCCGTGCCCCAAGGACTGGATGGGGTGGATCAAAACAGACCAAAGCCGTTTGCAGAACGAAAGCAGTGAAGCCATCAAAGTTTGCTGTCGTTTGCGAATTTTGATTGATAACTGTTTTAAACATTCCCTTGTAATTGCGCAAATATACATCATACACTGAAATGGCTTCTTCAGTTAATTTGCTCTTTTAGAATGAAGATAATGAAACAAACCAGGTTCCAGATATTTCACTAAAGTATCCACTATTGCTCTCTCTCACTCTCAAATTCCTCCAAGTCTGAGAATATACAACAAAACCTCCACTCACAGACTCACATATTTCCCATGTGTTCTAGTCCCCTATTGGGCAAAAAGAATTCTTGCTGATGGACTTCCATTTTTTTCTAGCACCCATACATTTACCCTCTACATGTAGCAGAGTGAAATAAGATGTATCATGACATTGAATGTGATCACTGCAACATATCTGAAGATAACATGACAACCTACAAAACCTCATTATGGTTTTATTAAGTATGAGCCTTAACATAAAAACAAAGAAAGGTTTTTTCCAAAGTGAGTAGGTCTCCTAAAGATGGATACCACTAACCCCGAGGAATGAAGAGCTGCCTTGTGAAAACCATCCTGAATCTGGGAGGTAATTTACTACCTCCGAGGCACCATGCCGGAAACGTACGAGCTGCCTTTAAACAAAGAGTGACAGTCAAAGTGTGGATAACTGGTAAGACCTAAAGTTCATGCTTTCACACCTGAAAGTATCTCCTTATAAAAACAAATTGTTTGTTAAAATAAGAGTATGAAACTTTAGTTACAATCAAATTTAATAGAGGAAACAGAAGTCATGGAAAGGATTCGGGCCTCTTCAGGCCACTCCTCGCTCATCATCCATCACCGCTAATGAACATTTGGGGCCTCTCCCTACTCTGTCTGCTGCCAGCAGGAGCTTTGAGACGTGGGCGCAGTAAAGAGCCCTTTCTGGTGGTCTGTGTATATATAGCCGCTGTCCTTGTCACCAGAAAAATCACTCTGGTCAGCCAATGACCCCATATCAGAAGCTTGTAGCAACTACCAGTGTTTTTTCAGGTTCCAAAGAGAAAGCTCCTTCCAGGAACTCTCTTCTTTCCCTCTTCATGTCCTCAGGGGGGACTCCAAGCTGCACACCCTGCCTGCCCGTCCCTTTCCTGACCCTGAACCCGAGTCCCTGGGTTCACATGAGCCTCCTACGTCTTCCCCCTTCTGCTCTCGCAATGTCTGGGCGTGGATGGCTCTTCACTGCTGCAGCTCCACGGCAGACCTCTGACAGAATTATTCCTTTTTCAAGATTATTCTGAAAGGCACACCCAGCATGCTTGCTTTTGAACTGCTTAAAAAATACATTTAACAAATAAGAAAAGTTTAAATATCATGAGCTGTGAGGAGTGAAGAGAGGAATTAAATTGCATTGTCCTGGGCCAGACCAGAAGCCAGGATAATGTCTTAGCTTCCCTTTGCTGCATCTCTGGCTGAGGTTTTGATGGCTGATTTTATTTGTCAGTTTGACTGGAACACAGGGTATCCAGGCATGTGGTCAAATGTTATGCTGGGTGTGTCTGTGAGGGTGTTTGGGGATGAGATTAACATTTGAGTTGATGAACTGAGTAAAGGACACTGCCCTCAGCAATGTGGATGGGCCTCAACCAATCAGTTGAAGGCCTACATAGAACAAAAAGGTTGAGAAAGAGGAAACTCCTCCTGCCTGAATTCCTTCCAGTTGAGCATTGGTATTTTTCCTGCCTTTGGACTTGAACCAAAATGTCGGCTCTTCCCAGGTGTTGAGGCTTTGAACTACAACTACACCACTGGCCCTCCTGGACCTCCAGCCTGCTGACCCTCCCCTGCAGATCTTGGGACTTGTCAGCCTCTAACAAAGTGTGAGTCAGTTCCTTACAATAAATCTCATGTATGTGCACATCCTATTGGCTCTGTTTCTCTGTAGAGCCCTGATGAATATATTAACTAATACAGGGACTTTCAGCTTCTGGGTCTCGGAAGCTTCTGGGAGTTTATAGGACTCCTTGGCTTAATCCCAATGAATGGCATCACCTGCTGCATTCAGGAAGATAAATTCCTGGTCTCCAAATGTAGGGACCTTGGAAGCCAACAGGTCAACCCTCTCCTTTTACCAGGGAGGGAAGTGATGCTCTGAGCTATGGCGTGACGCACCTGTGGTCACACGGTTCACAGATGGCACAGCCCCTCGGCACTGCCTCATGGTGCCTCCTGTGAAAAGACCCCTTTCTCAGCAAGTCTAGTCACTAACCTATAAGAGAAGCTGGAGAGCAGAAAAGACAGTGTGGGAAAGACTGGGAAATGAAGATGAGAATCACAGAGGTGGCCCGGAGAGGAAAACAAGAAAGAGACAGTGGTTTCAGGAGTTGTCCAACTATTCAGAGATCCCCACTCAAACATTCTCCTGAGTGGGAATGGACAGCATGGAAAACTCACATTTCTAAGTGATTTACCACTGTTCCAACTTCCCCCTCAATTTCTAAGATCTATGAGCCCCAAGTGGGCGGATCTGAGATACAGTATCTTATGTTTTTACTTTTACAGGTAACACAGGCATCGAGCCAAATTCCAAGTGTATCTTTGATGACAAAAATGCTGCAAAGCCAATTAGAAGTCTAAAATGCTGTCCAAGTGCCAAATGGGCCCTAGGACACACCTTCAACAAAGCTGCTGGTTTTGATTTGTGGTTTTCTTGAACAAAGTTCCTTCTCAGCCTAAATTTGGCAAAACAAAAACACCAACGAAAATCCACATACAGCAACACTAAAACCCCACAACTGCCTTAGGTAGAGACTCACTTTCTTATTGTCTTCAGTACATTCTGTTTCTAGTGTTTTCACCTGGTGTGCGTGCACGCATGTGCATGCCCGTGTATTCAGAAATGACTATGAGCTCTGGTCAATCCGGGTCTTACAACTCAGCAGGTCCTCGTCAATGAGCGAGACCGGAATGGGCACCCTCTTGGTCCCTCAAGGGTCAAGCCCCTCAGCAGCGGTGGCCCCCAAACCTACTCACGGAGCACATACAATGAGGCTTTGCAGGCACAGAACTGAGAGTCTCAAGCATAGAACTCGACTTTTGTCTTTAATGTTCACATTTCTTTGCTGCCAGCATCTTTTAAAATGTGACCTTCTGTTTCATACATGCTAAGATGGCTACCATTTTAAAAACAAACAAAACAAAAAAATGGAAAACAACAAGTGTTGGTGAGAATGTGAAGAAACTGGCACCCTCAGACGTTGCTGGTGGGGATATAAAGTGGCGCAGCTGCTCTGGGGAAAACAGTTTGGTGACTCCTCAAAAATTAAACATAGAGTTACAATATGACCCAGCAATTTCATTCCTAGGTGAATGGCAAACATTCTTCATATTCATTTATGTTCATATAAAAACTTGCACATAAATGTTCAGAGCAAAATTATTCATGACAGCCAAATTTCCATCAACTGATGATTAGATGAACAATAGTGGTATATCCATATAAGTCATACAAGGAAATACTATTCAGCCATTAAAAGGAACGCAGTACTGATACACAGTACAACACTGCAAACACAGTGAAGACATTACACTGAGGGAAAGAAACCGGACACAAAAGGCCACATATTGTATGATTTCACTTATACAAACTGTCCGGGATACGCCATTCTACAGAGATGGAAAGTAGATGAGTGGTTGCAAAGGCTGAGGGGAAGATGAAGTGGGATTTATACCAACCCTAGAAATAGCTTAGTTTTTTGCCTTGGCCATTTAACAGACAGAATTTTCCACTCTGTCTTCGTTTATTGGTTGTATCTTCTCCACATGTGGTCTTTCTCTCCTTTCTGATGACATACAAAGGTGGTCTCTCATTGGAGCTACCTACCTCTTTTAGGACAGCCCTCCTCGTCGACTGCCTGCCGCCTACACACACCCATTTAAACCAACCCTCTGTCTCGAATACAGGTTCTTCTCTTGAGGAATAAAGCAGAAGAACTATAAAGCACACACCTTTGTCAGATGTGTTATTCTTAGACAACCTTTGGGAATAAACCACATTTTCTGGAAACAGCCTTTAGTTAACTACATCTCCCAAGGTCTCCTATCATGTGACCTCAAATAACTTTAATGGTACCTCACTCACTCAAAGGAATATGAATTTCTTTTTCATTCCTATCAATAGATCCCTTCAGCTAAAAACTTAATTGCATTAAAACCTCACTAAAGTGATTTGCTTCAAAACATACCAGAAGTCATTTTTAAAAGGGAATATGCTAATTAGGGTAATAAAATGTTCTAAAAGTGGATTAGAGTGATGGTTGTGTAACTTGGGTAAATTTATTAAAAATCACTGATTTGTACACTTAAAGTGAGTGAATTTTCTGGTATATAATTATACTTCACTAAAGTTGTCAAGAAACAAAAAAATAAATAAGGCAGGGTGGTAGAAGGCAGGGGGGTAGAGCGGGGGGAAGTGGGTAGAGGCAGAGGGAAAGCAAGGTGGCCCTTAGGCTGACAATTAGAGGAGGCTGGGTGATGGGTAAATGCAGCGGATACCGCTGGTGTTGCCTCGTGCGCCCCCTGCAGGCCACCCTAGTCCACAGTTCTCAGAACTGGCTGTTGAAACTGCCTTGCAACTAACTCCCCTCTTCCCTCTGCCCTGTCCCGCTTCCTTCACTCCTGGCAGATGCTGATCCCAACAGCTCTTCCCAGAAAATCACCTACCCCCAGAGCTCTGCTTCAGAACCTGTTTCCAGGGGACCAGACCTAAGAGAGAAGCTCATTATACATTCTCTCTACAGTTTTAAGTGTTTAAAAATTTTCATAACAAGCAGTAAAGAACAAAACAAAAAACATACACCTAGAAGTTCCCCAAAGTGAAGTACTACAAACTCCAGGAAAATTACACCTGATATTTCACAGATGCTGTAGCCAATACTAAATCTGTCGTTCGATGAACTCTGAGTCAGAAACCTGATGCCCCACTATCAGTGTCTTCCCTGCTCTTTCATAAAGGACCGTGCAATGCATTCGCCCATCTGTCCAGAAGGATATGTTGAACTCGGAAGGGCTCTTCTTACCCTGTCTGAAATAGTTCCAAGAGTGTCTGTCCTCGTCAAACATGAAGAAGGGAAAACAAGGAAATCTGAGAGTATGAGACCCTCAGAAAGGCAAAGAGATACAGGAAGGTCTTGATTTTAGAGTCCAATTTTCCCCTACGTTTAATATAATTGCACTCTGCTAGAAAGCCTGCAGGCAAGAGGATGATAAGATTTCGGTGATTAAATTATTTAAAGTCTCTGATATTGTAGCATTTTGGACAGCATTCCACATATTTTGTCTTTTATATCAAAAGGATGATCTGGAAAATCCCCTTTCCTTAGGGAATCCAGGAGCCACCAATTATCTGACATTGCTTTGCTGAAAAGAAATCCCAAGTATTAGAAAGTGTTTGTTGTCTTACCATTATTAAATCCCATTGGCCCATTACACGAATGCCAGCACTATACTAAATGTTCTCAAACAAAGAGATGTAAATTACTGATTTTGTTATGTGTAGGAGGTCCAAATAATACCTAGCAACCTAGCACTATGGAGTGTGCTGTCTGATGCAAAAACAGATCTTTCCTAAGAAGGCAATGCCTTCCAAATTCTTGCAATTTGCTCCAGAACTGCCTCAGTTTACCTATTCGTGCCTTGTCCAGTGTCTCATCTTCTCCAGTTGTAACCTCACCTATTTTCATCAGCCCATCCTGTCTACCTCTGGTTCCAGCTTCTGCTTCTGATCTTGACATGGTACCTACATCATGGTACTGACATCAATGGATCATTCACTTACAACACAGTCCTCTCCTACATGTGAATTCCCCCCACAGGCTGGCCCTTGTGCAAGCTGTCCCACAACCCCAAACCAGGAGTGGCAGGAAGCGCTGCCCAAATGGAAAGAGTTTTGGGGCGTGGGCACAGAAATGCATAGGGAAAAATCAGGAAAATTAAACCCCAAATTATGTGATGAAATAGCAAACCGCACTACTCTGCTACCATGCTATTATAAAATATTTTTACAAGTTAGGAAAAATATTTGGCATAAATAATACCACTTTTCAACTCTTAACCACTGTCAATCTTTATTTTTTTAAAAATATTTGTGTAATCGAAATGGCAATATGCGTTTTCTACTGTCTTACCCCCAAAGAACCCCCAATCACCCATACTGAGAGTGCCTTTGTGGAAGTCCAGGGGTCCAGAGGAGATGTTCCAGCACATCACTGGAGCAAAATAAGATCTGAGATTGTACCCAGTGAAAAGGCGAGAGGAATAGTTTCAATTTACCCATGTAAATCTCCCCAGGTCAGCACAGCTTAGGACTAAGAGAACTTCTCAGCCTGTGATTTCTCCCAGGTGGTAAAGTGAGACCATGTGAGTGAGTCCCTGGCTTCCCCAGCTGTGCAGGACACTGTCAGAGAGACCCACTTCTTTCTCACCCTATCCAGAAAACTGTGGTGTGCTATATGACTGCAGGACAAGGAGAGGCTGCAGGGCTCTTGGAGGGCAAAAGGACATGGATTCTACCAATCACTTTGCTGACTCCATCAGGAAACCCACCTATAAGCCACTGGGATACGGTGCCTGCAGATCCATCAGTTCAACCATGAGTGCCACCAGTGCTCCACGTACCTCACCCACACACCGCCTTACCCTGTGGCTGGCTCCCATGTGTGCACATCCCCAATGGTGGAGACAGCAAGACTCCGCAGACGGCTGGGAGCATGCACAGGAAGCTGGCCCAACGCTGTGAGACTGGGAGAGAGCGTACAAGCTCGAGGTGCAGCACCACCCTAGGGGAAGCAAGCTAATGGGAGGCCGTCAGCACCCAGCAGGACTTTGCAGGATCAAGACAAGGCGTACAAAGTTGAGAGCTCTCCCGCAAGGGGAAACAAGAGGTGTGAGGCGGGAGTATCCACGGAAAAGGTGTGAGAAAGCCTCAGAATCCCTATCAGGGCTGATGGGAGGCATTTCTCTCCTGAGGCCAGTCAGTAAAGACTGGAAAAGATGACCGATTCTTCAAACGTGAACACAGCAGTGCGAGACTTCAAGGAATATCAAAAAATAAAGGAAACATGACACCACCAAAAACATACAATAATTTTTCAATAACTGACCCCAAAGAAATGGAGAGCTGCAATTTCTCTGGTAAAGAATTCAAAATTGTTGTTTTAAGGGAGCTCAGTGAGCTATAAGAAAACAGACAGTTCAACAAAATCAGGAAAACCATACATGAGCAAGATGAGAAGTTTAACAGAGAAATGGAAATTGAAAGAATCAAATTCTGGAGCTGAATTTGAATGAATGAAATTTTTTTTTTTTTTTTTTTTGCGGTACGCGGGCCTCTCACTGTTGTGGCCTCTCCCGTTGCGGAGCACAGGCTCCGGACGCGCAGGCTCAGCGGCCATGGCTCACAGGTCCAGCCGCTCCGCGGCATGTGGGATCTTCCCGGACCGGGGCACGAACCCATGTCCCCTGCATCGGCAGGCAGACTCTCAACCACTGTGCCACCAGGGAAGCCCTGAATGAAATTTTTTAAATGTCACAGAGAGCATCAACAATAGACTGGATCAAGCAGAAGAAAGAATCTGTGAACTAGATCACAGGTCCCTTGAAATGACCCAGTCAGAGGAGAACAAAGGAAAAAAAGAATGAAAAAGAGTGAATAAAGCCTACATGAATTATGGAATACCTTTAAGAGAAATAATTTTCACATTATTGGAATCCACAAGGAGAAGAAAGGGAGAAAGGGGCAGAAAGCTTATTTAAAGAAATAATAGTGAAGAACTTCCCAAACCTGGGGAGAAATCTGAATATCCAAATTCATTAAACTCGTAAGTTCTCCCAAAATTTCAACCCAAAATGATACCTTTGAAGACACCTTATAATAAAACTGTCTAAAATCATAGACAAAGAGAGAATTTTTAAAGCAAGAAGAGGAATGGAAGAGATCACGGGGCAAGCGAAACGAACGGCCACCAACCACACCAAAGAAGGTGTCTTCATCCAAAGAAGGTGATGTTGTGTATATGGTGGGTTTGGAAGGCAGTCCTCTATTATGAGCTCCTTCCAGAGAACCAAATGATTCATTCCAACAAGTACTGCTCCCAATTAGACCAAATGAAAACAGCACTCAACAAAAAGTGTCCAGAATGAGTCAAGAGAAAACACATAATCTTCCATCAGGATAACACAAGACCGCATGTTTCTTTGATGACCAGGCAAAAACTGTTAGAGCTTGGCTGGGAAGTTCTGATTCATCCACTGTATTCACCAGACATTGCACCTTTGGATTTCCATTTATTTAGGTCTTTACAAAATTCTCTTAATGGAAAAAATTTCAATTCCCTAGAAGACTTTAAAAGGCACCTGGACCAGTGCTTCGCTCAAAAAGATAAAAAGTTTTGGGAAGGTGGAATTATGAAGCTGCCTGAAAAAAAATGGCAGAAGGTAGTGGAACAAAAGGGTGAATACGTTGTTCAATAAAGTTCTTGGTGAAAATGAAAAATTTGTCTTTTATTTTTACTTAAAAACCAAAGGAATATTTTGGCCCACAACACTACAAAGACCAGTATAGCGTTAAATTCTGAGCAGTCTACCACAGTAATATGGCCTATAACAGAGGATAAGAGAAGGGGAGGGGGGAGGAGGAGAGGAGAAAAGGGAGAGCATGGTCCTCCGCATGGGGAAGAAACTCATGGGTTACTTGGAGCACTAGAGGCTCCACAGAAGCCCTGGCATTTGGCACCATGATCAGACTCTCAGGATGAAAAGAGGGCACGTTTCAGGACTTGCTGCAGACCTGGTTGTCCTCCACAATAGCTCTGCCGGCAGACAGCCTTCCAGCCACTGCCAAATCTACACAAAGGGACCCACAGCACCCACTGGCTCAGCGCTTCTTTAAAATTCCTCAGCGTGCAGACAGTGGAATTTCAACCAGAGTCAGCTCATCCTTCTTCCCCCTGCAACCTGAGCAAGCTGCCAGCCATCCCTCAACCCTACAGCAATGAAATATTGGGTGGGGAGGGTATGAGAAATGCAGGGTTTTTAAAAAACAGACTTTCTTTTAGTTTTAGGTTCACAGCAAAACTGAGGGGAAGGGACAGAGATTTCCCATTTATCCCCACCCTCACACACGCATAGCCTCCCTCATTATCGACACATGCCACCATTTGTTACAACTGATGAACCTACAATGACACGTCATCATCACCCGAAATCCACAGTTTACGTTAGGGTTGACTCATGGTGTTGTACGTTCTACGTGTTTGGACAAACGTATGATGACATGTATCTACCATTATAGGGTCGTACAGAGTATTTTCACTGCCCAAAAAATCATCTGTGCTTCGCTTATTCATCCCTTCCTCCTCCTTAACCCCAGGCAAACACCGATCCTTTTACCATCTCCATATTTTCACCTTTTCCATAATGTTAGTGTAATCATATGGGGCGTAGCCTTTTCAGGCTGATTTCTTTACTGTCTTAATATGCATTTAAGTTTCCTCCATGCTTTTTCATGGCAAGTATAGTCTTTCATTTCATTTCTTTTTCTAAAGAAAGACACTGACCGACTATGCCGCCCCACAACCTGCTGGTATTAGAACCGGCCAGGCTGCCAGCTGCTCCTTGCTCCAAGGTCAGAGCAGAGTATTCTACGTGGGGTTTGGTGACCTGGACCAAACGGTGCAGAGAGAGGGCCACAGATGGATGAGCG
Source organism: Phocoena sinus (assembly GCF_008692025.1). Lineage (NCBI taxonomy): Eukaryota > Metazoa > Chordata > Mammalia > Artiodactyla > Phocoenidae > Phocoena > Phocoena sinus. The sequence goes on from NC_045764.1 coordinate 19,537,141, forward strand.
TGTCCAGCTCCTTCTACGCAGACACACTTCTGCCAGTGTTATCGTGTGGATGGTACACTGCGGGACAGGGGTGAAGGTTCCAGGCGCTGGAGGTTGAATCCTTATTCCTCAATTTCCAGCTCCTTGAATGTAGGTATCATACTTTACCCTCTAGATCTCATATCTGTAAAATGGGTGTGATAACTGTGTTACTGCACAAGGTCATTAGGAGGATTAAATAAGATAACGTATGAAAGGCAGACACAGAGCAAGCACTCTAGAACTACTAGCTGTTATTATTATTGTTACTATTATTATCATCGTTTTATCATTATTAGAAAGCACTTCTAAGCAAATGCTTGGGATCATATCTTCGCGTCACAAATAGGACTGAGTAAAATTTAACTGCTGTCACAAATGTTCACTGAATGCCTATTTTGTAATACGTACTCTGTGAGGTGTGGGGAAGGAGAGATCCAAAGCCCCAAATCCATCCTCCTACGGAACTACTTCTTATGCACAACCCACTCCAAACAGCAGGCTTCAAAGTCCTTTGAAAGGATGCAGGCAATACAGAAAGAGAAAGAATATTTAACATAAGAAAAATAAAGCTGAAGAAGAAAATAAAACAAAGATGAGGGGAGGGGAGAGGCAAGCATGGGAAAGCCACGAAGTTCGCTGCCCCCGGCGAAAGCGGTCACAGATGTGGCTCTAAGATTTTTCGACAACCAAGTCCAAGAGGTTTGTGTCTAGAATAACATGAACCAATTGCTCAAGGGAAGCACGAGACATGCTGGACCCGAATGGAGGCCACTGCTGGGGGCGTCATCGCAGAGAATCTTCAAGAGGCTTCAGGTCTGATCTGCTCACCTTTGAACCTCTGGCCTTTCAAAAATTTTAATTTAGAAACTGATCATACATACAACAAACGTATATATGGATATTTATGGCTTTGAAAGTCACAGTAAAATGAAGTTTTCAATTAGTTGGCTAAAAGCAAGTTCAATTCAGGAACCAAGAAAGCATTTGAGCCAAATGGTTCCAAGAGACAAAGACGACTGAACCTTAATGCAGCAAACAGCTGCTGCTACCTAAGAAGAGAAAGACCAACAGCCACTATGCTCTCAAATGGAGGCCCAGGGTCTTACGTGAAGACTCGGGGCAAGGGAGTGACACTGTAATGATGTTTTAAGTAATTACTACATGCCAGGCACTGTGCTTAACATTTTATCATGTATACATTATCTTATTTGACCTTCATGACTTCCCAGTTTTTGGGGTACGTGCTATCATTGTCTCCATGCAACAGGTGACGAAACTGAGAATGAGAGGGTTTAGTACTTGCCAGATAGTAAGTGGCAGAGATAAGATCTGAAATAAGGTGCATTTCGGCTCCAATGCCAATGTCTTACGTCCATCCTAAGACACAGATGATCTTGCCAGATGCTAGCACCATGGTCCCTCATTGCTGCTGTCAACTATCGGCTCCAGATCACTTCCCCCTTACTTTTCAATGATTTTATTAGCTCTTTGTTCACTGTCTTCTTCTCCAACACCATGAATGATTGGCCATTTCCCTATGCACAGACTACCCTGCCCGTGCCTGAGTCTCTCGGGTTCTTGAATGGAGGGCCTCTCGGATCCTTCAATGATTTAGTCCTGGACCCTACCTCACACGCATTCATGCTCCTGGTCATACCCTGGACCTTGTCATTACTAATAACTGCAACCCCTCCATAATCTTAACATCAGGCATCCTCCTCTCTGATCTCCACCCTCAATCTTCCCAACCTACTACTTCTAGTAGCCGGGACCCAGCAATCCTTCAACCTCACTGGACCTCCAATCCACCTTTTCTATCCGTCATCTTTTCACTGTCCTCAGTCACCTACACGCTCTCCCTTTCTCCTTTAACCAGCCTCAACTCCATAGCCAATCATTGTAATCACCCCCTTCCACACTCCCTTGCTCCTCTCCCGTCTCAGTTACTTGGCAAAGCCATGACCCCGGCTGATCCAACTCTACCTACTCTGTGCCCGTACCTGTGCAAGCTGCACATGGTGGTGGAAGACACACGTGATGACTGGTCCCACTTTCAATTCCTGACCATGCTGACCCACGCCACTGCCTGGCAACTGTATTCTGTTTCCCTACATTCCATTCCGACAGACAATCATTTCACGCCTTCTTTCCTCCATTCTCTATTTTCCAAGACTTTTAGTACATAGGATCCGGTTGGTTTCTTCCTTCCCTGACAAAACTGAAATAATCAGAAGAGAATTCCCAGGGACTTTCACCACCTAAAGCATCTGTACTAAGTTATTTTGCCTTTTCCTAGTCAACTATGTCTCATCCTTCTAAAGACAATCCTCCTTCCTGTTCACCAGATCTCATGCCCTGGTCCAAGGACCACATCTGAACAATTCTCTCTAGTTCCCTCCATGGGATCAACGTGTCCTCTCTCTGCTGGATCATCCTCACTGGAACACAAGGATTCTCATTAAAACAAACAAAACTCTTATCTTGATGTTGCTTCCCCTGCCAGCTGCTGTCCCATTTCTCTCGTCTCCTTGGTAGCAAAGCAAAATACACTCTCTGCATTTAATGTAAATCCTCTCCCCACAGTTCTCTCTGAACCCTTTCCCTCCCATCAGGCTTTCGCCCTAGCACTTATCACTAAGAATGCTTTCATCAAGATCACCAAGGTAGTGATTCTCCACTGCTCAACGTAGCCATGAAGTCTCAGTCCTCAACCTACTGGACCCACCAGCAGCATTGGACACCAATGGCCATGGCTTTCTTCCTGAAACACTTTCTGGACTCACCTTCCAAGGTACCGCTCTGCCCAACTCAGTCACTACTTCCCAGTCTCCTTCTCTGACTCTTCTTCTTGCAGCCCCTAAATGTTGGGGAGCCCCAGGCCTTGGTCTTCCATCTCCTTTCTGTCCACCCTCACTACCTTGGTGATCTCACGCTGGGTCATAGACAAATTCAAATCAAAATGCCAGTGACTCCCCAACGTCTGTCTACAGCCCAGACCTCTAGCTTAAACGTATTGACCTGCCTATTCCAACTCTCCACTTGGATACATCTCAGACATTTCAGACTCAGCACGTCCAGGAGTGAACTGACTTTCCCTCCCAATCAGCTCTAACCCCAGCCTTCCCCTTCTCGGCTGGTGGCAACTCCATCCTTCCAGCTACTCAGGGCAAAGATCCTGGCACCATTCCTGACGCCTGCTTTTCTCTTCCTGGTATACATCCAACCAGGGAATATCATTGACCCTCCAAATATTTCCAGAATCCGACCACATCTCCCTGTCTCCCTTGCAGACCATCCTGGCCTGAAGCCCATCCTAACTGGGTCACTGCAGTAGCCTCTTAATGACCTCCCTGGCTCCACCACTGCCCTCTATGGTCTATTCTCATCATAGCCAAGCGGCCAGAGAATTCTTTTAAAATGAATTCAGATCACAATTCACCTCTGCTAAAAGTCTCCCAAAGGTTCCACATTCTTCTCGGAGTCAACCCAAAGTCTAGTCGTCCACATATAGTTACAGAGCCCTATAGGACCCGGCCCCTAGCGCACCTAGACCCCATCTCCATCTCTGCTCTCCTGTCTCACGCACACCAGCCGCACTGGCTTCTGCAATGTTCCACGGCCACACCAGGCACACGCCAGCCTCAGATCTTTCCACTAACTTTTCTCTCTGCCCCTAAATATCCACTATGTTCACTCCCTTAACTCTTTTAAGTCTCTGTTCAGATGCCACCTGCTCAATGAGGTGTATACCTGACCACGCTTCTCCTCCTGGGCCCCTAAGCACCCTACACCACTTCATTTTTCTTGAAGATTCACCACCTTCTAACTTACTAAAGAATATACTTATTATGTTTTTTGGTACTCTCTGTGTCCTCTGCTCTATAGAGACAGACTGTATTGTCTGTTGTAACCTATAACCATCCTTGGCACTCAGCACATACTTAACATACAAGATTTGTTGAATGAAAAACACACACACAGAAGAACAGCTCTGTTCCTTGTTCCAAAGCTCCATTATTCTGGGAATTCTATTATACCCAACTGCAACGACATGCAGGCACAAAGGATGGCATCCGTCAGGATACTGATAACCTGAGTGAGGAAGGAAGGCCGATTTTAATTACTTTTAAGGTTTTCCATGTGTTGGATTACCTTTAAAATCTTCTTCTCCTTGTTTATAGAATCTGTAGTTGTTATAATTGCTCGTCATAAGCAGAGATACTGCAAATCATCATCTCCAGTACTGTCATATCTTCTAGGCTTTTTTTGTAGGTAAACAACTGACCAAAGAGCAAGTGAGGTCAGAAACACCCGTGTACACACACACGCACACACATCCATACACGTGCACATGAAAAGCCAAACCACAGTGGCAACTTCTATAGAGTCACTGACTTTGGCAACCAAAGCACACAGCTCTGTAGCATGAAAAAGCCAGGGGGTCCACGGGGAGGGTGAGTGAGTGGAGTTTTAAGGGCAGACAGAGAAACCAGCCTGCTTCATCTCACGCAGCCATCAACGGCACAAAGATCACATTTCTTTATAATGATTTTAGAAGCCAAGTCTCTGGCTCAGTCCTATTACCACACCGATAATGCAATACCGGAACGCTTCTTCCCAAAGACTAATTCATAGCCTCCGGTTCCTACATGCAGACCATGTCAGGCCACTTAACCCTGCTCTGATGCCAATTCCCATCACAGGCGGTCTCCACCCTGCAGTGGCTATTACCCTTGGACAAGGGCTCTCCTAATGGACTAAAATTATAACACAATCCCAATGTTTGTACAGGTATAACCAGGCCTGCCCAAGGATCTGTACAAGCGGCCAAGTGGGATGACAAAGCAGATAGGGCTGTCCCTGCAAGATGTCAGCACAAGATGGATTGCTAGAAAAACGTGCAGTATTTCCTTAGATCTTGAATTTTAGAAACTGCAAATCTACCGTATTTAGTAAGACAGGCAATATCGTGACTGTATCAGCCCATTAACAGGCGATACAAGTCTGGAATCGCAAGTCAGCGCTATGAAGGCAGCTCTCTGCTTTGCTCCCAGGGAGGCATTTAAGCACATCTTCCAGTTTAAAGGGCTCTGATTTACTTAGAAACATGCCACATTTAAAAAATTCTGTGGATCTTAGATACATCGTATGATATACAGTGATACACCAGAATCTGACCTTGCACATAATCAAATAAAAAAAGAGGCCTCATTGCCGTGATGTTGAGAGTTGTGTTTAAGGCTGGGATGTATTTCGGGGGCCCCCACATGGTACGGAAGTGTGACCTCAAAACACCCTCATCCCAGTGTGTGTAACTTCTGCCTCTGAACGTTTTATCAACCCAGTGATTATGCTTGTTCTATAAAATACAATGGGTCGTACACAACCTCAGTACCAATCTCCAGATACAGATTGCTTAGACATTCACATGCTGTCAGTAAAAAAGCTACTTGAAGCAAGATTTTAAGAAATCTCGAATATCAGAACAGACTTGTGACAGCTTCTTTGTCCTCAATGATTACTTAACCTCGGATGACAAACAGACCCCGGCTGGATGTTTTCCAGTCTTTATCTTCCTAACATTTCTGGGCTTGAAGGGGATTATTTTGAAAAGTCTGCAGAAGGCTTTAAGTTGTAGCCTATGGTAATCAGAACGAGCCTGAGTTTTGCTTGCCTTCCTTGGGTAATAAGTTTTTACAAAACAGCAAAGCCCCAGATGCTGGTATTTTGGGCCCCATGACCCACAGCCCTTCGCACGCTACAGAGGCCCTGGGTAGAACGGCCAGAGGACTGCAGAGAAGGAGGGTATGGATGTGATCATAGGCAGGGCTGTCAGGGGCATGGATTTAACACAACTGCCCTTCACCTTGGCCTTAGGTGGTCAGGAGTACAGCCCAGAGGAAACTTGGTTCCAGTGGACTTTCACCTGGATGCAAAAACAAGCGCAAAAACGTTTTTTTTTTTTTTTCCAGCTATTCTGGTGGAAACAAAAGTGGGAACTGGGAACTCAAAACCTTCCTCTTTGTTGAAAACCAGTCATCGTAGGTAAAGCTTGGGACCTGGGAGACTGAGAACAAATCCAAGCTGTATCACTCAGGCAAGTCACTTTTCTCTCTAAGTCTCAGCTTCCCCAGCCATCACGGAATGGGTGTGAGGATTTAGTGAATAATATAAAGTGCTTAGCACAGCTTTGCTCTGTAACAGGAGGTCTATAAATAATTAGTACTCTAATAACATGCTCTGATTGTGGCTTCTGTAGAATTGTTTTTCAGGACACGTCTCTCTGGATTCTGCTGAACTGGATCTAATTAATGTTGACTGTATGTAAGTCTATTTTCTATTAGCCTTCAGTATTCCCTTTATGACATTAAATGTCATCAGTTCCATTTTATAAAGTAAGTAAAAATCCTGATGAACTATTTATTAGCTAGGAAAAGCATATAGCATGTGCATAGGGATGAAATACTGAAGACTTCCACCCTGAGAATTCCTTTCCAATGTATTTGCAATGTGTGGGCAGAGTAGAAAAATTACTATTTATTTTTTCTTGAAGATTTTAAGCATTGCCTGTAAATATGTTATGTAAACAATGGGATTTAAAGAAAAACAAGTGTTAAGATTTTTGTGGGGGGGGGGAAATCATTTTAAATATACACAACATCTAATTTCAAAATTTCATCCTGCTATGGTCAATGACTGCGGAACAAAATTGGAAATCCTCCATAGCAAATGTTATTTTGAGCACGTGTCTCTGATACTAAAAGTACTCAGAAGTACATTAAAATGGTTTTGACCTTGAACATGGGTGAATCAGGAATATTCCCTAAAAAAGGGAAATGGTCTATACAAACACCATACTATTCGTCAGCGTCTAATCTGCTAGGAAAGCATGACCCGTTTTGAAATCCTTTCTATTCCTTCCCTCTCAGAACAGCTGTAGACATGTCTTATGATATTAATTTTACCTGCTAGACTCCAAGACGAGAGAAGGCGAATATTGAGAAGACAAAGTATTAACTGACATTGCCAGTGGGCACTTATGATTTTTTAAGGGAGTAGTTAAAAGTTGTCTGATTACAAACTACTCTGGATGAATATCCTTTGAAAAAAAGTTTTAAATCATGTTTGGGTTAATATACCTGAATTGAGGTTACATTTTTACTCTTTTCTGCAGTTGTGCCTTTTTGTTATTGTATTTTATAAATGGAAAATTTTTCTAAATTCAAAAGATACTTCCATTGGAGTAAAAAAATTACAGTATGAGTTATTATCCCTTTTTATTGAGAATAACAAAAAATATCCCGTTTTTAAGGTAGTTTACTCCATCAACCAAGATACCTCCACAACAGTTGGCAATTTATCTGACACTTCAGTATATTAATTTATTATTGCCTCGTACATATTTTTACAAATTTTACACTTAAGTATGAGGTAATTGTGAAATCATTTGTTTACCTCTTGATAAGCAATCTGGAAAGACATCAGAATACAGGAAGCATGATTTGGTCACTATATATTCCACTTTTTCATACTTAAGAAATTTTTTAAACAAGGAAAATTGTACATAAATTTCACAGTGTAGCTTATAATTTCTTAAAAAGAAACAAAGTTGACAGAGAGGTCAAAATTAGCATTTGAATGTCAACACTGAATCACTATCAGCTGACTTTGACAAAGTTATTTAATGTCATATTCTATTTTTTAAAGATAAACCTATCCGAATCATACATTCTATTTAAAATTAATTTCCTCTCCACAACTGATAGCATATTTTACAATTTTAAACCCTCTCTAGTTTCAAAGATGGTGAGATGAAGTTCCAAGTAAGTATTCTTTAAAGCTGTGTGTTATTTAAGGAAATGCCTTTAAAAAAAAAAGAAAATGCCTTGTATTCAAGTGTCAGTATGTCTTCGTTTCTGCAGCATTGTTAAGTCTTTACACAACTGCTCAAAGCATTTATATGTTCATATATTTTTGGTAGACTTTTTTGAACAAAAAGGCACAGCGAAAGCGAGGATACAGTGCAATACTCAATGTTGGTGTAGCATTATAACTTACGAGGTAATAATCAAATCATGAAATTTAGCTACCGTGAACAAGACCCTCTGGGCTCAGGCATTTTAAGTACCTTTTTTTTTTTTTTTTTTAACCAAACAATTTCTTTTCGTTTTTCGTTGCTCAGTAATGCACCATTATTTTTCTTCTCTTTACCTTTTGAATCCCTTCACCCATTTCTCCCACCCCTCATGCCCCCACCCCTGGCAACCACCAGCCTATGAGCTAGATCCACATATACCTGGGTTGAGGTTACATTTATTCTCTCTTTCAAATGACTACTTCATGTCCTTTTGTTTAGGAAGAAAACACCCTACTTTTTAAAAATTCACAGTGTTAATTTCTGCTGTACAGCTAAGTAGTTCAGTTATACATATATATATACATTCTTTTTCATATTCTTTTCTATTATGGCTTATCACAGGATATTTCTGAATAGAGCTCCCTGTGCTATACAGTAGGACCTTGTTGTGAAAACACCCTAGTTTTGAGCTGAGATGTACAGGAGCTTTGAGATCCCATCACACAGGAACATACTAATGCCTTCCATTGGTGAGGATTTCCACAGTCCTGACCACAAAGTGCTCTCACATGCATTTCTTACTCGGCCCGCAGCAACCTGGTGGGGAGCCAGGACAGGCATCTGCACGCTGATCTCACAGACAGAGGACTGTGGATCCGAGGGGCTGCGCCCCAACCACGTGGCTCAAAAGAAACACGGCAGGGACACTTTTCTACTGCAAACTGCCAGACAAATGTGCTTACTTATTATTCAACAAATTTAAACCTTTAAGAAAGTTGTGATAGAGGGAAACATGCCTTTAATACTTCCACAATTACATCACGCAACTCGGGTGGCAGAAGCTGGGACACAGATGGAGCATATCAGTCACCTCTTAGACCCGAGGGAAGGTCCTGAGGAGTAAGACTGGGCAGGGCTTTGTTCCTTTTTTTTTTTTTTTTTTTTTTTTTTTTTTTTTTTTTTTAATGCGTTACGCGGGCCTCTCACTGTTGTGGCCTCTCCCGTTGCGGAGGACAGGCTCCGGACGCGCAGGCTCAGCGGCCATGGCTCACGGGCCCAGCCGCTCCGCGGCATGTGGGATCCTCCCAGACCGGGGCACGAACCCGCGTCCCCTGCATCGGCAGGCGGACTCTCAACCACTGCGCCACCAGGGAAGCCCGGCTTTGTTCCTTTTAAGGCAGAAGGAACATCTCCTAAAATCCCAGGTACCAAGCTCTTCAAAGTACTAACAGTTCCCCAAACAGCCTTTAAATATGCAAGAACTTCTCAGTGTCTGTGACCGTGTACTCAGCTGCCTTCTTTAAAGCGGACTGACAAAGTTTTGTTTTTGTCCAGCAATCACACTCCATTCTTATACCCGAAGATGCGGAGGTATAGCTGTAATACAGCTCAAGCAGAGGAAAACCCTGAGGAAGCGATGTGACTACTACAGAACCCTCTCAGAGACTCGAAAAACCCCAGAACACAAACACGGAACCATAGGGTCGCTTCTCTATATATATGGATGCCATTTTCCTTATACTTTTAAAGTAAAAGATGACCGAGGATAAAAAGATACAAACCCAGAAATCCATTTTAAAACCTTGCTTGTGTGCATTAAGACTACCTCAAGGACACAAACATGGTAATATATGGTGTATTTCAGTAGAAAAAATTACTCTCAGTTTACAGAGCAGCTGTGCTGCCCATAGAGCTCTTGCTTCCTCAAATATACAGGCTGATAAAGGATGAGCTTAAACTGTACCAAAAGACACAGGTCCCCCTGTGCTATACAGTAAGTTCCCTACACTCAAACCTTCGCGTTGCTAACTTTCAAAGATGCGAACGTTTTCGTATGTCCAATCATGTAAGTTGGTTCATGTGTCTGGCATACACTGTCACGGGCGTGCATCCTGTACAAGTGCTTGTGCTTTTGTGTACTTTACTGTACAGCACTGTATGGAGTACAGCAGTACAGTACCTTTATTTCAAGCCCAGGACATCTGGGAGCAAGCATAAAAGCAGTGGTGATGTAGCTGGTACTACTGTACTTTTCAAGGTACTGTCGGGTAAGATCAAAAATGTTTGATTTTTTTGTGTTTATTCTTTATGTATTATTTGCGTGAAAAGTATTATAAACCTATTACAGTACAGTACTATATAGCCAATTGTGTTAGTTGGGTACCTAGGCTAACTTTGTTGGACTTACGAACAAACTGGACTTACAAAGTGCTCTTGGAACTTGTTTGTATGTAGGGGACTTGCTGTACTGCAATCACAGCATGCTCTCATGTAACTGATACCTCTGTGGGTATTTTTAATCATTTGTTTCCTTATGTAGATAACCTTCCCCTTCTTTCTGAGGTACCCTGAAACTGATGCCTTTAGTTAGTTCTGGGTCTGTCATTGACCAGCTGTGTGAGGTTAGGGAAGCTACTTAACCTCTCTGGGCTATAGGTGCCCCACCCTTTCCTTGTTAGAGCTAAAATTCTACAATTGTCCTGCTTAGACTGTTCAAACATCTAATAATTCTCTTTTCTTCCAAACTGTAGGCCATCTCTTTCCAAATAATCATGAACTCTAAATGAGTTAAGTGTGACTCAATGAGATGGCTTAATTAAGAAGATGTGAGGGTACACACACGTGTAAGCCCACAAGATGATGCCCTGGAAGCTTCAGCTTAAGTACATGCCTGTACTTAAGCTTTTTCTCCCACCACAGACTCTACACTCTACACTCTCCTTTCTACCCTTTCCCCCTCTACAGTCTACTCAAGTTCCAGCCCACCCAGTTTTTCACCTGTCTCAAGAGCCCCTATTATATGGCCATTAGAGAAATGCTATTAAACTTCCAATATTGTTACTATTAAATAATATTTATTGACTGTTTACTGTTTTCTAATTTTTCACTCTTGTTTCAAGTGGTCCCTGACAGACTGCATTCATTCCCATGATTACATTTCTTGTTTCTGCCATAATACTGGAAACTCGGTAGGGACAAGTATTTTTAACTTACAGCTTTGTCAATTTTAAATAAAACCCTTAGCGTGCACCTGGTCCAAATCCCTTGGCAGGCAGCGGGGGAGGAAACCACCATCTGTCAAATAGAATGGTTACTGTCTTAGTTCGCTAGCGCTGCAACAAGGTACTGTAGCCCGGGTGCCTTAAACAACAAACATTTATCACAGTTTTGGACGTCCAAGATCATGGTGCTGCCAGATCTGATGCCTGGTGAGAGGCTGTTCCTTGGTTTTCAAGAAGCAGTCTTCTCACTGTGTCCGCATAAGGTGGAGAACAGAGAGAACGGCAGCAAGCTCTCACCTGTCTCTTCTTATAGATTAAGAAGCGCCAATTCGCCCATGGAGCTCCACCCTCATGACCTAATTACCTCCCCAAAGATCCTATGACCTAACACCATCACATTAGGAGTCAGGATTCCAACATGAGTCTGGGGTGACACAAACGTTCGGCCCATAGCTACTAAAACGTGCCAGGCACTTGGCTATTCCTCATAACACTTCTAGGAAGGGCCATTTTCTCCACCTCCAGATGAGGGTAATGAAGAACACATTTCTGTTACTTCCAGGAGATGACTTTACAATCTGTGCTAATTTCAAACCTCTTTGGGATTACATTAAAATGCAAGCCAGATGTCAGTGGCTCCTGCTACCTTCCATTTCCTGTGTCCCCTGATCAGGCTTTGTCATAGCCCATTGCCAGCCTGGACATGGAACTCAGCCCATCTTTGAATTTACCCAAAAGAGTCCAGCCACAGAAAAGCATCAGTGAGCAAAGAGAACCACCTGAGGTTTTGAAGGACCCACAGAGGAGGGAGTTCACCTCTTGATCTGCTCAGACAACAATAAAGAAGCAACTCCTCGCAAGACAGCTTTGTTGCCGCGCTGAAGTTCTCCCCCATCCCACCCATCAGCAGAGGTCCTAGTCTTTCACCAGTTCCTCCTACTCACAGGCTTCCGGCCTCCAGGCTCCTCTCTCCTGCATTCCTCCCATTTCTCACTCCCTCTGCTGTACAGAGCAATTCACTCTGCTCTGCAACTGCTTCTCCAACAACTTCTTAATGCGCCTCTGAGGTCAGTAAACCCGGGGTCTCTCCAGGTACACAACCCGATGCACTTCGAGACCAGCAACAGGTTTAATTAACTCCTATAAAAGCTTCTGGGGCTTCCCTGGTGGCGCAGTGGTTGAGAGTCCGCCTGCCGATGCAGGGGACACGGGTTCGTGCCCCAGTCGGGGAAGGTCCCACATGCCGCGGAGTGGCTGGGCCCGTGAGCTATGGCCGCTGAGCCTGCGCGTCCGGAGCCTGTGCTCCGCAACGGGAGGGGCCCCAGCAGTGAGAGGCCCGCGTACTGCAAAAAAAAAAAAAAAAAAGAAAAAAATCCATTGCCTTCTCATATATCTAGATTTGTTATTTTAAAAATCACTGGATAGGGCTTCCCTGGTGGCGCAGTGGTTGAGAGTCCGCCTGCCGATGCAGGGGACACGGGTTCGTGCCCCGGACCGGGAGGAGCCCACGTGCCGTGGAGCGGCTGGGCCCGTGAGCCATGGCCGCTGATCCTGCGCGTCCGGAGCCTGTGCTCCGCAACGGGAGAGGCCACAACAGTGAGAGGCCCGCATACTGCAAAACAAACAAACAAACAAACAAAAATAACAAAAAAACCCACTTCTGTTACAGAATGTTAAGTCTACGCTGGTACTTCTGACGTGCAGAGTTGAGTACTGTATCTATAACAATATAAGTGTTTGTCTGCAGGAAGGAAGTCTTGGGTTCACCCAAACCTACCATCTCCCACCATCATTTCCGATCAGATCTTCATAACACTCATCACTATCTACATGGACCTTGAACATTTATGCGTTGACTTGATTTCTGGGTTTCCCTCTACTAGATAAGAAGCTCTGTGAGTGCAGGGTCCTGTCTACTTTGTTCATTGCTGTATTCCTGATGCCTAGAAAGGGACTGTCACCTAGTAGATGCTCAGGAGATATTTTTCGATGAATGAATGAACAAATATATGAATGATTAGTGGCCAGAGAAGGCAACATTCAATTCTGAGCTCTGAGCCGTCAACACCATGGATCCCAGATTTTGACCTGCGACCAACAGTGCAATATTGAGTGATAAATGATCTTCCCTAACACTCCTCTTCTGATGAATTGCATTCTTCCCCGTACAGAGTTCTAGAAGGTATTTTCATAACCTGGATGTGGAGGGAGACAGAAGCAGAGAGACTTCTCACTCGCAGTGAGGATGAGAAAATGTACTGTCAGAAAATGTATTGTGATTGGTCTCAAATTACTCATTGAGCAACTGAAATGTGCCAGAAGCCGGGGTAGGCAGTGAGGCTACATGCGTTGCAACGTGGTCTCTGTCCCCTGTGCATATGTGCATACTTCTCCAGACTTTTCCCTTGACTCTGAAGATCCCGGTGTGCCAGGCAAATTCACCCTCCTCCCAGGCTCTGCTCACCTGCACCTCCCCTGGCGACACCAGCTCCTCCATCATGGATGCTTCCCAAGCGTACTGGGGATGGCCCAATGTCTGTTACTCATGTGATGTCATTTAACCAACCTGTAATTATTTGTGTACATACATCTATACCTCACCCAAACATAGCGAGCCCCATGAGTCAAGGCCTATGTTACATGATCTCACAGAGTCTCACCAAAGATCTCTGTTGAATGACTTAATAAATTCCAGAAGATAGGTGTGCTGCTGTTGGCTTCAGAGAACTACTCACAAGTGTGGTTCGGAGTACATCTTTGGGCTGCAATTGATTCTAAGGCTGAAAATACTGAAGGACGATTGCATACACAATAGACTCCTGAGCGTAACCTGCCAAGAACCACCACCTTTCCACAGACTTGAAAAGTCTTAGATATAAATCCTTATTGATTCTTCAGGGCCATTCGAGAGGAAAAACATTTTTCTCCATTGCAGCATTTCATTCTCAGAAATGAAGGCTTCTCAAAAAACAAAGGCTTGAAAGTCTCCCATTGCCATGTCAAATCCCTGTTAAGACAATCAGGGCTTTGTGCCAGCCAGTGGTTTGGGACAATGGATCTGTGTTTAGTTGAGATTAGAGAATTTGTCAGCAGTCACCTTATCTAAGGCATCACCTTTGGGTCTCATTGCCATTAAGTAATGGCTGCATTGAAAGATTAGTAAGAATGCCTTGAAATGACTGGTTAGAGGCAGCAGGTCACAGACTTGCCATGTTTCTCATCACTCATCCCGTCTCTCCACGTTCAACAACAGGCATCCATTCTTCTGTGTTATTAATGGGACCATGTCTTGAGATTTGTCTCAATCATCTTCTTCTAGGTATAAGTGAAGACAAAACCAGTAGGGGCATTCTCTAGGTGATGATCCAGTGCCCTTCCTCTTCTCTCATTGAAACCCCAAGAGTTATTTTTTGCTAGGAATTCTGGAGATGGACCAAGTTGGGTTTCTTACACCCTAATTGAAGTCATAAGTCTCAAGTCACATACAATCATGCACGGCTCAAACTGCAAATGGTTTGCTGTAGCATCGCTCTGTTGTTCATCTTCAAAATCATTTCTCCTTAGAGGTGACAACAACTGATATTAGAAGCGTGTTCCGGAAGGTCTTGCTACTCAAAAAGGAACCGTTGGAAGAGCAGCATCAGCATCACCTGGGAGTTTAATGAAATGCAAGTTCATGCCCCCTTTTCCCACCCAGGTTTACTGAATCAGAGTCAATGAAGGTGGGGCCAAGAAATCTTTGTTTTAACAAAATCTCCAGGTGATTCTGATGTGCGCTAATATTTGAGATGTGCTTTAAAGCACTCCCATGTAGATTTCTCAGCCATACTTCCCAGAAGACTGGAATCAAAAGACTGGAACAGGTAATTATTTTCAGGTTCCTGTAAGTGCTAACAGAGTGTTATACACAGGTTTTGCCCTAGGATAACTGCAAGAGAGACTTGCTAAATAAAACCTGTTCACTGAAGAAGGAGGAGTAAGACTGACAGAGGAGGCAGAGGGTCAGTGCTAGTGGTTAGTTCTTTTTGAGTTCCTAGTGTTTTCTGGCGAGTGGTTTTGGGTAATGTCAATACAAAGTAGTTCTAAGCCTAGAAAGAGAAGAGGGTTATGGATGAGTCCTCTTGCTCAATTCAGCCTGCTTACTCCTCCCTGCCTCACATCAGGTGATCACAGAAACATTAGGTGAACTTCTCCTCATGGATTTCTTCATTACTATGATAATCCGCACCACGAGACCTTGCGTGGTGCATCTATGAAGAGAGTGAAACTCTCAACAGTTCTCAGAGTGAATCTTCAATGAGAAACTCTGGAGGAGATACTACAACTGACGGAACTGATGCCACAGAAGTAAAAAGGACCATAAGAGACCACTATGAACAATTATATACCAACAAATTACAACAAACTTGTGAATAAAACAGAAAAAAGCAGACTCACAGATACAGAGAAGAAACTAGTGGTTACCAGTGGGGAGAGGGAAGGGGGCAGGGGCAATACAGGAGTAGGGGACCAAAAAAAAAGGGTTATTATGGGATTATAAGAAACCATGTGTCTACAACTTTTGAAAATTGTAAAGCACTATAGAATTTTTAAAAATCTTTCATTCAATTAAAAAAAGTTAAAAAAACACAACACCATGACAAGTAAAAAAGAAAACCCATTGTGTTTCTATACACTAATAATGAACCATCCAAAAAGGAAATTAAGAAAACAATCCCATTTACAATTGCATCAAAAAGAATAAAATACTTAGGAGTAAACTTAACTAAGAAGGTGAAAGACTTGTATGCTAAAAACTACAAACTAGTGATGAAAGAAGTTACAGAAAACACAATAGAAATACATCCTTCCAATCTTCATAGATTGGAAGACTTAATATTGTTAAAATGTCCATACTGCCCAAAGTCATCTACAGATTCAATGCAATTGCCATCAAAATCTTAATGGCACTTTTTTATAGGAAGAAAGCAAGCCTAAAATTCATACAACCACAACAGACCCTAAATAGCAAAAGCAATCGTGAGAAAGAAGAACATAGCTAGAGGCGTCACATTTCCTGATTTCAAAATATATTACAAAGCTACAGTAATTAAAACAGCATGGTACTGGCATAAAGCTAGACATGTAGATCAGTGGAAAGAATCAAGAACTCAAAAATAAACCCACATATATATGGCAAGTGATCTTCCACAAGGGTGCCAAGAATACACAATGGGGAAAGGATAGTTTCTTTAACGGAGTTTGGAAAACTAGATATCCACATGTGAAAGAATGAAATTAGACAACTTATTTTACATCTTACACAAAAATCAACTGAAAATGAATTAAAGACTTACACTTAAGACTTGAAACTGTAAAACTCCTAGAAGAAAACATAGGAGAAAACTCCCTGACAATGGTCTTGGCAATGATTTCCTGGATATA
This sequence comes from Phocoena sinus, assembly GCF_008692025.1. NCBI lineage: Eukaryota > Metazoa > Chordata > Mammalia > Artiodactyla > Phocoenidae > Phocoena > Phocoena sinus. The sequence goes on from NC_045764.1 coordinate 19,553,665, forward strand.
ACACCAAAAGCACAGGCAACAAAAGCAAAAATAGGTAAGTGGGACTACATCAAACTCAAAAGTTTCTGCACAGCAAAGGAAACAAGCAACAGAATGAAAAGGCAACATACGGAATGGGAGAAAATATTTGCAAACCATTTACTGGATAAGGGGTTAATATCCAAAATATATAAGGAATCCCTACAACTCAATAGGAAAAACACCAAATAACCATATTTTTAAAATGGGCCAATGACTGGAACAGACATTTCTTCAAAGAGGACATACAAATGGCCAACAGGTATATGAAAAGGTGCTCAACATCACTAATCCTCAGGGAAATGCAAATCAAAATCACAATAAGATATCACCTCATACCTGTTAGAATGGCTGTTATCAAAAAGCTAGAACTTATTCAGCTGAAGATCTGCTGTACAACGTTGTGCCTATAGTTAATGATACTCTACCGTGCACTTAAAAATTTAAGAGAGTAAATTACATGTCAAGTGTTCTTACCACAATGAAAAAAACAATCCCATTATCCCTTTCCCTTGCCTCGTTTTGATTAAAGAATCTATCCCATCGGGTTTTGGAGTTCTTGGCAGATGTGAAACTGCCCAATTGTGAGGATTCTGTCTGGGAAGCAAGTAGGCAAGGTCAGCAGAGAATACTGATGTCAGATGAGCAACACAACTTCCACATTCCACTTTGCGTGTGAACTCCCAACATCTCTGGAAGGCTTAGGGCCAGTTATGAGATCCTTAAGGCACCATACATTCAGAAGGGAAAAGGGAAAAGGGAGAAAAAGAAACAAGCTATGAGGCATTTCAACTTTGAATGAAAAAAAAAAAAATCAAAGAGAAAAGTCAATGAAGAAGGTAAGTCACGATGCATGTGGTAAAACCATCTTGAGGATCTTGTATGATCATCCCCTGACAGCTCTACACACAGCATTTCAGCTTGAAACTACGAACACCTGCTCATATTGTGACTTTGGGGCATTATTCAAAATTTACTTAAGTCGTTTTTTCGGGGCAAGTCAATTTATTTACCCAAGTGGAGATTTAAAAACCTGAGGGAGCCATCTGGTGGCTTGTGTGTCGACTAATTAAAATCCATCTCCTGGGCACAAGATTGCTGCCCTGTGGGTATTGTCATTGGAGCAAATGGCACAAGACAAACAAGAGCTGACAAAAAGCATTCTTATGCTGTATAAAAGCTGAAAAAAGCATTCTTATGCTGTATAAAAGCTGTATAAAAGTAGTGTAATTTAGACACAAACGAACTAAATTAAGGGTGGGTATGCTTAAGAGTAATTCTTATATTATTTTCTCTACCTGCTCTGAAAAAGAAACCAAATAATGGCTAAGAAAAATTAAAAGTTGTGTTTTGAACTCTATTTCAAGATTGTATTTTCACACAGAATAAGGAGACAAGTAATTCAATAATTAAAAAACTAGAAATCAAACCAAAAACCAAATCAATGGCTTGCTGAAATGATGCACAGATTTAATTAGCTTTACAGCTTGTTCAGACTTTGTAAGAGAAGCAGTAGTATAAGATGGGAAGATACAGGTCCTGCTCAGAAAAATTAAAAATTCAAGCCCTGAGCATCGTTAATAAAAATAATTTAGTATTTAATACACCCTTTCTTTCACATCTAGAATGTTATGGTTTCAGTGCAGTGTCTACCTCTTCAAATACTGGAAAATTCTTTCTCTGCAATACATTTTCTTTCATGTTGAAAAAAGCGTACATATTATGCTCATTAGGAAGGAGAAAAGATGACTTCCAAATTTCAGATAATTGCCTTGACTAAGAGGTGGTTCTTCGATAACAATACACTTTATAAACTTTTCTTCTAAACCTTCCATTACTTCAACTTGCCCAGCACCAAATAAGTTACTGGAAATGATTTTTTTTTTTTTTTTTTTTGCATGAGAAAAACCCAGTTCCTTACACAAAAGACAAATTACAGTGATTTCACTGGCAACTGTGAAGAAGAAGCAGTTAAGAGTTTCTCATTATTGTTCATTGTTAAAGTATAAACTGGCTGTAGAAATGTACCAGAAAGTTGGCATAAATGTTGAAAATCAAAATGTAATTTTTCAAATTACTTATAAAAACAATACAAAGGCTATTTAAAAAAAGATATCTCCTAACCTATAATTTAAACCAAATATATTAAAAGACTATGAAATATACATTGTCACTAGACTATTTCTAAATTAATAGCATTCTTTTTTTTCCTTGCCTAACATCTTTGTTTATTATTGTGGTTGTCTTGGATAAATTGAACACTTTCTGAGGTTCATAACTAGATATGTAAATTATATGCTTGCTAATTTAAAATACTTTAATTACATTAAATGTATGTTCCACATTTTATTGAATTGTTTTCTTTAAATCAGTTTTAACTCCAATTGTTATTGCCATATGTCTTTATTTTCTACGGATATTAAATTGTATTCTGTTTTTATTTTTAATTCATCTTCACCTTTGTGTTGTATTCAACATGAACCAGTTCAGTTTTTAAAACTCAAATGATTCCTTCACATTTAAATCAGAAATTCATTATTTTAAATGTAATGAAACACAGCCATTTTTGCTACAACACTTGCTTTGAAAATATGAACTTGTTCCAACATGACTGATATATCACAAAATTTCCCATTTGCATATACGCAATTTTGCCTGTGAGAAACACTCAGTCAGTTCTAAATCAGGGCACTTTTGCCCCCCAGAGGCCATATGGCAATGTCCAAAGACGCTTCTGCCATGACTTGGGCGGGGGTTGCTACTGGCATCTAGCGCGTAGAGGTTAAGGATGCTGATGGTTATCCTACAATGAGCAAGACAGCTCTCCCACCACAACACAGAATTATCCGGTACCAAATGTCAGTAGTGAAAAGCGTGAGGAACACTGCACTCAGTGAACGAAGAACGGAGCCGGGTAGGGATATGCAAAATGCACACAGGCACACCCTTCAAGCATCTACCGGCTACCCTGGATTTCCCTGTGTGATGAGTCCTTCTCATCCATGTCACGGTTACAGCTTTCCATCTGATTACAGATCATCCTTCTACCACCTCTCAGTAACTCACAAGCTCCAACCCTTCTTACACCCACTTCCACAAGCACATTTCAGGTTGCTTTTAGGGTAACTATTCTTAACCATTTAACATGCATAAAACCGTGCTGTCTCCATCAGGTTCCCACCTTTTCTGTATAACGTATCACTGATGAACTTCTGGAGTGCTGCATGCATCACGCCACTTCTCCCATAAGCTCTGTGGTTTTTATTGTGTGATTTTTGCCTCGCACGGGGAGTCTTAGAAATACGTACGATAGTATTACAGCAGAATGGAATGCATGTTTCTATTTCTGTGTTAAATACAGTTATTCTCCTCTCCTCTCTGATTAAATACCTTAATTGTAAAATGTTTTCAAAACATGCTCCCCTGGTCTAAAGAGATTTTAAAATGACTTCAAAACGATGATTTGTAAGCATATGTAAGGGCGCGAGAGAGGGGGTGTTCCCCTCGTTCTACCGCTACTTAGAACTTGAAAATAGATGCCTAGCACGTTGCCTGACACATAGCAGGCATTCACGATTTATTGAATTTACCAAAATAAGCAAAATGCCTTCCACTCTCCCTCCCCTACAAGATCCAAGTATAATCTGACAGAGGGTATAAACAACCCTAACATTCCTACATTTAACTTTTAAAAATACATTATACTCTCATATAACATATGGTGACATGGCCTTTTGCGTGCGAAAGATAGATGCTCACACAATTAATTTCAGCTTTGCATTTCGGCCACGACTTGTAGCCAAAGTCAAGTTTGAGTTGAATCACTGTTTGTCTACTATAGAATGGTGTTTCGTTGTTGGAGTACCTTTGGCACTTTCCTATTATTATTCGCAAAAATAGATGTTAAATGATAAAATGCACCTGAAGCAACTAGTGATTAAAATGAAGATCTCACAATAGTGACACAGGTGAGATGAGACGAAGATGGCACCCGTTAAATGGAGCCAAAGTGGCCAACTGGCTGCTTATTGAACTCTAGCTTGTCCACTGTTTGGGTTTAGTTATGAAAGGAAACAACAAAAGTCAAAGAACTATATGGAACACTCGTAATATAGCATCAGAAACTGACTGAAAGATTAGGTGTAATGAGGGATTTTGTATATTTTTATATACCAATTTATATAAATATTAATGTATTTTTAAATCTCCCTGGAACAGAAATATGTGCGTGTATGGATCAAGTTTTGCAAACAAGTACCATGTTTTGGGGAATACAGTATGTAAGAAGATAGAGGTTTCTTTGTATTAATACTCTAAAGAAGAAACACACCTGTGAGGGTGAGTATGGAGTCAATCAGCACGGAAAGTGTAAAGAAGAGTGAGCAGTGCCTCCCAGCACTGTCAGGGGGGCACAGAGTCCTGGCCCACTGACCATGACCATGGACTGAGGCAGGCATGTACCTGCAATGGAGGTGAAGAGTTCAGACTATCCATCACAGCTTGATGGTAGCAACCATTAAAACAAGCCCATTCCCGCCTCTTGCTTTGATTCCAAGCAATCTCCTGATTAGAGTTTGCCTTTTCAGGTATTTTTGACTAAAGGGCAAAGACTAGGATGCTTAGCAAACATAAGCTCACTGGATAATTACACATTTCATTATAAATTAATAAAATTGGCTTTCTCCCTGTTGATTAATGGGATTATGTTCTGACCAAAAGACCTACTCTCACTGTGTTGAGAAATCAGGGGAGGTCTAGATGTTGGATTGCAAGGCACTGATTCATCCAGGTAAATGCCACTCCTTGAGGGTCACCTATGTGTGCGGCTGACCTTCCCCGGATCTTCCTCAAGCATCTGCTTGAGGAAGCATAAGGAGCATCTGCACCGGCATGAAGGTCAAGCACGGGGGTGGTCCAACCATCCTCTCTTCCATTCCCTCTACTCTGATTCCTGCAAACGTTGATCAAAGTCTACATTCCTTCCCTGGTTGTTTTTGTTTTTTTTTTTAACCAACAAGATGCGTGTGTATCCGCTGTACCAACACAGAACATCCAGGCCTTAAATGTCATTGCTGTGAAAAGCCAGTTAGCAATGAGCACCCCTGGAATTCTTGAGAACAAAGTTAACCTAATGCTACACTTCAACCAACCTCTGGGTAAAAGACAATTAATTCATGGAAACCCCAAAGCCAAAACAAGACCCACAATAAACCTAAGGTGTATTCCACAAGTCTCCTACCATTTGATTTCTTAAAGGAGGCACCCACTTAACGGAAGCCCTAAGGAGATCTGAAATAGGTTCAGTGCCTCCAGGAGTTTCAAAAGGATCTTTTCCGTACAGAAATGTATTTTGTCATGTGATTATGCTTTGCTCTTTCCACACAGAGTGATCTCTGAAGCTCTTCAAAATGTCAGCTTGACAATGTAGCCTGCTGCTGCTAAGCTCCGTGCCCTTCCTCTCTCTGCTTTAGTTTTCTCATCAGTAAAGGGTGTGTGTGGGGTGTGTGTGTGTGTGTGCTCACAGGCACGTGCATTGGATCTCTCTCCGTGGCACTTCTTGAGGCTGGCTATGAATGATATTTATGTGCATGCCTACCCTGTCCCCTGTGCCCTGTCTTCCACTTAACTCTAAATACTCTAGAAACAAGGGCTGCACCTTAACGTCGCTGAATCTGTCACAATTACTGCTACACTGTGATGCTTCAACAAACGTCCGTTCCTGTTGGCTCTGAGGATCCTCAGGTGAAGAAGAGAGGGACGCTCCTCAAGATGCAACTAAACTCTGGCTGTTGAACTTCCTGGTGACGTTCTTAAAAGTATCTTCTTACGTCTGCTGTGTCTCCTGTTCGTGGCACGATAGCAGATGCCCAAAAGATAGGTACTGACGAGATGCATAAATCAGCAAACAAACCCTACTTTGCCCCTAGAAAGTAAATGTAAATGAAGCTACAGGAACAGCAGCTGATGTGTGGCCGAGTATGTGAGAAACGTGATCAGATAGCATGGTGCACAGAATATTTCAAATCAGGTCTGTCCAAGAAAGATGTGTCACCTTTAAGGGAAGTATACATTTCCCCCCAGTTTAATTGAGAAATAACTGGCATACATCACCGTGTAAGTTTAAGGTGTACAGCGTGATGGCTTGACTTACAGATACTGTGAAATGATTACCACAAAAGGTTTAGCTAACATCATTTTCTCATAGATATATAAAAAAATAGAAAATAAAGAGGAAATGGAAAAATGCTTGGAAACATACAGCTTATCAAGACTGAATCAGGAAGAAGATAGAAATCTGAATCTGAAAAGACCAATTACTAGGGAGGAGATTGCATCAGTAATCAAAAACCTCCCAATGAAGAAAAACCCAGGACCAGATGGCTTCTCTGGTGAATTTTACCTAACATTTGAAGAAGTAACACCAATTCTTCTCAAATTATTCCCAAAAATGAAAGAGGAGGGAATACTCCCAAGCTCATTTTACATGGCCAGCATTATCCTGATACCAAAACCAGATACTAGGAAAGAAAACTACAGGCCAATATCCCTGATAAATATAGACGCAAAAATTCTCACTAAAACACTAGCAAACCAAATTCAACAGCACATTCAAAGGATCATTCAGGCTTCCCTGGTGGCGCAGTGGTTGAGAGTCCGCCTGCCGATGCAGGGGACACGGGTTCGTGCCCCGGTCCGGGAAGATCCCACATGCCGCGGAGCGGCTGGGCCCATGAGCCATGGCCGCTGAGCCTGCGCGTCCGGAGCCTGTGCTCCGCAACGGGAGAGCCCACAACAGTGAGAGGCCCGCGTACCGCAAAAAAAAAAAAAAAAAAAAGGATCATTCACCATGATCAAGAGGGATTTATCTCTGGGATGAAAGGATGGTTCAATATCTGCAAAGCAATCGAATTAGGAAAACTAATATTTTACAAGGACGCCAAGAATATTCAATGGAGAAAAGGCAGTCTCTTCAATAAATGGTGCTGGGATTATTGGATATCCATATGTAAAAGAAAGAAACTGGATCCATATCTTATGCCACTCACAAAAATTAACTTGAAGTGTACTGAGGCCTGGTAGTGGCTTTGCTCTGGGAGCCATCAGTCTGCCTGCCTACCTCTTAGCTTGAATGTCGCTGAGGCACACAGCTTCCGGAAGTTGTCACCAGCATGTTTTTTTTATCAGATGGGGCTGGAAGGCACCCTCCACAGCAGTGGGGCTGTGGCTCCACACCTTGCCTGGACATGGGCAAACCGGGCTCCAGGGCCAGCAAAACTCCTCATATGAGGGTCCCAATCAGGCAGATCTTTACCATCCAATTTTCCTGGTCTGAGTGTGCCCCGACTTGGTTCTGCTGGTTAGGACTACTACTTGGGCTCTGCAGGTAGGAACTCCGTTTCCAAGATTCAAGTGCCTGGTGTTGCAAACCCCTCCCCGCTTCTCTGTCACGGTCAGATTCCCAGGGGTTGAGCCCCACAGATTCCCCTGTGATCCCCATTGTGTGAGATCAGAATAGGGGCTCCACAAAGTGACCCACCATGCTGGGGGAAACTAGACGTCTCCCCGGGTTTTCTTTTCCTACTGGAGGAACCAGAGGCTCAGGTCAGACCTCTCTGGCATGGGGAGCGGCAGTGTGGTCAGCATGTAGCTTCTCCTCTTACCCTTCCAGTGCAGTCTGTCTTGGTCTCTGTGATGCAGGGGGTGCTTCAGCCTCACCCCTGTGTTCTACGATTCTCTCAGTAGTGTCCTGTTCTTCAATAGATGTTAGCTGTTCTTGTGAAGGGAGTGAAATGACCTATGTCGCCATGTTGGCGACATCTTATTTATACTTCCCGAGATACTCTTGCGAAGTATAAGCAGAAGAATTCTGGCGGATCTTTATTCTGGACCAACTCACTTTTCATGGCATCTGGGAAAACTAATGTTTGCTAATCTTCATTGTCAAAGTTCTCTTAATTCTAGACTAGCAGTGCTGTTTCTGCAGGAACAGATGGGTGGGTGCAGGTGGGCCAGATATTTAGATCTGCTGGAGAGGACAGACATCAAATGGTGTGACAACTGTGGGTCAAGGCCAGTGTGTCTTTCCCTGCCTCCTACGGACAGAGTTTGCAGGGGCATTCACTTTGTCTTATCAAGACAAACAATATTTGTGCTGCATTGCTTTTTTTTTTTTTTATTTTTTAATTTTTTTCCGGTACGCGGGCCTCTCACTGTTGTGGCCTCTCCCGTTGCGGAGCACAGGCTCCGGACGTGCAGGCTCAGCGGCCATGGCTCACGGGCCCAGCCGCTCTGCCGCATGTGGGATCTTCCCGGACCGGGGCACGAACCCGTGTCCCCTGCATCGGCAGGCGGACTCTCAACCACTGCGCCACCAGGGAAGCCCTGCATTGCTTTTTATTTGAAAATCAGTCAGCAGCAGCACTCAGCAGCAAGTGCTCTGGGGGACAATTTAGGGTCTCCACACTCTAAAAATGAAAAAAATAAAGTAAATAAAAATATAAACTTTTGGAGTTCTGAGAACTCCAAAAGGTAGGAATGAAGGGAATTTGTCAGAACTCTTGCAAGGACGCATTCTCATGCATATTTATCCACAAGCGATCCTGATGAGTTCTTTGCTATTTATCCCGTGGGACGACCTCCCTTTTACTTTTCCTGTCTTTCCTGCAAAGCAAGGTTTGGATGCTTCTCGCTGTGTGTGTTTCTCCCTCAGCCCTGCAGGTGGTGCTTCTGCTCCAGGGCGCTCCGGCTGCCCTGCTAGAAATAGATCCAGTTTCCTCAGAAGCAAGTACTCTCCACGTCACCTTATGTAACTAAAACGGGTAGTTTTCTATTTTGCTTTTAGCCAGAAACCAACTGTTCCTGGAATCACAGGGCCATTAGATTTTATAAAACTGAAATGAATACAAAGAGGCAGAGAATAAAAAAGAGAACAGGCTTTCATGATCGGGAGTTCTAGCCAACAGGTTTATGTGGGAGATGGATTTCGATTTCAGGATGAATCAGACAAGCAATACATACAAAAGCATGGTCTACCAAACAGAAATCCATCTTCTGGCCTCAACAAATTGATGGAAATTCCAACCGTGATGGATCAAACGTCAATCAAACACAACAGGGATTTGTGTAACGTTTTGTGTGCCGGGTGTGCTGATGGCTGCCTTGGTGTACCCTTGTGGGGGACACATCCCTGAGAGGGCTCTGTTCTTCCCGGGTTTCTCTGCTGTACTAGTGGTGTGTTGTGTGACTGTCAGTATGCTTTAGTGGAATTTAGCATCATTCGTCACAAAATCTCCCTCTGCCTGGGTCCCGACTCCCAAAGTATTGTGTTTTCACTGGCTGAGGTTGGACAGTGTTCCAGGCAGCTGTAGGTGGATTCGTCCGAGCATGGTGGCCACGCATGAGTCCAGCCTCCAGTCCACAACTTGTAGGACCTGAGTCCTAAAAAAAGCCTGTGTCCCTGGTCTTCCCAGTCATCACCCAGAATGCTAACAACTTTCATGTAAAAACCAAAAGCTGTCACACTGCATCAGAAGTACTGCTTTGTTGTCTGTCTCCACTAACCTGCGGGCTCTTTATTTTTCATCCACAGCGAGTATAGGTCCTAGTCCATAATAGGTGCTCAATAAACATGAATGATATACAGTGGAGAAAAGACAGCCTCTTCAATAAGTGGTGCTGGGAAAACTGGACAGCTACATGTAAAAGAATGAAAGTAGAACACTCCCTAACACCATACACAAAAATAAGCTCAAAATGGATTAAAGACCTAAATGTAAGGCCAGACACTATCAAACTCTTAGAGGAAAACACAGGGAGAACACTCTACGATGTAAATCACAGAAAGATCCTTTATGACCCACCTCCTAGAGAAATGGAAATAAAAACAAAAATAAACAAATGGGACCTACTGAAACTTAAAACCTTTTGCACAGCAAAGGAAACCATAAGCAAGACCAAAAGACAACCCTCAGAATGGGAGAAAATATTTGCAAATGAAGCAACTGACAAAGGATTAATCTCCAAAATTTACAAGCAGCTCATGCAGCTCAATATCAAAAAAACAAACAACCCAATCCAAAAATGGGCAGAAGACCTAAACAGACATTTCTCCAAAGAAGATATACAGATTGCCAACAAACACATGAAAGAATGTTCAACATCATTAATCGTTAGAGAAATGCAAATCAAAACTACAATGAGATATCATCTCACACTGGTCAGAATGGCCATCACCAAAAAATCTACAAACAACAAACGCTGGAGAGGGTGTGGAGAAAAGGAAACCCTCTTGCACTGCTGGTGGGACTGTAAATTGATACAGCCACTATGGAGAACAGTATGGAGGTTCCTTAAAAAACTACAAATAGAACTACCATATGACCCAGCAATCCCACTACTGGGCATATACCCTGAGAAAACCATAATTCAGAAAGAGTCATGTACCAAAATGTTCATTGCAGCTCTATTTACAATAGCCAGGACATGGAAGCAACCTAAGTGTCCATCAACAGATGAATGGATAAAGAAGATGTGGCACATATATACAATGAAATATTATTCAGCCATAAAAGGAAACGAAATTGAGTTATTTTTAGTGAGGTGGATGGACCTAGAGTCTGTCATACAGAGTGAAGTAAGTCAGAAAGAGAAAAAGAAATACCATATGCTAGCACATATATATGGAATCTAAAAAAAAAAAAAAAGGTCATGAAGAACCTAGGGGCAAGATGGGAATAAAGACACAGACCTACTAGAGAATGGACTTGAGGATATGGGGAGGGGGAAAGGTAAGCTGGGACGAAGTGAGAGAGTGGCATGGACATATATACACTACCAAACGTAAGATAGATAGCTGGTGGGAAGCAGCCGCATAGCACAGGGAGATCAGCTCGGTGCTTTGTGACCACCTAGAGGGGTGGGATAGGGAGGGTGGGAGACGCAAGAGGGAAGAGACATGGGAACATATGTATAACTGATTCACTTTGTTATAAAGCAGAAACTAAGACACCATTGTAAAGCAATTATACTCCAATAAAGATGTTAAGAAATAAATAAATAAAATAAAATAAAGTACAGTCTTAAAAAAAAAAACATGAATGAAATGAATGGCAGGGTACAGCCCAACTACAGAAAATTGTCAATAGATTGTCCGAAGTATTCTGGTGGAGGAGGCATAACACTGTTATTTATAAACCAATGTCATCTCATCTGCACCCACCTACTGTACCTGTTTGCAGAGATGTAACTTGGGTTCTAAGTGGGGAAACATGACAATAGATAATATATCTTTGAAAAATTATGTGACAGATACTGTGTTAAGCACTTATATAGTATCTCATTTAATGCTCACAACAATCTGTGAGATAAATATTGTTACTACATATTAAAGAGAAGAAACTGAGGCACAGAGAAGGTAAGTGATTTGCTCAAGGTCACACAGTAAGCTGCAGAGTCAGGGTACAAACACATGCAGTCTGACTCGAGAGCTGGTTCTCTGAATCATCACACTGTCCCGCCTCTCTTTGCTGTGTTGTGTCTCCGATTCTCTTAATGGAAAGCCTAAAGCGGCCACCACACTAACATCAGTGACTTCTTGCTTGAAGGTGGGTGATGGGGGGAGGTAGGCCTTATTCAACCATCTCAGTAGCTGATCATCGTGCTGTTCCTACACATACATCATCATTCACTAAGGGGAGGTTCTAGCCCCTTAGTTCAGAATTTCTGTTGTTCTTGGAACTTTCAAGTGCTTCTTGCAGATCCCATTCTCTAAATCGGAGGAATGAAATTACCTAATGAAATTACGATGTCTAGCTCTACTGGGACAAACAAAGCCCTAAATTGTACAATGGCTCCAAGGCAGTAGACATTCATTTCTTGTGCACACAAGTTTACGATCACTGCTGTCCTCCTAGGAGTGACTCCCGGACCCCAGATCCTTCCTTCTGGTCGTTCCACCTTCTCCAAGAGGAAGGGTGTGCATCTCCTTCCATCTAGCGACAGGAGAAACAGCACAAAGAGGTTTGCATGGAGGTTCTGATGGGCCAGGCCTGGAAGAGCACATATCACTTCTGCTCACGTTCCATTGGGCAGAACGTAGTCATGGGGCTGAATCCAACTGCAGAATGAACTAGGAATTCAATCGAGCCCTGCGCCCAGGAGGGAAAGGAAATGGGCTTGATCAACAGCTAGGCAGCTTCTGCCACACAGGCTAATCTTAGAATTAACAGAAGATGAAAACAATAAAAGAATTTCAAACCCCTTCATTATCTCAGTATATCGTGTATACTTTTCTTCTTTCTGTCTTTTAAAAGAGAGAACCATGACGTTGGAACTTTCAGGCTCTTCATTTTGTGTAAATAGATCACCATCCCTCTCCAAACGGGATACATGCAACCCATGAGGGGCTTATACGAAATAAAACAAAGCAAGAACTTGGACCGTCTCAATTTCTAGGGTGTTTTCATCCCCACAATGAGATCACTGCTCATCTCCTTCCACTGCTTATAGGTTATGGCCATGCTGGCAGGGGGATGCTGCACCCAGCAATTACTGACTTCTGCTTCTGCATTAACATTATAAGGGACATAACCAGTATTTCATACCATCCTCTGATGAGAACATAACCACAAGTGACGATGGCACAGAGGCAAAGTGCTGGTGGTGGCAGAAATCACAAAAAGATGAACGTATTCTGCGGAAGCAGGACTGGTGCCCACCCACTGGGCTCCTTGCTAGGCCCTCTCTCGACCCCAGGCTCCTGGTGTATCTTAGGACTCTGGGAGGCAAATTTGAAAACTACTGTTTAGAAAGCCACGTCAGCTGCTGTAAAGAGCTATGGAGGGACCGATAAAAAAAATCTATGCTAGTAACCCAGGAGTCAGTATTCCCACATCTACCTCTACAGCTGTGTTTTCCCAGTTAATAGCAACTATGTGACATTGAGGAGCCCCCCCCCCCTTTTTTCTTTACAAATTTATTTTATTTATTTTTGCCTGCATTGGGTCTTGGTTGCTGCGTGTGGGCTTTCTCAAATTGCGGCGAGCAGGGGCTACTCTTCGTTGTGGTGTGCGGGCTTCTCATTGCAGTGGCTTCTCTTGTTGTGGAGCATGGGCTCTAGGTGTGCAGGCTTCAGTAGTTGTGGCTCGCAGGCTCAGTAGTTGTGGCTCACAGGCTCAGTAGTTGTGGCTCGCAGGCTCTGGAGTGCAGGCTCAGTAGTTGTGGTGCACGGGCTTAGTTGCTCCATGGCATGTCAGATCTTCCCAGACCAGGGCTCGAACCCGTGTCCCCTGCATTGGCAGGAGGATTCTTAACCACTGTGCCACCAGGGAAGTCCAAGGAGCCCCCTTTTTTTTTTTCTTTTTTTTTTTTTTTTTGCGCTCTGCGGGCCTCTCACTGCTGTGGCCTCTCCCGTTGCGGAGCACAGGCTCCGGACGCGCAGGCTCAGCAGCCATGGGTCACGGGCCAGCCACTCCGCGGCATGTGGGATCTTCCCGGACTGGGGCACGAACCCGCGTCCCCTGCATCGGCAGGCGGACTCTCAACCACTGCGCCACCAGGGAAGCCCCCGAGCCCCCTTTTTTAAAGATAAACACTAGCTGAATGAAAAATGATTGATGGCTCTGTGTGGTCCTGTAAGCAGATCACCTTTCTATGCAACACTGGAGTCTTCTCAGGGCTTAGGCTCAGAGAAGCTCACAAGCCTTTGGACCAACCACCAGACACCAACTCCTATGTCACTTTCCACTGCAAAAAATGGGTATCTTGCTGCCTCTGCCAGAAACCCTGCGATTACGATTATACCTTTGCTCCTGCCCCCATCCCTTTCTAACTGACCAAATCAACTAATTAATTACGTAGGATCCCAATTGAGCCCATGTCTAAAATTGGATATACAGTGACTGGTAATGTAAGGCAGCAAAGAAATTGGACTAAGGCACTTCAATTATTTGTAAGCCTCTGTGATGAGTTAGCACCTTAAAGGATTTATCTTTTAGAGGATGTCCATATTCTAATTCCAGAAGACAGAATGTCATTGCACTAATCTGTTTCTATTCCCCCCCCCCCTTTCAGATTATAAGGATAATGATGCAATCATGCTCTCTTTTTTTAATCCTCAGCACCTCTCCTGGTGGTTGGCAGAGGTATTTAACAAACAGTTGGGGAAGCAAGACGAAAATAAGGAATGAATGAACCAAAGTAGGAAGAAGGGGGAGGGGGAGAGAGGAGGCTGTTTTGTAATACAATCTGAAATACTCTTTAAAGCCTTGTTGGATTTTCGCAAGAAGATACAAAATCAGATGAGCAGATACCCCTTTGCCCTTGACCCATGGATAAAATGAAAGTGAACCCAAGCCCTACAGACAGTAGCTTCCCCAGGCCTGGTTTAACGGCTTAAGTCCTTGATTAAGAACCAAGAGATGGGGATTGGAATTTGTCTTCTTTGCTAAATAGCTCAAAAGTTCTAGGCTCTGAATAGTGTACATCTCCTCATTTTCAACGTTTTAAAATGAGAATGGGACTTCCTGGTCTTTCTCCCAGAGAGGAGGTGGAAAGTCAGGGCAGGGGCAGGCTGTCAACAGGCTACAGGATAAAAAAAAGGGTAAACTAATTGGGAAAATGAAAGGACTCTACAAATGCAAAGTACTGCTGATGCAAATTCAAAATTTAACAGACATCGCCTATGACATTTTCATTTGCAATTTGCAAAATGCATTACTTTGGGTGTTCCAAGTTTAACTAAACCAAATAATATAGGTGTCTGCGTTTGCATTTGGAATGATACCTCAAAAAGACAACCAAAACCACTGATGTCCCTGAAATAGGGGCTGATAGCTTCACGGATGGGGAAACAAAGGCAACAAGTTACTAAGACCGTTTGGCTAGCCTCACAAATGATCAAGTGAACAGAGCCAGAAAATAATGACAATCCCAGCCACTGTGGGAGCAGTACCCATCAGATAGCATTCTTTTTCCCACTGGGTAATGAGGAGAAATCATCTGTGTACCCAAAATGATTCATTAATGAGCAGACTCAGAAAAGACCACGGTGTGTCAGCCAGCTCCCATCTTATGCCTGAGTCAGTCAGAGCAGCTTCCCTTAATTCTTCTCGACAGACTCTCAGTGCTTTTGTTTTATTTTTTGGAGGTGCCCTGAGTGGTCTCTGTGTAAGTATGACAAGCTTAAAAACAAAAACAAATTCCAAAAAATGTAAGTATGACACAACATTGTAAATCAACTAAATTTCAATTCAAAAAATTTTTTAAATGTAAATATGGTCAACTGTTCTCATAACAAGAAATTCTGGGCATCTAGTCCACTTTCTTTTATTCCTTTTCTACTGGCTTCCTATCAAAAGTAACCTTTCCTTCAAAATGTCCCAACTGCTGGCTACGCCTAGAGCCTACACGCTACTAAAAAATTAAAAATTAAATTCAACTAAACAAAGTGGCGAAACTCAACAGAAATATTTTCAAGCTGATTGGATCACAAATTCGTCTAATGCCCTCCCCCAAGGTATTGGGTAAATAGATATTTTCATGGACGCTGCTGCAGGGAGGAAAGGGGATCACTCAATTCTACAGCTACTGAAGAAGACGCTTGCTGTTTCTGAGTTAGCAGACTCTGAGCTTTGGGCTCCAAGCCTCCGTGCTAGATATTTTTATCCCCGTAAGATTTAAGAATGCAGTCAGTTCTTTCTATGCCTCATATTTTCACTTTCCCTCCACTGACTCTTAATTGCACTGCAAAGTCTTCTTTTTAGTTTGTCTGGTCATTTCCACCATGGCCCGGGGTGGCGAGAGCTGGTCCCTTCCGAGCCCACATCTCCCTTTACCAAGAAAAAACAAACCAGAAAAAACCCTCCAACAATGGCCTTAGCACTCTCCCCACACTTTCTCAGCCACAATGTAGTCCATCTTTACAAACCCTCCATGTCTTTTTTTTTTAAAAAAACTTTCCATTTATATCACTGTGGAGGCTTTCCCTGGGCCTCACCATCAGGTTCTCACCCGCCCCCAGACAGGGTGACTCACCCGGGAGAAAGGTCTGGGGTGGGAGGCGGGGCTGGGTGACTACCCGCCCCAAAGAGCCCTCCCCACACTACAACTCAAGCCCCAGAGAGTCAGGGTCCCTCTCTTGGCCTTGCCGCCAACTGGGACGCTGCTAAGAGGTGGTACCTCCTCCTTACCTCCTCGCCCACAGGTTCACATCTAAGGTCAGGCACGCTTCCAGAAGCCATCTTAGCAGTGTCTCGTGAACCCTCTGGGCTTCAGGCCTCTCAGGCTCCTTCCTTCTGGTTTTCAAATCTCTTTTAAGGACATGCAGACCTGGATTTGGATCGCCATTCAGTTCAAACCTGCGGGGTACCCGTGAGTTAAGCATCACCCCGCAGAACCCTCGAGTTAGACACCTCTGTCAGTGAATTACATCTCAGGCCCCAAAGCACCTGTCTCTGCTGCTTCCACTCCTACCTGACCTTACCTGTCGTTTTATTCTGCCTCATACACCGGAGACCATCGGTATTTGCTCGCTTGAGGGCCCAGATGTTCGATTCTACACTGCGAGGCACTTGCGCTTCTGTTCCGTCTTTTCATTCTCACAACAGTTGAGCGAGGCCGGGCAGGCGCTCACCAATTTTACAGAGTGGCAACCTCTGCCCAGAAGCCCTGTAATTTGCTCAAAGGGCCTCAGCTAGTAAAAAGTAGATTTTTTGGACTGTAATATTTTGAACTAATTTCAGGACACAAGCTGTCACTCACCGTCTGCCTGTGGGTGTTCAATTTGCTTCACGACTTAAGGGGGGCTGCTGTGGTGAGGAATTCCATCTAAGAATTTCACAGAATCCGTGAGCCGTGAGCCAAGGACTTCTCCCCAGGGAGTTCACCAGCCTACCCCACAATCAGCATCTCAACTGGACATCAAGACCCAACTCACTTCAGTTTTACAACACAGGGTTTTTTGAAGGAATGTGCATCTGTGTGTAGTTGTATAGAGAATGTACTTGTCTCACATATGTCCAAAAAAATCAAATATTTGTGTGTGGGGATTTAACACTGCATGAGAAACTCCCACAGGAATGGAGAGGGATGGGGGGGAAATTAACTCTGGAGTATGGAGTGTGGATTCCAGCTCAGCTTCTTATTGGGTGACCTGAGGACCTCCGGACCCTAACATATAGTCGGGGTCATTCAAAGTAAGCTCCAGTGCATCATACAAGATGTCCATATTCAATACCCAATAATATCCCGGATTAGTCAAATCAGATGTAGACTCACAATATTACAAAAATAAGAAGGAATGAAGAGCCCATCTGCCTGCAAGGCTGTTTTGATTATACTGTCTTGGGAGTTAATAGCTGTAAAATGATGGAGGACATCGGTGCCACTGAAGAAAATAGAGACACGCAAATTGTTTAAACGAGAGGCAAAGGAAACGATCACCAACTCTTTTGCTGAGGTGATCTAAAGACTTCAGAGAAACACGGAACAAAAGCGTATGACAGCGTTTAACACAAAACTGACTGCATTTATGCTACCTTGATCAGAGTTTTATTATTCTAAGTTGACATCCAACTGGGATCAGGAATCAGGCAGAAGAGAAGGGAAGTAAACATACAGAGTATCTCTCATCCTTCTTATGCTTTACTGACGGCCAGATTGAGTCAAATTGCTTCGTCCTACGCCTCACTTACCTACCACCAGCACCTCCCAAAGTCAGTATCAACAACAGCAACAGAGCGTGTAAATGCATCCATACAGCCCTGGGACTCGAAGAACCTCCAGGCTCACACTGGGGGAGCACTGCCAGCTTGCATCACAGGTGGCAGCATGCAGACTGCACAGATGTGGAACTTTGGGTGGGTTATTTAAAACCACAGTTAAAAGGGACTTAACTATTTGCGCTACACTGAAATTGCCTCTCCTGTACAGACCTAATCTGAATTTTAGAGAGAACAGGCTAAACTAACTACAACGTGTGCCGAACCATTGCAGTGACCATGTCACCTTGTAACTCCTAGTCAAAGACTAACACAGGATCATATATGGGGTGAGAGATGCGGGAAGAGGAAAACGGTTTACAGAGCATCTCCTATACCTCAGACTACCTGCTAAGCAGACATAAATCCTTAGGAATCCTCGTAAGAAATGGCATGAAGAGAGTCTTTTCATGGCTGATTTTACAGCTAAGGAAGCAGGCCCAAAGAGGCTCCAGATCTGGACTTGGAAGGCAGGTCTGCAAGAACCCCTGTGCTTTCTGAAATGCCTTGCTTCCTTAGAACACTTACCTGTGCCC
This sequence comes from Phocoena sinus, assembly GCF_008692025.1. Taxonomy (NCBI): domain Eukaryota; kingdom Metazoa; phylum Chordata; class Mammalia; order Artiodactyla; family Phocoenidae; genus Phocoena; species Phocoena sinus. Next base: position 19,571,975 of record NC_045764.1, read on the forward strand.
ATTAGACTCGAAGAACAGGGAATCCATGAGAGGTTAGACGCAGGAAACCATAATTTTGAATAAACGGTATTGATCCTTGTCCTCGGTGTTCTGGAATTCCCGCATCTGGCCATCTCTTCCCCATCTCGCGTCTGCTGTGTAAGATGCCAGCAAACACTTCCTGTCTTCCTCTGAAGGCATTGCCATTTTCTCTGCTACCCATGACCCATCTCTCGTCCCCTTTTTAATAAACACTTTATTTATTTTTTAGAAACTATTTTATTTATTTATTTGGCTGTGCCGGGTCTTAGTTGCGACACGTGGGATCTTTGTTGCGGCATGCGGGATCTAGTTACCTGACAAGGGATCGAACCCGGGCCGCCTGCACTAGGAGTGCAGAATCTTAACCGCTGGACCACCAGGAAAGTCCCAATACACACCTTAAATTCTTGTTGGGCAGAGGATACAAGATGCCTAGTCCTGCAGAGCAAAGGGAAACATCCACAAAATAAAAAGACAACCTACGGAATGGGAGAAAATATTTGCAAATTATGCAACCGACAAGGGCTTAATTTCCAAAATATACAAACAGTTCATATAACTCAAACAAACAACAGCCCAAAAAAACAAACAACCCAATCAAAAAAATGGGCAGAAGACCTAAATAGCCATTTCTCCAAAGAAGACATACAGACGGCCAACAGGTACATGAAAAGACACTCAACATCACTAATTTTTAGAGAAATGCAAATCAAAACCACAATGACGTATCACCTCACACCAGTCAGAATGACCACCATCAAAAAGTCTACACATAATAAATGCTGGAGAGGGTGTGAGTAAAAGGGAACCCTCCTACACTGTTCGTAGGAATGTAAATTGGTACAGCCACTATGGAAAACAGTATGAAGCTTCCTTAAAAAACTAAAAGTAGAGTTACTATATGATCCTGCAATCCCACTCCTGGGCATATATTCCAAAAAGATGAAAACCCCAATTTGAAAACATACATGCACTTCAATGTTCATAGCAGCATTATTTAGAATAGCCAAGACATGGAAACAACCCAAGTGCTCATCAACATATGATTGGTTTAAGAAGATGTGATATATATATCTTTGAAAATCAATCATATATATGTATACACACACACACACAACAGAATATTACTCAGCCATAAAAAAGAATAAAATAGTGCCATTTGCAGCAACATGGATGGGCCTAGAGAATAACATACTAAGTAAAGTAAGTCAGGCGGAGAAAGACAAATATTACGTGATATCACTTACTTGTGGAATCTAAAAAATGATATGAATGGGGGCTTCCCTGGTGGTGCAGTGGTTGAGAGTCCGCCTGCCAATGCAGGGGACACGGGTTTGTGCCCTGGTCAGGGAAGATCCCACATGCCGCGGAGCGGCTGGACCCGTGAGCCATGGCCGCTGAGCCTGTGCGTCCGGAGCCTGTGCTCCGCAACAGGAGAGGCCACGGCAGTGAGAGCCTCGTGTACCGCAAAAAAAAAAAAAAAAAAAAAAAAAAAAAAATATATGAATGAATCTATATACAAAACAGAAATAGACTCACAGACATAGCAAACAAAGTTATGGTTACCAAAGAGGGAAGGGGAGGGATAAATTAGGAGTATGGAATGAACAGATAGAAACTACTATACGTAAAATAGATACGCAAAAAAGATTTACTGTATAGCACAGGGAACTATATTCAATATCTTGTAATAACCTATAATGTAAAATAATGTGAAATATATATATATATATAAAAACTGAGTCATACCTGAAACTGACACAATATTGTAAATCAACTATATTTCAGTTCTTAAAAAAAGATGCCAAATTGGATTTGTAAGGGAGAGCTCATAATCAGAATTATACAGATCCAATTCTACCCTAACCAAAACAACCAAACTAACAAAAACCACCCAAAAACCTCTGTTAATAGAATTAAAACAAAACATGTTATTATAATCCTGCTTTCTTATACACGAAAGCTACAGTGAAACCTTACTTAACCAGATCTCCCCTAACTGGTACTCTGAATAACAACAATTTTTTTTCTGAATTCGATTTTTAAGAGAATGAAGCAATTGATACGCAAAACACATCAAGTGCTGACTAAAGAAAACAAATACCCGGCTATGTTCTGGAGTCTGGCTGTCCCCGACCCACCCCTCTAAAACTTCTATCTTTCTGCAGCTGGAGAAGTCTTATTTGCCTGTCAAATTCTAACTCCAAGATTTTGTGATGGGTAATGTCTTCCCAAACTACATGGTCAGTCCTTCCTCTGTTAACATCCCAGATAATTTTATACACACCTCTCTCTATTCTAGCACTTACCATCCTGAATGGCTGTTGTGTATCTACACATCTGTTTCTGCCTCTGCACCAAGGGGCAAGGCCATCATCTTCGGGTTCCCAAAACACAGTGCATAGTGGGTGTTCAAAAGTTGCTTGCATTCAAAAATAAATAAGAAAATTCACGAAAAATAGCTGTTTCCCATCTTCTATATCCATATCTACATTGCTGCACTGTGGTTCTTTATTTCAGAATGACGATGCTGCAATTTCCTAAATCGATAAAGATGAAATGATTTTCGTATAACTTACTGCTAAATAAGGATGCTTAGGTATTACAATGCATCTCATAAGGATGTTCGACTACTGATGAAATCATGAGTTTCTAGTTAACACTACTTTTGGTTAATCTGTTCAATTAATAAAAGCATTCTCATCCTGGAGGCACTCCAGCTAAAAAATTGCTATTCTTAGAGCAGCACAGACCATAAACCATGTTTGGATGAGACTAAAAGAAAGTATGTCTCAACCCTTGGCAAGAGAAATGAACAACTGAATTCTGGCCTAAGTCCTTGTTACAACGAAGACCTTCGTTCCTGGTTTCATTTACCTTGAACAGAGGTAGCTGTCAAATGGAAATGGCCAGCCATAGTCACAGCCAAAGACCAGACTGGTCTTCCTAAACCAGCCTATGTTATAAACACACGCATGTTCATGTAAATAAAACAAAAGTTGCAGAAAACAGTATTTTCTTATTCTTACCTACATATGGTAACTATCATTTTCTATTCTGTTGTTTTCTTTTTGTAAAGCCAGTTACAATCCACCAAACTGAATTCAAGATCAGATGGTGGGTCAAGACCCGAGTATGAAGAAATCTAATCTATAGTCAAAAGCCACCAATTAAGCAGCACACAAGTCAGCAGACCTAGTTTATCCCTGATCCCTACTGATCACAAATGATGGTATAGAGGAGACAGCATACTCAGTGCCTCTAAATTCTGATTACGTCTAACGGTTTTCACCGAGTCTTATTTCACACTTCTAGAACCAATATTACTACCAACACCACCACTGCAAGGGGATAATTTACTAGAACTAGAAGAAAAATAAGTGATATTTAACTCATGTTATAAATATACACTAAAAGTAGACCTTCCACGGGAGATGTATTAAAATGAATGCCATCAAATATTTAAAGGAATTATACAAACAATGCTTATCACCTGACAAACTTCACATCCTACCCCGCCTCCTACCCACAAAGTTTTACAGAATCCATTGTATTCCCAGCTGTCATTCTGTCAATTGTCAATCACCCAGAACAGGTACCTCACTTGATTTTCCACTCTTGATGACTCATTTCTGGGGAAATATCCCTTCTTTTTGAGTTATAACCTTAGGTAAAGAAAATAAGAGACTCTCGAAAATGTGACATCTTTTGGGAAGTCTGGCTGTGTGGACAAAGGTCTCAACTCAAAACTCCAAGGGCAGGTTACAGGGTCTGAGGACCCACATCTTTCATTTGTCCCTAGCCATTTTCACTCAGTGTTTCGTACAGAACTAAGATAATGCTATAATTGGTATAATTAACTCATGTTGCTATTCCAGCAGCGGTGGGTGACTGCTGACTGTAATCAACTACATTGATAGCATTTACTGATAACAGCAAAGGGCTTTACATAAATAATGTTCTATTCTTAAACCTTGCCCTAATGCAGCTGCTTCTTAAAATTCTATTTAAAAGGTTAAAAAGGAGGATGAATATAGCACAGCTCTGGGCATACCTGGGCAATAAGAGTTCATTAATATCACTAATTGGAGGGGCAGTTGTGTCCCTCATCCCACACACATCTACACACACACACACTCTCACACACACACACACTCTCACACACACACTCACACACACTCTTCAAAACAGCCAGGAAGTAAGTCAGAGAACAATACTGGTCTATTTTTGGCTCACCAAGAAAAATGAATCAAGTATCAAACCTTAGATGATTCATCCATGGAATTTATACCTTTGAATAAATATGAGAGTTTACTTTTTGACAGCATTTCACTTTTTTTTTTACATCTTTATTGGGGTATAATTGCTTTACAATGGTGTGCTAGTTTCTGCTGTATAACGAAGTGAATCAGCTCTACATATACTATTGAACTCTGTTATCTCACAAGGTATCTGGGCAATGGAGGGAAGATAGCTGTTTGTCATTTCCAGGTGGGTGCTATGGAGGCACCTTTCCTCACAGTGACTTGAGTCACCAGGAGACAAGAGCACTGCAGGACTTGACCCCCACAGCCCGTGGACCTGGTGGCTTCCACACAGGCTGTCCTGAGCCCTGCCAGTGGGACCCTTGGAGCCTTCCGCCACTTCTGCATATAAAACAGCAACTCCAGCAATGGCAGAATCTTTGCCTACGAGAAACCCTGGGCCCCAGCCAGGCTCCCAACTGGATATCACATGAATGAGAGAGAAGTTTCTGTCATAAGCCCTCAAGTCCTGGGATGTATCTGCTCTAGCAGGAAAGAACTCTAGATTTCCTTTCTAGGAGCAGGTGAGTATTACACCATGTGTTTGGAGAAAAATAAAACAGCCTAAATTTATACCAGGCTCCTCCAGTGAATACTAGCAAATGACCTGGAGTTCGTGGGAAGGTGGATATTTAAGAAACATTTCGAGATGTTTATCACAGAGATGTCACTTTAAGAAACCACATTACCTTGAACAAATTGACCTGGCACAGAGGAGGCAATCTAGCCCTCTGTTCTCCTCAGCCCTGGCCCAGCTGATTGGAAGAATTCTGAAGTCTGTTTAGGGGTGTACTTAAAAGCACGGAAATGATGACAATTAACTGCAATTAATTAACCAATTAAAATCTTTGTAATCTTTGCAGGTGTTTCGTTTTTTGCAGATCGCTTTAGATTTTAATTCCAGGGAATAAGCCACGGAAGTGAGGTTCATTGGAAACTAAAGAATAAGCTATAGGCAATTTAAAAAAATGAAAATGTCACCTTTTAAACAGCAGTATATTTCAATCATACCCAAGGGGGGAGCGGCAGGAATGATACTGAATTCAATAAATTTACAGTAAAAAACAAAAAACAGCTACCTTAGGGGCAATGTAAAATACAGCCCAAAGCAACTGTTGGAAAAATACGAGGATTTGCCCAGAATTTAGAGGAAATGATGGAATCATATTTGGGTTAAATAGTCCTAAAATCTCTCAAAAAGATTCTACCTTTTATATGTCCAAGAACCAGAAAATGATTCTCTTTTAACCTCCTGGCTCACTCCTTTGTTGCTAAATGTAAAGCAACAGAGATTAAAAAAAAGGAATTTGGGTTCGAGTTCAGCAGTGTTCTAAATATTTTGAGAGTGCAACGATGTTTCTTAAAATCAAGGACAAATGAAATACCCTTGACACAGGAGCACGTCCTGCATCTCCACTGAGTTAGCCTCTGGTTTTGGTCTGAATTTTGAACACTATTTGGGGAAAAATACCTTATTTTTGTGCTTTACATAGTTAGTAAAGAAAATTAAAATACAAGTACGGTCAGGCCTCATCATTTGTGGATTTCTTATTTGTGAATTTGCCTACTTGCTAAAATGGCTTTGGGACCCCAAAATCAATACTTGTGGCACTCTTGTGTCTCCCTCCCTCCCACCCTATGGGAACATATGTATATGTATAATTGATTCCCTTTGTTATAAAGCAGAAACTAACACACCATTGTAAAGCAATTATACTCCAATAAAGATGTAAAAAAAAAAAAATACTTGCGGCACTTCTGTGGCCATTTGGGGACATGAACAGAAGGGAGAAAATTTAAGTCCCAACTTACATATTCCCAGCTAAGGTTGAACAGAGAAAAGCTCTGCCTTCTTGTTTCAGCTCTGACTGTAAACCAGTATCCTTTTGTTGCAGTCGCTTTACTGCCACGGTTTTCACATCTTTGTTGCTGATTTTGCTGTTGAAAAAGGCCCCCAAGCATAGTGCTGAAATGCTGTCTAGTGTTTCTGAGCTCAAGAAGGCTGGGATGTGCCTTATGAAGGAAAGACACGTGTTAGATAAGCTTGTCCAAGCATGAGTTGTAGGGCTGTTGGCTGTGAGCTCAATGTTAATGAACCAACACTACATATGAAATGAGGTCTCTTTAAACAGAAGCACACAGAAACCAAGGTTACGTATTGATGGGTTCATGGAAATGTGACCAGAGGCTCACAGGCACCTAAGCCTCTTTTCCCCCAGGAGCAAGAGCTCAGGAATTACTAAATCAGTGTTCACAGTGACTTCATACATCTAAGAATCCCAGTGGATAAATTTCAGGAGTATCTACTGTTTCTGCAATTGAGGCATACTTGAAAACGTATCAATAGGGTACTATTTACAAAGTTACTACCATGAGAAAAGAGCAGCCATTCCAAGGCCATCCAAACTTTCCTATCAAACCAGCAACTCTTGCCAAATAATCCAAATGGGTTTTGTGAGATTTAGTGGGTTTGGAAACGACCAGAGCCACTTCCTGCAGATTGTCTGCAAAGCTACCCACCTTTCACACCACATGGCTGCCTCTGCCCCAAACCCTGGCCAAAACGATGACTGGCCAAAACCCAGACGAGAGCTGGAGGCTCAGTAACATCAGTGGAAATGCAGAAAGTGTGCCTGTGTGGAGGGTCTGGTCTTTCCCTTGTCCTTGATTTTTAAAAGTATCATTGCATTCTCAAAAAGTTTAGCAACACTGCTGAAGTTGAGCCCAGATTCCTATTCTTAATCTTTTCTGCCTTTCCTGTGGCAAGAGATTAGCAAGCAGGAGGTTAAAAAGTAGAGAATCGTTTCCTGGCCCCTAGAGAATCCCAAATTCTAGTTCCAGTTCTAGGACATATGAAAGGTAAAAACATTTCGAGAGGCTTTAGGACTATTTAACCCAAATCTGATTCCATAATTTCCTCTAAATTCTGTGTGAATAGGTATATTATCCTTACCCCTTACTTTGGGTTGTACTTTACCTTTACCCTCGGGTAGCCTGTTTTTACTACAAATTATGCTGAGTTCAGCATCATTTTTTTTCCTTTCTAAGTTCAGTGAAAAGTAATATTAGTGTGACCACAAACAAACTGCTTAGCTGGGAACTCTGATCCATTCTGAAAAAATCCAGGTGGATAAATATCCTAGAATATTAACTAACGCTGCCAAGATGGGACCATTTCTAACCCTGAGCTGTGTGTATTTATATAAAATTGACAGAGCTTCAAGAGCTGCTTTCTTGGAAAGCCCCATTCTCCCACGAAAGCAAGAATTCGAAATTTATTACTAGATCTACTTGTTCTACTGAGTAGAAGATTCTTATGTTTCCAAATATCATGAAGAGCATCAAGAATTACAAGTAGTGTTGACTCAGCAAATGACAGCTTGTAGAGAATGACATTTTCATCTATTAAGACAATTACTGATGAACATGAATATGAATATATAACTTAAGTAGATGGATATTTCTTCAGGCGTTCAGACTCCTGAGATAATTTTAAAGCAGTGACTTTCAAGCTTTTCCACCCCCAGGACAATGACTGAAAAATATCTGGGAAATATTCAAGCTCCATGTCTCTTTTATAAGTCAAAGGTATGGCAGGACTTCCAAAGAGATGAAATATTCCTTTATTTTTTTTAATTGACTACATTGTTACACAGATTATACTGCATACCGTTAAATTTTAGAGCCAGGCAGGACCGCAGTACCTCAATTGGGGGTAATCAAAATGTGGCCATAACTAACAAGAAGGGCGTCCATCGAGTGGTCTGTAAGCCCTTCTGCGTGAACTACAAGGCATTCCATGGTAACTAAAGCATGGACCCTACTATCTGATGTGAAACATCACCTTTTACTTACAATAATTAACAATGCCATTGTCATTGTCATAATGCCATGGCCACAGGACCATGGAGGAGAGGGGAGGGAGCAGGGAATGGGCAGAGATGAAGCTAAAGGGAGGAAGGCCCTGAGGATGGACGGAGGTTGAGGTAGTCGGAACAGTGGCTCTCCAAAGCTGTCCACATCCTCATCCCCGCAGCCCATGGGTCTGACCGGTTACATGGCAAAAGGGACTTTGCAGATGTGGTTAAATGAAGGATCTGGAGATGGGAAGACGAGCCTGGAATATGCAGGTGGGCCCAGTGTAATCACAAGGATCCTTAAAAGAGCCAGAGGGGATTCCCTGGTGGTCCAGTGGTTAGGACTCCATGCTTTCACTGCTGAGCGTCTGGGTTCAATCCCTAATCAGGGAACTAAGATCCTACAAGCTACATGGCACGGTAAAAAAAGAACACGTATTAAAAAAAATAATAATAAAATTTCTCTCAAAAAAAAAAAGAGCCAAGGAAGGAGCTATAAATGGTAGAGAGAGGAAGATGTTATACTGATGGCTTTGAAGGTGGAGGAAGAGGCTGGGAATCAAGGAGGGCAGGTGGCCCCTAGGAGCTGGAAAAGGCAGGGAAACAGATTCTCCCCTAGAGCCTCCAGGAGGAATGCAGCCCAGCTGATGCCTTGATTTTAGCCCAGTGACCCCCCATTTTGGACTTCTCACCTCCAGAACTGTAGTGGTGTTTTAAGCCACTTATGGTAATTTGTTACAGCAGCAACAAGAAACTAATACAGAAGCCAACATCTAAATGTCAGTGTCTAAGGGACTGAGATAGTGAGATGGGGCAGGATGCAGGCTGTTGTCAGTACTCAAGGGGTCCACGCTGGGTAAGTCAGGGACCCCACCCAGTTGGAAATAGAATCTTAGTGACTGGGGAAGGGTTTTGTCTGAGTCTCTGGGAACAGAGGTTTGGCAAAGGCTAGGCAAGTTCAGGCCAGGACCCTCGTCCCAACAGGGATGCCACCATAGTGATGGAAACCACAGCGGCTGCTCTGCCCCAGTGCTTGGGCATTCAAGAGGGCGACTGAAGTGAGTTCCTGCCCTGCCTTCTGCTGGAACTTTCGAGAAAAAAGGAGAGTTCCTTCCACAGGGTGAAGAGGTGAGTCTAGGGCTGTCAGCTGGAAAAACTGCCTAAAAAATAAAGGACTCAAGAGGACACAGAACTAAATGATGGATACAGATTTGGACCGAAATCCAGTTGTGTCAAGAAGCAAGTTTTACCCCCATTGACTTTTAGTGTTGAAGCAATACTTTGTGCTTAATCCACTGTGAATTGGATTGGGTTGTTAACTGAATGAGTCCTGAATAACACACAATTATTACAAAACTTCTCTCTTTTTCAAATAGAAGACATTAGCTCTCTGGCATTTTAATGAGGGCAAATAAATTCGGGGGGAAGTGGGGATGGAGGGGAGAATAAAGTCTGGAATATATGAGCCATGTCTTTAGTTCAGCCATCCCAATACTTAAAAAAACTCTCTGAAATATTTTTAAAAATTAAATAACACATGGGAATTGTATAACTATAGACAAATATATAAAGATGAAAACACATCACCTATTATTATAGGAGTTTCAGAAGAGAATGGGCAAGGTAGGGAAAGCAGGTTTAGCACTGGCTAGTTTGAATAATTTCAGTGATAATTTTAGTTTGAACAACTTCTAGAGTATAGGGCCTGTCTTAAATTGTCTAGCCCTGGGGGATAAGGGGTGAGAGGAGTATTGTTCCTGAGAATAAGAGCCCCACAGAGGAGGTAGTTAGGGTGTGGGCTCTGGGTTGGCCGGTCTACATACAGAAGGTGTCATCACAGGTAAAGCTGTGTACTATCTCTAGGAACTGGCTAATGCTGAGAAGGGCAGTCCCTCCAGGGTTAGCAAGGTCCCAAGATATCAAAACTTCAGAAACACATGGTTAATACACTGTCATATTACCCTATAATACTTTACCAGTGAGCTATTTTCTTGTTCGTGTATTTCTGTTCTGTTTATTTTCTGTTAGCCCCACTAGAATGTAAGCTCCTTAGGGCAGGATGACTATCTGCCACGAGCACTGCTAATTCCCAGCACCTACACCAGCAGACGATGTTCAGTCCATATGTATCGAGAGAATTAATGAATTTCTCTTCCTGGAATTGCTATTTCTGTCCCTTGCCCACTCTCCTATTTAAACGGCTTGTACTTTTCCTGTTGCTTTGCACTCTAATGAATACAAAAATTAAAGCTTGGTCAGTTATGTGTTTTGCAAATATTTTTTCCTGTTTCCCTTTTTACAAAAACTGTTTTTAGCCATAAAGAAGTTTTATTTTTATTTTCATGTAGTCTCAAAGTTATTAATATCATTCTTTATGGCTTCTGAGTTTTACGTCAAGCGTAGAAAGATTGAAAAAGTAGTATGATATTAGTATTTTACTATTTCATTATTTATATCTTTGGGACCACTAGAATTGATTTTATATTTATATAAAGAAATAAGGCAGAGATCTATTGTTTTCCTAAATTACTAGCACTATTTATTAAATAATCCACCTTCCCCACTGGTCTGAAATATTTTCTTTAACATATACCAAACTCTGTGTGTGTGTGTGTGTGTGTGTCTGTGTGTGTGTGTCTGTGTGTGTATGCTTATACACAAATATGTTTGTAATTGGGTGGGCGGAATGTCTATTTTCTGAACTCTCTCCTCTGAGCCTTACTAGTCTTGCAACAGTATCACATATTACATAAATCACTATGTGCTAATAGCCTCTATTCTAACCAGCAAGAAACAGGCCACACTTTACCACCAGATCACTGAAGGGGCTGGTTTTGCAGCTGAAATGAACAGCTGTATCAAAATACAGAAAAGGCTGTGAAGGGGAAATAAAATTACCAACACGTGAACTCAAACAGGTGCTTTGTTAATACGGCCCCTATGACGGAGGAAAAGAGTTCAACCATTTGGTTTAAATCACTTCACCTTTAAAAAGAAAAACAACAAGCAAACTAGGAGCTGCCAGGCCTGTCTCATCTCTCTCTGGAGTCAAAGGTGACACTACCAAACTGTGTCAGTCCAGGGGCCAAAGTGAGCTAGACAGGAAAGCCAGGGGTGGGAGGGCCCCACAGCTACGGGGGAGTGGACGTCACTTTGCTTCAATGTTTCTGACAATCTAAAAATTGACACTTACAGGATGTAAATGTTGGTTTGGTTATGGAAGGCTTCCCTCTCCTCCTCTTCAGTTTATTCACAGAACTTAATATTGTAGATTAAAATATAAAGAAACTGAGCCCCATGCCAAATATTTAAGCTCTCTGTCCAGAGTCTTTCTATCCCCATCCACAAATGCCCATTCACACCGTTGCTTATCACCTTCCCATCTGTTCAACTTCTCTGCTTCTAACACCTAGTTCATGCATCAGCCCAATTTCTGGAAGGCCCTTACCCACCCTGGCCCTTTGTCAGTTTCAAGCATCACTCTGAAGACAGGTTTCAAGAATCTGGGGGCAAGGAAAAGGAAGTTTCCTGAACCCTCTGTGTTGTTTCAGGAATGAGGTCTTCAGCCATACACGTGTGTGGGAACCTCTTATCGGTGGGAGCTGCGACTTGAGTTGAAATATTAAAGGAGTCAGGGCATAAACAGTACGTGGAACAGTGGCTGGCACGGTAAGTGCTCAACACATGGGAGCTCATCAATATTTCTGCCAGTTCTCCATGACTCTCGTCAAGTCTGTGGTCATGTGACATACGGTCATGGCAATGTTTGAGTGAAGCTGACAGGTCCAAATGGACATCAGAGAGAACCGACCAGTCCTTGGTGCATTATGGGTCAGTGCTACTGTCAAGACCAAATCATAAACCAATATAAATATCTCTCAGCATCCATGATCCCTGAACATTGGAGAGCTCTCTGTGTGTTAATGCCTTGTTTACTTTTAATCTTTCGATGAAATTGTGAACCCCGGAATCAGAATGAACCATAAAAATGACAAAATCTAGGGACTTCCCTAGTGGTCCAGTGGTTAAGTGGTTAAGACTCCATGCTCCCAATGCAGGGGGCCCGGGTTCGATCCCTGGACAGGGAACTAGATCCCAGATGCTGCAACTAAGAGCACACGTGCCACAACTAAAAGATCCTGCGTGCTGCAACTAAGACCCAGTGCAGCCAAATAAATATTTTAAAAATTAAAAAAAATAAACAAAGACAGGATCAAACTACATATTTATTGTAAAAAAAAAAAGACAATCTAAACCTTATTTTGTTTTCCATTTAATGAGAAAGTGAATATAAAGACTTTTATAAATAGTAGGCTCAGCTCAAACCAATTTCTAATATCTACACTTTTGTGAGAAAACCAGTTTATCTATGCTTTTAACTGAGTTTCCTGTTCAACAGTACTTTAAATTTTAGATGAGGGGTGAGAAAGAAATGAAACCTCTTCATGAAGCAGGCTGTCCAACTGCCATGAGGAGAAATAGGTTGTTATTAAACAGTATACTTTGTTTAGTTAATGAGTCTATTTAACCAACTAATAGAGAGTAAGCTCCTTTTGAAAGGGAAGGGAGCGGCGAGGGGAAGAAAATTGAGTGAGTTATGAAAGCTGGTTGCTATGGAAACCTCCTCTGTGAAAAAATATAGTCACCCCATAGGGTGGTCATAATCTCTCTTCTTTTCGGTTTAATCCAAGTTGTAGGAAGCAGGAAGGCAATGGTGGGACATTAATCTCCCTCTTCTAGAGGCTTATATAAGACGGCTGAGAAGGGAACTCAGTACTTCCTTTCTCAGGAGCATAAACAGCCTTCTAAAAAGTCTGGAAGAATATAACTCATTGCACAGACGTCTGAGGATAAGTTAAAGCTGTAAGCGGTTTGGAAATTAAAGGAATTCTAGGCCCTTGAAGGATCTACACCACCTCACTGACTTGCAGATCCCAGGGATTCTGGATGAGTTTTCTACCCAAACATGGCAGGGAAAAACTGCCAATATTGTAACTGTAATATCAGGGCATGGAATCCTATTGAGTTGTTTGTAAGCCTTTAAATCTTTCTCTCCATGATTCATCTTTGAGAAGCTAAACAGAGGTTAGTAATTAGCAACTGGTTTGCATTTTTTCTTGTTTCAATCAATTACTGCTTCTTTAAGGATGAACGCAGACTTGTGTGGCCAGATGCCCTTACACTATGATTGAGTCATTCGTACCAAATGAAGCTTTGCCAACTGAGCCACAGGCCACTCGACCACCTGGTAGCCAGGAGGGATGTCAGGCCTGGAAAGAACTAAACAGCCCCTGAAAGGCTACTCTGGAAAACAAGAGGACACATGTCACAATGGTATCATCTAAACTTACAAAACAAAATTAGAACATGGAAATACTTTCTGAGCAGAGCTTGGATCGAAATAGTATTTCATTCATCTTAATCCCCGGCTGGTTTTCATCATGTCCACTTCTGGGGAGCAGGGATGATTTGTTTTCAACCAATCTGAACAGACCAGAGACCTGCATAGATGTAGGTCATTAATCAAATGTATTTACAGCCATGCTCAAAGTCACAAAAGTCTCAAAATCATAAGAAGTGCAACACACCATTCTTGGGCTTACAAGCTGAGATGTCCCTGAGATGCTGTCAGGGAAGAACGTGAGGATAACTGGCAGAGAAGCACAGCCTGTTACAGCCACACAGTTCTTCAGGGGGAAAGCCACGCTTCCCAGCTACTGCAACCCTCAGCTGCTGTGAACTTCAGTGTTCCCCTCTTTTTTATTTATCTCCAGAATTGAGAGAAGTGGTCTTTATTTCAGTCAACTGCTTGCTCTCTTGCTTGCACTGTGGCGAACGCTGCCTCCTGTTCTAGCCTGATGCCTAAGCCCTTTGCTTTGGACACTCCTATGCTGTACACACACAGAGGCCTTCAGTTTAGTTTAGTGATGTGATCATGAGAAAATGTAATTCTGCTGGGATTGAGGTGCCAGTCCTGGTCACCCATCAACCATTTCACCTTACAACAAAATGAGAAGCTCATAAATTCACATAGGTTCCATAATCATATATTAAACTCACAATTAAACAGCATCTTTACTGCAAACGTACAACCCAGTAGGGAGAGAACAGATGTAAACATTTCTGGCATACAATTCTGGGGGCACAAGACAGGCAGCATTGGGTTGAAAGGCTCTTTGTCAAAACAGACTGGGCAATATTTTTTTCCTGAGCGTAGACTCAAAAAAATCAAAGGTTACGGGTGATCCTGAATCAACATGAATTGTTCAGTGAGATAATTAAAGGCCCAAATCATTGGGAATCATGCAGAATCTAAAAAACAAACAAAAAAATGGTCATGAAGAATCTAGGGGCAAGACGCGAATAAAGACACAGACCTACTAGAGAATGAACTTGAGGATACGGGGAGGGGGAAGGGTAAGTTGGGACGAAGTGAGAGAGTGGCATGGACATATATACACTACCAAACGTAAAATAGATAGCTAGTGGGAAGCAGCCACATAGCACAGGGAGATCAGCTCAGTGCTTTGTGACCACCTAGAGGGGTGGGATAGGGAGGGGGGGTGGGAGTGAGATGCAAGAGGGAAGATATATGGGGATATATGTATATGTATAACTGATTCACTTAGTTATAAAGCAGAAACTAACACACCATTGTAAAGCAATTATACTCCAATAAAGATGTTTAAAAAAAAAAAACAACTTAAAATAGAACTACTATATGACCCAACAATCCCACTCCTGGGCATATACCCTGAGAAAACCATAATTCAAAATGACACATGTACCCCAATGTTCACTGCAGCACTATTTACAATAGCCAGGTCATGGAAGCAACCTAAATGTCCAACGACAGATGAATGGATAAAGATGATGTGGTACATATACACAATGGAGTATTACTGAGCCATAAAAAGCAACAAAATTGGATCATTTGTATAGATATGGATGGACCTAGAGTCTGTCATACAGAGTGAAGTAAGTCAGAAAGAAAAAAACAAATATCGTATATTAATACATATATGTGGGATCTAGAAAAATGGTGCAGATGAACTTATTTCCAGGGCCGGAATAGAGATGCAGACGTAGAGAATGGACATGTAGACATGGTTGGCGTGGAGGGAAGGGGAGGGACGAAGAGGGAGATTGGGATTGACATATATACACTACCATGTGTAAAACAGATAGCTTGGGAACATGCTATAAAGCACAGGAAACTCAGCTCGGTGCTCTGTGACGACCTAGATGTGTGGGATGGGGGTAGGTGGGAGGGAGGTCCAAGCGGGAGGGGATATATGTGTACATATAGCTGATTCACTTCGTTGTACAGCAGAAACTAACACAACACTGTAAAGCAATTATACTCCAATAAAAAAAATAAAAGTAAATAAATAAAATAAATGAAAAAAAATCATATCTTCAAAAGCACCCCATATCAGCACACAGAAGTAACCACATCGGAGCATAATATTTCCACATATATATGGCATACATGGTGGAACTTACAAAGTGTGAACAATGTTGATTTCTAGATGCTGACCTGAGCATCCAGAACTTTAGAAACAAGATACTCCTGTGCAACTATGTTGTTTTACTTGCAGATGCCACCGTGCAGGGGTCTGGCTGTTACTCACTGTTACTCATTGTTACTCTAATCCAGAAAACTGTGCCCTTCTCTGCACAGTAGATGCATCAGCTCTCTGGGTCACATGCAGAGTGGGTGGGTAGCTGTAGCTGGGAGATGATGGGACAAAACAAGATACATTTGAAGGGCAGAAGCAGGCTAGCCTTCAAAATCTCCTGCAAAACTTCCCTAGAGTCCAAAATTCCCATTACTGTCCACTCAGTTGTTCTCAAGACGCAAGTCTATCCACCTCCGGGCACTCGCCAGTCCTTAATCTTCCATGACTTTGTTTGCACAACCCAGAAACGCCATCTCCTCTCTCTCTCTATCAAGCCTGGGATGACTGAGAACAGGAGACAGTGAGTCACCACCGAGAGGTGCTGGGGATGACTTTTCTGAATATAAATATGCATAATTCTGTGGCTGGAGAACTATTCCTGGAAACAGATGATGAGCCACTCAGGCTCTTCATAAGGGGTCCAGGTTGATTTACTCAGTTAAGCCAACTGCGCTTCTTGGGAAGGTAGATATTTGAGCAAAGTTAATAGTGTAGTTATTATTGATTTATGGTGGCTCTTCCTAATATAAGGGGGCAGTCCCTTAGCACTGAGTCCTTGTAAAAGATGCTAAAGCTCAGGCTTGTCTGGTGTTTCTAAATAGTTCTAACACATATCTACACTAAAGGTCACAGTTCTGGTGCAGTGCAGTTAGCAATGACTATCGTTAGATATTGTTGGATAACGTTTGGAAGACAAGGCTTAAGTCTTTAGGAGCCTTTGAAAAACACGATTCACTTGCAGCCCTTGCTGGAATCTCAGGAGGCAGCTACTCCATCCCCACTTCTATCTGGGATATTAAATATTAACCACCCTAGATGAATATTTATTTTACAAAGTAAAAGGTAACCTATTTCAGGCTGTCTATTTGTAGTCCAGCTACAAAATACGGTTTATGACAACAATCTCTATAAATCCTTTAGGACCTCTATCTATATTATAAATAAATACTCATATAAAATTTGCCATTTTACAGTCTTAATTGAGTAGAATTCTTAACTGAATAGATTACACTGTTATAGAAATTATAAGATTATGAGGTTACATTTCTTCAATTATCCCTTATTTCTTGTTAACTATTTTAAAGACTGTGGAAAACTCCGTGGATATTGTCAAAATTTGGGTTTGGTTTCTGGTGTGTGTATGATAATAAATTTGTGGTATTACATGTGAAAACAAACAATCCCTATTTCCAGGGTTCAGAGCTCTTAACGCCAGAACCAAAAAACCCAAATAAATAAAAAGGATCATGAGTGAAAAAATTTTTGCCCAATTCCCAATATCTTCTGAATATATTCTCTTAGTTCTTTCTTTTCATTATAAGTATTATAAGTGAGAATGATTTTTAAAATAAGCAGTCATTTAAACATTATTTTAGAACAATCCAATTATTTGCATACTTTTTAGTATTTAGATACATGAATTAATAATCTCCTACTATACTCAGGAATGGATAAAAGATTTAGCTACCTCCTTCAAGGACCTTTACCAAGGGTTTATAACCTAAAATAGCTGGAGTCCTTTCTTTCAAATAACTTGGCATCCACTGGCAGGAAATGTTCTGGTTGGGACTTCCTCTGCACTGACCCCATGTCTGACCCAACACAGTTTATCCCCCTGCCCCGCCCCCATCCCATCTGAGCCTACAAAGATGCAGTTCGGACAGATGTCACTGATCCGTTGAAAGCCCCTGGCGACTCAAGGAACTCCACTCTTCCAGGGAGAATGATGGTTTCTTAAACCATCAAGATGTTAGAAAACACTTCCTGCTGCAGCCCGGTTCCTGCACGGGAGCCTCTCTGACTTCCCGTAAGCCTTACAAATCGGCCTACGGGCTCTGTGGTTTGTGCCCCAGTGACATCTGTGTACACCACCCTCTCGCAGACAAGAAATTCCCCTTCTTTAACGATGCATCTTCCTTATGCTTCATTGGTTTGCTTTAAAGGCACCAGATGTCAAATCTGTATGCAATGCAACCTCATCCCTTTTAGAGGGCACTCCTGCATCCATTATGAGTGAAAACACCATGTGTAGCTGCCCTGAAATGTTTTCAGTCTCATGTGCTTGTCACTAGGGGTCTGAATAAATGGTTATTGGAGGGGAGATGAAAAGAAAGGTATGATGTTGAATGAAAATGCTTACGGACAGGTTACCTTATTAGAATGTTCCACAAAAAAAAAAAAATCCTAGATTCCTAAATTCATTTCCTTAATAATCATTATTACAGACCTATTAGGTTCCAGGCATTGGGATAAACCTTGAGGATGCACAAATAATAAGACAATGTTTTCAAGGCACTTCCAGTTAGAAGAGACAGATGTGTGGGCAAGTAAGAGCAGAAAGAGCACAATGAAGTCATTTACAAGAAGTGGGAAAAGACAGGGAGGATTGGTTTCATTCCTGGAGAGAAGCAGGCCAGAAAGAGTATCACAGCTAGAACTACTGTATAATTTAGTATCTAACTAGCCTATTTAGAGAATGAAAGAAGCTACCGAAGTTAATAAAACCATACAATGTCTGAAATTTTTATTTATGCACTGACAATTGGTTTATCACATAGGTAGGCCTATGAAAATAATTTTGTTTAATAACTATTTTCAGAAATAAACTTATTTCCAAAAAATTAGAATAACCTACATCCATGTACGGAAACACTTTTAAAAACTTTTTAGTTGCTTGTCTGAATATCAGAAAATACTGTAAGTAGAATAATTACTCTCGGAACATAGTTACATATTTTAATCAATTGTTAATTCATATCCCTCTCCAAATCCATATTTGAAGAATTCATTTTCTCCAATGTGGATCTGTTATTTTTAATTTTTTCATAAGATCGCTTACAATCTTCTATACAGATTGCCAACAAACACATGAAAGGATGCTCAACATCACTAATCATTAGAGAAAAGCAAATCAAAACTACAATGAGGTATCACCTCACACCAGTCAGAATGGCCATCATCAAAAAATCTACAGACAATAAATGCTAGAGAGGATGTGGAGAAAAGGGAACCCTCTTGGTCTGTTGGTGGGAATGTAAATTGATACAGCCACTATGGAGAACAGGATGGAGGTTCCTTAAAAAACTACAAATAGAACTGCCATATGACCCAGAAATCCCACTACTGGGCATATACCCTGAGAAAACCATAATTCAAAAAGAGTCATGTACCACAATGTTCACTGCAGCTCTATTTACAATCGCCGGGACATGGAAGCAACCTAAGTGTCCATCAACAGATGAATGGATAAAGAAGCTGTGGCACATATATACAATGGAATACTACTCAGCCATAAAAAGAAACAAAATTGAGTCATTTGTAGTGAGGTGGATGGACCTAGAGACTGTCATAAAGAGTGAAGTAAGTCAGAAAGAGAAAAACAAATACCGTATGCTAACACATATACATGGAATCTAAAAAAAAAAAAAAAAAGGTCATGAAGAACCTAGGGGCAGGACAGGAATAAAGACACAGACATAGAGAATAGACTTGAGGACATGGGTGGGGTAAGAGTAAGCTGGGACGAAGTGAGAGAGTGGCATTCACATATATACACTACCAAATGTAAAATAGATAGCTAGTGGGAAGCAGCTGCATAGCACAGGGAGATCAGCTCAGTGCTTTGTGACCACCTAGAGGCGTGGGATAGGGAGGGTGGGAGGGAGACGCAAATGGGAGGAGATATGGGGATATATGTACATATATAGCTGATTCACTTTGTTATACAGCAGAAACTAACACACCGTTGTAAAGCGATTATACTCCAAAACAATAAAAAATCGCTTACAGTCTTCAAAGTTGCAATTTACAATCACTAAGTTTGAAACTGTGAACACCTCCAAGTGGATCTTCTCTATCAACCATAATATTTTTAACTTGGAAACCACTCTGTAAGTTGCTTTAATACCTAGTACATTCAGAGCAAATCCTGCTAAACAAAAACATTCTAAACTGTAAATTTTAAATCGAATACATAAAGACTCCAGCCCAAGTTTTTTTTATAGTTACTGTCATTTTGCTACCTTTCTTGGACAAATACTACCTTTCTTTGATAAATAAATACTACCTTTCTTTTAACAGACAAACCCTGTCAAGTCAACTGTCTCTGTTGATGATTTTTACAATGTTTTTCTGTGTGTGAATGCTGCAAAATGATCAGCCTTCCCAATCTCAATCCAGTGCAGAACAGACATAAAATTACCCAATTGAAAATAGGAGCTCCACTAAGACACTGCCCACAGACTGAGTTATTCCAGAGAACAATCACAGACTTTCAAAACTCTTATACATTCTTTGAGCTCTCATCATGAATTTGTTCCGTTTCTTTCTTTCATAGGGATGTGTTTCAAGTTTTGTTTTCAATAACTGCAATTTGCTAAAAACGTCAAAAGCTGCTGGTGTTTTGCACTTAAATTGTTGAACAGTTTGATGAAAGATTTCCAACTGCTTTTCAACCAATACAGCCAAACTCTGGGGGGATTTGTTTACAAAGAAGTTCGATACCATTTTAGTATCCTTATGTTGATTTACAAAGTACCATCCTTAAAGGCTCATACAGTTCTAATATCCAATCGTTGGAGCAGGTAGCTTAGAAGAATGATAAACGTATAGAGTTAAGTGGAAAACAAGAGAATGGAAGAAGAATCTTGCCAGAATCTCACAAAAGGAGAGCTGAGCAGTGCTGGGACTGGGCTGGGATTGGAGACCATTTAATTTTCAGCAGCTCCAAGCCACTCACATGTGTCCTATCCCCCAGCAGTACCCAGCAGCCCTGATGTAGGAACAGAGGATGCAGGCAGTTACAGTGATGTCGAGTTTTGCATCTGCAAGATGGATACAGCAGGCAAAGAAGGAAGGATGTTGACCGCAGGGATACTGAAAGGGTTTAGACTGGGTAAGGAAGCCCAAGGAGGGAGGCACTGGGGGGCTCTCCATAATGCCAAGGAAGAGACAAGAAATAAAAAAAATTGAGGGATTATTGTCAGCAAGGCTGAAAACAGAGATAGAGTGGTGAAGATCAAGATTAAGATTAAGAGCTGAAGCAACTTCGGGGAACACCATTCTGGAAAGTGCCCAGGGGGTTGTGTGATAGGAGAGGAGCTGGCTGAAAAACACTAAAGGTTTATCATGTGGGTTGTCCACAGGGACACTGAAGGTACCACACTGATCATCCTGAGCACAGACATTGGGGGAGGGGGTAGAAATCGATGCATCAGACACCAAAGTCTGCAATGTATAAAAGAAGGCTGGGTCAAACAGTACAGAATTCCAGTTATAAGTACCGGGATGTAATGTACAACACGGTAAATACAATTAATGCTGCTGTGTGTTATGTATGAAAGCTGTTAGAGTAAATCCTGAGAGTCTTCATCACAAGAAAACAATTTCTATTTTTTAAATTTAAAAAATTTCTATTTTTTAAATTCTTTTTTTTTAAATTTTGTAAATGATGGATGTTTACTAAACGTATTGCGATATCACTTCATGACATACATGAATCAAATCATTGTACTGTACACCTTCAACTTACACAGTGCTGTATGGCAAATCTATCTCAATAAAACTGGAATTAAAAAAAAGACAATGGGGGCTTCCCTGGTGGCGCAGTGGTTGGGAGTCCGCCTGCCGATGCAGGGGACGCGGGTTCGTGCCCCGGTCTGGGAGGATCCCACATGCCGCGGAGCGGCTGGGCCCGTGAGCCATGGCCGCTGGGCCTGTGCGTCCGGAGCCTGTGCTCCGCAGCGGGAGAGGCCACAACAGTGAGAGGCCCGCGTACCGCAAAAAAAAAAAAAAAAAAAAAAAAAAAAAAAAAAAAAGACAATGGGCAGCTGGGAGAAACAAGGATGGGTGGAGGAGAACAGAGCTTCAGAGTCTGAGCCAAAAAGGAGCAAGGATTTTTATTTCAAGATGTAAAGTTTTCTCTTTCTGACTTACTTCACTCTGTATGACAGTCTCTACGTCATCCACATCTCTACAAATGACCCAATTTCATTCCTTTTTATGGCTGAGTAATGTTCCACTGTATATATGTACCACATCTTCTTTACCCATTCCTTTGTTGATGGACATTTAGGTTGCTTCCATGTCCTGGCTATTGTAAGTAGTGCTGCAATGAACATTGGGGTGCATGTATCTTTTTGAAGTAAGTCAGAAAGAGAAAAACAAATATCACATATTAACTCATATATGTGGAATCTAGAAAAATGGTGCAGATGATCTTATTTGCAAAGCAGAAATAGAGACACAGATTAGAGAACAAATGTATGGATATCAAGGGAGAAAGAGGGTGGTGGGAGGAATTGGGAGACTGGGATTGACACATATACACTATTGATACTATGTATAAAATAGGCAACTAATGAGAACATACTGTATAGCACAGGGAACTCTACTCAATGCTCTGTGGTTACCCAAATGGGAAGGAAATCCAAAACAGAGGGGATATATGTATATGTATAGCTGATTCATTTTGCTGTACAGTAGAAACTAACACAACATTGTAAAGCAACTATACTCCAATAAAAATTAATTTTAAAAAATGTAAAGTTAATCATCCAGATCTAGCAGAATTGTAAACGCCTGCTTCCAAAGAGCAACCTGAGAACATCTCCATAATCCCAGCCATTCCCATTCGCCCTGCCCTGTAAAACATCAATTTCCTATCAATCAACTTTCCTACATTCATCAGGGCTGCCGAACCAGCTTCATCACCAACATGCCTTATTTATAAAGCCCCATGGATTCAAAGAGATAAGACATGGTTTTAAAAATATCTGGGAAATGGAGTGGCTGGGCTAGCAAACGCAGAAAACCCAACTACAGTACTGGATTTCTAACGTCTGCACTTGTTTCATGGAGTTTTACACCGAGAAAATGGAAACAGCAAATGAAACAGACTACAGAACTTTAGACCTGAGACCTTAGGCTTGTCTAAAACAAGTAAACAAACAATAACAATAAGAACCCTCCACTTTATAGACAGACCAGGGAGGGCAGGTGCTGGGCTGTCACGGGACTCGTCAGGGGCAGGAGGGAGCCTGGCACCCCGTGCCTGCCAGCTCCGGTCCCGTGCTCTTTCCATTTGCAGCACCCCTAAATGAAGTCCTTAAATAAGCCCTGTGAGATCGCCCCCAAATCTCCTACCAGATGCCTGACAAAATCTCCCAACGGGACCGTGAGGGAGTTTACACCGAAGAGCCTCAACTTTCACCATGAAGTAATCTGAAAATCATCTGGATTTCCACAGTTCCAAGGAAGGGGCAGTGATTCCCTCAAAAGGACAGAGTTGGGGTTGGATTAGATTATTTCCAAGGTTAGCTTGGGCTACATCCCATGACTCAATAGTCTGCCCTGAGGAGCTCAGATTGGCAATTCAGGATATGATCACTGAAAAGTAAATGCACCACATCAGTAAACTGTGGAGTGTTCTAGAACTCCCCCCTTAGACTCCTTCCCTGCTACCCCCTTCCTCCTCCTGAACCCAGGCCGCACTCAGCGTGGCCTCCCACTCCTCTCAGGGCCCTTCTGTTGAGTGGCTCACCTGCCCACTGGCTCTCCTCCGGCCTCTCAGGCCCCCTGATCTTCCTCCACCACAGGGCGCAGCTGCTCACCCCCATCCTGTACCTGCGGTTGTACTGCCAGGATGCTTTTTCTGACAGCCACACACAGGGCTGGCCACAGCATTTGCTGGGCCCGGTGCAAAATAAAACTCTACATTCCTTGTTCAAAAAACAGGAAAACTTTTTTTTCCTTTCTTCTACTGTCTCGCACTCAACCTGTCATGGTGGGTTTTTTTAATCTGTTATTTAATGTCACACTCCTTCGGTCACAGGGATACTCACCTGCGGGGTGAGTGCAGACCCTATAGCACCTGCGGTTCCGCCTACACTGGCGTGTGAGTTGCAAACATCTGAGCAGACCCCCCCGCTTATGCCCAGACCCCCACTGGGTGGGAACAAGGGAGAAGGTGTCCGGTGGGAAGGTGACAGGACTTGGAAATTGATGTGAGCCAATGCTCCAAGTCCCTGGGACTTTGCTTACAAAACACAAATTCAGAGTCAATTATTAAGAATTTTAAGATGGCAAGTGCAAAGAACTGAACCCCAAGCATGGGACCCTCCTGGGCATGGGGCTCTGTGTGCCCACACTGGGCACACACCCATGAAGTCAGGCCTAGCCACGTGGCTCATTACATCACTTTCTCCGGGTCTTTGCTCAAATGTCACCTTCTCAGAAAGGTCTCCCCTGACTGTATATAAAATAGCAAACCCTCACCCACCTTCCAGCATTCCACATCCCCCTGACTTTACTTTTCTCGATAAACTTTACCACTGTCTGGTATATACTAACTTGTTTATGAAGTGAACTGTTTATCTGTTGTCCCTCTCTTCTGCTGTAATGTAAGCTCTATAGGGGAAGGGAATTCGTTGTATTCATTGCTGTATCCCCATGGGTTAATAAAGCCAGACACACGTCAGAGGCTCCAGAAGTACTCGTTGAGTAAATGAATGAATGGTTATCATAATGCATAATGACCGGTACACATTTAAAATGTTACAGAATTTCAGGAAAGAGCGAATCTCTGTGGCCTGGTCCCCTGGGACCACAGATGGTGCACATCTTACATTTTAAAGAGGAGCAATTTTATACAATGATTTCTTTCTGCAAGGTTTGTGCAGAATGCTCTGGGGTCACAGGTCACTTCTAGTGGAGGTGACACCCTTGGGTGGAGGGTGATTAGGACTTAGCCAGATGGATGTGCTGGGCATGGGGTGGGCTGGGAGGCTGTACTCCAAGCTGAAGGGCTGGTACAAAAAGAGGCATTAAGGAGCCTGGGCAGGATAATGAGGGGGTTTAGTCTGACGGTCTAAAAAAAAAGAGAGGGTCTAGATGCCTGAGAAGAGGAGAAAGAGCATTTTAGAAACTGGGAAGACATGAGAGAAATCCTAGGAAATTGGTTTGCTTGGAGTAGAGAGCCCATTTCCTTTAATAAGTCATCAGACAGAATTGTAATTCAGGGGCATCTTAAACCAGAATGTCTAATCCGATGTATTCAGAAATTTATTACTGCATAGGCACACTTTTTACAAGCTCCAAATGTTTATATACTAGGGAATTAGAAGCAATGAAGTCCACAGTGCTATCTCTATTTTTTATTTTATAAGCTCCAATTGCTGACTCTACAGCATTACCTGTATCCTTAAATCAAATAAATATGTGTACAACATGTAAGTTAATAAGTGGATGATTTCTGAAATTGATGTTTTATATTCTACACATGCTCTACTCTTTATGTACTTTTATGGATTCTCAAATTTGAGTATTAGTGACCAGATGTTACCTACCAATATTTTTACAATTGTTCTATAATGTATGGGATTTTTAAATTGTGCATACTTTAAAGAACTAATTAGATTTCATGAAAGATGTTCAATTTCATTCAAATTGGATAAAATGGGTAAGATGTTGTTTAGAAAAGTATTATAAAAATCTTTACAACAAACGTGATTGCATTAAAAACATGGTTATAAAAAGTCAAAACTGTGAGAGGACCTTCAAGATGGCAGAGGAGTTAAGACATGGAGATCACCTTCCTCCCCACAAATACATCAGAAATACATCTACATGTGGAACAACGCCTACAGAACACCTACTGAATGCTGGCAGAAGACCTCAGACTTCCCAAAAGGCAAGAAACTCCCACGTACCTGGGTAGGGCAAAAGAAAAAAGAAAAAACAGAGGCAAAAGAATAGGGATGGGACCTGCACCTCTGAGAGGGAGGTGTGAAGGAGGAAAAGTTTCCACACACTAGGAGGTCCCTTCACTGGTGGAGACAGGGGTTGGGCTGGGGTGGGAAGCTTCAGAGCCACGGAGGAGAGCACAGCAACAGGGGTGCGGAGGGCAAAGCGGGGAGATTCCCGCACATTGGATCGGTGCCGACCAGTACTCACCGCCTGAGAGGCTTGTCTGCCCACCTGCTGGGGCGGACGCACTGCGGGTGGGGGGGGGGGCGGTGCTGAGAGCTGAGGCTCGGGCTTTGGCTTCGGAGGTCGGATCCCAGGGAGAGGACTGGTGCTGGCTGTGTGAACACAGCCTGATGGGGGCTAGTGCGCCACAGCTAGCCGGGAGGGAGTCCAGGAAAAAGTGTCGAGCTGCCTAAGAGGCAAGAGACCATTGTTTTGGGGTGCACGAGGAGAGGGGATTAAGAGAGCTGCTTAAAGGAGCTCCAGAGACGGGCGCGAGCCGCGGCTAAAAGCGCGGACCCCAGAGACGGGCATGAGACGCTAAGGCTGCTGCTGCCGCCACCAAGAAGCCTGTGTGCGAGCACAGGTCACTATCCACACATCCCTTCTGGGGAGCCTGTGCAGCCCGCCACTGCCAGGGTCCCGGGATCCAGGAACAACTCCCCCGGGAGAATACACGGCGCGCCTCAGGCTGCTGCAATGTCATGCCGGCCTCTGCCGCCGCAGGCCCGCCCCGCATCCGTACCCCTCCCTCCCCCCGGCCTGAGTGAGCGAGAGCCCCTAATCAGCTGCTCCTTTAACCCCGTCCTGTCCGGGTTGGGAACAGACGCCCTCAGGAGACCTACACGCAGAGGCGGGGCCAAATCCAAAGCTGAACACCAGGAGCTTGTGCGAACAAAGAAGAGAAAGGGAAATCTCTCCCAGCAGCCTCAGGAGCAGCGGATTAAAGCTCCACATCAACTTGATGTACCCTGCATCTGTGGAACACCTGAATAGACAACGAATCATCCCAAAATTGAGGTGGTGGACACGGGGAGCAACTGTACACTTGGGGTTTGCTGTATGTGACTGACTAGCTTCTGATTTTTATACTTATCTTAGTACAGTTTTTAAGCACTTGCTATCACTGGTGGATCTGTTTATTGGTTTGGTTGCTCTATTCTTTTATTTTTTTATTACTTAAAAAATTCTTTTATTTCAATAATTTAAAATTTTTTTATTTTATTTTTTTATTATTATTATTTTCTTTCTTTTTTTTCTCCCTTTTCTTCTGAGCCATATGGCTTACAGGGTCTTGGTGCTCTGGTCGGGTGTCAGGCCTGAGCCTCTGAGATGAGAGAGCCGAGCTCAGGACACTGGGCCACCAGAGACCTCCTGGCCCCACATAATATCAGTTGGTGAGAGATCTGCCAGAGGTCTCCATCTCAATGCCAAGACTCAGCTCCACTCAATGACCAGCAAGCTAAAGTGCTGGACACCCTATGCCAAACAACTAGCAAGACAGGAATACAACCACACCCATTAGCAGAGAGGCTGCCTAAAATCATAATACAGACACCCAAAAAACACCACCAGACGTGGTCCTCCCCACCAGAAAGACAAGATCCAGCCTCATCCACCAGAACACAAGCACAAGTCCCCTCCAGCAGGAAGCCTGCACAAGCCACTGAACCAACTTTAGCCACTGGGGACAGACACCAAAAACAACAGGAACTAGGAAACTGCAGCCTGTGAAAGGGAGCCCTCAAACACAGTAAGTTAAGCAAAATGAGAAGACAGAGAAATACACAGCAGATAAAGGAGCAAAGTAAAAATCCACCAGACCAAACAAATGAAGAGGAAACAGGCAGTCTACCTGAAAATGAATTCAGAGTAATGATAGTAAAGATGATCCAATATCTTGGAAATAGAATGGAGAAAATCCAAGAAACGTTTGACAAGGACCTAGAAGAACTAAAGAGCAAACAAACAATGTTGAACAACACAATAAATGAAATTAAAAACTCTCTAGAAGGAATCAACAGCAGAATAACTGAGGCAGAAGAACGGATAAGTGACCTGGAAGGTAAAATAGTGGAAATAACTACCACAGAGCAGAATAAAGAAAAAAGAATGAAAAGAACTGAACACAGTCTCAGACACCTCTGGGACAACATTAAATGCGCCAACATTCGAATTAGAGGGGTCCCAAAGAAAGGGCATGAGAAAATATTTGAAGAGATTATAGTTGAAAACTTCCCTAATATGGGAAAGGAAATAGTCAATCAAGTCCAGGAAGTGCAGAGAGTCCCATACAGGATAAATCCAAGGAGAAACATGCAAGACACATATTAATGAAATATCAAAACTTAAATAAAAACAAAAAATATTAAAAGCAGCAAGGGAAAAGCAACAAATACCATACAAGGGAATCCCCATAAGGTTAACAGCTGATCTTTCAGCAGAAACTCTGCAAGCCAGAAGGGAGTGGCAGGACACATTTAAAGTGATGAAAGGGGAAAACCTACAACCAAGATTACTCTACCCAGCAAGGATCTCATTCAGATTCGATGGAGAAATTAAAACCTTTACAAACAAGCAAAAGTTAAGAGAATTCAGCATCACCAAACTAGCTTTACAAAAAGTGCTAAAGGAACTTCTCTAGGCGGGAAGCACAAGAGAAGGAAAAGACCTACAATAACAAACCCAAAACAATTAAGAAAATGGTCATAGGAACATACATATCGATAATTGCCTTAAATGTAAATGGATTAAATACTCCAACAAAAGACATAGACTGGCTGAATGGATACAAAAACAAGACCCATATATATGCTATCTACAAGAGACCCACTTCAGACCTAGGGACACATACAGACTGAAAAGTGAGGGGATGGACAAAGATATTCCATGAAAATGGAAATCAAAAGAAAGCTGGAGTAGCAATTCTCATATCAAACAAAATAGACTTTAAAATAAAGATTATTACAAGAGACAAAGAAGGACACTACATAATGATCAAGGGATCAATCCAAGAAGAAGATATAACAATTGTAAATATTTATGCACCCAACATAGGAGCACCTCAGTACCTAAGGCAAATGCTAACAGCCATAAAAGGGGAAATCGACAGTAACACAATAATAGTAGGGGACTTTAACACCCATTTTCACCAATGGAAAGATATCTGAAAGGAAAATAAATAAGGAAACACAAGCTTTAAATGACACATTAAACAAGACGGACTTAACTGATATTTATAGGACATTCCATCCAAAAACAACAGAATATACTTTCTTTTCAAGTGCTCATGGAATATTATCCAGGATAGATCATATCCTGGGTCACAAATCAAACCCTGGTAAATTTAAGAAAATTGAAATTGTATCAAGTATCTTTTCTGACCACAACACCATGAGTCTAGATATCAATTATATGAAAAAATATGTAAAAAATACAAACACATGGAGGCTAAACAACACACTACTAAATAACCAAGAGACCACTGATGAAATCAAAGAGGAAATCAAAAAATACCCAGAAACAAATGACAATGAAAACATGATGACCCAAAACCTATGGGATGCAACAAAAGCAGTTCTAAGAGGGAACTTTTATAGCAATACAATCCTACCTCAAGAAACAAGAGAAATCTCAAATAAACAACCTAACCTTACACCTAAAGCAATTAGAGAAAGAAGAACAACAACAAGAAAAAAAAAAAACCCCAAAGTTATCAAAAGGAAAGAAATCAAAAAGAACAGATCAGAAATAAATGAAAAAGAAATGAAGGAAACATAGCAAAGATCAATAAAACTAAAAGCTGGTTCTTTGAGAAGATAAACAAAATTGATAAACCACTAGCCAGACTCATCAAGAAAAAAAGGGTGAAGATTCAAATCAACAGAATTAGAAACGCAAAAGGAGAAGTAACAACTGACACTGCAGAAATACAAAGGATCATTAGAGATTACTACAAGCAACTATATGCCAATAAAATGGACAACCTGGAAGAAATGGACAAATTCTTAGAAAAGCACAACCTTCCAAGACTGAACCAGGAAGAAACAGAAAATATAAACAGACCAATCACAAGCACTGAAATTGAAACTGTAATTAAAAATCTTCCAACAGGGGCTTCCCTGGTGGCGCAGTGGTTGAGAGTCCGCCTGCCAATGCAGGGGACGCAGGTTCGTGCCCTGGCCTGGGAAGATCCCACACGCCACGGAGCGGCTGGGCCTGTGAGCCATGGCTGCTGAGCCTGCGCGTCCGGAGCCTGTGCTCCGCAACGTGAGAGGCCACAGCAGTGAGAGGCCCACGTACTGCAAAAAAAAAAAAAATCTTCCAACAAACAAAGGCCCAGGACCAGATGGATTCACAGGCAAATTCTATCAAACATTTAGAGAAGACCTAACACCTATCCTTCTCAAACTAATCAAAACATAGCAGAGGGAGTGAACACTCCCAAACTCATTCTACAAGGCCACCATCACCCTGATACCAAAATCAGACAAAAGATGTCACTAAAAAGAAAACTACAGGGCTTCCCTGGTGGCGCAGCAGTTGAGAGTCCGCCTGCCGATGCAGGGGACACGGGTTTGTGCCCCATTCTGGAAGATCCCACATGCCGCGGAGCAGCTGGGCCCGTAAGCCATGGCCGCTGAGCCTGCACATCCGGAGCCTGTGCTCCGCAATGGGAGAGGCCACAACAGTGAGAGGCCCGCGTACCGCAAAAAAAAAAAGAAAACTATAGGCCAATATCACTGATGAACATAGATGTAAAAATCCTCAACAACATATTAGCAACAAAATCCAACAGCACATTAAAAGGATCATATGCCATGATTAAGTGGGGTTTAACCCAGGAATGAAAGGATTCTTCCATAAATGCAAATCAATCAATGTGATACACCATATTAACAAACTGAAGGATAAAAATCATATGATAATCTCAACAGATGAAAGAAAAAGCTTTCAACAAAATTCAGCACCCATTTATGATAAAAACCCTCCAGAAAGTAGGCACAGAGGAAACTTACCTCAACCTAATAAGGGCCATATATGACAAAACCACAGCCAACATCATTCTCCATGGTGAAAAACTGAAAGCATTTCCACTAAGATCAGGAAAAAGACAAGGTTGCCCACTCTCACAAGTATTATTCTACATAGTTTTGGGAGTTCTGGCTACAGCAATCAGAGAAGAAAAAGAAATAAAAGGAATCCAAATCGGAAAGAAGAAGTAAAACTGTCACTGTTTGCAGATGACATGATACTATACATAGAGAATCCTAAAGATGCTACCAGAAAACTACTAGAGCTAATCAATGAATCTGGTAAAATAGCAGGATACAAAATTAATGCACATAAATCTCTTGCATTCCTATACACTAATGATGAAAAATCCGAAAGAGAAATGAAGGAAACACTCCCATTTACCACTGCAACAAAGAGAATAAAATACCTAGGAATAAACTTACCTAAAGAGACAAAAGACCTGTATGCAGAAAACTCTAAGACACTGATGAAAGAAATTAAAGATGATACCAACAGATGGAGAAATATACCATACTCTTGGATTGGAAGAATCAACATTGTGAGGATGACTATACTACCCAAAGCAATCTACATATTCAATGCAAACCCTATCAAACTACCAATTGTATTTTTCACAGAATTTGAATAAAAAATTTCACAATTTGTATGGAAACACAGAATAGCCAAAGCAATCTTGAGAAAGAAAAATGGAGGGGCTTCCCTGGTGGCGCAGTGGTTGGGGGTCCGCCTGCTGATGCAGGGGACGTGGTTTCATGCCCCAGTTTGGGAGGATCCCAAGTGCCGCGGAGCGGCTGGGCCCATGAGCCATGGCCGCTGGGCCTGTGTGTCTGGAGCCTGTGCTCCGTGGCGGGATAGGCCACGGCAGTGAGAGGCCCACATACCGCAAAAACAAAACAAAACAAACATGGAGCTGGAGAAATCAGGCTCCCAGACTTTAGACTATACTACAAAGCTACAGTAATCAAGACAGTATGGTACTGGCACAAAAAGAGAAACAGCTCAATGGAACAGGATAGAAAGCCCAGAGGTAAACCCACACACATATGGTCACCTTATCTTTGATAAAGGAGGCAAGAATATACAATGGAGAAAAGACAGCCTCTTCAATAAGTGGTGCTAGGAAAACTGGACAGCTATATGTAAAAGAATGAAATTAGAACACTCCCTAACACCATACACAAAATAAACTCTAAATGGATTAAACACCTAAATGTAAGGCCAGACACTAGAAAACTCTTAGAGGAAAACATAGGCAGAACACTCTATGACTTAAATCACAGCAAGATCCTTTTTGTCCCACCTCCTAGAGAAATGGAAATAAAAACAAAAATAAACAAATGGGACCTAATGAAACTTAAAAGCTTTTGCACAGCAAAGGAAACCATAAACAAGATGAAAAGATAACCCTCAGAATGGGAGAAAATACTTTACAAACAAATCAACGGACAAATGATTAATCTCCAAAATATACAAGCAGCTCATGTAGCTCAATATCAAAAAAAACAAACAACCCAATCCAAAAAATGGGCAGAAGACCTAAATAGACATTTCTCCAAAGAAGATATACAGATTTGCCAACAAACACATGAAAGGACGCTTAACATGGCTAATCATTAGAGAAATGCAAATCAAAACTATAATGAGGTATCACCTCACACTGGTCAGAATGGCCAACATCAAAAAATCAACAAACAATAAATGCTGGAGCAGGATGTGGAGAAAGGAAACCCTCTACACTGTTGGTGGGAGTGTAAATAGATACAGCCCACTATGGAGAACAGTATGGAGATTCCTTAAAAACTGAAAAATAGAAATACCATACGACCCAGCAATCCCACTATTGGGTATAAACCTCAGAAAACCGTAATTCAAAAAGAGTCATGTACCACAATGTTCATTGCAGCTCTATTTACAATAGCCAGGACATGGAAGCAACCTAAGTGTTCACTGACAGATGAATGGATAAAGAAGATGTGGCACATATATACAATAGTATATTACTCAGACATATAAAGAAATGAAACTGAGGTATTTGTAGTGAGGTGGATGGACCTAGAGTCTGTCATACAGAGTGAAGTAAGTCAGAAAGAGAAAAACAGATACCGTATGCTAACTATGGAATCAAAAAAAAAAAAAAAAATGCTTCTCATGAACCTAGGGGCAGGACAGGAATAAAGACACAGACATAGAGAATGGACTTGAGGACACGGGGACGGGTAAGGGTAAGCTGTGACTAAGCGAGAGAATGGCATGGACATATATACACTACCAAATGTAAAACAGATAGCTAGTGGGAAGCAGCTGCATAGCAAAGGGAGATTAGCTCCGTGCTTTGTGACCACCTAGAGGAGTGGGATAGGGAGGGTGGGAGGGAGACGTAAGAGGGAGGGGACATGGGGTATATGTATACTTTTAGCTGATTCACTTTGTTACACAGCAGAAACTAACACAGCATTGTAAAGCAATTATACTCCAAAAAAGATGTTAAAAAAAAGTCAAAACTGTTGTAAGACACAAAGAAGGACATTATACATTGATAAAAGGATCCATTCACCAAGAAGATACACACATCAAACATGTATTACACATCAGAGCTCCAAAATATATGAAGCAAACATTGAAAGGACTGAAGGAAGAAACAGCTCTGTAAAAATAGGAGGAGACTTCAATATGCTACTCTCCATTATAGACGGAACAGCCAAACAGAACATCAATAAGGAAATAGAGGCCTTGAACTACAAGCCCATCGGATCAACAGACATACACAGAACAGAGCATCCAACAACAGCAGAATGCACATTTTTGTCAAGTTCATATGGAACATTCTCCAGGATATGTTAGGCCGCAAAACACAAAAAAATTGAATAAATTTTAAAAGATTGAAATCATACAAAAGTATCTTTTCCTATCACAATGGAAGGAAAGTAGAAATCAACAGTGGGAGAAAAACTGGAAAATTCACAAATATGTAGAAATTCAACAACACACTCAAACAGCCAATGGGTCAAAGAAGAGATCACAAGGGAAAGGAGAAAATATCTTGCGACAAATGAAAATAAAAACACAACATACTAAAACTTATGGGATTCAGGAAAAGCAGTGCTAAGAGGAAAATTTAGTTTTAAGTGCTTACATTAAATAAGGAAGATCTAAAATACGTGATTGTATGTTGGCAATTTCAGACAGCTGAACCTGGTAAAATTGGTTCATCATTATCTTGGACCTTGGCTTTTCTCTTTTCTTTCCTCCTTAACTCTCTAAACTCTTTAACCCTCAGTAGGTTTTCCAGTGGCAGGAAAAATAAAAGCATATTAAGTAATTAGCCTGGAGGATGACAAAGAAGCAGCAGCTGCAGTATTGGCTTTGCCTCTGCCCAGGTCTCCAGCCGTATCTCCCACCAAGATGTCACACAGTTCCCCATCCTAGCCAGACTGAGACCCCACAGGACAAAACCGCATACAGGCTGAACCCCCAAAGGCAGACCCCATCAGACGGAGCACCTTACGGATGGCACCCCTCAAAGACTGAACACTCCACAGACTGGACCTTCCACGGATTGAACTCCTCCCAGACTGGATCGCTCACAACAGACTGGATCCCCCATAAACTGAAACCCGCAAAGAACAGAGCCCCACAGACTGGACCCCCCCTACCTTCTAAACCCCTCACAGATTGGACCCCTCGTAGACTGAACCCCTCACAGACTAAACCTCTCACAAACTGAAGTCCCCAAAGGCTGAGCCCCACACATCCCACCCAGGCTCCTTAAAGCCTCTCTGTGTGACAGCCCTTCAGCCTGGAGCATGGCTCCCCCCACCTACACCATGCCCAGCACATCTATCTGGCTACGTCCTAATCACCCTCCACCTAAGGCCGTTTCCTCCACTGAGGACTTCCTGGTGATCCAGAGCTCCCTGCGCAAACCTTGAGGGGTGCAGTGCTGGTGGGTTATGATTGCTCCTCCACAAAGAGAGCCATGGAATGCCCCGACTGCACCTCATGTGTGTCCCCCAAGCCCCTGCCCACCCACCCAATACTGAACAGAGGCCACAGGCCCTCTGGGCTCTCAGTTAGTGCCTGTTGTGAACAGGGAGAAGATTTGGGTAAATTATATGTAAATATATGAAGGTGTCATAGTCAGAAACACTTCTGTCTTCATTATTATGCTTGGCTACTTACAAAAGACTTTCTGTTGGGAGTCATAATTTGTGTTCTAATTAAAACTGTTTCTGGGAACACACAGTATGAATTATGAATACAATATCCACATGAAATAACACTGGCAACCCACAAATAGGGAACTGTTCAAACAGATTCATGCACCAGCTAGTGGAGTAGATAAATCATATTTCCTCTTGGAAGCTGCATATATTTTTGTGTCTTGGACTGCTCAGGAATCGAATTAACATTCTTGAAAGAACGTGTGTTTAATCATTAGTTTTCAGGCTCAGCGGGCAACTAGTTGTACATATCTTAATGCTGTCCTGGAATAAAAGGACTATCAGAAATATTAGAAATCTCTCTGTCTCGCATGGAATATGCACAATGCAGCAAATCACAATACTGGTAAAACACGTTCATCCATCCCTTCATTAGTTGAAAAAATTAAGAAAGAAACACAATCACTGCTGTGAGTGAACTGAGATTGGTTTAGTGACTTTCTGTGATATTATGCAGTAAATTTTATTCCCCTCACAAACTACTACAATATACAGGGCATTTTATAGTTAGCTAAGCATTTATGGAATCATAAGTAATACATTTTTCAAGGTAAACTGAACTATTCACATTAATATTACCTACAAGATTTTTTCCTAGAAAATGTCATCAGTGTATTGTATTACTTTCATTAAGTGTATTCACTGGGTCACTTGCTGGCTTGGATAAATGATCCAAGTTTTCTGCTCAGGTTCTTCATGTAAAATTGGGATAAGAGTTGCTCCTGAGGATTTCCATGGCGGTCCAGTGGTTAAGACTCTGCACTTCCAGTGCAGGGGGCATGGGTTTGATCCCTGCTTGGGGAACTAAGATCCCATATGCCACACGGCACGGCCAAAAAATTTTTTTAAATTAAAAAATACATATGCTGTATGCAGTTTAAGTTAAAAAAAAAAAATTGCTCCTGAGTTTGTGATAGGATTAAATGAGTGAATAAGTGTTAACCACTATTCCTATTATATGTAATCATTAATGGAACAAATATTTCATAAGTGCCTACCGTAATATGCCAGCATGCTTCTAGCAGAGAACAAAGCAGAGATACGTTTTCTGACGGTGACAAGTGCTACAGAGAAAAATCAAGCTGGGCAGGGGGCCAGGAATGAATGTGTGCATGGCAAGAGATGGTAGGGAGAGGTGCTATTTCACAGGGGCGCTGGGGAATATCATCTCATTGAAACGGTGACATTTGGTAGAAATTCTAATATTTCCATCATGGCATGAAGATATCAAAGAGACAGTGTTCCAAGCAGAACAAAGGTCCGTCGTGGCACAGGCGTGATGTGTCTGAGGAACAGCAAGGTGAATGAAATAATGAGAGAGGAGTGGGGGGGCGAGGTCAGAGAGGTGACCAGGGGGTCTGGACACAGAAGACCCTGGAGACTGCTACAAGGACTTGGTCTTTGCACTTCCCTGGTGGTCCAGTGGTTAAGGCTTCCCGCTTCCACTGCTTGTGGCTTGGGTTCAATCCCTGGTTGGGGAACTAAGATCCTGCATGCCACACGGTGCGGCCAAAAAAAAAAAAAGAAAAAAAAAAGGGACTTGGTCTTGTACTCTGAGATGGGAAGCCAGTAGGAGTTTTCAAAAGGCATGACAAGGTCTGGCTAACATGATGAGAAAGACCAGTGCAGTGGGGAAAGGATGGGAGAAGAAAGATAAGTTTTATCCATGATGGTGGAGATGAAGAGAAAGTGGCTGGATTCTCTAGATAGTCTCGAGTTGGTGACCACAGGGCTTGCCAATGGATGGGACTGTAGGGCCTAAGAGAAAAAAGGTGAGTCAAGGAAGACTTTGGGTTTTGGCCTGAGCAACTGGAAGAAAGAAGTTTACCATTTGCTGGGATGAAACAGACAGCAGGAGAAAGCAGATTTTGTGAAACATTCAGGAGCTTACTTTGGATCTGGTGAATATGATAACCTCAAGCCCAGCTTGTGGGCTAACACCCCACAAGCAAAGTCAGACCAGAAATAAACTTTAAACAAACTGACCTTTCTTCTG
This sequence comes from Phocoena sinus, assembly GCF_008692025.1. NCBI lineage: Eukaryota > Metazoa > Chordata > Mammalia > Artiodactyla > Phocoenidae > Phocoena > Phocoena sinus. Next base: position 19,608,836 of record NC_045764.1, read on the forward strand.
TAATTTACTTCAATGTCATTTTGATCTCACACTATCTAAGGAAGAATGTTCCAAAAAAGAACTATTCATTATGTTGTACACCTAAAATGAATAAAATGTTATAAGTCAATTATCTCTCAATAATAATAATAAAGAACTGAAAAAAGAGAAGAATGCTCCCAAAAATAGCACTCTGGGGAAAAAAAAGATATTTGTCCCGAACCCCGAATCAAATTTAAATATAGACCTCTATAAACAATCAAATTTCCTTTGCTGCAGTAGCAAAGGAACAAACATGCTACAGTACTCAGAGTCGAAAGAGCAATTAGCTAAGTAATAAAATTACTACTGAGCATCCCCTATTATATCTGAGTGTCAGTGCCCAAGATGATGTTTCTTAGGAAACCAGAAACCTCCCAGGCACAAATACTGTGAACTAAAGTCCCTCTCAAATGCTGTGTTCTAGATCACCCCCAAGTATTTAGAAATCAAGGACTTTCTAAACTCTTAAAAAAAACAAACCAACCCATGATTTCGCTGACCCAGGCAGAAAAAATACAGGGGCCTCACAAGCGAAAACTATTGAGCCTTACTGACAAAAACTAAAACACAACAACAAAAATAACAATAAAGCCCACAAAATCCTCAAACCAGACCAAAGATTTTCTCAGGATTATATTCTGATCCATTAAGGGTTTCCTTCCTTCCTTCCTTCCTTCCTTCCTTCCTTCCTTCCTTCCTTCCTTCCTCCCTCCCTCCCTCCCTCCCTCATTCCCTCCCTCCCTCCCTTTCTTTCTTTTTTGCCATTGCTTTTTTAAAAATCTCACTGATTAAGATAACGAATGGAGGAGAGGAAGGAATAAGAGGGAGGTCAATTTGAATTTTCAAAACATCTGACATAAAACATTTTAAAGGATTATAATTACAACATTCAAATACACTTAATATTTAGAACTAAACTATCAGTGTTTTACCAAATAGAATTCCTTTGGGGACCAACCAGAATCAACGTAAATTGCAGATGACATGATTGTTTAGATAGAAAATGCTAAGAAATCCACAAAACAACTACTACAAACAATAAGTGAATTTAGCAAGATTGTAAGTTAATGTACAAAAATCAACTGTATTTTTACAACAGAAGCAAGTCACTGGAAAAATGAAGTAAAAACCCATTTACAACAAGATCAGAAAAAAATTTCAGAATAAATTCAACAAAGATATGGAAGACTTACACACTGAAAACAATAAAATAGTAAGAGAAATGTTCTAAAGTTCATTCCATTCTGGACCCTTTCATGCTCTCCTGCCAACCTCTCTTTATATACACTACTGCTCATAAGTATACAATCAAGTTGCTTAGAAAGGTAGAATTCAAATGTACTTGAACTTTATCTCATAAAATTAAAGACCATCTGCAGAGACAAACTGATAAAATAATTCCACAGAGAAAGTAGAAAGGCCCAGTTATTTTGCTAAAGTTCACCCAGCCAGTAAGAGGCAGAGCTGAGACGTACATATTTGGGGTGTTTCCTCTTATTTAGTGATGGTTTCATAAACAGAGAACTTAAAGCAAGTGAATGCATATAGCTTTGCATTCAAGTATTAATATCTTGCTTTTTGCATCGCCAATAAAAAAGCACACATTTAAATGTACTACAGACATTTTGTGGGGCTTTTTCTTGTCCCCAGAATGTTCCGTTTTTCCTATTGGGCAGTCAATATTTGATGGAAAAGTGATTCACCTGCTTCTTTAAGAGTTGATTCTGCATAAAAGAAAGTCACATGAGTTTCTAGGAAGGATATCAGATCTGGGGGGAACTAGAAATGTGGTGAATCATAAAACAAACAGAATAGCAAGGAACTAGGAAAGATCGCACTTAGGATACTGAAAATTAACACGGAGTCACCAGTCACTGCCTAACGGCAGACAACGACACACAAACCTGTAAAACTGCTGGTCATCACCTAGGACTGTCATTTGTCAGAGAAAAACTGCCCACATGCTTCCAACTTGACACTTTTATAAGTGTTTATACAAAAGTGTCGTAATCTACTAAAAATACTTTAAAAATAATGAAAGATTAAATAAATGCAATGATGAAAACTTATTTGCATCCTAACATGATTCCAAGTTAATGTGTTGTTTAAACATTCATAAGAAAAAGGAAAATCGGGGCTTCCCTGGTGGCGCAGTGGTTGGGAGTCCGCCTGCCGATGCAGGGGACACGGGTTCGTGCCCCGGTCTGGGAGGATCCCACATGCCGCGGAGCGGCTGGGCCCGTGAGCCATGGCCGCTGAGCCTGCACGTCCGGAGCCTGTGCTCCGCAGCGGGAGGGGCCGCAGCAGTGAGAGGCCCGCGTACCGCAGAAAAAAAAAAAGAAAAAGGAAAATCTATGAAAAAGAAATTGTTAGCCTGACCCTCAAATCTTCTAAATACCTTTGGAAATTCAAAGTCTGAAAATCATTAATAAATAATGAAATTTAAGTATATATTCTGACCTTCAGCAAAAATCCTCTTTGGTCATTAAGCTCAGTAACACAGCGTTCCAGAATTTACTCAAGTCGTGGTGAACATGTAGCACTCTGATACAGTTTCCGTCACTTAATTATAACAAGTTTAGTCCTGGAATACTCCTACGAGTTACATCACTTAGAATAAAGCATTTGTGTATGTGGGCAGGCTAATTTCACCTCACATAAAAAAACCAAAAAACCAAAAAACATCTGTTCAACTATAGCCTCTACCTAGATATTTGGCTTTCTTATTTCTTCCACCTTCTGGTAAGCTCCAGAGTTACTAGAATGCAGAAATATTCTAAAGGGGGACTATGATAATGGCATAGTCCAACTCCAATTATACGTCTCGTATGTTTGGCATGAATCACATGTGCATTTATCTGCCAGCAGAAGAGAAGGGAAGGGACAGAACACACAGCTACCATCTGCTGCCATCCCCCAGCCTCCCTAGAAATGAAGACAAGGGTGGGAGTTTCTCCTGGAGACAGGAGCAGAGTGTATTCACAGTGGGCCCACTGAAGTGCTTTCAGGAAGCAACATTTGGACCTTGCACATTAAAAAAGCAAAAGAGACATCATCCTAAATAGAGCAACCCTGCAACAGTAGCATTGGATTCCATTATGAGGACTCCAGATTTTCGGTCTGATCCAGCAGCCGCAGATGAGACCAAGTGAGGTCTAAAGACCACTGTTCTTACACGGACACATTCTTGCCCACTGCCCTACAGTTCTCACCACTCCCTGCTGTCTTGCCCGGCCCACTCCATTAATTTATTTTACCTCCTGGCCCTTTAGGCATTTGAGTTTGCAACCCCTGGTCTGCACTCATCAATTAAATCAGGTACTTACAGCTGCATGACCAAGTACAAGTGATTTGGGCTTTCATAGATGTCTTCCAGGGCCACAATGTTTTCATGCTTAATCCTGAAAGAAAAAAAAAAAGCACACACACAGAATAGTAAGTACAAGACATGCAAACTTTTTTTAAAAAAAAACAGATGTCATTATAGCAAAAAGTTCTAAGACAGAATCGAAACTCCTTAAGGTGACATTTTTAAGACACCTCTCCATCTTGTCCCCAAACTTTTTCCCAGACCCACCTCCCATGCTCTCTGTTCTTCTTCTTTCTGGAGGCTCTATATCTTACAATGTAGCAATACTGGATTAACTCTCACTGCTTCATGTATATCCCACTCTCCTGGCATTTATTCATATGAATCCCAGGAATGGGCCAAAATCCTATTATCCTGCAGGGCCCAACTCAAATGGCTGAGCCCCCAAGGAGAATTTAATCGCTCCCTCTTCTGTAGTCTCACAACGGCCAGAACAGACTGGCCTGAATAGTCCACTGTATGCAAATCCATCCCCACAACAGGCTAGATGGTCCAGGGAACAGTTTCGTCCTCATGTTCCTGACTCCAGCGTAAGCAATGGAAAACCACACTGAGCTCCTCACTGGGGCTCTAGTCACCATCGCCAACATAGGTCAGCTCAACACCCCGAGCGAGCTAGACTGGTGCTACCCCAAGAGTGCTTCCCAAACAGGCGACACCAGCATCTCCTGAGAGATTGTGAGAAATGGAAATTCTCAGGCTGGGCCCCGTCATACAGAATCAGAATCCCTGAGGCTGGGGCCCAGGAATCTGCCTCAACAAGGTCCTCAGATGATCATCCCACACAAAGTGGAGCTGGAGAAATTCTGTATCAAACCAGGGCTTCTCAAACCTCAGGGCGCACATGAATCACCCGGGGTCCTGGTTCCACTGCACACTCTGATTCAGTGGGTCCAGGACAGGGCCCGAGAGTCTGCATTGCTAACAAGCTCCCAGGAGATGCTGATGCTGCTGGTCTGCGGGCCACACTGGGAGCAGCAAAGTCCTAACGACTGAACGAAGGGAGAAGGAACCAGTCCAAGTCTAGCCCCTCGAAATACCGATTAGGAACAGCCTCTGCTCGGAATGTAAGGTTTGGTATTTGCTGAAAGCATTTGAGAGAAGAATCCTTTCATTATGAGCTAGTTAGCTCTTACTACACACTTTTTCTCTGAAATGACTGCTGAGCCATTTAAAAGCAAGCACTGAACGGGCAGATTCCTGTGAACCCTTGAAAGCAGGGACTACATCTTACTCATTCTGTTTCCACTTAGTACCTAGCATAGAGCTGCTTGATAAATGTTTGCTGAGTGAATAAATGATATTTAAGGCTTTTGTTCCTAAACGGCAAGTCATTATTTATTTAGGGAAAATGGATGCAACTTTCCTAAGTGTGAGCTGTCTTCCCCTCAAAAGAAGTTTATAAGGAATATTATCTTCCCTTTGAGCAGATGAAAGAAGAGAACAAAAGAATTAACCAGGAGAGGTAATGTTTTGCTTCGACTGCTGCGGTTCTTATTAGCCAATGCAGTTGATGTGTAGGAAGTGAGAAGACAGAGTATCCCAAATTCACATTTCACCCGCTTCTAACGTGGAGAACCTGATCATTTGTTAGCAATGGTTTCTGTGATGTCTGAGCAAAATAACATCAGCAACATATCATGTGAACCAGCTAAACTATGCCACCAAGGAAACCATGAGAGATTAATCTGGAACTGCTGAGACCCTAGGTGTCTGTGGAAGTATCATTATTGGACACACCTGAAAGAATATGACAAAAACAGTATACAGCGCATAGATTTTCCCTCTTTTCAATTAAAAAAAGTTGCCATTGGAATCAATCACATGGGCACGAATATTTTCTTTCAGTGAAGTTAATTTAGGGGTTAATTAGCAGCTTAGATTCATGGGAACACGAAAAGAATGGGGTTTATATGGAGAGTTGCCAGATAAAATACAGGGCACCCAGTTAACGTTTGATTGTAGATAAACAATGAACACTTTTTAAATATAAGTGTGTCCCAAACATTGCATTGTTGTTTATCTGAAATTCAAATGTAACTGGGTCCTAGATCCGGCCACCCAAGTACATGAATCACAGTCAATGAGCCTCCAAACTGGGCTTACGGGTTTGTACCTGGAGTCCCAGCTCCCCTCAGAGGTTCAGCCAAGAAGACAATTTGAGCCCTGGACTACAGCCATTAATATTCAGCTATATACAGAGAATCAACTATGTACAAAGCACATGCCTGGCCAACGCAGGAGACTCTAATAAATTAAGAACATAAATCCCTTCTTTGTAGGCAGGGGCTAGAGAAATTAAAGTCTATTTAACCGTTATGTCTTACATGAGTTCTTACAGTGGCTGAAATGCTATTGCTACTGACTCTCCTTCTTAGCGGATGAATCAAGCCAGCAAGCAATCATCATTTCCTGACTTTCTGCTCTGTGTCTGATACAAGAAAACTATAAAATAAGGTTTTTCCTTCCAAAATCTTATCACCCTGATGGGGAGACCCATGAAGCAATTAGGGAAGAATTAAACGTTACGCTCTGCAGAATTGTTAAATTCAGAGAAAGCAAGGCCCTGGGTCAGAATTATGGTGAAGCCCTCAAAAAGTGATGGAGGTTGAGCTGGGTTGGGTAATGTGTGAATAAGCATATTAGAAATTTCAAAGAAATCTTAAAGTGGCCTCTTAAATGTCTCTTAAGAAAAGTGGTTTAATTCACTTGTAAATGTTAGAACGCGAATGAAGAAAACATCCTGATCCCTCAGAGCTGTTCTCAGGTACTTTATTCCCCCTCAGATTCCTTAAGATATACAAAAACTGAACTTAGGGCTTCCCTGGTGGCACAGTGGTTGAGAGTCCGCCTGCCGATGCAGGAGACACAGGTTCGTGCCCCACTCCGGGAAGATCCCACTTGCTGCGGAGAGGGCAGGCCCTGTGAACCATGGCCGCTGAGCCTGCGCGTCCGGAGCCTGTGCTCCACAACGGGAGAGGCCACAACAGTGAGAGGCCCATGTACCACAAAAAGATATACAAAAACTGAACTTAAATTTTTTACATTATTTCAGTACCTAGGCTATCTTCACAAAATGCCATGTGAATATCCATCCACACATCTCTGGGCGCCCACCATGTATCAGGCACATGACTAGGAATCACAGCAGCGACATCTCAGCCCTCACGGAGCTCCATCTTTCTTCTGTTTACCAGAAATCATCCTCGTCATAATTAGTATTGACTCCTGGGAGCCACGCATAACAAGCTTACATATCATGTAAACTCGTCTCATGTATCTTGCAAATATTTGAGGGATATAATTTCCCTACTTAGTTTACTCTTCCTATCATCGACCAATTTCCCTTCAACATGGTTTATATTCCTACCATCATGTTATTGTCACTCTTGTTTGTCCAGACTAGAGCATTCAGAACTGAAAGTAACGATCCCAGTGTAAGATACAGCACCAAGAACAACATATTAAATAACAGAGTAGAACTATTAACCATCATGAGCTGGATATTAAAGTCTAACATGAGGTTCACTTTTTTAAGGCAGCTACACAGCTGCTGGCATATAAAGAAGATAAGCTCCATGGGGGTAGGGATTTTTGACTATTTTGTTTACTACTGTCTCCCCAGTGCTAAGAAAAGGGCATGGCAGGTAGTACTTTCAATACATGTTAGAGTGAATTAATGAATGACTGGATGGATGAATGGAAGAATATAAAGTTTAGGGTCAATTAAATGACCAGATCATTTTTACCTGAACTTCTGCCAAACAAGATCTCCTTTCTTATTCAGGCTTGACCTTTTGAGCTTAACGTCTTCGTTTTAGCTTCATTCAACCCAATCTTTTGGGTTCCATGCAATGCTTCAAATGATCAGAAACAGTCTGAATTTCGATTCTCTCTTCCATTATAGTTACTACCCCTCTCCACTTTGGGCCACGTGCATATTTTGTTGGTACACATTCATACCGTATGTCTTCATCCAAATTCCTAGTTAAAGTCTTAAGTGAGAGAGTTACATGCCAGAACTCCATGGTATTCCACCAGAGACCCCATCAAGAAAACCAAGACATTAATCAGCTGGCTTCAATGGCTGCTGAGTTACAAACCCAGCAGTCTTAGCCCACATTTTACTGAACTAACCATAAGTAGACAATTAGATTCTCGGCTGAAATGGCATTCCTCACTTTTACACAGCACAGAATACTATTTGAAAGGGAAATGGAATGTTTGGGAAGTTTTGTTCTTAGTAAACCCATGGTGACTTCTAGCAACTACTACAGTCTTTACTAAATGATTATAAACCATATGCTTAATTTACTGTTCCAGAACTTTGCTGTGCATTGGAGCCAAACTTCCCTGTTTATACATCTCACAGCCTACCTTTTTCGTATTTGGAAAATTTGCCGACATCTCTTATATTGTTTTCTCAAATATTTCAACTGTGACTTTTTTGCGATAAGTGCAATTTCCTTAGTCCCCTGGGATGTAACACATCTAAACCTAGTGAACTAATTTTATAACTTTCTTTAGGCCCCACTTACATAGCTGTTTTGTACATACCATTTACTGAGTGTTAAGTCTGTGTCAAAACTATACTAAGCATTTTTAAGGATTTCATTTAATACAGCAATCCTACAAAGTAGCTATCATTCTCCCTATTTTTAAAAGAGGAAAACTAAGACCCCCAAGAGGCTAAGAAAGTATTCCAAGGTCATACAACTAGTAACTGGAATTGCCAAGATTCTAACTCCCAAGACCCTGTTCAAGCACTTATAACTTCATATTAACTAGTAGCTATGAGAATACCGAACAGTTCACATAAATTCAGTCATTTGCATAGAATTACCACACCTAAAGCATTAAATTTCATAACTAACAATATGATATCCACTTCTGAGGGGAGTGGGGCAGAGATATGTTCTACTATCCTGAAATCTACTGGAAGCTCTCAGGATACTTGGTTATACACATCCTGACAGATGATATCCCAGCGGGTCAAAGGGAACCAGAGGCAGAGATATTCAGAAGCAGAAGGAACAGTTAGGAGTCCAGAAATTACAATTAGGAAGAGCCTTGCATCAGCCTACATCTGCTGGTATCATCAGAAGGGGGAAGAAAGGGGACAGAGAAAAGAGGTGGGGCATCTCAGCTACAAGCAAATGAAAACTAAGGTTCTGTTAACCTTGCATAGCGAAATACCTGTAGGTCAGTACTCGGTCTCTCCAAAACACGGCCAAGAGGACCTTCAAACATGAGCAATGTCCACCCGCAAACAGCAATCCTTTCTAAAATATGCATAATTCAAAAGAATAATATCACTGAAAGCAACTCTGTGATGAAAAGAACCTCTCTTAATTTTTTTTTTTTTTTTGCGGTATGCGGGCCTCTCACTGCTGTGGCCTCTCCTGTTGCGGAGCACAGGCTCCAGACGCGCAGGCCCAGCGGCCATGGCTCACGGGCCCAGCCGCCCCACGGCACATGGGATCCTCCCGGACCGGGGCACGAACCCGCGTCCCCTGAATTGGCAGGCAGACTCCCAACCACTGTGCCACCAGGGAAGCCCCTCTCTTAATTTTAATCACTTATCTACCAGGCCCAAAGTAAGCACTGTCTGGTATATCTATGTACAGAGGGTAAATGGTTTAGGTGGTAATCTTCTCTAAAGTCTCCATAATCTACAATAATGGACAGAAGAGGTGGATAGAGGGAAGTGGGCCCAGGCAGAGAGAGGGAGAGAAAAGTTGAATGGGAAAACAGCATATGGGCACTGAGGCAGACTTCTGCCTGCATGGTAACTGACAGCCAAGCAAGAAAACCCTAGAAAGAGCCAGGAAAACATTTTAAAGTTAATTCATGCAAAAAATCGTGCCAAGTAGGCCCCATTCCAAACCCCCAGGCTGGAGAGAACATCAGGACCCAAAGGACGGGCATCCTATTGACTACACATGCTCCTATGAAAATGACAGTGACATCATTTCTCCCTCTGGTCTAATTCTCCATGGTCCAAGGAGCCACACATTTTGAACTCCATATGTACTGAGGAAAGTTAGAAAAACACAAAAGAGAAGAGAAGAGAAAGGAAAATCCAACATTTTTTGCTTGTTTTCATCCTATCATGGTTCACTAATCTGGAGGGGGGAGGGGGGGAGGGGGGTGGGAAGACCATGGCAGTTAATTATGAGCACTAAGAGAATTATCAGAAGGAAAGGCAACAAAACACCTTTCCTTTGGGTGGTCCTTGGAAAAGGTCACTTATCTACTCAACTTAAAGAGGCCACAAGAAGGTAAGAGATGGAAGGAAATATAATCAGAAGGGGCAGACAGGAGACACGGTGATTACTAGTGAAAGCAGAACAAATATGGTGGAGGAACCGATCTCGGCGCAGGTGCACAAGGCGGGAGTTACATCAATGAGCCACGACCAGCTTCCTGTCCTCCTCCCACAAGCACTTGCGGGTTAACAGTCCGATCCAAGGAAGTTCTCCCTCAGGGGAAAAGCAGGTCCCTCTCAGGTAAAGACCTAAAGGACCAGGTCTTTCACCACCCACCACTCTTATCTTTTTCTAAACAGCCCAGAAAGTTTAAATTTCATTCACAGAAAAGATGCTATGGTTCTCTGGCATGGCAAATGGCCTCAAAAATATTTGAAGAATATTCTGAAGTCTTGGCAAACAGTCTTGATTTTTCTAAGTAACTATGATTTCCTTTTTTTTTTTTTAATAAACAAAATCATTTAAAAAATCACCCGAAATCCTTCCTTGGGTCAGATTTTTCTCTCCCTCTTGTTACAAGCAGTACAGGAAACAATGCTGAGAAAATCAGGATTTGTCAGTCACAAGGGAAAGTGATAAAGTTGAAATATTTGCCAGGTGGTATTAAAATAATAATACCTTTCCTTTTTATAACTTAACAGGCGCATTCACAGATGTTATCGCATTTCATTCTCCCAACAACGCTATAAAGTAGGCATTATTATTCCTATTTTATTGATGATCACTCCTAGTTTATAACCACTTAATCATTCTCCTATCTTCCCTCCGGTCTGGCTCTCTTTCTAACCATTCTCCATGCTGTTTCCTGAGCCATCATTCCACAATATAGAATTGATCAAATGTCTTAGAATGAAATTCATCAATGGCTCTCCACAGTCCAGAATAAAGTCCAAACGGCTTGACATGACCTACAAGGTCCCATATTGCTTGGTCCTCACCCGTCCATTCCATCTCATCCTCCACCGCTGCCCCATACCAGAACTTTACTGGACCCAGGCAGTTCTCAAACACTAGCGCACACCTTCCTCTCTGGCCACATAGGTGTGCTCATTCCTCTCTTATCTTCTTATTAAACTACTCATCCTCCGAGACCCATCACTTCCGCTGTGAATCCCTTGCTATCCCCTACCTCTTGCAGGACTGATTCCCTCTCCTCTGGGCCACCCCAGTTCTTTCATCACCTTGTCTTTGTACATACTGCATTGTATCCATCTGTTTGTATGCGCATGTGTGTACATAGTTAAATGGTTTTATTTGCAGAGAATAAAAGTCTAGAAGGATACATGTTAAACCAGTAAACGAGCACCTCAAAGAGTGTGCTATAGGATGGGAGGAAATTTTCACCTTCCAGTTTTTCTTAACTGAGGTTCTTCATCTGAACAGAACAGAGAAAAATGATTTGAGTGACTATTTTCTCAATTCTCCCAAGGATGGCACCATACTAGTTGCACAGGGGAGAAAGTGAATTCACTATATACAATAAATGCTTTAGGGAATTAGGGCCTGATTCTCTCATTGAACCCAAGTAGAGAAAGGTTGATGGACTGTTGTACTGCCAGACTTTTACGAAGAGGTAATTTTTAAAAGGCTCTTGATCAAAATCATCAACACCTGATTCACCAAAATGTATCCATAATGCTGGACACAAAGAAACACATATTGATTAGTTTAAGCGCTCAAGCAGTCAAGAGATAGGTTGGGTCTCAGCTCTGACACATCTAACTGCAAGATTCTGGACAAGCCTTTAAATACTTTCTGACTTGATTTCCTCATTTGTTAACTGAACATTAATTATGCAGTTTCATTATGTATACACACACATATATACATGTATAGAAGAAAAAATATTATATATATACACATACATGTATCATGTTACATATATATAGAGATCTTGTCTATTAAAAATACAGGGGGGCTTCCCTGGTGGCGCAGTGGTTAAGAATCCGCCTGCCAATGCAGGGGACACAGGTTCGAGCCCTGGTCCGGGAAGATCCCACAAGCCGCAGAGCAACTAAGCCCGTGTGCCACAACTACTGAGCCTGAGCTCTAGAGCCCACGTGCCACAGCTGTTGAAGCCCAAGCACCTAGAGCCTGTGCTCCGCAACAAGAGAAGCCACCACAATGAGAAGCCCGCGCACCACAACGAAGAGTAGCCCCCGCGCATCGCAACTGGAGAAAGTCCGCACGCAGCAACAAAGACCCAACGCAGCCAATAAATAAATTAATTAATTAATTTTTAAAAAAGAATATAGGCCACTCCTGGGAAGGCGAGGATTCAAAATCCAAAGCTTCGAATCATCTTCTTTTGATGCCAGCAGATGACGCTGTAATCAACAGGACACCAAGAGGCAAAAGACTGGTATCTAAATCAGCTACATCTTAAGAATGCAAGCCAATTTGTTTGTTTAAGGATGAAGTAGTACACGTGATATTTTCTCATTTTGAAATGAGTTTTGCTTTGAATCCTTCAAAACAAACAAACAACAATTAAAACCTTGTGCACTGCTGACCACATGTTCAAAAAAGCATCTCAGGCATCCTTAGCACAATGCAGGCTACACAGGGTGGAGGCCTGGCCAGCATTTGTACATAAGGAGGCAGGGCGGGAGCCTGTAATGGTACCACGGGAGGGGCGCTAACTAGGCTGGCTCTGTCTCTAGGGGAAAATGATGGACATTCTCTCTAGGACAGAAAATGGTGTATGTCAGTCACATCATTTTCCAGAGTCTTAGTTTCCTCATCTAGAAATTAACTAGGCAAACAGGATGCTCCCTCAGGTCCTTTCCAACTCTCAATGAATTCAAAATTAAGGAGCCAAAGTACATTGAGGTATAAAGGATGCCACAATGCTTGATTCTAAGCCAATATTCAGTGTTCTCCAGAACACTGCTTGCTACACAGAAACCTGGATAACGAGTCATGCTTCAACAGGCTCTTTTGCGTGGGTAAGTTTGTCAGTTAGACGTAGAATAGAATTTATTGAGATAAGAATCCATTCACATGGAAAAGACCTTCTTTTCCCTCTCCCAAAGTCAGCTTCCACGAGGCCCTGAACCAACAGAGAAAGGACCAAGTGATTTGTTCATGTCTGGAATAACTCCAGAAGTTCCAACCAAGGCCTGGTTAGCTTTAGTCCAAAGGAGAAATGTTAGGTCCAAATCAGTGGGAAAAACCCAGTGCCTGGCACATACCAACACTCAGCGAGTATTGTAGAAGAACGGATAAATGAATGAACAATTAACTCCAGCCTTCCTCAAGTCTTACAGACCAAAGGCACTCAAAAGCTGGGCACCTGAATTGAAAAAGGTTAGAAGATTTGACTCTCTGTAATTCTTTCCTACTCCTGTTACCACCCAGGATAAATTACAGGTGGGTCTCAAAATCGGCTGTATGTTAGAATTACCTGAGGAGTTTTAAAATATATGACACCTGGATCTAGTCCCTGGACATTATGATTAAATTGGCTTGGGAAGTAGTCTAGGCTTCTGGATATTTTTGGGAAAAAAAAAAAAAAAATCAAAGTGATTCAAATGCAAAGTTTGAGAACCACTGGTAAGTCACTGAGTTAATGAAAACCTTAGATGGTGAGGAAGGATTTACCTTTAAATACTTGGCTGAAGGGCTTCCCTGGTGGCGCAGTGGTTGAGAGTCCGCCTGCCGATGCAGGGGACACGGGTTCGTGCCCCGGACCAGGAAGACCCCACATGCCGCGGAGCGGCTAGGCCCGTGAGCCATGGCCGCTGAGCCTGCGCGTCCGGAGCCTGTGCTCCACAACGGGGGAGGCCACAACAGTGAGAGGCCTGCGTACCGCCAAAAAAAAAAACCTGGCTGAATACATTTATTTCATAATTGATCTGATTTAAAGGTAAGATTCAGGGTGTCCTGAGGATAAAGGTTCAAGGCAACTTGCCCAACAAATTAGTCCTCTGGGAAAAAGAATATGAAAAATTAACAATATTCAACTGGTTAACCATAACATTTCTAGTATTTCTTAGTAAGGCTTTGAAACACTAACACATTTAAGGGAATGTTGTGGTTTCCTTCTCTGGATTTTTGGGTAACTTTCCGTCAAAGGGTAATTATACGTTTTTCTGGATGTTTTAACATGAGAATAGATGCCTTGCACTCCTGGAGAACATAAGGCACACACCTGCCTGAAAACAGAGATAAAGTCTTGTAACTTTCATTTACTAGCTCCACTGACATGAAAACACAGTCTCCAAAGGCACCTTAGAAGGAGAATCTCAGAAAGCTTGTTCCAGGTTCACTGCAGGTAATTCCAAGGCAAATTCAGAAGCCACGCCCATGTGAGATCCTGTGATGACCTATAACCAGGTGCCAATGGCCTGGGCCGCATCCTGCAGCTTCATCACAAACACCCTGTGCCCCAGACTGAAGACACTGGGCTTGCATTCAAGAAGCATCTTAGAGGCTTCTAGCTCTGAACACTTGCATTCATGTGAGTATAAAGGAAAGGGGACCAAGACAACGCATTGGAATCTTGGGAAAAGGCATCATATCCTTTTTCTTTCCTACCGTGAGAGCCCTGTGTTTTCTCTGTGCTGATACCCACAGCAAGGTCCTGTATTTCACAACTTGAATCCAGGACTCTGCGAAGTCCGTAGGTGCCCAGAATGGCTCAGGGTCATGGCCCTGGCACAGCACAGCCTGCACATGGACACAGAGCCCCGGGAGCACGGGTAAGAAACGAAGAGGCACAAGTCTGCTGCCTGTTCTCCTTGCAGATAATGAAGCATCAGGGCCACCCACGCGAGCACGATCCTGGGCAGCTCCCTAAATCTGCTGGAATATTGTGCTGTTTATTGATAAAGCAAGAAGCAAATTTATAAAAGAAGAAGTTGGGATGAAAAAGGGTAAGAAGGAAAAAGAGAAATGGAGAGAAGTCTGCTCTGAACAACTGTCTCCCGTCAGCTCCACTTCAGACTTAGGCGGATGGAACTTGCGCCGTAAAATGCTCCTCGCCGTTCCAGGAAAGTGCCCACGTTCAGAGACAACAAACACCAAATTGAGCGTTCTTTAGCTTTTGCACATCAGTAATTAAAGCCGTCACACAGCTCGCTCAGGTCAGCCCCAGGCTTCAGAAAATCAAGTGCATTCAATGGAAAAAAACAGTGTTCAGGCACTTACATGGTGGGAATTCATGAGGGTGGTTGTATGCTTTATATATATAATTTTAAAAAACACAGAGATAATCGCTATGAGTGTCTAATAACGGCAACTCTGTATTCTTTCTTGAGAAAGCAAGAGTAAGTTTCTTCATACCTGAGATTAGAGGCACGATTAGAAAGAACAGCATGTCGGACTTCTCTAGAGGTCCAGTGGTTAAGATTCTGCGCTTCCACTGCAGGGGGTGCGGGTTCCATCCCTAGCCAGGGAAGTTCCGCATGCCGTGCAGTGCGGCCAAAAACAACAAAAAAGAAAGAACAGCATGTTTTGCTTTGTCGATGATTTGTTAAGAGGATGTGTCTGATATATGCATCGCCTCTCCAAATCACAGTTTTATGGTAGATGGGTGTGAAATGCCGAGACAGTTCGGAGTTTATAGTTATATGATGTCCTGCTAATAAAAGATGATGATAACCCAGGGGATGAGCACCAGGGCTGTGAGCAAATTCTCAGGAATGATACTATTCACAGATGGTGGCTCATAAACTAATTGCTATTCATCCAGTTTTCTATGCAGAGTTTAAAGGAGAATTAGGAAAGCAATTGTGCTGTGAGGGAGAAGGGGATGGGAGAAGTCCAGCCACACAGATTGTCCCTGACAGCTACACAAGGGTAGCCGGGGAGGGGAGGGGGCCGTCCCTGGACTCCTCGGCTCAAGCAGAGCAGCTGAAGTGCTCAGGCGATGGCCACGGTCTGCAAGCCAAAGAGCGGGGAGGGTGGGCCAGGCTGAGGTCATACACAGCCCGCCGGGTGCATTTTAGGTGACTGCCTTTTTCAGAGCAAAGCCATGGAGACTTTTTTCCTCCAAACATCCAAGCATCTTAGTCCAACGGCCAGACTTCCTTGAGGTCACTTTGGACCCATGCTTTCCAATCTGGTTTCTCCCAAATCCTCCAGATTCTCAATAAATATTTTAGAAACCATCATGAAATACAACTTTCACAGATCCAACTCTAATAGATACCAAATGTGAACACAGTGGAAACTACCAGCACGTCCCCTTGTGTTCTCCTTGAAAGCCTCTGTAATAAATAAAAGTTATAAAATTGGACTTATGTCACGCTGGTGAAATACTATTATTTCTTACCTGTTTGTGTACTGGGGCTCTATATGTATAAGAGTTTATTTTTTTCTATATGTATAAGAATTTATTCTTTTTTGTTTTTTAAAAGAACTTATTTTTTTAAAAAAGAAGAAAAGAAAACGAAAAAGATAGGGGAAAAGGAAACCAGTGCACTAAATAATACGAAAGTGAATAAAAAAGTTTCTTCCCTACTCTACCTAGAGAAGACGAGTGTTATGAATATATTTTCAGATACAAAGGGAAGACCTGTCCTCAGAAAGTCATTCCGCAAGATGCTAATGTTCTTCCTGAATCGTTGGCCTTTTTAGAGTTATTTCTTTTAACTTAACGTTAAAATCAGGAAGAAGCCAACCATGCAACAACAGAGACAGGAAGGGGATGAGGCGCTACGTACACACGTACGTATACACGTGCACACAGGCATCCACGCACACACACATGTACATACACACACATACATACATTGTGGGGCCACTCTCCCTAAGCCCAGTCTGAAGTCACACAGTGCTGGATCTAACAGCATTGCAGTTGCTATTCCACCAGAGGCTGGGGGGGCAGTCAGCACTGTGGAAGACACTCTTGCAGGCACAGAGCCTGGCAGAATGATTTATCTCAGGGAAAGGATGCCAAGAACATTTGAGGGGTAAAGGAACAGAAAAAATAAGGGCCTGGGTGGAGGAAGGTGCAAAGTGTGGTGCCTCTTGAAAAGCATGCACAAAACTGAGTCAGGATAATTTCCCACCCTGTAATGCCGAATCAGAAGGCAGAGGAAGCCCCGGTGTGGCCGTGAGCTGGTTAATTCAGGAGCCTTAGGGGGAAGCAAACTCCAACGTGGGAATGCAGACTGTCAGTTCTAGGATCTTGCAATAAGGGTGTGGAGACAGATGAACCATCTGGTAGTGCTCCCTCTTTCATCGTTTTTTTTTTTTTTCCTTCCCTCTTTTCTCTTGCAGGGGGGTGAGGGACGGGGCTGGTGGTAAACGAAGCATCTGAAGCTCTAATGTGACCTGATGACAAAGAAACACCCAGAGGCCCAGCTTAACAAGACAGTCCATCAGCTGTCATGATGAACCCTGCACAAGAATGCCACCAACTGCACTGCAGGTGGGGCAGCAGGGGAAGGGAAGGGAAAAGCATGACCTCTTACTGTCACCACCACTCTTCCTCAAAGTTCACTGCATACAAGAGCCCTTGCAAGAGCATCAGGGCACATTATTTCCAGAAAGCTTGCATAAAACTCACAGACCTAGACTCCATCAAACATCCAGAGAGTTCCTATGGGTGCCAGACCTGAGGCCAAGCAGTGGGGTTAGAAAGATAAATAAAACAGAGTCCCTGCAACCCAGTGGCTCCCTGGCCAGCTCAGGAAGACAGGTGTGTATGTAAACATCAGGATACAGCACAGCCAACCTCCTGCCAGGGAGCCGGATGTGGATCATGGAAGCACAGCCTGCTCCCATGTCTTATTCTGCCCGGGCACACAGCAGGGCTGCACCCGGGGAGCTGACACGCGCTCTGGGTTTTGGCAAGTTTGCCAGGCATAGAAGAACAAGGAAGAGAGCACTCCAGAGAGAGGGAACAGCATTTGCAAAGACACAGAAGAGTGATGTGGACATAAGGATACTCAGATGGATGGGGAAGAAATCGATGAGAGTAGATTGGGGAAAATTATGAGACGCTTGCTTGCCAGGTTCAACAGAGTGGGTTTTATGCCAAAGGAACTAGGAAGCGGGATACACGTGTCAAACTCCAGCTCTGAAAAAAGTACACGTAGTGTTTTGTTTGGCAGGGATATTTAAATATAGCCAATATTTCATAATAACTATAAATGGAGTATTACCCCCTAAAAATTATGAATCACTATGTTATACACCTGAAACTTATAATATTGTAAATACCTCATTTTTTAAAAAGAGCAATACCAAAAAGAAATACATTAATTGCTTAACTAAGCCATGTGACGTAGTTCCTTACAAACCATGCTTGAAATCCTAACCCTCTCTCTCTCCTACTGATGTTGTCACTTTAAACATGAAATTTCACTTTCTTCCACTTTTAACCTCCCAGGTGGGAAGTTCATACGCACTTTTCTCTTTCATCATAAACAAGTAGAAAAGTCAACTTGACCACAGTGTAAATGTCTAGATGTCCTTGGGGACCGAGGTCAATGCAAGAGCTCTTAGTAAGTAGTGATGGAAAGGGTGGAATCCTGAAAAATGTCAAGTTCATGACTCTTTTTACCAATAGTTTTTTTTTTTTCTTCCTCTGAAAGAGAAGAGAATTGTGAGAAAGAAAACAATATCTGTCATGATCTGGGGTTTTGTTCTTCAGAGTCTTCCTACATCTCTAGAATCGGGATCCCACTGATGGAATATTTCTTATTATTTTCAAAACCACACTGTAGATGTTGGAAAGACCTTTGCCTCTTCATCAGCCACCGACTTGCCAGCTACTTGATGGGATTTCTGGGCTCCACGAGCCCAGAACACAGTTTCTATGGGCTCCAACACACAGCCTCTGGTCATATGGCAGGCCAGCCTCTCTCTCCTTTTAGAGACATATCTATCTGCTCTTTTTTTCTTCTTAACTTGTTCAAACTTAGTACCTAATAATAACACAGAATGAAAGTCAAAGCAGCAGACCTCACAGCTGCCTCTCTGGATTACTGTGAACTCAAACTTGGCAAAGCACAGATCTTACGAGATACTGAATAGACATAGGGTTTCAAAGTGAACACTAGCCCCTCAACTCCAGATATATAGGACAAGACTCTGCTGTGAGATTAGATCAAATAAACAGACCAACACTGAAATCTGTCTCTGGGAGTGGTAAGATCACCAAGACTCCCATGTAATATAGGCAAGCACATTTGCAGGTCCTACCCAATTCCCCTAAAACACCATGACTAGGCTCGTGGAACCTGGGAATGATGTATATATTTGAAAGTTTCTGGCAACTCTGATGATTAGCCAAATTTGGGAGCCAATGTCTCAGCCAGCCCTCCATTTACAGATGGGAAAATTAAATGACTACTTCACAAATGGTCAGCCGGTTATGATGACAGTATGTCCCAGGGTATAACTCCTTTATATTCTACGGAGAAACAACTTTTGTATAAATGAAGTTATAAATCAAAACAACACACTCTGAAATAACACTTGTTCTACCTCCTTCCAGATTTGAATTTTGCATTCTGGGGCTCCTTTCATGGTGGTGGCGTGGGGAGGATTCCTGGGGTCAAAGTCTAGGGCACACACCCTGGGCAGGACATCTCCTAGGTCACGTGTCCTTGACCCTGCAGTCTCCCTCCCTCTCCATAGATGTATATATACATATACATAAATATGTCCATA
Organism: Phocoena sinus; assembly: GCF_008692025.1. Classification (NCBI taxonomy): domain Eukaryota; kingdom Metazoa; phylum Chordata; class Mammalia; order Artiodactyla; family Phocoenidae; genus Phocoena; species Phocoena sinus. The sequence goes on from NC_045764.1 coordinate 19,628,123, forward strand.
CATTTTCACAGAGATGGATTTTCTACTAAGCATCGCCAAATAACATTTTTAAGGAAACTGCTATATGTTGCTAAAGTAAAAGAAATCAGCATGACAAAGGATAAAGAATTGCTGAAGTTTTAAAGTAATAATTTCCTACAATTCAGTTGGACTTTGATTTTTTTCCTTGTTCACTTCCATATTTTTTGTAATAACTATCATTTACTTAGAGCTTTCTATGTGCAGGACCCTGGGCTGATCACATTTCATTTCAATAACTGAAAATGCTAGGGGATGGACCTATTATCCTTATTTTACAAGAAAGGAAACTGAGATTTAAGGGGATTGGGCAATTGGCCCAAAATTAGTTCACTGGAATGTCCTGAATTCAAACCCATGACTGTCTTATTGGGAAGGAAAGTCTGGGTGTAGTCCCCTACATTTCTTTAAGATAAGTAAATTTTTCCAGAGAAAGAGAAGTCTTACTATTTCTGTAACATTATAACAATATTAGTTACATAACAAGATTTTTTTTTTTTCAAATTTCTATTACCTGTAATGGTGGTCAGGGAGGGTTCTTTAGAGCTCCACAAGTCAGACAGGGAGAAACTCTGAACATTCAAATGAAACAATATTAAAAAGTTCTCACTGATATTGCAGGAAATTACTCTCCTAATATCCTTGAAAAAAATCTTTGAAAATCAATTACAAGAACGCTTTACACTAAAGAGATCATCTCCCATACTGAGACTTGAGTTTTTACCCAGCTTCTGGATAAAAATAATTAACAGAATAAACCAGAGAGCAAGTAATTCTTCTCATAGAAATTTATTTTCTGTTTTGTGGAAGACACTAAACAGAAACTATTTACAATGTTTCAATCACTTACTAAAAAGCTAGACATGTATAAAAAAATTACAGAAATTCTCCAAAAAGTATGAAAATGATTTAAATAAAGTCCGAAAGCCCCATGACGCAGATGGACAAAAAACCATTTCCTTAGGAACGTTTACAACATAGGCAGCATTTTTAGATAAACTGCTCAGAAGTTATTTTTTGGAAACTCCGATGATGTCCATGTAACCCTCTTCCTTTGTGAAGTTCTTGAGTTTTCACTCGATCTACATCATTCCCACACAGCTTGTGCTTTGGGGAAAGTTAACTCTACCCCTGGCAGTAAGATTGGGGCATTTGGCTCAGACCTTGAACAAGGAAGCAACTGATCTCGAAGTTGCTGGCAGCCATCATGGGACCACAAGAAGGAACTAACAATAGGATGACATTGTGGAGAACAGAGCATAGAACATTGATAGAAACCAAGGTCTTGATCTCAGTATCGTTTCACTGAATGAAACCAAATGAAAGCCAGCCCTATCTTTGGAGAATCAGACACATCAACCAATTTCCCCCCTTGACTGTTTAAGCCAATTTCTAATACAAGCTTTGTTTTCTGTTGCTTGCGATCAAATGCATCCTAATGGATAGTGTCCAAAAAGTGAAGAAGTTCATATATTTCTAACTTATGCCATAAGTGTGAACAAAAATAGAAGTCTGTTTCATATCTAGGTTTAGCAATAAATTTGAAAATGATAGCATCGCCTTAATAACGAATCTAACATTATTATTAGTCCTGACTAAAAATAGCAGGGGATAAATGGTTGCTCCTGTCAGAGTGTGGGAAAACGTTCACTGCTCTTCATATACTTCACAAAAATGTGCATCCACTTAAAAATGTGAAAAGAATAAGGAAGACAGAGAAGGATACAAACTTTGGAATGATTCTCAGAGATGTGAGACATATGGTAAAGGTCAGAGGTTAAGAAAACGAGAGTTTCACAAAAGAAAAGGAACGGATTTAAGCCATTTGTGAAGATTTTCTAACCTTCACACAATCCCACTTGGATTTCTGCATATTTGAAATCCAATCCCAACATAGGAAATTTCTACAGGAGCCATTTGACACCCATCTCCACTTTCTTCAGAGATAAGGAAGAGGTCCACTGAATGCAGCCTTAGAGGGATATTAACATGAAATTGGTATTAACTTGTAATGGCTTATGAAAAAATAATGAGAAAAGTCATTTCTCTGTGGAGTTACACAAGATATGAATCAGAGCTTTCAGTGCCTGTAAGGAAAAATGTGTAATTTAGCACAAAAGGCCTGGAGCCCCTTCGGAATCAGAAGGAAGACTGCACAATGAGGGGGTCAACAAAATTCCAGGGGAAGCTCCAAAGCTCAGATGGCTGAGAGCAGCCAGGAGCCCCGAGGAAAAGGTGAGGGGAGCCGCGCACTGAGAAAGCAACAACCAAGAGAGGAAACGAAGGCAACATCTGAGAAGAAGGTCTTGGAGGTTTCCAGGGATGCGGCCAATGCTGTGGGTAAGAAAATATTCAATTTGGTGGCCTACTGAGATGGTGAGTTATCTGATTTGTCACAAACATGGAAGGAATTGAGTTTGGGTGTCAAAGGTTTGGTCATTTGGCACAGTCCTCTGTTTTGAGTTGTGTTTATTTTTTGACTCACACTAACGGAGAAAAGAGACATTTATTGTTGTTGGGAAATTCAGAGAAGTAACTCTGTCCTGTTTTACTCAGGCAGCCCTAGTGGAAGAAGTAACAGGGTGAGAGCCTCTTGGCGGGGGGGACTTTTACACCCCGAAGAAGGCTAGGTCACACAGACCGCGTTAAATATAAATAAATAAATAAATAAATAAATATATATATATATATATATATATATATATAGTTTGGTGACATAATAAATAACATAATAAATATGTTATGTCTAGTTTTTATAGTCATTTTGGGGAAAAGAAAAGAAAAAGAAGTTATGTAACTCAGTCTCTTCCAAGACTACTTTTGACTCTTTATTTTTATATTTTACCTCAAATATACTAGGAAAAACTGTTAAGTTTTCTTCACAGAATATTCCCCTACACTCACTGGAAATGACTACACAGTATTCTTCTACATTGTCAAGATCCAATCATAACTCGAAACCCTAAAATAAACTAAAGAGAGTGGGTGGTAAAATTAAATGAAAAGCATAAAAAACATGGAAAAAAACAAAAAGAAACCAGTGTTAGGGTAAATTTAATTTATTGTGTCATTTATTATTGGCAGAATTATTTTTGAATCTAGCTTCTGGCCATGTGTAAATTTAATTAGTATGCCTTCCATGTCCTCTTTCAAGCTATTTATTTTTCCAGTATTGGAAAGAGTATGTTCTGAGCCAGCCCTGGGGAAAATCTCCAGAAATTTCCTTTCAGGTCTATATTTTCAATTGCCTTTGGGTGTGCCTCCTCAACCAATCATCTGTCCATTTAACTGTGGTATGATTTAGTTCACATGTTCCCATCTCACCTACAAGGATATTCATTAATTTATTCAACAAACATTTATTGAAGCCTTACTATGTGCCAGTCCCTACACGCACTGGACTAAATGACTCTTGGCTTCAAGGAAATCACAGTCTAGTCCATCGATGGGCCAGTGAATATTTACAACACACTCTGGATAACAGGTACAGCATCTCCAAGCACATGAGAGTTCGTCTGTGTCAAAATTTTGCTGAAAATCCTATGCTGAGTCGAAGTGATTCCTGCTTCCTTTTCTTACGGTGTTCAAAGCCCATCTCTTCCATGGTATGTTTTCGAGTCTGTCCAGGATCAACTTATTCCTCATAGTCCTAGATTTACATGTTTTGATGATTTAAATATTGACTTATTTTTTTTTTAAGTCAAAATAGTTTATCAAAATTGTATTTTGGGCCTCCCTGGTGGCACAGTGGTTGGGAGTCCACCTGCCGATGCAGGGGACGTGGGTTCGTGCCCCGGTCCGGGAGGATCCCACATGCTGCGGAGTGAGCTGTGGCCGCTGAGCCTGCGCGTCCGGAGCCTGTGCTCCGCAGCGGGAGAGGCCACAACAGCGAGAGGCCCGCGTACCGAAAAAGAAAAAAAATTGTATTTTAAGGCAAAGAATATCCATGATGATGGATAAATTATTCTTTAAAATCAGTTTGAAAGAATTTAGTTAGAATATGCAGTTTACAGATTCCTGATCTTTTTCATGTCACCAGAGGGTGAAAAAAAGATCATATTTGTAGAGCCGTGAAGTAAAGACAGATGTAGGCCATGAATGTACTTTCTACCAATTACAGAGAGAGGCAAATAGCCTGATTCCATCTCATGAAAGAAAAAAATTTTATCTGTTTATATCTATTTCTCACATCCTCATGGTTTCCACAGAGAAAACAAACTACTACTTGCTTTGTGAAATTTACTAGCTGATCTGTCCACAGGCTTACAAATAAGATCTCCCAATGTGGCTCAGTGCCACCCATACAACCTACACTTACTGAGAATCTAATACGTGGAAAGCTCTGTACTAGCTTCTTGAGGCCCCACCTGTGCGACAGACAGAAGAACCCCTATTTCTACAGTGAAGGAACCTGGGAATGGAGAGACACCCTAACCTGCCAAATATCCTGGAGCTAGGTTTTCCTGATTCTAAAATCCTTTTCCTTTCCACCATCCCTACTGGCAAAACATGTAACTTTGGCAAAGCCTTGCTTCATTGCATGGGGTGAAGGCAAGCTGACAGCAAACAAAACCCCCAACTGGGAGAAACAGTTTCATGTGCAGAACAAATGAAAAGAGTTTTCTAGGAGTAGAAATTGCTGGGTCTAGGAACACAGATTCCTCCCAGTGAGAGGAAGGAACCGTTCTGCAGAATAATAATAAGGACATCTGTCGGTTTCTATCATCCAAAAGGGGGGTTTCACAAAATGTTATATTATAGGGTTTCTTCCCTCTTGTTAAAGTCTCAGAGTTTGAGGACCTGGCACTGTAAAAAAAAAATCATCGATTATTCTAGTAGATCTCCCAAGAGTTTTCCTGTAAAATATCCGTTGCATAGAAGTCTCCAACTGAACAGGGGCAACATGGATAAACTCTCTAAACTAAGGAATATATATCCTTAACAATTTAACAATCAGAGGATCGTTAAACAGTAATCCTTTTCCAGAGAGCACTGCCATGAAAAATGCCTAGGGGCTTAGACGATCTGGTAATGACAGCAAGAGCATGCCAATCAATGTAACTGAACAAATAATAAACAGATGGACAGTGGAAAACAAAATGTTAATTACAAAGTAAATAAACATTAGATCTCCTTTAGAGCAAGTTTTCACAGGACCCTGTCCTAGAGAAAATGGAGATGAAAATTCTCCTGAGGTTTCCCTTCAGTGGGGGGATGAACAAGATAGTTAACCCTTAGAGCGCTGGCTGGTTCTGATCACTCCTCTTGGAAAGCATTTTTTCCGTATTTGTAAGGCAAAAAAAGGGAGAGAGGATTTTCTGCTGCTGAAAGTCCCGTATATGGCTGTCAGCTGGATTAATTAATTCCTACAGATAGGTACTGAACATTCCGTATGTCCCAGGAAGGAGCTATGTGGTAGAGCTAAAGAGGGAGCCAGAGGGATGAGGTCCCAGTGCTTGTGAAGAAAACGGTCCAGACAGGGTGAAGAAGGACAGCAGACAAGTAAGATCATTTATGACTGTAACGAACACTGGAAGGGAGGTGGTGGGACAAGAGGAACAGTGATGGAGATGACAGTGGCCAGAGAACGTGTCCCCGAGGATGTGTTTTCTACCACAGCAGAGGGAAGGTGGACAGCTCACCTCCCTCCATCCCGCTCTTCTTCCACATTTACAGACTTGATGGTACAAAAAGAGGGATGGGCAGGGATGGCTACACAGTCAGTGTGGGACGGAGTTCACCCCTTCCTTCATCAGACGTTTACTGAGCTCTGAGGATATTACTACGTGTGAGCTCCTTGGGTTTTCCAAGGAGACTCCAGCGAGCAGGCTGTTCTGATGCCGCATGTTACGTGTTAACATAGGGGTTACGGGATCACGCAGGAGGGGAGCCTGGCCAGTTGTAGGGGCTCAGAGAAGACTTCCTGACGGAAATGAATGTGGCAGATGAAGGATGAGGAGAATTCATCCAGGAAAAGTGGTGTGTGGGTGGGGGATAAAGGGGACAGAGTCTTCCAGGTAGAGAGAAGGGCCTTTGCAAAAGGCCCGAGGTGCCCGAGATCACGGTACGTGGCGAGCAGCAAGGGATGGCAATGGTCAGATTATAAAGGGCTAGGGGTGATGATGGGGAAGGCTTGGTGGACGCAGTGGGATAAAGCCAAGAACAATGGTTGGATCTTGGAGAGCAACCAGGCTAGGAGTTGGAACTTTATCCAGATGGCAATGCAAAGCCATTCAAAGCAGATCTAAGGAAGGTCACGGATGAGAGTTTTGGATCTGAGAACGAGAAAAAGTGAAACATTAGCTAGGAGCCTAGTCTTCATCAATCCCCACCCCGACTTTGCAATGAACTTTCATTCAATCAATGATGGAGGTACGTGTGTGTGTTTGTGTAGAGGGGGAGAGGAAGGAGAGGGAAAAGATGAGATGTAGAGGGGGGGGGGGGGGGGGGATGGAGAGATAGAGATAGAGGAGGAGAGACGGTTCCTGCAAACACAGCAGCACCCTCTTTCCCTGCCGTGAGGTCCTGCTCACCACGCGTATGTCTGGAACCACACCTCACCATTCTGCTGCCTCTGGTCCCTGGAGGCACAGGCTGGGAGGAGCCGTGGGAGTGGGGAGGTGGAGAGGAGATATTATGAGGCTATGGGCTGGGGTGCTTGGTGGCCTTCCCCTACTCTCTAAGATTAGAAGCCAGCTTGTGCATCTGTGATGTCTTCCCTCTTGTTTGCATGTCAAACCAGAGAAGGAGCGCGTTTCTTTCCATCTTGTGCCATATGGTTCATGTTCCCATCTGAGTGATACGCCTGGATATAGCACCACAGCCTCACAAAGGGGAAAGGAACCGAGGACGCTTTACCACTACCAAGGATGCTTCACCGCTAGCGCCTAACCATGTTCTCCAACAGACTGCTTCTGCCAAGGATAAAAAAGATTGCCAACACTTGCACGATTTTTGCAGCTGACATGGCTCCCCAACAACGAGGGCACCTGTATATCGGCAGGTCCAGTAGCACCAACATCGGGACCTTTCCTGGACCTTCTACATACAGTATTAATGTTGCCTCTACCTCCCTCTACACCCGGGCCAGCCAGTGATGAGATTAAGAAGGAAACTTAAGTCATAGGTCCACGTGTTTTCATAAAAGAAAGACACAAATGCCATCATCAATGGGCAGGAAGGTAACGTAACAATGAGATTCACTTCCTCCTATTAGAGTTAAAAAACAATGCTTGACTTTTTAGAGGGGAGAATATTCTAAACAGAGGTATATGCAGTCATCACGTTTTAGGGATCTAAGTTTCCAAATCCTCTTCAAAGAGAGTATGGCGTTGATTTCTAGCTGCTTTTGCACACGCCTGCTGTGTTGGCGCTCACGTGTGCTGATTAGGAAGATTCGAGAACAAAGGAAGCATGCCCAGTATTCTGGGAAAATGTGACCAGCGCTCCGACCTGTGCTGCAACAGTGACTGACGGAGGGGCAAGATGCCAGAACCAAAATTTCATACTGAAAATCACTGTGAAATAGTAGGAAAAACCTTGGCTTTGGAGAAACTTGGGTTCAAATTCCCATTCCAACATCTATTGACTGTATAATCTTAAACAAGGTACTTGACCTGTTTTCTTACCAGTAAAAACAGAGTACAGGCACACCTAGTTTAACTGCACTTCACTTTATTGGGCTCTGCTTTACGGCGCTTCACAGGTACTGCGGGGGTTATTTTTGGGGTTTTTTACAAATTGAAGGTTTCTGGTAACTCTGTCAAGCAAATCTATCAGTGCCGTTTTTCCAATGGCATCTGCTCTCTTCACGTCTCTGTGTCACATTTTGGTAATTCTCACGATATTTCAAGCTTTTTCATTATTAGTATATTTGTGATGGTGGTCTGTGCTCAGTGATCTTTGATGTCACTACTGCCAAAAGATTATGACGCGCTGAAGGCTAAGATGACGGTTAGCATTTTTTAGCAATGAAGTATTTTAAAATTGAGGTGTATACATTTCTTTTATACTTAATGCTACTGCACGTGTAATGGTCTACAGTATAGTGTGGACATAACTTTTATGAGCACTGGGAAACCAAAAAATTCATGTGACTCACTTTATTATGATATTCGCTTTATTGCAGGGGTCTAGAACCAAACCTGCCATATCTCCAAGGTATGTCTGTAAATAATATGCCCCTTGTAGGATTATGGTGAGAATTAAATCAAACACAAATGTGATTACATATCAAGTATATGTTATACATTTTACATATATAAAATACCTAGTAATAGTGCCTTGGCTAAATAAAATACACCTATCAGGGCTTCCCTGGTGGCGCAGTGGTTGAGAGTCCGCCTGCCGGTGCAAGGGACACGGGTTCGTGCCCCGGTCCGGGAGGATCCCACATGCCGCGGAGCGGCTGGGCCCGTGAGCCATGGCCGCTGAGCCTGCGCATCCGGAGCCCGTGCTCCGCAGCGGGAGAGGCCACAACAGTGAGAGGCCTGCGTACCACCAAAAAAAAATACACCTATCAGCAAGAGAAGCTGTAAAAACTCCAGCCTTTTCTCAAAATGAAAAGAAGTCTATAAGATGGATGGTGGTGCTGGCTGCACAGAAATGTGGTGAACTTACTGCCACTGAATTATACACTTAAAATGGTGAAGATGGTAAATTTCATGTGCATTTTACCACAACTTAAAAAAAACTCCAAGGACAATTTGGAAAGTGTTTGAATGTCCAGAGGGAGAAACTCACAGTGATCAAGAGGGAGATTTCTTCCACTTTAAATTGGTTGCTTTTCTTTCCAGCCCAGGGGATTTTTAGGTAGTGAATTGTTAGTAATAAAAATGTTCAATGGGGCATCATTTAAATATAAAATGAAACACTGGGTTTTACCAGGAGTCACATATTTTAGAAAAGAAGAAAGAGAAAGAATTAACCCTTATAAGGTAAAAGCCTTAGTTCTGCAGATCACTGCTCCCAATTTTAACTTAGGTTTAACATTTATAAATAACATCAGTTTTGCTCCATTAAAATATGGAGGCCTCATTTCCAGTAACTATGGACATTTGCAGGACCATGAACCAACAGATCTGAAATGCAGAGGGGCTTCCTGCATCCCTGGGAAGGTCCCCTGGGTTCCTCCTCCCTATCAAGGGTGGATTTATCCCTTCACCCACCCCCAGGCTGGAGCTCCTTGAGGGCAGGACCTTGTCCTGTGCTCCTGGTCGATGCCATGGGCTCAGAGGGCACTCAGTAAACTTGTGAGTGAACACAACTTTATATTTCATCTACTCCAAATGGTGAAGTCTGAACAGTTTTACACTAAATCAGATGTTTCACTGATTACAGGTCTTAAAGCAAACAAACAACTGAGAGAGGCTGTTGGGTTTCCTGAGAGAAGTGAAAAGCACACACTTGAGCTGGGCTGGAAGTCGCAGGAGGTGGTGGTTCTTGGTCTTCTGTCCAGCACAACCAGATGGACCAGGCCTGGACGGTCACGGAGCTGGGACAGCCTGGTGCTCGGTCCGCAGCGCCCAAACCCTCACCCTCTCATCGTCCTCTCCCATATCCTTCACGGTGTGTATCAACTTCTGAAATTACGAGGTTCACTGTCTATGTCCCGTACCCTTTCCCCTCCAGTGTAAACTCCATCAAAATGGAGACTGCATCTGTCTTGGTTACTATTGTATCGTATCTCCTAGAACAGCATGTGACACATGCCGAATGAATGAATGAATGAATGAATGAATGAATGAACAGCTGCACAAAACAAACCCTAATCCCCTGCTTGTGCTGTCACCCAAGCCCTGCTGAACATGGCCAGAACCCTGGCCACCATCATGAACCCTGGCTCATGTCATCATGCGGTCCCCAACCAGGGAACCTTGAGATGTTGCCTCTTGGTGGCAGGGAAGGTGACAGGGAATGAGCTGGTAGGAACAAAAACCAAACTAGACTCGAGCTGCAAGGACAGGAAACAGCGGTAAAGAGTCAAGAATCATAGTGATGCTCAGTGGGGAAGTTGCAGCAAGTGGCTCTGCGGGGCTGGCCAGAGGGTCCCTGAATGGAATCCACAGAAGAAAAGGGAGGTGCAGGGCCAGCAGGACAGGGGACACGAGTTCCTGGTCCCCATGCCACTGAGCTAGAGCAGGAGGTGAGAAATCTCCCACCCAGAGCTCTGTCCCTGTAGAACCAGTGCCTGAAGGACAACTGACAGGACAAGAAGACGGTCACTGGGGGCTGTCTTACAGCTGAAAACAGCTGCCGGAGGAGAACCTGGGGGCATCTGTCTGTTTGGAGGTGTCTCCTGAAAAAGCAGATGGGTTTTTAGGATACGTTTTATTTTTTCTCTCCCCAGTCAAACAGTGCACATTCGTCGCTGTGTGGCCAGAGGAGATGACGGTACCGTCGAGAAGGGGGATGCTAACGCACAAGGACCCATCAAGGAATTACTTCAGCAACAGGGCAAACAACTGTTTCCAACCACGATGGGGTTGCAAATCATGCTTCAGGAAACAAAAAGCTCCTACTCGGACCCCAGGACAACCCAAGCCGGTCAGCAGCTGGCCTCAGGCTCTCCCAGTTCCCACAGTGCCACTGAGTGACCCAGAAGGAATCCTCCATCCAAGGTCAAGTGGAGCCAAGCCTGAGAAATATTCTTTCTGTGCAGACTTCAAACTACCCAGATCAGGGCCTCGAGAGTCAAGTGAATGTGAAAGGTCAGGGTGTCCAGGACAAAAGCCTGTGCCCAGCCTTTTCGGAAGAATAGCTTTGATTTTTCACACAGTCTTAGGGACCGAGTTTCTACAATCACCCTGAGCGGTCCGCGTAGGTATCCAACAATGCTCACTGTTAGCAAGCTCGTGATGCCACAGCACTCTCTGTCACTACACTTGAAGTTGACCTTCTCCAGTTTAACCTTCTGCCGAGATGGAAGGAACTTGCCAGAAACCTCAGTTATTTGAGCATTACTGTTGCCTCTCAACTGCATTAACCTTCTCCCGTAAGATGACTAAGGCAGGCTTTGATCTATTTGCTTGTTCCTCTCAGGCATGGCTCCAATCTCCCCCCATTCTCCCGAAGTGTGGCGGCCAAGACAGAACACACCCCTGCAGGGATGGGACCCATTGCAGGAAAGGAGTGACTTCTCAGCTCACGCTCAGTTCCCAACACGCATGTTACTACCTTTTTATCTACCAGAGGAGGCCCAACTTACTCGCTGTGGGTCAGCCCCTTGGGGCCTGGCTAGAGGAGACCCACCAACCGGGAGACACCCCACCTTTTAGGCCAAGCACGAGACCACAGACAGAAAGAACTCCCAACGGGCCATCAGAAGGGCTGGGCTGGGCTTCCCTGGTGGTGCAGTGGTTAAGAATCCGCCTGCCAATGCAGGGGACACGGGATCAAGCCCTGGTCTGCGAAGATCCCACATGCTGCAGAGCAACTAAGCCCGTGCACCACAACTACTGAGCCTGCACTCTGGAGCCCGCGAGCCACAACTACTGAGCCTGCGTGCCACAACTACGGAAGCCCGTGTGCCTAAAGCCCGTGCTGTGCAACAAGAGAAGCCACCACAATGAGAAGCCAGCACACAGCAACCAAGAGTAGCCCCCGCTGGCCGCAACTAGAGAAAGCCCGTGCGCAGCAACGAAGACCCAATGCAGCCAAAAATAAACAAATTAATAAAAAAGAAAAGACAGAAGGTCCAGAGGCAGAAATGAGCTTGCCAGTGAGAAGAGGATACTGGGGAGAAGAGGCGGTATTACAGTTATGTAAGAGATGACCAGGTGATAAACAGCGTCAAAGATCAGGGGGAGGAATTTGGGCTTAACTGTTAGAATCCTATACCCTTAGGGTTGGAAAGGGGTCATTAGTCCAAACTATACCAAAAAGCAAGATGAAAAGCCCATGTTGGCAGCATTAAAGCCCTTCTGGCCTGAGTTCCCTCTGAACTCACTAAAGATCAGGTGATCAGTAGAGAGGGACACAGCCCCACCTCTATCCACCCTCATTCTATGACCATAATAACCCTGAACTCATAACCTTCTCAATAGACGGTCCCCTTCCCTCTGTACCTGGAGCCTCTCGCTTGAGAGGATGCTACCAGCAAACACTGGTACAAGCCCAGAGAAATGGATCATCCTAACAAAATCGAGAACTCTAAAATTAAACAAACAAACAAACAAAAAATGCCATTCGGCTCTTCTAAGAGTTACCATGTGGCACTTTTCTGCAAGATACTGTGGAGGTTGAAACAAAACCAGAGGTAGAGAATGTGTCCTGTCTCTAATGCCTATAATCAGATCTTCCCACACAAGGAGCTCGTCCCTTCCCAGCCACAAAGGCCTCTAACTTTGCTCCAAGTGATGTGCTGACAATCTCGACATGGGATGCACACAAGAGTTCTGGCAGGAAGGACAAGTCTTTACCTCTGTTTCTGTACTGCTTTTAATTTCTATTTATTTATTGTCATCTTGGGCTTTCAACACCTTGGAACAAGATGTTTCCACGGCAGCAGGTGGAGGGCAAAGTTGATTGCATAAAGTTATAATTTTCAAGATCATGATAAAATAAATCCCCTGGTAAATTAAACAAAATGGTAATATTTGTCATATGCTTTTTTAAAACTAACAAGCAAGAATTCAGCATCTAATAAAAACATCCCCTTTAAGTGCAGACCATTAATACTCTGTTGTTTTATCTTTGCTCTGTAGCTTCGTAACAGTTTTTAGAACAGACTAAATATTAAGGTGTTGAGACCAGGAAAGTTTGCTGCACCCCTGAGTACGATGCAAAGCCTTTTACTTTTTCCAAGGTTAACCACATTTCAGAGCAACGTCCCAACGCCAGTGGTGCTCAAATGAAGGAATGCATCAGAATCAAGGAGAGAGCTTCTACAAACACAAATCCCAGGACCCTGCCCCAGGCTTAATGAGTCAGAATCTCTGCAAGGGAATCACAGGTTTTCCTCAGTTACACCCACAGTTAAGACAATGAAATTACTTTCTAACTGTGAATTTTCTCCTTTAATAAGCTCTGTAAAGAAAAATACAAAGTATGAAAACATTCTAGTATTCCTAGCATAGGTTTTATATATGAAGCTCTCTTTTCAGAACAGAAAAGCTCCATCAATGCACTCCAAAGGGGAAGAAAGGGCCCAGACTCTCAGAAAGAAGGTGGGAGACTGTTACCTTTCCACAAGCATCTAGGAGAGTCCACATTAGCTAAACTGGGTTCATTTCATTTCTTCCAACGAAAGCTGCTCAGGACTTGTGCATCAGTCTGGTTCTCTAACAACGAGTGGTGAGAACATTCCTCAGTATATCCCGAATAATCCATAGCACATGCCCTAAATCAAACAACATGTCTTGAATCAAACACAAGAGGAACAAACACTGAGCTGCCGGACCCCATACTCTGATTAGGTGTTAAAGGGATGTAAGGGTTAAAAGAGCAGCGATTAAGGCTGACTTCCTGGATATGAGTCAGAATAAAGTAAATTGGGGAGTGATTCTGAAGGGCTCTGAAGGTCAGGGAAAAGGACCTGAACATCGCTTAATTAACAAGCATGGAGCTGCCAAAGACTTTTGATCGTACAGAGCTTGGATTCTGAATTTCGGAGCCAGATTTCCAAGATCTGAATCCCAGCTCTACCGATTCCAGCTGTGGGACCTCAAGCAAGTGGCTCACCCTCTCTGGGCCTGAGCTTTCTCACCTACAAAATGGGGATAAAAATAGTACCTCTTCCACTGGGTTGTTCTGAGGACCAAATGACTTTGTGTATAGGAAACAGTATGTGTTTGTTAAATTAAGTAGTTCTGGAAGATGCATTTAAGGGAGAAAAACTGGATGGAGAGAAAAACAGTGGGGAGGATACAGCAGAATCTGAGTCTATTGAACTGTATTTGTTTTTTTTAAATGGCTTGAAGCATCAGCGGGCATAACCCTAACATACTGTATTTAGGAGGAGCTTCAAGGGACCATGATGATCTCCTGTGACGTGACACCGAGGGAAAGGCTGTGATGACACCACTGGTCAAGGGAACAAAGGAGGGAATTGGGGGTGAAGGAGAAGAGCTTGGGCTGTGGATCCAGAGGCTGGGTTTGAATCCCAGCTGAGAGTTGTCGGGCAAATGACTTAACCTCTCTGGGTCTTACTTTTCTCAACCGTAAACATGGGAGCACTTTCAGGATGCCTCATGGAGCTGCTGTGAGGCTTAAATAAGCAAATATAAAGTTATGTGCTATAATAAGAATAGTATAATAATAATATAATAGATATTGTCCATATAATAATCGTGTCAAGCGCTTAGCAGGGATTCTGGCAGAGTGAAAAGTCAGGAACACTGAGGTCATTGCTATGATGATGAAGAAAGTTAAATGTCTCCCAGGGTTTTAAAAAAGGCACAAAGGGTGAGAGGAAGCCAGCGACGTGTTTGTTTTATCTTTTGCTCTCTCACTAAGTACTGTGGCAGGTGCTGGCGAGCCAGTGGTAAGTAAGCAAAGGAGAGCCGAACTTTGCCTTCATAAGAAACAAGTGATGCTCCAGGAAAGGTAGGATTGAACCTAGAAGGCTCTGGAAGGAAAGTTGCAGGGAGAATGTGTGACCGGGCTCTGAGCTAGCACATGGGTTTAGTCTTACAGACATTATAGACACAGACAAGATGTCATTATCACTGCTCTACACGTGGCCCATCTGATGCTTGAGAAGCTGGGCTGCCCTTGGCCACAATGCTGGAAAGCTCCAGGCTGGACTCAGAACCTGAAACCAAGCAGAACCCTGCAGGGTTTTCCCAGGGACCAACATTCCTCCCCCACCCCCCTCCCCTGCCCTCACCGTGCCATGTACCCTGCCTCTTGCTTGTAGAAAAGCTTTAGCCTCCTAGGCCTTCCCAGTGTTCCAAAGAACAAATTTAACCAGAGAAGTGAGAAAATACAGAAACAAAGGAAAATAGTCAAGCAAGACAAAATAATATTAGTTTAGCCATAAAACAAAGTCCAGGACCTTTAGCTCCTCCTCAAGGGCTACAGATAATATCCTGAGCCATATCCTTGACTTGTTTTGCAGATACTGAAACCCTCACCAGGTGGAAGAAGTTAACTGTGTGTTGACCACCAACACACAGACCCCAGACTGGTTGGAGCCAGAAAGTTGATAACTGAGATTCCAGAAACATCACCCTGCGACCTCACCATTGACCAATCAGAGACCCGTGCGTGAGCTGACCAGTCACCCTGCAACCCACAGGGTTAAGGAACCCTTAACCTTCCCTCTAAAACCCCTTCCCTGAAAGCAATCAGACAGTTCAGGTCTTTTGAGCCTGAGCTGCCCTTTCTCCTTGCTTGGCCCCATGCTGGGTGCCTTGCAATAAACGCTGTACTCTCCTTCACCACAACCCAGGAGATTGGCTTTGCTTCCCATTGGGCCAGTGGATCCAAGTTTGGTTTGGCAACAATCTCAGTCCCTCCGCCCCGGCAGGCTGAGGCCACCTGCCCCACTCCAACTATCTCCTCATGCCTCCAACTCTGGGGCACCATATTCTCCCCAGGATCAGTCCCCGTGAACCCTCCGTGCTGGAGGCCTGGAACCAGGTGGCAACCGCTACTCACAAAGGCAGGCCTTCCACCGTCCAGAGATGTGAACGTGTTAGAAGCAGCTAAGTTAAAATGAGAACAGTAAAAATCGGCAATCAGAGGGGTCACAATGCTTAATAAGACCCGTTTGGGTCCTGTTCACTATGGTCCAGAGAAGAAATGCACTGAGCCTCTAACGGCCTCAGAAACAGAACACTTTGCTCCTCAAAGAAAAACACATCTCAGGTCAGTCAGGTAAACAACACCTTAAGTCCTCCTCTCCAGGGGGAACGAGCAGTGTCCCTGCTGGAGCTCCCATGGGGCACCAGAGGTGTTCACAGCCCTTCACTGAGGACAGGATGACCTCTGCTTCATGAGGAGCTCGGGGATAGCGCACACAAGGTCCAGTCAAAGCTGTTGGTGCCACATGGAAAATTAGGAAATGTTCCTATGCCGACCTGAGGACCTTTGGTTACAGTCCTATTCTCCCCCTTACTTAAAAAAAAAATCCAGCATTTGTTTTTAATTAACCATTAACCATTTTATTTTATTTATTTATTTTTGGCCGTGGCACACGGCTTGTGGGATCTCAGTTCCCCGACCATGGGCTGAACCCAGGCCATGGCAGTGAAACCCCAGAATCCTAACCATTAGGCCACCAGGGAACTCCCAAAGTCCAGCATTATTATCAAAACTTACTACTGAAAAAGTAAAGAATCATCATCTAATTGCAAATACTCTGCTTAAAATAATG
Source organism: Phocoena sinus (assembly GCF_008692025.1). Lineage (NCBI taxonomy): Eukaryota > Metazoa > Chordata > Mammalia > Artiodactyla > Phocoenidae > Phocoena > Phocoena sinus. Next base: position 19,644,459 of record NC_045764.1, read on the forward strand.
CTCAGCCCTCCTGGGATCCTAATTTCCTCACTTGGAAAGTGAAAGGGACTCCAGAGCTTGTGGGAGAGTAAACTACAACGAAGTTTTGGAAAATTAATCTGACAACGTCTATTAAAATGGAAAACATACGCAACTTTGGTCCTGCAATCCCACTTGGGGGAATCTTTCTATCAAAATAAAAGAACCCAGTATGACAGGCTACATAGAGGAGGATGCTTATCCAAGTATTATGTGTGGAGGCAAAAGCAAAATAAAGACACAGAAACAACCCAAAAGTCCATCAACAGGGAAATGGTTCAGCAAGTCATGATAAAGAGGGCATCTGAGAGGGTGTGGTCCAAAAAAAAAGGACTGTCTCCAAGTTTAATATACCATCATCACATATTGTAAGTATTTACTGAATTAATATATGAGTGAATGAATGAATGAATGGGGGAAAAGTCATGATATATTCATAGTATAGTATACGATGCAGATAAGCAGAAAGAAAAAGAGATGAGGAGGAAAAATGACTTAGGACAGGTCAACCTGTAACTGGCCTGACAGATCAGAAGATCCAAAATGTAAGCCTGAGGGTGGGATGGGGGGTGGTGAGTAAAAAGCAAACAAAACCAGGGCTGCTTTGCATCTGAGCCCCAGAAGGCTCAGGAATTCGGGATGCCGGATATCTCAGGTTGGATGGATCAGGCCTGCGATTCTCTCTCCTGCCCTTAGAGCAAACCCAGGGGGAAAGCCTGAGACTCGCTCTGCAGACAGATAGAATCAGGCAGCCTCAGACGTGGCTGAGGGGTCAAAGAAGCACTTCAGAGAAGACAGGTGACTGAACAAAGGCCCTGCCTAGCTCAGCTCCAGAACACTGACAGCCAAGCTCTATCCCCACCCAGCAAAAGACACACAGAGGCTTCCAGCAGCTTTATTCATAATTGCCACAACCGGGAGGCAACTAAGATGTCCCTCAACAGATAAATGGACAAGCAAACTGTGGGACATCCAGGCAACGTAATGTTATTCAGCATGAACAAGAAATGAGCTATGGAGTCACAAAAAGTCATGGGGGAACTCTAACGGCATATTGCTAAGTGGAAGACGCTAACCTGGAAAGGCTTGATTTCCAAGCCTTCCAATCATGGACTGCGTGATTCCAACTCTATGACATCCTGGGAAAGGCAAAACTAGGGAGACAGTGAAAAGATCAGTGGTTGCTGGGGTGTGGGTGGAGGGAGGAAGAGGGGAGGGAGAGCTGAATAGGTGGAGATCAGGGCATTTTTAAGGCGGTGAAACTGTTGTATATGACACTGTAACGTTGGATACATGTCATTACACATTTGTTATCGATAAAATCCTTAGAATGTACAACACAAAGAGTAAACCCAATATAAACTATAGACTTTAGCTAATAATAATGTGTCACTATTGGTTTATCAATTGTAACAAATGTATCACACTGAGGCAAGATGTTAATAATAGGGGAAACCGAGGGTGAGGGTATATAGGAATTCTCTGTACCCTGCACTCAATTTTTCTGAAAACCTAAAACTGCTTAAATAAATTAATAGCTAAATAACTAAATGAATAAAGTTGGTTAATTTTTTAAAAACCTGCAATGAATCATGCCTACACAAGCACTAAAATGGCTAAAATTTTAAAAATACTGACAGCACCGAACATTGACAAGTAGCTAGAATTCTCTTACATTACTGGAGGTAATAAAAATGGTATAGTCACTTTGGGAAACAGTTAAAAACACTACCTATGAAATTACCCAGCAATGTCCCCCCTCAGTATTTACACAAAAGAAATGAAAACACACATCTACACAAAGACCTGAATACAAATGTTTATAACAGCTTTAACATAACAGCTGCAAACTGGAAAGAACTCAATTGTTCATCAATAGGTGAATGGATGAACACTTTGTATATGTTTATACAATGCAATACTTTGCAGGCGTGAAGAAGGACTAACACAGCAGCGTAAATGGAGCTCAGTAACATGGTGCTGAGTGAAAGACAGCAAACAAAGATACCAGACATACTGGATGATTTCATTATGTGAAGTTCTAGTACAGGCAAAAATAATTATAGTGAAAAAAATCAGATCAGTGATTGCCTGGGACAGAGTGGAAGGGATTAACTGGGAAAGGACATTGGAAGTTTTTTGAGCTATGGAAACATTCTGTACCTTTATTGGGCTGGTGATTATCTGGATGAGTACACTACTCAAAAACTCACAGAACCATACATTTTAAATGGATGCATTTACTGTACACAAATTGAACTCTGATAAAGAACATGAAAATTTAAAAGAGAAACAAGGTACTTATTAAATCTAGGGAAAACCAAAAAGGTACAAGACAGAAAATGTAACCCTAATATACTTTATGACTGTGCTGTGAATGTTATTCACAGAGTAGCAATAAGCAATAATGTAAGCACTGATCTCTGATTTAATCATATAAGGTGTGTGTGTGTGTGTGTGTGTGTGTGTGTGTGTGTGTGTGTGTGAGAGAGAGAGAGAGAGAGAGAGAGCGAGAGGGCATATGTATGTTCGTGGGATTAGATGAGACAGCTGAATCCTCTAGTTAGTACAATGTCAATAAATGATGTTCTAAAACAAATGAATCAAGATATAATAATAGAGATATTTTGTTTAGAAACTTGGAAGTAAATACCAGAAGAAACATTTCAAGGAGTTTAAAATGTATCCTCTTCGGAAGAGAAAATCAGAGTACTGGGAGAAAGGGACAAATGAAAACTATTATTCATTTTAAATCTAGTCTTACTATTTGATCTTTGAAACGACATGTAAGTATCCTGCTTTGATAAAAGTAAAGTTAAATTTAAAAATAAAGGGCTTCCCTGGTGGTGCAGTGGTTAAGAATCTGCCTGCCAACCCAGGGGACACGGGTGCGAGCCCTTGCCCAGTAAGATCCCACATGCCGCGGAGTAACTAAGCCCGTGCGCCACAACTACTGGGTCTGCGCTCTAGAGCCCGCGAGCCACAATTACTGAGCCCATGTGCCATATCTACTGAAGCCTGCACGCCTAGAGCCTGTGCTCCGCAACAAGAGAAGCCACCGCAATAAGAAACTTGCGCACTGCACCGAAGAGTAGCCCCTGCTCGCTGCAACTAGAGAAAGCCCGCACACAGCAACGAAGACCCGATGCAGCCAAAAATAAATAAATAAATTTATTTAAAAATAAATAAATAAAAATAAAGACCCATAAAAGTGTTCATGATGTACTACTAAGTACAGGAAGCTAGTTTCGGTGTAATGTGAATACATTGTAGCTTTCATTTAAAACAACAAAAAAACTAAGCATATACGTATATGAATTTATGAGTGGAAAGAAAAGTGAAGACTGGTAAACAACAAAATTTTAACATTAGCTACACCAGAGGGAGAAATGAAAGATTATCAAGGTGATGCCATAGATATTAACTTTTCCCATATTGTACACTTCTATGTCACTTGATATGTAATAATGAATGTATATTAATTTTTCTATTAAAAAATTAACAAAAACAGAAAACACTGAATACAAGGGATTAAACAGGGTAACATCTATGGATCCTACGGGGCTAATATTGTAAGAGCGTATGACTCCTGCCCAACTTCTACTAGAAGTCCAGACGTCCCTGATTACTGTAATGTGACATGTATCCCAGATGCGGCCACATGCACTCTTGACAAATCTTTTAAAACCTCAAGTGAAGACATCTATGGATTCTAATCCAATTTGACTGACCGTATTCAAGCATGTAAAAAGCAACCGCCTTGGCTTCCCTGGTGGCACAGTGGTTGAGAGTCCGCCTGCCAATGCAGGGGACGCGGGTTCGTGCCCCGGTCTAGGAGGGTCCCGCATGCCGCGGAGCGGCTGGGCTCGTGGGCCATGGCCGCTGGGCCTGCGCGTCCGGAGCCTGTGCTCCACAACGGGAGAGGCAACGGCAGTGAGAGACCCGTGTACCGCAAAAAAAAATAAATAAATAAATAAAGCAACCGCCTCCCAGATTTCCAAGAGCTGAGAACCAGAGGGCTGCTACAGAGCAGACACCAGCACACAGTGAGCCATGAATGAAGGGAAGGAAGGTTCTGGAAGCCAGGAAAACTAGGCACAGGTCATGTGCCCATGTAGGCATGGCCCTGGATACCCTACCTGCTATGCTAGTTAATTTTCACAACCATAAAGAGTGTGATGAAGGCTCAAAGGAGTTCGAGATAAGCAGGAAGCCCCCATCTCTGGCACTCTCTCCTCCAAGAAAATTCACTGCCAGCAGCATTGGCCTCCCCTGGATCAAGAGAGTCAGTTTTCTAAGCGAGACAAACTCCCCTGCACAAAAGGAAGGGAAGAAGGCAGGCACATTTTGGCTACTCCCAGCTTGGGTTCATCATCTCTGAAGCAAGGAACACACCAGCCTGACGGGCGCCCTGATGGTACCTGTCCCCTGCCACAGCCCTCACTGCTGTGGGCCAGGCTCTTTCCGGATCTTTCCAACACATCCCACTCCTGTGTCCTCACCTCTCGTCAGGCTAATGCAGGAAGAGAAAGCTCCTTCCTCCTTAGCTTTCCAAAACCTAAGTTTTCTGGCCAACTCAGGTTTAACTGACTTTACAAATGCCTCCCTGACCACTCTGGCCACACGGCTCTCCCTTCCTCTCTCCTTTTGGGGGTTAAGTACAAGGGCCCAGGAACCAAATCCAGCTCTCCACGTCCTCTTGCAGGAAGACGGAGCAGACATACTTTTCCCTACCCCTCCTGCTGAGTACAAACAAACCCCCCGGACATCTGATAGAAAAAGAACATCAGAAGATGCTTCAGCAGAGGGGGGATGCAGGCTGGAGAGGGACCTTGGGATCCAAGGAACATGATGGTGATGCACTCCCTGAGTTTTCTTTACGCCTCATCTATCCCAGATATAGAGCTGGAAAAGGTGGCAACTGGAAACGCCAACAGGTGCAAACTAAAAAGGCCCAAGGGAAGCCTGCTTTCTCTCTTGCCAAAGGACCAGGAAAGGGTCCTTGGCAAGACAAGACATGCAGACAACAGCCACGCAACTCCAGCAAAAAAGCACAGGAAAAATGATGGCCTACCATCGCCCACCCCAGCAAAACCCGAGGAGCCTGAACGTCCATCCTTGCAAGACTGTCCCAAGATGCCCCAATACCTGCACCAGGTGGTGTCACGAAAGGCCAGGTGGGGAGTTGAAACTTTTGTCCCTGCTGGCCAGTAACAAGGCTTGTCCCCTCCAGCCTCCACCTCGGGCAGCTCAGTGGAGACCACGCAGGAGGCTACACTTTTCCCCCCACCTGGCACTAAGGGCAGCCGCCTCCCAGGTGTCAATGGAGGCCCAGTCCAACCTGGACTTCTCCCTACAACTGCCAATAGTCAGGCAGCACCTACCCCCTTCTCCTGCCAGAGCAGTGTCAGCAAAGCCATCTAAAACAGAAGGTTTAAGTAAGATCCAAAGTCTCATAATATGAAAATGTCCAGTAATCTAAACAACAACCACAACAAAACAAACTTCTAGAACTCTAGGGAAGTTCAGCCAGGTCGCAGGATAAAAGAAATACTTGCAAAAATCAATTGTACATAGCCCTATATACTACCAGTGAATCCACAGGCATCGATAATTAAACTGCAATACCATTCACAGTCACACACAAAATGAAATACTTAAGTATAAATCTAACAAAACATGCGCAGGGATTGTATCATGAAAACTACACAATGCTGATTAAAAGACTCAAAAAAGATCTAAATACATGGAGAGACATACCATGTTCATGGGTTGAAAAGTCCACATGGTAAAGATGTCAATTCTCCCCAAATTGATACGCTGGTTAACACAGTGCCAAAATCCCAGCAAGATTTTTTGTAGATGGAAACAAGATTATTCTAAAATGTGTATGAAAGGGAGCAAAGGGACTAGGATACAACTAAAAACAATTTTGAAAAAGAAGAAGAAAGTGGGAGGAATAACACTTGATTTGAAGGCTTACTGTCTAGCTGCAGAATCAGAACTGTGTGATACAGGTGGCGCTGTAGGCACGCAGATCCACGGAGGACAGAGAATGCAGGGGTAAACCCTCACAACTGATTGTTTTAAACAAAGGTCCAGAAGCAATTCAGTGGAGAAAGACAGTCATCTAAACACATGGTACTGGTGCAACAGAAGCGAAAAGCAAAAAAAAAAAAAAATCGAAGCAAAAGGCAACAACAACAAGGTGAACCTTGAGCTGAGTCTCAACCTTCTACAAAAATTAACTCAAAATGGATCATGGAGTTAAATGTGAAAGTTAAAATAGAAAACTTTTAGGAAACAACAACAACAGGAGAAAAAACTTCACGACCTAAAGCTAGGGAAAGAGTTCTTAGACGTTACAGCAAGAGCATAATCCATAAAATATATATAAAATTTAGACTTCAACAAAATTAAAAGGTTTTGCTCTGTGAAAGACCCTGTTAAGATAATGAAAAGACAAGCTACAGAGTGGGAAAAAAACATCTGCAAACCACATATCCAACAAAGGACTACTATTGGGACTATATAAAGAACTTTCAAAACTCAACCAATCCATGGGGGTTTGGGATTAGCAGATGCAAACCAGTATATATAGAGTGGATAAGCAACAAGGTCCTATTGTATAGCACAGGGAACTATATTCAATATCCTGTGATAAACCATTATGGAAAAGAATATGACATGAATATATGAAAAGAATATATATATAACTGAATTACTTTGCTGTGTAGCAGAAATTAACACAGCATTGTAAATCAACTATACTTCAATAAAATATTTAATAAGATTTCAAAAATTACTTCTTCCCTCAAAGTTAATGAACAGATCTCCCAGAAGCAAGAAACGCAAATTGCCATGCTGTGGGGTTCCTCATCTTCTGGCCATCACAGCCCCAAATCTGCCTATCACGCTAGCCGCTCAATCTATCTCCTACTCCACTGAAAGGCTGATGCTAATTAATATATTCTGGGAAAATAAAAAAAGATGAATGGTAATATTTAACATAAATGATGCCAATGTCAACAGTGGGGATTTCTGCACAGGTGGGATGATGAGTGTTTTTCCTCCTTTTGCTTATATACTTTTCCTAATTTGCTTTCTGTGAGCACAGATTGCTTTGGTCATTACAAAAAGAAATAAAACATTTCAAAACAAAACAATAGCACCAGTTAGTCCAAGGACTTAAAAATTATGTTTCCTTTGGTGCAAAAGTAACTTTACTGCAAAATACAAATGTATTTTCAACTAATAACTTTATTCCAAATCTTACTGGCTCCATGTTGCCATTGAGGGAAAATATCTTCCAGTGACCATGCTAACGAGAGGCTCCTGGTGAAATGCTTAGGTGACTATTGCACACCTTGTACTCCTCGGACCAAACAGAGACAATTTTGAAAAAGCAATCCCCAAACTAAATGTCCTGCTCCCACCTCCCCTGCCCCACCCCCCAAACACCCATTCTATGTATTGCTTAGTTAGAGGATTAAATGAGCTCATATGTGTAAAGAGTTTAGACATTTCCAGTGTCTGCATAACTGGAAGCATCTTTAAATGACTACCGTCATTACTGTCCAGGATAATTGAAGTGTTGCTATTCACTCAATATCGAAACATTACGTAAGAAATACAACCTTGCAGTTTGCTCATAATCCCTCCTTTCCTAATATGAAAACTAATTTCACTTCTTCGTATCTCCTTACCAACTTTTAACTATATCGTGAACACACACACACACACTTTCCTCAGAGAATCTCCTTTCCAAAGAGGGGCAAAGAACTCGAACCATTTCCTTCTAGAAACCATACTTGACAGAATCAATGACTCAAATATATTTTCGTACTTAGATTGAGATGGAATACAAAAAGTGAAGAACCTCAATCAAGTGTCAAAAACAGTGAGTTGAGTTCCTTCTGCTTAAAACCATCGATGGCTCTGGTCACCTGAGGGCATCCTGCCCCATCCTCTCCTACCTCTGCCCTCCCACCCTCCAGGGACACTCTCTCTTCGCTCTCAGGCATCCTACAAGCCAGTCCTGCTCAGAACACCCTCTCAGTCCCCTCTCAGCTGATTCTACGAACACTTAAAACCCACCTCAACCGCTGTCTCCCCCTGACCTCTTGCCTGAGAAGCCCCGGGTCTGGGCCCCGCTGCACTGATGACTCGTCGGGAAGGCGTTGACCTCACTGCGCTGTGTTTTAATGATTTGGGCACATGCTTTTCTTTTGGTTGATTCTCCCTGGTCAGTAGTTTCCAACACAATAATGCTATGGCTGGCACTCGAAGACATGAGTCACACGTGTCTTCCTGTATTATCAGAGCAGTAGCCCCAGAGAACGTCCATGTTGGTTTCTGCGTGGGGAATGGGCCACGAGGGTGTGAGGACCACATAAGCGCGGGGGGGGGGGGGATGGAAGGTACCACTGCTTTATCACGGTCTCTGTGTAGGCTAGGTTAAAGCTCACAAAGAGACTAGGATCTAACCTGTAGGGAAAAGCGGATGCCCAGCTACCTTTATTCCTGCCAGCCATCAAGGACGGAGGCACCAATGCCACACACCATCCTAGTCAGGTCTCGAGACAGAAAGAGGGACACTCATTCTATGTAGTAACCACATCCCCTAGAGACACCATCTCCAAAGATGAACGATTGTCATAGATTTGCCTTATAGGACTCACGTGGCCAAGACTAGACTAATTATAATTTTTTTTAATGCAATGACACTAACCACAAAGAACCTCTATAAAAGTTTTCCTCTGTCAACAGAACCACGGAAATTTTAGGTCTATAGGTGTTCTGGAAATCAAACAGCTCCAGCCTTCCACTGCACAGGTGATGAACTAGCATTCAAAGTAAATGGAGCTGCCCAAGGTGCTCCCACCATGTCCTGAACAGAAGAACCACCTTCCTCTCTCCGCCAAGGTCGTCTCCTTCTTCTACTAGGACGATGGGAGGAAAGCCAGCTGTCTCTTGCCCCTGATACAGCCAGGGCACGATTAAACTCACAGGTTAAAACTCAACTTCAGGGCTTCCCTGGTGGTGCAGCAGTTGAGAGTCCACCTGCCGATGCAGGGGACACGGGTTCGTGCCCCGGTCCGGGAAGATCCCACATGCCGGGGAGCGGCTGGGCCCGTGAGCCATGGCCGCTGAGCCTGCGCGTCCGGAGCCTGTGCTCCGCAACGGGAGAGGCCACAACAGTGAGAGGCCCGTGTACCACAAAACAAAACAAAAACAAAACAAAAACCAAAAAAACTCAACTTCAAACAGCAGACGTATGAACACACCAGGGGAGGCCAATCCTTCCCTCTGCCCAGAAGTTACTTCTGTTCCTCAATGAGGCTTCTCCATAACCCTTGAAGGTGTTTTGTCATCTCTTTTCCAGCTCAGAGTTTTGAAGTGGAAGCTCACTGAGAAGAGCTCACAGGGGCATCTATGTGAGGTCCAAGGAAGAGGGAACATGGAAGGCAAAAGGCCACCATCTTGTCACAAAGCATCGAAGAGCTAAGGAGAGTCTTAAGATGAATAACATCATTTTCACCACTGTATCCGAGTTCCCTTTTTATCAGCCTCTTAATGGTCCAGCCTCAGACATGAAGCGCCCAGTGAAGTGGGGCAACAAGGCATTATCAGGATAACCTGGGGCAAAAAGAAACTCAAATGACATTCTCTTGAAGCGTCCAGGGAATTGGGGGTGCAGGGAGGATGGGGTTCATTAGTTGGGCAGGTAGCAGAGATGTGTTCTCAGGGGCGGGGCTGAGCCTCCTCACCAGGAAGCAGACATGTGTGGCCAGAGTAATCACGGATTAGTTTCCAGAAACCAAAGAAACAGGTGAGGGCAGGGCAGCTGCAGGAGGGGGAATGGTAGAGCTTCAAAGTGGGAAGGAAGCTCTTCAAGGCCCCAGGAAGCCTCTGCTGCATTCCTTCCAGGGATGGGCAGAAGCCTGTGGCTAGTAGTTTAGATGGTATCTCCCAGGTTCTCTGCACTTGGATGGGGTCCAAGGGTCCAGGGCCTCATTCTCAGCTCTGGAATGCACCACTGAGCAGCCAGCAAAGGGTAGTGGTTAGGACACTGGGAACCGATGCCTACATTCAACTTCTGGTCCTGATACTTTTTGAGTGACCCTGGGCAAATTACTAAATATCTCTGTGCCTCAGTTTCCTCATCAGTAAAATGGAGATCTTGTAGGTTTATTGTTTGGATTTATATACGAAGTACTTGTGAGAGTGTCCTGTATATATTAAGTGCCACGTAAATGTTTGCTCTTATTATCATTTCCCTCAGGGGTTCTCAGGTCTTGACTCCTATTAACCAAACTCACAGGAAACTGATGTATAAGCCAGAAAGTCAACGCATAATTTTGAACTGAGACTTATAACCAAGGAGATGGGAAAAGTCAGGTCAATTGGATAGTATATTTTCATTCAAGCAAGAAAAGTCTACTTAAGAAACCAGATTAAGATTAAAAGGTTGCTTTCTGAGCCCGAAGTCAAATCATCCAACTGAGTGGTCAAGCAGAAAAGAAAGAGAGTCATCTTTCCAGACCTGAGATGTGCTTGCCAGGAGGACTGACTCTTTATGCTCAAACTCCTCCTTTTTGATATTCCATTACATGTTAAGGATTGGGAAAGTTGGGGGTTCAGCTTATTCACAGTAAGACAGCGGGTCTTTCTGAGAGGCAGATGACAGAAAAGGGGACTCCTCAGCACAGGGAAGAGAAAGCACCCAAGAACCAGGGGGGTGCCCACGGAGAAGGGGAGAACACCAAGATTCTCCAAGAGCAGCTGTACTGAGGACAGCACACATAGTGCCACACTGCTTACAGCAACACTACAGGAAGTTTGTGACCTTGAAACCGGAAGCCATCTGCCCATCTCCGCTTTGTCAGCTGGCCACCCTGCCATGACCCCTGAGGTCAGGCTGGTGAGCTTCTCTTCCCAATCAGAATTCAGGGACCTCAAGTTGGTGGCTTTACATCAGCCATGTTGGGAGTATCTACCCCACAGACGTGGGTAAAGGCTACAAGAGAGCCGGTTGTTAAACACTGGCCAGCACGCCACTGGGCTGCTTCACCACCACTTGCTGAAATAGCCCTGATGGAAGCCAAACGACTTCACTGTCACTAGATCCAGAGGATACCATCTAATCTTTATTTTTCTTGAACTCTCCAGCGTGTTGACAGTCAATCAATCACTTCCTCCCTCCCAAACCTCCTCTCCTCCTAGATTCTGAGACTCTCTGATGACTTTTCTTTTGTTTCTAAGCACGTTTTCTCAGGCTCTACAAGATTCCCTTCCCCCACCAGGCCCTGTCATGTTGGCGTTCCCACAGTTCTCTCCCTGGTCATTGCACTGTGTCCTTTAAGACACAGCTGGGCCATTGCTTCCTCCAGGAAGACCTCCCTGACCGGTCTGGTCTGGGTGATGCCCATTTCTAGAACATTCCTGTCCTTTCCGCCATCACAGGTGAATGTCCGTCTACTTGTGTAATCCCTCCTGCTGGAGGGTAAGAACCTGGAGGACAAGGACTTGGAACCACAGCAAGAACAATAAAACCAATAATGACAAATGGCTGTTCCTGGCGCTCATGCTCTACCTGGCACCAGCCCAAGGGCTTTGCATAGATTATTCCATTGACTCTTTACGCCAACCCTATGATTTCTCCCAGGAGACACCTGACACGCGCAGAGTTGGAATAACCTGCCCAAGATTACACAGACCGATGCGAACCTTGACGGGCAGGCATGGAAGCCGATGTCCTCAACCACTGCCCCACGGTGGCTCTTCCAGTTGGTGCAGCCCAAGAATTTGATCCAACGTATGTATGAGGAACAAAGAGAGGAACGGAGAGGCAGGGGATCTGGTAAAAGTAAATGTCCTGTTATTTCAATACAAGTTCATGTTTATAACATTGTTGAATAAATGAAGTAGCCCCTAACTCCAATTTACTTGGTTCTTTACAACTGCCATTTCTCAGGCCGATGGGGCTGGATTTTTATACAGTAAAACACAACCAATGGTTCCTTCTTCACCGGCTTAGTGAAAGTATTAGTGCAGCATGGAAGAAGGAAAACTGTTACTTACAACATGATCTTAAATCTTTCGACAAACAGCAAAACACTGTACACTACGAAAATGGGCTATGAATTCCATTGGTCCATTGTCTCCATGTATTTTCTCTAGTGAGTCTGTTTTGTTTTGTTATTGACTCTCAGGTTACCCCCCAAAAAATAAAATAAATAGTGCCCTCTGGGTCTGAACTCCTGTTAGTTTTAAAAGCAAAAGCATCTTTGTGTTTGGGTAGGAAAAAGCCGTGATACACCAGAGCAATCTGCAAAACTGGGCCTCACTTCAGATCCTGGGGGTGACTACAGGCTGCCAGGCACTTGCCAGAAGGTGTGTGCTTTGTGTCTGCGGCTGAGGCAGCGCGTGCTCCGGGATGCTAAGAGAGCACACACAGCACAGAGAGATGTGCCTGGGAAATTAACACAATGCTAAATGGCCCAGGAGGTTTTCCGAACTCCTCTCATTACAAAGCCCACAATGTCTCTCAAGAGCAATCTTCCCTCTATGGTAATGCTGTGGCATAGTTTATTAGAATGTGTGCCATCAGCCCTGGAGTCTCCTCACCAATGGAGGGAACGGGACATGTGGGTGATGGGTTTTTACTTGGCTTTAAAGCCCAAAAGGAAATGGGGGGAAGGGAAAGAGGGAAGAGAGACAGAGAAGGAAGGAAGGGAGGGGAGGGAGGGAGGGAAGTGGAAAAGGAGGAAGGAAGAAAGAAGGAAAGAGAGAGAGAGAAAGAGGAAGGAAGAAAAAGGAGGAAAAAGAAAAAGGGAATGGAGAGAAAATAAAAGTCAAGTCACTGGGAACATCTACTCTGTCCAGGCTGAAGACCTTCCCACACCAGCCTTGTGTTGGGTCCCAGGAATGGGGTCCCTGAGATGATCCCTAAAGTGTAATTCACCAGGGCCTTGACTTCAATCCCTTCCTTTAAGAAGAGAACGACTACACGCATCTCTTCTCACTGAGCACCACTGCATGCTCACTGAGAGCCGGGGTTTGTCTATTTTTCCGTCTAACTGGGAAGACCCAGCTCACAGGGTTGCTCGACTCCCTGTGTCATACAGGTGAAGCATACTGAGTCACACGTCACGCGTGCGACGCGACGGAGGATGTGCTCTCGTATGGACAGCAACTCTAAGAAGTTCACTCATCTGGCACCATCACCACCCGAACGAGAGTTAGTAGGTGCCAAGTGCTCTCTAAGCACTCCCGGGTTTTAGGGAACCAATACATAACATCTCTTCCTTCTCTTGCTAAGTTTAGAAACAAGAGAAAATGAGTCAGAGGAGACACACACCGAGGATGGAGATGAAAACGTGAGCTCTGTTCCTGAGAAGCGAACTGGACCTTGAAGGTGGCTAATACTGGCCCCTGAATTCTGCAGCCCAGCCCTCCGAGCACTGGCCCCAAAGCCCAGCGGCAGGCTCTGCTGAGGCAGGGTCAGAATGCATGTCCCCTGAGGATGCATAAGGCCCAGGTGGGGCCACGCCCAGCGCTCAGGCCCCCCCCTCCCTCCGGGCTCTCCATCACCCCCTCGGCTTCTCCTCCCAGGGGAAGGGCGTGGAGAGAGGCAGGGCAGAGCCTCAGGTGAGCAAGCCTCGGGGAGGCGTTTTCCCATGTCAACCTCAGAAACGCTCTACCAGGTAGGACTTTCAGATCTCCCTTTACTACTGACGGCGAGGCTTACAAAGGTGTGGACAAGGGTCCAAGGTCACCCAGGCAAGAAGGGAAGCAGGATCCGCACCAACCCTGCCCGACGTCAGCGCCTCTGCTGCCAGTCCTACCCCAACAGTGAAACTGAGGCCCCAGTGATCAGATAGTTTGGCCAAACACCGCATATCCGTAGAAGAAGGAAGAGAAAAGACTAAATGCAATGCTATTTTCTGATCAATGATGTAGATCTTTTCATTTAATAGTTTCGTTTCTCTAACCTTCTATCATCCAAGGAGAAAACTGAGCCTTGACTGATCGTTAAAGATTTCATTTGCAAAGTGATTCTGCCGTCATGAGAAACCATTCCACATAGCTGTGTATGACCTCTATGTACATTCTCTCCCTCGGAGGTCAGGAGTTAGAGACTTGTCTGGGCCACAAAATTGTGAAAGGGCTCCCACACATCTAAACGCACCTCAGAGTTTTCGGATTCCTCATCTTAAACTCCCCCAGACCTCCCTAAAGATGATCAGTTCACGAGATTTCACAGTACTCTCCCCGTTGGCATAGGATGTCAGCAGAAGAGCTAGTGACTTTCTAGGACTATTGGAGAAGGTTTTGAAGGTAGAAACATGGAAGGAGGGGGAAGAAAGATGAAGAATACACAGAAGATGGACCTAGAGACGGTCATACTGAGTGAAGTAAGTCAGACAGAGAAAGACAAATACCATACGATATCACTTAACACGTGGAATCTAAAAAAACGGTAGAAATGAACCTATTTACAAAACAGAAATAGAGTCACAGGTGTAGAAAACAATAAATTGGGAGATTGGGATTGACACATACACACTACTATATATAAAATAGATAACTAGTAAGCTACTGTATAGCACAGGAAACTCTACTCAGTACTCTGTAATGACCTATATGGGAACAGAATCTAAAAAATAGTGGATACATGTATATGTATAACTGATTCACTTTGCTGTACATCTGAAACTAACACAACACTGTAAATCAACTACACTCCAATGAAAATTAATTTAAAAAAACAGTACACAGAAAATGGAACTAATACAAAAAGGTAATTATTTACTGAGCATATACCACAGGTCAAGTACTGCTGCTGCTGTTTTACGGGTATTAATTCACCTAATCTCACACCTTCAGGATAAGTGCTACTATTAGCCCATTTGTACAGACGGAGAAACTGAGGCACAGAGACGTGAAGTAATCTGATCGCTCGGTCTGTGAGTAGGTGAACCTGAATGTGCACCAGGCAGGCCTCAGGGCCTCCCCTCGACTACCAGGTCACACCATCTGACCACCAAGCACGGACACCCACCGGCCTTCAGAGGGGAAGACAGCCTCTTCCCTTAACCCTTCTTCCCACTCGTCTTCAGGGAAAGGAGGGCAAATGAGATGGAAATTCATTGCCCTTAGTTGAGGAGTGAAGAGCAAGGCTCTACATTACTGCCAAGTTTCATATATTTCTTCTCCCCTTTGTCAGTGGTCAGCTGGGTTACCAAGCCCTGGCCTGGCCATCAGGTACATGAAAAGGTGCCCAACATCACTAATCACCAGGGAAACGCAAATCAAAATCACAATGAGATACCATCTCACACCTGTTAGGATGGCTATTATCAAAAAGACAAGAGATGACAAGTTCCGGAGAGGATGTGGAGAAAAGGGAACGCTCATACACTGTCGGTAGGAATGGAAATTGGACAGCCACTGTGAAAATCAGTGTGAGGTTTTCTTAAAAAACTGAAACTAGAACCATCATATGATCCAACAACCCCACTCCTGGGCACGTACCCAAAAGAAGTGAAATCAGGATCTCAAAGAGCTATCTACACCCCCATGTCGGCTGCAACGTTATTTACAACATCCAAGACATGGAAACAATCTCATGTCCATCAACGGAAGAACAGATAAAGAAAATGTGGTAGATGCGTACAATGGAATATCATTCAGCCACTAAAAGAATAAGGAAATCCTGCCATTTGCAACAAGATGGATGAAACCTGAGGCCATTATGCTACATGAAATAAGTCAGACAGAGAAAGACAAATGCTATATGGTCTCACTTATCTGTGGAATCTAAGAAAAGCTGAACTCATAGAAGCAGAGACTACAATGGTGGTTGCCAGGGGCTGGGGGCAGGTGGGGGACATGGGGAGATGTTGGTCAAAGGGTGAAAACTCTCAGTTATAAGATGAATACATTTGGGGACCCAATGCACGGCACTGGAGTGTTAAGTAAAAGGCTCTATTTAATAATACTCTATTATATACTTGAAAGTTGCTAAGGGGAATAGATCTTAAATGTCCCCACTACAACAGCATAAAACCTGGTAACTACATGAGGTGATGGAGGTGTTAACTAACCTTATCGTGGTAATCACTGCACGATATATACGTGTATCGAATCACCACTCTGTACACCATCAACTTACACAATGCTGTATGACAATTACATCTCAGTAAAGCTGAAAAAACAAAGAACCGGCCCATCCTAAGAGTAAACGGGCATTCGGTCTCTGGGGTGGCAGGCAGGAGTCTGACTTACGGGGACAGCACTGGGCTTGATTGTTTGCAGAAGGAGCCTCAAGTTCCTCATCTTCAAAATGAGTGAGATATTATCTAACTCCCAGCATCCTTCCGGTGATGAAAAGAGCTCATTTATACAACGCGCTTAGTGCTCAGTACTCGACATGCTGCAGGGAATCGGTGAATGGGAGCCGTTATCATACAAACCGCAGGGGTGACACAGAATGTGTGTATCCTCTGGGCTGGCTCGGGTCTAGGAGTAGATCAGGGGCTGGATGGGGAGGACGTTTCCCACACTCAAAAATCATCAGGAAGCCACGAGTTAAAACCCCTGCCTTCCAGCAGAAGCCTCGCCCTGGGAGGACCGAACACGGTTTTCACATGTATCTGGAAGATCTTGGAGCCGAAGCCCTCAGCGACTGCTGTGCTGTCTTAAGAACCTCAGGGCGAGCTCAGCCAAGCACGTTAAGGGAAATGGGCAGAGCAGGACAGTGTCGAGAAGAGCTGGTTTATTTGTGAATTATCCCACATCCTAGTCTCTCTGAGACCCAGATCGTCTGCCTCTGGATGCTGTTCTATTCGTGAGGCGTCCACGGGGTAGAGAGAAAGCAATGCGTGGGTCAGAGGACCCGGGATCTGAGGTCCAGTGGTCCCTTCCCTGCATGACCCTGGTTTAGTCACAACCTCTCTGCTCAGCTGTGAAATGAGATAAAGCACCTGCTTTCACTCGGAGTAAAGAGCTATTCTGGTTACTTTCCACTCCAAGTTGCATGGCTGAGAGAAAGCGTTTCCGTTTGCCCTTTTCTCCACACTTCCATCTGCCCCTAGCAGTCAGGACTCCGGCTACCCCTGCGATGCCCACATCTGCCCTGTGGCTCCCAGCCCCCTGCCTCTGCTCAGATCCCTGCAGGCTGGCCGAGCACAGCTGCTGGCATCAGCCCCTCCAGTTCTGGGCCCCAGGGAGAGGCCAGGCTGTTTTCTTTTGGTTTCCCAATAACTGCTGTTTCCAAGACTTCCCTGCCAAAGGGAGAGGCAGGGAGGCGGCCACAGAGAGCCATGGCCAAGGGCAGCCCAGGGCAGAGGCAGAACTGCGGGCCACAGGCCACGTGCTCTGCACCTCTGCCGGAGGGCCTCCCCACCTTCACCGCCGCCCTTCATCAGCTCCCTCCTGAGAACTCCCTCGTCTGAATCGTTCCTCTGAAGGCAGTGGACAGGAATCACATTTGAGAAGTTCTGCTTGAGACACAGCATCGGGGATGGAGAAGAGCTGCTGGGCGTCAGAGGGGAGGCCCGTGAGTGGCCTAGAATCACCAGGTGCTGGAAAAGGAAGGGTGGCCGGGGGCAAAAGGATGTTGACAGGTGGGCAGGGTGAGCAGACACCAAGGCAAACACTACCTTTTGCCCAGGGCCAGTTCTGACCAAGGCACGTGTGTCTGTCCGCCTCTCTCTTATACACAGACACACAGAGACACGCACACACACACACTCACACACAGCTTCTTCCCACTCTCTCACCCTGCATTAGAAGCCGCGTGGTTCACAGGGAGGGGCCCTGACCTAGGAACCCAGACACCTGGGTTCTGGCCCCAGGTCTACCACGTCCTGGTCCCACGGCCTTCATCTGTCCAGGGCTCAGGGCTTTTTTTCTCTGTAAAATAGAAACATTGCACCGGATCAGTATTCTCCAGAGTGGAGCTCCATGTACACTAGTGTCCAGGAAAAAGGATTCTGAGACTGACGACGTTTGCAAGCCCCTCGCACTCCAGTACCGGGGCACCCCCTCCTGTTCCTGGAGAGTCACACCCTTCACTTCCCTGTACTCCTGACACGTGATACATGAATATACATTTGGACAGTTATTTAGAATCCGAATCCCTAGAAATGCTCACCAGTTATAGGTGGCAAATTATTACTATTCTCAGGAATGAGTCACCTGGAGATAATTAAGACTGATGCCCAAATTCCTGATACCCCCTGAACAGCATCAAACAAGAGCTTCTAGAAAGTTCTCCCGAGAAGCTAACCACACGGATGATGTCACAGGTGAGGCAGAAATTCAGCTTGCCGTGTGCCAAGCACTCGGCTAACTAGTCAAATAGTCACTGTATGGTACAGATTTTAGCTGATTACTGATTACTGTCCACCGTCCTCAAAGATGCTGGCGCTTGTACTATTCCCTGCACCCAATTTCCACCAGCCTCGGGGTTTTTACCCAGGTTGTCTGCACAACACCCATCTCATAGCATCTGTGTTGCTGCATTCGTTCACCCTGAGAAACAATTCAGTACCAGACACTGGCTTGACTGGGTGCGAAGAACTCAAAGATACGTGAAAAAGGATCCGGGTCTCAGAAGGTGCACCTTCCACCTGAGGAGACAGGTAGGTAACTAGTACTCATGATGGAACGTGATGGCTGGCAGGCACCTGAGGCACGCAAGGTCAACTGACATGACTTAACGAGGTCAGTGATGCTGAGGGTGAGAAGAAAGCCCTTCTAATGCTTGAAAGTAGTGTTTATACCCTGTATCTTTGAGGACTGAATTGAGACTCCCAAGTAAGAAGTCACCTCACTGGGAATGTACATTGATGCAACCACTATGGAGAACAGTGTGGAGGTTCCTTAAAGAACTAAAAATAAGAGTTACCATATGACCCAGCAATCCCACTCCTGGGCATATAACCGGAAAAGATGAAAACTCTAATTTGAAAAGATACACGCACCCCAATGTTCACAGCAGCGCTACTTACAATTGCCAAGACATGGAAGCAACCTAAATGTCCATCGACAGATGAATGGATAAAGAGGAGGTGGTACATATACACAATGGTATATTACTCAGCCACAAAACAGAATGAAATAATGCCATTTGCAGCAACATAGATGGACCTAGAGATTATCATGGTAAGTGAAGTCAGACAGAGAAAGACAAATACCATACTATATCATTTATATGTGGAATCTAAAAAAAGGATACAATTGAACTTATTTCCAAAACAGAAACAGACTCACAAACATAGAAAACAGTATTACGGTTACCAAAGGGGCAAGCAGGGGGAGGGATAAATTAGGAGTTTGGGATTAACAGATACATACTACTATATATAAAACAGATAATCAACAAGGACCTACTGTATAGCACAGGGAACTAGATTCAGTATCTTGTAATAACGTATAATGTAAAAGAATCTGAAAAAGAATATATATACGTACAACTGAATCACTTTGCTGTACCCCTGAAATGAACACAACAATGTAAATCAACTATACATCAATAAATTTTTTTTTTTTTAAAAGAAAGAAGTTACCTCACTCCACACACCTGCCAGGTCAGGGACACCACAAGATTTAGAGATTTAGAGTGTCATTGCCATGTGTCTTAAGATAAGGACCAACCAGAACAGAATGGGACAAAACTTGTCATAAAAGAAAAACTTGCTTCCACTGTTTACAGGACACAGAATGCTTGTGGGCAGAAGTTCAGGCCACAAAAGACTGATAAAGGACTTAGAGATCTCTGAGCAAACAGCCTGTCTGGTCAAGTAAATGAGAGGGAAAATTCTTTCATTATCGGACATTTCAGTTGCTGAAAGAGAGACATGACCACACTTCACCAGATCAACATTTGCTAAACAAAGGAGCCTGGAATTTCCTAGGAAACAAAACACATGCTCACTGACCGCTCCATATTTTCTTTAGAAAACAAAAAATAAAAATGTGAGTGGACTGCAGAGTATAGACTCTTTTGAGGTTTTGCCTGGAGTTAAACAAAGCATTTGAGTTAAAACGCAGGGGCCACTCTTTTGGTTGTTTGTTTCTGAAGTTGCCCTCGAGTGGAGGAAGTCTCAAAGAGAGTATTTAATCAGAAGTGGGGACACCCACCCAGCCTGCCACTTAAGCATTAGGAACTGGAGTCAAATCGACTTCAGTGAATAGTCCTCCTCTATTTTTTTTTCCAGTTGGGTATTTTTACAAATTTCTATTGTTCTGTTTGTTTGCAAAATAAGGTCACTTGTTCAGAACAGGCTTTTTGCCTAATGTATGCACACCCAAGCATCCCCTCGTTGGTAGTAAGAGATTTATACAATCCTGGAATTCGTCTCATCTCCAGAGGTTAACAATGGGGAAGCCCCAAGCCCTCCCACTAGAGCCCGTCGGGAAACTGTGTTAATACCTATGGGTGGGGGCATCATATGTCAGTGCCAAGAGCTCGCAAGTGCTCATAAAACACCAGCATCTCTCGGCTGGAGAGATGAGGCCAAAGTGTCAGGATTCTCCCAAATCTGATCGTGTTCCTGTCTCTACCAAGTAATAGGCTTGTCATGAAAGGGACTCAGTGGGAGGGAACAGACAAGCTCGCAAAGCAAAAAGGTTCCGTCTTTTCTTCTCATGCTCGGTCAGGATGACCGCTCCTTTGAGGCACTGCACCACCTACTCCCGTGATGCCAGCTGCGAACGATGAAGTCATGGAATCACCCAGGATCCAGGAAGCCAGACGTTCTCTCTTCTCTACACTCCACCCCACCCCCTCCAGGCTCCAGGAGTCCACAGTGGTTAAATAAGGACCTAGAGGCCTCAGCACCTTGCCTCCCTGAACTGACTGAATCTCCCCCCATCAACTCTCAAAATGCGGCAGGGACAGGGAGACCCTCCTATGTCCGACACTCTAACCCAAAACTTGACCCATAATTTTACAACGCAAGGAAACAGAACGACTGGTCCAAGTAATACCAAAAAGATACTAAATCACTATCACTGCTCAATTAATAATGATGATAAACACTTATTACCATGTGAACCCAGACAACCCCCAGACACATCTCTGGCCTTCCCTAATTTATGGGGAAATTGTCTCCCCTTTCTCAATTCTATGACTATCCACGCTTTTTTTTTTCAATGTATTTTATTTATTTATTTTTGGCTGCGTTGGGTCTTTGTTGCTGCTGCTCCGCGCAGGCTTTCTCTAGTTGCGGCGAGCAAGGTCTACTCTTCATTGCAGTGCGCGGGCTTCTCGTTGCGGTGCCTTCTCTTGCTGCGGAGCACGGGCTCTAGGTGCGCGGGCTTCAGTAGTTGTGACACACAGGCTCAGCAGTTGTGGTGCACGGGCTTAGTTGCTCTGCAGCATGTGGGATCTTCCCGGACCAG
This sequence comes from Phocoena sinus, assembly GCF_008692025.1. Lineage (NCBI taxonomy): Eukaryota > Metazoa > Chordata > Mammalia > Artiodactyla > Phocoenidae > Phocoena > Phocoena sinus. The sequence continues at coordinate 19,665,894 of NC_045764.1, forward strand.
GGCTCGAACCCGTGTCCCCTGCATTGGCAGGCGGATTCTTAACCACTGTGCCACCAGGGAAGCCCTATCCACGCATTCTTTTGAATTACTAAACAGTGTACACATTTTTGCTAATTCCAAAGTAATTGTTTTCTCAATCCTCTCCCTACGCGACTGCCCCCCCTCACATGCAGAGATTACAACACATCACACGTATTGAAATATTTTGGACTGTGTAGCCCTAATGAAAATAGATTTGATATATCCAGGCATCGCTCATAGAGCAGACAGCATGTCATTCACAAGACACTCATTAAAAGATTAACCAGCCTCGGTTTACTTTGCTCCCACCCAGGGGCCATCTCTGGTCTAGAGGTCCAATCAATCGACAACCTACATGCAAAGAAAGTTTCAGGAACCCATAGGTAATGAATCCTTCCGTCTTGTCTTCGGCCCTATAGCCCAGACCATATTACAAAGATCGTTTGCATTCAGCATTGCTCTATGACAACAAGCATTTCGTAGACTATGGCAGAAGAGCACCCAGGGATTTAACTTCTCAGTGGGTTGTTCTAAAATCTGCAGGAACTAGACTATCCCCAAACACATTCCATTTTCTTCTGAAAACGAGTTTGCTTCCTGAGATATGAAGAGGGTGCCGGGCACAGAGTCGGTACTCAATAAACCTTAGTTCAAACTACTTTGGATCTCAGGACGCTTCTGTTTCCTTTGGTCCCCTCTTTGGATAAAGCACACATTGATGCATCTTGGGAGGTCTTTATGGGCAAAATATCTGCATCATTCAAATGTGATCCTGCTGGAGAGCAGCTGTAGGAAATGAAACAAACAGGCTGAAGTGGGAGCCACACGGAATCACACGGTCCGAGCAGATGAGCTGCCATGATGGTAGACCACAGGTGCACATGAATAATGGAAAAGCAATCTAATATCCTGCAGTATTTTCGTTTTCACAGCAGGGACCCAGGTTCAGCTATTGCTTTCATGTGGCAATACTGAGGATCAAAGCATGAATGAGGTCTTTCTGAAGCTAATAAGCAATTATCTTTCACCAAAGAAATGTGATTAGAGTGTCTGCATAGGAAGACGTTCTGTAACTTACAAATGCACGTGTTTCACAGCATCGTCTCTCTTAACGGGAGCTCTTCCTTGGCTCCTGGACTGCGCGGTGTTTCTCTTCTGCAGCATTTAGTACAGTAACATCTGCAGGTAGTGCTGGCAAGTACTTGTTGCTGTTGTTTGAAAATGATGCCAACACCGGCATTACATCCAAGTAACCGTCCCAGGTGTTCTGATCACAGAACACACCTCCCAGAGATCTGGTTGGAGTACAGATAAAGCTACCCAGCTCACAACCACAAACATCAAGCTTTCTTTGTCTTTGGAGAGAGAAGAACAGCTGAAGGTAGATGGTGAATACAGACACTCCTCTGGGCAGCCCAGGAGAACAGGCAAATGGGTGCCAAAGAACTGGACAAGGATATGAATGAAGCAATCATCTAAAGCCGGGATGGCTACAATTTCCAGGAAGGATCTGGCTCTCTCCACATACCACCAGTTAGGAAACACCTGGGCCACAGATGTGCCTCCCTGTCAGAAGAAAGGTACCCGTCTCTGCTTATGGTTTAGCTCATAACCACCTCCTCCCAGGGCAATAACTTCACAGCCTCCCCATCACTTACTGAAGTGCCTCCCAGAAAGGGAAATGCTGTTCCCTCCAGATGGTAAATGCATCTGTGGGAGGAGATTTTTAACCCCGGAAGGCCAACGACCTTGAGTTAGAAGAGCTGTGAACTCCAGGACACCCCCTCAAAAATGCCCTGGCCTCCATCCCTGAAAGTTCAACTTGAAGTTTCCATAGCTGGAACATCACTGCTGGATTCAGTTCTCAAGGGGGAGCCGCAGATGTCCCACCAACCATCAGGGCATTACAGAGTCAGCTCAGCGCCTTGTGTTCAAGAAATCAAACAGCACTCACCACAGAACCCAAGTGTGATCTGCAAAATGGTTGTTTTGTTGTTTTCTTCCAAACAGACCCTGTTCCCCCAACTGCTTGAACCCTAGTGAGGAGAAGTGCTAAGCTTCCCCACAAAGCTGTGAACTCTTATGGGGCAGGGGCTGTATATTTATAATACAGTATCCCCGCAGATGGGCGCATGGTAGGGGCTCAATACATGTTGAACGAAGTCGACCCCAAACCCCACAGATAACTCAATAGCCTCATCTTAACTTAGCATTTATCTTCTTTTTTTTAAGCATTTATCTTCAACATCCTAGGTTCACTGGAGTACTCATAGGAAAGAAATAACTCTGTTTTCAGTCCCTTTACCAATGAGAGAGTTAATAAAGACAGATAAAACAGCCCCCCCCAAAAAATGCAGAAAACGAAAACGCCAGATCTGAAAAAAATGTGGGTGGGACAGGTGGCCTCGAAAGCACAGAGGATGGGATACTAGCAGTGGATCTGAAACACATCTTAAATAAGGGCTCCAGAGAACCACCCCCCGTCTTTAAATTCTGGATCTCACAGGACTTCAGCATCACTATCTTTGAGGGTAAGGGTCCGTAAATCCCGATTTTTAAACATGCTCACCTACTGCTTCCTAAGTTTGAACAACACTGATCTACACGTTACAGCGGGAAGCTACACCAAGGAACAGGTAGGTACCTAGGAGTAGCTCAAGTCAGGAGCTTTGGGGATAAATTCAACCCCTCCCCCAAATCTCCCTACACTCATCTCACCCCCTGTTCCCCTATCCCTGGGTCTTACTGGGTCATCTCCCTTTTTAGGACAGCTGGATCCCTCATCTCCACCCCTTCACAGGGTGTCTTATGCCCACCCAAGGGTGGAGCCCTCCAGACTATGTTTCCCAGACTCCCCCATGGCTGGCTCTCCTCCAGCAGCTGCAGGGGTGACAGAAGTGAGACAGAGGCTGCTACACACTGTCCTGAAGGTATCAGATTTAGCCACGGCCGGCTACACAATCCGCAGAGTCCACTGCGAAATAAAACTGCAGTGTACACACTGCTATATTCAAAATAAAGGGACGTCCCTGGTGGTCCAGTGGTGAGGACTCCACACTCTCAATGCAGGGGGCCCGGGTTCGATCTTGATCAGGGAACTAGATCCCACATGTCGCAACTGGCGTGGCCAAATAAATAAATAAATATTTTTAAAAATAAAATAGATAACCAAGAAGGACCTACCGTACAGCACAGGGAACTCTGCTCAATATTCTGTAATAACCTAAATGGGAAAAGAATTTGAAAAAGAATAGATACATGTATATGTATAACTGAATCACTTTGCTGCACACCTGAAACTAACACAACATTGTTAATCAACTATACCTCAATATAAAATAAAAAATTTTTTAGAATTTTTAAAATAAAAATGCAGGGCTCCTTGCTCAGAAAAGCAGAGGGGGAGGTTTTCCCCTTGCTCCCACAGTCTCTTTCTCAATCTGACACAGCATTTTTTATTTGCTATTTAACGTCACGCTTTGTTTGGGCACAAAGATGCAAGGTCAGCACACCGTTCTACTCCCTCGGCAGCAGTCGCGACCCTCCGAGTATCCATGCCCGGGCCAGCACCACGCTGAGGGTGGCACTGGTTGCTGGAAGGGGGGAGGGGCACGTGGCGAAGAACCCACCCTGGAGAGGTGGTCAGGCACTGGGGACAGAAACTCATATGACCAGTCCCTCCCATCAAATCTCTTAGATAGCCTCATCCACCAGAGGGCAGACAGCAGAAGCAAGAAGAACTACAACCCTGCAGCCTGTGGAACAAAAACCACATTCACTGAGACAGACAAGATGAAAAGGCAGAGGGCTATGTACCAGATGAAGGAACAAGATAAAACCCCAGAAAGACAACTAAATGAAGTGGAGATAGGCAACCTTCCAGAAAAAGAATTCAGAATAATGATAGTGAAGATGATCCAGGACCTCAGAAAATGAATGGAGGCAAAGATTGGGAAGATGCAAGAAGTGTTTAACAAAGACCTAGAAGAATTAAAGAACAAACAAAACAGAGATGAACAATACAATAACTGAAAGTGAAAACTACACTAGAAGGAATCAATAGCAGAATAACTGAGGCAGAAGAACGGATAAGTGACCTGGAAGACAAAATGGTGATATTCACTGCTGCGGAACAGAATAAAGAAAAAAGAATAAAAAGAAATGAACAGAATAAAAATAAAACAAAAATGAACAGAATAAAAAGCCCAGGACCAGATGGCTTCACAGGTGAATTCTATCAAACATTTAGACAAGAGCTAACACCCATCCTTCTCAAACTCTTCCAAAAAATTTCAAAGGAAGGAACACTCCCAAACTCATTCTACAAGGCCACCATCACCCTGATACAAAGATACTACAAAAAAGAAAATTATAGACCAATATCACTGATGAATATAGATACAAAAAATCCTCAACAAAATACTAGGACACAGAATCCAACAATGCATTAAAAGGATCATATACCATGATCAAGTGGATTTATCCCAGGGATGCAAGAATTCTTCAATATATGCAAATCAGTCAATGTGATACACCATATTAACCAAATTGAAGAATAAAAACCATATGATCATCTCAATAGATGAAGAAAAAGATTTTGACAAAATTCAACACCAATTTATGATAAAAACTCTCCAGAAGGTGGGCATACAGGGAACCTACCTCAACGTAATAAAGGCAATATACGACAAACCCACAGCAAACATCATTCTCAATGGTGAAAAACTGAAAGCATTTCATCTAAGATCAGGAACAAGACAAGGTTATCCACTCTCACCACTATTATTCAACATAGTTTTGGAAGTCCTAGCCATGGCAATCAGAGAAGAAAAAGAAATAAAAGGAATATAAATTGGAAAAGAAGAAGTAAAACTGTCACTGTTTGCATAGAGAGTCCTAAAGATGCCACCAGAAAACTACTAGAGCTAATCAATGAATTTGGTAGAGTTGCAGGATACAAAATTAATGCACAGAATTCTCTTGCATTCCTATACACTAATGATGAAAAATCTGAAAGAGAAATTATGGAAACACTCCCATTTACCACTGCAACGAAAAGAATAAAATACCTAGGAATAAACCCACCTAGGGAAACAAAAGACCTGTATGCAGACACATAAGACACTGATGAAAGAAATTAAAGGTGATACCAAGAGATGGAGAGATATACCATGTTCTTGGATTGGAAGAATCAATATTGTGAAAAATGACTATACTATCCAAAGCAATCTACAAATTCAATGCAATCCCTATCAAATTACCAATAGCATTTTTTACAGAACTAGAACAAATCATCTTAAAATTGTATGGAGACACAAAAGACCCCGAAGAGTCAAAGGCAGTCTTGAGGGAAAAAAACGGAGCTGGAGGAATCCAGCACCCTGAATTCAGACTATACTACAAAGCTACAGTAATCAAGACAATATGGTACTGGCACAAAAACAGAAACATAGATTCAATGCAACAAGATACAAAGCACAGATGGTAAACCCACACACCTATGGTCAACTAATCTATGACAAAGGTGGCAAAGATATACAATGGAGAAAAGAACAGTCCTCTTCAATAAGTGTGCTGGGAAAAACTGGACAGCTACATGTAAAAGAATGAAATTAGAAACACTCCCTAACACCATACACAAAAGTAAACTCAAAACGGATTCGAGACCTAACTCTAAGACTGGACTCTATAGAACTCTTAGAGGAAAACACAGAAAGAACACTCTTTGACATAAATCACAGCAAGATCCTTTTTGATCCACCTCCTAGAGTAATGGAAATAAAAGCAAAAATAAACAAATGGGACCTAATGAAACTTCAAAGCTTTTGCACAGCAAAGGAAACCATAAACAAGATGAAAAGACAACCCTCAGAATGGGAGAAAATATTCGCAAATGAATCAACGGACAAAGGATTAATTTCCAAAATATATAAACAGCTTGTGCAGCTCAATATTAAAGAAACAAATAGCCCAATTCAAAAATGGGCAGAAGACCTAAACAGACATTTCTCCAAAGAAGACATACAGATATGGCCAAGAAGCACGTGAAAAGCTGCTCAACATCACTAATTATTAGAGAAATGCAAGTCAAAACTACAATGAGGTATCACCTCACACCAGTTAGAATGGGCATCATCAGAAAATCTACAAACAACAAATGCTGGAGAGGGTGTGGAGAAAAGGGAACCCTCTTGCACTGTTGGTGGGAATGTAAATTGATACAGCCACTATGGAGAACAGTATGGAGGTTCCTTAAAAAACTAAAAATAGAATTACCATATGACCCAGCAATCCAACTACTGGGCATATACCCAGAGAAAACCATAATTCAAAAAGACACATGCACCCCAATGTTCATTGCAGCACTATTTACAATAGCCAGGTCATGGAAGCAACCGAAGTGTCCACTGACAGACGAATGGATAAAGAAGTTGTGGTACCTATATACAATGGAATATTACTCAGCCACAAAAAGGAACGAAATTGGGTCATTTGTAGAGACGTGGATGGAGCTAGAGACTGTCATACAGACTGAAGTAAGTCAGAAAGAGAAAAACAAATATCGTATATTAACACACGTATGTGGAACCTAGAAAAATGGTACAGATGAACTGGTTTTCAGGGCGGAAGTTGAGACACAGATGTAGAGAACAAACATATGGACACCAAAGGGAGAAAGGTGTGGGGCGTGGGGATGGTGGTCTGATGAATTGGGCGATTGGGATTGACATGTATACATTGATGTGTATAAAATTAATGACTAATAAGAACCTGCTGTATAAAAAAACAAAGAAAACAAAAACCAAAAACTCATATGAGCCAAGGTAACCAAGTTCCTAGAACATATTCATTGTACTGAACCTGCAAGAAATGCAAAAATAAAATGATTAATGATTTTAAGATGGCCTGGATTTATCACCCACCAGATGGCAGAGGTCCCAGGGAGCCGACCCTGGCTCATGCATTTAGAGTCAGGAGGAAGGGCTTGATCGGCACCGCCAGCAGCATCTCAGTGATCCCCCAGGTTCTGATCATTCTCCAAGTTCTGATCCTCCTCTACCTCTTGACCATGGCAAAAGGGGAATCTTCTTGGAATCGTTTTGAGAATCGTTCCTGGCAAGCCCTTCCAATAACTGTGTCAGCACCCAAATTCCTCTGTTACGGGCTGTTTGTCTCCCTGCAAATTCATCTGTTGAAGCCTTAACTCCCAATGTGATGGTGTTTAGAGAGGTGGAGCCTTTGGGGGTGATTAGGTTTGGATGAGGACATGAGATTGGGGCCCTTATGATGGGATTAGTACCCTTGTAAGAAGAGGAAGAGAGACAAGAGCTCTCTCCACCATGGTGAGGACACAGTGAGAAGACAGCCATCTGCAAGACAGGAAGAAGAGCCCTCACCAGCCTCGGAATCTGCTGGCAACCTTGATCTTGGAGTATTTCAGCCTCCAGAACCATGAGAAATAAATATCTGTTGTTCAAGCCACAAAGTCTATAGTATTTTGTTAGGGCAGCCCCCTGCTGACAAAGACGTCCTGGACTACTGACTTTGTGCTTAAAACAGGAGTTTCTGCTTTCTGCAACTGAACCCTGACAGTAAACTCTGTTCCCCTACCCAGCCCTGGTCCTGGGCCCCTAGGCAAGGCTACACCCATGGCTTCTGTGCCTCAGTGAACCGTGTCCTGGGACCTCTTCAACACCAGCAGGATGGAGCAGGAGAGAACCACAGGTTCAACCTTCTGGAAACAGATTTTACCAGGAAAACATGTGTCCTAAAAAATATATATATATTATGCATTTCCCCATAGAACACTGCTAGTAACCTAAACTAGCCTTGAACTTCCCAATCATGAGAAACGTTTCTACATCTGAGACATTGAGAAATACCTGAGTTCACTGACTCCCTGAAAATCCACTGCAGGAAATAAGAAAGGCAGAAGATACAGAGTCTACCAGCATTGCTCCGCTGGTGGGTGATCCCACATTCCTCCTGACTTATGGCTCTGTGGACTCTGAGAAGCGTTGACAGCCCCGACTACAGGCCATTTAAGAGGCAAGGAAAATACAACCAGGATCAGCACGTCCTAAACCATCACTTCGAAAGGAGACGCCTATAAAAACAAGCTCACACCTATAGACTAACTGTGGTTAAGCAAAACAAACTCATTTGTATAAAAGAAATTACTACATCTTGAAATGCTTGGGGAAGGGTTGCTAGGTGGTGGCTGGGTTTTTTTTTCCTCGCCCCAAATCCACGTTAATGACAATGTTGACATGGCCAAGCATTCCTCCCTGTAATACGAATGTCATCAGGCTCTAAAATGAGCTCACCACTCCTAATGACACACACATAACTTCACATCCCGTGTTTTAAATGAGAAAAGAAGGGATCGCAAATTCCCATCTGGCACAACAACTGCCCGGCCAAAGATAGTTACCAACTGAGTGGCCCAAGCTTGGGAAGACAGTAAGTCCAGAAGGATCTAGATTGGGGAGAGGAGGAGGGGATAAAGCCAAAGACCACTGAGGATTTTATTTTAAAGAAATATTCAGAGCTGGAAGATAAAGAAAAATGTTGGCAAACAAACTGAGGACAGTGGGAGAAGGCAGAAGGCAGACCTCAATGCCTATTGCATTTCCACCTCATTCATTCATTCATTCATTCATTCAACATTTACTGAAGTGCTGCTATATGCCCGGCCCTAGGCTTGTCCGATAGATACAGAAATAGACACCAATTAATCCCTGTAATTAACAAGCTTCAGTTCAGAGGAAGAGAGGTAAGAGACAATCACAAGATCACACTGCATGGAAAAACTATGGAGTAATCTAAAACAGGGGTTGGTAAACTACAGCCACAGGCCCACCACTTGTTTTTGTAAATACAAGTTTTACTGAGACACGGCCCACCCACTCATTTACATACTGCATTTGGCTGCCTTGGCATGACCACAGCAGACTTGAGTAGTCACCTGCATGGCTGCAAAGTGTAAAATATTTACTACTGGTATCCTTTAAGAAAATATTGACTGAGCCCTGGCCTAAGAGAATAAAATGCAAACCTTCATTCAGACTGGAGTTTTAGGAAGGCTTCCTGGAGGAAGTGACATCTTAAGAGGCACCTGATAGATGAGGACGAAAGGAGGCAGGCAGAAGGAAGAGAAAGGGGTCTTAAGCAAGAGGGGGCTGTGTGGGTGAAGGCAGAGGTGGAGACAGCTTGGCAGGTTCAAGGACTATAAGGGGTGATGCAAGCAGGACAGAGAGATAGTCGCAGCTCCACGGATTCTATCTGATCGAAGCAGGAGTTAACAGCAGCATCCAGCAGACGCTGAGTATTATGGCCAGGCTGTATTTTAAGCACTTTACACACAATTAATTTTTTACTCCCTGAAGGAGCTTATGGAGCCAATAGAATTAGAAATGAGGGGCTTGCAACTGTTATTTGCATAAAACTTCCCTAATGTTGGGAAAATGCCAATTGCTCACATCAGAGAATCGGGAGGTAGGTGTGGGCTGACAGACACTCCATGTGCCGCCGTGGCAGCGTCACTGTGCAGAGTGGAAGTAACATACGCGATAATTTCATCCTTTGAGTTAAAGTGAATTATTAACATTCTAAGAAGGTATATCCCTGGCTGGTAAATTACCACCTTATTGGTGGTTTTCAGACCTTTAAATCTTTACTGAGAAATCCTGGAGAATAAGAAAAAATACTGAGCTTCAAAATGAGAGAAAAAGGATGGATTCCAGAAAAAGGAAGAGATGATGCCTGACATCCTCCTCCTAGTGAAATTCTAGAGAGATTATGAATGGAAATTTTATAAACATTCAGGAAACACTGAGGTGAGGACGCGGAGCCACGCTAAACTCCCGCCCTGTCTGGGTAGGTTTACGGGGCTGACAGGTCAGAAAAATGCCACAGAGTGTACGTTGATTTCAGCCAAGCAAATGACCAAGCCTTTGCCATATATTCTTTTGATAAAGGAGAGACAAATAGGCTTTTAAAAACCCCACGATGCAGATGTATAGCTGGCTGCACAACGAGAACCAGAGAGAACACTGAAGTAGGCAGGACTGGTCTTCTTTGTGGGTCTTCCTCCATGAGGGTAAAGCCCACGCAAATGACAACAGGTAAACATTATTTAATCAGAGCCAGCTAGAGCAAGGGAGTCACCCACCATCACTGGCATTTGGCAGAAACTCAAAGCAGGCAGAGTGGGAAAGTCTGTAGTGAAAAAAGGGAAGGTTTCAGGGATTCCCTGATTGGGGGCTGTCGGTATGGAGAAGCTATAGGCAAACTAGAAGCGGGGCATCCTCTGTGGCTGGTTTGGAGAACATATGGGGCTTTCTGAGGCTGGTCCTAAGACAAAAATTAGGGGAGTGTCAGTGACTAGTTAAGTCCTGGTCATTTAGGGCCAGCTGCCCCAGGGGTTACCGTTCGGCTCCCTGGGCTGGGTGTTTCAGATCAGAAGGCAAAGTTTTCATATTCTATGTGGTCTGGCCACTTTCTGTTTACATCATGTCTCCCACCCACCTCTGCTCTGCGACCAACATGAGGAGAACAGGCAAACCATTCAAGTCAGTTTCCTTGAAAGTGGCATGAAGAAATTTTAGAAAGTAGACAGGGAAAACAAAGCAACTGATTCACCCCAAATTCAGAGGAGATCAAATTAAAAATCAATTAAATATCTACCCCAAGGAAACTCAGGGGCATACAGAATGATGAAGCTTAAGTGTACTATAATAGGTGGCTAAAATAATTGTGAGCGATGTCAGTTTATATGTGGCTTATCAATGCCTGAGTAAGATGAATGGCTGATTCATCCACAGCTCTGCAACTCTGAGCAAGAAAGTCACTTGATCTCTATCAGCCGTAACTGTTCATCATCTGTAAAACAAATAGATTGAAATAAAATCACTCAGGTCCTTTATGGCTGTAAAATTTTATGGTTCTATGATCCGGTCACTTGGAGAGTTCTTTTATCCTACATGCGGCAGCGTTATGTCTGCCCAGCTAGATATATTAATTCATCAGGAGCTGAGGTGGAAAAACAAAACAAATCACATCCATGTTTTGTAAAAGTGCATCCACATTCAGCAGTAATTACTCAACAGTAACTGTGAACAAAGCACTCTCCTAGGAGCCATGGGGGAAACAGAGGAGAAACAGAGACCCAGCACTAAGGGACGCTAGTTGAGAAGTGAAAATATGCACAGAATTAACTCTAAATAAACAAAGTACTCAGTGCCCTAAAATGATACCAAAAGTGCTCTAGAAAATGACAAATACTCTGTACACCCTGAATGGCTTCCCTAAAGGCTGCAAAAAGAATGATTAGCTAGTGGCTGTTATCTTTTCATGCACACTGTAATTTGCATATTGTAACTTGCAAATAATTTGTGTTTGCTTTAAGTTTCATTTGCTCTCATTCCTTTTCCCCTCGACTTTGGGGTTTGGCACATCAGAGTTATACTAGCTGGTCTCTACTGCAAAGGGCATTTAAAAGGAGGGTTTATGGCAGAATAATGGCAACTCTACATGTGACAAGATGTTCCGGCCAGAGAAAATCCAGTCTCAGAAATTACTAAATAACTGCAGTGAAGGGGCAATGAAATGTTCCCATGAGGCCGGTTTTCTTCAAAGTCCCGTTCCTAGGAAGTGGTAAATATTGAAAATTACCATTTCCTGTTCCCCTCCACCCCTGCCTGAAAGTACTCGAAGTTGGGGGGGTGGGGATATGGGTTTTTTAAAGATGCAGTTTCATAACATTAGAATGCCTTACATTTTCACTGGCAAGAGAGGGGCTAGGGAAGATTTTTCACTTGCCCTTTCTGGCTGGGAAGCCTGATCTTTAATGTTTGCAGCTCTGTTGCTGCCATCCAAAGACACTTCAATTTTCTCCAAATTAAGAGAAACATGCAAATCACAAAATAAAAAGTGCTCTCTGCCCAGGAAGTACAGACACTGCCTGCAGGCACGCTTTTCAAACTGCCTCTGTAGTCTGCCACAGTAAACAAGTCAGCCTCTCTGACACACCAAACAATTCTTGGTTACATTTTACAGTCTGTTCCCTATGGAAAAAACAGACAAACAAAAAAAAAAACAAAAACGCTGATACAAAAAGAGGCACTTCAGATGGACACAACTCTCTCAAGTTCAGTGCAGAGCATCCATTACTTTCTTGAACAGCAGTTGAGAATTGCAAATTGGTTATCTGTTTTGTTTTGCTTTTTTGGATGTCCAGTGCAATGGAAAGGCTTTCTTGTTCTATAACTTCCTCTCCAGGGTGAGAGACAGCCCTGAGCAGGTGCACTGCAGCTAGAGAGAGATCTGAGGGCAGGAAACAGGAAGTTCTTGGAGACCAGTGGCTCCTGGTTTGTCAATTACCAAAAGCAAGCACCCAAATACTTACTCAATATTTACTAAATCTGATGAGGGATCTGGAGGTCCCATCTGATGCTGACTGTATTTACTGCACATCCCCAAACAATTAGCAGGCACTTTCTGAAAGCAGGGTTTCTCTTTGTTTTCCTGCAAATTCTCCTGGGTGTGCCTATTTAAATTCTGTGAGTAAAAGCCCTGGAGGATGCTGCTAAGTATGCAGTCAGCGTGTCTAATCGTTATTCTTAACAAGTTCCCCCTCTTCAGGTGGCCAAACCAACTATGGGATGCTCCCCACCCAGTCACTATGGCACACATCTGGCAGAGCCCTGTTTGCAAGCTGTCACCCACATACGAGATACAAAGGGACACAGAGCAGCTGCGGTCCCCAGGTGCCCTGCCAACTGCAATAAGTACACTGAACCACCCAAGTTTTTTCCCACCGCCTTGGGAATAGTCACTTCAGATTTGCTATAAACTGACTCATTTCAACACGACATAAATGTGAACTCCCTTACTTAATATTCACGTTCTCCTGCAAAGCTGCATGTAAATATACCCTTTAAAAACAACGACAAAGTCACTATTTAAAAGAGCTTGAAGGCAAAATATTCAATGACTCATCCTTTCTACAGTACAGACGTTCCTTCATTTATCTCGGGTTTACTGGTGACAGAGCCACACATCTAGAAAAAAATCTACGGAGATGCTAAGGCAAACCCAAATATTCATTCTTTTTTTTCTTTTTTTGCAGTACGCGGGCCTCTCCCGCTGCGGAGCACAGGCTCCGCGGCCACGGCTCACGGGCCCAGCCGCTCCGCGGCATGTGGGATCTTCCCGGACCGCGGCACGAACCCATGTCCCCTGCATCGGCAGGCGGACTCTCAACCACTGCGCCACCAGGGAAGCCCCCAAATATTCATTCTTGAGCATCGAATAAGAAAAGGAGGGTGAGCATACTTCTCTAAAATGATATGTAAAGGTGAATCGTTTTATTATAGAAACCACGTCACCTGCACTTCCCTATGGAGTCCTCACTGCTCTGTCCTTCCTGCTGTATTTGTTATTCTGGTCTAAGGATTCTCAACCCTGGCTCCACATTAAGGGAGATTTGGTTGTTTTGTTTTGTTTTTACCATTTTTAAAAATTGAAGTATAGTTAATTTACAAGGTTGTGTTAGTTTCAGGTGTACAGCAAAGTGATTCGGTTAGACATATATATACAATCTATTCTCTTTCAGATGGGAGGTTTGTTTTTAAATACTCATGTCCAGACCCCAGTATGGAGCCCAAAGATTCTGATTTAACTGATGTGGAATAGGGTCCAGTGGTTTTAATACACAGCCAGAGTCCAGGACCACAGGCTATAATCAAAGGCGGTAAATCACTGCAATCCATCACCTAAGCCTGAATAGATGTAGATGAGACAGTCAGTATGCTGCTACTTCCAAATCTCCCGGAATTCTGTATACAGGATATTATTAGAGGGACTTCCAAACTGTTGTTTGTGTCAGCCTATTTGGGAAATCAGAGCATATTTTAGGAAAGCGGTTGTGGGCTAGCTACTCCCCAGTTGTTGCTTATTAGTTTTAGGTTATGTACCGTCAAACCTCTCCCAACATTGCAGAGAACTCTGTTTCCCTTTAAAAGAAAAGGAAACCATAATATCAGAGCATGGTACTCAGAGATCATTTCCAACTAGACAATTAACAGAGGAGGAAAGTGAAATCAAGAGCGAATAAAATGAAAACCACTAAAAGAAAGATGCCCCAAGTCAGAGGGAACCAAGAAAACAAGACCACAGTCCAATTTTCTGGTAGGAGACGGGGTGAAGACCAGTCTCTGCTGCTGGGGACTCCTGTGCCCCTGCGCTAAGGACTCCTGTTCCTTACCAGTAAGAGAAGGCCCTGAGAACAGCTATTCTCAAAAGCTGCTCTCAGTACCAGGGTCAGGCACGTTCTCAGCTGTCAGTGATGGAATCAGAAAACTAGGTATAGGAAAGGGAGTGTTTGGGGAGTTTTGTTTTGTTTTTTATTCATTTATGTTATTTATTTTATTTTTGGCTGCATTGGGTCTTCGTTGCTGAGTGCAGGCTTTCTCTCTAGTTGCAGTGAGAGGGGGCTACTCTTCATTGTGGTGCCCGGGCTTCTCATTGCAGTGGCTTCTCTTGTTGCAGAGTATGGGCTCTAGGCGTGAGGGCTTCAGCAGTTGCGGCTCAGGGGTTCTAGAGTGGAGGCTCAGTAGTTGTGGCACACGGGCTTCAGTAGTTGTGGCACGTGGGCTTCAGTAGTTGTGGCTTGCTGGTTCTAGAGTGCAGGCTCGGTAGTTGTGGCGCACGGGCTTAGCTGTTCCGTGGCATGTGGGATCTTCCCGGACTAGGGCTCGAACCCATGTCCCCTGAATTGGCAGGTGGATTCTCAACCACTGCGCCACCAGGGAAGCCCGAGTTTTGGGTTTTTTTATTTAAAAGGCTATTCTTTCTTCTGAGATGGTACCTTTCCTGTGCGTTTAGGCTATTAACTTTATTTATTTTGCAAAATGATTTTTACAAAGGATTTAGTTGGTTCGGATGTGTGTATACAGAGTAGCTGCTCAATTAACGTTTCAGGAACAACTGAATTGAAAGCTCCTGTACACACAAGTAACTCCCTACTGTGTGAGGCCCTGAGTACATTTTTTTTAAGCAGCAAACGGGCAGATAATGCCCTTTGGCAATCAGCGTTAGATCAGTACTTCAAAGAAGAGAGGTATCTTTGTCTGATCCACAATAGATTTCAATGGCTACATCAGATCAACGATTCAACCTTAGGCAGTCGTGAAGGTGAGGGAGGGGAAAAAAACACTTTTCCCACCAGACATGCAAATCTCTGTTGTATCAACGCTGTTGCTCCCCTTTTATGTTCTGGTACAGACACAACTATCAAAGACCGTGAGAAAATGGGCAGAGGTAAAAGCCAAATCCTGCCTGAAAAATGTGGCTGGGTTTTGGTGCCCATCCCCTGGGGCATGGGATGGCACCCTCCAGAGACAGGGAGTGGGATGGTGGGAGTGATCAGGGAAGGCAGAAAGGGAATCTGGATCTTTCTCTTTTGGCCGAGATGCCAACACCCAGCATTTTCCTTCTACCTGGCGAGTGAGAGATGGTGGAAGCAACCTGAGAACTAGGAAGGCAGATCCCCAAACGGACCCACACGGACTGGACAGAACCCCTGGGCTCTGGAGAGCAAAATACTGTGTGTCCCTTGAAGGACAGAAGCGTCTTGATTTATGGAAGTCTCCATGTTTGATTTTTCCTTTGTAATGCCCTAGCATTGGTAGTCTCAGGAGTGCCAGAGGTAAGCAAAGGAAGAGACACCAAAGAAAGCTTGTTTGCCTATGTCTGAGCCTGGGTGTAAAGGGACAGAAACAGGTGGTCACATTCCTCAGAATGAAACTCAGAGAAGGTGACTCTTGGGGCTGAGGGGAGGCTGGGGGGTCAGGCTCCCTCTCTTTATGGGGTCTTCCCTTGGAACTAACTTTGGAGAGCAGGTGTTGTCTTTAACCAAGGAAGTCAGATTTCCTAACCATGTGAAATGTATCTTTACTGAATTCTTTCATTAGTAGATTTCATTTGCTATCTTACATAAACATCCTGACTTTTCAAATATATACTTGGTCTTACTTGAATTCTCTTGGGCTCTTTCCTTTTCCACTTGGAGTCTCAGAAGATGGCGCCCATCAGGGGCTTTCCCAGCTTCCCCTGGCCCCATCCTCCCATTTCCTTCCCCTGGTTCCTAGGACCTGGACAATGGCTTTCTCAAATGGAGACCAGCCTCTAGCCTTGAGGAGGCCTGTGGCTCTGAGAAGAGCTCTAAGGGAGTTAGAAGCCAGGGGAGGGTAAGCACTCTATGAAAAGAGGGCAGAAAGGGGGCCATCTGGAGCCTGGGGCCTTGCTGCAGCTCCTGCAAAGCAGAGCCCTGGACAACTCTGGGAGAGCCACACTTCAGAAAGACGCGTCAAGGCCAGTATATTCAGGCCACATGAGTGTCAGCTGTTTACGTGTGTATTTAACTCTGTTGGATGCAAAACTATCCAGGCATTTCACAAAGGATGAAAAACAGTTACAAACGAAAGCAAATCTTCCTTGCTAAAAGTCAGCCACCAGGATGCCCTGCATCTCTCTGGGGGCTCAGTCCCTCCTTCCAAGGCACCCTGTAAGCTAACAGTGAGTTGAGGATTTAAAGTACAAACAGGACAAGTTCTGGACGCCACTTCAGTGGTAAGAGAAACACTCCTCTTCTGAGGGATAAAACCATGCATTTTTATTTTTTCTTTTTCTGTTTGGTAACTTGATTATTTATTTATTTATTTATTCTTTATTGGAGTATAATTGCTTTACAATGGTGTGTTAGTTTCTGCTGTATAACAAAGTGAATCAGCTATACATATACATATATCCCCATATCCCCTCCCTCTTGCCTCTCCTTCCCACCCTCCCTATCCCACCCCTCTAGGTGGTCACAAAGCACCGAGCTGATCTCCCTGTGCTATGCCGCTGCTTCCCACTAGCTAGCTATTTTACGTTTGGTAGTGTATATATGTCCATGCCACTCTCTCACATTGTCCCAGCTTACCCTCCCCCCACCCTGTGTCCTCAAGTCTATTCTCTACGTCTGCATCTTTATTTCTGTCCTATCCCTAGGTTCCTGAGAACCACTTTTTTTTTAGATTCCATATATATGTGTTAGCATACAAAACCATGCATTTTTAATCCCCTGACTTCCATTTCAGTGTGAACACACCTTTGAGAAACCCATAGGACAAACAAGTTAAGGTGGGGTGTTGGGTTCACAAGGATGCCCCCTCTTCTGGGCACAGCTATGAAAGCACCAACATGGGGCCCCAAGGGTCACGTTCATGCCGTGTAAGCCTGACCGTATCTGTTTGATCCAAAGATAACTCTTGACCCAAGATACGTCTATGCTATCCCTGGAATCGGATAGTTGGAAAAGAGAAGGGAGAAAGAGAGGGAGAGAGGGAGAGAGGGAGGGAGACAGACAGACAGAAAGACACAGACAGACAAACAGACATGGATGAGACTTGAGGTTGAATTACACCAATGGTTACACCCTAGAAAAAAGATCATGAATTCTTAAGATGACGTTTCAGGAACAGACCTGATGGCCTCTGCAGGAGAATCTTGGTTCCTCATTTTTCCCTTGGATTAGCTCGGATAAACCAGTATTCTCACGATAAACATCGTCTGCTTAAGCCAACTGGAGCTGGTTTTCTTTAGCTCATGGAGAACTTTATAGGGATACGCTAGGCTGCCACTGAAAATCAGAGGAGACACAATTCAAAGATATTTGAATATTTCTCAAAATGTTGTGCGAGACTTCATACAGGTTTGGTGGGAGAAACCCACTGAGTTCTTCATCCCTGTGGGCCGTCCATGAGCACTGGAGGCTATGAAGACTGTTCTGAAATGTTAGCTCCATGAGACCACTCGTCAGAGCAGGGACCCTGGCAAAACCCCTCTGGTTTCAAAAAGCTAAGAGAAGCTGACGGTGGTTTACCCACCACAGCCGGTCCTCAGCGAGAACTTGCACAGTCATACTTCAAAGCATCCCACTCAGTGAGGGAGAAACGCCCTCTTGAGCAGGATAGATGATGCATGCTGTCCCAAAGCCTCCCGCAGGCCCAGATGGCAAGTCACCGGAGACCAGCCTTAGCAGCCCAGGCTGACGTCAGAGCCCCCAAAGGCTCTGCACTTGGTCACCATGTTTGAGAAGCAACGGCAGGGTCAGAATGGAGCCCCTGGACTGAGCCGGCTGAGTCAGTGCTTTTCAAAGTGTGGTCTCTGGACCAGCAGGACCAGCATCATGGGATAACAGAAACATAAATCTGGGGCCCAGGATCTGGGCTGGCCCCCGCAGTCTGTGTTTTCCCAAGCCCCCTGCCCCAGGTGATTCTGATGCCTCTCAAATTTGGGGAACCACCAGCTAAAATCTCCAATGAGTTCCCAGAAAGACTGGCCGAGTTGTGAAGAATTTCTCAGCAAGGATTTATCCTCACTTTACATCTACGTAGGGAAAGCGGCATATTTGCTCTGAATATCAGCTCCCAGCCTAATGACCAAATCCAGCTACCCAAGAGGCCCCCAAATCTACTAGTAGTATTTTCAGGTTATCTGTGGTTTTCCTTGTTGGTTAGTCTTTTTTAATCCAGGAACTGTACTACGTGTTTGTATTAGGAGGCCATGTGATACACACACAAAGAAGGCTTAGATTCTAGAGAAACCTAGATTTTAATCTCAGCTTTGGCCGCTACTGAAACTTTCTGAGTCTCAGTTTCCTCATCAAATGGAGATTCAGTACCTGCCTTATGGTGTTGTTATAAAGTCTGGAGATAAATATACACAGCAGCAGGAATATGTGTGCTCAAAAACGGACATGCTCATCACCATCACCATCATCACCATCCTCCTCCTCCTCCCCACCATCAGCATCCTCAACATCACCATCACCACCATTACCACCTTCCTCCTCAATATCACCACCACCATCATCATCACCATCCTCCTCATCCTCACCATCCTCACCATCCTCCTCATCCTCACCATCCTCCTCCTCCTCTTCCTCATCACCACCACTACCATCATTATCATCTCCAAGTCCTTTCGCAGATATGGCTTACTTCTTGAACAACAGCCTCTATGGCTTTGGTGAAGAGAGTTCCATTTTTTTCTTCCGGTAGAACTAACATGTTACTCATCCTTAATACTCCCTTAAAATGTATTGCCATTTTCCAAATAAGAGCAATATACCTAGTAGAAGCCTCTTCCCCCATTAGCTTTTTATTTACTTACGTAAATCTTAGGGTTCAGCATCATTTTAAGAATCTACACTCACAAGGTATTAACCAGAACCTGAGCTATCTGAGCCCAGCTTTCCACTCTCCACACACACAAAGACAAAAAGGAAAATAGGTGCTCCCAGGAGTGCAGACATTGTTTCCACTGAAATCACGTGGTCACTGTGCCTGAGTGCTGACAGCTACTTTGCCATCATAATGTTCTGATTACTCTAAATCTAGTTAGTACAATCACACTCATGCAGTCCTTGAAAAAATAAAAACTCGGGCTTCCCTGGTGGCGCAGTGGTTGAGAATCTGCCTGCCAATGCAGGGGACACGGGTTCAAGCCCTGGTCTGGGAAGATCCCACGTGCCGCGGGGCAACTAGGCCCGTGAGCCACAACTACTGAGCCTGCGCGTCTGGAGCTTGTGCTCCGCAACAAGAGAGGCCGCAACAGTGAGAGGCCCGCGCACCGCGATGAAGAGTGGCCCCCGCTCACCGCAACTAGAGAAAGCTCTCGCACAGAAATGAAGACCCAACACAGCCAAATATAAATTACTTATTAATTAATTTTTTAAAAGATAAAAACTCAAAGTGGAAATGCTACCTGAATGAAAGACCAAAGCATGGAGTATATTAGAAATATGGAGATACTCAAAATGATTCACAACCATTGACAATGTCAGATAAAAATCTAAGGGTCTTATTGGGAAACAGCATCATCATTGATGTTTATCTTAAAACATACCTGGAAATGGGATAAGCCATTTTCACAATGGCAAATATCAAACTGTATGTTTGCTAGAACAATTTCTCTTATATTAGGTGCTAAAGAAAAACCAACTCATATAATTGGAGCCATCAAATTAAAGACATTGAGACATCAGCTCATCTATTCCCCCTCTAGGCAGAGCTATAACTGCCCCAGTGTAAACAGTATTTTCTAAATTCTCCAGATAAGATACTGTAGTCCCACATTCCCATATTAGATAATCTTCCCCTAGCAAAAAAAATGTTTTTATTTCATCTATGAAAAAATTTAAATTTCATCTATGAAAAAAAATTTCATCTATGACTTCTGAAGGAGTTCAGAACATGCTACCCCAAAATGTGTCATGTGGGCATACTGAATATTTTGAGTTAAAAACAACAAATACAAGAAAAACACTCTGACCCTCCTTCTTCTAGAACAGGAGATGAAATTCCCATTTGAAAGACATCTCCTCCCATTAGCAGAAGGAAAGTAACATTCTTATCATTAAGGACTAGAAGTTGAAACTGAGAGCATTCTAAACAAACAGACCTTGTTGAAATAATTATTACCTTCCTTTAGTTTCCCCACATAGTCCGATCACTTTTCAACAACTGTCTTTTTTTGTTCAACCTCATATGAAAGCAAATCAATCGTTTTCACCAGTGCTTTGGGTCTTCATTCCTTAGGAAGGTTCCCATGTCACGTAAAACTTGCGTTAAATCAATCTGTATGCTTTCCTCCTACTGACCTGTCTTAGCTCAGTTTAATTCGCAGGTCCAGCCCCAAAGAACCCTAAGAGAGTAAAGTAAAAGTCTGCCTTCGGTACACCCCTGTGTCCTCAAGTCCCATGTCCTGATCTGTGCCCAGCCAACAGCAAGTGGGGAACTGTGGTACTTTAATTTCTCTGGGACTCATTCTCTTCACTGTAAAATAAATGATATGGAATATAGGGCTACATGTTATGATTCTAAATCTTCACGAACTTAAAAAAAAAAGCACAGTGCCCTCACAGAATGCTAGCCACTCTCATACAATAATAAATATATGTGAACGGATGCCAGTTGTCAAATTTGTCCCGGTAAAATAATACCAGTTGCTCCTGGCTCTCCTCCCAGAACCTAATTTCCAACCTCTGACCAATCCAGTGGCTCCTGGTGAAACCTTCCCAAGCACTCTCATATCCTTCCTTAGGCTGGTACCCAGATAAGGAGACACAGTCTCCCATGACTCTTGTTTTCCTCTCCAGTGGGGCTTAAATGATACAGTCGTTTTGTTATGATTTACATTCTACTTTTCAAGTACAAAGTGAGATTTCAGCTGGCTAACAAGCCCTGTTTGAACAGTAACGCTGCTGCATACAAAGCGCGTTTCCCACCGTCATCTGAATCAGAGTTCTCAGAGGGCTTAATACGCAACTAATTCAACACTTGCAGGGTCACTAGCTTTGCACCCCAAATACTGTGACCTGGGAGGCAAGCGGCTGGCTCAGCAGGCTCCAGTCTTTCATTGATGCTATATATATATATATGTATCTCTACATATATAAAATATGTATTTTAGTCTGACTACATTGATACATCCTAGATTTCCAACTCAGAAACATCTGTTAATTAAATAACTTACAGATCACATTGAAGAACAGACTGCAGCCTTAAGAAATATCTAGAGACAGGAGCGGTCTGGCTCATGCAGCCAGGTTTGGAGGACTAAACCTTCAGGATCCCCTTACTGGGGAATTCTGCCTCTGCCCGAAGACCCTCTGTGGTTTCACAGGGCAACCTCAGCCTCCATAGAAAAGATGGGATCACTGGATGCTCTGCTTATGGAAAAAATGCCCAAGGGAAACACAGGATAAAAAGTTTAGAGTGGACACCTTTTCAAATGACTCTACCATGTGAAGACACAGCAAAAAGACGCCGCTGTGAACCAGGAAGCAGTGCCTTCATCTTGGACTTCCCAGCGTCAAGAACTGCGAGAAATAAATTTTCTGTCATTTATAAGCCACCCACCTGTATTATTTTTGTTACAGCAGCTGAACAGATTAAGACAGAAGGCAACTGTCATGTCATAATTAAGCTCTCTGAGAGTTTTAAGAAGACAGCATTGGTCAACAGGGTCTAGTGTTTCAGAAAAATTAAAGGGAATCTGTACTTTGAAAAGGCTATGGTGTTTGGCAACTCAACATTAATTGGGGCTCTTTGAGGAAATAGCGTCAGTATCATGGTTGGGCGGAAGACGTGTTGTAAAGAGCTAGTAAGTGAGTTGATGAGGGAGGAAGTACAGCAGTCCATGCAGAAACACAATTTAAAGAAGTCTAGTAGGGGAAGAAGACAAGAGGAAGGAAAGAAAAGAAAACAGAAGAAGGAAAGAGAAAACGAGGGGCATTCTGAAACCATCGGAAGCTACAGGGTGAACCCACTGTTCTAAAAGTCAGAACTTCAGAGGAGAAATGATCCCACTATATGCTGTTCATAATATCAAGTGTTGGCTTCCTTTGGTCCATCTTAAAAACCCAGACTATAATTATGACCTACCTCAGGGGCCAGAATTTTTGTCCTAATGAGTTTATGCATCTGGACAGTACTAACCATCATACACCATCATGATATCCAGTCTCTTCATCTATGTAAATCAGCCCCTGATCAGGGTAAAAAACGGTCCAAGGACACCCTCTCTCTCTCTCCAACCCCGCCTTAGCCGTAGGCATCACTCACTGAAACAAGCACCATTTCCTTTTTGTTTAGGGTTCCTCCCCTCTAGCGGGGACTTTCACAACCATACCCCAGATGGTCCTCGGTCTCTCTTCTGACATTGCCCTAATCCACCTTCATCCCCTGCAGCATCACAGGAATCATCCTTCACCTTCCCAACATTCCCTCCCTAGCCTCCTCTATGCAGAAGTCTTCAGCAGTTACTCTGCCGCCCAGCTGATGAAGTACAAACCCTTTATCCTCCTAGGTAAGCACCTCTGTGCTCTGAGCCATGCCCCCACTCCTTCTCACCTGCATCTTCTCAAACGCTCCCAGCCACGCTTCCAAACTCAGCCCCAACGTCATCTCTTTCTGTCCACACCTGTTCCAGTTGTTCCATCCACGGAGATGTTTTCCCTCCCCCCTGCTTCCCCACCCACGAAAAGCCTCCCCATCCTTCAAGGTCACTCCAACACCACCTTCCTCTGACTCGCCCAATGGCTCTAATTGGTCCCCCTTCCAAACCCCTCTGCCAAGCATCTGTGCCTCTCCTACAGTATGCTCAGGCCACTCTTACGCACACTTGTTGGGTGCTCTGGGAAACCTGCTTGTCTCAACTCTCAGTTCCTTGAGGCGTGGACTGGATTTTGTTCATTTTTGAAAGTGTGTATATAGCGATCAACAAGGTTCAAGAAATGAAATCTATTAATTCAGTGCAAAACTGTGCTAGTTTCTTTACAGAAGGTAGTTTAGTCATTGAAACTTTAGAGCCATTGATAGTATCTTTCCATATTTTAAATTTTGGAAAAGCTATAAACAGGAAAGGAAAATCTCAACCAGAATTATTTAAAACAATAGGGGTATGTCTTTGGTATGCCATTCAAACGTTTCCCTCTGCAGTCTCCATTTTAAAAGAGAGGATCATGTGTTCCATCTGAAAAGAACTGACCGCAAAACTGGAAATTCTGTGCCAATTCTTCTAGGGATTTAATGTACTCTATCAAACCTTTTTTTTTTTTAAAGTTCTTAGTTTTTTAGTGATTGCCATCTTTGAAATGAATGCAAGTTTGCCACTCTCAAAACGTTTGGTTAGGATACACGTGCTTATGTTTTCAAAATATGTGAAGATTCTCTTCACTGAAGGAAATAAAGCATTTTGATTTCTTTTTAAGAGGGAAGGGAATACACATTGTCTTCTTCAATCTTCCCTCCTGTGACATTGGTATAATTCAATTCAATAAAACAGAGGAGTACAGAAGCAGGGACTTTGCCAGGCACTAGAAATACATGAGGGTCTCAGCTCTCAGCCCTATCCTCAAGGTGCTTTAAATGTAGCGGGAAAGGGCTTCCCCGGTGGCGCAGTGGTTGAGAGTCCGCCTGCCGATGCAGGGGACACGGGTTCGTGCCCTGGTCTGGGAAGATCCTACATGCCGCGGAGCGGCTAGCCCGTGAGCCGTGGCCGCTGACCCTGCACATCCGGAGCCTGTGCTCCACAACGGGAGAGGCCACAACAGTGAGAGGCCCGCGTACGGGGGTGGTGGTGGGGGGAAAAGAAAGACCAGGAAATGGGCAATTACTCCATATTGTGATAAGTGGTACAATGGAGGAAAATACTCCATGTTACTGGAGCACACAGAAGGGGCAGCTATATCATCTTCTTTTCCAAAGGAAAGTTTCCTAGATCAGTGTTTCCCAAAGGTAAATGTGCAAATGAATCACCTGAGGGTTCCGTTAGACTGACACTCTGATACAGTGGGTCCAGGGCAGGGCCCTGAGAGTCTGCACTTCCAACAAGCTCCCTGGAGATGCTGCTGGTCTGTGGACCACACTCGGAGTAGCAAGGGTGCAGACCAGACCTCAGCGGAGGCGAGACCAGGCAGAGGAAATGATGTGAACACAGCCAGAGGGGAGACCACGACACGAACATCTCAGAGAGGTAACTGAATGGGGAAAAAGCAAATTTAAGACTAGGAAAATACCAACCATCTTGGAAGTGTGATATGGCCTTCTTAAATAGATTTAAGAACTCTCCAACTCAGAGTAATTGTAAGAGGACAAATCTAAAATATTTAAAAGCCTGAGCTGTAAAATATTTTGAAATGGACTTGAGTTATTTCAAGTTCCTGTAGAATCTTGAACTCACAGCTACACAGGATCACTGCCCCATCTACTTAGGTGAAAAGGTAATTACCAACATTTAGCACACTGGGGTCAAGAACTTAAAAATATGCATTTTCCTAGGAAGCTTTTATAATACCTTCCTAAGTTTTTACTGTCATACGCTCACCACACAATTTTTGAGAGTCGTAGAAAGGATGCATTTCAAATGGATCTGTATCCTGAGTAAGTCAAGTTCAGAATAGCAAGATTTTATATAATAAATGTAATAGATGATTGTCATTTTACAAAAAAGATGCAATGAAAAAATGCTGAATGATATATTGATATTATGGGTTATTTTGTTAAAAATTATGGTTTCTGCTAGTAAGTGAATGCAGCTTGTTACTGCAAAAAAAAAAAGATTAAATGTACACACTAATTGAACCCTTGAGAACAGAGAATACAGAAGTCTGAAATCTCTACTCTGAAAAGTGTCACTGCCATCTGTTCATCCAACTCAGCACCAATATTGTGAAATATTCAGGCATATTTCTTGTGTAAGTAGTTTCTGCAGAACCAATTACCGCTCAGAAGTTTGTACTATACTGCTTGACACTATGGTCTTTATAAAGAAAAAAAAACTCTCATGCTAAATTATTTTTTTAAAGAGGAATATCTTTTTGGAAAAATTACATTGACTGAAGAATAATGCTAGACTGAATAATAACTTAATGGTTGTCCCCCTCACCACCTACATGAGCTAAAGCATCCAAGTCTGTGTAGTGAAACTCTGTGTCACTTAATTAAATGATGATGTTTCGGAAAGTGAAACCACTTGCCATATTCCTCCAGGTAATTATAACAATAAACAACTTTTATTTCAGCTTTATTGAGATGTAAGTGACCAGAAGCAACTTCTGCATGTGTAGTGTTCAGGAGTTACATTTAGCTTACTGACCTATTCCTACAATCTTCTATAAGGTTTTAAGGGGAAAAAAAAAAAAAAAAAGGGAAACACAAAGGGAAGGAAGGAAGGGAGGATGGCAGGAGGGAGGGAGGGAGGGACTCGCTCTGGGCAGAAGAACAAGTTAATCAAAGTTTCAACCATTCTTCTTACATCTTTAAAGAATACCTGAGCAAAAGCAGGTGTGGGAGTTTCTAGGGCTCACTGACAATGTGCTGTGTTCTGAATCCAACAGAAAAGGGGACCTTTACCGAGTTAAACAGAAAGATGCGCTCACAAACGGATTTGCCTCCCAAGTTTTAACGTTCTACAGACATTGCTAACATTCAACCCAAGACTGGGCACTACCTGAATTTTTACTCTGCCACCCCTTTGGGTCACCTCCCAGGGGCTGCATCAAGCGGCTCTGGAATCGGGGTTGGATGTGTGGAAATGCAATTCACACCAACCACCTCAACTCGACCCGGGGAGGCACTGGTTTTAAAGAAGTAGCGACATTATCCCTTACTCTCCAGCGAAGAGACTCACTAGAAAGGATATGTAATGCTGAGTAAATACTTCTTTCTGTTAAGTTTACTTTTTATACCTAGAAAAAGTTACCTACTGATGTATAGAAACTTGCCATTGAGGAAATTCTGTGGCTTTCTGAACTGGTGGGCTTATCCCGCCAACGGTACCTTTCCTCTGTGGTCAGCTCTTCAGTGGCCCCCCCTTCCCTGTGGCACTTACCCTGGGCCACCCGCAGGATGACCCACGTCCCTCAAAACCACTCTGATGCCCAGTCACGGTATGTGAGAAGCACCCCTCCCTTTGTTTCTAGAACATTCCGGAAAGGTACAGCGAGGGCAAAAGGTCAAACAGAACAAAGCGGGAACAGGAGCGGGGCCTGGGTGCTCAGCACGCCTCCCTGGCCTGTGGCCAGACAGGGAGGGTGAAAAAAGGCTTCCCAGATTACGTGCCCCCTGCCACAGCACCATTTTGCATAGTTCCCAAATTATTCCACCGTCTGGAGCTGGCTTCTTCCTACTGCACTTCTGAGTAGTGGTATCATCATTCTATTGCCAAGAAGCTGGCACAAAGGACCAAGGTCCTCAAACACACCCGAAATGGGAAGGAAGTATTCCTAGTGGTTCATCTTTAACACGGGCTCTGAGCTCCTTTCTAGCAAATTCCAGAGAACCAGAGACAGCTGGAGGCAGAACACGAGAGCAATCACGGCAGCCTGCGGCATCAGTGCATCACCACCAAGGAGGGGAGGCAGAAAGAACAGCACATCTAACTGAAATCAGCAGGCGATTCTGGAACCAGATCCAATGTCCCACACTGGAATCTGGCCAAGCTACCGGGGCAGGGTCTTTAGTCCTTGCCAGACATACCACGGGCCCTTTTTTTTTAATATATAAATTTATTTATTTTATTTATTTTTATTTTTGGCTGCATTGTGTCTGTTGCTGTGCACAGGCTTTCTCTAGTTGTGACGAGCGGGGGCTACTCTTGGTTGTGGTGTGCGGGCTTCTCATTGCAGTGGCTTCTCTTATTGCGGAGCACAGGCTCTAGGCGTGCGGGCTTCAGTAGTCGTGGCACGCAGGCTCAGCAGTTGTGGCTCGGGGGCTCTAGAGCGCAGCCTCAGTAGTTGTGGCGCACGGACTTAGCTGCTCCGCAGCATGTGGGATCCTCCCAGACCAGGGCTCGAACCCGTGTCCCCCGCATTGGCAGGCGGATTGTTAACCACTGCACCACCAAGGAAGCCCACCACGGGGCTCTTAAAGATGAGGAAGAGTCACTTGCTTGCACTCTACCAAGGGATGCTCTACAAGAGGGCCAGCATGGTTTATGTGGAAGAGCTCTGAACGAGGAGGCCAGAAACCATCGCTCTGGCAGCACATCCGCGTAAGTCAGCTCTGTGACCTTGGGCCACTCACTTAACTTCTCTGGACCTGTTTCTCCATCTGGAGGTCAAGAGAACTGGATCAAGATCTCTAAGTTCTCTAAGATCTTCCAGTTCTAATGCCCGGTGACTCTCATGTCAGGGAAGCAGACAGTAAGAGAGACAAAGAGAGCAGCAGCGTTCAGAGTTTTTTTCAGCAAGAGAAACAGTCAAGCTAATGCATTCCTAACAACTCTGCAACCACGCCGGGCATTAGCACTGTGGCACCTTCTCCGCTGGATGAGGGCAGCCACCTCCCTGCGGCTGCTCCCACGGGGAGGCCATACTTGTGTGATGCGATTTCCAGGAAGGCACCTCCTCCCATTCCCGCTGTCTAGCAAGATGTCCCCCCGTACACATAGTAATAAATAAACAGCAAACGTTTGGAGAGCTCACATAACATGCCAGGCACTGTTCTAAGTGCTCTGCATGCATCGGCTCTTTGATCCCCACAAGAAATATGTGAGGTAAGTACCAATAATATCCCCATTTTCCTGATTTTTTTTCCGGCCGCACGGCGCGGCTTGTGGGATCTTAGTTCTCCAACCAGGGATCGAACCCAGGTCCCCCCGCCCCTCCCCAGCAGTGAAAGCACCGAGTCCTAACCAATGAGCGGCCAGGAAGTTCCCCCCGTTTTCCTGATGATGGAGGCAAAGAGTTGAAATCATTTGCCCATGGTCCCACAGCTTCTAAGTGGTACAGTCACATGAAAACTTGGGCAGGCAGGTTCTCAGGTCTTCACCAATATTTACACTGCCCCTCTGATGGCAGGATAAGATAGACAGAGATTATTTTCCTTCACTATTAATGAGCACCCCCATGCAGTGGGCTGTTGCCTACATCAAGAGTATGGGGCCCTGTCTTAAGCAGCGTGGAAACACCAGACGATCAAATCATGATGGAAAAGACAGACAGGCCCGGGTCCTGACTTCCTGCTCTATCTACTTATGTGGTCTCCAGAAATTTCTATTTAAGTTCCAGCTCCTCAACTGTAAAATGTGAATAATAATAGACACTTCAGAGGTTGACTGTGAGGATTACAGAAAACAAGGCTCCTAGAAGTCCCAGCTAGTTTCTAAATTATGACAAAGTGAGAATATTTATATTTAAAGTCTCAAAGGGTAGCTCTAAATGGCTCTAATTTTCAGGTTCTGTTTTAGAGTTATCAGTCTATTAATTTAATTAACTGACATCTATTTCAATTAAACTACTTAGCATCTATTGACATCTATTATCTATTGAAATCTATTGCCATCTATTTCTTACTATTTGTTTTGGGAGTCGTGAGACTTTTTTTTTTTTTTTTTTTGACCACGTGGCTTGTTGGCTCTTAGCTCTCCGACCAGGGACCGAACCCGGGCCCTCAGAACTGAAAGCGTAGAGTCCTAACCACTGGACCGCCAGGGAATTTCCGGGAGTCATAAGACTTCTGATTCCTATAGGCTGTTTCTAGATTGAACGAAGTTCCCATAACAGTCTCCTAACAGAAGGACAGGCTGTGGACCCTAAAAGATGGGAACAGCTCCATAAGTGAGGACTCTGCTGTCTCCCTAGCTCCATCACTCACCAAAATTATACCTCTGCACGTCAGTTTCTCCTTCCACAAAATGGATACAATTTCTACTCTTACCTCTTCCGCCAACACATTCTGAGCTCTTACAATAGCATGATGAGAGTGGTAATGCCTAACATTTACATAATCCCTAACACTGGAGCATTTCAATGTAACTTAAAAAGGCTTTTCATATGCCTTATGATCTTATTTAGGCACCCAGACAGCAGATTTTTGACAGCCTTGAGGGTATATTGACTAAATTAAGCAAAAAGAATTTTTTGCTCTTCAGTGGAAAGATATAAAAAAACTGAAATGTAATTTAAAATGTGCATATACATATGTGTATGTACATATGTGTCTACATATATGTGCATGTGTTCACATTTATGCACATATACACATATATAAACGTATGCATTTAGCACATCAGTTCTGTAGCCTTCAACAAGAACGAAAACAGCGCATCCATCACACCACTGTATTTGTTTACAAATATCCTTGCCTGTGGTTGGATTCCCCAATGATATCTACCTCATATCTGAATCATATAGTCAACCCTATTTTTTAAAATATTTATAAAAGAAAAATGGTTAAAAAAATGAATATTAAATCCCATTTACCAAATTCCATATATATCACTATTTTAGAAATGATTTCTTTCACTGTATATTTCCTAAAAACTTCAGACCAATCACCTAAGACTCTGACCTCAATTTTTTTTTTCTTTTCTTTTTTTTTTTTTGCCGTACGCAGGCCTCTCACTGTTGTGGCCTCTCCCGTTGCAGAGCACAGGCTCCGGATGCGCAGGCTCAGTGGCCATGGCTCACGGGCCCAGCTGCTCCGCGGCATGTGGGATCCTACCGGACCGGGGCACGAACCCGTGTCCCCTGCATCGGCAGCGGACTCTCAACCACTGGGCCACAGGAAGCCCTGACCTCAGTTTTTAAGCTGACTTTCAGGACAAAAGTCAGTGATATGGCTTTAAAATGTAAGTTTTAAACCACCCAAGGATAATAACCCTGGACTTCAAATATGTAAAATAAAATCTATTCACCAAATTTTATAGAGTTTAAACTAGATAATGAGTCATAAATAAAACTTCACTGAAATCATTTATCTACCCATATAAACAATGCCAAAAACATGTAGAAAATAGAACTGACACAACCTAAAGTTTAACAGAAAAGAAACAGTGAACCTTTGGGGTATATTTATTTCTTTTTCTGTATTTGCCATCCTGGTCTATCCTAGGACTCCTTGTACTTAATCTTTCATGCTGTGAAATACCCTCCAATATAAGGCTATTCTGATTTTTTTGAAATATCAGACAAGAAATATATATACATATACAACACATATATATACATATATATTCACATACACATAGATATAATACAGATACAGATATCAACTCACACACATCTGTTGGAATCATTTAAATAAAATTTATATAAATCATTAGCTAAGTAAGTTTACTGAAGAAGGGAGAAAACATTTTGCCAAGATATATTATTAGAGGAATTTAAACCACAACTAATCCACACAAGGGCTGAACTGCCCAAACACAGAACCAGATTAGCTGACAGAGAGCTAGCAAACAGAAGTAAGCGTGCAAATAACTCACACTAACACAATGTTGTCTTCAACTACTCTAAATATCTAGAGTAGATACGTACAGTATAAAAGGTGGTAGGAACAGCCAGACTGGATGAAGTCGGCCTTGTTGTTATAGGAGAATCATCTTTGCCTCTGCCTTCATCTTCCAGGATGCTCCCTGCCCCCATTGACTGATGGACCCGTGTGCGCTGGGTCACGAAAGCCCACTAGAAGTCAGCAGAGATTTCTTCCTCGCCCTAATCTCTACTGAGTCAGCTTCCTGAGTCCCAGTGTTTCTAACTCCGTATTATCACCTTGAATCCCCTCGACCCACTCCTCCCCTCCATGCTCCCCACCATTGCCTTTAGCTCAGGGCTGGACTCAGGAAATCCACAGGAAGCGGACCTCACAGTCAGAGTCAGGAGGGAGAGAGGGCAAGCTTGAGTGCCGGTGGGGTCTCAGAGGGAAGCCCCCCCCCCCCCGGCAGGGGACAATGGAGGGGGGGGAATCCTGAAGGAGGGGGCACCTCAAACTGAGGCTTAGCCTACTGTAGCAGGAAGAGAGGGAAGGAGAGGCAGAGGCCCTGAATCATCTGTGCAGGAATCATC
The DNA here is from genome assembly GCF_008692025.1 of Phocoena sinus. NCBI lineage: Eukaryota > Metazoa > Chordata > Mammalia > Artiodactyla > Phocoenidae > Phocoena > Phocoena sinus. The sequence continues at coordinate 19,697,320 of NC_045764.1, forward strand.
TGTTTGTTTGGAAGAATGAAATTGAACTTGGGGATGGGGAGGTGAACGCTACACAGCAAGATTGGCAAAGTGGAGGGGAGGGGCTGTTTACAAAGGAGCTTGGATTCCATCAAGCAGGTGACTTCCCAGAATTCAGGTGGGTAGGGTCAAATCAGACATGCATTTAAAATCTCAGTGGCACAGCGTACTGGAACAAGGCATGAAGAAAGGGAGTCTGTCTGATCATGAGAGCCGCACTTCACATAATACTTGGGAAGCAGAAACCGCAGGCAGGGAGTGGCCCCAGAGGTTCACGGTCACTGGAAAGATAAGCCAACATGCCTGGTCAAACTAGTATGAATATCCCTGTTTTGTACTAAGGGATACCACCAATTCCCTTTTCCTCCCATTCACAGCATTCTGTAAGCAATGCCCAAGAAATTGATAAAAACTCATAAAAATACATTGATTCTGGATCTCAAGTCAAATTTTAAAAATGTTGCTGGATTATCTGCTATGGACAAAGCACCATGGGAAAGCCACTTGGAAGCATCAAATGTATCCCGTTTTGGCTGTAAAGTCACGTTGGCATGAGACCCGTTTTATTTCTTGTACACATGCCCACTGTTAGGATGAAGTAAACAATGACCAGCAAATAGCGGTCTGAACAAAGCGGAGTTTACAGTCAGATCCACGGGGCTCAAAGAAATGGAGAGGCCGAGGTACAGTGCGAAAGAGGAGAAAGTCCACCAAATTCAGCAAGATTCCAAGGTCAAATCTCTGGTAGGGCCAGAGGGACGAGCGTCAGCTCGTGCGTGTGTCTGATGCTTTCACTGAGCCTGGCGTGAACAGGTCCAGGATGGGCTGTGTCAACGTTCCAACAGGACTAGGGTCCTTTGGCAGATACACCCACCCGTGCATGCTCCAAGCCTGACAAGACTGTGACTTTAATCACACACACAGCACAATAACCACCACCGAATAACTGAACCGCATCCCTCAACCTGTTTTGCTCGAACTGCACATTTCTCCCCAAATTAAGGGAACTTTCAGCAAGGGTTTTCCAGGGTAGCGAAGGGTTCTAGGATCCTAACAGATAGACCTGCCTCCCTATTTGTTATCACATGGCCTCCAGCCATTCCTCTTCTTACTTCCTGCCTGTGCCCTTAATCCCGACACTACCTTTCCAGAGGAGAGGTCTCTCCATGTTGGAACATCATCTTCTAGGCAGATCAGATCCTTCAAAAGCTGTATTGGTGCCTGAGACACTCGAGTATCAGCTTTCCCAGCTCGGCCATTTTCAGTCATTGGAAAAGTGGTTCTGTTCGCCCTGAATCGATGAATTTCTATTGATGCGTCTGTTCCTCTAACACACACAATAAACTGTCACTTGGCAGTGATTTAAAGAAGCAAACGGGCCAGGCTGCCATCAGAACAAAGCTGCAGGAGCAGAAGCAAGCCAGATTTAAATGCGTTCATTGACAGAAAAGCCTTTCTCTGAAGGCTAATACTTAATTCAAAACCAGCTGTCCTCTCCTTTGGGGGCTCAAGCTGCCTGCCTTCCCTCTAGTTAATCTGTACGAGAGAAACGTGTCTGGTCCAAGATAACCAGGGAATCAAGCTACTGAAAGAAGTGCCCAGGCCTCCGGAGCCCGGCTGTCCCCTGGTTGAGGTGCTGACTCACGCTCCCCCCAGAAGACCCAGCCCCACCACCCTGCCCGAGATCCATCCTGACCTTGGACTTAGCGGATCCTGGGCTTTGGCGTCTGCTGCCTTCAGCAGCCCTGACCCCCTTCGGATAGTGGCCTTGTCACTGAGTCCTGCTGACTTGACCAACCCCTACGCCAGCCTCTCCAGGCCAGGAATGGCCATCACTGCCCCTACTTCCCCTGCCACCCTCAAAGAGCCAGGTTCTCGCTCTTGAACCCAGCCAGTGGCTGGTGCCCACTCCCCACTGATGGGGGGATGGGGTCAGGTCAATTCCCCTCTCTTAGTATAAAACCCAGCTCTTCAAAAGGGACCACATTTGAGTTTGCTCCTGTAAATGAACCCTCTCACCTAAAGGAAACGTCGTCTGGAGTGTGTGTGTGTGTGTTGTGTGTGTGTACGCGTGTACGTGCACAAACACGTGTGTACACATCTTTCCCTACTCCTGGACACGTGAAGAGCATCTTTACCCGGCTGAGAGGTGAGACCATGAGGCCAGGGCCCTAGAGCAGCTGTTCTCAACACTGACTTGAATGCATGTAAGAATCCAGGGATGGAGAGGGGCTGCTTTTCAAAATTTCCCAACGGCCACCATAACCTCCAATTCTAACTCAATTGGTCTAGGATGGAGACTGGGTGTCAGGATGGTCGGAAAAGCTTCCCAGGTGATTTTAATGTGCCACCAGGGTTGAAAACCACTGATTTAGAGAGAAGAAGGTAGAGACCGTCAGCTGAGACTCCTCAGTGTATTCAAGATGGAGAACATGTAATTTAAAAGCAATCGCTACCCAGGCTCCTCCCCCAGAGAAGATCATCTCTGTAGCCGACAAAGGAACCATTACAACAGCATGTGGAATCCTGGTGCCATGTTTCATAAGCACAGTAACTCTTTAACCAGTCTGAGCCTCGGTTACCCCAACTGTTAGGAAAAGGGCTACTCTAAATACATCTGTCCTGTTTCTTCCATCTCCCATATTCCAGCTTTATGCATCCCTTTCATCCCCCCATTTCAATACAGACTGTCTATCTATTTGCCTTTCTACTTGTCCAAAAATATTTTATGTGTTGCCTTGGAACTAGATTTGGGTAGTGCCTGCCCTCTAAGTAAATAATACTACAGAAACGATAAACTCTATAATCCAGTGCAGGGTATGTAACACTGATGATGTGATATTCCATAATGCAGAGAACACTCCCTGCATGGGACCTGAGCTAACCATTCCACCAGGGAAAGCTGGTGCTGAGCCACACAGACCCTGCCCCTGGCCAGTCAGACAGCGTCTCTCTCACTGCCTACTATGAAGCCAGCCTCTTTTTATTCCCTCTGAGCTTGGTTTAATATCCACTTTCAAGGAGGAGATTCATTTTGGAACGATTTTCAGAGCAAGAATAAAGACATCCTTAAGGATATATTAGCTACATTACTTAAATCCAATGAAATACATAAATCTCTCACCCTGCAATAAACGCAACAGGTAGGAGGGCAAGCAGTCTCCCAGATGGGCCTCCCTGGATGAAAAACAGCCTGGAAATATACAAACGACCCGGGTATATGACAGAATTTGGAATAATGCAGGCCTCTCTGGGACCCTATCTACAATGATTTAGCTATGGAAAGTACCAAAGGATTTTTTAATACGTGTTTTCAGAAAACTTTAACATCCAGCAAGCCCAGATCACAGCTGAGCTGCTGAGCTCCGGACCTCCATGGTCAACTGGTCAACTCCACCCAGCCATTCCCAAGACCAGCATGTCTGAATCAGAACTCATCACCTGCCCTCCGGCTCCTGGATTTCTGATCTCAGCTAATGGGGTCATTACCCACCCAGGTATCCAATCAGAAACCTGATAGTTATCCTAGAATCCACTCTCCCCTCAATCCTCCCCCCATTCTTCCTGAATTCCTTAAGTCCTGGAGATTCCATTTTGCCCCTTGCATCCCAACACACACCTCCTGTTTCAATGCATTGCTTCCCCGACGCCTCCAATGGCTGCCTAACTGCTCCCCCTAGAGAGTGAGTCTTGCCCACCCCCCAATCTATCCTTCCGAGTTCAGCAACAATAATCTCTATGAAACAATCCTTCAAGGCTCCCCTCTGTCTAGCGGATAAACTGGGGTATATAGCCCCCCACGATCCAGCCTCCCCAACCTCGGGTCTCCCACACCTCGCCTTGAACCCTCCACCTGGTCCAGTGAGCTATGTGGAGTTCCCAGCACACCAGCCTGCCTCCCCATCTCCTTTCCTCTGTTTGCACTGCTCCTTCCTGGTTGGAATATCCCTCTGCCTTCCTGCCTTCAGCAAAATATATTCATTGTCCGGACCCACCTCCTCCAAGAAGCCTACCCTCACACCCCACCCCAAAGGGAAAACTGGGCAGCCCTACTCTTGAGCCCCTGGTCAGACCTCTCACACAGTATCTGTGACGTTACTGCACTTATTTAGCTCCTGGAGGGCAAGGATTGTATCTTGTCTTTTCAACCTCGGTTCCAACTGATGCCTAGGAATTTACTAAACATCAGTGAAATGAATGAATGCTTCAATGGTGGCTTTTAACAGCAGTTTCAAAACTATATTCTTTACAACTCACATACTTTGCTTCCGGCTGCTTATAACTTGGAACGGCTTCTTACTCCACTTATAAATCCTTTGCAGGGGACCGAAACAATAAATCAGTACAGGAGATACAGCGCCTTTTATCCCCTGAAAAATCATTTCTTTGTTTTCCATTCCTGAAAAAAGGGTCACACTTCAAGGCACCCCAACAGCAGAGAGTGAGAACTACCAAAATAAGTGATTCCCAATCCCTGGTCCTCCCTTGCTTTTATTTTTTCTTAATTTTTATTTTTTATTGAAGTATAGTTGATATATTTATTTTTTAATTGTTTTCAATTGGCCACACCGCACAGCATGCGAGATCTTAGTTCCCCCACCAGGGACTGAATCCACGTCTCATGCATTGGGAGCGTGGAGTCTTAACCACTGGACCGCCAGGGAAGTCCCCTCCCTCGCTTTTAAATGCCCTCTTGCTGGAAGTGTGTATTATTTGAATGAAGCACAGGGTGGAGACACTACTTAAAGCAGAGGGAACAAGGCATGAATGAAGACTGGCTTATGAAGTCTACACTGCTGCCCTTGCCCATGTAGATGCAAGATAACACTGAGAATAAAACTGACTTCCCCGGCTTTGTGGCTTCTAAGCCCATAAGGGAGATACATGAAAATAAAGGCACCATCCTTGACTCAGCATCCAGCAGCCCCTGTGTCCCAAGGTAGGCCCTCTGGGGAAGCTCTGAGCCCACCCAGAATTCCATCTCAAATGCCAACTATCTGCAATGTGGCTACAACTTCATATACAGCCAATATCCTCTTCTCTGAGTGCCGATTTCATATTGCAAAATGAACAATTTAAATAAATGTTTCATTAACATACTGTTTTCCGGCCTGATGCTAATGTACTTAGAGTAATTTGTTTTCCCAAATTCTCCGCCACAGAATCATTTCATGCAGTCCTCACAGGACAACCTGAAACTCTTCAGGTCCCTAAGAGACAACCTAGAAACCAACCAAACAAATAACAAAAACCCTTGGACTTAAAAGCCATCGAGACCCACTTGTTCTAGAACACACATCACACATGCTGCAGAACAGGAAGATCCGGACCACCTCAGTGGCGCTGGGTTTGTATTGACGGCAACAAAGCACTGTTCCGAGGGCACTGTTGGTCCCCAAGACACAGAAGTGGGAGACGTGGCTTACTCAGGAAGAATGCAGAGTGTGACATCTTGTTCTGAGACCCTGTAAGTCTTGTTCCCATTTTTCTTTGCTTATCTGATTCTTACTTTGTGCTGATTCCAAACCCCTCAAATTTCAAGGATACTTCTAACATCTTTTACTAATGTGAGAGCTTAAAAACTTCACAGCACAATGCTCAGATACACCCCAATCACGCAAAAGCAGGTCCCATATAAAGGTTTGTTCCCCCAAACCTTGTGAGACACGGGGGAATGGCTCGATCATGAGGACATGGGAAGCAGCCTGGACACCACGCTAACGGGAGGCCATCTTTTGGGTGGATCCAGCCACATCAGAATGGTTCTCTGTGGCACCACTGGGCTGGAGGCATGATTTTGATTTGATTCTGCAAAACTGTGATTTATAAGAAATATATATTTGGTCACTGAGATGACCAAAAAATATTTCTCATATATATATTTGGTCTTGTCCACAGTTCCTGACTCACGGCTCCCAAAAAGCTTTGGAGCTTCCTAAGTGTTGAGAGAGACAGAAGTTTCTTTGTTATGTGAATGAGGTGACTTTTAGAAGCACCTAAGGATGGGGGCTGGTTGCCAGGAGAACCAACCACGTGACTAGAGGGTTGAGACTTTCAGTTCCATCCCCCTGCTTTCTGGGGAGGGGAGAAGGGCTGGAGGTTGAACCAATCACCAATGACCAATGATCTTTATCAATCACAACTATATAATGAAGCCTCCATAAAAAGCCCAAAGGACAAGTTTTTGTCCCTTTTTGCAGAGCTTCCACATTGGAGAACCAGAACGCTTCTGCATGCCACCATGCTGCCCCGCACTCCAAGAGGACAGAAGCTCCCTTGTTCGGGACCCTGCCCTGCGTATCTCTTCCATCTAGCTGTTGGTTCGCATCCTTTAATATCCTTTCAGAATAATTTGGTAATCTAGTGAGTAAACGGGTTTTCCTGAGTTCTGTGAGCCATTCTAGCAAATTGATCGAACTCCAGGAGAGGGCCCTGGGAACCTCTGACTTATAACCAGTTGGTCAGAAGTACAGGTAACAACCCAAGCTTGAGACTGGAGCCTGAAGTGGGGAGCGGTCTCATGGGACTGAGCCCTTCACCTGTGGGATCTGATTCTGTCTCCGGGTAGACAGTGTCAGGACTGAGTTGAACTCTCGGACACCCTGCTGGCAACGAAGAATTGTTTGTTGATGTGGGAAAACCCTGAGCCACACACCTTGGAATTGGGTCCAGGAACCCCATCCAGGTTCTATTACACGGGGAACAAAATCAAACTCAGTGAAGAGGTAAAGCAGGTAACCAGTGAGCTCTGGCACTTTCTGGGTGCCAGGTGTGTGGCAGAGAGCAGGAGACCCACCAAAGACTGGAAATCACACTGGTGGGGCGGGGGAGGGGGGTTACCTCCCTGGCTGTGCCACATCTGAGCTGCAAGGCGATGGACAAGTGACTTCCATTTCTGAGCTTCGCCTCCTTCTTATAAAATAAAGCAACAACAACAAGAAAACAGTAATAGTAACTGGGGGCAGTGGCAGTGGCAGCTACCCTTTCACTGAGCACTTACTATGCAGCAGGTGCTGAACAAACACTTGCTAAGCGCCATCTCACTTAATCCTGAGGACACCTGGGAGGACACTGTTAACTCCAGCTTATGGAGGAGGCTCAGAGCTCAGGAACCAGCCCAAGGTCACCCAGCTGCAGGGAGCGGCAGGGTCTCGGTTCAAAACCGAGTCCATCTGACTGCCATGTTCTTTGGAAGGAATAACAACCTAAATGACTGGCACAGACATTAGGAAATGCTATATAATGTGGAAAGTGCTCTGGACGCCCTGCACAAAAGGCAGTCAGGGTTAACAAGCCCACCCTTCACTGCGGGCCAGCATCCTGGTCACCTTCTCCGACCACTGGGCAGCCAGCTCCCGGCAGCCTCCTCCCTCCTGTGGGCCAGAGGCCTGATCATCCCGGAGCATCATCCACTGGGCGGTGGGGGGAGGAGGCCGTCCCTCCTGGCACTTACTTTCTCAGGACCGCAATCTCATTCTCTATGCTGCTTTCTTTGCCCTTCAGTGCCTTCTTGGGGATACATTTCACCGCAAAGAGTTTTCCAGTTGCCTTCTCTTCAGCTAAGACCACTTCGGAAAATGCCCCGCTGTGAACAAAGAGGGAGAAAAAGAAGCGGCTTAGATTCAGGAGATCTGGGCATTCCCGACAGCTCCTCTGATCCCACTACCAAAATCTGAGTAATAACAAGAAGAACAATTCCCGGCATCACTGTGACTTTTTAACCAGCCACACTCCCAACCAAACTTCTTTATGCAGAGGGTAGACAAAGGCAAGTGTGACCTCTTGCAAAGGGACACAGGAATGCCCACGTGGGTGTGGGCACCTGCCATCCTGCACAACAACCAAGCAGCAGTCACTTGGTAGCAACAGAAAAGCTCCAGAAAGGTTCCTGCGGGAAAGATCAGGTCCATCTGAAGCTGTCAGCACTCACACCCCCAAGCAGACGAGAGGATAACACTGAAATGTCTAGATTCCTCCCAGGCCCTTTCATTCCCAAGAAAATTTCAGAGCACTTGGCAAAGCCGTAATTAATTCTCACAGATAGGTAAGGGTGTAATTAACATGTGCGACGCACGGTACCCACACAGGTTAATTAATTTTTAGGGCCATGCAGGGCTGCAGTGAGCAGGTTGTTTCATTTTTCAACCAAACAGATAAAAAGAAACATGATGCCCTGAGTGGGGAGAACTTCCTGCCTGAAAACAGAAATCTAACTCTGTGAGGCCACATCACCAAACTGAAAATGTAACCAGAACATTTGGGGCCAGAGATTACATTTCTTCAGAGAGGTGGTCCGCGAGCCCCAGACGCTGCATTGTCCCCGCACCTGACACCTTGTCTATTTCCAGCAGACAATGCCTGGATGCTGCTCTTGTACTGGGGTACAACTTCCCTAACTACTCGAACAAAAACAGACACCTCCATTGCCCGCTGCAGACCTCTGTAACCTGGGCTTTGTGCACGCAGGCCACGGAAAACCACCGAGTCATTCTCTATCCCTACACTTTCAGGAGTGACTCATTTCCTCTGAGACACACCAAACATGGTTTCTAAACAGTTATGACTAGAGACAAACTCTCCTACATCAAAAGAAACCACTAGAAGGACGAATGTCATCCCAATATGGGTCCCTCGGGGCTTCTGTTCTTCAGCCAACATCAAAGAGATGCCTAAGCAGTGGAGGAATGGATAAAGAAGATGTGGTACGTCTATACAATGGAATATTACTCAGCCATAAAAAATACTGTCAATTGCAGAAATATGGGAAGACCTAGCGACTACCATACTGAGTGAAGTAAGTCAGACAGAAAAAGACAAATATCATATGATATCACTTATATGTGGAATCCTAAAAAAACAGTACAAATGAACGTATTTACAAAACAGAGAGACACAGATGTAGAAAACAAACTTATGCTTACCAAGGGGGAAAAGGGGGGGTGGGATAAATTGGGAGCTTGGGATTGACATACACACAGTACTCTATATAAAACAGACAATAAGAACTACGGTTGGGGGCTTCCCTGGTGGCACAGTGGTTGAGAGTCTGCCTGCTAATGCAGGGGACACAGGTTCGAGCCCTGGTCTGGGAAGATCCCACATGCCGCGGAGCAGCTAGGCCCGTGAGCCACAACTACTGAGCCTGCGCGTCTGGACCCTGTGCTCCGCAACAAGAGAGGCCGCGACAGTGAGAGGCCCGCACACCGCGATGAAGAACGGCCCCCCCCTTGCCACAACTAGAGAAGGTCCTCGCACAGACATGGAGACCCAACACAGCCAAAAATAAGTAAATAAATTTAAAAAAAAAAAAAGAACTATGGTTGGCACAGGGAACTCTACTCAATACTCTGTAATGACCTATATGGGAACAGAATCTAAAAAAGAGTGGGGAGATTGGTTTAAGATGGCAGAGTAGAAGGACGTGCTCTCACTCCCTGTTGCAAGAACACCCGAACTAACTGGTGAACAATCATCGACAGGAGGACACTGGAACTCACCAAAAAAAGATACCCCACATCCAAAGACAAAGGAGAAGCCACTATGAGATGGTAGGAGGGGCGCAATCACAATAAAATCAAATCCCATAACTGCTGGGTGGGTGACTCAAAGACTGGAGCACACTTGTACCACAGAAGTCCACCCACTGGAGTAAAGGTTCTGAGCCCCATGTCAGGCTTCCCAATTTGAGGGTCCGGCAACAGGAGGAATTCCCAGAGAATCAGACTTCGAAAGTTAGCAGGATTTGATTGCAGGACTTCGACAGGACTGGGGGAAACAGAGACTCCACTCTTGGAGGGCACACACAAAGTAGTGTGTGCGCATCAGGACCCACGGGAAAGGAGCAGTGACCCCATAGGAGACTGAACCAGACCTACCTGCTAGTGTTGGAGGGTCTCCGACAGAGGTGGGGGGGTGGCTGTGGCTCACCATGAGGACAAGGACACTCGCAGCAGAAGTTCTGGGAAGTACTCCTTGGTGTGAGCCCTCCCAGAGTCCGCTATTAGCCCCACCAAAGAGCCCAGGGAGGCTCCAGTGTTGGGTCGCCTCAGGCCAAACAACCAACAGGGAGGGAACCCAGCCCCACCCATCAGCAAACAAGTGGATTAAAGTTTTACTGAGCTCTGCCCACCAGAGCAAAAGTCAGCTCTACCCACCACCAGTCCCTCCCATGAGGAAACTTGCAAAAGCCTCTTAGATAGCCTCTCGTCCACCAGAGGGCAGACAGCAGAAACAAGAAATACAATCCTGCAGCCTGTGGAACAAAAACCACATTCATAGAGAGACAAGACAAGATGAAAAGGCAGAGGGCTATGTACCAGATGAAGTAACAAGATAAAACCCCAGAAAAACAACTAAATGAAGTAGAGATAGGGAACCTTCTAGAAAAAGAATTCAGAATAATAATAGTGAAGATGATCCAGGATCTCAGAAAAACAATGGAGGCAAAGATCGAGAAGATGCAAGAAATGTTTAACAAAGACCTAGAAGAATTAAAGAACAAAAAAACAGAGATGAACAACACAATAACTGAAATGAAAAATATACCAGAAGGAATCAATAGCAGAATAACTGAGGCAGAAGAACGGATAAGTGACCTGGAAGACAGAATGGTGGAATTCACTGCCATGGAACAGAATAAAGAATGAAAAGAAACGAAGACAGCCTAAGAGACCTCTGGGACAACATTAAATGCAACAACATTCGCATTATAGGGGTCCCAGAAGGAGAAGAGAGAGAGAAAGAACCTGAGAAAATATTTGAAGAGATTATAGTCGAAAACTTCCCTAACATGGGAAAGGAAATAGCCACCCAAGTCCAGGAAGTGCAGAGAGTCCCATACAGGATAAACCCAAGGAGAAAACACACAGAGACACACAGTAATCAAATTGGCAAAAATTAAAGACAGAGAAAAATTACTGAAAGCAGCAAGGGAAAAATGACAAATGACATACAAGGGAACTCCATAAGGTTAACAGCTGATTTCTCAGCAGAAACTCTACAAGCCAGAAGGGAGTGGCATGATATACTTAAAGTGATGAAAGGGAAGAACCTACAACCAAGATTACTCTACTCAGCAAGGATCTCATTCAGATTTGATGGAGAAATTAAAACCTTTACAGACAAGCAAAAGCTAAGAGAATTCAGCACCACCAAACCAGCTCTACAACAAATGCTAAAGGAACTTCTCTAAGTGGGAAACACAAGAGAAGAAAAGGACCTACAAAAACAAACCCAAAACAATTAGGAAAATGGTCATAGGAACATACGTATCTATAATTACCTTAAACGTGAACGGATTAAATGCTCCAACTAAAAGACACAGGCTTGCTGAATGGATACAAAAACAAGACCCATATATATGCTGTCTACAAGAGACCCACTTCAGACCTAGGGACACATTCAGACTGAAAATGAGGGGATGGAAAAAGACAGTCCATGCAAATGGAAATCTAAAGAAAGCTGGAGTAGCAACACTCATATCAGATAAAATAGACTTTAAAATAAAGAACGTTACAAGAGACAAAGAAGGACACTATATAATGATCAAGGGATCAATCCAAGAAGAAGATAAACCAATTATAAATATATATGCACCCAACATAGGAGCACCTCAATACATAAGGCAACTGCTAACAGCTATAAAAGAGGAAATCGATAGTAACACAATAATAGTGGGGGACTTCAACACCTCACTTACACCAATGGACAGATCATCCAAACAGAAAAGTAATAAGGAAACACAAGCTTTAAATAACACAGTAGACCAGATAGATTTAATTGATATTTATAGGACATTCCATCCAAAAACTGCAGATTACACTTTCTTCTCAAGTGCACACAGAACATTCTGCAGGATAGATCACATCTTGGGTCACAATTCAAGTCTCAGTAAATTTAAGAAAATTGAAATCATATCATGCATCTTTTCTGACCACAATGCTATGAGATTAGAAATGAATTACAGTGAAAAAACACCGAAAAAAAACCACAAACACATGGAGGCTAAACAATACGTTACTAAATGACCAAGAGATCAGTGAAGAAATCAAAAAATACGTGAGACAAATGATAATGAAAAACACAATGATCCAAAACCTATGGGATGCAGCAAAAGCAGTTCTAAGAGGGAAGTTTATAGCAATACAAACCTACCTCAAGAAACAAGAAAAATCTCAAATAAACAATCTGACCTTACACCAGAAGGAACTAGAGAAAGAAGAACAAACAAAACCCAAAGTTAGCAGAAGGAAAGAAATCATAAATATCAGAGCAGAAATAAATGAAATAGAAACAAAGAAAACAATAGCAAAAATCAATAAACTAAAAGCTGGTTCTTTGAGAAGATAAACAAAACTGATAAACCATTAGCCAGACTCAACAAGAAAAAGAGGGAGAGGACTCAAATCAATAAAATTAGAAATGAAAAAGGAGAACTTACAACAGACACTGCAGAAATACAAAGCATCCTAAGAGACTACTACAAGCAGCTCTATGCAATAAAATGGACAACCTGGAAGAAATGGAAAAGTTCTTAGAAAGGTATAACCTTCCAAGACTGAACCAGGAAGAAATAGAAAATATGAACAGAACAATCACAAGTAATGAAATTGAAACTGTGATTAAAAATCTTCCAACAAACAAAAGTCCAGGACCAGATGGCTTCACAGGTGAATTCTATCAGACATTTAGAGAAGAGCTAACACCCATCCTTCTCAAACTCTTCCAAAAAATTGCAGAGGAAGGATCACTCCCAAATTCATTCTACGAGGCCACCATCACCCTAATACCAAAACCAGACAAAGATACTACAAAAAAAGAAAATTACAGACCAATATCACCGATGAATATAGATGCAAAAATTCTCAACAAAATACTAGCAAACCAAATCCAACAGCGCATTAAAGGGATCATACACCATGATCAAGTGGGATTTATCCCAAGGATGCAAGGATTCTTCAATATATACAAATCAATCAATGTGATACACCATATTAACAAGTTGAAGAATAAAAACCATATGATCATCTCAACAGATGCAGAAAAAAGATTTTGACAAAATTCAACACCCGTTATGATAAAACCTCTACAGAAAGTGGGCATAGAGGGAACCTACCTCAACATAATAAAGTCCGTATACGACAAACCCACAGCAAACATTATTCTCAATGGTGAAAAACTGAAAGTATTTCCTTTAAGATCAGGAACAAGACAAGGACGTCCACTCTCACCAATATTATTCAACATAGTTTTGGAAGTCCTAGCCATGGTAATCAGAGAAGAAAAAGAAATAAAATGAATACAAATTGGAAAAGAAGAAGTAAAACTGTCACTGTTTGCAGATGACATGATACTATACATAGAGAATCCTAAAGATGCCACCAGAAAACTACTAGAGCTAATCAATGAATTGGGTAAAGTTGCAGGATACAAAATTAATGCACAGAAATTTCTTGTATTCCTACACACTAGTGATGACAAATCTGAAAGAGAAATTAAGGAACACTCCCATTTACCACTGTAACAAAAAGAATAAAATACCTAGGAATAACCTACCTAAGGAGACAAAGACCTGTATGCAGAAAACTCTAAGACGCTGATGAAAGAAATTAAAGATGATACCAAGAGATGCAAAGATATACCATGTTCTTGGATTGGAAGAATCAATATTGTGAAAATGACTATACTACCCAAAGCAATCTACAGATTCAATGCAATCCCTATCAAATTACCAATGGCATTTTTTACAGAACTAGAACAAAAAATCTTAAAATTTGTATGGAGACACAAAAGACCCCAAATAGCCAAAGCAGTCTTTAGGGAAAAAAATGGAGCTGGAGGAATCAGACTCCCTGACTTCAGACTATACTACAAAGCTACAGTAATCAAGACAATATGGTACTGGCACAAAACCAGAAATATAGATCAATGGAACAGGATAGAAGCCCAGAGATAAACCTACGCACCTATGGTCAATAGATCTATGACAGAGGAGGCAAGGATATACGATGGAGAAAAGACAGCCTCTTCAATAAGCAGTACTGGGAAAACTGGACAGCTACATGTAAAAGAATTAAATTACAACACTCCATAGCACCATATACAAAAATATACTCAAATGGATTCGAGACCTAAATGTAAGACCTGACACTATAAAACTCTCAGAGGAAAACATAGGAAGAACACTCTTTGACATAAATCACAGCAAGATCTTTTTTGATCCACGTCCTAGAGCAACGGAAATAAAAACAAACGAAACAAATGGGACCTAATGAAATTGAAAAGCTTTTGCACAGCAAAGGAAGCTACAAACAAGATGAAAAGACAACCCTCAGAATGGGAGATAATATTTTCAAACAAATCAACAGACCAACGATTAATCTACAAAATATATAAACAGCCCATGCAGCTCAATATTAGAAAAACAAACAACCCAATGCAAAAATGGGCAGAAGACCTAAATAGACATTTTTCCTAAGAAGACATACAGATGGCCAAGAAGCACATGAAAGGCTGCTCAACATCACTAGTTATTAGAGAAATGCAAATCAAAACTACAGTGTGGTATCACCTCACACCTGTTAGAATGGGCATCATCAGAAAATCTACAAACAACAAATGCTGGACAGGGTGTGGCAAAAAGGGAACCCTCTTGCACTGTTGGTGGGAATGTAAATTGATACAGCCACTATGGTGAACAGTATGGAGGTTCCTTAAAAAACTAAAAATAGAATTACCATATGACCCAGCAATCCCACTACTGGGCATATACCCTGAGAAAACCATAATTCAAAAAGACACATGCACCCCAATGTTCACTGCAGCACTATTTACAATAGCCAGGTCATGGAAGCAACCTAAATGCCCATTGACAGATGCATGGATAAAGAAGATGTGGTACATATATACAGTGGAATATTACTGAGCCATAAAAAGGAACGAAATTGGGTCATTTGTAGAGATGTGGATGGATCTAGAGACTGTCATACAGAGTGAAGTTAGTGAGAAAGAGAAAAACAAGTATCAGATATTAATGCACATATGTGGAACCTAGAAAAATGGTACAGGTGAACCGGTTTGCAGGACAGAAATTGAGACCCAGATGTAGAGAACAAACGTATGGACACCAAGGGGGGGAAAGCGGCGGGGTGGTGGTGGTGGTGGTGTGATGAATTGGGAGATTGGGATTGACATGTATACAGTGATGGGTATAAAATGGATGACTAATAAGAACCTGCTGTATAAAAAAATAAATTAAATAAAATTCAAACAAATAAATAAAATAAAGAGTGGATATATGTATAACTGATTCACTTTGCTGTACAGCAGAAACACAACATTGTAAATCAACTAGACTCCAATAAAAATTAATTTAAAAAAAAAGAGAGATGCCTATGCAAGAACGGGCTTTTCTCTCCCCCTCTTGTGCCATCTGACAGGGATAGGCATCTGTCCTGGACCAAAGGAAGACGAATATATATATTTTAAATCCTTTCCAGTGAGAGGAATGCACTCCACTTAGTGCAATTAACTGTGAGTCTTTGGGGCAAGTGTTCCTCCTGAACCCTAACTCTGGAGAGACGAGTCTGTCTATCTTCAAGGTCTGTATCTAATTATAGAAACCGGAGGGGCAGAAGGTAGGCATTCAACGAAAGGACCAAGTGGAATATGTCAGAACAAAGATCCTCTGCTCACAAGCATTGGCCAAGTTGGAGTCTCCCACCACATGCCTCACATTTGACTCAGCCAGAACAGCAATTATGAACTAGAAATACATAAAACCCAGGACAGATTTATCACAGAGTGATATACGGCATCAGACATTCCCAGTGGCATTTGGTCACTGCCAATGGCTTTCGCCCAAAAAAGCCAATTCATAACAACTTGAGGGAATCCCCAGCCAGGAGCTTCCCCTCTCCCTCACACCTGTCTCGGGGATGGATTGAGGCGGATTCTTCTCCCAGTGAGGGTTCTTAGATGGAAGGAACATGGACGGCTATGGACCTGCTCCCTTTCGCTGTCCTCCAGGAAGTGGAACAAGATCCACGTTAGAGACAAGAAAAAATCAGTGAGGAAAGACCAGGATTCTAGCACCACGGGTGATTTTTTTTTTTTTTTTTTTTTTTACTGAAGTATAGTTAATTTACAAGGTTGTGTTAGTTTCAGGTGTACAGCAAAGTGATTCAATTATATGTATATATATTCTTCTTCAAATTCTTTTCCATTATAGGTTATTACAAGGTATTGAGTATAGTTCCCTGTGCTATACAGTAGGTCCTCATTGTTTATCTATTTTATACATAGTAGTGTATATCTGTTAATCCCAAACTCCTAATTTATCCCTCTTCCCTCCTCCCCCTTGGCAACCACAAGTCTGTTCTCTATGTCTATGAGTCTGTTTCTGTTTCATAGATAAGTTCATTTGTATCGTATTTTAGATTCCACATATAAGTGATATCACATGGTATTTGTTTTACTCTGTCTGGCTTACTTCACTTAGTATGATAATCTCTAGGTCCATCTGTGTTGCTGCAAATGGCAGTGTTTCATTCTTTTTTATGGCTGAGTAATATTCCATTGTATATATGTACCATATCTTCTTTATCCATCCATCTGTCCATGGACCTTTAGGTTGCTTCCATGTCTTGGCTATTGTAAATAGTGCTGCTATGAACATTAGGGTAGCACCAAAGGTGATTTTATGCCATGGATTCCATGCATTCATTTCCAGTTGCCCCATTTGTCTCTTGGGTCCCTGATGCTGATGACACTGCAGCAGTTTCTCTCCTGAGTCTGTCAGATTTACTGCGTCCATTTTCCAAAAGGTGTAGAAGCCCCTTAGCAGCCAGAACTTGAGCTAAGAACTGCAGGCAGACCTCTCCCCCTTGGCTGTCCCCTTGCCCTCTCTGTGTTCCCCTGAGCTCCTTCCTCTTCAGACTCTGTAAAAATAGTAACAGACTTTGGCCAATGCAGAGGAGGTGTTCTGCTGAGCTGTCGGGCACACATGAGAGAAGTGCTTCCTTGCTCTGCAGATCAATCCCTCCCAGAAACAGAGTGAGAAGTGCGGTTTCTCGTGAATCAACCCCTTGGCCCATGACAATGGGGAGGGGGCTGGAGGTCTCCATCAGAGCCAGTGCTGGTGGGTGGCTGCGGGCAGCTGAGGCCAAGGTGACACATGGTGTTCTTGGGTCGAAGGCTTCTCTGCCTTTGTCCCTGATGTTGGGAGGGAGGGATGAACTGTCTGTGACCCCACAGCGAGGGCAGGACAAGAGGACACAGACACGCAAAGGGCCTCGTGAGCTAAGCAGCTGGGACTTGACAACGAACAAGGACCCTTGTGACTCCACGGTTACTAAGTAGAGTCACAAAGCCAAGGATATATTCCCATCCTACCAGAATGAAACTCAGCCTACAGTTCCACTTTTGTGTATACACCCCAAAGAATCAAAAGCTGGGACTCAAACAGTATTATATATTATATATATAATTATATATTATATTATATATATATATATAATATATTATATATTATATAGCAGCATTATTCACAATAGCCAAAAGGTAGAAACAGCCCAAATATCCATTGATGGATAAAAGGATAAACGAACTGTGGTAGAAACATACAATGAAATATTATTCAGCCATAAAAAGGAATGGAATTCTGACACAGGCTACGACATGGATGAACCCTGAAGACATTATGCTCGGGGAAACAGGCCAGAATCAAGAGGACAAATCCTGTACGATTCCACTTATACAAAGTACCTAAAATAGTCAAATTCATTGAGACAGACAGTAGTATGGCGGGTGTCAGGGGATGGGAGAGGAGGGAATGGGGAGTTATGGGGACAGAGTTTCCATTTGGGAAGATGAAAAAGTTCTTCGGAAGATGAATAATGGCCATGGTTATACAACAGTGTGAATGTACTTAATGCCCCTGAATTGTATGCTTAAAAATGGTTACATTGGAAACATATGATTAAGCTTTTTCACTCATTACCTCCCTAAAGGAGAAAGAAGTTATATGAATAACTGGAGGTGCCGGATGCTGTGTACCACTTGACATTTACAAAGTGCTTTGGCCCCTATCAACAAATCCAATTCGTACAGCAACCCCAGAAGTTACTGTCCCCTGTGTTTTACAGATGAAGATACTGAGGCTCTGGTAGTAAGGGTCAGAAAAGAAAACGTATGCTTCCTAACCCTTCCCAGGTCCTTTTCAAGACACTCTGCTGGGCTGCTAGCAGGCGGTCTTCCCCACAAGCGTGGCAGGTGACAGCAAGGGAGGGTCAGACGCTGCCTTTGGGTGAGCTGTCCTCCCGCTCTGCACCGATAGTGCAAATCCA
This sequence comes from Phocoena sinus, assembly GCF_008692025.1. Classification (NCBI taxonomy): domain Eukaryota; kingdom Metazoa; phylum Chordata; class Mammalia; order Artiodactyla; family Phocoenidae; genus Phocoena; species Phocoena sinus. The sequence goes on from NC_045764.1 coordinate 19,715,682, forward strand.
CCTCCCTTCCTCTTTGAGCCAAACAATGTGTGCATTTACCTCGGCTTTAAGCTTTCCAAAGACAGAGGTCTCTAGTCTTCTTAGGGGGATATAAGATTAGCATAAACTGTTATTGTTCCCACAATAAACAAATCACTGGAAGATACTTTCCCTGTTCTAAGGCAGCTAAATAAACATCAGAAGCAGAAACTCAAAAATGGAGAGCTAGGGCACTTTCAATGTAATTACACAACAAAGTGATGTGTGTGTCTGCGTGTGTGAGGTGGGAATGGGGTAGCGGGGAGGGAGAGAGAGGGGGCTGGTAATAGGAGGGAAGACAGCAAGAAAAATTATCTGGGAGCCAGAAAGCCTCCAGACAACCCAAGGAAATAAACCCCTAAGAACACAAGCAAGGACAGAGAGTTACCACGTTATAAAATACAAGGAGGTCAAAGCACTTCGCACTCCCTGAGCTGAAAATTACAAGCTTTGGGCATTTAAACCTGAGCAGTAGAGCCTTCCAGCCAGACTGAGCCACACTTGCATCTTTTTTTTTGTGGTACGCGGGCCTCTCACTGTTGTGGCCTCTCCCGTTGCGGAGCACAGGCTCCGGACGCGCAGGCTCAGCGGCCGTGGCTCACGGGCCCAGCCGCTCCGCGGCATGTGGGATCTTCCCGGACCGGGGCACGAACCCGTGTCCCCTACATTGGCAGGCGGACTCTCAGCCACTGCGCCACCAGGGAAGCCCCGCACTTGCATCTTGAAACGCAGTCTGTGCAGTGGCCGCTCCTGCCTGGCATCCCCCCCCCATCCCCCCTCCATAATCTGACTTCTCCCCTTGTCATCCCTCGACTGGAACCAGGAGGGCTGAGCCCCTGGGAAGGGGAGGGCGGTCTCCCAAATGCTAAATGCAGTGCCTTCTTCTCGCTGCTCATCCTGTTGGTCTCTTGTGTGACCTCTGATGGTCTCGGCCTCCTTCCTAAAACTCCCTTCTTCTTGGTTCTACAGCAGCTCTCTCCTTCCACCTTTACATCCAGCTTCTCTCCATTGCGGCCTCCTCCTCTGCTTCCAATCAAACATCAGCGAGCTCCGAGGTTGCATCCTCAGCCCTGCCTTCGTCCTATTCTACACCCAACCCCGGGAAATCTGGTGTTTGCTGTTTCCACACCACCTATCTCCTCATGGCCCCCTAACCTTGGTCTAAATTTGAACATCTCTCATCTCATCTCCTGTGCAAATCTCATCTTTCCAGCTGCCCGCTTGGGTTCTCCAGCTGAAACCCCCGAGCAGCCTCTCAAGAGCACCATAACCAAAGCAAAAAACAGTATCTTCATCCCCAAACTTCTCTCTCCTATATAGTCTCTTCTCTATAGATTCAGGAACCCAGCCTAGAACTCTATGTCATCCCTCTCTCATTTCCATCAACAAGTATATCCAGCTTTCCGCTAAAATGATTCTCAGATGCCTGTCTGTTGGTCCATCCCTACACCACTGCTCTGGTTCGCGTTCCTTTATTCACTCAGGACTGCTCCCAGCACTCTCTCCTGGACCCCTCTGCCCCCAGCAAGCCTACCTTCCACCATTATCTTCTACCTGCTCCTGGAATTACTTTTCCAAAGCAAAGATCTGACTATGTGGCTACCCTACCTAAAACACTGAGGTTTTATGTCTACACAGGATAAAGTTTAAACTTCGTTGCAAGTTTCCACGGCATTCAAAGCTCTCCCCAACCTGACCCCAATCTGAAGGCTCATCTACCACCAAGCCATCCTCCCCAACACAAACTCGCCCCACCATGCACACACACATCACCTCCACCCAGCCACAAAGGTCAGCTGGCGTTTCCCAAATACACCCATGCCCTTTCACACCACTGGCCTGGGTTCAATTCCCCCCACCTCCCCCTTTCCTTGAATGCCGTTCCTTTTTCTTTCTGCTTGGCACAATTCCATTATAAATGGAAGTATATTCCGTTATAAATGTTGAAGGGCCTAGCTGATATATTATATATCCTAACCTTTGAAGGCTTTCTCAATTGTCTTCCACCAGACAGAATGAGGGTCACACACTTGGCTTACACCATCATTGCCCTACTTACACATGCCATGGTGGTCTTTCGTGTGCTTGCCTGATGCGAGCAGAAGTCCTAAGTCATTCTCTTCTGTGTCTGTATTCCTAACAATATTGGCACCAACTGACGTCCAAGGCAGTTTGATCACCATTATCTGGGGCTCTCCTTGGATTCCTCCCTGTGCTATAGATCCACAAAGTAAATGATGTACGCCAATGACCTTCCACTCAGTGTAGAGGAAAAAATACTGTCCCTTTCCTCCTTTATAATGCATTCTTCTAAATTTCTATGCAGGCCTATGCAGAAAGATCCTCAAAGGTGTCTCCTGAAGCGTAAAAATTCTTAGAGTCTTTCCAGATATACTTTAAACTGTACACTATGTACCTTAATGCTTAAGTCATATTTTACAGTTGGATAATGCTGACGTCACTATTTGCGAATCTATGGTATGATACTTCTCCCCCTTATCCTGGTTATAGAAGTAAAATTTGGTAGGAACAATGAGAAAGCAGATTTTTAGATAAAGGACTCTAGGAAATGCATAATCGTGGGAGAAGTAAAAATTCCAGTGACTCGAAAATTGTATTGTTTCACGTTGTGACAAGATATTTCTTTGATATTTAAAGAAAACTCTTCTATTTTTTAGAAACACACCAAGTTTCCATCTAAATTAAACCTCTTTGATGAATTCCTAAAAAGGTCAAAGTAAAAATTCTTGAAATGCTAAATATTTTCATCGCCTGAAGATAAGCTGTACAAATTACAAAAGCTGAATCCTTCCCCCTTTTCGTCCACATTTCAGAGCAAATCACATCCTCATCTGGAGGCACCTTGCTCTGATTGTAAGCCAGGAACCCAGGAGAAAATAAACCATCTTTTGAGAGCTGAATTTCCAAGACTCGAGGAAAATGTCACATTTTCTATATTCACTAAAGGATTCTAAGCAACTACTTTTGCTTCTCACTTCATAAATGATGGCTCTGAAAAAGGGCTGCTTAGTTTTTTGCGTTATCTAGTCAGTTGTAAGAATGGAACCCTGGCGAAGTAATGAACTATCCACGCTGTAGACTATCTGTGCTATGAAGCCCAGCTGAGGACCGGCACCCAACCCTCCATGAATGAAATGATCCTTACTCTCAACTTACCAGCGGAAGGGCAAGCAAAGAAGTGGGTGGGGCTCTGGAAATTCCTTATATTTCTGAGCTCCCTGGAAAAGCAGCACAAAATCCATGCGTGTTGAGGATGCCTTGGCTTCAAACAGACATTTAAGGGTTTTGTGAACCACAACTAGAAATTTACCTTCCAGTTGTTAAAGAAAATTCCTAGAGCACTTTACCTCCAGATCCGCTGCTATATACTGTGGGCAGAACTCAGAGCTAAGCCACTCCCACAGATAACGCTAGATAACACAACTACTCACTACCACTTATGATCATAAAAAGTAAAAACAAGAATCTACAGGGAGGAGGGATAAATTAGGAGTAAAGGATAACAGATATACACCACTATATATGAAGTAGATAAACAAGGATTTACTGTAGAGCACAGGGAACTGTAGTCAATACCTTGTAATAATCTATAATGGAAAACCTCTAATGAAGTAATACGTACATATGTACAACTAAATCACTTTGCTGTACACCTGAAACTAACACAATATCGTAAATCAACTATACTTCAATTTTTTTTTTTTTAAAGAAAGGATCTCTGGATTCTGCTTTCCCTATTTCTATGATCTACAACCTGAAGTTGCTAAGAACAAACATCAGTTAGTATCGAAGAAGAGTAGCTGATGTGCCGGCTCCCGTAAGTGCACATAATTTTAAAATAAACTCTTCTGTCAAACGAGAGCACTTTAATCACAAAATCTACAAACACTGAGTCTCTGACCGACCACCTGCTGTGACTTGCACATTTTTGGTGCTCCCCAAATGTCCGTCCAATTGAACTGGCAAAACCTCCGAAAGACGTCTCTGATTTTCAGGCAGAATCAGGAATTCCAGAGCTGTCTTTCTGACTCACGACAGTACACTAAAGCGGTCACTTGATAAAATTATATCCATCCCAAATTAGACCAAGACGTAATCAGATGGTGCTGAAATGATCTGCCCTATTACCTTAGAGTCAGCTATTATTGTTTCACTGCCTTTCCACGCTTTTGAATCATTCTACATACAAATCAGATTGGCTGCGTTATTATCTTTGTTAATAGCATCGCCTCTAGCCCATTGCCACTACTGCGACGTGCAACTGGACAGACAGACGTTATGCCAGGCTTTGGACCATAAATTAAAATGTTCTTTTCCACCAAGCCTACTATTTTCCCCAGTGTCAGGCCAGGACAATATTAAGGGCTGATGGGGGAAAAAAATGAAAACAACCTAAACAGCAGAAAATGAAATTGGTAATATTTGGCTTCAAACAATAAAGAAACTGACAGGTGCCTTTAAGACCTATTGTTCCAGAGCAGAATCAATTCTTAAAATAGGAAAACCTGTCTGCTCACCCCAAGAGGAGTCGTACTGACCCCAGAGAATCCAAATAGATAATAACAGTAATGGAGTCAGATGGTCTCAATGTCTAAACTCTCCAGCCAGAAATTCAGCAATTTTACAAGTGGCATTAACTCTTTCTGGTAGAATCTTCACTTAAATATCTTCATTAATTCATATACCACTCAAGACATTTTGTACTGATTCAGCCCACTGATCTGAAGAAAGCCATGCCCCATGTGAATAAAGCTCTGACTAGCAAGCAAAGCAAAAAGTCTCACTTCCTCCTTTTTTTTTTTTTTTTGCGGTACGCTACGCGGGCCTCTCACTGTCGTGGCCTCTCCCGTTGTGGGGCACAGGCTCCGGACGCGCAGGCTCAGCGGCCATGGCTCACGGGCCCAGCCGCTCCGTGGCATGTGGGATCTTCCCGGACCGGGGCATGAACCCATGTCCCCTGCATCGGCAGGCAGACTCTCAACCACTGTGCCACCAGGGAAGCCCCAAAAAGTGTCACTTCAAGAACAAATATGTTTGCATGAAAATTGGCATCCCACTTAGATATAGCGTCTATTATGTCAAGTGTGTCTTCTCAAACCCTCCACTTGACAATTACATAGTAAGTCATGTTAGTTCATGTAGATGCTTGAGCTAGAAATAATGCAAACTTTCTTTAAAAAAATGATGTATAACCCAAGCCCTTATTATATATATTTTTTCTTTCTTTTCTTTTCTTTTTTTGCGGTACGCGGGCCTCTCACTGCTGCGGCCTCTCCCGTTGCGGAGCACAGGCTCTGGACACGCAGGCTCAGCGGCCATGGCTCACAGGCCCAGCCGCTCCGCGGCAGGTGGGATCTTCCCGGACCGGGGCACGAAGCCGTGTCCCCTGCATCGGCAGGCGGACTCTCAACCACTGCGCCACCAGTGAAGCCCCCCAAGCCCTTATTAATTGCAACCCGTGTCTCACCAACCAGTTCAAATCAGAGACATCTTCTTAACTTTAGTAAATCATGCATAGGAATAGGGGGATTCCTACTAAAAGCAGCTATTCTTTTTCACCCAGAAATCCCCTCTTCAACTGGCAAATTCCGCAATGATTAGCCACCAGATTCTATAACAGCTTCAAGAACCATGATGAAATGTTCTTTAGCATTCACTCGACTAGCCTGATTATTGCCCGGATCAATTCTCACTCCAAGTATTACATCCCTGCCTCTAAAACCACTGGAGCAAGTGATGACAATGCTTGTCCCAGGGGAAGCTGCAAAACACCAGCACTGTCTTGCAGGTGACATGTTGGGTTTCTTACGGTTTTTCTGTGGCGGTAAATCTTTCCGCTAATTGCGTCATCGATCCAAATGAGGAAGAGAAATAAATTCCAAATGAATGCCTCCCGTCATATTTTAAAGAACATGCTTCATTTAACAGCACAACTTTTCCCCTTCACTTCTTTGCTGCGGTCCCATATTTTCTCTCTGCTCTTCTCCAGTCACTTGTGAAAGGTTGATCTGGAACCCTAGTGAGTCCGGCACTTTTTCTCAGCACATCATCCACAGGGAGTATTCATGGAAGCCTGGTTTTTGAAGGTGGTGGCATTACTTCCGGAATTACAGAGTGTCCTTGTAGCCTCAGCTAAAAGGCTAGCAACACTAAAAGGCACATAAGGCGTCCTTGTGGGGCATGTATGCATCTGTTGCAAGAATCCACTTTACTTGGATGACAGGCGTGATGACTTGGATGAAACTGGAACTCCCAGTATATTTTCCAGGTTCCTTTGTCAACCATGCAGACCTCCTAGACCTGCAGCCTTCACAGATCTCCTGTTTGACCAAGATTCTCCCTACAGGGGTGGCTCTTCAGAATGACCCTGCCCTTTCTCACTCCCACCCACCATGGTAGGGAAACCAGAACTAGTGGACTTGTGTCCCCTGATCCTGTGACTGCTACGAAGATCCAGCCTCCTGACACCAAATACACAGGCTTTGGAGAGGCCGGGGGACATCATCAGGTGGTGGGCAAAACCATAATTCCCAAAGCCGGGATGGACATTTATGGTTAATCCCAGCTGGCCATCCCTCACATGGCCATTTCTACTCACTGGGGCCCCCTGGTGGGCTCATATTTTTAAACCCTCTTTTAAACTTCTTTTAATTCTTGTTCAGGGCAGACGTAGCACTTGAAGGGAAATGCCTTTGCGCTCCATGCCAACCAAACTCACACATCAAGGTACTCATTCTTTCAAGCTCCCCCATTAAATAATACAGTCCTTATTGGTATAATAATTACTACGTTAAAGGGATATTTGGCTGTATCTACAGAAAGAAAATAGGAGGCTTATTATAATCTGGTTTAAAAAAAAAATCAATAAAAGCTTGAAGTAGCGAAACACTGGAAATATCCTAAATATCGTCACACCTCAGCGATATTGCGGGTTTAGTTTGAGACCACCAAACTAAAGCGAATATAGCAATAAAGCAAGTCATACGAATTCTTTGGTTTCCCAGCGCACGTAAAAGTTATGTTTACTCGGTACTGTAGTCTATTAAGTGTGCAATAGCATTATGTCTAAAAAAACAATGCATATACCTTGATTTTAAAATATTCGTTGCTAAAAAATGCTAACCATCATCTGAGCCTTCAGTGAGCTGTCATCTTTTGGCAACAGTGACATCAAAGATCACTGATCACCATCACAAACACATTCATAGTGAGAAACGTTTGAAATATTGTGAGCATTGCCAAAATGTGATACAGAGACACAGAGTAAGAAAATGCTGTTAGAAAAATGGCACCAACAGACTTGCTCAACTCAGCGTTGCAACAAACCTTCCACTTAGTAGAAAATGCAGTGAAGCACGATGAAGTGAAGGGAAACAGAATGAACTCTGCTTGTGTCCACCCACCAGGAGCTGATTAAGTAAACTGCAACCTAAAAATAGAATGGAGTACTAGGCAGTCATTTCAAATCATTAAGTAGACTTATGTGTGCTAATATGGAAGTATCCCCAAGATACACCGTTAAGTGAAAAAATAAAGGTGCAAATTGTCTGTGTTCCTGTTTGCATAACACATAGACACACGTGCACGCACATGCAATCTGAGAAGACAGACAAGAAGCAAGTAAAATTACTGCCTCCAGGGAGAGGCCCAAGAACGAGGCTGGTTGGGAGTCTTCTCCTTTTTTACCCATTTTACCGTATACCCAGTGCATGTACATGCACTGTTTTTCCATTAAAAGTTATTTAATGAAGCAGAGAAATTTTTGGAAAAGGACAGAGAATAACCAATAATCATCTATGCAAAATGACTAGCCAGCTAATTGAAGGCTTGTCCTAGCTATATACCCTATCGACAAAACGTCAGCTACAATCCCATCACAGAGCCAAGTTCACGCCTGTGCTGGATGGATAACCGTCCATCCAAATAGGGCTGGTGTGAACTGGTGACTCAGCCTCTCTACCCGGCTCACCATCAGCCTGGACACCTTCACCAATGCAGAAATTCAATAGCTTTTTGAAGAAAACCTCTTCTTCATAGAGATCATTCATACAGAACACTAGGGAACTCATTCTGGGGGAAGGGGGAATTGAAGTATGAGTGTGTTTCAACAGACACAAATGTCAGGGAAATGGAGGGAGGTCAAGAAAGGCAAGCAGACAAAGCAGAACAATGCGGCAGCTGATACACGTGAGGGGAGTGCGGCAAGAGGGTAATTTATGGGGCACAGCGCAATGGGAAGAACATGTGTGTGTGAGGGCGCGTATAAAGCTACAAGACACATCATTTCTATTCACAACACTGCAGCATCCTTCGATGGACAGAATAGTGTCCCCTAAAGATGTCCACGCCCTAACCCCTGGAACCTGTGAATATTAGCTTCATAGCAAAAGGGACTTTACATCTGTGATGAGGTGAAGGGACTTAAAACAGGGAGAGTACCGTGGATTACCCGGGTGACCCAGTGTAATCACAAGGGTCTTTATAAGAGGGAGGCAGGAGGGTCAGAATCAGAGAAGGACATGGGACTCCAGAAGCAGCGGTCAGTGATGCAAAAAGGGTCATGAGGCAGCGTCTAGAAGCTTGCAAGGGAAAGAACAGGTTTTCCCTGAGACGCTCCAGAAGGAACACAGCCATGCAACATCTTGATTTTAGCCCTGTGAGACCCACTTCAGAGCTTTTGACCAGAACTATAAGATAATAAATTTGTTTTGCTTTACGCCACTAAGTTTCTGGTACTCTGTTACAGCAGCAATGGGAAACTAATACAAATCTACGTTATTAGTATTTATCCCCAGTTTACAGATGAGGAAACTGAACTCAACGAGGTTCAGCAACTTGCCCAACTCTCAAAGCCAGGGACTGAAGGAGCCAGGATTCAAACCCAGATGTGAGGGGTGAATGGAACGCAGCCACTGGACAGGTAACTTAAAATCACACTGTGGACATCATAAAAGGCGATGGAAGACCGTCACTTCATGCAGTGGGCAGTCAGAAGGCATGAACAGATAGGGGAAATGAACATAGCTGATTAATATTCTCAATCCAATCCAATGTGTCACAGGTAATTCTTTGTGTCTTTTTACATCATTTTGAACAGAAACAGATAGGTGTCCTCCCGGTCACAGTGATATGATAAAACTTGGCCCTGCAGGAAATCCATTTACGGCAAACATTTCTCTATTTATAGCTGTGAATGATATAAAAACAATTTCTACCTTTTCACCAAGAAAATTCCCTTCTCTTGCTTTTAGCTTTAGTGATTGTTCCTAACTGGCTGCATCTCCCTACCTTAAGCAGATGACATGGTCTACACATCTTCCCGTCACTGAGCTGCACACGTTGGACAGATAAATACTCAAGGCTGGAGACAGAACCTGGCCAAGATGCAAGTTATTCTGTGCTTCCTTGTAGGTGCAAGGTTTCAGCCTAGAGAACAATTCCCTTCCCCAGAAAGATGGGTTATCGTGAAAAGAATGAAGCTTCTCTGACCTAGATAATCACCGCCACCATCATCTACGTTGCTTAGCCAAGCCTTATTAAAAGCTTACTTTAAAAACGATCTGACAACAGTGTTCTAATCCCACCAATAACCCTGCATGACAACATCATGCCCACTTGACAACTGGCAAAACGGAAGTTCCAGGAGGTTCAAATTTTGCTAATCAGTTAATCAACAGACATGGGAGAACTCTGCTTTGATGCCACTGTCATGCTTTTTCATTTTCAAAACTATGCCACCTCCTTGGGCGGAGTTAATTTCATAGTTCAGAAAGAGTAAGAAGAGTGGGTGGGTTGCAGAGGTCCTTCTTACTGTATTTCCCCCCAGGAAATTGTCCAAACTCTCACCCATACTGTGTCGATGACTATCTGGGTTCTGATGGGTAAATTCATTGAAACTTTCTTAACCTGCAAACCTGCAAATAGAAGCCCAGGAACTTTGGTTTCCATGTAAGTTTCTGACAATGTTTGTCCGTTTCAATCCCAAGGGCCGAGGCAGGACTGTTCTCTTCCTTGGCACTTCCAGGAACCCGCACTTCCAGGAACCCACACTCCCCATGAAAGGAGCGTGGGTGAATTTTTTAATTTGGACTTTCTGTTCGTGTCCCTAAGCTACTCCTCCGTGTTTTCAAATTAGGTCCCCTCCCTATTGCCTTTATATCTTAAAATTCTACGTACTAATTTTCATTCCTTTCAAAAGTATAAAATCTCGGTAGACTCAAGATTGACCTTGGCATGGTCCCACCTACTGATCCTTCTTTTTCTAAACTGCCCACACACCCGTTCTTCATCTCCTGATGAATGGAACCGACTTAATCTTCAAACGCAACTGACAGTTCTCCATTTCCTGAAGCATAATCACATTAACATTGTCCCATCTCAAAGAAAAGTTCACATGTCCCTCTGCAGGCACTAGTGTCACTTGCTGGAACGCTTTATTTGCTGTTCAACCATACACACACTAACTACTGATCGATTTGTTGTGAGGCTCTGATGACATTATCTCTGGCCAAAAATGAGTACACCTGCCTGGTGGCTACCCACAAAGCAAAAGAGCATCCTGTGAGATGCCTCTGCATGGAAAAGGAAGGCTGGAAGCATGGGGATATGGTTCATTGGGCTTTTCTCAACTACTTGGCCATGAAGGTTATGACCCAACACAGAGACCATGGAAAGGAATGTAGGGTCTACTGTGCCCCTGCCAGCCCTCCCCAAGTCTCAATGATAGGAACTGGATGCTCTGATGCCCAGAGAGGCCACTGGTCCTTTCTGCTTGGCTTCTCCCAATAGGGCCAAGCAGCACATGTGTCTCTCGCGACGCAAGGTGGATGCATCCTTTAGAAACTCTACAATCCCCTTCCCCTGACACTGCAATATTCAGGCCGGGCTGCTCTGAGATTTATGAAAGGTAAAACAGGTTCAACCCCTCAAACAGTGAGACTCCCCAGAGCTGGGGAGGGGTTCCAAAAGGCTTGTCTGCCCCCAAATATCTCCCCACATTTGCCCATTAAGGTGCCTGAGCCACTTCTTTGGTAAAGGGACATACCTCCTGCCATCCCCTCTGAAGCAGAGGTACATGGCCTGGGCGCGTGCCATGTTCGCACCTGCTCAGCAGGAAGTCCTTAATGACACTGGAGACAATCTTCAGTTTAAACATTAGTCAGCTCTGGCCTGTGACAATGAACTTCACTCTCAAGAGAAACCGGAGCTACAAGCTGTCACTGACCACTGTACACGGCACTGCTTCCTAGAGGTGGTGAGGGACAGGGGCAAGTGTCCCCAGGCCCTGCTGCTGCCTGGGGAGCAGGCCCTACATCTGTGAGCCCCCAGAGGGGACAGAGCCCAGGCTGACTGGTCGGCAGGCACGCAGTGAACATCTGCCTCTCTCCAAGGGAGGCGGATGGAGCCAGCTTTCTGCCCCAGGAAGCTCCCAGGCCAGTGAGAAGAGAGGCAGACCATAAACAAATATATATGTCATGTGTTGGTAAGCGCTGGAAACAAAGATAAAGTGTGGGTCAAAAAGAATCGCATGGACATTTCTAGATGGGGTGGCCAGGGCAGGACTCTTTGCTGAGAACTGAATGGAACAAGGAAGCGGGCCCTAAGCATATCTAGAAGACTCTTCCAGAAGGAGGAAACCATTAATGAAGGCCTTGGGCTGGCGAGGGCCCTGGTGTGGTAAACAGCAGGTGGCCAGGGTGCCCGGAGCCGTGTGGGAAGGAGGAAACAGTGGGGAGGGCCGGGAAATCCAGACAGAGCATTAGGGTCCATGGGTCATGGCCAGGGTTTGGCAGGTTGAGGGTTTTTCTCTGAGAGATATGCAAACCCACCCGTTAGAAGACACATTTTTCTTCTGAGTGAGACCTTAAAAGAAAAAAAAAAAAGCACAAAGAATTGTGCCAAGCCCAGTACTGGCTTCAGAAATGCCATCATTTGAGCTACATTAACTAGGTACTCTCATGCTCCCTAAAAAGTAGAATTCATACCCATTCAGTCCAAATTCCTCATGAAACTGTGAGCAGGCCCTTTGTACTTGCCTTCAGGAAGTTGCTTAGATGTGCCCTCTTTGGGTCTCAGTTTTGCCATCCACACAATGGGGATGACACTCTACCTTGTGCACCAAATAAGAGTCGTAAAGGCAACGCACACCAGGCCTGCCCTCAGACCCCACTGTGAGCAGAGGCGCAAACCCCAGCACTCACAGCTCCACGTCCCACACTCTGTCTGCATGCCCGTCTCCTGCCCAACGCTGGCTGCACGGAGAATAAATGTGCCACTCTGCATCTCATGGCTAATCTGCCAGACACCTAGCAACTGGTCTGCACCCCCCAGGCCCTTCCTGGAACTGGCATTTCATCCTCATAATGGCTCGAGTCACGGCACAGATCAACAAAAGAAGGTTATGGAAATGTATGGAAACCACACACACACACACACACACACCGTAACGCTAAAATGATTTAACTTTCTTTTTTCATTTGCCACAGACCTGAATGCTTCTGAAAAGTCGGCTTAAAAATAGAAACTGGATCCACAAATTGTTTTCAACATTAAATCAGATCCATCTCGCGAGCAGCAGCAAAATGAATTCCTTTCTTCTCTCCCGCTGCCTTCCTTTCTTCTCCAGGAGCAAATCACTATGTCTCAACCTTCAAAAATGACAGGATGGCAGAACGAAAGAGATCGCCTGTCAGTCTCCAGGAGGCTTGAGGGCCAGCGTTTTCCCAAGGGTAAACATCAGGGACAATTTGGCCTTGTTTTTTCCTCTAAATTTTATTATTATTATTATTAATTTATTTGTTTTGGCTGCGTTGGGTCTGTGTTACTGCACGTGGGCTTTCTCTAGTTGCGGCAAGCAGGGACTACTCTTCACTGCGGAGCGCGGGCTTCTCATTGCAGTGGCTTCTCTTGTTGCAGAGCACAGGCTCTAGGCACACGGGCTTCAGTAGTTGTGGCGCATGGGCTTAGCTGCTCCGTGACATATGGGATCTTCCCAGACCAGGGCTCGAACCCGTGTCTCCTGCATTGGCAGGCAGATTCTTAACCACTGTGCCACCAGGGAAGTCCCCTGATGGCCTTGTTTCTTTACTTGATTTTTTAAACACAAATACCCATCCAGACCTTCCTCCTAAGTGGAGGTGCGCAGCTATGGGCTGGCTGTGCCTTTCTCCTTCTCTCTGAGCTTCACCGCATTTGAACAGGAAAGATCAAAGTGTCAACTTGAAAAAGGAAAAGGTGAGAACACGTGTCATGGCACTGTTCTTCAAAAGAGCATCTGATACAGCATCCAAGCAAATGTTATTTAGTAAATGAGTTCCCAGGCCTTAGCCAGGCTGTGCTGACATATCAAGAAAATCTGAGTTCTTTAAAGATGTTGCTTAAACTTCCCAGTTAAAAAATATAATAACAATGTTGGATATGTTCTAGGACAAAAGAATTGGAAGGTATGCATAAGTTAACATTTTTACAGCAGGGCACAAAACCCCAAAAAGCAATACTGGAGAAGAGAAAATATTCAAGTCTTATGAATTAAAAATGGGGGAATAGGGCTTCCCTGGTGGCGCAGTGGTTAAGAATCCACCTGCCAATGCAGGGGACATGGGTTTGAGCCCCGGTCCGGGAAGATCCCACATGCCACGGAGCAACTAAGCCTGTGCGCCACAACTACTGAGCCTGTGCTCTAGAGCCTGCAAGTCACAACTACTGAGCCCGTGAGCCTAGAACCCATGCTCTGCAACAAGAGAAGCCACTGCAATGAGAAACCTGAGCACCGCAACGAAGAGTAGCCCCCGCTCACCACAACTAGAGAAAGCCCGTGCGCAACAATGAAGACCCAACGCAGCCAAAAAAATAAATAAATAATAAATATTTTTTTTTAAAAAAGGGGGGAATAGTAGAAGATACTGTAAGCAAAGTAAAAAAAAAATGACACAGTGGGATGGAAACACAAATTTTCAGGAAAGCTGGATTGGTATATCCATACCATGGAATTCTACATGGTTATCGAAAAGAATGAGAGTTATATGTATTTATCTAGAGGAATATAATACCCCAATTTATCTAAAGGGATATCATTGCAACCCATAAGACAGAGTTAATATCCCTCTGATACCAAGGGCTTCCTACTAAGACAACTCCAGGGGGCGCTGCTCACAGAAACCATGCCCAGCGGAGATGTTCTAGTCCTACAAATTGATGTGAACCAGGATACAAATATGAAGTTCACAGAATGGCCGATGAACATATTAACTGATGCTCAATCTTCCTAGTGGTCCAGAAAAGGCTAAATAAAACCTCAACAGAACAGCTTCTTATCAGGTTGAAAAAAGGTCAGTTTATGCGGGAAAGCAGCTGTCTGTAAATTGCTACAACATTTTTGGAAATGAACTAGCCATCCCTGTTCAATTTCATTTTAGGAAATCTATCCTACAGAAATAAAAGCATTCTACAAGGATACAGGTATAAAGGTGCTGATTGTAGCACTATAAGAAATGGAAAATAATGGAAACAACATGAATTTCCAGTAATGCTGGAATGGTACATCCATACCATGGAATGTTACACGGGCATGAAAAAGAATGAGTTAGAGTTATAGGTATTTATCTAGAGTGACATAATATTAAATTTATCTATAGAGATACAGATGCCTCAAATAAGAAATACAGATGTTCAGTGAATATTCTAGCAATTAAATTAAATGATGAGATCTACTTGAGTTAATACAGATAAATCTCAAAAACATAATAATGGGTGAGAAAAAGCAGGTTACTAAAAGAGACAGTATTGAGGCCATTTATGTCACTCCATAAAACACACACACATACACAGCAACGATACGAAGTCCTACACTGTAGGACGCACAGTATAAACACATGCAGTAAAAGTATAAAGACACACAATAAGAATGCACACATCAGCTTCCAGTACAAGTCGTTTGTGGGGTGGGCAAAAGAATGAGACACATATCCATAACTGTGCCCTGCATCCATAACTTTTTAGATATCTAAAGTAAATATGGCAAAATGATAATTAACATTTGCTCAATCTGGGTGGTGGGTACATAGTAATCTGTTCATTTATTTTTCTGTGCTTTTTGGTAAATTGGAAATACTTCATGATATTTTAAACATTTAACCAAAGGCGGAGTAGACAATGGTGCCTTAATGAACTGCAGAGTTCGGGGCAGATAAGGAAGGAAGCCCTGGGCCCCGGTTTCTTAGGACAGACCCCGATGCACCTACCATCCTAGCGTAGCAATGACAGGCTTCCACTCGCAGTAGCACTGGACCACATGATGTAAATAACCTCTCATTTCTCCCTCAGTACAATAGAGATGGTGACACCCCATACCTCACAGGGCTGTTGGGAGGATTAAATGAAAAGATGGGAATTATACCCTCACTCCCTGGTGTGATCCATACATATTAATTGTTCTGATGAGGCGATAGGCCCTAAAACAAAAACATGCACAAAAAACGTTACCAGAACTCAGAGGAAGAAGAGAACAAACGTGGTCTGGCCAAAATGAAGCGCCATACTTTTACAAAGCAGGGGCATTTGAGTAACCTTTTAGGAGTGGGAGTTTTCTACAATAAACTCGGACCTAGAGAAGGGAGGGCCTTCTCCAGGTTCAGAGGATGAAACTGACAGTGGTAGAACATGACTAAAGAGGCCTGGATGCCCTCAGAATGGCCTCTGGATGCTGGCCAGAAAGTTTTAACTTTAACTCCTGGCCTCGTGATCTTGGATTCCACAGAGGACTTCTTGTTCATTCTCATGAGGAGGACACATCACTTACCAGGGCATCGCTGCCCACTAATGACGGTGGAAGAAGAGGTTAAAGCCCCTGCTTTCACAGGTTTAAGGAACAAAAATCAAGATCCAGGAAGCACTGAGCAAATAAAAACAAGTCACTGTGGAATTTAGAGCTAAATTTGGTGGGACGGACAAGAAGTTGGAGAATGGAGAAAATATCAAGTGCTGGTGTCATCAGACAGACCCGGAAGAGACAAGGCCTGACCCTGGTGACCCCGTGGGAAGAGTCCCCATGGGAAAGAGGAACAGGAGCTTGTGTTGGGCTGTGGCTGAGACTGTTATAGTTTCATGAATCTCTGTGTGTCTTCACAGGGGCAGGAACATGCCCAGTGGCTAACTGCTCACCAAGCCTGTTTCCCTTCTGTCCCAGACACACAGCTGGACTCTAGTTCCCAGCCTTACAGGGACACATGACCAAGTGACAGAGCTCTGGCCAATGGAGCATAAGTAGATGCCTTGGGTCCCTTCCAGGCTGACCCAGAAACATCCCACACGGGACTGTCCATCCGTGTTTGCCACCTGCTCACTCAATGCAAAGGACAGCAGATCCTAGAGGAGGGTAGTGCCACAGAGGCAAGGAGCCCGGGTCTAAAATTTGGAGGCTGGTTTGTTCCAACAGCTAACATAACTCTAATACACCAAGCTGCAAAGTTACAATCCCCAACCTCCCTTTCAGCTAGAGGTGGTCAACGAGATTTAAACCAAAGTGATCATGTGAGGCTTACAGAAGACTCTTTAAAGGGGGCTGACCTGCCGTGATGCATATATTTTTGTCTCTTGTCCCTCCTTTGCTTCTAGAATAAGGGAGTGACAGCTGTCACTTCAGCAGTCAGCTTGTGAACTTGAGTTCTTCCTAGTGGTGACAGAATAGGGAGATAGAAAGAACCTAGGTTTCCGTGTCTTCATAGAGCCAGCATGCTAGTCTTGGTTTCCCTATTTTTTTAAATTCTTTTACGTGAAATAATAAACCCATAATCTGTTCATACCATGTTCACAGGAACTCTGTCACTCTCTGCCAAGTCTACTTCTTTACTAATAAAATGGCCACAAGAACTACCCAATTAGAATGGAGGTCTGCATCCCAATGCAGAGTAGTGAGCATAAAGGAGGATCACGGCGATAATACAGAGCCGTTAAAATAAAGGCATTGAAGATAGAAGAAGCGGGGTTTCCCTAGTGGCGCAGTGGTTGAGAGTCCGCCTGCCGATGCAGGGGACGCGGGTTCGTGCCCCGGTGCGGGAGGATCCCGCGTGCCGCGGAGCGGCTGGGCCCGTGAGACATGGCCGCTGAGCCTGCGCGTCCGGAGCCTGTGCTCCGCAACGGGAGAGGCCACAACGGTGAGAGGCCCGCGTAACGCATAAAAAAAAAAAAAAAATGACCTATGAAAGAGTTCCCTGATTCCTAGGTTATAAATCATTGTAATTAGAGACAGAAAATCTCCTTTGCCTTTATTATCAATTCCCTGGCCTCAGTTACTAGACCCAAACTCATCATTTAGCCGTTATTTACGACATTAACCACCCTGTGAGGAAAGCCAGCAAAAGTCATTTTTCGGTTTGTGACCAACCCAGATAGTACATTATGAGAACACTATCGCGAGGAAACAAAGAAAGGAAAAGCAACGTGTAAGTCTTGCTTCACTTATAATCACTCTGCATTCGACAGTTTATCATTTCAACATGGAAGACGCATCTTGAACTAGTGCCCTACCACGCTGTTTTGTGCAAAATGGGCTGGGTTTGGTTCAGTTCTGATGACTCCCCGTCATCTCTCCTGCTCTGTGGAAGTTCACAATGACAGACACTGGAGCCATTGTGTTTATCATTAGGAACTTGGTTCCAAATAATTGGACTTTGCCTGCAGACAATCCGTTTAAGCAAATGTGATGCATACAGATGAGAAAGGGGCAGGGCACAAGGAAACTTCTGAGGTAGGTAATTTCCACGCATCCCCAGCAACCATTAACCTATTTCAGCACAAGGTACAGGAGGATGAACGCACTTGGGGCAGGTTGCTGGAGGGAGCCTTGCTTTTTTTGCCTGACTGCGTCCCTAAGATACACTACCTGCTCCTGAAGAAAAACAAGTATCAGAGACTCATCATCAAATTGTGATGGTCTCGCCACTAATGTCCAAAGCAAGACTACTGACATGAATGTAAACTTCATGCAACTTCCACTTCCTGTTCTATTTGCCAAGGGGAAGCCTGACATTTAGGGTCCTTTAAGCCTATGCTCTAATTATTTGATCCTGGATAATCTCAGACTTCTAATCATCTCTGTCTCCAGACTAACAACAGAAGTGAAGGGAGGAAGCTTGGAATTACAATGCAGAAAGATGGATGGGGTCCACAAAAGTAATGTACAAAAACGGCCCCTGGCAGAAAACACATGAGAACCACTGCCACCCCTAGACCCCCAAAGCCACAAGGACACCCCTCCTGTAAACTCTTCTAAGTCCTGTATAAGTCGCAACAGGACTTGCATGCCTCTCCATCTGTCAAACTATTAGCATGCAAATTAGCAAGCTGCATTCTCCCACCAGCATGTCTACCATGATGAATGGGGACCCCAGTCAATTTCAGATCGCAAACTGTTAGATGAGCCACACAAATCATTAAGTTCAATCCCCTCACCTCCTAGAAAAGGAAACTGAGCTCAGGAAAGGTTGAGCAACTGGCCCAAGGCCCAGGCACTTACAACACTGGGGTGATAATTCAGTCTAGTGCTTTCCTCAAGCAAGATATTCATATTCACCCGGGAGGTTAGACTGCCCAATACTCCCCATTAACAGCTTGAAGGGAGGGAGCAGCTTCACCCTGTTCCTCGTTCTGATGACAAGAGCCTCCCAGTTCATCACAGAGAAGTGTTTAGGAGCACACGGCCTCCGGAGTCAGCCAGACCTTGACCCGAATCCCTACACCAGCACCAATCAGCTCTGCAAGTTTGGGGCAGTAACTTAACCACTCGGAGCCTCAGTTTCCCCATACATAGAACAGGGATATGTGTCCCTTCCTTAGAATGGCAATAAGCATTACATGCTTATGTATATTACAGGCACATTACCCAGCTCGATACATCATGACCAGTTGGATAAATATCTTTTTCATGAGAATAGAAGAGAAAAAAAATCACATTTAAGTCGTTTCCATTTCTAAAGCCTTACCTCCAGAAAGGATCTACCCTCATCTCAGTGTAATATAGGGGGAAGGAATCTTATCTACTCCCATCCATACTTAATAATATTCATCTTGAAAGGCTCATGAGTACCTAGCCCTAGAGAAAAAAATTTTTAATATATATTAGCTTAAGGGCTTTCTTCATGACTTTTCACAGCCCTTTCATTTTAAAACTATATTGGCTTAAAGAATGGCCTCTCTTAATCCCCACGGATGAGCAAAATTTGTAAGTGGCCTCTGTCCACTGCATAAAGGAATACCCAGCTCCATGTGGCTCACCTCTAATGGCCTTAGGAAACAGACCCACAGACCTATTAATACATACTCATGAACACTGGCCATCTACAGCATTTTGTATCTGCCCAGGACAGTTCCAGTATAATGACTACTCAGTCTCCCTTTCACTCAGAAAAGTACCCCAATCAGGACAACGTATTACATGATAATTACACATACAATTAGTACATGTCAAATACTTATAGGTAGGAAGTACTCAGTAAAGACATGTGGATGAATACTGTGGGGCACCTTTGTTGGGCAAGTTTCCTATCATCTCTGAGCATTCGTTTTTTTCATTTTTAAAAAACGGGGACTATAATACCTATTCTGCAAGGTTATTTTAAACATCAGAGATGTGTTCTGCAGAGTTCCTGGGACATTTGTGTCCTATAAATGCAGTTATGATGATGATAATGAAGAAAAGGATTTAATCAGTTTAGCTCTCCAGAACTGTTTCCTTATGCAAACAACTAACATCATATATCATTTTACCTTTGACAAGATGCTTTCTCATACACCATGATGTGTGATTAATAAAATCAGGACGTAAATTTAAACCACGTGAGTCTCTTCCAACTTTAACCTCCTATGATTCTATTTCTCCAAGATTTACTGGCTAGGAATATATGGTACCTTCCAGAGAGGGCAGCAAGAATCATTGAAAATACCACTTCTCTATTCTAGAGAATTCTATTGCCACCCCTCTGGCAAGTCACCTGACTTTTCTCAGATTTCCTACATGCAGAATGAATGTACTTGTTACCTTAGAATGGGAAATGTGATGTGCTCACAAAGGCATTTCACTCTGAAGGTGATCTGTACATTTATCGCTACAGCAATGTTCTAGCTAGCATGTGATAGGTAAGTGTTGGATTTTATCATCGTCATTATTATTATATAACTGTAGTTATGTGTAAGGAATTTTGAACCAAACAGACTAGGTAGCTCCTCCATTGACTGCTATGTCACCTTGAACAAGTTACTTAATATCCACAAAGAGGTATCATGCCATTGTAAAATGGAAATAATACTACCTACTTAGTAATACTACCTACCTAATAGGGTCACTGCAAGGATTAAATAGGTTAATATACGTATGATAATTAGAACAAAGCTTGGCACTTAGAAGTATTCAATAATGGTTGTTTTACTGTCACCGTTAATAGTATCATTGTTATCTCCAATGTATACTACCAAGTAAAAACAAAAAACAAGTGCCAAGCAAATAGTATGCTACTGTTTGTTTTTTAGAAAGGGGATGTAAGACTTGTGGGACTGGCCAGGATGAAGAAGAGCCTCACAAAAGCCTCTCTCTCCCCCTGATTACAAGTAAAATCTCTGCACGGAACATAAAAACCAACTTCTTGAAGCCTCTGAAGAGCAAACAATATCAGACAGATTGAGAAGGAAGTTAAAAATTGAAGAAACACACATTGGCAGGTTTCCTGGATTAAATTTTCCTCCATTACCTCTTGGCTTCGATTCAAAAGTGGGCCCAATCAAAGAAATACACAGTGGGAGAAGAAAACAAAAACTTCAAGAAAATTCTCCTCTTTACCGAATACGGTAAAAGACATAAATTTACAGATTCAAGAAGCTCATCAAACCCCAAACAAAATAAATGGTAAAGCAGTTATTTTAACTATATTCCATAAGTAAGCTTGAATACTGTTGAAATTAATGGAAAGACAGAATTTCTCAGAGCAAAATAAAAATTATTGAAAAGAACCAAATGGAAATTTTAGACTTGAAAAATATAATAAATTATATATATTTTAAAAATCCACTAGATGCACGAAATAACAGAATGTAGACGACAGACGAAAGTGTCAATAAACTGGAAGATAGAGCAACCAAAATACTGAATCTTAAGGGTAGAGGAAAACAGGTTGAAAAAAATTAACAGAGCCTTAAGGACTTATGGAACAATATCAAAAGATCTAATGTTGGGGCTTCCCTGGTGGCGCAGCGGTTGAGAGTCCACCTGCCGATGCAGGGGACACAGGTTCGTGCCCTGGTCCAGGAGGATCCCGCATGCCGCGGAGCGGCTAGGCCCGTGAGCCATGGCTGCTGAGCCTGCATGTCTAGAGCCTGTGCTCCACAATGGGAGAGGCCACAACAGTGAGAGGCCCGCAAAAAAAAAAAAAAAAAAAAAAAAAAGATCTAATATTCATGTCACTACACTCCAAAAATGAGAGAAGAAAGAGATTGGTGCAGGAAAAATGTTTGAAGAAAGAATGCTGAAAGCTTACCGAATACGGTAAAAGACATAAATTTACAGATTCAAGAAGCTCATCAAACCCCAAACAAAATAAATTCAAAGAGAAGAACACAGAGACAATATTCAAATTGCTAAAAAACCAAAGATAAAAAAGAATCTTGAAAACAGCCACAGAAAATCAACACACCATAAAGGAAACAGTGATTAAAATGAATACAGATTTCTCATCAGAAATGATGGAAACTGGAAGGCAGTGGAAGAAATCTTCAAAGATTTTTAAATTCTACATCCAGTGGAAATCTGTATACAATCAAATACCATTTAAGGGCTTCCCTGGTGGCGCAGTGGTTGAGAGTCTGCCTGCCGATGCAGGGGACACAGGTTTGTGCCCTGACCCGGGATGGGCCCGTGAGCCATGGCCGCTGAGCCTGCGTGTCCAGAGCCTGTGCTCCACAACAGGAGAGGCCACAACAGTGAGAGGCCCATGTACCGCAAAAAAAAAAAAAAAAAAAAAAAAAAAAACCACTTAGGAATAAAGGAAAACTAAAGACATTTTCAGTGAAATTTTAAGAGAGAGAGAGAGAGAATTCATCACCAGAAGATGTGGTCTAAAATAAATGTCAAATAAATGTCTCATCAGGCTGAAGGAAAACGATACTAAAAGAACACTTAGAACTTCAAGAATGTGGAAATACATCAGAATATTAATTGTGGTAGTGATACAGGAGGAATTTTGACTTTTTCTTTTTTATATTATCTATGTTTTCCAAGTTATTTTTTATAATAAATATGTTACTTTTATAATTAGAAAAAAAAGAACTTCAAGAATAAAGGGAAGGCTAAAGAAATGGTAAATAGCTGGGTAAATAGATTATTTGTCTCTGCTTAAGTTCTGTATAATTAGGATGGCTATCAAAAGCAAAAATTAAATGGAGTTTTAATGTATGTAGATATAATACATATAACTGTAATATGTAATATAAAATGGAGTTTTAATGTATGTAGATATAATGAATATAACTGTAATTCCACAGTAAAGGAATCTATTTGGTTGTAGGACTTTTTAATTTTATTCAAGTGATAAAACACTAAAAGTAGACCATGAAAAGCGGATATGTATACTGTAATCACCATGAAAAACAGATATGTATACTGTAAAACACACACACACACACACATACACACACACACACACAGTCCAATAGAAAAGTTTTACTGGAATATTCAAAATATCAAATAATCTCAAAGAAGGTAGGAAATAATAAAGAGAGAAACAAAAACAAGAAGAGACAAACAGAAAGCAAGTAATGAAATGGTAGACCTAAATCTGACTATATCAATAATTACATTAAATATAAATGGTCCAAAAACAACAATTTAAAGACAGAGATGGTCAGACTCTATAAAAAAGACCCAAGTATATGTTATCTATAAGAAACAGCTATAAATATAAGAATATAAATAGAATCAACTTAAAGGGATGGAAAAAGAAAGACTATGAAAACACTAACCAGAAGAAAGCCGTACATTAATATCAGACAAAATAAACTTCAGAAAAAGGACATCCAGGAAAAAAGAGGATTGTTACATAATGATAAAAGAATAAACTTACCAAGAAGAAATAACAATATTAAATGTGTATGTCTCCATAAATACAGCTTCAAAATATGTTAAGCAAAAACTGAAATAACTGAAAGGGGAAATACGACAAATTCAACATTACACTTGTATGGAGACATCAACATCCCTCCCTAAGTAATCTAGAGAACAAGTAAGCAAAAGATCACAAGGATATGGAAGTCCTGATTAATACTTTCAAACATTTTGGCCTGATTGACATATATAGAACCCTAAACCCACCAACAACAGAAAACACAGTCTTTTAAAGTGTACATGGAATACTGACCAAGATACACTACATTCTGGATCATAAAACAAACCTTAAAGTTTTTAAAGAATTGAAATCACACAAAGTATGTTATCTGACCATAGTGAAATTAAATCAGAAATCAGTATCAGATTATCTAGAAAACTTCCACATATTTGGAAAGTAAACAACACACTTCTAAATAATCTGTGAGTCAAAGAGAAGAAAAGTAGAAAATAAACTGATTGAAACAAAAATACACCTATTGAAATTTTGTGGACTACAGCTTAGAGAGAAATGTATAGTATTACATATTTGTGTTAGAAATAAGAAAAATCCCAAGTCAATAATCTAAGATTTCACCTCAAGAAACTAGAAAAATAAGAAAACATGGGCTTCCCTGGTGGCACAGTGGTTGAGAGTCCGCCTGCCGATGCAGGGGACACGGGTTCGTGCCCCGGTCCAGGAAGATCCCATATGCTGCAGAGTGGCTAGGCCCGTAAACCATGGCCACTGAGCCTGTGCGTCCAGAGCCTGTGCTCCGCAACAGGAGAGGCCACAACAGTGAGAGGCCCGCATACCGGAAAAAAACAAAATAAGAAAACGTGTTTACACAGAAACCTATATGCAAATGCTTATAACAGCTATATTCATAACCATCCAAACTGGAAACAACCCCAAAGCCCTTCAACTAGTGAATGATTCAAATAAACTACTGGACATCATGCAATAAAATAATACTTAGAAATATGGAGCAAACTATCGATACATGCAACGACATGGATGAAACTCAAATGTATGAGGCTAAGAGAAAGAAACCAGACTCAAAAAGCTATATACTGTGTAATTCCATTTATATTACATTCCAGCAAAGAAAAACTATAGAGAAAGAGAACTATAGGAAAAGGTTGCCAAGGATCAGGGCTGGGGGAAGTTTCTGATGACAGAGAGGTAGCACAAGGGAATTTGGTGGTCATGGAAATGTTCTGTATCTTGATGGTGATGCTGGTTACATGATTTCAGGCACATGTCAAAACTTATAGAACTATCCACTGCAAGAGTGATTTTTACTGTCCATAAATTAAAAAGCATTTTTTTTAAAAAAGGGTTATAAACATACACCAATAAGTGCACAGCACTAACTATGAACCAGGCACTTCTTATTGAGTGGGAAAAGTGAAATATACAGTTTCTTCTCTCAAGTTGCAAACCAGCTTTGACAAAAGCCTATGGTAGTCTAGCACTCTCTGTTGAATCCATGCCCTAAGATCCCACAAGCCGAGTGGCACAGCAGAAAAAACAAAACGAAACAAAAAAACATATTTACAGCCATCCCCCCTCATCCAAGGTTTTGCTCTCCATGGTTTCAGTAACCCAAGGTCAACCACAGTCCAAAAGTATTAAATGGAAAACTCCAGAAATAAACAATTCCTAAGTTTTAAATTGCAAGCCATTCTGAGTAGCATGATGAAATAACGCCTTCCCACTCTGTCCTGCCCGGGACATGAATTATCCCATGGTCCAGCATATCCCATCCATTAATCACTTAACAGCCACCTTGGTTATCAGGTCAACTGTCTTGGTATCACCATGCTTGTATTCAAGTCATCTTTATTTTACTTAATAATGGCTCCAAAAGCACTAGAGTAGTGATGCTGGCAATTAAGATATGCTGAAGAGAAGGCCATAAAGTGCTTCCTTTAAGTTAAAAGGTGAAAGTTCTCGACTTAATAAGGAAAGGAAAAAAAAATTGTATGCTGAGGTTGCTTCAGTCTATGATAAGGAAGACTTTTCCGGGACTTCCCTGGTGGCACAGTGGTTAAGAATCCACCTGCCAATGCAAGGGACACGGGTTCGAGCTCTCGTCTGGGAAGATCCCACATGCCACGGAGCAACTAAGCCCGTGTGCCACAACTACTGAAGCCCACGTGCCTAGAGCCCGTGCTCAGCAACAAGAGAAGCCACCGCAACGAGAAGCCCGCGCACCACAACAAAGAGTAGCCCTCGTTCACCACAACTAAAGAAAGCCCGCACGCAGCAACAAAGACCCAACACAGCCAAAAATAAATTAATTAATTAAGAAAAAAAGAGACTCTTCCATCCGTGAAATTGTGAAGAAAAAAGAAATACACGCTAGTTTTGCTGTCGCACCTCAAACTGCAAAAGTTATGGCCAGTGTGTGGTGAGTGCTTAGTTATGAAGGCAAAGGCATTGCATTTGTACAATAAGATATTTTGAGAGAGAGCAAGGAGAGTTATAATTGTTCAGTTTTATTATTAATTATTGTTCATCCCTCACTGTACCTAATTTATAAATTAAACTTTATCACAGGTATGTATATATAGGAAAAAACAAAGTATAAATAGGTTTCATTACTATCCCAGGTTTCAGGCATCAAAGGGGGGTCTTGGAACGAATTCCCCACGATATAAAGGGAGACAACTGTATTAATAATATAGACTTTGAAGCAAGGCAGACCTATGAGTTGAAATCTTGCCCCACCTGCTTCCTATGTGACTTGAGACAAATAACTTCAGTTTTCTTATCTGTACAAGGGATATAAAAGTCCTACCTCGCTGTGTCACCGTGTCGATTAAATCAGCATGATCCCGCAGGGCAGTGTCTAGCATATGGCAGACCAGGACTGAACGGACGTTATTATTTTTATCATAATAAATTTTTATTTATTGATGCAAACACTCCAGGTGTGATCCAAGACAGACCTAAATTGCTGTGAAATCTGCATAATAATGGATAGAGCGCTAAATACAAGCAATAGACGTGGGTGCTGGGTGACCCTTCTGCTAATGAGCCAGCCTGTGCAACATCTCCTTCTTGCCTCGTGAGAGCAGGCTGATGAGATAACTGTGATGAGTATTAGCATTCATGAAACTTTAATGTTTCCACACTGCACACTTTAATGTTTCTCCAGCTGCAAAGCACTTTCGGAGCCTCTTATGCCATTACCCCATCACAACAACCCAAGGAAAGTCTGATCTCTCCAAGACAGCACAGCAACAAGGGCCTGGGTACAGAAAGCGTCATTCACGATGCTCTCAGGATCAAGCACGGCCCACCACTGCCACGGAGTAGACCGCGAGATGAACAAATGTTTGATCTGAGCACAGGAGACCAATGTGGACACACAACACATCCATCACTTGGGCTTTCACTACTTTTTCACTTGAAATAGAGGATAAAGCGTCATTGGTTCAACAAACATTCATTAAGCACTGTTTAGGAAGAAGTCAAGGAGCCTGACCTCAAGAGGCTCACATCCTCCTAACAGGCCTTCCTCTGTGGGGCTGTGGCTCCTTCTGTGACTTGATGAACCAACCAGCGGTTCAGGCTCAGAATTCCCAGCACTTACGGTAACGCAGCACCCTCCTGCAAGAGGCTCATAGGATTTATTTACATCCAATTCCAAGAACTCAAAAGCTTCACATAACAACTCTCCTGCAGACAGCATTTAGGAAGGAAGGCCAGGAAAAAGACCTTGGACAGGCAGAAAAATGAGATGCCCGTCAATAAAGCCAGCAAAACGCCCATCCAAGCAGCTGCAGCCAGAAACACGTGATTGGGAACACTGCCCACATGAGCCGCCATCAGAACTTCCTCTTCTGGAGCTGGACTGCGCGGGAAAGCCAAACCTTTGCCACTCGTCATGGGGTGAAAACACAACCCCAGCTGTATTCTCTAGGGTCTGTGCTCTTGATTCTGTTCAGGAAAAGAAAATACAGTCCGTATGGGAGGGCTCTGCATCCTCAGGTTCAAACAACAATGGATGGAAAGTATTGGGGAAAAGAATTCCAGAAAGCTCCAAAAAGCAAAACTCCCATTTGCCACACACCGACAACTGTTTACACAGCATTGACAATGTTTTTTATGAGTACCCTAGAGGTGATTTAAAGTGTACAGGAGGATTGCGTAGGTTATACGCAAATACTACACTGTTTTACATAAAGGACTTGAGCATCTGTGAATTTGGTGGCCGTGGGGTCCTGGAACCAATTCCCAGTGGATACCCAGGGACCACAGTAACTGAAGCAAAGTTAAACAAAGCCTGATCACGTTGGTCCTCCTATTATGGGAATTGTCAACATCAGCCCCATGGCGGTTTGCTTGTTTTTCCCCTGCTCTCTTTGAACAGACTGAAATCACCTGGACCAGGAAACATTTTTCCCTCGGACATAAGAAAACGCCCCTATGAGCTTTAGTGAGCTTTTATGAGCACAACCTTTCTCCTGGGTTTAACAAAACGCACAGATACTGCCAAGCCCACTTTCAGGCTCAAAGACATCGAGAAAGCAGCAACTAACTGGAAACAAGGAATAAAACACAAGGGTGGCAGCCAGGCAGTCTAAATCCTGGAGGCCAAAAGGAAGCCTTATCTATTAAAATGAGGCGTACTATATTTAATTACAGCCCCAGGAATGAGCCTTGAATCTCTCGATGGGCAGGTGCAAAAAAAAAAAAAAAAAAAATGGGCTTTTCGTGAAGCCGGTGGTGGAAACTTCAAGGTGATCTGAAACCAGGGGGGCTTAAGGCAGTGTCTTCTGGGGCCCTGATGGAGCCCACCTGAGCCCTTCTGTTGGAAAGGGTTTTATAAATATCTGGGTGACTTAACACATTTTGATCCTTCTTTGTACCCTCCAGCCACATGCTAAGGGTTTAGACAGAGTTATAATCCGTTGGGTATCTCATTACACCAAAATATGCCAGGGGATAATGACAGCTTCCTCTAGCGTGTGTTTCATTCTCTTTACCACCGTGCTTTCCCGGACATGTATGATTTGATTACATCCTTTCCAACAGCCCAGTGAGGAACACGGGGCAGGGATCATCTCGATTTCACAGATGAAGACACAGAAAAAGAAAATCCACACTTTTGAGTGAATTCAGGCAGCCTGCTAATAGATGAGGCTTTCCACCTGCATACTTGCTCTTCCTGCTTGGAGATGCTGCTGGCTTGGTGAGAAATTAGAGACGGTCCATTCCTAGGTTCTCTGTAGTGGAAACAAATCTCCATGCCCATCCTGGAATGAGGATCCTTCTGTGTGGCCCCAGGGTTCTCTGTACTGTTGCCCAGTGGAATCACCCAAAAAGTTGATTTTTGTAAATACCAGTGTCTGGGCACCACCCAGAAATTCTGATCCAACTGGATTGGAACAGGGCCTGGGTATGTGCCTTTTTTTAAAGTTCCCCCAGGAGATTCTCATTTGCAGCCACAGATGAAAACCTCTAGCCGGTAGGCCCTACCAGGTCATAAATATCTGAGTTGACTAGAGAATTGAAGTGACAATCCATAAAGGCCAAGGAAGGGAGATGTTCAATTCCAAAACCTAGATTCCCTGCCACCTGAAGTGCACTGAAATGGGGAGACAGGGCAGGTACCGATGATGAATAAGTCGAGCCTCTTTGCAACAAAGTGGGACATCAACTGCACATTTAAGCCATGCACACAGTATAACTGCTGAGGGAATGAAAAGTGAAGGTCAAACCATCCTGCTTCAGAATCCAGGTCTTTTGCAAAGACCTAACAGCCTAATCCTTTCCCTCCCTCGGTCTCTGCTTCTTATCAGAGAGCAGGGACCGCCTTTAAGGAATGAGAAATCTAGTGTGTACTCACTGCCGCTGAATTAATAAGGCTTCTCAAGGCTTGTGGGCACCACCTTTCCGCATTCATTTCTACTGTCTTCCTGCAGAATAAATGCACAGGTATTCAGAAAATGTCGAGCTTGTACATCCACGTCCCCTCTGCATCCTGCAGGAGGGCCCTCTGACTCACTCAGCGATGACCAGAATGAAATCACATGTGTCGGTGACTCTGGAGAAGGGCTGAGTTACCGGGTGGTCCCGAGGCTGCCCTGGCAGCTGGCCTAGAAACTAGGACCACACTGCCCTCAGCAAATGATCCAATTCTGCTTCACCCGTATGCGGCCACCTTAGCGAAAATACAGTCAATTCTCAGCTGTGCGTCTTGAGGGAAAGAACGCTTTTGTGGTGGATAACAGGACATGATTAAAGGAGATCTTAAGACAGCTTTGGAGAAGGTTTCAAAAAGCTTCCCAAACCATCCTAAAATGAACAGTATGGCTCTGCATTTAGGCCAGCAGGACACACAGATGCTGAAGGCTAGGGCTGGGGTTTATACTCAGGTTTTTCTAGACCCACAACACGATTTTTGTTTGAAAGTCTAAGGGCATTTCCTCCCCATAATAATGAAAGCAGACAACAACAGAGAATGTTCTTTTCAGTGATTCCTGGTCCCCAAATGGAAACATACATCCAGCCAGGGAGCCTGGAGGGAATAAGCAGTGTAACCCAGGCCTTTGTGTAATTCACCTTGTGCCCTGTGGCTACTTCTGAATCACGGTCACTGACAAAGTACCCTGTGAACGGAGGACAAACCCCAGTGTATTAAGTGCAGCAGCAGGGATCTGCCAGCACCTGTCTGGGGACAAGGTTCAATTAGAAGTCACATTCTGGGCTTCCCTGGTGGCGCAGTGGTTGAGAGTCCGCCTGCCGATGTAGGGGACACGGGTTCGTGCCCCGGTCCGGGAAGATCCCACATGCCGCGGAGCGGCTGGGCCCGTGAGCCATGGCTGCTGAGCCTGCGCGTCCGGAGCCTGTGCTCCGCAGCGGGAGAGGCCACAACAGTGAGAGGCCCGCGTACCGCAAAAAAAAAAAAAAAAAAAAAAAAAAAAAAAAAGAAGTCACATTCTCAAACCTCAAAGCTCTGGAGGAAAAGAATGCCATCACCCCACCCACGTCAAGACACGCAAATTCACGTCTAAGAGGAAGGTGACAATCCACGTTCACTCGTGTCATGATAAAACCACACTGGTCCAGTCCAACACTCGTCTCTAATCGCTTTTCCTCCAAGAGCGGGATTCCAGGTCAGGAAATAGCTGTGTGTGTGCCGGGCTCAGGGTAGCTATCAGCGTGCTCACCAAAGGTAGGTGGGGCCTTTGGCCCACGGCCCTTCCCATTAGCAGCTGCTGAACGGAAAGACTTGCAATGAACCCAATGAAGGCTCTTGCCAACCCCTGCATTTTGGCACAGGCTGCTTCCTCTTCTGAGACACCTTCCTGCATCTCAGAAAATTTAATAAGATGTGAATGGTCACAGCCTCTGTGCCCACACCCCCTAGCAAAGGTGACCTCGTACTCCACCAGAATTGCCAACCCAGTCTTGGGTGGGCAGACTATTTTCCAGAAGTGTTAATGTTGCTTATGAATTCGTTTTCCTTTCATAAACTTACAGAGTCTAAGGGTCAAGTACGGTTCTGATTTTATTACTTTGGCTTAAATGCACAAACTAAGTAAAGTGGTTCCTCCCAGCTTTCTCCAGGTTATATCAACTAAATATGCATTGATATAAGGAGTTCAGCTGGTGGGGAGTGAGAGGGGAGATAGATGTGTTTGGTTTTTTTTAATTGCAGGAAAATACATGTAACATAAAATTTACCATCTTAACCGTTTTTAAGCGTACAGTTCAGAGGTATTAAGTACATTCACCTCGTTGTGAAACTATCACCACCATCCATCTCCAGAACTTGTTTCATCTTCCCAAACTGAAACTGTGACCCCACTAAGCGGTAAGAGTCCATTCCCCACCCCCCAGCCCCTGGCAGACACCATCGTACTTGTGTCTCTACAAATTTGATGACTCTATAGCGACTTCATATAAGTGGAATCAAGCAGTGTTTTTCCTTTTGTGACCAGCTTCTTTCATGGAGCATAATGTCCCTAGGTTCATCCATGTTGTAGCCTGTGTCAGGATTCCCTTCCTTTTTAAGGCTGAATAATATTCCATTGTATACATCTTGTCTATCCAATCATCTGTCTACAGACTTTTGGGTTGTTTCCACCTTTCGGCTGTTGCAAATAATGACATCTTTAGTTCTGGAAGGATTTGTCTGAGGTACCAAAGAGATAAACAGAGGGAAAGGGCACAGAGTTGAAAGTGAGGATTTCTCGCTGAGGGCAGGCAGCCAACTGGAGATCGGGATTTGAGAATCGTCATCCCAGAGCTGTTTCGCAGGGTGTCTTGGGATGCCTGTTAAAAGGTCTCAACCCCACCAAGGCCCCAGGAATCAGACAAGCTGGAACAGGACCCAGGGCTCTGCATTTTGCAAGCTCCCCAGGAGATCAGACAGATAAGGTGAACACGGGAGATGCATAAAGAGAATAGAGGAGCAGCTCATTCTAGAAAACAGTCTTGAGAAGCCTCTACGTTCACATGAAGGAAGGACCAAAATAATCCCAACTGGAAACAGGGAAGATAAATTCGTGATGTGGAGAGGCAGCAAGAGAATCAGTAAATAAAAGAATCTGAAACAGCAATAAGGGCCCAGCTGAGGGGGAAAGAACCTGAGTCAAGGGGGACCTGATTGGTGAATTTCTAGAAACTGAAATTTCAGGGTGCCACTAGCCCATACACGGTGCCAATTTGCAAAACCTGCCTTTCCTCTGGGTGTCCCCTTGGCCAGCAACTTACAGAAATGGGAGCAGCTGCGGGGCTTAAATCAATGACTCCCCTTGTCATTCCTGGAAAAGGAACAATAAGATTTCCTGGTGTCAGTGGCAAATCACTGTCTCAGTATAAACCAGGAGGTGAGACTCCTTCTTCAACACAATATGATTCATCTCGGTAAGCTTAAGCCTCTCCAACCTGATGAACAGAAATTAAAAAGAGAAGGGATGCCTCACCGTGGCTGGGCATCCCTCACTTCTCAGGACGGAATCCTCAGAGCCACCACCTGCAGGAGGCAGATACCAGCTGAGCTGCCGAAGGAAACCTTATTTCCACTGGACCAGGGTTTCCAGGGTTTTCTTAGCCTCTTGGTTTCCTCCACGGTGTCGATCAGCTTGAGGGATACTGTTCATACTACCCACTGGAACAAAGAATCGTGAGGAAACAGGGCTGCAAGAAAAATCCAGGCTGTAGCTTTACTCCAGACAGTAAAGCATATTCAAACAGTAGCTGTAAGTCTTTCAACGTGTTCAAAAATTCATCCTCGCCTATCCTTAAAAACTGTGTTTCTGGTACTTCCCTGGTGGCGCAGTGGTTAAGAGTCCACGTGCCAGTGCAGGGGACACGGTTTCGAGCCCTGGTCCGGGAAGATCCCACATGCCGCGGAGCAACTAAGCCCGTGCACCACAACTACTGAGCCTGCACTCTAGAGCCTGTGAGCCACAACTCCTGAGCCCGCGTGCCACAACTACTGAAGCCCACACACCTAGAGCCCATGCTCTGCAACAAGAGAAGCCACCGCAATGAGAAGCTCGCTCACTGCAATGAAGAGTAGCCCCCGCTGGCCGCAACTAGAGAAAGCCCACGTGCAGCAACGAAGACCCGGTGCAGCCAAAAATAAATAAATGAGTAAATAAGTTTAAAGAACTCTGTTTCTTTTGAAACGATTTTCAAAGAAATTTTCAAGAACACTTACCACAACCAACATGAGATCTAGCCTCTTATATTTTAAAGGGCACCATACGGTGTTGTTAACTACAGATGCAATGCTCTAGAACTTATTCATCATGATAACTGAAACTTTATAACCACTGACAAGCAACTCCCCATCTCTCCCTCCCTCCAGCCCCTGGCAACCACCATTCTTCTCTCTCCTTCCATGAGTTTGACTATTTTCAACACCTCTACACATAAGTAGAATCACACAGTATTTGTCCTTCTATGACTGGCTTATTTCACTTCACATGATGTCCTCTGGGTTCATCCATGTTGTCACAAATGGCAGAATCTCTTTCCTTTTCAAGGCTGAATAATATTCCATTGTAGGTATATACCACATTTTCTTTATCCATTCTTCTATCAATGGACATTAGAATTTTTTAGTCCGTATTGTGGCTGCCGTGAATAACACTACAATGAACCTGGGGGTGCAGAGAGATCTGGGAGACCCTGATTTCAATTCTTTTGCTCTCCTGAAAAATTTTAATGAGGTGCTCGGCACTGTAACCAACAACCCAATATCGTTTCCTCTAATTGGTGCAGTTCCTCTGGAAAACGTTCCCAGCTCTGCCTTTCTATGGGGAATATTAAAAGACTGTTTTCTTGCTTCCTTTCATTAATTCCACAAACATTTATTGAGCTGTGCTAGGAGCTAAGGATACAATGTGACCGGAAGTAGCAGGGTCCCACCCTCCTGCCTATGCCTGGTGGTACCCAGCGCTGGATGAACAGAAGATAGATGGCCTGGGTCCTTCCATTTACTCCTTTACAGCATGTAGAGAATCTTAAATGTCCCAAGCACTGGCTCATACACTGTTTCCTCTGATCCTCACAGCAACCCCAGGAAGCTGGCTAGACAGGCATAATATACCCATTGCACAGATGAGAAAATAAAGGCTTAGGAAGTCAAGTGACTTGCCAGCTCTCACACATTTAGCATGTAGTAGAGACTGGAATCCACCTAGATCCCCCTGCTTCTAGTCTATGACTCTTATACAAAAGGATGAATTCTGGGGTGCCCCTTCTTTTGGGGGAAATGGTAAATTCTTGTATACACGTGATGTGATGTGATGGGGGCAGGAAAGGTCGGGGGAGGACAACGAAGAAGGCAGCTGTCTGAAATCACCTGTTCCATCAGAGCAGCCCTCCTCATTCTATCTTGTTAGTATGTGGTACATGCCCGAGATTGCAGGGCCGGCCTGGATAAAGAACAAACAGCAATAAAGCCTCAAAGCACAAAAAACCTCCCAATCTTGCCGTGAGAAGCATAACTAAATTCTTGTGAAACAGACTCTGATGCTGCCCCATTTGCTTTCACTATTATTTATTTTTGGTTGCGCAAGTGAGCTGAATAAACAAATAAAGGACAGACCCCGTTTGTAAAGGGCACAACTTTGGGCCAAGGAAGTCGTCAGATGGACCACTCAGGCCATGGAAAGTCCCCTCCAGAAAGTAAAGACCAATCTTCCTGATATTATAACATGTGGAAGCTTTGGATCCACCTTCGAGAAGCTTCTACATCACAGTTTTATCGCCTTTAAAATTATACAGCAGGGCTTCCCTGGTGGCGCAGTGGTTGGGAGTCCGCCTGCCGATGCAGGGGACACGGGTTCGTGCCCCGGTCCGGGAAGATCCCACATGCCGTGGAGCGGCTGGGCCCTTGAGCCATGGCCACTGAGCCTGCGCGTCCGCAACGGGAGAGGCCACAACAGTAAGAGGCCCGCGTACCGCAAAAAAAAAAAAATTATACAACAGGTCTTAGACAATCTGTGCCTTCCTATTCCACGCTAGGTTTTTGCAGAAGAATGTTCATTTCTCTGGGACCTTGAGAGAAAAGAAGTCCAGAAGCTCTTAACAACAACTTCAGTTCTTGAAGACTCTTGGGAGTCCTCCGTCCTCGTGTCCAGAGGGCGGCCACACAGGTCCCGCCATCAAGGTTCACCTTAGCCCCCTGCAATCCTGCACCCGCTCCACTAACACTTCTCACGCTCTCACTGCCTTTGCACCAATCAGGGTGATGGGGGTAATAATGATCACAAAACACCTCAAAAATAAACAGCAAGCCAGAAAAAAACAAGAACAAAAAACACCTAAGGAACAAGGTGATGTTGGTCCATGACTGTTCTCTCTGTTGGAAGCAGGAAGAGGTGAGACACCACTGCTCTGTTGCCATCAACCACTGAAATTCCCCAACCAGTGAGGCTTCAGCCCTGCCCCCAAGAGATGTGGGTCACATCTCGGGAGACAGTCAGAGGGGACATGGATGCAGAGCAGGGACAACCTGAGAGAGCAGCCACCTCCTGGGAGGGGAGAGAAGGGGACAAAGCGCCCATCGGGGTCTCCAGTAGGACACATACCCAGCGGCTTGCAAACCCAGCCTTGCCAGGTCTGGTCAATAGGCTCCCGATCTGATTACCATGCTCCAGCGAAGGCAGGAAAGCAGGACACCTATGGGGTCCTCTGTCCATAACAAAGCCGGCCAGGTGCCCTCAGAAGGAGGTTCAAGTCTCCTGAGAAATGCTAACTGTCCTAAGGCCAGTGTTCTGCCTGCTTAGGAGCTTGGACTTTTAAACCTGGCACCTTTAATACCACCACAAAGCAGGATGCCCAGAGAAACGTTCTAATATGATCTTCCATCCTCCAGACCACCCTGCAGGAGTGCAGACCTAGCTTGGAAGGACTGGCCCAAAAACAGAGGAAAGAAGACTGTTGTGTTAGGAAACACAAAACAAAAATATCAGGCTAAGTCATCACTGTCAGTTAATCCTCCATCAAATGCATTCATTCGTAAGGGTGGAGCCAGCCCAGCTCAGTGGGGCCTGCCGTGAATGTTCTGTCTCGTGGTAAGATCTCTGTTTCCAAGTGCCCCCCCCACTCCCCAACAGCCTGCTTCTGCCAACGTCCCTTCTCTCCTTCTCTCCCCTCTGCCCAGCCGCTCTCTCCTCACTTGTTAAAAGTAGCCCAGGATGCCAGATGGCTGTGACACACGCCACCCCAAGGGACCTGCCACCGGGCTGCAACCTGGCTCCCAGGAGTTGTTTTTGGTTCACGCAGCTCATTGAACGTATTTAAATACATTACGTGCAGGCACCTGGCGGCACAAGCAGGGGGAGAAGCGAGGGCTCCTCCCACAAGCCCAGCAACACATACACACGGAAACATATACAC
This sequence comes from Phocoena sinus, assembly GCF_008692025.1. Lineage (NCBI taxonomy): Eukaryota > Metazoa > Chordata > Mammalia > Artiodactyla > Phocoenidae > Phocoena > Phocoena sinus. The sequence goes on from NC_045764.1 coordinate 19,751,723, forward strand.
ACGTACACACAGTTGCAAACACACACACACACATATACACATGTACACATATGCAAACATATACACATATTTGCAAACATATTAACACAACACACATGTACACACATGCACGCACATGTACACATGCACACAAACATGCCCACAGGTGCACACGTATACCCATATACACATGCACATTCACACATACGCACAAGCACATACACATGGCGTGCACACATACACAAGGCACACCTGCACATACACACATATACAGATATACACATACACACACCAATACACTTCCCTTCCCCTCCCCTCTCCAGGGGCCGAAATTCTACTACGGTTCACGTTCACAGCCGGTCCAGTGTGCCCTGATCGCTCCCCTGTGACTTCCGCTCAGGGGGCTCCCACCCCCCAACCCCCCACGCTGGTCCTCAGCATTATCACATGCTGCCCCTTGGGACACACCAGGGTTCCTCGGTGTCCGCACGACTGACATTGGGTTGGATCAGTCTTTGTCCTGGGGGCCGTCCTGTGTGTCGTTTAGCAGCATCCCTGTTCTCTACCCACTAGATGCCAATAGCAGCACACACAACCCCCGAATGTCCCCTGGGGGCAAAATCACCCCCCAGGTGAGAATCTCTGGTACATACTATCGCTTTAATTAAACCATCAGCTCCTAGAGAACAGGGTCCATACCATTTCTTTTTATTTCCTCCCCGGCACCTAGCACAAGGCTGCGCACACAACAGCACCATGAAGTACTTGCTGGAATGAATACAAGACTAGGCACACGGCAGGATAACGGCACAGGGCAACCCACGTCCCCAGGTAAACCCAGGCTTGAGCATACATAAAATCCCCCATGTTCCTTACTATGTTAAAAACAAGAATCAGATTTTCTGAATCTCTCTACCCCTTAGCGAATTTTAGCCAGCAGATAGTGTTTTGAATATACTAGGGCACAATAAAAAACTGAAGAATGATAAGGGCAGACCCAGGCCACTGTTCATAGAAAAAAAACTATGAACTAAAACAAAAAGGGCATTGCTACTACCCACTGGACTGGGGCTACCAGGTTTCCATTTTCCCTTCATTGACGAGTAAGCAGAATGGCTTTGAGCTGGGAAACTGTGTAGGGTAGAGAGAAGGGTATGAGCTGGGGGTGTCAGGTGGGCATAGGTGTGAATGCTGGATATGTCAACTATTAGCTCAGACGTCTTTGGCGAGAGGCCTCTAGGACCCTCAGTTTCGTCGTCTGTAAAGGGAGAAATAGAATGCCAAGCACAGAAGGTTACTGGGAAGCTTCATGGAGGGAATCTATGTAAAAGTGTTTACATAGCAGGTATTTAATAACAGTACAGTTTCCTCCTCTTTGTACTAGCCAGAGAATTCAACGATATTTTTCATCAGCAAAACATGAGGTACAGAGCATAGCATGGAACTTCACTGAGAAGCCCTCACCAAGAATCCACACCATGGTGTCTTCTGAAAGAGAGACTGACTCCACGACAAAATGGTAGAATGTCCCAAGCCATTAGAGAGGACAGACAATCCTTTAATGTGTCGAAAGTCACAAGGTGAAGGGTGGTGCCAGGCCTCAAAGCCTGATCTTTTCTGCTATACAGGCTCACCTCAGAGATATTTAGGGTTCAGCTCCAGACTCCGAAATAAAGCGAATACTGCAATAAAGCGAGTCACTAAAATATTTGGTTTCCCAGTGCATATAAAAGTTATGTTTACCCTATACTGCCATCTATTAAGTGTGCAAGAGCATTATGTATAAAAAAAACAATGTACATATACCTTAATTTTAAAATACTTCATTGCTAAAAAATGTTAACCATCAGCTGAGCCTTCAAGGAGTCATAATCTTTTTGCAATAGTGATATCAAAGATCACTCACTGGGCTTCCCTGCTGGCGCAGTGGTTGAGAGTCCACCTGCCAATGCAGGGGACACGGGTTCGTGCCCCGGTCCGGGAAGATCCCACATGCCGCGGAGCGGCTGGGCCCGTGAGCCACGGCCACTGAGCCTGCGCGTCCGGAGCCTGTGCTCCGCAACGGGAGAGACCACAACAGTGAGAGGCCCGCGTACCGCAAAAAAAAAAAAAAAAAAAAACACTCACTGATCACAGATCGGCATCGCAAATACACTAATCATGAAAGAGTTTGAAATACTGCAAGAATTTCCAAAATGTGACACACAGCCATGAAGTGGAAAGATGGCTCTGACAGACCTGCTCCATGCAGGGTTGCCACAATCCTTCAGCTTGTAAAAAACACAATGAAGTGCAATAAAGCAAAGTGCGATAAAACCAGGTCTGCCTGTATATCAAATATATTCTCAGTCACTAGGAAGTCAGGTCACAGCAACGGCAGTGACAGCAGGGGCTCCTCCAGTCCCAGAGGAGAAAGGCTCCCAGGCTGACTGCCCAGCCCCACCAGAGCAGATGCACACTGATGGGTGATGCTGGGCCTCATCTGCCTCCTCCCTCAGTGAGGTCTAAAAGCAGGTGAGCACACCTGGACAGGTGCACACGGCGAATGATTCCGCTCCGGGAGAGAAAGGAAAAAGTTACATAGCTTTCTTCCCCCTTCCCCCCACCCCATCCTCCAGCCTCCACGTAGCCAAAACCACCTCCTCTCTGGGCATCCCGGCTTTGCATGGTCTTACTAAGTGACCCATGCAGGGTCCTTTTCCCTGTAATTCCTTTTCCTCAAACAGACCATGGGCAGTGTCGGTCTGTCCCGGCGCCCTGGGAAGGGTTCTGGAACTGTAACGGCGCTGCCAACACCCATCAGTGCCCCACGGAAGAGCTTCCTCAAAGCCTAACCCTTAAAGGGCAGAGAACTTGCCTGTAATTCTATGTTCTGCTCTCCACGGTCTGCTCTAAGGGGAAAGCCTCACCTCTTTCAAGCCCATCTATTTAAAAGAGTAGAAAAATAGCCCTTCCTTGTGTTGTTCCAGTCAAATCCTAGCATAAAACCCCATGTGTGCCACTCCCTAGACGGAGTCTCCAGGGGAGGGACTCAGATTTGTGGAGGAAGATCCATCCTGATGCCTCAGGGCCAGTGACAGCAAAGTGTTTATTTCTGCTCTCGCCTCTGATGTGTCTTTCTCTCTTTTTTCTTTTTTTTTTTCCAGAAGCCACTGGAAGGTAAGAAAATCATGAAATATGCATGTGGATATGGATTGTGGGCAGCAGAGATAAAGCAGTCCGGTTCTTATCAGAATGAGAAGAGGTGTAGGTTCCTGGCCGTGAAACAAGACCCAGAATCATCCATCCGCATCTTAGCCAAGGTTGTCAGTCGCTCCAAATGACCCTGTCCGTTCAGCTCTAAGTACTGAGATTGATTTTTAAAAGGCAATCTATGAAAGAACTGCTGGGGAAATTTTTATTTACTTGATCCCCTTTCCATCCCAGGTGCATCTAGCCCATTAATCAAGCAATAATATAAATGATAATAAAGCACCAAGTTTGGTATGGATGCAAAAAAAAAAAAAAAAAAGGAATTAGTAGAAGCCGAGAACATAGATTTCAAGTATGGCCCAAGGCAAGTTTTTCTGCAATCAATGTCTTAATTTATCCACTGCTAAAATTGGGTGTGAATATCTGCTACCTAAATGCTATGGTGAAAATGGAGAGGAATCCTTAACCTGGGTGCCATTTCATGGAAGGAAAAGGTTCTACATCCAAAGCAGGGCAGTATCGTTACTGCTTCTCTTTGCTACTTCTTTTTTTTTAAGCATTTTTAAAAATTTATTTATTTTTGGCTGCGTTGGGTCTTCATTGCTGTGCGCAGGCTTTCTCTAGTTGAGGCGCTCGGGGGCTACTCTTTGTTGTGGTGCGTGGGCTTCTCATTGTGGTGGCTTCTCTTGGTGCAGAGCATGGGCTCTAGGCACACGGGCTTCAGTAGTTGTGGCACACGGGCTCAGGAGTTGTGGCTCGCGGGCTCTAGAGCGCAGGCTCAGTAGTTGTGGTGCGTGGGCTTAGTTGCTCCACAGCATGTGGAAGCTGCCCAAACCAGGGATTGAACCCGTGTCCCCTGCAGTGGCAGGCAGATTCCCAACCACTGCAACACCAGGGAAGTCCCTCTCTTTCTCTTATGGGGAGAAATCCCCTGATTTCAAGCCCCTATGTCTCAGAATGAAGACTCCATTTCCCATCCCCCCTTGCATTAGGTGTCGCTAACCGCCTAAGCTCTGGCCAGTTCACATGCACCTTGGCCCCTTTTTCTCTGTCTCTTCATCCATTTTGCTGCCTGGGATATGCACGCCCCATTTTGGAGCATGAGCTCAAGGCCACACAAGGCAGAGCAACAAGCTACAAGGAGCCTGGATCCCTGACACCATGAACCCACGCCAGCCCCAGACTACCCACCAGAATTTGTACAAGAGAGAAACAGCCTCTATCCTGTTTCGCTCGTAATTATCTGTAGCTTTCTATGACTTGCAGCCAACCTTAATCTTAACTGATATATTAAAGTTCAACAGTCTGAAATTTTAAACCTGAATATGAACTTCAAAAAGACATTAACGACCAAGTTAATTTACTAAGACACTTGTCTACATCCTTTAGTGAACAAAGGAACATTTAAGCAAACACAGACATTTAAAAGAACATTTAAGGAGAAAGAAGCTTTTTCTACAGTAAGTGAATATATATCTCCAATTTTGTAAATCTTTCACATCATTAAATCCTTGACAGACAACAATAAGTTGTCCTAAACATTCTTTCTGTGTTCTGCTAGTGTAACATATTGGCATCTTGCCATCCTTTCAAAATTGCCTAAATATTTATTCCTTAACTTTCCAAAGGACATAAAACCTTTAGTGAGTAATACACCCAAACGAACCATTCTGGCATCCTGCATTTCTTGGAGAGCTAAATATTTTGCTCCCTTAACTGGAAAAAAAATCTTTGATTTTAAAAATTAAGACTTTTTTTTTTTAAACTGGAAAGAACTGACCTGTTAAAGCCTTGGATACATGGAAAAGGCATATCATTGTTTGAACTAACTGTAAATATTCTTGATAACATTCAGTTCACTCTAAACAGTCACAAAACTGATGTCACCATTGTATCCTGCATTACCATAAAGTCATGTGTACACATGACAGAAGAAAAAACTATTTGTATCTGGGAATGTTTTAGGCAGTAAAAAAGTTGAAGGCACTTTCCTTTCTCAAAAACAGCATGGCCTTTCACTGCAGCAGCAAATTTTGTTATGAGAAATACACAAGAGTGAAAAAAAATGTGCTTCCTTTGAAAGGAACCAGAATCTAAGTTTTCAGCCCATTAGTTCACAGTTTATTTATTTTTTGGCCGTGATGTGTGGCTTGCAGGATCTTAGTTCCCCGACCAGCGACTGAACCCGGGGCCCCTTCTGCGGCAGTGGGAGCACCAAGTCCTAACCACTGGGCTAACCAGGGAATTCCCAACGTTTTTTTAAGTTGCAGGATTTTGACAGTGGTGTCTTTAATCCTAAATGAGATTTTCTCCTGAAACAAATTCCATCTCCAAGACACCCTTATCCCACTGACTTCTAGTGTATGTTTAGAATCAGCTTTTTTTACTAGCTCTCAAACGCGAAACAATGAGATAGTTAGCTCTTAATCAACCAAAACAATAAAGGTGAAAAGTGACAAGAAAATCCGAGGCCACAGAGAATACAAAAGCAAATGCAAAACTATCAGGCTTGGTGACACACCTGGCTGGCATGATAAGGGTGGGGGAGGGGAGACAAGGAAGCAGGTCTGCCTTCCTCTGTATAACTTTCTCGTATAATATGTAACGCTAAAAATTAGCATGCATTTCCCAAGCACACACCAACTGAGAAGGAAAAACGGCTCAAAAATAAGCTGCATGCCAAAAATATTCAGAGTGAAGCTAGCCTGGGATTGAACCTTTCCCAGAGATAATCCACCCTTGATAATCTGGTTCTATAACTGAATTTAAGCTTCTTCTAGTACTTGCCTTCAACAGATGTACTATTCATGGCTGAGGTTTTTTGGTCAGTACTGACACGACACCTGTCAGTCCTGGAACACCCCACTTTGCTGAGAAATTCATAGCTCCCCTTCAAGACCCCCGGCAGGAGCAGTACTTCCCCTTCCACAAGCACTGTGCTGAAAAGATCTTCATTATGTTAAGCCATGTCTCAAGTCCAAAGATAAACCTCCTGTAATAGTCTTTCAATGACTCTCACACAGTATTTTCCCTCCCCGTCCTCAAATTGCAATTCCCGCATTTTAAAACATTTCCCATTTGTCCTTCTAAAGCTCAGGTGAAGGGTGGGGCTTCCACCAGAAAACAAGTGTATCCTCACTGGCACCTAATCTTCAATCCACTTGATCCCGCCCCACATAAAATGAATACCTTAAAACAGATATACAAACAGGCTGATGTCACAGGCACTATTCTAGGCTAAAAGACATCATCTTTTCTCCATGAGATATTATAATATTTATGAATTCCTCATCTATTTATGCTGGTGGTGGTGTCTTTAATTTCCTTTTGCATTCATTCTCTAAGAGTGTGATTTCTCCACTGCCAAAGAAACGTAATTGACACCATTTATAAAAATGAATTTCCAATGGCAGGCTCATTCTCACTGCCCACAGGACAACTGGGACTGGGTCTGAGCAGACAGATGCTTAAAAACAAAGATGTGATGCTCCCTGACTTCAGACTATACTACAAAACTAGAGTAATCAAAATAATATGGTACTGGCACAAAAACAGACACATAGGTCAAGGCACCAGAATAGAGAGCAGGCACTTATGGTCAATTAATCTACGACAAAGGAGGCAAGAATATACAATGGAGAAAAGACAATCTCTTCAATAAATGGTCCTGGGAAAAGTGGACAGCTACATTTAGAAGAATGAAATTCAAACACTCTCTAACACCATACACAAAAATAAACTCAAAATAGATTAAAGACCTAAATTTAAGACCAGATACTATAAAACTTCTAGAGGAAAACACAGGCAGAACAGTCTTTGACATAAATCACAGCAATATATATATTTTTTGGATCCATCTCCTAAAGCAAAGGAAACAAAAGCAGAAGTAAACAAACGGGTCCTAATTAAACTTAAACACTTTTGCACAGCAAAGGAAACCATCGACAAAACAAAAATACAACCTACTGAATGGGAGAAGATATTTGCAAATGATATGACCCATAAGGGGTTACTATCCAATATATATAAACCGCCACAAACTAGCTAGGTAGACAGAAATGAGGGCACCAGAGTCTTTTCACCAGTGAATAAGGGAATAGGGCGACCCAGAGTACCCTGGCTCAGTTGTCTCTTATCTGTGGTCCATATATAAATTTCACACAGTCGGTGCACTCCTGAAATGGTCTGCAGAACTGCAGGTGTGTGTGTGCATATGTGCCCTTTTTCTTGTGAGAACATGCACAGCTGGCGTCAGATATTTCAGGCAATGTGAAAAGGTGAAGAACTTGCACGGGAGGATCTTGAAAGGTTCCTTCTGGCCCTAAGACATCGTAAGGCGGGTTAGGCTGTGTGTGCTGGCCACATCTCCAGCAGGGCCACTCTGTACCCCAAAGGTACCTGCCCACCTCCAGATGTCAGCCTGGGCTCCTCAACCTTCACAGAAATCACTGCCGCTGGCCCCACTGCCACTTGCTTCTAGGAGACACCGGAAAGACCTGTTTTCAAGCCAGCCCAAGTGGCAGACTGGAGATGGCAAAACGGTTGTTTATAGAGATTCTGTCTATGTGTGGGTCAGTGAACATGTCACAATGCCGTGTTAAGTTACTGACAAGAATATATAAGCAAGTGTTCAAGGGTTTCATCCATTGATAAACCACATTGCACCTGTCAGACTGGCCACCAGGGAACCACACAGGCAGCACTATGGATGGGAGTATGCACTCAGCCAAAAACAGGCAGGAGTGGGGCCATAAAATCCGCCCCAGAAGAGGTACAATTTGGGGTCAACTGCAGGGACAAGAGTAGCCAGGTCCTGGTGTCCAGCTCAGAGAGCTCCAAGCCCTGTCTCTACCAGGCCACTCATATGTGCCAGCGGGCAGGCTGGGAGACCACACGACTGTGGGGGAGAGGCAGCCAGCTCCCCTTATGGGAAAGGTCTTCCTACTGGGCACAGGGCCCTTGCACAAATGGATATGATTGCAAATGACAGCTGCTGGATGTGCATTTTTGTTCCTCCAGTTTCCTAGTGAAGGGAAGCCATCATGATGGTGTTCTAGGCTCTCTGCTTCCAACCTTCCACCTTGGAGAACAGCCCCAGAGCAGGAGGACACAAGCCCGGGGCCTGCAGACACGAAATCCACAGTCGTTGCTGTCCAGAATGATCCTTCTCAAAGAGGTCACATATTTTTTTAAAACTTAAGCCTCCAGCTAGAAATGTATTAAACAGAGGATGGTGGCAAATCACTGCTACAGGGCTTTGAATGATTTTTTAATGAGTGAGTGTCTCTCTGTGCCATCATCTCAGCGTATCTGCTCACAGTATGTTACAGGTGAGGAAAGGAGCCAACTCACCAGGTTCTCATGGCTGGTAGGTGGCAGAGAGGGGATACAGAGTCAGCACTCATTCTGAAGTCAGAATTCTTCTACTACTCAGCCTCTGATGGTGGAGTCTGGGGATCTTTCATTCCAGTGAGATTTTCTTTTAGAAAAAGGAATTGTCCTTCCAGATGCAGAAAAAAATACATATATATATACATCTCCTTAACTTTGCATCACCTCTGAAAGTAAATTTAAAGTGAACTTATCCCATGAGGCTGTATGACTTTAAAACAAAAACACAAGTTAATAAAATAAATCAATGTGTTCCCGAAAAAAGCAACATCACCCGATTTAACCTCTGCCCTTAGTTTGGTGACTACTTTGCCCAGCCTGATGAGCTCAATTACCTGCCATCAGTTACAAAGCAGAACATCATGGCCCAGACATGCCCAGATATTTTCTATCAAAGCTTGAGAGTCTGTCTTTAGACACCTGACACTTAGTTCTTTCAGGCTGTTGCAACAGGACACTATAGACTGGGTGGCTTCTAAACAACAGACATTTATTTCTCCAAGTTCTTGAGGCTGGAAGTCCAAGGCACTGGCAGATTCAGTGTCTGGTGAGAGCCCACTTCCCATCTTCTTGCTGTGTCCTCACATGGTAGAAGGTGCAAGGAGCTCTCTGGGATCTCTTTATAAGGGCACTAATCCCATCAAGGGGGCTCCACCCTCATGACCTAATCACCTCCCAAAGGCCCCAACTCCTGACACCATCACATTGGGGGTTAGGTTTCAACATATGAATTTTGGGGGGACACAAACATTCAGTCCATAACACACACACATGCACAGCCTCCAGTGACCCATAGTTACAATCAAATGTGCGTGGGGCAGGATGATTCTGCAAAAGGCATGGAAATGGGCCATGGAAATCTGACTGTGTCCAACTCAATAAGCATTATCAGATCCCCAGGGTCTGCACAGCATTATTTCCTTTTCATTAAAAAATGAATGAAGCAGGAGAACCTGGCCTTACTCCCTTACACAGAGAAAGTAACAACGAAGGGGCAGTGGGAATGGCATCCTGATATTTTTCTTCAATACCCATCCCATTTCCTCCTTCTGTCTTAATGCCTCTTTCCCTCTCCATCACTTCCCTGACTTCCGATTAAGCTGGGGTGGGCCCCCAAATGCCCATTCCACACCAGAGGAACCTAACAGCCACGGGTGACAAAAGCATCTAGCAAGTCAGGGTGTCAGAGCGCCCTGCCAGCAGCTGGCTCTGATGGCAGTTCCACGGGCTGTATTGCTGTTTCATAACACATATCGCACTCTAATTAATTTCAAAACAACGTCTCGATGTCATCCTCTGCCTCCACCTACTAGGCAGAGAGGGGACAACCCTTAAGTGGTTTCCTAGGCCCAATTAAGGCTTCACAGCAGAGGCAAGGGCTGCAGCACAGGAGAGCACTGCTCCCAGGCAGGGGCCCCTGGAGATCGCACCCAGAAAACCTTGGAGACCCCCTAGGGAGGCGCCGGCCAGCTCCCTCCTATGCCCTGGCTGGGTGTCACCCACACCTTTCATGCGTGGGTCTGCCCCATTCACAGCTGTACCACGCTATCTAGAGCAGGGGACACAGTGTTTACCAGCACACTCCGCTTGTACTGAAGGTAGGAATGCACCCCTGAGGTGTTGCCTGGCGGCGCATGGCTCTCTGCAGAGCTGGCCTCTGCCTGCAAAGAGCTACCTGCGACGTAGATGGTCAACCTGAGGCCAGTGAATGTGAGGGCTCAAGATAAAAGCTCGGGCAAGAGGTGGTGGAGATGAAAGGGAAGGGATAAATAGCATGAACAGGTACACACTGCAGGAACTACCACAAAAGGGAAGTGTGGGAAATCACTCCATTAATTCACATCATGTGGACGACCTCTATTAAAAAATCTACTCGGGGGACTTCCCTGGTGGCACAGTGGTTAAGAATCCGCCTGCCCATGCAGGGACAGGGGTTCAAGCTCTGGTCCGGGAAGATCCCCCATGCCGCGGAGCAACTAAGCCCGTGTGCCACAACTACTGAGCCTGCACTCTAGAGCCTGCGAGCCACAACTACTGAGCCCACATGCCTAGAGCCCATGGTCCGCAACAAGAGAAGCCACTGCAATGAGAAGCCCGCACACCACAACAAAGAGTAGCCCCCACTCACCACAACTGGAGAAAGCCCGCGTGCAGCAATGAAGACCCAATGCAGCCAAAAATAAATAAATAAATACATCAATGTATTTTTTAAAAAATCTCCTCTGACACCTGCACCATACAGAGTCCCTGCCGACTGCGGTGGTCTGATAAGTCGAGTCCACACTTCATTTGGGGCTTCGTAGGAGACTCTAAAGATAAAGTCATTTTCTCATAGAATACTCATCCAGGGCCTATGGAAGAATCACCATCACATGAAGGACTGGGGGTACCCACTCTGTGATTTGGGGGAGTTTGGGAGGCCTCTATCCTCAGGAAAAAAAATCTGCGCCCTTTAAAGAGTTATTAACATCATTAACTTGACGTCGCACTTGCAAGTCTCTGGAGCATCCTACTAAGTTGTTATCCGTCGCTTTCATCTCAGGGTGAATGAGGTGGTGGGCATGAGTGTGGGTGACATCTGGGAAGGGAGGGGAGCCTGGGAAAGGTTTCCTGAGACCCTAGGAGGGGTGTTTCCCAGGCTTGTGCTGATCAACAGAGACCCTGAAATGCCCAGGTTATTAACACAAGAATGGAGGGGCCAGGGGCCCAGAAGCTTTGCTTATTACTCAATAAGCATCTATGAATAGATATTTTGACACTTCTATTTCAGATAATACTGACATTTGCTGACTCCTGCCAAGGGTCTGTGTTGTCAAGACAAACAGAAAAATCTCCATCCCATTGACTCTTGAGAGCTCTTTTGAGCCTGACGCCACTTTCTGACGACAGGAATCCCTGGTAGGACCCATTAGAAATGATTCCAGTTCCCTGGCGCCTTCCCTCTGGGATACGTGTCATTGCAGTGGTGAGCCGAGGCTTGCTGCAAGCCCTTGAATGATGAGAAAAGGACTCAAATATTGACTCGGGGTCAATCCAATAAAATCAAACCCAAACAAACAAAAAGGGTACAAATCAACCAACGCTCTCTCTGCCACAGGGCAACTCCCAGGTCCATGCCAGTTGTTCGAGAACAGGCTGTGAAAATAAGCCATCATATTATTAGCCTTGTGAATTGATCAATAAGGCCACTCAAGGTTCAGCAGGAGGGGCTGGGAGCGGAGGGGAGGGGAGCTCACTGGAGGTAATCCATGTGCAAATCAAAATCTTCAATAGAAAAGAGGGAGCTTGTTCATTAAAGGGACCTAGTGGAGAAACCTATTTTTCAAGTGAAAAATTAGCTCCTAACTTCTCCTTTTGCACCGGTTTAAATTTTTACACACTGTACTTTCTAAAAGTAAAGCCCCTGTGACTGTAAGTCTCTGACCCACTAGCTGTTACATGAAGACTAGACCATGAGACCCCAGCCTCTACGGCTCTGCTCACTCACTGCCTCCCTAGGAAATCCTGAAACAGAGCTGGGGGCATCTGGGGTGGGCCACAAAGTATGACTGTACTTGGCAGATGGCTGTATTAGTCAGCATTCTGCAGAGAAACAGAAGCAATGGAACCAGAGAAACAGACTCAATAAATAGGCTTAATATAAGGAACTGGCACACACAATTACAGAGGCAGACAAGTTGCAAGATCTGCACTGTGAGTAGGCAAGTGGAGACCCAGAAGAGCCGATGGTGTAGTTCCAGTCTGAACGCCAGCAGACTCGAGACCCAGGAAGAGCTGCTATTTCAATTCAAATTCAAAGGCACGAAAAAGCCAATGTCCTAGTTCAAAGGCCATCAGAATTATATATCACAGATTATATGATCTAACAACTGAATATTGTAAATACACTTGTCTTACCTCTCAATAAAAGGGTACTTTTCTATTTTTTTTTTTTTTTTTTAAAAAGGAATCCCCTCTGATTTAGAGGAGGGTCAGCCTTTTTGTTCTATTCAGGCCTTCAACTGATTGGAGGAGGCCCACCCACACTAGGGAGGGCAATCTGCTTTATTCAGTCTACTGATTTAAATATTAATCTCATCCGAAAACACTCTCACAGACACACTCCAGGGTAACATTTGACCAAATGTCTGGGCACCCCAGATCCCAGTCAAGTTGACACATAAAATTAACCATCACAATAGGAATGGCTGTTTTCTACAAGGGGAATCCAGGGGCAGATGTCAGGGGTCCATGCAAAGCTGAGGATCCCAGAGTGAACTTGGCCAACATAAAGAAACCAGACTTCAGGGCTGGAACACAGCCATGGGACTCCAGGGTGTGAAAAGTGTCTTAGCATCAGGCCCTCTGTCCAGAGGCCCACAAGGACACCAGGAGGACCCACCTGGGGTTGAACTTTGTTCTATCGTGAATAGTGCCATTACAAGAGACAGTGACATACCCATATTGCTGTCAGGTATTAAACACAGCTAATCTGCAGGGGAAAAAAATGACATCTTGGAACTTTGAACAATGTTCTTGTCAAAGATCCAACCTTCCCTGGTCTGTGACCCTGTTGGGACTCATGAGTCTCTGAGACAATGTTAACACCCTCTGTTCGCAGATAAAGAAACTGAACTAGAGAGAGTCTGGGGTGCTGTGGCCGAAGTTGCACAACTGGCCATCACAACCTGAGCCCCTGCCTTCCCTCCCAGGACCCTGTGGTGCTCCCAGCCCCGCCAACCACTGCCCTGACCTCCCCCAGCTTACACGGCTCCGTGTGACCGGGCCTCTCCGTCCTCCACCGAGTCAGAGGCGGATGGTGGCCACCGCATGTGGGTGACTGAGCCCCTCCACCGAACCTGGGGGGTTCACTGCCACTGGCCTTTCTGGACGTTATCCACTGGCTTCACCACAGTCACGCTGCCTGTCTCTAGGCAGAAACAGGAGCGCAGGGGCTCCAGAACCAGCACAGGGTCCTCAAGAGGCCCTCCATCCTCCAGGAGCCGCCACCAGTCCAGGCAGACTCAGGCCCCATCAGTGTTTCAGCTCCGGGGGAACAGGCGAGGTGGCCATGACCCTCAGCCTCAGCGCCCAGCCCTCCCCTCGCCTCCGTCTCCCTCACTCACTGCAATAATCTGCTTTAGCCATATCTGCTAAAAATACATCTCGCTTCTCTGTGACACTTACTAATACAGTCTATTTCAGGCCTGTTCGCAGTCTTATGTACAAATGCCCGTATGGGTAGCAGTGAGTATGTTCAGAACGTCAGAGCATTTCCTTCAGGAAAGCTCCTCTCGGCTCTGCTCAGCACATACATCTGAAAAGCAAAGCTTTCTGCACTGGATGGGAATTGGATATATAACCTTCCCACGCTGGATGGGCATTGGGGATATAAAAGAAAAAAGGCTGGGGTCAGAGGAGAAAGGAAGAGGCCAAGAAGGAGACAGCTGTGCACGCCGTGAAGTCCACAATTCCTTCTGCCCACACCTGCTCCTCCCTCACGGGCACACGCCCGGCCCCCAGAGTCACGGTCACCCCAAAAGCAGCTGCAGAATGGCCTCTCCATTGAAGCCACAGGACATGTGCTAGAAACCGGGGGAACATCTAAAAAAAAGGCACAGACCAGGCTGAACTCCGCAAGCCATCCCCAGGAAGCTGTCTGCCATGGCTGAGGCCCGGGCAAGTTATCATTTCCACTGCACAGTGGTCCCCTTGTATGAGCTCATCCTCCCCTGAGCGACGACCCTGCTGGCTTCCCTCGGCCGTCTTGGAAGGCTCCCTGACTTTCCTGGCGTCTCCTAGAACTTTGGCTCTCTCCTCTCATACACAGGAGATAATGACAGCTCTCCGTCTCTGATTTTGCCTTCCTGGAGGAAAGGAGGGAGAAGTCTTGTATGACCAGTTTTCAAAGGTCTTCCTGCGTGCTTCCTTTTTCTTGTTTTGTCCCAGATCTGACATATTTAATTCATCTTCCTTTATTCGGAGGTGAAACACCAAGGCAAACAGTGACTGGGTGTCACTGGCTGCAGAGAAGGTACTCAAGGAAGGGAGAGAAGAAGGACCCCAGGGTTGGGGCCAGAAGGGGGAGGAGGATGCCTGGGGGTAGCTGGAGCTCAGAACCCAGCTGGTGCCATATTGACATCTTTCCGATTGCAAAGCTCCTGGGTGACGGACACGTAGATAAGCACAGAGTGAAGCATTTAGAATGCCAACTCCACCCTGCCCTTTTCAGCTCCCAGGACCTTGGCTGGGTGCACCGACCTGAACTTGGAGCCACTGTTCCCCAGTTAAGAAATCAGATCCTTAAAAAAAATTAAAACATTTTAAAACAAAAGCGTGAGACCGAATGATGGCCTCTCAACCAACATAGACTGGAGTCTCCCAAAGTCTGGAATTTGGGGCTTTGCCAGCCCCAGACACACAGGAAATGGCCGGACAGAGATGCTTAATGGTAGGAAGGAGGAAGCTAATCCAGCCAGAAATTATCAGAATGAAGGATTACAAAAAAAGCTAAAGGTACTTCTCGGACTGTATTGTCTCTTGAACACCTAGCTAGCACTGTGATCTGGCCAGGAAAATGATTATTAACAACCCTGACATAGGAGATTCTAATGTCTGAAAACTTCATGCACTCCAGCAATGGCAGAATCTTATTGATCTAGGCTTGATTCCACCCTCAGTAATGGAAAACATTGGGATAAACGAAGAACCCTCCAGCACCAATACGGCACCCCACCGGTGAGTTCAGATGACCAAAATTAGTCTTATCTCCTTGGGGTCTATCTTCAGGTGCTGCGCTGAACCCAATTACATCCGTGTAACAAAAGACAGTCACAATCACAAGCTGTTTATCATGCGTGCCCCGTGGGCTTGTCTTGGAAGCCAGCACAGATGCCAATGTGTGTGTAATATACACACGAATATGGAAAAAAGCCACTAACACTGAAGTTTCCCAGACCTCATCCCTTTTTATTTTCTCTGCTAGTCCTCTGAATAGCTCATCTTGAAAACCGTAGCTGCCAAGACAGAAGAATTCACTGCTTGAGAAGGAAAAAAAATTCCATTATTCCAACTTTCTTTCCTTGAGCCTGAAGAGAATAGTGATCATGACTGGTAAGATTTCTTCAGCGAGAAGTTTACTTCTCCAGTTTACTTACCACGTGGTACAAAGGAAGTGGGAATGCAGGTGAGGTGACCTCAAGGCCCTCACAAGTGGTCCCCACACATCCACCCAGCTCTGAACGTGAACTGCAAGAAATGCCTTTCCCCCTCCAAATGCCCCGTCTGCTCTATCACATCACTGCTCAGTGCGGTCTGTGGACCACGGGGGCAGGGGTGGAGACGAGAGGGGAGAGGGAACAGAAGCAGGCAGCCCCAGTTCACTTCCCGCTCTAGAGAGGGATGCTAAAAGCATGAAAGAGGTAATGATTGCTTCTGGAGTTCTTCAGCTATAAGATGCTCTATAAATACCAATAACCACCCCCTCGAGGGAAAACACATTTCGTTACAGCGGAGGTAAATGCTGCAGCAGCCTGCAGAAAAGATGGGCTGCATCTCGGAGGGATCTTCTGGTACCCTGAGTGCACCCAGAGTAATCACCAAGTAGAGTGGGTGACCCACACAGCATCCTGCTTTGACCGGAGAATGGTGTACCCCAGATTGCTGGCATCTCATAGGTCTATCCATTTTGACTTGTCCATCCGATGCACACTCATTAAGGACCCCGCTATCTGCCTGAGGGGCACTATGGCATTGTGGTTAAGTGCCTGGGCCCTGGAGCTGGGCTCCCCGGCAGGAAGCCCAGCTCTGCTCACACACCAGTCGTCTGACCTCAAGCAAGTCACTGAATCTCTGTGCAGTGAGGACACGGGGGTCCTCACTCATCACACGGGGATGATAACAGAAGCCACTTCACAAGGTCATTGTGAGGATTCATCCGGTTCACCCGTGTCCAGGGGTCAGACCTCTGTCTGATACACAGGGAGGGCGAGAGAAGGGACCGCTACGGAATCTACCTGCCAAATGTAAGGGTCTGTAGTATTTCATTTCTTCCTTGACTATTTTAAATTCGATTATTTTAGCATCAAAATCAAGATGAAAAAGGAAGGAGTTAGCAACTAGAAGTGGACCCAGCACTTAGCCATGTGTGGAAAACACAGAAGTAGAAGATGAGGTCCCTGACTGGGAGCCTCCAGAGCCCCAACAATGAAGGGTATTCAGGTGTTTTAGCTGCCAGGTGGCAGCATATAAAGGGAGTGGGGAAAGGAGCATCATCCAGACATTGTTTAGAACTGCCAGCTCACAGCAATCACAAAGCAGACAGGCTTTTGGTCCATGTTATTATCGTCTGAAGTTCTGCATTGGCAAAGCCCTCTCTCAGCTCCTGTGACCATCGCTTCCCTTTGCCTTGTTACCCCCGTGCATGCCAAAATCTCACCTAAAAGAGAAAGAGCCGCCCACCTGAATCTCCCACCAGGAAGCCCTTAGTCCATCCACCCTGGGCAGTGAGCACTGTCCTTCCACTGCAGGGGACCCGAGGTGCCCTTACCATCAAGAAGAGGGCACACCTGCAGTCAGACAGGCCCAAGTGTGAATCCCTGTCCTGCCGCTTAGCTGAATGGCTCTGAGCAGTGGTTCCCAAAGTGCAGTCCCTGCAGCGGCAGCAGCGGCAGCAGCTCCCAGGAACCCGTTAGAGATGCAACTCCTAATGCTCCATCACAGACCTGCTGAATCAGAAGCTCTGGGCATGGGGCCCAGCAGCCTGGGTTTTAACAAACCATCCGGGGATTCTGATGCCCGCCCAAGTTTGAAAACCACTGGCTTCGAGAAAGTGACAATTTTTTCTGGGTCACAGTTTCCTCACTCAAGAAAGGGGGTTAATAACACTCGCCTCATGAGGCTACAATGTAAGAATTAAAAGAGACAGATGAGGGGCTTCCCTGGTGGCGCAATGGTTGAGAGTCTGCCTGCCGATTCAGGGGACACGGGTTCGTGCCCAGGTCTGGGAAGATCCCACATACCGCAGAGTGGCTGGGCCCGTGAGCCATAGCCGCTGGGCCTGCGCGTCCGGAGCCTGTGCTCTGCAACGGGAGAGGCCACAACAGTGAGAGGCCCGCATACCACACAAAAAAAAAAAAAAAAACCAAAAAAAAAAAAAAAAAAAAAAAAAAAGAGACAGATGAGAGACTACAATGTAAGAATTAAATGAGATAGATAATAGATGTCAAGCACTGGCTACGGTGCCCCAAATACGGTAGACACTCAATTCACTCTACTTATTATTATCATTATTTTATTATTATTATTTTATTATTATTACTATCAAAGTCAGTGGAACAGATTCACAAAACAGCAGTAGCTCAGAAACACCTAGAGTAAATAAGATCGGAATCCATGACAGCCCTGCTTTTCAGGGAAGTCGTTTAAAGGATATTCCAAGGACAGAAGCTAAGGGGAGTTGTCAGATACATCCTACCTTGCCCAAGGTCGCCTGAGGGCCCCTAGGATCCCGGGGTCACTCATACACACTACCTGTGAACCATGGAGATTCCCACTAACTGACTCCTCAAGCATCTTGAGGGCTGGGAATCTCAGAAACCAAAAGCATTCCCCATTTTATTGTTAAAATAAGGATAATATGAGTTTTGAGGCAATGTCACTGGAGAGAAAACTAGAGGTATCTGAGTTCAAGTACTGGTATTTAAAATGTATAATGGAATACTAGCAAACAGAATCCCACAGCACATTAAATGTATCATACACTATGATCAAGTGAGGTTTATCCCAGAAATGCAAGGATTCTTCAATATATGCAAATCAATCATCGTGATACACCATATTAACAAGTTGAAGGAGAAAAACCATATGATCATCTCATTAGATGCAGAGAAAGCTTTCGACAAAATTCAACACCCATTTATGATAAAAACCCTGCAGAAAGTAGGCAAAGAGGGAACTTTCCTCAACATAATAAAGGCCATATATGACAAACCCACAGTCAACATCATCCTCAATGGTGAAAAACCGAAACCATTTCCACTAAGATCAGGAACAAGACAACGTTGCCCAATAGTGCTCTCACCACTATTATTAAACATAGTTTTGGAAGTTTTAGCCACAGCAATCAGAGAAGAAGAAGAAATAAATGGAATCCAAATCAGAAAAGAGGAAGTAAAGCTGTCATTGTTTGCAGATGACATGATACTATACATAGAGAATCCTAAAGATGCTACCAGAAAACTACTAGAGCTAATCAATGAATTTGGTAAAGTAGCAGGATACAAAATTAATGCACAGAAATCTCTTGCATTCCTATACACTAATAGTGAAAAATCTGAAAGTGAAATTAAGAAAACTCTCCCATTTACCATTGCAACAAAAAGAATAAAACATCTAGGAATAAACCTACCTAAGGAGACAAAAGACCTGTATGCAGAAAATTATAAGACACTGATGAAAGAAATTAAAGGTGATACAAATAGATGGAGAGATATACCATGTTCTTGGATTGGAAGAATCAACATTGTGAAAATGACTCTACTACCCAAAGCAATCTACAGATTCAATGCAATCCCTATCAAACTACCACTGGCATTTTTCACAGAACTAGAACAAAAAAAATCACAATGTGTATGGAAACACAAAAGACCCCGAATAGCCAAAGCAATCTTGAGAACGAAAAATGGAGCTGGAGGAATCAGGCTCCCTGACTTCAGACTATACTACAAAGCTACAGTAACCAAAACAGTACAGTACTGGCACAAAACCAGAAATATAGATCAATGGAACAGGATAGAAAGCCCAGAGATAAACCCACGCACATATGGTCACCTTATCTTTGATAAAGGAGGGAAGAATATACAGTGGAAAAAAGACAGCCTCTTCAATAAGTGGTGCTGGGAAAACTGGACAGCTACATGTAAAAGAATGAAATTAGAACACTCCCTAACACCATACACAAAAATAAACTCATAATGAATTAAAGACTTAAATGTAAGCCCAGACACTATAAAACTATTAGAGGAAAACATAGGCAGAACACTGTTTGACATAGCAAGATCTTTTTTGACCCACGTCCTAGAGAAATGGAAATAAAAACAAAAATAAACAAATGGGACCTAATGAAACTTCAAACCTTTTGCACAGCAAAGGAAACCATAAACAAGACGAAAAGACAACCCTCAGAATGGGAGAAATTATTTGCAAATGAAGCAACTGACAAAGGATTAATCTCCGAAACATACAAGCAACTCATGCAGCTCAATATCAAAAAAACAAACAACCCAATCCAAAAATGGGCAGAAGACCTAAATAGACATTTCTCCAAAGAAGATATACAGATGGCCAACGAACACATGAAAGGGTGCTCAACATCACTAATCATTAGAGAAATGCAAATCAAAACTACAATGAGATATTATCTCACACTGGTCAGAATGGCCATCATCAAAAAATCTACAAACAATAAATGCTGGAGAGGGTGTGGAGAAAAGGGAACCCTCCTGCACTGTTTGTGGGAATGTAAATTGACACAGACACTATGGTGAACAGTACGGAGGTTCCTTAAAGAACTAAAAATAGAGCTACCATATGACCCAGCAATCCCACAACTGGGCATATACCCTGAGAAAACCATAATTCAAAAAGAGTCATGTACCAAAATGTTCATTGCAGCTCTATTTACAATAGCCAGGACATGGAAGCAACCTAAGTGTCCATCAACAGATGAACGGATAAAGAAGATGTGGCACACATATACAATGGAATATTACTCAGCCATGAAAAGGAATGAAACGGAGTTATTTGTAGTGAGGTGGATGGACCTAGAGACTGTCATACAGAGTGAAGTAAGTCAGAAAGAGAAAAACAAATACCACATACTAACACATATAAATGGAATCTAAAAAAAAAAAAAAAAAGAATGAAAAAAAATGGTCAGAAGAACCTAGATGCGAGATGGGAATAAAGACGCAAACCTACTAGAGAATGGACTTGAAGATACGGGGAGGGGGAAGGGTAAGCTGGGACAAAGTGAGAGAGTGGCATGGACATATATACACTACCAAATGTAAAACAGATAGCTAATGGGAAACAGCCGCATAGCACAGGGAGATCAGCTCGGTGCTTTGTGACCACCTGGAGGGGTAGGATAGGGAGGGTGGGAGAGAGGGAGATGCAAGCGGGAAGAGCTATGGGGACATATGTATATGTATAGCTGATTAGCTTTGTTGTAGGGCAGAAGCTAGCACACCATTGTGGAGTGATTATACTCCAATAAAGATGTTAAAAAAATAAAATAAAATAAAATAAAGATGGTTTCAAAAAAAAACAACCACCTCTCCTGTAGATGTTAAACAATTCCTGGTAGATGTGTGGGGCAGTACAGGCAGATTTTGTATAAAAGATTATATATACCATCTTCTATAAAAGAGTATACCTTGTATAACAAGTATAAAAGAGAACCTGTAAAAATGATATATTAAGAACGGAGGTGTCTCCCTTTGTGTTTTGTTGATTTTTTGTATTGACATGCTTTGAATCCTTTCTATTTATTTTTGTGTAAATTCTAGAGGTATTTTTGTTTTGTGGTTACCTTGGGACTTACATATCTTATAACAGTCTAACTTAAGTTGTTAACAACTTGAGTTCAATCACATACAAAAACTCTACATTTTAACTTCTCTCCCACTTTAAGTTACTGTTGTCACAATTTACATTCGTTCCTAATTTTTGTCTTTAAACATATTTTAGTCATAGCTATTTTAAATAATTTCCTCTTTTAACTTTTATATTTGAATTAAAATAGATTTACCTACACCAAAAAAAAAAAATAATAATAAAATAAAATAAAATGTATAATGGAAGTTCTTAGAACATGTTCTGAATTGCTGAAGGGTATTTTTAGTAAGGAACGGTGAGAAGAAGAATCATGTCCAAACTGACAGTGTCTGGAATCCAAGAGCTAAGGAGAGAACAAGCTGGAAGAATTTCATCTTGGATTAAACACCACCGTTACCTAAAACAACTCTGGCAGAGGTCACAAGGGCCTCCTAACAGCCAAATGCAGTGGACATTGGTCAACCACTGTCCCCTCTGGAATCTAACAGTTGATGGCTTCCATCCCCCTCAATCTCCTCCCCTTGACCTCCAACACACCACCTGTCCTAGTTCTCCTACCCTCACCCTTACCTCCCTCTTCCTCCTCCTCTGGGGCTCCTCCCCCCACCCACACAGCTGCCATACCTCCCACTTCTCTTCCAGCCAACCCACTGAAATCCCATTCTTCCTGCTCTGGAGTTTGTGTTGTGCACATGAAGATAATGGAATGAAAACTCCCTAGGTCAGGGACCATCTCTTCATCTTGGTCTATCATCTACTCTGTCCCCTAATATGGATACAGAGGTGAACAGAGAAGAGGCTGGTCTGTCTTTAGTCTCCTCTTCTTGTGCCTTTTTTTTTCTTTCTGGTGATCTCATCCCCCTGGGCATTTGGATGACCTACCTCACGGCCACCTCCAGCCCCAGATTAATCCTGAGCCCTGGAACTTCACACCCCACCACTACTTCCCTCCACCTGGATGTTCCACCAGCATCTTGAGATCAGGATATCTGTAAGTGAACCCATTACCCTTCTCATAACAACCATTATGACTCACCCCAAGTTCAAGTTCAGAGTTGGGTACACAAATTCAGGTGGGAAAACCTATGACACTGAATATCAATTTACTCTCCTAGTTTCATCTGTCACCTCTGAAACAAACCGAGACGATATTAACCTTCACAACAGATGTGACCAAAATAAAAAATCCTGACACAATAGGAGAAACATCTATAAAGAAATATAACCATCCTCTTTGAATAGGACTCTAAATTCACATTAATTATACTGTTATCTTTATTTCATTTTCTAGTTCCATTAGACAGTTGTGAAGTAATTATCCCCACCTTGCAGAGCATTCACAGATCCATGGAGTTTCTTCTCCTAGTTTGGAGAAGCCCAAAGTAGATGTACTATCTGTCATCTCTCAATACCCTCCCCATTTGCCAGTCCTTCTAGGTAGTAGGGCCATGCGGTCACCCAAGCTAGAAATATAGGACTCCCTCTAGACTCTCCTCTCTTCCTCATGCCCCACCATGAAGTGCAGACTCGTGAATGCCCCTATTCCTACTTCCTAGACTGTGCTCAAATAAGCACTGCTCTCCTTGCTCCTCCCCCCACCCCCCATTTCTGCCAGCACTTCCCCAGCTCAGGGAGCAGTCATCTCCTGCTTGGAACTTCTCAGTAAGTGCTTCCTGTCTCATGTCCACTATGCTTCCTATTTCATAAAAGTGAGGAGGAGAATCCATTCTAAAACATACTCCTCCTGAAATCTGCAGCTAATATTAAGTATGATTCAACATAGTAGGAAAGGAAGGAAAAGGAGGAGGCAATTTTCATGCCCATAAACACAACTATACCATAGTTCCCAAACCCAGAGCTAGGAGGGGTTAAAACTTTATGGAAGACCCAAAAGAACTGAAAGCAGAGAACTGAACAGATATTTGATATATATTCATAGCAACATGATTCACATTAGCCAAAAGATGCAAGCAACCCAAGTACCCATGGATGGATGAACAGATAAACAAAATGTGGTCTGTCCACCTAGAGATTATCATATTGAGTGAAGTAAGTCAGACAGAAAGACAAATACCATATGATATCACTTATGTGTAGAATCTAAAATATGACACAAATGAACTTATCTATGAAACAGAAACAGACTCACAGACGTAGAAAACAGACTTGTGGTTGCCAAAGGGGAGGGGTATGGGGGAAGGGATGTACTGGGAGTTTGAGGTTAGCAGATGCAAACTATTATATATAGAATGGATAAACAACAAGGTCCTCATGTATAGCACAGGGAAATATATTCAGTATCCTGTGATAAACCATTATGGAAAAGAATATGAAAAAATGTATATATATGTATAACTGAATCACTTTGCTGTACAGCAGAAATTAACACAATATTGTAAATCAAATACACTTCAATAAAATAATTTTTTAAATGTGGTCTATCTATATGGTGAAATATTATTCAGCCTTGAAAAGGAATGAAATTCTGTCACGTGCTACAACATGGGTGAACCCTGAGGGCATTATAAGTGAAATAAACCAGACACAACAAGACAAGTATTATATGATTCCACCTATGTGAGATACCTACAGTAGTCAAATTCACAGAGACAGAAAGCAGAATAGTGGCTGCCAGGGGCTGGAGGGTTGGGGGGAAATGGGAAGTTGCTGAACGGGGTGTACAGTTTGTTTCAGAAGATAAAAAGAATTCTGGAGATGGATGGTGGTGATGGTGGTACAACAATGTGAATGTACTTAATGCCAATGAACTGTATACTTGTTGCTAAAATGGTAACGTTTATGTTATATATATATTAAAAGTTTATATAAAACTTTATACATATGTAAAGTTTATTTTATAAATATATATAACTACAAAAAAATGATTTAAAAAAAAAAACAACCATCACGGATGAGGTACCAATTAGGGTCACTGTCAAAGAGCAGCTGCTTCCCCTGTCTTCCAGCAACTCCCTAAAGAAATCGCTGTACCCAAAGGTACTGTTAGCAAAACTGCTAGCTTCCCATCCAACCCAGAGATGGAAGGAAGGTCCAAAGAGACTTAAGAAAAGCATCTAATAAAAACGAAATTCCTTTTATTATACAGCAGAATACTTTAAGTCCTATCAGCATCTTTCTCATTTAAGTCAAACATTAAGTTCCATTAGCATATAGGGTTATGTTTTGTTAGAAACGAATGTTGGTTTAAAACATAGATTCCAGAATTGCCTTTTCAGTATATATAATTCTGAGAAAGTGATTCTAAAAAGGTTGTTCCACCAGATTCCCCCACAAAAATTGCAGGGACTTCTAAGCAGCCTTCCAGAATCAAGTCTCCATCTGTCTCAAAGAGAAAGAATTATCTACACAAACCTCAGGTCCTTTCCCCCATGACTTGACACCTTTCCACGGCCCCTCGGGGCCAGCACGGTAACGTCCAGCTCTGGAGTATGAGAGGCAGCAAGCTGAGCTGTTAGAGGATGACTTCTGGGCTATCTGGTCACCCAGAGTTGACTCCTGACTTGAATCCCAGTTCCACCCTCTGCTGTCTGAAAGACTTCCTGTAAATCTCAGGCTCTCTAGCCTCACTTTATTTATCTGTAAACTGGAGACGATAATAGTTCCTTCCTCTTAGAGTTGCCATGAGGATTAAATGAATTAATAGCTATAAAAGGCTCAGTGTTGTACACATAATAAGGATCACGTAAGTGTTAGCTATTGCTATCATTTTGATATACAAGAATCTTCACGATGTGGCCACAGGCTCTTTTTCCAAGTGCAATTTCTGTCCTTGATTCCTGCACGGATCACCCTGCTACCTGATCTTCACCAACACATCACACCGTTTACGCCTCCAGCTTCACATGTGCTGTTCCTTCTGCCTGCACGCCCTTCTCCCTCTGCCCCTCGTTGACCTGGCAAACTCCTGAAGGGGTGTCAGTTCACCGTGGGTGGCTTTCCTGGCTCCTGGACAGACTTATGCCCACTTTCCTTTGGGTTTCTGATGGCCCTTACCCACCATCAAAGCAATCCCCACCTTGGACACGTGTCTGCTCACCTGGCTCCCTAGGTGAGGGGCAGAGGGAGAGGCTGTGCTACTGATCCCTACACACGCGGCCTCAAGCAGAGGGCCTGGCACATAGAAGACATCCAATCAAATATGAATGAATGAATGCTGAGCAAAGAAAGAACGAGACTAATACTGGGAATGAAAGAAGAGGAAAGAATGAGACAGGCTGGACCCAGGACACATTTCACGTGGTCACCTGATAGGCAAAGCCAGCCCCGCACTGAAAACTGGGTTCACCATCTTGAATGAGATGCTTTTCCAGCTAGAAGTCAACATCGGGACGAGTGAGCTCAGGCCCCAAAGTCAACATGAAAGAGAATCAAAAGAAAGTTGTCCCATTTGTACCCAGGCACAGGGAGGCAGACCAGGGCTGGTGCCCACTCTCCAAGAGGAGCAAGCCTGCTCCCACGGCCTTCAGGGAGCACACGCACAGGCAGGGAAGCAAGATCAATAAGCAGCCGCTCTACCTCCGGCTTCTGATCTACACGGGTCAACGGGGAAGGAGAACTAAAAATAAACGTGCAGGAAACAGACACAGGGTGAAAGAAGAAAGGGAGCAAGAGAGGAAAATGAGAGGGCACTAATGGTACTCTGACTGCAAGAGGGAGGGTCAACCCCAACCCCTCCACACACACACACACAGTGCATACACACACCACACACACACACTCGTACATACATCACACACACCATATATACACACACACACGTGCATACACACCACACACTCATACATACATCACACACATACACACATACGTGCACACATACACTACACACAGTTGCACATACATCACACGTGCACATACATACACGCGTGCATACATACACCACATACACACACACGTGCATACACACATATACACACATGCATACACACACCACACACACACTCGTAGATACATCACACACACCACACACATACATACACACACACATACACACACCCCACATACATATACATACACACACATGGGGGCCCTGTTTAGTACAGAGGCGGCAGTACACTGGGCCATGATGCTCACTTCAAACCAAGACTGGGTTTCTTGGGATTCAAAAGGCATATATAGTATTTTAGGGGAGATTTATATGAGGAATATGCCCAGATAGTTCATTTAATGAGAAATGGAAGAAACAACATACAATATGAAAGTAATTGTGTTAACTATTTATGCATAGAAAAAGCCTGGAAAATACCTTAAAAATTTAACAGTGGTTATTTTTGAGTGGTAGGATTAGAGCTGATTTTTACATTCTTCTTCATGTCTTTATATATTATACAAAATACGGGGAGCACTTTCCTTAATTTACAAAAGCAAGCTTAGACATACTATATAGAAAGCCAAGGTTTTCAAAGCATCAGAGAAAATCATTATGAAATCTGGGAGGCAAACATTGCCATCGAGGCTAGTTGTGTTTCCGTAATAATGGGCATTTTGACACAATCTGAAAAACCTAATGATCTGGTTGCTTACTAATATGTGAACATTTGGAACCACTGAGACATATCTTTGAATACAAAGAAAAATCTAAAGCAATCAAGCAGGAATTCACCATCCTTTTTCTGATTTTCATCCATTTACTCAAATATCGAATATGCCCGTAAGAAAATGTTCAATACTTAAGAAGAAGAACCTAATAAACCAAAAAAAGTGAGGACAGAGAAAAAAATCTGCCAGGAATAACAAAGTTCAGCGAGAACTGATTACGTGTCAAGGCTTAAAAGAATAATTTAACACGTGCACTTTCCAAATCCCTTGAAAGGGTCATTTCAATGAAATTGTTCCCCAAGTAAAATATAACATTAGTTTCTCCAGAAGCTGCAAATTTGGAAACCAGATTCTTAAAAACATACTAAATTATATTATACTATATTTTCAAAAGCATATTATTATATTAGCTTTTCCTGGGAAAAAAAGTTCTCAGCATTCCCACATAGTAGTTGTTGTTTATGCAGTTATTTAAGAAGTAGTAATTCCTGTGAAAGGCGTGTCTTTTATTTTCCAAATCTATAGCAGAGGATGGCAAGTCAAATAAGGGAATATTATACAAATGTCGCCTCCCTTGGCTGTGTCTAAGCGAAGGCAGGGAATTACTGCAGGCTGTCCGCACACCCAGAGGGAAAGCCTGCCTCAGAGGCAAGAGTTAATTCCATGAGTTAGTTACTTGGACAGTCCAAAATGCAGACGTTTACAGGTCTACATATGCAAAGGACGGGGGAGGGCGGAACCTCGATCTTCTAACCTAGAACACTGAATTTAATTCTGGAGTATAAAAATGCTGAGGGCTTCCCTGGTGGCGCAGTGGTTGAGAGTCCGCCTGCCGATGCAGGGGACACAGGTTCGTTCCCTGGTCTGGGAAGATCCCACATGCCGCAGAGCGGCTGGGCCCGTGAGCCATGGCCACTGAGCCTGCGCGTCCGGAACCTGTGCTCTGCAACGGGAGGGGCCACAACAGCGAGAGGCCCGCATACCGCAAAAAAAAAAAAAAAAAAAAAAAAAATGCTGAGAGTCTTTTTCTCTCCCTAAATAGAAACAAGACCACCTTCCCACTTCAGAGAAGCCCCCTTAAGCTCAGGGGGGCCATGACATCCAGGGTCCCAGGAACAGAACCAGCTCTTTGCCCTACACTACACCACTACCCTCCTCTTCTCTCCCTGTTTCCTCTGTGTCAGGGGAGCTACAGGTCTCCCTCTGTGGAGATGCTGACTTCATTTCCATTAGCCTTAATGATCCACCTTTCGGGGGCAGGATGCTGTGTGGGCTGCTGAGGGCAGATGAGACTTGGGAAGAGACTGCTAAGTAATGCATAAAAAGAGGCGTTACCAGCCCTCCAATACCTAATTATTTGCTTGCCTGAATTCAATAAGAAAAACAACCCCATGAAAGAAAAGGATGACAAAGACAGAGGCTCACTCTTCTCAAACCTTCAGGAAACTCTGGTTCCAAAGGGGGACGGTGTGGTCTGGGATTTGGGTGAAGACCAGACTTGGAGCCCCCGTACCATCACACATGATCCTGCCACGTGGACTGGAGGCTGGAGGGAAAGGGGGATCCGGGTGGCAGGGGTGCCCACCAGGGGGACAGCTCATCCCTGGACAATGCTCTCTCCTTGCCTTTGGGCTGCCAGACGGACTTCTTCCGTTCTCAAGTCCTACACACGCCCTGGGAAAACCTCTCCTCATCGACTGGGGACTCCCCCAGCCCAGTCATCCTACACTCAGCTGTCTTCCACATCTGGGAACCAGCCTCATCCCAACAGCTGTCTACAAAGTCTGGTTCCATCTTTGCCATGGTAGCCCACAGCCTGGCTTTTATTCTCCCCAATCATATGTCGCCACTTTAAAATCACTTGAAAACAACATATTTGAATAAAATCAGCAGACCATCCGAATGACACGGATGTACTGTCAGCATGTCAGCATCCTGGTTGTGATACTGGGCTACAGTGTTGTACGATGTTGCCACTGGGGAAACTGGATAAAGGATACATGAGCTGTCTACATATTATTCCTATAATATATTACATATGTATTATTCCTGTATTCATGTAAATCGACAATTACCTCAATTAAAATGTCCATTAGGGCTTCCCTGGTGGCGCAGTGGTTGAGAGTCCGCCTGCCGATGCAGGGGACACGGGTTCGTGCCCCGGTCCGGGAGGATCCCACATGCCGCAGAGCGGCTGGGCCCGTGAGCCATGGCCGCTGAGCCTGTGCGTCCGGAGCCTGTGCTCCGCAACGGGAGAGGCCACGACAGTGAGAGCCGCGCGTACAGCAAAAAAAAAAAAAAAAAAAATGTCCATTAAAGTAAACCCAAAGAACGTATTTTATAAGCTTCATGTGAATAGAGACCAACCAAGAGGTCATCCTACATGAGGATCAAGATGGTCATACAAACTGAGCCTGGCTGCCGTCCAGGCTTCTATCATTCAGCAAATGCATATGTCAGCCCTCAGTGTGCCGGTTACCATGCCAGGTATTATGACATCTGCCTCAGCTGATGTCCTCAGAAAATGAATAGCGATGAGAGAAAAATCACTGAGGAAGGCCTTGTGTGCCTGACAGTTTCAATTGTTTAACAGGGGCGAAAATATTTAGACACCCATGAAATAACCACACTATTTACGACCGGACATTGCTCCAGTAACAATTCATCATCTCCCATAGTTCCAGCTGTCCAGAAAACATGAGGGTGGATTCCCCACCACCAGCTCTGACTACTGACTACACGCTTAACCATGGCATCCTTCATCCTTCTGCTTTCCACCTATTTAGAAACAAGTTTCTCAAGGGGCAGCGAGAGAGAACCTGGTACTTGGTTTGCTTCAAAATGAGTTCTCAAAGTCCTGTGTAACCAAAAATAAACTCAAAATGGATTAAAGACCTAAATGTAAGGCCAGACACTATAAAACTCTTAGAGGAAAACATAGGCAGAACACTCTACGACATAAATCACAGCAAGATCCTTTTTGACCCACCTCCTAGAGAAATGGAAATGAAAACAAAAATAAACAAATGGGACCTAATGAAACTTAAAAGCTTTTGCACAGCAAAGGAAACCATAAACAAGACAAAAAGACAACCCTCAGAATGGGAGAAATTATTTGCAAATGAAGCAACTGACAAAGGATTAATCTCCAAAATTTATAAGCAGCTCATGCAGCTCAATATCAAAAAAACAAACAACCCAATCCAAAAATGGGCAGAAGACCTAAATAGCCATTTCTCCAAAGAAGATATACAGATGGCCAACGAACACATGAAAAGATGCTCAATATCACTAAACATTAGAGAGATGCAAATCAAAGCTACAGTGAGGTATCACCTCACACCAGTCAGAATGGCCATCATCAAAAAATCTACAGACAATAAATGCTAGAGAGGGTGTGGAGAAAAGGGAACCCTCTTGCACTGTTGGTGGGAATATAAATTGATACAGCCACTATGGAGAACAGTATGGAGGTTCCTTAAAAAACTAAAAATAGAACTGCCATATGACCCAGCAATCCCACTACTGGGCATACACCCTGGGAAAACCATAATTCCAAAAGAGTCACGTACCACAGTGTTCATTGCAGCTCTATTTACAATCGCCAGGACATGGAAGCAACCTAAGTGTCCATCAACAGATGAAAGGATAAAGAAGATGTGGCACATATACACAATGGAATACTACTCAGCCATAAAAAGAAACAAAATTGAGTTATTTGTAGTGAGGTGGATGGACCTAGAGTCTGTCATACAGAGTGAAGTAAGTCAGAAAGAGAAAAACAAATACCATATGCTAACACATATATATGGAATCTAAAAAAAAAAAAAAATGGTTCTGATGAACCTAGTGGCAGGACAGGAATAAAGATGAAGATGTAGAGAACAGACTTGAGGACACAGCAGGAGGGGGAAGGTAAGCTGGGACCAAGTGAGAGAGTAGCATAAACATACATACACTACCAAATGTAAAACAGAGAGCTAGTGAGAAGCAGCTGCATAGCACAGGGAGATCAGCTCGGTGCTTTGTGACCACCTAGAGGAGTGGGATAGGGAGGGTGGGAGGGAGGTGCAAGAGGGCGGGGATATGGGGATATACGTATATATATAGCTGATTCATTTTGTTATACAGCAGAAACTAACACACCATTGTGAAGCAATTATACTCCAATAAACATGTAAAAAAAAAAACCAAACAACAACTATTAGGTATAAAATATGCTACAAGGATATACTGTACAACATGGAGAATCTAGCCAGTATTTTATGATAACTGTAAATGGAGTATAACCTTTTAAAATTGTGAATCACTATATTGTACACTGTAATTCATATAATATTATACATCAACTATACTTCAATTTAAAAATAAAAATAATTTCACCTTTAAATAAAAAAAACCCTGTGTACCTTTTAACCAGAAAGTTCTGGAGATCTTCAACAAACAAGCCATGCATGACAGGCCATGACAACCCTTGTTTAACATGCTGCTTTGTTTGGTAACTCTTATTTATCCAGACGACATGTAGCTCTCAACTAGTTTAAACAGCCCTTCGGAGCTACCATGGTGACCTCCCCATAACTCACAAAGATCAAAGGCACAGTCCCAGGGAACAGACTCTTCCCAAGGGATGGAGGTGTCAAGGACCGACAATCTTCCTTGGCATATTTATTGCTGCTTGCAACGTATCAAAGTATTTTTAATCCATGATCTCATTTGCTTCTTATGATACGTATCAATACTTTTACTTGATGAAACTGAAACTAACTCTCTCAAATATTTATCAGTTCTTGCTTACTCAGGAATTGACGATTCAACGTAATTTTAGCCTTTTTCTGGCCTTCTCCTAGCTTTGGGGACATTTTACCCCAATTCTACCAGGGAGCAGGCAATAGTTTAGGAGAGAGAGAATGGGTCTTGAGTCTGGGAGGTGAAGTTACAGTTCAGCTCCATAATTCACCGGTGACCTTGCATTTAGCTTCCCTGAACCTCAGTCTCTTCATCTGTAACGAGGGTTAACATCCACACTGCAGGGCTGAAGGGAGATTCAATGTGACAACGTGAATAGTCTAGATAGTGGTTGCTCAAAATGTTACCCCTTGTGTCAAAAGTTGTTTTTTGAAGTAAGGTTCATTCAACAGAAATAAGAAACTAACAACCAATGTGAAATTTTAGGGTTATCAGAGAATTTTAATTATCTGCATGAATTGCTGGGTAATTGAGAATCGTCCATAATAAGTGGCTGCCTCAGAAATGCCCAGATTAGCAAGAGGATTTCTTTTTTCCTTTCATTTATCTGAGCTGGTAAAGAAATGCTGCCCTGTTATCTTATCCTTCAATCAGAGATCCCCCATT
This sequence comes from Phocoena sinus, assembly GCF_008692025.1. Lineage (NCBI taxonomy): Eukaryota > Metazoa > Chordata > Mammalia > Artiodactyla > Phocoenidae > Phocoena > Phocoena sinus. The sequence continues at coordinate 19,783,796 of NC_045764.1, forward strand.
AAAGTTCTGCATATAACTAAAATCCACAGAATTCTAAGTACTTTACAGGTGTGTCCTCGTCGGATTTCCACATTATGGCTGTATACACAAATGCAGGGTTTAGAAATGATTATTATTCCCTGCCGATGCCCAGAATGACTGGGAAACAAGTGTGTGCTTAGCCTCTGGCTGAAGAGAATTGCATTATGAACTATCTCTAAGTGGCCAAATTTCAAAGAATATGAAATATGATGGACTTCCCTGGTGGCGCAGTGGTTAAGAATCCGCCTGCCAATGCAGGGGACACGGGTTCGATCCCTGGTCTGGGAAGATCCCACATGCCACGGAGCAACTAAGCCCATGCACCACAACTGCTAAGCCTGCGCTCTAGAGCCCGCGAGCCACAACTACTGAGCCCACGTTCCGCAACTACAGAAGCCCGCACGCCTAGAGCCCGTGCTCCGCAACAAAAGAAGCCACCACAATGAGAAACCCGCGCACCACGACTAGAGAAAACCCCTCCGCAGCAATGAAGACCCAACGCAGCCAAAAATAAATAAAATTAAAAAGAAGAAAAGACATATGACAAAACGCACTTGGAGTGAATATACTGACCACTCCTTTCTGCCTTGTCTGACATTAGCCATTAACACTAAACCTCTCAAATTATTGTATGGGTGCCAGGGGGGTGGGTGAGCCGCAAAATTACAATGACACATCTTCATGATGCACCAGTGTCCTCAAGGAGAGTCCGTGAACCATCCAGAGATGCCTGAGTTCTTGTGTTTACTACTCTCTACACTGGAGAGTCCTCGGGGGAAAGGTTGAAGAGCACTTCTGAGGGTGAAGGAAAATGCCAATTTATGGAACACCCATCTGCCAAGGCCTGTGCCAGGTGTCTGCACACCATCACTTTGGTTAATTTCTTACTTAGTCATTCAACAATCATGGGAAGAAGAGGGAAGAACAGTCACAGACTTATTACTGTTTTGAGATACATTTTAACTGGGTTTTCAGAACCCAGCTCAGCATTTATATCACATCTTTGAGTCTCAGGCCCTAGGTGAGAAAAAAGCACCAGGAACTTGGTAGTGAAAACACACCAGCGGCAACCGCAGACATGAGAAAATTGGTTGGCACAGATACAGATGTGCTGGAGGGGTATGAATTCTTGTGGTTTACTTAAAAAGGTCAACTTTTGAATATAAACAAATGATCAAATTTACTAAAAAACACTCATAAACACCAATACATGATACATTTATAAATATATACACATACTTTTTTAACTCTTAGAGTTTAATTTCATTCCCTAACCCAGCTAGTCAGGAAATAAGTTTGCTCCCAACACGAATTCCAGCCACTTGTCTGCTCGACGGAATGTTGCCAGAGATGCACCTTCTCTAGCACAATGCTCCTTTCTTCTTCCCAGTCCACTCAGAATGGTCCTGTCCATGCTACTGTTAAGTGCTGTCCTCTGAATTATTCTCATCAACATGATAAGACCCTCTTACCTTAACTGGTTAAAAATAAAAGCTTCCCGAATCAAATCAGCCCACTGAGCCTGTTTCGTCTGTCCTTGGACCCCCACTCCTTTTACAAACGTCAACTCTATTTCTGTTGTCCTTGTTACTATTGTCATTTTACACCCATCGTGCCGGGCTGCCCTGAGACGCTCACAAATATGGTCAAATGCTCATCAGCAGTTAAAAAAAACTCTTAACAGGCCAGAAATACAAACTGAACATTCAGGAAAACGTGCCCATAAAATAATCATTTATTTTTCATGAAATTAACAGAACTGGGGTTTTGGCAAACCCCTAAAACCACTGTGAACACACACACATCTTCTTTCATTGACTCACAAAGGAGCTAAGGCCCTTGCTGTGTGCAGAAGATGCAAGAGGTGTTGGATGGGAATATTCAGGGTAAGCGGATAGCAGAGCATAGCGTCTACTGTGTACTTAGGAGACAGAGATGCTCCCAGGAGAACAGTCTTCAGTTTCTGTGACAAGCAACAAACTTCTGGCTCCAAAGATGTTTTGGCAAAACAACACCGTCTCCACCCGGGGCTGCTCATCTGCTATTAGGACCATGTATCGACTACAATCATAGGGGAAGAATGCCTAAAGCTAATTGTGAAAGATTTCCACTGCTTCGGGTTACGTTTACTTTAAAGATGTCTCTCGCTGAACTGCAGCCCCAAAGAGCAAAAGGCATTAGAGAATCAGCCCACCTTTGCTGAATTTCCCCATTGCCCTATCTCACCTTTGCATCCTGTCTTTCTTATTTCCTCTTTGAAAGCTGAATTCAGTAGTCACAGATGTAGAAAACAAATCTATGGTTAACCAAGGGGGAAAGGAAGGGGGAGGGATAAGTTGGGAGATGGGGATTGACATATCCACACTACTATATATAGGATAGATACCTAATAAGAACCTACTGTATAGTACAGGGAACTCTACTCAATACTCTGTAATGACCTATATGGGTCTATATGTAATGACCCCACTGTATTACCCCATCTGTAAGAATATTGTTCACAAAGGCACCACAAAGACGTAGGGATGTAGATCAGCAATGACCCTCCCTTCTGACCTCCGCACGGACCCCTTTTACCTCCTTCCCTGGACCCCAGCAGTAGCAGGCTTCTCTCCCTCGCTCATCACCTGCTTGTTGTCTGCCTGCTCCTTCAACAACGCCAGCCTTATGAAAGCCTGGACCGTAAGGCGCCTGCTGACAGCGCCTAAAATAGCGCCTGGCACGTCGGATTGGCAGATTGGCTCAAAAAGCACTGAATGCACTGACTTAGCTTCCGAGAAATGAAACGGAGCCCATGGCCTCACCTTTTCATGATGCATTCAACCAGCTTCATGCCACCTACTCTTGGTCTGGTTCAGTGTCAAAGGGCAATGCCCAGATAGATTCACTTCCGCTGGTTGGTTGTTTTCTGCATCATTCAACAAGTCAACATGATATAAAAAGATACGTGCAGGAGCTGTTCCTGTATCTATTCCCGATCGCTCCGTTCCCCTCTGCCTGCTCCAGATACACATTTATATTCGTTTCCTGTTTATCCATCCAGCATTTCTTTATGAAAATATTAGCAAATTCACCTATATATATTTCACAACCCAATCTTTCTTACATAAAGGTACCACACTGTCTACACTACTTTCCACCTGTTTCTTGTACTTGGCAATGTACCCGGACATCATCCTACATCAGAATGTAGATCTTCCTCACTCCCTTTTAACAACTGCACAGCATTCTACTGTACACATACACCATCCCTCAACTGCTCCCTGATGACTGATGGACACTGGGTGGCTTCTGACGTTTTGGTGTTAACACGCAAAGTTTCAGTGATAACCGTGTACACATGTCATTTCATTACATGAGCAGGTGTATGTACAGGGAAGATTCCCAGGCCAGGACTGCATATCTTTAATACTGATTCACACTGCCAGATTCCCCTCCTGTAGGTTGTTAAAAGATATTGTTAGGTGGCTATAAGGAGGTGGTGATGCCTTAAAAGTATGTGTGCAGCGTCGGTCACTAGAATTTTTCCCATTCTTGTCAAGGGGAACGCTAAACTAATTCTTCACTTTCATTAAATCCAGGCTCTTTTAAAATTTAAATCAATGCAGCATCTCCTGATGACGGTCGGTTCAGTTTTCCTATTCTACTTCTATCCGTCAATTCTCTAGGCTAACAGATTTTCCCTCTAGCAACTTATTAGAGGAAAACAGGCTTTCTAAAAAAGCCTAGTTAATATGGGGGGGAATTAAATTTTTATAAGTGTATTCAGGGGTTCTCAATCAGCAGCAAATTTTTTACTTCATCACAATATCCAAAATGACATGGAAAGAAAAACATAAATGAATATTTAAAATCTTTATTCATTCCACTTCAGGGGACTCCCCTCAAAACTAGTTTATATTCTCAGAGTTTTTAGTAATTCATGACTCTTTTTCACAGTGAGAACCTAAAATTAGAAAATGATGGCTATTTGCAGAATTAATGAAAAGGTCCTTTTCCCACTCCTTTTTGGTTTTTTTGTTTTTTTTTTTTTTGCAGTACGCGGGCCTCTCACTGTTGTGGCCTCTCCTGTTGCGGAGCACAGGCTCCAGACGCGCAGGCTCAGCGGCCATGGCTCACGGGCCCAGCCACTCCGCGGCATGTGGGATCTTCCCGGACCGGGGCACGAACCCGCGTCCCCTGCATCGGCAGGCGGACTCTCAACCACTGCACCACCAGGGAAGCCCTCCCACTCCTTTTAGAGACAGCATGAGGAAACAACGTACTTTCACATGAGAATCTCGGCTTTCAGGAAACTGACCCTCTAGCTTAGGATATTCATCATAGTCAAGGAGCACAACAGCAATAATCTGCTTTCGTACCAGCACGGTTTGCTAAATACAAGTACACTAGACTAAATTCGTTCCTTTGTTTGATATACGGTTGACCCTTGAACAACGTGGCAGCTGGGGTACCAGTCCTCCCGGAAGTTGAAAATCCAAGTATAATTTAGAGTGGCTCTTCCATATCCAGAGGTCTGCATCCCAAGGATCAACCATCCACAGATAAAACAACTGCAGATGACGTAGTACTATAGTATTTACTATTGAAAAAAAATCTGCGTAGAAGTGGACCCGCATGGCACAAACCCATGTTGTTCAAGGGTCAACTGTACTTTTGTACCATGCCGTCAACACACTTTAAAACCATTTGGCATGGACAGTACGATATCCTTTCCTGTGCTAGTGACTGTGAACTTCAATTCCGGGGACAGTCTGTTAACCTTAATCAGTAACTCATACTCCATCCACCAAAGACATGCACAAGAGTATTTTTAGCTGCTGTATTCATACTAGCCCCAAACTGGAAACAAACGTCCATCAAGTGTAGAATGTGTATCTAAATTTCATACAACCGAACACTACACAGCAACGGGGAAAAATGAACAGTTTATATACGCAACAACATGAATGAATCCCACAAAATGTAAGCATGATTCCATTCATGTGGAATTTAAATCAGGCAAAACAACTTTATGGCGACAGAGGTCAGAATGATTACCCTTGGGGAGGGGGACATTGTTCCAACTGGGAAAAGGGGACCAGGGACCTTCTAGGGTGATGCAAATGTCTTACATCTTGATCTAGGTGGTCATTACATGGGTTAAAATTTTTGAGGTTTGTGAACTTTACGCTATGTAAATTATACCTGAGCTGGTCAGCTAGCATCCTAACCAAGAAGTCCTTACTCGGGCTTCCCTGGTGGCGCAGTGGTTGAGAGTCCGCCTGCCGATGCAGGGGACACGGGTTTGTGCCCTGGTCTGGGAAGATCCCACATGCCACAGAGGCCCGTGAGCTATGCGGCCAAAATAAATAAATGCTCTTTTTAAAAAAAAAAAAAAAAAAAAGATTTATCTATTCTAGGAGTGCCTGTCATAGGAATGACAATATTTACTGAAGGATACTCTTATCAGAACTTACCTCTCTCACCCCCTCTAAATCAATTAGTCGCTGAGGCTAAGACAGAGGGAAGAACCCAGGAGGCACCCATGATGCTGGGGAACACCCAGCCCCGCAAGGGGAAGGTCAGGGTAAAGGGCGAGGAGTCATCCCACAGCCCTGATGGCCCTTTCCCAGCAGTGCCCCCCACTGCGTCCCTTCCCTCCTCCTCCCCCCCGTGCCAGGCTGGCCCAGAGGAGCAGAAGGGGTGAAGCCCCCTCCCCCTCCCGACTCCTGGGAACCTGCTGGAAGCCCACCTACTGCTTCTCTCCCCTAAACCAGCGTGGCCTGAGTCAGAGGTTCAGAATGAGGAAGCCCTTTATTACCACATACTACAGCCCTCAATTAGCTTTTCTCAGGAATAAAGTTAATATCTTGGTCTCTGTCTATCTGAACCCTCAGCCCAACTTCTCAACTGGTTCAGAGCTCAGGTGGGAAAGGCTGTGTTGTTAATGGGCCCGCACGCTTCACACACGGCCCCCGGGGGCCTGGGGCAGGAGTGGTGAGAAGGCAAAGAAGCTGGGAAGAGGCTTTACCAGGGCCCCTGCATGATGCAGAGAATGCGCCCATCACAGGGGCCTCTGGGGATGGAGCACCTGATATCCACCCATAGGCAGTCCCTGCATGACCTTTCCATTCTTTTGTTCTGGAACAATAGGTATTTCCTAGATAGGTAACCTGAGAGACCCAGCATTTAGTCTCCTTGAATAAAACACTAGAGCCTCAAGTAACAAAATGAAATCAGGGGAGGGCTTCCCTGGTGGCGCAGCGGTTGAGAGTCCGCCTGCCGATGCAGGGGAGGCGAGTTCGTGCCCCGGTCCGGGAAGATCCCACATGCCACAGAACGGCTGGGCCCGTGAGCCATGGCCGCCGAGCCTGCGTGTCCGGAGCCTGTGCTCCACAACGGGAGAGGCCACGACAGTGAGAGGCCCGCAAAAGAGTGTACCGCAAAAATAAATAAATAAATAAAATGAAATCAGGGAGAGGGATAAATTAGGAGTTTGGGATTAAGAGATACACACTACTATATATAAAATACATAAACAACAAGGACCCACTGTATAGCACAAGGAATTATATTCAATACCTTTTGATAACCTATAATGGAAAAGAATCTGAAAAATATGTTAGCATGTGTGTGTGTGTGTGTGTGTGTGTGTGTGTGTGTGTAATATATCACTTTGCTGTACACCTGAAACTAACACAACATTGTAAATCAGCTATACTTCAATTAAAAAAAAAAAACACGAAATCAAAAAGACTCTCAAAGTCCTCAGCTAGCTCTAAATGGCATTATGAACATTTACGGAACATACAAAATGCAAGCTTAAACCCAAACCTGCTGGGTTTAAAATGAACTGACTGCCTCTTTCTCTCTGGCAAGTGTACAATTTTTCTAACCACTGTCAATGCTCAGTCTGCCCAACCTACAGGTTGACCTACAGGTCAAGGCCAGTGTGAGGCGACCCCAAACTGCCTCAACTGATCCCGTAAACCAAATCATTTCCAAATTTCCATCTCATCCTGCTATAGAGCCACAGTTTATGTCTATAAACTTTGAATCCTCCCCCTCCAAGAAGGAAAGAGAAATGAACAAAATCAGAGCAGCTCCCTAAAGGTATTAAACATAAAGCAATGCACCTTAGAGATCATTCAGTTAGTCCTTCTCCCTCGTTCCTTGTATGAAGCAACTGTAGTGACATAAAGTAAATTCAGTATATGACCTGACCACACATGGGGAAACCAAACAGGAACTGGTATTAGAGGATATTAAAAAATTATTAATTGTGTTAGCTGTGATCATGTTATTTTAATTACATGGGGAAACTTCCTTCCTTCCTTCTTCCCTCCCTCCTTTCCTTCCTTCCTTCTTCCCTCCCTCCTTTCCTTCCTTCCTTCCTTCCTTCTTTCCTCCCTCCCTCCCTTCCTTCTTTCCTTTCTTCGCAGGATGGGATTAATACTTAATCCACACTAAGTATTATCGGGGTGGAATGTCAAGATACCTATTTTTGAAGTTGAGAGGTAACTGACATATAACATTGTGTAAATTTACCGTTACAACATGTTGCTTTATGTTGCTTTGATACACTTACATACTGCAGTATGAGTACACTGCAGTGTTAGCTAACACCTCCACTGCCTCACATAATTACCATTTCTTTCTTGTGGCGAGAACATTTACCATCTAGTCTCTTAGCAACTTTCAAGTACATAGTAGAGTATGTTAGCTAGAGTCACCATGCTGTGCATTAGATCCCCAGAACTTATTCATCTTCTAACTGCAAGTCTGTACCCTTTGATCAACATCTCCCCAACCTCCCCACCCCCCAGCCCCTGGTAACCACCTTTCTACTCTCTGCTTCTACAAGTTCAGCTTTTTTACATGTCACATATAAGTGATATCATACAGTATTTGTCTTTGTCTATCTGACTTATCTCTAGGTCCATCCATGTTTTTGCAAATGACAGGATTTCCTTTTTTCTCATGGCTGAATAATACTCCATTTTATCAATACCATATCTTCTTTATCCATTCATACGGTAATGGACGCTTAGCTTGTCTCCATGTCTTGGTTATTGTGATTAATGCTGCAATAAGATATCTTCAATTTACTTTAAAATATGTTAGCATTTTTCACAAATGGAGCGAGTTAAATAAGCGAATGAATGAATAGCTGTCTGACCCAAGGGACACACACCTTGTTAGTGGAGGAGCTGGGTAATAGCCAAGCATCCTTCCTCTATTGGTTTACAAGGGACCCTTTACAGTGTTTTATACTCTCAACACCAGAGCAGCTACTCAAGATGACCGCAGCCTTTCAGAGGCCCATTTGGGCTCCACCCACTCAGCTTTGGAAGGGCCCTGCACCGTCCAAATTAGTGTGGCAAACTGGGCTTGGATGAAAAGAGTAAGCTGCTAGATTGGGCTTCTTCTCAGATCCAAACGACCAAGGCATGGCCAAACAGTCATTGAACACTGGTCTGAGGAGACATCTGTTCCAAGTTTCTACAACCATATCAGTGTACCAAGAAACTAGAATCTCTCATCATGTAATAACATGACCTAACAGAATTAGGGTATATTCATACAGTAATAACCAGGAACTGCTTACTATGTACCAGGGACTATTCTAAGGGTTTGACAAGAACAATCTCAGTTAATCACTGCAACATCCAAAGAGGCTGTTGTCTCCATCATACAGAGGAAGGGACCAGAGCACAGAGAGTTTGAGAAAGTTACCACGACCACAGAGCCCTAAGGGACAGCATCACCCTTTAGGATGACTCTGCCGTACGTGCTCCTTGTGCCACACTCCATTTCCACATAGTCACAGCCGATGTTTTTCTCTGGGAGAAATGGTCCAGGGATACTTCTCATTTCTGTCCTTAAAAACAGTACAAAAGAATGAAAACAAAAGGTAAAAGAGAAAAAACAGAATCCGCCCCACAGGCCCAAACAAAATGTCCGATGTCAGAAAAATCTTTCACTTTGTTTTTCTCATGAAAAATTCAAACCTTCAAGTACCCGCCTAACTCTCTTCTCCAAACAAATCTGGACTAGAAAGGCAGGCAGCTCTGTGATTTCCCCTCTAGAGAACTACCTGAAGGCTCCCCACTGGACAGCAGAGACCCAGGCTGCCCACTGAGCCTCTCATCCCGATGTGATGGGCAGCTGCCAGTCATTCCCTTCAAGGGCTCTGAGTGAGTTTCTGCAGAAAAGTCTTCACACACACGCACACCAAAGAAAGGAGGATGCAGTCAACCTTCCAATACCTTCTCTAATGCTTCCAGTAGTGACAATGACTTTGAAAGAAACTTTACAGTTAAATTACATCTTTAATGTTGTGTCTTCAAAGCTAAAATGAGATACAAGACTAAAAAAATCAATTTGAAACAACTGATCCTAGAAAAGGTGAGGTGTCTTAGGATGAAATGGGGATACTGCCTGTTGGAATGGTCCCATTCCAGAACCCTTTCTCTACATTAATCCAACAGGAATAAGTTAAGGGTGTCTGGTGTAATCTTAGAAGAAGTCACAGAATTCTCAAAGGATGTCTTCAATTCTTTGAGGATTCTCAAAGATTTCTCAAAATACAGCACATGTAGCATCTGAAAGCACGGAGGGAAGGGCAGACTAAAAACCAGATCAACAAGAACCAAGAGTTCTAACTCCAAAGGGTTCAGTAATTATTGGCATGAACGTTTCTGCAAAGGGCCTTGATCACAAAAAGAAAAAGGATTTTTATCTTGGCTACCTTCCCTATTTGAAAAACCTGGGTTTCCTCAAAAATTAGTAGGCTGAATGAGGAAGGTAATAATTACGGCACAGAGGCCATATTTCCTATCTGCCATGGAAATGAACAGCGGTATCTACAAATAACAAGAGCCTCTCACACGGAACAGCTTCCTTTCACTAGCTGGGAACTTCTCATTCCTTCCCCCAATTTATCATTGTGAAAATTAGTATCTGACATTCACTAAATGCCAACAGCAGGCCTCTATCTGCTATTATGACTACATCATTTGTTCACCTCTGAGCTGACTTCCAAAACATGGTTAACTTCGGCCCAGAAAACAACCGTCAGGCAAGAAGATAAGGAAGGCAATTTGAAGTTATACTAACAATAAAAATAAATTAGTGATATAATTTTCAGCCATCGTCAAGGGCATGCTTTATGGTTTTTACATTAAAAAGACTGGGAACTCTTTTTCTTTTTTTTTTTTTTCTTTTTATGACTTCAGACAGTGCAGATGTGACGGTTATAATGGCTAAAGGCTAGTCAGGAAAAGACCTTGGGATAGTCTCCTGTCTAAAAATGTGTGTTGACATGACTAAAGCAATGAAACTTTGAAAACCCAAAGGCAAGTCTGTCAATTCTGCAGCCCAGTCGTGTGTCTTCCCTTTTCTCACCCATATTTTGGTGCTAAGTATCTCACAGTTGGGAATGGCAAGGCCAACATGGAAGCCAGCCAAATAACAAGAGACAGAAGGCCTAGGCCTGTCTTTCACCCCAAAGAAGCCACGACAAAAATGGCAGAACCGGGGGCTTCCCTGGTGGCGCAGTGGTTGACAGTCCACCTGCCGATGCAGGGGACACGGGTTTGTGCCCCGGTCCGGGAAGATCCCACATGCCGTGCAGCGGCTGGGCCCGTGAGCCATGGCCGCTGAACCTGCACGTCCGGAGCCTGTGCTCCGCAATGACAGAGGCCACAACAGTGAGAGGCCCGCGTACTGCAAAAAAAAAAAAAAAAAAAAAGGTAGAACCAAAGCTAATTCTAACTAAACTCTAGCCGTGCAGTATTTAAACCACTTCCAAGGTGGTTTCATTTCAGAACTCTCACATTAACTCAACTAGCATATTCTCTTCCTCAAAGTCGAAGAGACCAGGGAAATGGAGATTTCCACGGTCCTTCTCATGCCTGACTATATAAGCACAACCCATGGTTCATGCCTCCAGGAAGGCAATTACAATATTATATTGTAACCACTAATTTCTATGCTTGTCTGTCCCTTCCCCTCCATGACAGGGCCCTCAAAACACCAGCACACCATGTATTCATCTGTTTGACAGCAGCGCCTGGCTCTGACTGGACATCTGTCATCTCTGTTCCATAAATACTGAATAAATCTTTATAAACACAGAATCTCTGAGAAGACTTTCTGCTCAAAAATATCCTTCCAACTCAAGCCAGAATTTCACTATTAAAGGTTAATTTCTTTGGCTCTGTCTTCCAGAGTTTTTAAAGTAGATCTCTGTGAAGGGTGTCACTGTCTTCTCATCTGCTGTGAGCTAATATATAAACGGAATAAAAGAAAATGGCTCAAAGGGAAAGATTAAAGAGGAAAGAAACAGTGAGGAAGGGGTGGTGGAAAGAGTGAAGGAAATGAGAAGAAAAGAAAAGGTGGGAAGGAGGCAAAGACACACCCGCCTTCTTCACTTCTGCCTGGAATCCATCATCACAGCCTCCTTTCCTGGAAGAGCTGTGGACGTTCCTGGGTGTACTCACTCCTATTGTGCCTCTTCTTACAAACGAAATGGAGGAAACAGGTTTTCACGGTCCCCAAAATGCTCAACAGTGGTTGCAAGTTTCTTTTTGATTTTTTTCTCCTTTTTAGAAAAGACAGCAAAACAAAAGGAGAGAAGAACACTCCACACACCACCTTTCACGACCTCAAAGAGGAACATCATTAAGACTCTGGACGTGAAAACTCTGCCTGCAGGTCAATGTTCAAGGTTTGGGGTGACAACTAAAAACAGTGACCAGGAAAGGAAGGGCTTTGCAGATCCAACTGAAATAAAACATTAGGAGAATGAAGTTCCGCTTCTGTATAACGTTTACAAGAAATCAAAGTTTTAAGAAAAGCAAATTACTAGGAAAGACTACTTTAATAACTCCTTGAGCATATGGTTTAAATTTTATGGAGTTTTTGGTCCATTCTAATTCATTAATAACACCTGGAGAATTATTTCCTCTGCGCTTTTATGCCGTCAAAGAGATTGTCTTTTATAACTTTAAATGCAAATTGCAATTTTACATTTTTTCACCTTTCTGTGCAAGAAAATTCAATTTATACAATTTCCAATCTATTCTACGTTCTAGAGATTTTACTGAATCTGACTATTAGCAAGTGCTTCTCGGGTTATTTGAGGGTTTTAGTTTCCATCTTTGAGTACAGCGTAGAATAAAGAAAAGTAAGCTTAGATGAGAGAGGGGAAAAATAGAGTTTGCCATTTATCACATCAAATTAAACAAACCAAACCAAACAAACCAATGTATATCTATATATCCAAAAGGACTAAAATACAACAAGAGTATTAGGAGGGAAAAAAGGGGAACAGCTCTACTCTTTCATAATTACTACATATTTTAAAAGAGACTTTTATGAGGAGTTACAAGGAATAAACAAACCCCAGGCCAGGGAAGCCCCATCTCTGCCTTTCATCAGATTTAAAGAGAAGTTCCTGCTATAAAGTAAGACACGTCAAGCCACTAAATTCTTCTCCATTTTGTTTAGACAAACAAAGTCTCCTCAGCCTGCCTGGTACCAAAGATACAGCAGGAGAAAAGACGGAATTGCAGGCCCCTCTCAGGACTCGGGGACCGTCAGGTTCAAGTGCAAACCGCTCAGAACACAGCTCTGCAACTTGTTCATGCAACAGATGTTGACACCGACGATGCTAACAGAAGGAGGGAGGATGAACAGTAAGAGGAAAACTCCACAGCTGTCATCACAGCCGAACCCTCACATGCAGGCAAACAATACGATGCACATTTCAGGCGTATCAATTTCATCTCCACAGCGCACTGAATGGTGATAAAGCTTCCAGCAGATATAAAGGGATGTGCATTCACAAAATAATTGTAAAAACATGTGGCTCTTGCTGTCTGGCCTTCAATGAATAAATGCACCCACACACGAGCACCTTCAATCCACGTGAAACCACAGCAAACAACCGTTCTGGTCTCTGAGACACACGCAGTCTTTTTACCCACAGAAAGCACCTGTCATATAACTTCAAAAATGAGTTGCAGAAAAGAAAAACAATTTTAGCCTGTGCGATACAGAACAGTAAATAGTCCTCTGACAGTCAGGCACTGGGCTTGGGATAACAGCTCCTGGGAGATGTAGACAAGGGTGCCTGACATCTGTTCTACCCAGACAACAGTCTCCCACCCACGAGGGCTGCATGACTCCGTTTTAACAGCTGGGAGGGGAAGATGGGAAAGATTCCTGCACCAGAAGGCTGAGGTCTTGGGAAAATTCCAGGGAAAACCAAAATCCGATGCAAGTATTATGTCTTTCTAAAAAAAAATGGAAGTAACATAGTGCTGTTTGAGGATATGGTTTATACTCGGTGTCCAAAGGCAAGTCTCTTTATTTTTGGTTGTCTACCTGAAGTCAAAACTATTAACTGTATGGTAGAATGGGGCAAGGCAGGCAGGCTTCCTCTACGCTACGGAGAACAAAACCATCACATCTCTACCACGATGCCTCAAACTTCAGAAGTTATGGTGAGAATTTTAAACCTCAAGGTTAGTAATCCCTAGCACGACTCCAAAAATGTAGACCCACTACCCCTGGTAAGAGATCAGCAGTAGCGGACAAATTTCCTTACAATATTTAAGTCCCAGACCAGTGAAATGAATAGAAAGGAGGTTCCAGCAAACAGGAAGGTGACAAGGCAAAGATGTGTCCAGGAAGCCCTACTGATAGAATAGCCTGGGCTTAGAAATAGGGTTTTCTTAGAAGCTGAACATGCCATTTAAGAAAGGAACTGAATTAATGTCCTGGGGAGTTAAGCCTTTTCATCCTTCCAATTCAGAGAGGACAGAAGCCAAATATATAATTCCATCAGGGCAGAGGACAAATGAGGCCGTTACCTGATGTGAAGCAAAGGACCAGGGTTGGAGAAAAGAGGCCAAGAACTGCTCTGAATGAGGATTCTTCTCCAAGGCAGATCTGAGATCAGGGGTCCAAGGTGAAGAGGATGAGGACCAAGGCGCAAAGTGCAGGGCAATGACTTCCGCTGCCGGAATCACTCTATAAGCCTGGCTTGGAGCGGGGTATGCAGGAAGTGATCACAGCAGGCCTGATTTCTGTCCTTGGAAGGGGCTGCTTCCAAGGCTGGCCCTTGACGGGCACCTGAGAACTTGGATGTGCAAAGGGTTCCCACCATGCAAACTGCAGAGACTGGCTCCCCGTCCGACCCTGTTCATGTATCAGTGTGGTTCAGGCCTGAGTAGGACAAAAAGGTGAGGTAAGGGAGAATGTGCTCTCCACCTGATTACTAAGCTGGGACATTGGTGCTGGATGTCCCTGCCCTCAGACAGGGACGGACACCACTGGCTCTCCTGCTTCTCAGGCCTTCAGACTCGGCCTGGAATTATACCACCACCTCTCCCGGGCCTCCAGCTGCTGACTGCAAATCATGGGACTTCTCAGCCTCCATAATGACATGAGCCAATTCCTTATGATAAATTACCTATCTGTCTAACTGTCTATCCACCTATCTATGTATCTATCTATCTCCTTTTGGTTCTGTTTCTCTGCTGAACCCTGAATAATACAAGAATATTATTTAATAGGTTTGAGGCTATTGCAAGGAATTTTTTGACTTTTCAGTTATGGATGGAGATTTGCTAATTTACGTCCTTAAATTTTTGGAATCATTAAGCGATAACCTGTTAGGTGCTATTATCCCTAAAGCCACTGGTTAATTCAGGGCTAGTAATGAAGGCTCACAAGTAGTGGAAGAACAGCCTGGAACATAAAAGCCAGGACCCCAGCCTACTTCACAGCTTTCACTGGACCCAGCCCTGCTCCAGCCCCTGGTAACTACAGCAGTGGATAGCTACGGGGCACCCATCATCTGGCCTCTGTGCCAGGCCTTTCACACACATTATCACAAAACCTCAAACCCTGAAGGACTCTCCCATTTTACAGATGGGATTCGGAAAGGCAGAGCAATTTGTCAGAAGTCACAAGTCAAGCTGTGTCTGGTTCCAAACCCCACACACTCTATATCATCACTCTGTAGCCAACTACAATCTGAGAAACACTCCAACGGACTGGGTTTTGTTCAGAAGAAAAAAAAATTTAGGGCTGATTATTCAAGGTAAGACAACTACAGAAAAGCAAGAGAGCTTTTCCCTGTTGGCATATACAAAAACACTCAGTATCACCCTAGGCCTCTGGAAGTACTGAGAGCACCCTGAGAAGAACATACCCAGCCCAGGTGAGACTCCAAAGACTTAAGGAAAAGTCGCTGAAATTCAGGGCGCCAGCTGCCCCTACGGTGGGCGTCCACATAAGTGTCTCATTCCACTCGAGCTGAGGATAAAACTTTACTACGCCTGTGAACGTTTCCACGATGGGTGAAAAGGTTTACGGTGAACATCTGCTTTCCTTCTGGGAGTCTGGAATAGGGGCACAGCCAGGCAGAGGTGCCTACATGGTCAGCGCCAGTAAAAACCCAGGCTGCTGGGGTTTAACCTAGCTTCTCCAGGAGACACCATCTCACACAGAGGGTCACAACTTACTGCTGGGGAATTAAGCTCGTCCTGTGTGGCTCCACAGGGAAAGGACCCTTGGAAGCTCGCGCCTGGTCTCCCTGGACTTCGCCCCACATGCCTTTTCCTTTCGCTGATTTTGCTCTGTATCCTCTCACTGTAATAAATCACAGCCATGAGTAAGACGATCCGCTGAGTCCTGTGAGTTCTCCTAGCAAATCATCAAACCGTGGTGGTCTTGGGGACCCTAACCCAGGGGGCTTCACACCTATCTTGTGAGCGACCAACTAAGCCATGGTACCACAGATACTCAAGATCCAACCCTTTGCCGTGTGGACCAGTAACGCACGTCTCCCGTCCCACTGCACCAAGGAGGGATGATACTTCAAACTCAGAGGCACTCACAGATCCGCCCAAACTTGGACCGCAGGAAGCGTGGCATCCTGAAATGCTGGCCTAACAGACAGGTAGTCCTCCCATTGACACTGGGACTCTAAACACAACCATTCACCAGGTGAGGCTTGACCGCTCGTAGTACCCGGATGAAACGGAGCTGAGAGTCGGCCAGGAGCAGGGCCGCAAATGTGTTATCTGTTCTGCAGGTTCATCACTCTGCATGTTAGTCAGGGTTCTGCAGAGAAACAGAACCAGTAGGAGACACAGAGAGATACAGGAGGAGATTTATTATAGGAATTGTCACGCAGTTATGGAAGCTGAGAAGCCCCACAGCCGGCTGTCTGCCAGCTGAAGAACCAGGAAAGACAGAGGTGCGATTCAGTCTGAGTTCAAAGGCCCGAAAACCGGGAAACCAATGCGTGAAGTCCCAGAGTCTGAAGGCCCAAGAACCAGGAGCCCCAATGTCCCAGAGCAGGAGGAGATGGACGTCCAGCTCAAGAAGAGAGTGAATCTGCCCTTCCTCCGCCTTTTTGTTCTACGCAGGCCCTCGGGATTGGATGAGGCTCCTGCATGTTAGGGAAGGCTCTCTGTTATGCAGTGCACTGATTCAAATGTTAATCTCCTCCGGAAACACCCTCACAAACTCACCCAGAAATAATGTTTCACCAGTTATCTGGGCATCCCTTAGCCCAGCCAAAACATATTACTGCCAAAAACGCTCTGAACCCATGGCTTTGTTTTTCCTTCGTTTTTGTGGGCTTTATTCCGTGAACATACAACAAGTGCCCACTTCTTGGAGAACCACATGTAAGGCATTTTGGGGAGAAACTAACAATAAGGTCCTGTTCCCCTTCAAAGCACGTGAACCCTGAATAAGTGTTCCAAAATTCCACGAGTTGGAACTACCAGATTCTGCTTCCCTTGGCCCAATTTCATCCTTCTTTTGTTGACTGAATCATCAAGGAAAATTGAGGAAGAGAACCATAAGAAAACCTAGACTATTTTGTTTGAAAAAGCAAATATAAAAAATATCAAACCCTTCAATCTGAGAAAGGGGCAAAAAAAAAAGAATACCATGCAACCTGGAACAGGAAATGAGGGCAGAAAGAAGAATACCAATCGTTGGTAATCAAATCCTGTGGTCTGCAAAAGGGCACTCTGTAGTGATGAGAATAAGCAGCAAATCTCCGGGAAAGCGTGAGGCATCAAAGTAGCTGAGGCTAGGAAAGGTATTCAGCTGGGAGACCAGGGGATCTCCATGCCCCTCTCGTCTCTAAGAGGAGAACAGCACAAAGAGGGTAATTCTGAGGCTGGCTGAGATGAAACCTGACCGAGCACCTGGTGTGTGGTCTGTGGGTTTCTCCCTGGTGATATGATGTCATCTGTGCCCCACCCATTCCCCGCCCCCTCCCCAATGCCCAGAATGCATCTGGGCACAGTCAGTGGTTCTTTTCAGTTATCCAGTGAGACTTCAGGGATCGTTCAGTGGCTACATAGCATCTGGATTTACTTTAATTGAGTGGGCTTCACACAAGACTCTCTCCAAGGGTCTCCCCTTGCTGTGCAGGCTCTCCCAATTACTAATGTATCTCCATCCTGGGAGAAGATGGCTGGAATCTGGGCTTCAATGGCTGCCAAGCTCCCCCAATGACAGCAGAGCACAGGTGACAAGGAAGCCATGGGGCTGGACGACAGGGAGTCTTCAGGGAGGGAGCAATCCCAACAGCTCCAGCAGCACAGGTTAAGTGCTGGCACCTGACACCATCCATCCGTTCATTCATTCATTCATTCATTCCCACTTTGGAGGGAAAGTAAAAGACTTCAAACCTGGCCCCAGCCCCCCAGTCGGACCTGCCACAGACCCAAGAACACTGAGACAGCAGACGAATGAACCCCGGAATCACCCCCAGCACTGTCTGCAAACGACCGTGGGCTGACGGAAAAGGCTTCAGAGTCACAGCCTCACACGGTTGGGAAAACTCTAGAGCTGTCTCCCCCCGCCAACAGGGGCAAGTTCCAGTCGGTCTCTGTGGGCCCAACAGCTCCCCACAGCCCACTGTCACCAAAGGGGAAGAACTGCCCCCGGTCGCTGGGAGCAGCATTACCCCCTGTCCTCAAAGAGCCTGCAGAATCTGGAAACCAGCCTTCCTCAGATTCACCCCAAATCCTTCTTCCTAATGCAGAATGCCAGGCCCAAAGGGTTCCCACAGCCAGCTGTGCTCAAGGAGATGTGCTGAGCCTTCTCAGGTCATCTTTTCCCAGGTGTGACCTGACTCTCCAGCCCCCAACTCGTGGCTGAAAAGAAAGTCACAGTTGGGGGTCATACAATGTCAGGAAAAAACAGTGGAGAGCTGCAAGAGGCTGCAGAGAACATCTCCGAATCCTCACTGAAGGCGAGGGAGTCGTAAATCTTCTTTTTTTGTGTGTGTGTGGTACGCGGGCCTCTCACTGTTGTGGCCTCTCCCGTTGCGGAGCACAGGCTCCGGACGCGCAGGCTCAGCAGCCACGGCTCACGGGCCCAGCCGCTCCGCGGCATGTGGGATCTTCCCGGACCGGGGCACGAACCCGCGTCCCCTGCTTCGGCAGGCAGACTCTCAACCGCTGCGCCACCAGGGAAGGCCCTTTTTTTTTTTTTATTGAAGTAGAGTTGATTTACAATGCTGTGCCAGTCTCTGCTGTCCTACAGCTTAAAATGTAAATATAGAAAAGATGCGTAAGAGCCATCAGTCCTAGCTTTCCTAAGCAATCCCTTCGGGGAAGCAGAAAATCAGGCGAAAAGTTAGGTGTGGTCATGCAGGCAAGACGAGAGGCCTGCAAAGCAGGGACATCTCTCCACGTCCCTGCCCTAGGGGGAGAGAGAAACACATTCCACCCACTGGCCCCCTGGCTACTCCCCACCAGCCAGGCTGGCTCTCTGAAGAGTTACACCGGCTTTTCTTGAGTATTGGTGAATCTTTTAAGCAAATTATTCCTTGTGGAGATGGGGACCATCTATCACCTCTTGGTGCTGTGTGATTAACCGGTTCCCTTGGGGGTGTCTGAGGATTGGTCCTGCACCCCACTCAGTACCTGAGTCCCAGGTCTCTACATTATCTCCTTTCATCCCAGTGACTGAAGGATCCCAGCCTCGGATTCACTCGGACCCGACTGCAAGCCCAGCTCCCTCCCATTCGGTAAGCAACCAGCTAAGAGCTGCTCCCGGTGTCCATACCGTATGCTAACATATATATATGGAATCTAAGAAAAAAAAAATGTCATGAAGAACCTAGGGGTAAGACGGGAATAAAGACACAGACCTACTAGAGAATGGACTTGAGGATATGGGGAGGGGGAAGGGTAAGCTGGGACGAAGTGAGAGGCATGGACATATATACACTGCCAAACATAAAATAGATAGCTAGTGGGAAGCAGCCCCATAGCACAGGGAGATCAGCTATGTGGTTTGTGACCACCTAGAGGGGTGGGATAGGGAGGGTGGGAGGGAGGGAGACGCAAGAGGGAAGAGATATGGGAACATATGTATATGTATAACTGATTCACTTTGTTATAAAGCAGAAACTAAGACACCATTGTAAAGCAATTATACTCCAATAAAGATGTTTAAAAAAAAAAAAAAAAAACCCAGGGATGACAGCACAGTTGTGAAAAACAGCTCGGGGGGCTCTAAGCGGCATATTGAGGTGATGCGTGTTTGATCAACTTTCCCACAAAACTCCCTTTACCATTTTGGTTTATTGTTTTCATTTGTTCTTCCTTTCTCTACTACAGTAATAAGACACCGAGACCAAGGTGGAGGGAATATCCATTTCAGTAAATGAGAAGATGAGACCAAGCTCCTGATTTGTTATGCACAAGCCCCTAAAAGCATTTAAAAATATGAATCACACAGACACAAAAGCTCCAAGACTGCAAAGCTCCAGAGGGAAGCAAGAGAGAAATCCAACACTCAAGACACGTGGGTTCTGGCTCCAGCTCTGCCCCTGGGGAGGCCTGTGGTAGTTACAGCCTGAGCAGCTCTTCGACCACCGTTTCTTCATCTGCAAAGCCAGCATTCCCAGACTACTGCACTTGGCCCGCAAGTAGGACCAGGCAAAGTCGTGTAATTAATTCAAATGACTTGGGGTGAAGGCTAATTTGATTTAGTGAAGCTCTCGATATTCTAAAGCAATCTGATCCCTTTCGTTCATCAGAAGCAAAACCTCAGGGCTGAGGGGTGCTGCCCCACCCACCCCCACCCCCCACCCTCCCCACCCCCCACCCTCCCCACCCCACCCCCCCACCCCCATCACACTGACATCAACCCTCCTGCCAGCAGGGCTAACTGCCCCACAACGCCTGGTTCTCTTACAGAGCCGATAGCTGCCCTGGGGGCCACATTTATCACTTCGCTTTGCCAAGCAAGCCCTCTCTCTGTGGGGAGTACCAAGGTCAACATGAGGTTCATCCTCTCCAAATGCTCACAAATTCGAAAAGAGGCTGATCTGAAGTGATAAGAGTTGGGTTTTTTTTCGTATGGTAATTGTATATTTAAAAATTTTTTAACATCTTTATTGGAGTATAATTGCTTTACAATGGTGTGTTAGTTTCTGCTTTATAACAAAGTGAATCAGTTATACATATGTTCCCATATCTCTTCCCTCTTGCGTCTCCCTCCCTCCCACCCTCCACATCCCACCCCTCCAGGTGGTCACAAAGCACCGAGCTGATCTCCCTGTGCTATGCGGCTGCTTCCCACTAGCTATCTATTTTACGTTTGGTAGTGTATATATGTCCATGCCACTCTCTCGCTTTGTCACAGCTTACCCTTCCCCTCCCCATATCCTCAAGTCCATGCTCAAAAAAAAAAAAAAAAAGGTCATGAAGTACCTAGGGGTACGACGGGGTTAAGGGGTTTTGACGATTATCCTGGCTGCTGACTTGTGTCCGAGAGAAAAGGGCAAGAGAGAGAAGGGACGTGTGTGTGTCTTCATCACTGTGGCTGGCGGTTAAAATGAGGCAAGTCAGAGGCTGCTAAGAGTCAGAGGAGAAAGCAAGCAAGCAAGACAGAAGGCGGGAGACAAAACGAAAGTAGGTGACCCACGACCACTTAAGGGACCCCCGCACTGGGGGCGGTGAGCTGTTGCTCTGGGAACTGCCTGCCCTTGGTCCAGGTGGCCCACGGGCCACCAAACCAGTAAATTAAATCCAGTGAATGCAAACAGTCGTGCACACACAGCCCAGGGACTTGCCAGAAGGGAAAGCTCAGGAGACTTCCAGCTGCAGACACAACTTCCTCTGCCCTTGTGTTCCAGGTGCACCCGTGTGGTCACCTTCCTGAGACCTGAACTTGGTGCCGACAGTTTGCCAGCCCCTGTGCTAAGTGCCGGGCACACCGGGATGGATGTGTCGAGTTACAGGTGTCAGGAGAGAGACAGCAGGGCTGAGAACAGCCACTGTGACACTGGGTGGCCAGGAAAGAGTGCTCCGAGGAGGTGACATTGCAACTGCGTGAGGGCAGCCAGCGAGGCCAAGAGAGGGGTGGGGGGAGGAGGAGACAGAAAAGAGGGAAGAGTGAGTCCAAGGCCCAGAGCTGGGGAAGCGCCCGGGTGCCGGAAGTCCGGGGCTGCAGGGGCTGGTGAGGGACGCATAACTGCAAGAATGAGAGGGGGGCTGGGGAAGGGGCAGAGGCCCCACATCGGAACCCCTGGGCCAAGGTAAGGAGGTTGGGTTGTGTTCTATACGCGGTGGGAAGCAGATGGAAGCTTTGGAACAGGACGTGCCTTGATCAACTGCTGTCTTCCAGGACGGTGATGATGCTCCCGTGGAGGAGGTGACATCGAAGAAAGACAAAACAAGGGACTTCCCTGGTGGTCCAGTGGCTAAGACTCCGTGCTCCCAGTGCAGGGGGCCCGGGTTCAATCCCTGGTCAGGGAACTAGATCCCAGATGCCGCAACTAAGAGCCTGCATGCCACAACTAAAGATTCTGCATGCTGCAACTAAGACCCAATGCAGCCAAATAAAATATAAATAAATAAATATTTTTTAAATGGAATAATTAAAAGAAGAAGAAGGACAAGACAAAAGTGGGGGAAGCATTGGGAAGTTACTGCCCCTGCCCAGGAGAGAGAGGACAGTGCCTGGGATTCAGGCTGCGGAAACAGAGATGGGGAGGAACAGACAGCTCTGAGGGATGACACGGGGCAGAATTCTGAAAGTGGAATAAGAAGCTTCAGTGACAAAGAACGGTGAGGTCCAGGTCTTTAGCGAGTGTTTACTTGCAACGACCTAAAATCCCTCAGTCCAATTCCCAAATCAGGAGCCCAGGTGAGACGGCTCCCAGGAGCCAGCAAGGATGCTCAACAGGTTGGACAGAGCCCAGCACCTTCCTGCCAAGAAAGCGTGAGTTCTGTAAAGCTAGGAGCGTCCTGCTAGCCCTGTGACAGCTCCCAGAGAGGAAAATAAGTGAAACCGAATGAAGGAAGGGGAAGGGCCTCCAAGGCTGCCGGACAAGGAGAGCCCAGGCTGGCTCTCCCTCACCTCCCAGCTCTGCCTTCCACCCCGCAGTGTCCTGCCCTCGGCCCCACAGGACAGCTCAGCAAGTGGTACTGTAGTAGGGAAGAACAAACCTGACGCCACATTAGATCCGTTTCTTTCACTTTAACCTTTGTATTCTATTGCTTTCGCTTAGAGTTAAGGATGCTGTCTATAGCCTATTCTCAAGGCTTTGACCTTTAAGAGTGTAACACTTTTCCATTCCTATAGAATTAAAAAATTGCAGAGCAGAGAATAACATTTGTTTTGTCGGACGTTTACAGGAACAACGTGACCTGACCTACCTGGACCGAAGACTCCTGGATCAAGAAGTCTGCAACAACGAACCACGCCCCTCCCTCACCTTGCCTTTAAAAATGCTTTGTTGAAAGCCTGCGGGGAGTTCAGGGTTTCTCGGGGCATGAGCCACCTGTCTCCTTGTGTGGACCTGCAGTAAACCTTTCTCCACTCCAAACTGTGACGTTTCAGTACTGTTTGGCCTCACTGTGCGTCGGGCGCATGAACTTGGATTCGGTAACAGCATGACCCCGGCTTCCATGGGTGACAGTCAGAAGAGCAGAGAGCAAAAGAGAGAGGTCAGGGTATCACTTACCTGCCCCCTCCATGCTTCGGTCTGGGGTTCCAGCAATGGCCTTCTCCCCACAACCATGGTTCCCTCTGGCATCCATCCTCCAGGGCTCGTGGCCTCCTCTCTTTGCCCTTTTGCCAGGGGAGGGGGGAAGGGCACTAGACCTCGGGTGCCCAAATCTGTTGCTGATTCCCTCCCCCGCCCACTTCGGTCACGAGCCCTTCCATTAAAGTCTCCTCACTGGAAGCATCTAGAGTGGGTCCCCTTCCTGCTGGGATCCCATCTGAAACATGAGGGATGCCCAGGTGCCTGGAAAACCCTCTAAACCAGAAACACAGCAGCCCATCGAGCACGGGGACGTGCCTTCCCGGTATCCGGGGTTGACTCCCCATCCAGTCCAACTATTCCAAAGCGCAAAGATGTCTCATTAAAGAGGAGTTGCCGCAGTACTCAAACTAACAGCTTCTCACGCCTAGTGTGCTAAAGAGGAAATTGTAAAGGAATAGCAGGGTCGGCTAAAGTTAGCTAAAGTTAAAGAGCTGACACATACCTGGCATGGCCTGGGCCCCAGTACAATCACAGCGAGCCTGGATTCTTTAATAGCAGGAGAAGAATTTTCTAGTTATTATTTCCAATTCTTCCACCAACACATTCAAGAATATAATTCTTAATGCCGGATTTTATAGTCTTCTTGTCATCCTACACAATTCGGGACAACTGATACATGACATTTGCTTATTTGGGAGGAATCCTACCTTAATCTTGCCATGTATTCACTTGTTTAACAAATCCTTATCAATATTTGTTGATACTGGCAGGCACTGGGCCAACCTCAGAGAGAAATGCAAGGTACAGTCCTTCGCCCTCAAGGAGATGAGAATCTAGTTTTGAGGAATGAGATAAAGAAACACACAATTAGGGCTTCCCTGGTGGTTGAGAGTCTGCCTGCCAATGTAGGGGACACGGGTTCGTGCCCCGGTCCAGGAGGATCCCACATGCCGCGGAGCGGCTGGGCCCGTGAGCCGTGGCCGCTGAGCCTGCGCGTCCGGAGCCTGTGCTCCGCAGCGGGAGAGGCCACAGCAGTGAGAGGCCCGTGTACCGCAAAAAAAAAAAAACAACGAAACACACAATTAAATGCAAGGCAATAAGAGGAGCCGAGAGCTCAGTAGGCAGCTGGGGGAAACTTTAGGAGGGGCGTGTCTTATCTAGCATGGAGGAGAGGACAGGGAAGGTTTCCGGATGAAATGAAATCTAAGCAGAGGCCAAGAGATGGGCAGTAGCCAGCCCGAGAGAGAGGATGGGGGTGGTCAGGTTGGACCCACATGTGTAAAGCGGAAGAGGAAACATGACACGGCTCTAGGCGTTCAGAGCGGCTGAAGCAAAGTGTGAGCAGGACAGAGGCGAGCAGGCTGGGGGTGTGGGTGACACCTTGTGAACGGCCTCATCCGGAGGGAAACCATACAGTTTATCAGCCAAACCGGGACACATGTGCGCTGGGAAGGCCCACCTAAGCTGGGACTGTCCCAGACACGGGGTCACTCCACTTACCACGACACGTGAGGCAGTGCACACTTCACACGGACAAGTGCCTGATGGGGTCTGAGCAGAGAAGTAACACGAGCAGATCTGTGCTTTAGGAGGATCACTGTGGGCCCCTCGTGGACAACAAGCTCGAGAAAAGCTGACAGTGAAGACGGTGAAGGCGGTGAAGGTGCTGCTGGAGAATTTCAGGAAGGAGATGGCCAGGGCTCACTGCATGGGGGTGGGGGCGGGATGGTCACTGTTCACAGAGGAATGCAAGACATTTACACTGAAATTTATGATGTGGGAGAGGGATCAGAAGTGGGCGTTGGCAGGAGAGACGCAAGGTAGAGGAAGGAGCCCAACTGGTAACTGGATGTCTGGCTGGGGCAAAGAGCGGAGGATACTGGGGCCACTGGAAACCAGGGGACTCAGGTGGGGAGCGAGGCCAGGTTCACTCGAGATGTGTTGGGCTTGATTATTCAGGGAGCCGCTGGATACAGGGGTCAGGGCTCTGGAATGTGATGATCCAAGTGCCCCTGGAATGGGCAGCCGTGACCTTCGGGAGAAAAGTCTCCATGGAGGCTTCGGGTGTACAGGCTGCAGTGAGCTGGAGAAGTGAGGGGACCAAGAAGCAAACTGGGCGAGATATTTGGTCCTGGAGAGTGTACTGTGTCGCGGGCTGGGGGACATCAAATAAGAGGGATCAAGACTTGAAGCAGGAAGCTACCAGGCGTACTTGAATAGAGCAAATGTCATCACCTGGATGTTGGCAAAAGGCCTCCTTAAGTCCAAATACACACCATTCAGGATCTTTTTTATTTTGGTTCCACAAAAAACGAACCCTAAAATAACCAAATTAGTCAGGATACAACATCTCTGTCTGTCTGAACGAACCTTGAGGGAAATGTTTCTTATGCTTAAGTCTGAGACACTCAAGTTATCATTTCAAGCTGGCAATCTGATGGGAGAGAAGAAGATGAAATTTCTGTCACTGATGCTTCCAGACAAACAGAGGTGCTGGGTACCTGGTATTCCTCAGTATCTCACTCAGCAGCCAGAGGCAACAATTTACTTGTCACAGGGTAGGATTTAAGGGGCCTCTCTTTTTGATACAGTTAACTAGTCACTCTTATCATATTAGATGAGGTCCATGGAGAGTGGAAGATGAAATCTCTCTCACGTGCCTAGAAGTAAACGGAAGGGGCATAAAAATCCCCCTCCTTCCTCTGTTTTTCTGGACCATAAAACAACATCCTTGCTTTCTAGATCTCAACACATACTCCATGGACATAAGCAATCCCCTCAAAAGTAATACATTATAACCACTATATATTACCCCCATATTTCCTAAAGAGAGCTCAGAGTGGTGAAACAGTTCCATAAGCCAGATCATTATTTTCCATTTATCTGTAAGGTCTTTTCTTCTTTGGAAACTCCAAGATTCTCTCTTCCATTTTGGCTGGGTGTTCCCATGGCATGCTGGCACCTGAAACACAGCAGTTATTCACATCCAAGGAATCGCGTCCCCTTTAATACCTGTTATTATGTGGTCATGCCTGTGGATTTGGGGCACCTTCAGTCAGAGCTAGTGAGTGATCTTTTGATCATTGTGTAATTATCTCATTACCAACACGGGCTGAAAACCAAGAATAACCAGAGAAAGATAAGATCGCCTTCTTTAACCCTCCTGTTACACAACTAAAATATCCTTACTAAAGGTTCATCCTCAACAGATTTATCTCCTCCTCAGTATCTGTTAGGGCTTGAAACCAAGGGGGAATTTTCATATGGTTTAACTACCAAATATCACTGAGAAATCGTTCTGAATGCCTGGCTTCAATAGAATAAAATAAAGCCGCTGGGGCATGACTACGAACTATCAAAAAGTACCCAGGCAGCAACTTCCCTGGTGGCGCAGTGGTTAAGAATCCACCTGCCAATGCAGGGGACATGGGTTCGAGCCCTGGTCCGGGAAGGTCCCACATGCCATGGAGCAACTAAGCCCATGTGCCACAACTACTGAGCCTGCGAGCCACAACTACTGGGCCCACATGCCACAACTACTGAAGCCCGCAAGCCTAGAGCCCGTGCTCCACAACAAGAGTAGACACCGCAACGAGAAGCCCGCGCACCATGATGAAGAGTAGCCCCTGGTCGCCACAACTAGAGAAAGCCCGTGCACAGCAACGAAGACCCAACGCAGCCTAAAATAAATAAATAAATAAATTTGTTATTTTTTTTAAAGTGCCCGGGCAAAATGGCCTGACGTAAACAGTGGACAGTGAACTAAGGCACAAATCAAACAGACTGAAGGCAATGGCTGGGACGTGGGAACTGGCTGTACATGGTTATAATGTGGGCTAGGAACACCGGGTCTTAAGCTCCCTGGGATTCTGATGGCAAGCACAGAGGGCACAGCTCTGCCCACAAAGCCTCTGGCCCTTAGAATCAGTAGTATAAGCGAGATGCTTTATCAATAGGATTTCACTCCTCTCATTAGGCTCACAGAGCAAAGCCCAGGCTGATGCAAGCTGGAGAGAAAGTTCTTCCTTGGATATGAAAGTGGGAAGCAGACGAGGCTCAACCACCTGGAGCCCACACCTGCCTGGTCTTGGAATTCCTTACCCAGAGGCACAGGCTGGGGCTCAGGGCCATGATGATGGTCAGGGCCTCCTGCCTCCCCCAGAGGCCCAAGGCTGGAGATGATGCAGAAAACCTGCAGGGCCCTGAGGAGGCAGTTCCAACCAGAAAGAGGGACTTCTCCAGGCCTGGGGGAAAGCAGTGTGTTAATCTTTTTACATGGAGGGGCTGCAAGCCCCTGCAGCAAGACGCTACAGTGATGTATAAGGGGTCCGTCTGCACCCTGCGACCCCCCTCCTCATCTGATGGCCAGAGCACCAAACTCCTCTGTTGGCCCAGATACCAAAGTGAGCCCACAGAAAAGATGGCAGCCCCCTGGAAATGCAAGAAAATACATCTGACACTTTATTTTATAGGTGGCAGGTTAGAGACTTGACATCGTCTGTAACAGCCCTGATAGAATCCAACTGGTTTTCTCCTGAAATATTCAGTCTTCCTAGATTCCATGACAACCCTTTGCAAGAGAGAGACTGTTAGAAACACCCAGAAACTTCAAGCCATCTGGCTACTGCATTTTTCTGGATAACTCCCCAAAAAAGAATATATTGGACCAAGATTTCCACCCAGAATTCCCAAAGGGTGAATTAAATGAGGAAGCCTCAATTACCTCAAAATCTTACTAATCCAGAAAATACATTGCCAGTAAGGTCTTGTTGGAGCTGTAAAAACAAATATTATAATTTGTCGAACAATAAAACAAATTATATAATGTTCATTTGCCCGGAGTGGCCCATCAGTGTAAAATATTAAAAAGGCTATTATATCATCCCTCTGTTACATCTATCAAAAGTGTTATTTGGGGGACTTCCCTGGTGGCGCAACGGTTAAGAATCTGCCTGCCAATGCAGGGGACACGGGTTCGAGGCCTGGTCCGGGAAGATCCCATGTGCCACGGAGCAACTAAGCCTGTGAGCCACAACTACTGAGCCTGCGCTCTAGAGCCCTCAAGCCACAACTACTGAGCCCGCGTGCC
The DNA here is from genome assembly GCF_008692025.1 of Phocoena sinus. Classification (NCBI taxonomy): domain Eukaryota; kingdom Metazoa; phylum Chordata; class Mammalia; order Artiodactyla; family Phocoenidae; genus Phocoena; species Phocoena sinus. The sequence goes on from NC_045764.1 coordinate 19,811,941, forward strand.
ACAACTACTGAAGCCCGAACGCCTAGAGCCTGAGCTCCGTAACAAGAGAAGCCACCACAGTGAGAAGCCCGCAACAAAGAGTAACCCCGCTCACTGCAACTAGAGAAAGCCCGTGCGCATCAACGAAGACCCAACACAGCCAAAAAAAATAAAATAAAAATAAATAAATTTATTTTTTTAAGTGTTATTTTTTTAAAGTATTGTGTCCAATTTTTCATTGCTTACTAAAGAAATTTTTAAACTCAATTAAGTTAGTTAGTTTACTAAAGTCAGTAAGAAAGTAGGATCCATCAAGAGTCATGCTCCAGGTGAAACAGTTGTGGTGGTCATGACTTAAGTACGAAAGAAAACCTTATTTTTTAAAAACCCAATATATAAAATAAAACCCTAGGAAGCTGAAAATGGTTTTTCCAATACTAATACTTTCTACAATCTAGAAATAACAGAAACTCTTTTTGCTTTTGGGTGTCACATGTGTGCGTGTGTTTTCTCTTTGGATCTAAGGCTGAATCACTCTGTGGCTTCATTTAGAATAACTGAGGCCCAATGAGGACTGGTTACTTGTTCCCAGTGCTTTATGCCCCAGGAAAACCATGGGTCTGACTCATTTCTAATGTGTGCCCTGTGTTTCGTTAATAAAGGCTGTGGAAAAGTCAGGAAACAGAACTTGGCTCTCGCGTGGATTTTCCTTGGTTTTTTTCACAGTAACTTAGAAAATGTCACCACCCAAAATCAGTGGGTGTCAGGGAAACCCCCTTCCATTCTTGGAATCTCTAGTAAGTGCTGCAGGGTAGCAAACCTACCTCCTTGGGATTAGTTCTCTCAATTTTGCCTACTCATTTAAAAAAAAATTTTAAATATGGGAGGTGGGGGGTAAATATTGATGAGATTATACGTGCCAAGTTTTGAGGAAAATCATTAACGCTTATGAAATCTCCTGTCCCTGGGGTTTTAAAAAGCAGGATGGATTTCCATTTATTTGAGACACGAGGTTTGAAATGGATGACCTCCCAGGGACCTTTTTAAATTTTCAGTCAAAAATAAAGAAGTCCATTCACTGAGGAAAGGCAAGCAGAAAAGAAGCAGGCAGCTGTTCTAAAGTTTCCTCTGCCCGATGCCCTAACCACAGCACAGCCTCAGCTGAGGTCCTTCTTGTACAGTAAACCTGTGGACATCTCCCAGCATGGAGAGACCATCCTTCTCCACCTCCCACTCAGGTCGGGGTCGGAAACTCCTGGACAAACACAGTAATTGGGACCTTCGTCCAAATGAACATCAAGGGTTTTCTTGTAATACCCTGATTATCTTTTAAATAAAAGTTTCATTTTGAACTTTCAAAATGGCCAAAAAAATTTTTTGTTTTATGATCACTGGCAAGAATGTGATAAGATGGATACGCTCAAACAATACTAGTAGGAATGTAAATTAGTAAAAAATCCTTCTGAGAGCCATTATGGCATCATGTAAGCCCTTACGACAAATATCTATCTTTTAACTTAATTCCCCATCTCAGAACCTATCACGAGACCCATGTTTACTGAAGCATGATTCACAGTTCCCAAGATATGGACACAACCTAAGTGTCAGTCAACAGATGGATGGATAAAGATGTGGTTCATATACACAATGGACTATTACTCAGCGATGAGAAAGAAGGAAATCCTGCCATCTGTGACGACATGGATAGACCCTGAGGGCATTATCCTAGGTGAGAGAAGTCAGATAGATGCTGTGTGGTATCACTTATAAGTAGAATCTAAAGAAAAGTCAGACTCATAGAAACAAACAGAGGGTAGAAAAGTGGTTGCCAGGGGTTGGGCGTTGGGGAGAATAGGAAGAGGCTGGTAAAAGGGTACAAACTTTCAGCTATAAAATGAGTAAGTTCTGAGGCTCTAATGTAAAACATGGTGACTACAGCTGACAACACCGTATTATATAACTGAAATGTGCTGAGAGAGTAAAACTTAAATGTTCTCACACACGCACACACAGGTAAATTTGTGAAGTGACGGGTGTATTAATTAACTAGATGGGATACGTATATTAAATCACCACAACGTACACGTGTACACTTTAAATATCTCACGACTTTGTCAATTATACCTTGAGAAAGCTGACAAAAATCAAAACCAGGAGGGGAAGAAAGAAAATAAGCAGGATTGTGAAAGAGATTTATGCACCACGATATTCTCCACATACGTCTTTCTAACAGTAAAGAAAAAGAAAACAAACGGAAATAAGCCAAATGTCGAACAACAGGAGAGGAGACTGCAATGAGATATTAAAATGCCACTAAAAGGCATATTTGCAAACAGCTATATAATTCATGGTAAATTACTCTAGGGATCATGTGTGTGTGTTGGGAAGAAAAAGTCAGGTGTAAAGCTATACAGTAAGGATGCTACCAACTTAGATAAATGTACTTTTGCCCATGAGGACATTAATTATGGTGAGTCAGTGATGAAGCACGTCCTTCTCTAACGATCAGGTAGGTCCACCTGCATCTTGAATCTGTCAACAGCTGGCCAAGCTTTTATCCTCCATATGGTATCACAATATGATAACCATACGCCTCTTTGGATGACATGTCATCTGCCACAGCTGACCTATGAATGACAGCTCCCTGCAGGCAAGGAGTGGTCCAAACATTTCTTTGGATACCAAGCAATTTATACTGCTCTGACGCCCTGGAGATGCTTATTCATTCCTGCTTCACTTGCTATGTGTCAGTTAGCATGGAACGCCCAGATGGCAGGAAGAAACCGTCTTTGAAAGAAAATATGCCCAGTGTCTATTTGATGTCAACATTAGAGCGGGGCCACCACACCAGAGAGTCCGAGCTCGCCCCTCGCGGGAGCCAGAGCAAAAACCAGGAGGCCTGCAAGTCACTGAGGCTGAAGCCCTGGTTCCCAGCCCACAGCCCCACAAAGCCTTCCTCCCCTGGGCCCCAGGACCACCTTCTGAGCAATCCCCCTGGCTGAACGCCGCAACGTTTTCCCACCTCCTGGTCTGCAAGGGATCTCTCCTCTGTTTTCTTTCTCAGGAGCCTGTTTTCTCTGGCACGGTGGCACACCTCCGCCCCCAAACCGACATTCCTGGCTCTCTCTCTTCAAAGACACAACATCGAAACTCTGTTCAAATATCTCCCACAGTCCATGAAGTAGTTGTGCTATTTGCAATACCACCCTCCACCCCCGTCTCTCTCACTCTCTCTCTCTCTCTCTCACACACACACACATACACACACACACGAAGAAAAATCAGAAGGTCACATCCATCACCCTGTGTTCAGGCAGTACTAATAGACACTATTTTTTGAAAACTGATTATATTTCGGCACGATGCTATGTTCTTTCCATGGACTGCCCTATGAGCCACGTACTGTTACTGTGCCCATTTCACAGATGAGGAAACAGAGGCTTCAGGAGTTTAAATGACTCATCCAGAGTCACACAACCAAACTGAGACTCAGCCCCAAGCAGTCTGACTCAGGAGCCCCAACAATGTTATATTAACAAACTAGTCCACAGGCCTCAGCAGCCTACGGCATCTCCGGCATCTCAGACCCTGGAAGATGTTTAGGGAGTCCGCCAACAGACTCGGACACACCCGCGATGAGGCTCACTTCTGGCAGAACGGCTGGGGATGCTGGAGCAGGGTGGGCTGGACCAGTAAGGAAAGAAGAGATGGGAAGGAACAGGACTTTGAGGGCAGCAGAAGCCACAGGCAAAGAGAGTTCCACTCACCCTGGAAAAACTGTGACACGGAGTAAAGCAAGTGGCTTCTAGCTCTCTCCACTGCCAAGTATTGAATACTAGTCAGAACCTCCCCTCTGGTGCCCAGTGACATCCTGGCCTCATGGCCACCCCGCCCTGCAGACAGAGCCTTCTCACCTTCAGTACCGCCAACACACAATCCGTGGGGTTGCCGCCCCACCCCCAGACTCACAGGGTCCTGGATTAGCTTTGCAAGGCCCCATCCGGGCAGTTTGGAAATGAAGGTCTCTAGCCAAAGGGGCTGTAAGAGAAGCAGACATAGGACCCTGGGGGTCTGGAGTCACCCCTCCCCCACCCTTCCTCTGTGCACTACACAAGTTCTCCTCTTCTGAATCTCATGTGCAACCAGCAATCAAGACAGGAAAAACAAGCAAGTCTTACACACACGCGAGAAAATGCTGATCCGTCTGTTCTATTAATAACACCAAATCTCAGCAAATCAAATGGCATTACATGCCCGATTCCATAAAAAGTTCAATCCAAACCAAACGTTCTCTTTTGAAATGACATTTGCAGAGACCTCTCCATTCATATACTTAACACTGATTTTTTAAAAGGGACTATCCTATTACCTAAGGAAAAAACTATGTGGACCCTAAGAAACCCAGAGATAAAATGTTTTAAATGAATTGAAATACTGTCCTTTATTCTGCTACACGACACAAGTCATAGAGTAAGAAGAGCCACAATCACATATTAATAAATACTTTGGCTCCCACAGTCAACTGCCTATTTTAAAGAAGACGAAATAACTGTCCGTGATTTCAATCTGCTTTGAACGGGGAAGTGATTTCTTAGCGCTGAGCTAAGAATAAAGAAGTAAAGTAAAGAAGTAAGAAGACCCTGAAAGAGAGCCATGGACATAGAATGCTCGCAAGAAATAATTTTTAGAAAGCATAAATACTTATAGAATAAATGTATCTCACCAACAGGTACTCCAAGATACTAAAAGAAATGTCTAGGTAAGGAAGTAACTTTATTTTTTGAAAGGGAAAATCACATACGTTTCAAGTTTAATGGACTAGAAAATCTTGGGAAGCTTGTAACACCATTTTTCAAAAAAGAAAAGTTAGTAAGCTAAGAAACGGTGTCCTAACTGTAATAATGGGACTGAAAACGGCAAGAGCCGGGGCGGAATCTACACACGTGGGAAGGTAACACAATCAAACAGGGAAACAAGACAGACTTACAAGGGAAAATCAAATAGGGTTAACTCGACGCCTTTTTTCAGCAGAAATTCAAAATGAACATTAATGGAAACTTTTGAGCACAGAGGAGAAACTGACCCTCCATCACCTACTTCCTAAATCTGAACTGAACTAGGGCAGAAAGGCTTCAACTATGATGACGTCTACACAGGAAAGCCAAATGGAGAAATAAGCTGATTAACCACCTGAAAACTCAAGGCAAAAAGCCGGACACTGTGAGCTAGAAAGAGGGTCTTTTGAGACTTCCCTGGTGGCGCAGTGGATGGGACTCTGTGCTCCCAACGCAGGGGGCCTGGGTTCGATCCCTGGTCGGGGGACTAGATCCCACATGCATGCTTGCACTGAGGAGCCTGCCTGCCGAGGCTAAGACCTGGTGCAACCAAATAAATGAATAACTAAATAAATATATTTTTTTAAAGTAATGCATTTTAAAAAAAAAAAGAAAGAGGGCTTTTCAAGGAAACTATCCAAATTCAAATTCACAGGGAATAGCTGCTCGAGTTTCTTCTGCACTTGGCCTAAAATATTCCAAAACCATAGGGAAAGCTTATCAGAACACTTCCAGAAAGCAGCCTGCAAACGGGCTTTATTAGTGTTAGATTTCTTCAAAAGCGAGGCTTAAGAAAGCTGTAAAAAGTTCCCAAAACACAAGATGTTTGTACAAACCGTAACATCTCCCGCCAAATAGGAAGATAAGGAGGCACAACAGATAAAACATCAGATCAAAAACCGTTGCCCAATCCTCACCGTGGCTGACCCCTCTCCCAGCTACTTCTGAAACCACAGAGGAAAAAGATGATTTCCAAGATAACACACATCACAGCCAATGTATATTACTATACCCGGGCCACTGTCTTCTTCGCACAGTGAGCTTGCTGAAAGAGACAGGGGTTTTGTAAAACAAACGAACAAAACAGGAAGTTTAGTGTAATTATCTCCAGAAAATAAAACAGCAAGGACTTTGCCAAAGTAACAAACACAAATTTCTTATTTCACCACCTCCGTTCTCCCCACCTCCTGTTCAAACCGAGAAAATTTCTAAATAAAGGAACTAAACTACACATACACGTATTAGATTATCGTTGGCGGAATTTTGAGTTTCAGAAAGCTGCAGAATTTTCCCCCAAATCAAGGAACTTGAGGAGAGTTGCCAACTCTTAATTTTTCCAGTAAGGTCAGTACCTCCAAACTACCAACACGGTTACCATCATTTCATGACAGAAAGGATATTTACCATGAGAAAATAGGAAAGACAAAATTTCAAGGAAAAAAAGGACAATCCTGTCCACTTAACATATCTGGATTTCTGGAAACCCCAGTACATTATTATGAACCCGGGAAAACTTTGTCTTGAACCAGTGCCCAGAAAAAGCAGTCCAGATGGTACAGAGTAATGCTTCTCAAAGCATGGGCCACCCACCACCAGCATTGGCATCACCTGGGACCTTGTCGGAAAGGCAAATTTTCAAACCCCAAGCAACTCAGGGGCTAAAGCCTAGAATGGGTGTTTTAACAAGCCGTCCAGGTGATTCTGATGCTGGCTACAGTTTGAAGACCACTGGCAAAAAGCATGTGGACTTCAGAACCGGGAAGGGAGCGCAAGGACCCCAATTCAAGGCTGGCCAGCCAGGTTTCCCATCATCAACCTCGGTGAAAACAGCCCATTTTTTCCAAATAAACAATGGCCCGATTTTAGTCTGAAATATACAGTATGACCATGGAACAGGGCATTTGAAATCAGAACAATCCCACATCTAGGGATTCGAGATCCATAAACACCAGCAAACCAGAAACTTCTCCTTCAAACCACAGTTCCATGTCCTTCTGTTCTGGGACCCTGCATCGTCACCACCTTCCTCACCATCACCGTACAACGCTCACACCATGTAAGATGTGAAGGCAAGTTTCAAATTCATGATTCCATTTTTATTTTGATCAACCCAGCAACCCTGTGGAGTAGGTGTAGTAATAGATACGATCACCCGTTTGGCTTGGTGAGGGCATGTCAGCTACCTCGAGCATTCACTATTTGTTCTTAACAGGGGTTTTACATTTTCTGTTTTTACAGTAGAGATCCTCCATTCTGTCCCTTGCAATTCAGCACAACAAGAGTCCTTCCCATGGTACAATTCCCCAATTCATAACTGCCTAAGTGGGTTGCCAATCTGCTGTGGTGATATATGGCACACAGAGAATGCTGCAGAGGTTCTGGAGGCTTCCCTAGAAGGTCTCCCCAGGCAGCTTCAGCCCCTCCCCACACAGGTGGGACAGACATTCCACTCAGAATCTCAGACCTGGTGACCTGCATCTAGGGTCCCTGGGGACCACTGTGTGCTACCTGGGATTTCCCTGGGTTCCCCTGCACCTCAGCCAGGCTGGCCTTCACCTCAGACAAAGGCACGGATGGACCTTTCTCCCCAACCCTTGAATAAGCCTCCCCACCTGCCAAGAGATGCGGGCATCACTGCTAGAACCTCAAGACAGCAAGGCCCCTGGGAGAAGGGAAGGGTCCTGTCTTCTATCTAAGGAGCTACTCTCAGAGCGATGGCTGAGCACCTCCTTCAAAAGTCCCAGAACCAACCCTGTGACACAAGGCAGTGAGTGCGAGGGCCGGTGTGAGTCAAGCAGAAAAGGACAGCAGGGATGTTCATGACCTCTTGCCAGGGACAGAAAGGGCCCAGGAGGACCCAACACAGATGAGCATGTGATTTGATTCACCTAAAGGAAAGAAAGGGGGAAAAGAGGCTAGAAAATTCAGTGCCAAACACCCGCACTTCACCCCGACCCATTTCTGCTACATTCAACCCCGGTACCTGCTACCCCTTACACTTGGTTTCATTTTTAATAGACACCATTGCACTTTTCTTTCTTGAATGGCTATCGAGAGGCGGTGCAAGCATGCCGGAGCTGGCTGGGGGAAAAAGCAGACAGTCGCCGGCTTCCCTCTGGTCATCCCATCCAGAGCCACCAAGGCCACAAGCTCTACTTCTGCAAGATGCCACAAAACGAGCAAGCCAACATGAACTCATACCCGTGAGCACAGCCCAAGGCGCTGAGGTCAAGTTGAAATTCTTTTTAAACTAAAGCCAGAAACTTGTGAGCTCAGGTTCTTGGCATTCTCCTCACACGCACCCGCCCAAAAAATAAAACCCGGCCAAGGCCCAGCTGTGCCACGGGATAAGAAAATAAGCCTGGCCAAGGTCATCGCGTCCGGAGATGGTTACTCAGCACCCAGACCGGCCCAAATAAATACTCCATGAGTCAACGTTTAGTGAGGTGGTGTCAGAGGATAGTAGAGGCATGAACGCACTGGATTTTCGAGCACGTCTTGCAATGTGAGATGGGATCTACAAGCATTCTAGAAAGGTCACAGACACACAGCGGCCACTACAACAAAGCACGATGCTCCGGCACCTTTGGCAATTGGTACAAACCCAAGACGAGCAGAAGCACTAAGTATATCTGCAGAGATGGGTTAAAAAATAATCAATAAAAGAGGGCAGGGGAAAGAATATCCTTCAAGATGAAACTGAAGCTCAACAAGGGCGAGACCCCAGGCTGTCCCTAAGATCTAGAATTGCCTTGCTTCTGGTCACCTATTAAGATGCGTGTCATTCCAGCTCAGAGAGAACTAATATCTGTTATCAAACGTATTATATATATTTGCCCCACTGCCTTATCACACTCCAGGTGTCCTCCTTTGATGTGTGAAACCAGCAACAAAAAGATTTATCCGTTCACTTTCTCTGGGGAGCAGCCTTCCAGAGAAGTACTTTTTTTTTTTTTTCTATGTGTTTCTTCAGCCTATCGAGACACATTTATGACAAGGAGACAGATATAAGTCTATTTTGAGCAGATTGTAAATCAGGACAATATTAAGCTTCAAAGAAACTGGCTTTTCCTTCAAACACTTTCGGGGCAAGGGGCAGGGCAAAACGGCTCCAAGTTCTTGCAATTCCACCCCTGCCCCACAGTATCTTCCTCAGACACGTTTACCAACTGGATGACCTCACTTATGAGACAGAAAAATATACACATATCAAGAAAATGCATGTAGTTGTGGGGCCTTTAGGGACTTTCCACCCCCTCACTTGTTCCCGTAAACCAATTCTTCTCCCTATCGTGCGCCACTCCTTCTCCCTATCGAAACCAATTCTTCTCCCTATCGTGCGCCACTCCTTCTCCCTATCGAAACCAATTCTTGGAGTTTTTCAGTTGACGGGGACTTGCCAGACAGCGGGTAATTTTCCAGTTGCCCGTAACAGGTATACGCCCTAACCGCCACAATGAACAGACAACTATAACGGCCAGAAGGTGGGACAAAAGTTCCTAAGCCAATGAATTCATAAGTCACCACATTTACCCAATCATTGTGAGAATATACCCGCCCTATGAGTAAATAAACCTATAAAAAGTATGTGATTCCGCTTTTAGGGGTTCCCCATCGGCCTCCTGCGTGAGGTTCAGGGAACCCCGGTGCATCGGCTCCTAATAAACCTCTTGCGTGTTGCAGCGGCTCTCGACTCTTGGCGGTTCTTGGGCGAGTTGGAATCCCTCGTAGACCGTTTGGGTCTAACATTTGGGGGCTCGCCCGGGATCCCCTCTCGCCCCCGGGTCACAAGAACATCGGGAGTCGGAGGTATCAGGTAGGCTCGAGCCCAATTGTCTGTTTGTTTGTCGTTTGTTTGTTGCTAGCCGCCATTAGGAAAAAGCCGTGCGAACCGGCTTGCTGTGGAATCTGTATTGGACTCCTGGCTAGGCAGACGTGCCGAAAGCTGGTGTCCACGGGCCCCGGGGGACGCCCTGGTGGTCCATCTGGAAGGAGAAACAAATTTTGTCTCCCCTTCATCTGGTTCTGGCAGGTTATATAAGCTGCCATCTGAATTTGAGTTGGTTTCGGGTTTAAGTTCGCGGCGGCAATATCAATGTGTGTCTTTTGAAATTTTATTGTTTTTCTGTACTATTATCTTTCTTTTGACGGACGACAATGGGACAAACTATGACGACTCCTCTTTCTCTTACCCTAAGCCACTGGACCGAAGTTAGGGCTAGGGCCCACAACCTTTCGGTAGAAGTAAGGAAAGGAAAATGGCAAACGCTGTGTACCTCTGAGTGGCCTACATTTCAGACAGGGTGGCCACCCGAAGGATCTTTTTTGTTAGATAAGGTTGGGCTAGTCAAGTCTAGGGTCTTTAACACAGGACCCCACGGACACCCAGACCAGATACCATATATCTTGGTCTGGGAAGATCTAGTTCTCTCCCCGCCTCCGTGGGTCCGGCCCTTTGTTTCCTCAACAGGCACGTCTGCATGCGCTCCAGCACAATCGGAGATATTGGCCCTGAAGAAAACCCCAGACACGGAAAAGTCATCTGCTGCCCCGGACCCGCCAAAGGCGATATATCCTGACCTGCAGTCTGATTTGCTTCTTCTAGATTCCCCACCTCCTTATCCTCCGGCCCTAAATCCCATGTCGCCCCTAGGACCCCCAGCTTCACAACCCTCCGCACCAGTAGGGCCACCTGTTATGGCGGAAAGGGGGGGTCCCTCGGCGGGCACCAGAAGCCGGAGGGCTGTTTCCCCGGATCCTACTGCTTTACCCCTTAGAGAATATGGCCCCCCCGATAACCACGGGAATAGGCCCCTTCAATACTGGCCCTTTTCCTCTGCAGATCTTTATAATTGGAAGATGCATAACCCTACTTTCTCTGAAAACCCACAGGCTCTTACTGCTCTAATAGAGTCTCTTGTCTTCTCCCACCAACCCACCTGGGATGATTGTCAACAGCTCCTCCAGACTCTCCTCACAACTGAGGAGAGGCAACGGGTTCTCCTGGAGGCTAGAAAGAATGTGTTAGGCGCCAATGGACAACCTACCCAGTTGCCTAATGAGATTGATGCCGGTTTTCCACTCGTCAGGCCGAATTGGGACTTTAATACCCTGGAAGGTAAGGAGCACCTGAAAATGTATCGCCAGGCTCTGGTGGCGGGTCTCCATGGAGCGGCCAGGCGCCCCACGAATTTGGCTAAGGTAAGAGAGGTAACTCAGGGGCCCCAGGAATCGCCAACCGTGTTCCTAGAACGCTTAATGGCGGCTTTTAGACGATTCACTCCTTATGATCCAACCTCTGAGGAACATAAGGCCACCATAGCAATGGCCTTTATTGACCAGGCGGCCCCTGATATTAGAAAGAAGTTACAAAGGCTGGATGGCCTACAAGGTTTCTCCCTTCAGGACTTAGTAAAAGAGGCAGATAAGGTATATAATAAGAGGGAGACAGAAGAAGAAAGAGAAGAAAGAAAGCAGAAGGAACAAGAGGCTCGTGAGGTAAGATGAGATAAGAGGCAAGAAAGACATTTGAGTAAGATACTGGCCACTGTAGTCAGAGGAGGAAACAGTAGAGACAGAAATAGACAGGAAGGGCGAACAACGGATAGAAGGCGGCCATTAGACAAGGACCAATGTGCCTACCGTAAAGAAAAAGGTCATTGGGCAAGAGAATGCCCTAAAAAAAGGAACGGGGGAAGGATCACTAAGCCTTTTCATCTGTACGTGGCCGAGAATAAAGGTATTGCAAAGGGAGTACTAACTCAGAAACTGGGCCCCTGGAATCGCCCGGTTGCGTACCTATCAAAGAAATTGGATCCTGTGGCAGCAGGATGGCCCGCCTGTTTAAAAATAATCGCCGCGGTGGCCGCTTTGGTCAAAGATGCTGACAAACTGACTTTGGGGCAGAACCTAACGATAACAGCCCCCCATGCATTAGAAAGTGTAATTCGCCAGCCACCCGACAGATGGCTAACAAATGCCAGGATGACTCATTACCAAGCCCTGCTGTTAAACTCAGATCGTATTAAGTTTACCTCAGCCACAGGACTCAACCCGGCCACCTTGCTACCCGACCCTGACCTGGAAAGCACTACCGTCATCCATGATTGTCAGGAAGTACTGGCTGCAGCACACCGTAGCAGACCAGACTTGATGGATCAGCCCCTCCCCAACGCCGACGTTACCTGGTTTACTGACAGAAGCAGTTTCCTAGAGGAAGGTAAGCGTCGGGCGGGAGCAGCCGTGGTAGATGGGAAAGAGGTCATCTGGGCAGCCACATTACCGCAAGGGACATCGGCCCAACAGGCTGAACTAATCGCCATGACTAGAGCATTGGAACTAGCAGAAAACAAAAAGGTAAACATCTATACGGACAGTAGATACGCATTTGCTACCGCCCAGGTCCATGGGGCCATTTACCAACAAAGAGGGTTGCTCACCTCGGCGGGCAAAGAAATTAAAAACAAAGAAGAAATAGTGGCACTGCTAGCTGCCCTCATGCTCCCCACTAAAGTCAGCATCATTCATTGCCCCGGACACCAGAAGGACAATACCCCGGTGACAAGAGGCAACAACATGGCAGATAGGGTGGCACGAGAAGTGGCTCTATGGGAAATCATACTAGAACTATCAGATGAGAGTCCTGGGAAACCAAATGATAGGGGAACAAGTACCCCAGCCATAACTAAAGGAACATTATCTCCTCAACAAGCAAAATCCATGCTACAACAGATTCACAGATGGACACACTTGGGAACCAAAAAGATGATGTCCCTACTACACAAGACAGGTTATGATACCCCTGGACTAACTAAATTAGCTGAGCAGATTGCACGAGAGTGCATTCCATGCCAACAGGTAAACTCCCATAAAGGAAAACTTGAGGTCGGAAAAAGGCTCAGAGGAGACCGCCCAGGAGCCTATTGGGAGGTCGACTTCACTGAAATACGCCCTGGAAGGTACGGTAACAGGTATTTTCTAGTTTTTATAGATACCTTCTCAGGATGGGTAGAAGCTTTCCCGACGAAGGAGACAGCTACTGTGGTGGCCAAAAAGATCTTAAAAGAAATTTTCCCCCGGTTCGGGGCACCAAAGGTAATAGGATCAGATAATGGTCCCGCCTTCGTCGCCCAGGTAAGTCAGGGTGTGGCCAAATACCTGGGGACTGATTGGAAATTACATTGTGCCTATAGACCCCAGAGTTCAGGACAGGTAGAGAGAATGAATAGATCTCTAAAAGAGACCCTAACTAAATTGTCCATAGAGACTGGCGGTACAGATTGGACGGTGCTCCTTCCCTTAGCCCTGTTCCGGGCTAGAAATACCCCCTCCCGCTATTATCTTACTCCATTTGAAATACTATACGGGGCCCCACCTCCTCTTTTTACGCTAAGGAAAATATTAAGTCCTGACTGTCAGAATAACACTGACTTATATGCTAGGCTGTTGGGACTCCAGTTGGTCCAAAAGGAGGTGTGGTCCCAGCTGGCAGAGGCTTACCGACCAGGAACACCAGCAGAGGCTCATCCCTTCCAAGTCGGAGATTCCGTGTACGTCCGTCGGCACCGAACCCAGACTCTAGAGCCTCGGTGGAAAGGACCATACATCGTCCTGCTCACCACCCCCACGGCTATAAAGGTAGACGGCATCGCTGCGTGGATCCACGCTTCACACGTGAAGGCCGCACCAGCATCTGCAACATCGGAATGGCGAGCCCAAAAGACCAGCAACCCGCTCAAGCTCAAGCTTCTGCGATCATCAGATTTATAACTTTAACTTTGTTACCCCTACTGACTGTGAGTAATTTTAGTCCTCACCTGCCCCAGCGTTTAACCTGGCAGGTAATTTCCCAGACTGGAGATGTAATATGGTCTGTTAGCAATATCGCTCCCCCATGGACCTGGTGGCCAAACCTTTTTCCTGATGTTTGTAAACTGGCCATAGGGGCTCCCGGTTGGGATTTAGAAGACTATTATGATCAACATAATGTTCCAAAAATTTTATCAACTAGAGCTGATTCCTCCGGAAAGGGTTGCAAAAACGGGATTCGGAGGACTGGGCTCAGAGCTCCTGCTTTCTACATATGCCCCGGGTTCCATCGCCACAGGTCCCTTAATTATAAATATGGAGGAACTGAAAACTTTTATTACAAAAGCTGGGGATATGAAACCACAGGAGACACCTATTGGAAGCCCACCTCTGGCTGGGACTTTATTAAGGTGACAGCCAATTATACACACCCAACCAACCCCTTAACTTATAGGCCTGAATGTACTAAATGGTGCCATCCCCTTAAGATTTCTTTTAGTGAACCAGGAAAAAAAGATAAAAAACTGGATAAATGGCCATTCATGGGGAATCAGGTTTTATAAAGAAGGATATGATGATGGATTACTAATGACCATCAAACTAAAAATTGAAACCCCTATTCCAGTTCCTATAGGCCCCAACCCTGAGATAGGGCACTCTTTGCTACCTTTGGCCCCTCCCACAGCGTTACCAGAGATAAGAAACCAAACTTCTGAGCCAAAAGGAATAACAATCAAGCCCAAGACCCCCCGGGACCGAATGCTCTCATTGGTCCAGGCGGCTTTTGAGGTTTTAAATGCCACAAACCCGGAGGCTACCAAATCATGTTGGCTTTGCTATGCTGCTCCTCCCCCTTATTATGATGCTATAGGATATAATTCTAATTATAATAATGTTAACACTCCAGATCAATGTCGATGGAAACAAGAAGGAAATAGTAAATTGACCCTGGCCTCAGTATTAGGAAACGGTACATGTGTAGGAACGCCCCCCTCGTCCCACCGACATCTTTGTACCAATTTAAGCCTCCCACAGGGCTCAGGGTATCTCCTCCCTCCTCCGGATGGATGGTGGGCATGTAACACAGGATTGACCCCCTGCATTTCTTTAGAGGTCCTTAAAGCTTCAACCGATTTTTGTGTGTTAGTTCAGCTGGTCCCCAGACTCATTTATCATTCAGATTCATCCTTTCTAGATGAATATGAGGGCAGAGGAAGGTTTAAGAGGGAACCCATAACACTCACCCTGGCTGTACTCCTAGGACTAGGAATGGCAGCCGGGGTAGGAACGGGTACAACAGCCCTCATCCAACAACCCCACTATTATGATGCCTTAAGGCAAGCTGTAGATGTTGACCTCCGGGCATTAGAAAGTTCCATAACGGGCTTCCCTGGTGGTGCAGTGGTTGAGAGTCCGCCTGCTGATGCAGGGGACACGGGTTCATGCCCCGGGCCGGGAAGATCCCACATGCCACGGAGCAGCTGGGTCATGGCCGCTGAGCTGCTGAGCCTTCGCGTCTGGAGCCTGTGCTCTGCAGCGGGAGAGGCCACACAGTGAGAGGCCCGCTCGCTACCACAAAACAAACAAACAAACAAACAAACAGAAAGTTCCATAACTCAGTTAAAAGAATCCCTCACCTCGCTTTCAGAGGTGGTAATGCAAAACAGGAGGGGATTAGATCTGCTGTTCCTTAAGGAGGGCGAACTATGTGCTGCACTAAAAGAAGAATGCTGTTTTTATATTGATCATTCTGGGGCTATTACCAAAACTATGGACAAACTTAGGGAGCGCCTGGACAAAAGACAACAGGAAAGGAAAAATCAAAAAGGATGGTTTCAATCGTGGTTTGATAAATCTCCCTGGCTTACTACTTTAGTTTCCACCTTGTTAGGGCCCCTCATTATTTTATTGTTGCTCTTAACTTTTGGACCATGCATTCTGAATCGCCTGATAGCCTTTATTAGAGAACGCATTAGTACGGTACAAGTTTTAATGCTAAGGCAACAATACCAAAACTCGCAAAAAGAAACTGAAATTCCATGATTGAAATTAGTTACAAAAAAAAAAAAGGGGGGAATGTGGGGCCTTTAGGGACTTTCCACCCCCTCACTTGTTCCCGTAAACCAATTCTTCTCCCTATCGTGCGCCACTCCTTCTCCCTATCGAAACCAATTCTTCTCCCTATCGTGCGCCACTCCTTCTCCCTATCGAAACCAATTTTTGGAGTTTTTCAGTTGACGGGGACTTGCCAGACAGCGGGTAATTTTCCAGTTGCCCGTAACAGGTATACGCCCTAACCGCCACAATGAACAGACAACTATAACGGCCAGAAGGTGGGACAAAAGTTCCTAAGCCAATGAATTCATAAGTCACCACATTTACCCAATCATTGTGAGAATATACCCGCCCTATGAGTAAATAAACCTATAAAAAGTATGTGATTCCGCTTTTAGGGGTTCCCCATCGGCCTCCTGCGTGAGGTTCAGGGAACCCCGGTGCATCGGCTCCTAATAAACCTCTTGCGTGTTGCAGCGGCTCTCGACTCTTGGCGGTTCTTGGGCGAGTTGGAATCCCTCGTAGACCGTTTGGGTCTAACATAGTTTCACACATACCAGGAAATGGCATTGCTGACTTGTCACCACCATCATCTGGTTGGAAATTGTTAGTAAAGTCAATCAAGAAATATTTACTAGGGCTTTCCTGGTGGTGCAGTGGTTGGGAGTCCACCTGCCGACGCAGGGGACACGGGTTCGTGCTCCAGTCCGGGAAGATCCCACATGCTGCAGAGCGGCTGGGCCCGTGAGCCATGACCACTGGGCCTGTGTGTCCGGAGCCTGTGCTCCTCAACAGGACAGGCCACAACAGGGAGAGGCCCACGTACCGCAAAATAAAAAAAGAAATATTTACTAATAATATGGCAAATTAATCTGACAAGAATTATGGGGAAGCCCTAAGAAAATAAACAGCATTGGGACTACCCTGGTGGCGCAGTGCTTAAGAATCTGCCTGCCAATGCAGGGGACACAGGTTCGAGCCCTGGTCCAGGAAGATCCCACGTGCCGCGGAGCAACTAAGCCCGTGCACCACAACTACTGAGCCTGCGCTCTAGAGCCCATGAGCCATAACTACTGAGCCCGTGTGCCACAACTACTGAAGCCCGTGCACCTAGAGCCTGAGCTCCACAACAACAGAAGCCACCGCCATGAGAACCCTGCGCACCGCAACAAAGAGTAGCCCCCACTCACTTCAACTAGAGAAAGCCAGCGCACGGCAGCAAAGCCCCAACACAGCCAAAAATAAATAAATAAATAAATTTATTAAAAAAGAAAAGAAACAACATATACCAAGATTTCAAGTGACCTGGATAAATGAAATGTGGTATATCCATACAATGCAACAATATTCAGCCATAAAAAAGGAGACGCTCTGACACATGCTACCATACGGATGAAATGTGAGAACCTTATCCTAAATGAAAGAAGCCAGTCACAAAAGGACAAATATTGTATGATCCCACTTATATGAGGAACCTAGAATAGGCAAATTTGTAGAGACAGAAAATAGATTAGAGGTTCCGAGGGCTGCAGGGTGCGGCAATGCTATTACTGCTTAATGGTTACAGAATTTCCATTTGGGATAATGAAAGAGTTTTCGAAACAGGTAGTAGTGATGGTTGCTTGACATTGTGGATGCAATTAATGCCACTGATGTACAATTAAAATTGGTTTAAATGAAAAAAGAAATGGTTAAAAATGGCAAACTTTGTGATGTATATTAAGCATACATATACTCATATACTATCCACAATTTAAAAAGGATTATTGAGGGACTTCCCTTGTGGTCCAGTGGTAAAGAATCCGCCTTCCAATGCAGGGTACACAGGTTCGATCCCTGGTCGGGGAACTAAGATCCCACATGCCGCAGGGAAACTAAGCCCACGTGCCACAACTACTGAGCCCGTGCGCCTCAACTAGAGAGCCTGAATGCTGCAAACTACAGAGCCCACGTGACCTGGAGCCCTCACACCACAACTAGAGAAGAGAAAACCCGCATGGCACAACTAGAGAGAAGCCCCCGCAATGAAGAGCCCATGCACCGCAACAAAAGATCTGGCATGCCTCAACAAAGATCCCACATGCCACAACTAAGACCCGATGCAGCCAAAAATAAAATAAATAAATAAATAATAAATCTTTAAAAGATAAGATAAATAAAATAAAGAGGATTATTGATATAATTTACCAAAAACCATTGAATGGTATAGTTTACATGGGTGAGCCGTATGGTCTCTGAATCTGTATCAATTTATATGGTCTCAAGGAAGCTGTTTTTTTTTTTTAAAGATTTCAAGTAACACAAGAGAGCTTCCTGACCACCCTATCTGTAAAAGTATTCCCTCTTCTTTCCCCTTATTTTCTATCACAGCATTCATCACAAGGTGTAGCTGTTTTATTTCTTTGTACACATTCATAGCCTACATCCCATTTCCCCTCCTACCCATGAGTGTAGGGACCAAATACCCGGAGACAGGGACCAAGCATTTGACTCCCCAGCACCTAGCTTGACGCCTCACATTTATAGAATAAGTAAACAAAGTAAGTAAGTAATGGAATGAGACAAAAATCGTAAAAGAGAAAAAATACCTGTTTTACTTTAAAAGGATGAGAAAGTACCAATGACGGAGAGCACCACTGGACCATGCACTAAGTGGCGTCCAACTTGAGAAAGGGCAACTGCTTACATTTCTGAGCTCCTGAGTCACCACTGCTTTGCCACGTCACCACCTGCCCCCCCCACCTGAACCTGAGTGCCCAGTCTGCACTGGATAGAAACAATTCTCAAAAGAAAGATCTGAGAAGGCACCTCTCCTTGGTTCGAACCTTTTCTCAAGCAAAGGAAGTTGACTGCGC
Organism: Phocoena sinus; assembly: GCF_008692025.1. Taxonomy (NCBI): domain Eukaryota; kingdom Metazoa; phylum Chordata; class Mammalia; order Artiodactyla; family Phocoenidae; genus Phocoena; species Phocoena sinus. The sequence goes on from NC_045764.1 coordinate 19,830,473, forward strand.
CATGTGCATACCTGGATCAGTGGCTGTGGAGTTTGAAATGGGGTATGAGAAAATGAGAGTAAGCAAACTATGTCCCTGGGGAAAGAACCTGTTTTTGTTTCCCCCAGAAGATATGCTTGGCACTTAGACCATGAACCACTGTAAAACATTCAAGAACATCACCTATCTGGATGACGTCTGTCAACTTCTAGCACAGCTAGAACTGGTGGGATTGGATCCACCATCTCCCTGAATGGATATTCATTCAACCGGCCATCCCTTGGCCAACCTGTCCACAGGTCCCGAAGCAGCCTCCTCCCTGCCTTCAGGAGGTTCACCGTCTAGTGGGGAAGCCTGTAGGACAATGTGCAAGTGCAGAGATGGAGTGGGGGAGGGGTCTCTGGGAACCTTCCAGAAGAAGGGGCTACCGTGAAATCATGAGCTGGAGTCACCCATGGGGTGGAAGGAGGGATCTGGAAAGCAGACAGCCAGACAGAAAAGACCCATGTGGGAAACAGCAAAGCAGAAAGGGTTGGAGGAGGAGGCGGGGATGGGGATGGTTTCCATAAACAGTCCAGTGGGACTAAAATTTTAAGCTGGAGGGAGGGCAAGGGAGGTTATCTCCCACTGGCAATGGCAAGCTTCTGAGGGATTCCAAGCTGGGCCACAATAGGATCCTGTCTGCATTTTAGGTCCATCTCTCATGGGGGATCTTTCCTTACAGGGAAGGCATCTTCATCCCCATTTTACGCATCAGGCTCAGCGTGGTCAAAGAGGCTGGATTGTGCTCTGGGCTGCTGAACGCAGGACCCATGCTCTTTCCAGCAGGTTAAGGATAATTTATTGAGAGGTTTAGCCATGAACATAAGGACCAAGGTAGGCTACTAGATGGTGGTACAGGAAGATGGATGTTCAAGATTTATTTTAGAATTTCGGGACACCTGACAAGGTTTAGAGGCAAAGTGGAAAGAGACAGAGGAGAAAATAAAATGGAAAATGCTAGAGGTAGGGGGAGGGCTGAAGAAGCAGCAAGCCGGGGCAGTGAGGCCCCCTCAGGAGTCTTCCTCACAAAGAAAGGAGGGATTCTGGGCTTTGGAGAAGTGCAGTTTCCACAAGTCACTTTGGCTGGCGTCAATCTCCTCTGTAAAGAGACGGAGAAAATCAAGAACAGCATGGGAAAAGGGTGGGAGAGCCCATGAGAAAATCAAATAGACAACTGGAGAGAAGGACCTGCTAGGCAACGGAGGAGGCCCAGGTAGAGTCAGAAAGCATGACTCTGCAGAGAACTCAATTTTTAAAAATCCTGTCAGATATTAATTTACGTTTTCTTATTATTTCTTATGTTCTTATTTACATTTAACTTTCTAGTATCTGGAATTGATTTTGTGTTTGGGGAGAAGTGGTGGTCCCTAACCAGGGATGCCCCGGACAGGGCTCAGCTAGGAAGAGGCATCTTGGCTACAGAGCCAACAGAGCCCCATTGAAAAACACTATGTGTTACTTTTCCCAACAATCCCAGTGTCATCGATGTATTTGCATACAATTATCCATTTGACAAATGAGCGCTGAGCGGCTCCTGTGTGCCAGCACTGCGTCAAGCACAGGCAAAGCATCACCACAAGTCACAGACTTTCACCTGCACTTTCCCCACTGATCTTAAGACATCCATAGAGAAATGCACTTCAAATGCTTTGAAATTCATAAACAGCTTCAAAGGGCTGGCAAAGTACTGCTAGGCAGGAGTCCTGTCGGTCCTGGTAAGAATTACTTGTCATAAACATTTAATTACATGTGTAAATGCTAAAGCTAAGTGGTTAAACACCGTGACCACACTTGTGTTGATGCTGTCTGTGTCAGCATCAGCAAATTCCTCTTTCGTAGATACCAGCCTGCCCCTGCTGGCTACCACGGGGCATTCCAAACGTATGGGGGTCTCCCTCCGTGAATGAGGTCTTACTGGGGGTTAGGGCGCACAGTACATACTTACAGAGCTAAACCATTACAGGTGTTAATTATTCTGTGTACGATCTGACAAACTGACTACTTTTTTAAGATAGCTGCTTAGGACGGTGGGCATGTGAGTCAAGATGCAAGACACTCTAAGCAAACAGTTGAGCTGTGTCGCTGGTTTACTGCCTGCCTTCCAAGGGAACATAAAGATGGTGTATATTACAATTTTAAAAAATGGTGTGTACTACAACCCTTGTCATTGTGTTTTCCACAAAGAACATCAGCGATTCGTCCCAGTTTTCTCGGCACTCTATCTGCACTGGATACAATGTATTACCTTGGCCAAGTGACTTACACTAATGAAGTCTGTGAAATGAGCTGGCTGGACGGGAGATGGCTGTGGATGTCCCCAAAGGGAGTGATGGGGACACCAGGGTTATATTCAGTATTTCAAAAGTCCCAGCAGAGACCACATATTACCCACACTATAATGGCACAGGCTAAAACATATTTGCTTTGGCCTAGGATTATGTCAACTCAGCGTGCAGTGGCCATGGGGACAGCACAGGGAAGAGCTGGCACCTAGGCCTGTCCTATATTAACAGAAACACACAGGCAATGAATGAGTGCCTCAAAAATACAGTATCCATGGGCTTCCCTGGTGGCGCAGTGGTTGGGAGTCCACCTGCCGATGCAGGGGACGCGGGTTTGTGCCCCGGTCCGGGAAGATTCCCACATGCCGTGGAGCGGCTGGGCCCGTGAGCCATGGCCGCTGATCCTGCGCGTCCGGAGCCTGTGCTCCGCAATGGGAGAGGCCACAACAGTGAGAAGCCCGCGTAACACAAAAAAAAAAAAAAAAATACAGTATCCTTGGTCCTTGTGATGAAAAAGTTGATCTTTAAGATCCCTTCTGCTCCACGATCCTACGGTTCTAATTTTCACAGGAAGTTCTTCATACCAAGAGTATCCATTCTCAGGGCAGCCCCCTCCACTACATAATTAACAATAACAAACAGCTCTCTCTCTTAGCTTCCCTACACTCGTCTATATCTTTTCAACTAATTAATGGCATATTTATTTATAAGGGGTGTGATATTTCCAAACCGAATTAGATGCAACTGTATATTCTCTGAAATGTTAAGGAACCATCTGGATTTGCTCGATTAGTGGTTTCTTCCCCAATTGCTTCCTCTTCAAAAAGCTCAAGAAACTAGATGCTCATTTTTTTTTCTCTTTGATCCTTTTTTTCAAAAGAAAAGGCCCCACTGCTGTCACCTGAGTGATGTCCTTGGAGCTCCCTGGCCTCCACACTGTCACAGTAGACCATGGGACCACAGTGTTGCCCCGCTGTGAGGGAGTCCTGTGACGGAGCAGCCGTTGAGACAATGTTGGGGGGAAGAAAGTAAAAGTTCAGTGCATTATGTAACACAGTTTATCATAATTTAAGCATGATTAATAACAGACTATGATTTTAAAGCACATGGAATTTTTGCAAATCAGGTATTCTTAAATGCACTAATAAGAAGGTGTTCTATAGGGATTCTATGGTGCATCCTTGCATAAATGGAGATTAAATCTTTCAGAAAATCAATCCTGATCCCCAGGTTTATGTTTGTGAATTTACAGTCACTCCATAAAATCTGTTCTGGTAATTATTTCAAGATATGAGTTTTTTCAGGACTCACTGTGCCAAGAAATGGGCTAAGAAACACCATCAATTAGCTCGTTTAATCTGCACAAATAAAGCAGCTTCTATTATCATCATTAGGCAGGAAAGATGTTTAGACACAGAGCAGGGACTTGCCCAAGGGAGGGATGAACTAGGTCCGCCTGAAACCAGAACCAGTGTTCTGAGCCACCGTGCAATTCCACAGGGCAGAGGTGAACACAGCATGGCCGGGAGGGGACAGCTTGTCCTAAGTCACTTTCCAAAACCAGCCCACAGCCTCCCTTGCATGTGGTTTCACGTGCCCACGTTGGTGTTCAGACCACACCGGTAGAGAATTTTCCTTCCTCCCAGGTAACTTCACACATTTTGCTCCGTGCTCTTTTTCTGCTAACAAACAGATCGACATAAATTCCTTATGTAGATAATGCAGGCAAAACCATGCTAACAACACAAAAAGAAAACACAAAACCTGGCTGCCCGGCTATAATCCTGGAGCTGAACTGATGCCATAATGATGAATCTATTCACCTGTGTAACGGATCACTCCATTCTGGGGTCTCATGGTCCATGCAATTCTACTCACTACCTTTCCCCCACAGCCCTCTCCTGTGGGTCCTCAGTAGAGGGCACCATCTTTTACCCAACTGCCCAAGCATGAAACCTCTTAGCCCTCCTCTCCTTGACTGAGGTTCCGAAATCCAAAGAATCAGACTTGACTACCTCAGCACATCTTCTGTCCGTTCCCATCTCTCCACGCCCCCTGCCAGTTAGGGCACTTACCTCTCCCCCAGTTCCCCCACCCATGAGTCCAAGGGCAATTTAACTGGTCTCCCTGATGCCCGTCTTCAATTTCCCAACTTTCTCTCCAAAATGGTCTTTCAAACACACACAAAGGCTGATCACGTTTCCCCTTCAATTCCCCCACCCTCAGGGTAAAGTCCAAACTACTGAGTGTGGCACCAGAAGTCCTTGAAACCAAAGCCCTAAGTCCCTTTCCAGCCTCCTCTCTCATACTCCTCTTATTTTTGCCTGCACCCCCAAAATAGACCCCATGCCCTTTCATCCTCTGGGTCTTAGGACCACAGTGGGGCCATCTGCCTGGAAGCCCTCTCTCCCTTGCTGAGCTGGTAAACTCCTACCTGTCCTTCAAGCCTCAAACCTAGCCCCACCTCCTCTGTGAAGCCTTCCCTGATGCTCCCAGGCAAACTCTGAGGTCCCCCTGAGCTCAGCTCAGGAACGTCCCCTACCAGCCTCTCCAGGCTATGATATGGATGCTTCTCCCCCGCAGAGAGTGGGCTCCTAGACCCCAGGGCTGAGCGCTAGCTGTCTTTGTACCCCCAGCACCCAGCATAGGCCCAGGCACAAAGCAGGAGCTCAGCCATATCTGCTGATTCCATAAATATGAATAAAAACAGCATGCATGGCTTTATAATGTATTTGGGGGGATCAGACTTGGAATCTGATTTCAGCTTATAAAACATTCTATAGGGCTTCCCTGGTGGTGCAGTGGTTAGGAATCCGCCTGCCAATGCAGAGGACACAGGTTCGAACCCTGGTCCAAGAAGATGCCACATGCCGCGGAGCAACTAAGCCCGTGTGCCACAACTATTGAGCCCACATGACACAACTACTGAAGCCCGCGCACCTAGAGCCCGAGGTCCACAACAAGAGAAGCCACCACAGTGAGAAGCCCACGTACTGCAACAAAGAGTAGACCCCGCTCACCACAACTAGAGAAAGCCCGCGTGCAGCAACAAAGACCCAATGCAGCCAAAAATAAATAAATAAGTAAATAAATTTTATTTAAAAAATAAATAGGGCTTCCCTGGTGGTGCAGTGGTTGAGAGTCCGCCTGCCAATGCAGGGGATGTGGGTTCGTGCCCTGGTCCGGGAAGATCCCACATGCTGCGGAGCAGCTGGGTCCGTGAGCCATGGCCGCTGAGCCTGCGTGTCTGGAGCCTGTGCTCCGCAATGGAAGAGGCCACAACAGTGAGAGGCCCGCGTACCGCCAAAAAAAAGAAAAGAAAAGAAAAGAAAAAATAAATAAAGTAAAATAAAACATTCTATGAAGAGGAGTCGGTGGGGCACAGAAAGGATCCCTTGGACCAGAGATCTGTCCCAGAAAGAGGAGAGAATTAGATAAGGACTCCTGAATGCCCACGTCACACTCTGGGTAAAGGCTGTGAGTCTCCCTCCACTCAAACGCCAAGCTCTCAAAATGGGGATTCCAGCAGGCTCAAGTCGCATCTTAAAACACACTCAGCTCCTCAGAATATAAATGTCTCAAAACCATGACAATTACTTTTTATGTACTAGTTAGTAGGGATTAGTGGTTGTGGGACTCACAGGTATTAAAAAAAAAAAAATAGTGGAAGCCATGTAACATCAGAGGCTAAATGATGGTTCTGAGTGTAAATCAGGAGGTCGGTGCAGCTTCCAAACTCCAGGCTTCTTTTCTCAAGTCTTTTATTCCTCCAGTGACAGATGCTTTAGTCAAATAATAAAAGAGTAACTCAGATGCTGTTCCCCTCACTCAGCCTCTGTCTGACTCTCAGACTTTAAGTTCGAAGCGAGAAGTAGGTTCAGAGTTAAGTTTAAACAGCAAAGCCATTTCCCATCATTAGAACACTTCTCCTTTGGGTGAACTCTAAAGACCGGCTAGCAGATGCCACACATGTCAGGGAACCGCTTTAAAAGACTATCTTGGGGCTTCCCTGATGGCGCAGTGGTTGAGAGTCTGCCTGCCGATGCAAGGGACATGGGTTCGTGCCCCAGTCCGGGAGGATCCCACGTGCCACGGAGCAGCCAGGCCCGTGAGCCATGGTCGCTGAGCCTGCGCGTCCGGAGCCTGTGCTCCACAACGGGAGAGGCCACAACAGTGAGAGGCCCGCGTACTGCAAAAAAAAAAAAAAAAAAAGACTCTCTTGTATGAAGTAGGTCAGACAGAGAAAGATAAACATCATATGATATCACGTATATGTGGGATCTAAAAAAAGGGTACAAATGAACTTACTTACAAAACAGAAACAGAGTTACAGATGTAGAAAACAAACTTATGGCTCCCTGACCAGGGCTCGAACCCAGGCCCCCTGCATTGGGAGCACAGAGTCTTAACCGCTGGACCACCAGGGAAGTCCCCTGGGCACCATTTTGAACAGTGAAGTCACCGACAAAAGGCACGAGAATGTGAAAAACACAGCCCTAGAAGGACCACGAAAGGGGCGCGTGTTACACTGAGAACCAGACCCACGGCAAAGCCTCGCCTTGTCCCACCTGCCCCGGGAACACGTACAGCAGGCGACGCAAATTTCTCACTGCTCTGCTCATGGCCTTGAACGGTCACAGAAGCGTCTCAGGTGTTGCTTGGGGATTCAAATACATTTGAGTGAGTCAATGAATTCCCAGACACAGAATCTGGGTATGACAAGGACTGGCTGTCGTCTGCATTACACTTCAAACGTTACTGAGACTAAGTTGGATGTTGGGGGAGGGCCCGCCAGAACTGAGCCCCTCCCTGCCGGTGTGGTTCCTGACCTTGGGGAGCTACAGCACCAACCCTCAGCTTGCATCCTCCTGAGTGTACTTGGGGGGTACCTCCGACTGCCTCACACCAGAGCCTCAAAGAGACACACGTGGACAGTCGGACAGCACCCTCCCCACCCCCAGCCAACTCCAATCCTCTACCTGCTGAAAATGAAGACGCTAATGACAGCAACTAACTATGAATGCAGCAGAGTAATAACCTGACGTGTAACTCAGAAGGAGTTCCCCCCCAAAATACAGGGCTGCTATAATATATAACATAACCCCTGATCCCATCTACCTATTCAGTTATATATGACTTCTCTGTGCTGACACCTGTTAAAACACACAAAAACAGGAATGAGCCAATATTGGGCCTTCTTTTTCCAGCAATAAGCAACATTCATCCCTGGTTACAGAAAACAACTGCAAAAAAGACAGAAAACAAAGACCTCCAAGCATTTCATTAGGAGATATACTTCCAAGTAAACTTTACCTTTTCCTTTTAATATATTTATCAAAATCTGTAATATATTAATATTTCACTCAAATGTATAATAGTAATCAATCATAGTAACTAAACACAGAAAACTTTATAGGCCCTTATAGCCACGGGAAATTTAATTGACATATATAGACATTTTTTTTTTGCAAGGACAAATATTATACCCAAAGTTATCATTCTGTGGGAATAGGATATGAATTCAAAAATAAAAAGAGAATAAGGTAGAAATTCCAATGGTTAAAGAGGAGTCTGTTTAAGCATTTTTTACGTGATGATAGGTATCGTCTCTATTTAGATCCCACTGGTTCTATTTAAAAGAATGATGTAACCGTTTTATTTCAAGATGTCAATATTTACGATAAGCTGGATATAACATCCTTTGAAACTCTTTTTTTAACCATTTTTTTTATTATAGTTAATTTACAATGTGTTAGTCTCAGGTATACAGCAAAGTGATTCAGTTATACATATACATATTCTTTTTCAGATTCTTCTCCATTAGAGGTTATTACAAGATACTGAGTAGAGCTCCCTGTGCTATACAGTAGGTCCTTGCTGTTTATCTATTTTATATATAGTAGTGTATATCTGTTAATCCCAAACTCCTAATGTAAACTAATGAAACTCTTAAATTATGATGAAAAATCTTCGCTATCAACTCAAAGTGTGTGAGGGGGTAGATGGCTTTACCAAATTATTTTAGGGATTAGGGGAGCAAAAGGCAGAGTACAGGCCCCTCCAAAGGAAGCTTGCCCCTCAGTTCCAGCGTAGTCTGAGTCTTAACATTTTGCAAGAGAAGCTGGAGATCTGGATCTTCTATGTACAATTGATCTTTTTTTAAAATACTGGTTTGGAAATTTTATAAACAGTGTGCAGGCCAAACAAAACATATCTGCAGGCCAACATTTTTTCTACCTTGACTCTGAGCAATAGTTAGCATCCTCTGTCAACGTTTCCATATACTTAAACGAGATCCACTCATTCGAACAACCCTCACTGAACATCTCGGGCTGGCAGGTGCTATCCCGGGCCCTGGGGACCCAGCGATGGCAGAAACAACACCTGCCCTCAAGGAAGACACCCTGGGGGGCCATCGACCGGGAGACAACCTTTTGCAATACCGTCTATTAAACCTAGCGCTAGGGGAATTCCCTGGCGGTCCAGTGGTTAGGACCTCACGCTTCCACTGCAGGGGGCACGGGTTCGATCTCTGGTCAGGGAACTAAGATCCTGCAAGTTGCGAGGGGCGGCCAAAATAGATAGGTAGGTAGGGAGGGAGGGAGAGAGAGAGAGAGACAGACAGACAGACAGAGAGAGAGCAGACTATTTCATCCTAAAAAAAAAAAATCCAGTGCTACCGTTAGACCCTGGGTGCAATGGTCAAGCACCTTGGCTTGGGTGGGTCAGGAGTAGATGGTTTTATTTGCAGAAGCTTGAAACTAAAGAGAGGCAGGACTAGAAGCATCCCAAGAAGCCAACACAGGTATGACTTCAGTGCTGGGGATCGGATTGGCTACCTTGGAAAGGCTCCCTGGGAGATGGCCAATCAGGCAGACAGGAACTAAGATCATGACAGGACGTCCGAAAGCTAAGAACATCCAGAGGAGACGAAAACCAGCCCCTCTCCTCATTTCCAGTTCTTCAGTTAAAAACAGGCACAAGATGGAAATAAACCATTGAGACAAGATCCAAAAATAATCTTAACTGGGCGTCCAAGCTCCTAAAAAATTCTTCTTTTAATCACTTCTGGAAGGCAGCTGAAAGGTACGTACACCAAAACTCAGCTTGTGAAGCAATCAGCTTAATCTGTTTCTTTGAAAGATTAATTAAAACTGAGATTACCGACGGCAGGCAGATGAGCCCGGTCAGCCGACGGGGCACATCTGAGATGAGACAGAAACTGGTTCACCATCATACAAACACAGCTGAGGGCCAAACGCAGAGATGCTGCACAAAACCTGCTTCTTCCTGGGCCCATAATTCAATTCCTGGGGGTGACACGAGTTAAAAATGCAAACCTCAGGGACGGCGCAAGGCAGGCACACAGCCCACGCCGTGGACAGGGCCGGCGGGCAGCCTCTGTGGCCTTGAACTACGGAACCAAGCCAGCAACAGCTGTGGACGGAGAAGGCTGGGCACAGCCCATAGGAACCAGCAACGCAGCAAGGAACACAACTCCAGCTCTGAACTCAAGCAAGATTTTTAGTGCTTGTTTAAGCCCATGTCAAGGATCTGCTCAGCTGAGGCCTAGCTCAGAAGGAGAGATAATAAGAGACCAACGCAAGAGAAAACTCTGTCCGCACAGCCCCTGCACCATGGGGGGGTGGGGCCTGTAAGGAAAGGAATGTTCTCTGATAGAAGGATGCTTTTTTCACAGATAGTAAAGAGGACATTAAGTGGGAGACCCTTCTGGAAACCCTAGAGGAACCAGAATTGACAAAACCTCAACCACGCTCATCAGAAAAAGAACAATTTGGGCAACAGTTCCCGAAGTTTTCATTCCAAGAGGAATGGAGGAAGACGAGGAAGACACAGAGTAAAGTACAGAGGACGGCAGCAAGGAGGAGAGGGGCCCTCACCGGGCCACACAGCCCCCTGGGGCTCCGGCGTCACCACCAGCATTCCCCGCCCGGAAAGCCCACTCGGGACACCTGTTTAAGCAGCCCTGGTCTGCAGGCTACGGAAGAGTTATTCTTCAGGAAGTTTCCCCAAACATAATAGAGCATTTCTCGGTGCACTAGATGTCAGAGCCCTGAATCCCAGCCCTGCCCCGATGGCTTCCCGCCCCCCACCTCCTCTCCCACCCACACATTGAAAAGGCTGGACCCAAATTCAGTTAGCACATAACCTATCTCGTCTTTCTCACTCCAATATCCTCTCATTCTAGGTGCTTCCACCGTGCAGATTATGAAACAATGGACACTACCATCGTTTTCTTTTAGGACGAGAAAAGAGTCGCAATTCAGGGAAATTCACTAAAATTTGAATCCCCATGGTACTATGAACACCAAAGGGAGGGTTAGGCTTCGTGTAACCGTTAAGAATACAGATCCCAGAGCCGCCTTCATTCTCTCATCTGTAAAATGGGAAGAATAATAAAAGTCTACTTTATAGGGTAGTCATGAAGAATAAACTGGTTTTTGTAAAGCACTTAGAACGAAATGTGGCACTAGGTGTTCAAATGAAAACACAGAGCTGTTCTAGCCACCATCAGGAAGCAGCTACAAACTACACCCGAGTCAAATCGGAGGGGCACTGTGCTAGGATGGGGAGCTCCCGAGGCAGCGCCAAAACCCAGCCCCATTCTCCGAGTTCCCAGGTGAAACAGCTCTCTCACCTGTGTCCCCCGCCGCGCACCTCATCACTAACTCAGGCCCGCCTCGTTGGGACCCCTGTGCCTGCCTCCCAGCCCCCTATGCCCCAGACACTGAGGTCGGTTCCTCATATTCTAATATTAGAATGTTGTATTCTAGGAGCTTCTATCACCACATCCCAGATACTCTAATTGCTGGTATCACCAGCTAAAATTATAAACATTTTAGCCTAGAACTCAAGACACATCATGATCTGATCCCTTACCTACCCCTATGGTTGATTTCCACTGCTGTGTTAGTTTCAGGTGTACAGCACACTGACCCAGTTATACATATATACATATATACTCTTCAGATTCTTTTCCCTTATAGGTTATTACAAAATATTGAGTATTAGTGCCTTGTGCTAAACCGTAGGTCCTTACTGATTATCTATTTTATATATAGTAGTGTATATATGTTAATTCCAACCTCCTAATTGATCCCTCCCCCCACCAAAGAATGAAAACAAATGAGGACAGTTTAAGAGACTTTTGGGACAACGTCAAATGCACCAACATTCGCATTACAGGGGTCCGAGCAAAAGAGGGAGGGAAGGAGCCTGAGAAAATATTTGAAGAGATAACAGCTGAAAACTTCCCTAACATGGGAAAGAAAACAGTCACCCAAGTCCAGGAAGTGCAGAGAGTCCCACACAAGATGAACCCAAGGAGGAACATGCCAAGATACATAGTAATGGAATTGACAAAAATTAAAGACAAAAAGAAAATATTAAAAGCAACAAGGGAAAAGCAACAAATAACATACAAGGGAATCTCCATAAGACTATCATCTGATTTCTCAGCAGAAACTCTACAGGCCAGAAGGGAGTGGCATGATATATTTAAAGTGATGAAAGGGAAGAACCTATGACCAAGAATACTCTACCCTTACCTACCTTCCTAATCTTACTTCCTACTGGTTCCTTCATGCCTCCTTCATGCCCACCTGAGCCCCACCCTCTATGCCAACCCTACCATCTCCCACAGTGGTGCTTCTGGCCTGGCATGTTTGACCTGCCTGTGGTACCTGCCTCCAAAGCTGGACATCCCCCCAAGTCTTCAAGGACTGGCTCATGCTTTAACCCGACCTCCCTCTTCTCCCCCACAGCTGGAATTAATGTCTCCATTTCTGAAGTGACACAGCTTTCAGGGCTCTACAGGGAAGGCAGGGGAGTGTCCTGTCAGGAGTTTGAATCCCAGCTCTGCCACTTACTAGTTGAACACCGCTAGGTCAGAAAACTAAAACCCCTGAACCAATCTCACCATGGTGAGCAGGAAAAGTGGGCATAATATATAGAAAACTTCTTGGTTTAAATTCTCCTCGCCTCCCCTCTCTCGTGAAATTTATTACTTCTCTAAATTTTATTGCAGTAATTTAGGCTTATAAGTTTTCTTCCTACTAACGATGTAAGTTCCCTGAGTGCAGTATTTTTGTCTTTCTCAAAGGAACAAGCACGGGGCCTGACACGTAGTGACAGCTAAACGAAAATGTACTGAGTGGATGACAAGATGGACCATTTTATACTTGCTCTTTCTATTATTTTTTATGTCTGTTTTTAACATCTTTATTGGAGTATAATTGCTTTACAATGTGTCAGTTTCTGCTGTATAACAAAGTGAATCAGCTCTACATACACATATATCCCCATATCTCCTCCCTCTTGCATCTCCCTCCCACCCTCCCTATCCCACCCCTCTAGGTGGTCACAAAGCACCGAGCTGATCTCCCTGTGCTATGCAGCTGCTTCTCACTAGCTATCTCTTTTACATTTGGTAGTGTATATATGTCCATGCCACTCTCTCACTTCGTCCCAGCTTAACCCTTACCCCACCCACGTCCTCAAGTCCATTCTCTACGTCTGCGTCTTTATTTCTGTCCTGCCCCTAGGTTCATCAGAACCTTTTTTTAGATTCCAAATATATGTGTTAACATACGGTATTTGTTTTTCTCTTTCTGACTTACTTCACTCTGTATGACAGACTCTAGGTCCATCCACCTCACTACAAATGACTCAATTTTGTTCCCTTTTATGGCTGAGTAATATTCCATTGTATATATGTGCCACATCTTCTTTATCCATTCATCTGTCGATGGACACTTAGGTTGCTTCCATGTCCTGACTATTGTAAATAGAGCTGCAATGAACATTGTGGTACATGACTCTTTTTGAATTATGGTTTTCTCGTGGTATATGCCCAGTAGTGGGATAGCTGGGTCGTATGGTAGTTCTATTTTTAGTTTTTTAAGGAACGTCCATACTGTTCTCCATAGTGGCTGTATCAATTTACATCCCCACCAACCGTGCAAGAGGGTTCCCTTTTCTCCACACCCTCTCCAGCATTTATTGTCTGTAGATTTTTTTGATGATGGCCATTCTGACTGGTGTGAGGTGATACCTCATTGTAGTTTTGATTTGCATTTCTCTAATGATTAGTGATGCTGAACATCCTTTCATGTGTTTGTTGGCTATCTGTATATCCTCTTTGGAGAAATGTCTACTTAGGTGTTCTGCCCATTTTTGGATTGGGTTGTTTGTTTTTTTGATACTGAGCTTCATGAGCCGCTTGTTTATTTTGGAGATTAATCCTCTGTCAGTTGCTCCGTTTACAAATATTTTCTCCCATTCTGAGGGTTGTCTTTTCGTCTTGTTTATGGTTTCCTTTGCTGTGCAAAACCTTTTAAGTTTGATTAGGTCCTATCTGTTTATTTTTGTTTTTATTTCCACTTCTCTAGGAGGTGGGTCAAAAAGGATCTTGCTGTGATTTATGTCATAGAGTGTTCTGCTTAAGAGAAATTAAGGAAACACTCCCATTTACCACTGCAACAAAAAGAATAAAATACCTAGGAATAAACCTGCCTAAGGAGACAAAAGACCAGTATGCAGAAAACTATAAAACACTGATGAAAGAAATTAAAGACGATACAAACAGATGGAGAGATATGCCATGTTCTTGGACTGGAAGAATCAATATTGTGAAAAGGACTCTACTACCCAAAGCAATCTACAGATTCAATGCAATCCCTATCAAACTACTAATGGCATTTTTCCCAGAACTAGAACAAAAAATTTCACAATTTGTATGGAAACACAAAAGACCCTGAATAGCCAAAGCAATCTTGAGAAAGAAAAACAGAGCTGGAGGAATCAGGCTCTGTGACTTCAGACTATACTACAAAGCTACAGTAATCAAGACAGTATGGTACTGGCACAAAAACAGAAACATAGGGCTTCCCTGGTGGCGCAGTGGTTAGGAATCCCCCTGCCAATGCAGGGGACATGGGTTCAAGCCCTGGTCCGGGAAGATCCCACATGCCGCGGAGCAACTAAGCCCGTGTGCCACAACTACTGAGCCTGTACTCTAGAGCCTGCGAGCCCAACTACTGAAGCCTGTGTGCCTAGAGCCGGTGCTCTGCAACAAGACAAGCCACAGCAATGAGAAGCCCATGCACCGCAATGAAAAGCAGCCCCCGCTCGCCGCATCTAGAGAAAGCCCACGTGTAGCAATGAAGACCCAACGTGGAACAGGATAGAAAGCCCAGAGATAAACCCATGCACATATGGTCACCTTATCTTTGATAAAGGAGCTAAGAATATACAATGGAGAAAAGACAGCCTCTTCAATAAATGGTGTCAGGAAAACTGGACAGCTACATGTAAAAGAATGAAATTAGAACACTCCCTAGCAACGTATACAAAATTTAAGATCTTTTACTGGTTCCTTCACGGACCCTACTACCAGAAAGCACTGTGCCTGACACTCTGTGGCCTACAGAAGGACAGAATTCCTGTTCCCAAATATACCCACTGGCAGTGTGAGGACATTTTAACAGACCTCACCAATGTAACCAACTGGGGTGTTTTGTTTGTCTTTAAAAAAAATTTGAAAAATCATCATCCTGAAAAGGAATATCTTATTCATGCCGGTTTAAGTAGTGACGGGAAAATATTCAGTACTCAGAATGGAATGAAAAAAAAGAAAAAAAAACTGTCAGCATGAATTTCCAAAGGCATCTGGAAAACTGGCAAAAGAATTAAAAATATGAAAGCAACCGGTGATCCCAGCTGGGGTGAAACTGCCTTCCTGTGGAAACCCTGAATAGAAAATAAGCTTCTAAGATGAATTGCTTGATGCATTTTCTTTATATGTGTTACCAATCCTAAGACTGCTTTAGGAATTCCCAAAGACAATCCTCTGGAGTGTTCATTTACATAGTGATTCCAATTGATTCAGGGCAAAGCAAACCTACAACTTGTCCCCAGGGCCCCAAAGGCTTTAAGTTCATGTATTGGATTTTGTATTGAGAATAACAAGAATCTCGGCAGAAATATGACTTAGAACAGAAGTTAAATCTTCCCCCTATACCCACTATGATCAAAAAGACTGAGATTCCAACACACCACACCTGAGAACAGGGCTTCGCACTCTTAGCAGAAGAGAATGAATGATGGCCCAACACACCCACTCTGGAGGCAGCCAAAACTGATCGTGAACCAACCCCCACAACTCGGTGCCAGATTTTGAGCCCATTAGTGACCCCCAACTGAACCCCACCAATTTAATTCATACAGTCAAGACTATGTAAGACAGCATTCCATAGTCACGTACAGAGTACATGCTGAATCTATGGGCTGGAAGGACACCCGGTGGGCAAAGCTGGACCCGCATTTCAGACCAGGATCACACTAGCTGTGTGACCTTGGGCAGGTCACTCAACCTCTCTCGGCGTCTGTTTCCTCATGTGTCACTTACACATTGGACCAGATGCTCTTACTCTCACGTAACCTGAGTGTCAGGGGACCAAGAGACTGGAAATACATGAGTCTTCAGAAGCACTTCCGGAGGCTGTGCTTGCCCTGGCCTTGCCCTCTTAACCCATTTCACTCTAGCATATTGGGCCGTGTTCTATCCCTGACTAGTTGTGTGATCCTGGGCAACAGGCTTCGCTTTTCTGTGCCGGGTTTTTATTTTCCTCTACAAAACATGGGATTAAGCTGTATCTAAGTCCCTTCTAGCTCTAGAATTCTACTTATTGGAGAAATCCCTTCCACTGGGGAGTAAAACAGAGGCTCTGAACCACTTTATCGTTTTTCAGCCCCTTGGTGCAAATCACCAGAAGGAGGACTATAAAAATTCTACATCGGCTTTGAAAATGGACAGGCCACAGGGGACAAGTGCTTTATAAAATGTCATATATAGTATAAACGTTATGTATTTGCTCCTCCAGCAAAGCCAGAACAATCAATGGGTTACACTTGTGACTCAAAATGATATCTCATCCAGGACCACCAGGCACCTCCCAAAGTTCAAGTCACTGTGGACGGCAGCAGGGTGCATCCCACGACCAGCGTTAAAATCACCTGCAAGACAAGTGGCCTACTCGCTGGGGCTCTGGGAGATCTACTACCAGTACGGATGCTGAATTCACCCCCCTCCCTTGGCCCAACTCCACATCCCCAAAAAAAGAAGAAGACCACAGGTAACAATTCAAAGCCACGGATTGCGTGACCACTTTGCTCTCAGCCTCTTCCCCAAGAAGGAAAGGGCTTGAGACAGGATAACAGTTGACAAGGACACCAGGGTCAAGAAGGACAGTCTCCTTATAAATAAAACTTTCAAACTCACGGCCATTAACACTCACCCGAAATAACTGGACGGGAGCCGACCAGGAAAGGGCATGTTACTAAAACCGGCCCTCCAGCCTCCAAGAGGCTCAGCAGAATGACTGCTGATGTGGGGAGAGGAGGAAGGGAGGTCTGGTTATTGTGCCAACGCACTGGGAGGCACAGTAACTAGGTCACGTTCCCACTCGGGCGTGGACGAAGCCACTCGGCTGCTTGGTGGCACCGGGCAAAGCCAGGTCGTGCTGTCGGGCTCAGCATCTCTCAGGGAAGCCTGAGGAAGGCACTTCTGGCCACACCCTCGCCAGGGGAGCAGTATTGGGACATTTCTCGGTATCCTAAAGAGCCTGTCCCCAGAGCAGAGGCCAGACTGTAGCTAGAGGTCTAAGCCAGGGCTGACACGGCATGAAACACACATGAAACATGCATGCGGCAGTACCCCTTCCACCCAAAGCCTCAGCTTGCTTCGGAACCACACACTGGAGCTGATGCAACAAATAAAGAGCCCCTTCTCTAGCCAGATGATGTTGCCTCCTCAGCCAGATCCTGCAGAAGGAAACCACACGGACGAGAAGCCGCTTCGGTGAAATGCAGCCACGTCTCCCTGGCACAAAAATCATGCAGACTTAATGGAAATCTTGGCAACTGCATCACAAGCTTCACCTTTCTCGGGGCTCATAATGCATTTTCCTCCAACAACAGAGTTTTCGGGAGAAGCCAGGGAGCATGGAAACACACTCCATTCATGCCAGAGCCTGGGGCTTCCTCAGGCGTGAGGTTTCTCTTTTCACAGCAGACAAACCTCTGCGTTGGCACAGCTTATCTGAAAAATGGTTGGAACCTCTGGCCCTAGGCGATCCCAGAGCTGCTGACATGCCCCTCGGAAGCCTTGCAAGTGTGTGTTTTTCACGGTGTATTAATTCAAGCAGCACGTTAGATGAGATGTGTTCTAATTTTTGCTTTTAACCTCTGCAGTTAGCGGATTGGCCCCTTTCCTTTGGCCTCTGAAGAGCACAGAGCAGAGCACAAGCACAGAGGCTGCCAAAAATGTTTCCTGGGGAAAGAAGGCACCCCAGAACATCCCAGGGCTTTCTTCTCCTCTGCTTTTACCCAGTTTTACTGACACCATTTATTTGCAGACAAAGGACCTAGAAGCTGGAGTCTGGGGAAAAAGTGGAAAATGAGAACACTTGTAAGTTTCAAGGTTGACACATGTAAGATTCTACTGTCACCAGGAGGGCTGAGAAGTCTCCTGCCAATGCGGAGGGGAAAACAACCCAGTGCCCCAAAATATCAGTGAAGGAGCCACTGTTTACAGACATCACTGGAGAGTGAACATCTCCTGAGAATCACTGCTCCGACCACACAGAGCACCAGCCCCAGGTGAGATGCTAAGTGGCGGGTGCCAGAAAGGAGGGACGCTCTAGGGAGAAACAGAAAAGGAAATATCTGAGGTTTCTTCTCTCCCACAAGAGGCTCCATTGCCTCACTCACTCAATGAAAGCAACTCGTTATGGGAACAGAGGCGGGGTGAGGGGAGGCAGGTGTGAAAGAGGAGACATTTTTTTTTTTGGCCCCGTGGCACAGCAAGCAGGATCTTAGCTCCCCGACCAGGTATCAAACCCACATCCCCTGCAGTGGAAGCGCAGAGTCTTAACTACAGAACCGCCAGGGAAGTCCCAAAAGAGAGATGGTTTTATGGCCCAACTTTTTTTAAATGAATATTTTAGAACTTACCCTCCAACAGATATAGCTGGAATTTACTAAGCAATTATTATGACATTGTAAGATAAACGCATGTAACTTTTAGAAAGAGCTTACAATCTATACATATATTTTCTAAGCTCTCAATAAGGTAGCTATTATATACTATGACTAAACGTGTATATATGTCAAAACATGGAAGAACATTATAATCCTGAGAATGGTAATAATTGTAAAAGGAAACACGTGAGGGTAAGGTTATCTTCTTAGTTCCTTCTTATTTCATTAAAGTATTAAACCAGTCTATTATATGTAAGTTGTACATAAAATTCCTTTTTCTGATAACTAATATCTGATTAGCATAGAAAATCTAGGAACGACTTCCCTGGAGGTCCAGTGGTTAAGGCTCCGCTCTTCCAATGCAAGCGGTACGGGTTCAATCCCTGATCGGGGAACTAAGATCCCACATGCCATGCAGCACGGCCAAAAAAGAAAAAGAAAATCTAGGAAATACAGCAAGGCAAGGAGAAGAAAATTAAAGTTATTTGTCATCTCCACACCCAAAGATGAGTACTCTCATTATAACTGACGTAGCTACTTCCAGCTCTCTCCCTCTGCATATAATCACAAATGCTCTTCCACAAAATGGGGTGTTACTTGATAGCTTCTTTTTCACATTAAACAGGACATCTTCTACCCACACCCTTAAATGATATTCTGCATCACGAGTTAAGTCTGCAGTGTGTTGCATTCTGTTAATGTGCCAGAGTTTATTTTGTAAATTTTGTATTATTAAATGAGTTGTTTCCAACTCATTTACTATAGGAAATCAATTACTACAGGAAATACTAGTGCATAGATGGAGAGATGATAGATCGAT
The DNA here is from genome assembly GCF_008692025.1 of Phocoena sinus. Classification (NCBI taxonomy): domain Eukaryota; kingdom Metazoa; phylum Chordata; class Mammalia; order Artiodactyla; family Phocoenidae; genus Phocoena; species Phocoena sinus. Next base: position 19,849,658 of record NC_045764.1, read on the forward strand.
CGACAGATAAACAGATTTCTTTTTTGTAAAATCTTTATTGAACTATAATTCACAATTCACCAACTTAAAGTGTACAATCCAATGGTTTTAGAATACTTATAGAATTGCACAATGATCACCACAATCAATTTGAGAACCTTTTCATCATCCCCCCAAAAAATCCCATGCCCTATAGCAGTCGTTCTCCATATCCCCTCGAGCCCTCCCACCCACAGTCCTAGGCAACCATTAATTTGCGTTCTGTCTCTACAGATTTGGCTATTCTGGACGTTTCACATAAATGGAATCATACAACATGCAGTTTTTTTGTGACTGGCTTCTTTCACTTAGCCCAACGTTTTCAAGGTTCAACCTTAGTGTAGCATATATAAATACTTCATTCCTTTTAAATGGCCAAATATTATATCATTGTATGGATATACTACGTTTTGTTTACCCATTCATCAGCTGATGAACATTTAGGTTATTTTCTCTTTTTGACTACTATGAATAATGCTGCTATGAACATTCACATACAAGTTTTTCTGTGGACACATATTTTCATTTCTCTTGGATGTACATCTAGGAGTGGAATTGTTAGCTCGTATGGCAGCTCTATCTTAACCTTTTTTTTTTTTTTTTTTTTTTTTTTTTTTGGGTGACGCGGGCCTCTCACTGTTGTGGCCTCTCCCGTTGCGGAGGACAGGCTCCGGACGCACAGGCTCAGCGGCCATGGCCCACGGGCCCAGCCGCTCCGCGGCATGTGGGATCCTCCCAGACCGGGGCACGAACCCGTGTCCCCTGCATCGGCAGGCGGACTCTCAACCACTGCGCCACCAGGGAAGCCCTATCTTAACCTTTTAAGGAACTGCTATCCTGTTTTCCAAAGAAGCTGCACCACTCTGCATTCCCACCAGCAGTGTGGGAGGGTCCCAATTTCTCCACATCTTCACCAACACTGTTGTCATTTGTCTTTTCATTATAGTCATACTAGTGGGCATGAAGCGGTATCTCACTGTGAGTTTGGTTTGCATTCCCCTGATAGCTAATGATGCTGAGCATCTTTTCATGTGCTTATTGGCCATATGTACATCTTCTCTGGAAAGGTGTCTATTCAGATCCCTTGCCCATTTTTAACTGAGTTGTCTTAATTATTGAGTTATATTTTAAAACATATTTTAGACAGAAGTTCCTTACCAGATTTGCAGAAAATAATTTCCCACACTTTGGGTTGTCTTTTTACTGTCTTGATGGTCCTTTGAAGCATGAAAGCTTTTAGTTTTGATGAAATGCAATTTATCTATTTTGTTGTTGCCTGTGCTTTGGGGGTCCTAAGAAAACACTGCTTACTCCAAATCATGAAGATATATGCCTATGTTTCTTTCTAAGTGTTTTACATAGTTTTAGCTCTGATATTTAGGTCATGGATCCATTTTAAGCTAATTTTGTATACAGTATGAGGTAACAATCCAAATTCATTCTTTTGCATGTAGATATTCAGTTGTCCCAACACTACTTTTTGAAAAGACTATTCTTTCCCCCCATTAAATTGTCTTAGCACCCTTGTCAAAAGTTAATAGACTGTAAATGTGAGGGTTTACTTCTGGACTCTTAATTCTAGTTCATTGATCCAAATATGTCTGTTTTTACACCAGTACCACACTGTCTTGATTATTGTAGTTTTGTCGTAAATTCCGAAAGCAAGAAATGTGCATACTCCGACTTCATTCTTTTTCAAGACTGTTTTTGGCTATTTTAGGTCCTTTGCATTTCCACATGAATTTTAGGATCAACTTGTGAATTTCTACACAAAGGGCAGCTGGGATTTTGATAGGTATTGTATTGAATCTGTAGACAAATTTGGGGACTTTGGGGACTTCCCTGGTGGTGCAGTGGTAAAGAATCCAACTTCCAATGCAGGGGACGCAGGTTCGATCCCTGGTTGAGGAACTAAGATCCCATATGCTGCAGGGCAACTAAGCCCAAGCGCCACAACTACTGAGCCCAAGTGCTCTAGAGCCCGTGCGCCACAACTAGAGAGAAGCCTGCGCACCACAACGAAAGATCCCACGTGCCGCAACCAAGACCCAATGCAGCCAAATAAATAAATATTTTTTTTTTAAAAATCGGGGGACTTTTGCTACATTAACACTATTAAGTCTTCCAGCCATTAATACAGAATGTCTTTCCATTTATTTATGTCTTCTTCGTTAATTTCTTTCGGTATTTTGTAATTTGCAGCGTATAAGTCTTCCACTTCTTTGGTAAAATTATTCCTATTTTATTCTTTCTGATGCTAAATGGAATTGGTTTCTTAATTTCATTTTCAGATGGTTCATTGCCAGAATGTGGATATACAAGTGATTTTTGTATACTGATCTTGCATCCTACAACCGTGGTGAACTCATACATTGGCTCTAATTGATTTTTAGTGGATTCCTTAGGATTTGCCCTCTACAAGATCATGTCATCTGCAAATAAAGACAGTTTTACTTCTTCCTTTACAATCTGGATGCTTTTTATTTCTTTTTCTTGCCTAACTGTCCTAGCTAGAACCTCCAGTACAACGTTAAATGCAAGAGGCAAGAACAAACATCCTTGCCTTGTTCCTGATCTGAGGGGAAAGCTTTCATTCTCTCACCATTAAGTATGATGTTAGCCCTGAGAGTATAATTCCTAACTGTATTTGTCACGCAAAGATAAAAAGGCTATTTCAGTATAACACCGATTCATAAGAGATCCTAAATACAACCATTTCCTAATATGCAATATCTTCAAATTTTTTCCCTAAACCAATTTCAACAGTCTTTGTACTTGTACTAGGTAGGAAAAGCACAGTGACATGTTAAAGAAAATCTCAAGTAATTCTCAAGTTCAAGAAGACTTGAAATGGACAGATTTAATGAAATTCAATGCCTGTGTCTGGTGAAATAAACAACTGCTAATATAAAGCCCAAGCAGTGGGCATGAAGTTAAAGTCAATTTGACGTTTCCCTGAGTTGTCAGCTACTCAATTCCCTGCAGAAAGGAAGACTTTATTCTGAGCATGTTCTGAAATTCTGTGTCAATTTCCACTTTATTCTGAGCATGTTTCTGAAATTCTGTGTCAATTTCCACTTTACTCTGAGCATGTTCTGAAATTCTGTGTCAATTTCCCTGCTTGAATGTTCCCTGAGTTCTCATTCTGCTGCTCTCCAAAATTAGTTCTACCACAAAAGGCTAAAAAAAAAACATTTGGCGAGATCTATTCTAATTGTATTTAAATCTGTAAATCCTAGAACAAAGAGGGATTTGACAGTTACTTAACTTGATTATTTAGTCATACCAAATACTTCAGATGAAAAACTACACCCTGAAACCTGGATTATCCAGTTTGACCCCTAAACAAATTGTATGAGAGCAACATCTTGGTTAGCCAGGACACATAGAGGTACAGGGGGAAACATCTGGACTTCAAAAGACCTGGCCTCAAATCCCAGATCTTTCCATTCTTACCTGTGCATCCTTGGGCAAGATACTTATCCTCTCTGTGCCAACTGTTAAAAAAAATTTAAGGATAAAACTCCTTCCTTGGGGCTTCCCTGCTGGTGCAGTGGTTGAGAGTCCGCCTGCCGATGCAGGGGACACGGGTTCATGCCGCGGTCCGGGAAGATCCCACATGCCGCAGAGCGGCTGGGCCCGTGAAGCCATGGCCGCTGAGCCCCGCGCGTCCGGAGCCTGTGCTCCGCAACGGGAGAGGCCACAACAGTGAGAGGCCCGCGTACCGCAAAGAAAAACACAAAAAAACTCCTTCCTTGCAGGGAGGCTGTGAAGATTACGTATTACTCATAAAGTGCCTGGAACACAGTAGGTTTTATTATTACTAGTAGTAGTAGAAGTACTTCTTAACTAAACTGTTCAGGAAATGGAGTAGTCTGGTCCACTATAATTTCTGGTTTTCAAACTTGTGTGGCTGAAAGCCCTTCTCAACAATATTAGCATTGATCATCTCTCTGTATTACGGTAGACAGACAGGTACATCTTCCATTTCATTTCTGATACTATGTCAGTGACCAAAAAGTGTGTCAGGCTCATCCACAAGTAGTTCAGAAACTGGTATAAATGAACGAGATACACACCATAAGGCTGTGAGGGGCATGATCATTACACAGTCTCATAGAGATAGAAGGTGCAGGATACTGGGCTGGCTACACAGTGAGTGACCTGGCACACATCCTAAAACGTGGTTTTCATTAATACATTCCAAATATGAGCTTAGGCAACTGTTGTTTGCCTGTTTTCCTTAAAAGGGGAGCAGAGGAAAAGAGGCAATGAACTGAAAGCTTTACTCTTACCTTGTATCCCCCAAAAGGCCACGTCTACACTCTGGAAACTAATCAGCGATGGCACTGCCAAACCCCTCCCTTCTCCCACATTAGCATCCTTCCAACCCCGGCTAATTGGCACCTTCTGAAACTGTCCAATCAATGAGCTAATGAGGACGTACCAGCACCAAGAAGGGGAAGCCAGGCTGCCTCCTGGACACCACACCACGAGCTTCAGAAAACTCAGCCTGAGATTCTAATCAATTTTGGAGAGGTTTGCTCTGTCTTCTTTGAAGCCTTCTTCTAGACAGTGTATCTTTCTAGCTGTGAAAATTGTATGCACCGGGCTTCCCTGGTGGCACAGTGGTTAAGAATCCGCCTGCCAATGCAGGGGACACGGGTTCGAGCCCTGGTCCGGGAAGATCCCACATGCCGCGGAGCAACTAAGCCCGTGAGCCACCAACTACTGAGCCTGCACTCTAGAGCCCACGAGCCACAGCTATGGAGCCCGCAACCCACAACTACTGAAGCCCACACACCTACAGCCCGTGCTCCGCAACAAGAGAAGCCACCGCAGTGAGAAGCCCGTGCACCACAACGAAGAGTAGCCCCCGATCGTTGCAACTAGAGAAAGCCTGCGCGCAGCAACGAAGGCCCAATGCAGCCAATAAATACATAAATAAATTAAAAAATTTTTTTTAAAAAATTGTAGGCACCTGACAACAGTTCCTGTCTCAAAAAGCTTAGCACACTGGCACGCAGGGGAAAACAACAAGGGGGAGGGGCTCTGTCCACCAGGCAGCTGTTATTAAGAGAAGAACTAAACCCAGTACCCAGCTTGTACTCATTCCACAATCACAGCCAGGACACCTCCCCTGGTCCAGGTGCTGGGCTTAGCTGAGCCACCAAGACAACACAAAACAATTAAGCCAGCATGAAATGCCTACCATATGCAAACAGCACGCAGGCACGCGCGTGCACACACACACACACACACACACACACACACACACACACACACGTGTGCATGCCCGGACGCAGGGCCGCCTTGTAATTAGCAAAGTCAGCCAGAGAAAACCATTCATCAACAACTAAAAATCATCAGGCAGCAAGAGAAATAAATCCAACAATAATCTGGCAGATAGGGGCTCCTCCTCCACATGGTCTCCTGAAATAAAAGTTGTCCCGTCGAAGCACACAGCCAGGCTGAAGGCCACGTGGTCATAAAGCACAGAAAACTACACCCAGTCCCCAGTGCACTCCTTCCTCACCTATCTCCCGCAGCTCTTGACAGGAAGAATTGGTGTTGAATGAGCACTTACTCTGTAGCAGGTGCTGGCTAAAGACTTTATATGTCAGTGCACTTAATTCTCACCACAGCCAGAGACAGGGTCCCCAACTACTACACTCCTGGGCCTCCCTGAGATCTGGATAACGAATCAGAAGTAGGACAAGAAGAAGGAACACTGAGCTCATTTTTATTCATTTCACAGGAGAACATACATGTATTTCTGTCCCCTAAATTAGTTTAGCATCTGGAATCCCAATGCAACCTTGCAAAGAGAAGGCCCCCAGCTGACCCTTTGGGGGCCTTCTGCTTTCTCAGCCTGATCAAAGAACCAGATGTTCGCCAGGCCCTCTCCAGAGTCAACGAGCTGAAGCTTGAAAATCTAAGACGTCCTCGAATGTGCTCACGGCCACACGAGTGAGGACTGCAGGACACAGCCCTGGGCTGGGCCTGGTTGCCAGAGGGATGGGGTGACATGATCCACGATAAAACCTCACGTTGTTCTACTTCTTCTGATCTGCCATTGAAGAAATGCTACCCCAGACCTCTCCTTGAAGTGTTCACATTTTCATCACATTTGGCCAAGTCCAGCTGTGCGCACACCAGGAAGGGGGTGGCATTAACTCTGACTCCGTAAGTCGCCGATCCCATTGTTAGTGCTCCATGTATGTACAAACCTGACCTTCTTTTACAATGACTTTTAAAGGCACAGCGGGTTCTTTTCACTTCCACCTCCTTTTTATTTCTTTAAGTCTAATGGGAAAAGGAAGGCTTTCAACAAAATCTAAATGGATGAAATTCATAAGATGCACCAGCGACTTCACACAGGTAGTATACCTAGCACTGTTTCCACCGGAACCTCTTACCATTCATTTTAACCCCAAAGAGGTGGATAAATGCCCAACTCGCCAATTATATCACTACTGACTATGTGAGCCTTCAATGAGTTGAGAAATGCTCTTTCAAAGTATGTTGATCCGGATGCAAAAATCAATCCATGTTATAAGGGCAGCAATCACGCGAGAGCAGACGTGCCATTATCTTACCTGCTTCTGAAAGGAAGGATTTTTTGGCCTCCTTTCTGTTGTCAAACTGAATCATTATTACATAAAAGAGGCGACAAGTGTGACTGAAACCCTGGAGCACCATGAACCGTTAGCTCGTATTTGAAATCGTGTATCCACTTAATCAGAAGCTGAAGCAGTATCATGGTCCGAGCTTTGCAGGATTCAAACCCGAGGAAGAAGAGGTTCATCTGAAACCCTGAAATCAGAGCTTCCCCCTTCCTCTTGACCCCGTTCCCGTCCCACTCCCTGTTACAGTCATGCAGGCCAGACACACTTATTAACACGTCCACCTTTTCCCATCATGCCTTGCAACCAAAGCCCTAAGACCCTGCAGGTCTTACATCAGAGAAAACCCACAGGAGCAAATGCCTCCCTTTTTCCAGTTCTGAGGAATCATGTAGCAAATATCATGAAAGAGTCCCTTCTAATTGCTCCTTGAGGAGAGAAGTGATGGGGACTTCTTCACTTCGGATTTTTGCTTTTGTTTTTTAGTTTTTTATTTTATATTGGAGTAGTGTTGATTTACAATGTTCTGTTAGTTTCAGGTGTACAGTGAAGTGATTCAGTTACACATATAGATATATCCATTGTTTTTCAGATTTTTTCCCATGTAAGTTATTACATAATATTGAGCAGAGTACCCTGTGCTATACAGAAGGTCCCTGTTGATTATGTATTTTATAGATCATAGTGTGTATATGTGACTTTTTCATTTTGTATCCATAGGGCCTGTAATATAGTAGGGTGGTGTGTGTGTGTGTACACACACACACGCACACACACACACACGCACGCACACACAAGGCGCTGGAGTCTTACCTCTTTTCAATTTGATACTCCGAATAGTATTTCTGGCTGCTCTCTGACTTAGCAACTGCCAGGAAACTTATCAATCCCCACCTTTCATATGCAGGGAACGACATCTCAAAACGACACCCCCTTTTTTCAGGCTCTCCTAAAAGATTCATGCCGATCCATCTACTTGATGACCCATTTTTTTGAACAATCTCTAACTGCGAGTTAGAGGTATCATATCTGGCCATGAATCAGAGGGCAAAAACTGGCTCCAAATGAAGCGATGTCGGCTACCATTTACTAAGCATTTGGTATAGACCAGACACTATGCAAATTTTTAAAAAATGTACATGAGTCATCTCACCAAAACCTCCAAGCAATCCTATACAGTGTGGGCCATTATTATCCCCATTTTATGAATTACAAATAGAGGCTCAGCAGTATACACACACACAGCTGGTGAGGAAGTAAGCTGGGCAGAGAATGCTGTCTCCCCATCCACAGACCACGACCTACTTACAAGATCCCTAATAATACCAAGAAAGCCAGCAGGCCACAACATTCTAGGAGCACCTCAAATTTTTGCGAAGTAGTGCCTCAGAGATTTTTTTAATACTAAAAGTTGTATGCCCATACCCGGGTAGTGTTCATTACCCAAGATATCACAATATCACAAGGGTTTCCCAAGAATCCAATGAACTTCAGTATTTGGTAAACCTTAACAACTAGCCCTAAGAAAATTTTAATCAATCAGTAAAAGACCTTGATATTAGGCTGAAAGGAGTGGAGAGGAACGTTTTATTATTAAAAGGGATCAGACCAGTTTATGTAATTTGCAGAACCCAGCACAAAATGAAAATGGTGGCGCGGGGGGATCCTTGTTCAAAAAATATTAAGAATTTCAAGACAGCGGGAAAAGCTCATTAAACAAAGCCTGGGGGCCCTCTGAGTGCAGGGCCCCGTGGTGACTATGAAGCTTGCACACCAGGATGCTGGCCCCAGGAGGGGTGGGCGTCCAGGGCCCCAGAGGTCACTCTGGACTCCAGAGCAATGAGGCCAAAAGGACTGTGAACTGGTCTGTGAGCTCAGCTACATGTGTCAGACGCTTTCTCCAAAATTAACCACATGCAAAATCAGAATCTCAAACTGGAACGTTAAACAGTTTGGCTGCTAATACCTCTGGATGTGAACTCAATACAAGATCCAGTGTTAACTGCTTCTTATGCCTAAGAAGTTGCCTGTGACAACAGGAAAAGGTCATGCTTGCATAAAAATCATTAGAGAAACAGATTTTAAAACATAACCCCAGGCTTCCCTGGTGGCACAGTGGTTGGGAGTCCGCCTAATGATGCAGGTGACACGGTTTTCGTGCCCCAGTCCGGGAGGATCCCACATGCCAGCGGAGCGGCTGGGCCCGTGAGCCATGGCCGCTGAGCCTGCGCGTCCGGAGCCTGTGCTCCGCGACGGAGAGGGCCACAACAGTGAGAGGCCCGCGTACCGCCAAAAAAAAAAAAAAAAAACATAACCTGAAAAGAAACAATGAGTAACGTGGCATACTGTGGCTGGTACGTCTTTCTTAACAGAGCAGGTGTTCAACATGTTTAATATTCCTATTGGCTCTCTCCTGGTGTTTTCCAAGTAATGAAAATATAAAGAAACCATGTGAGGTCCATCATATATGATGAGTCTTTATTGCACAACTAATAGTCATTTTTTTTTAATTAACAAGCCCTAAGAAAAAGTAAATCTGCTCTAACACACTTTGAAAAGCACTTACAATACATTGCAATAAGAAAACAAAGCTAATTATTTAGTGTGAGAACATCAACAATAAAAAAAAAAAAGAAAAAAACCCTTCAGTGAGGAAAACAGCACTGAACTGGGGAGTCAAGAATATCTGTCCCCTTGTCACTCAACTGCCACTAAGAAACGAGCTCAACGCCAGGTCATATAGGAGAGCCGGGGCTAGAATCATACTCCTGTACATATTTTAGCCATTTGAGAAAATCAACCAGACTTGGTCTGAATTTCTGGCTATCTGCCTGTGTGTTCCACGACCTTTTGCTAATGGATATCTATGCTATAAATGATGTGTATTTTTTTAGGTTCCAAAGCATTTTGTTTGCCAGAACCCTGAGGTGAGTGCTCTGTCTTGGCTTGGTTTTGTTTCTTTTTGGCAAATAGTCTGATTTAAAATCTCAGGGTTCTCTCGATGTTTTCAATATGATTTTCTTCATTTTGCCAGTACTGAAATTGCCACGTGATAACGAAATCTAACCTCAGCCTGTAACATTGTGATGAGGCCCCACTTCTCTCTCAGCAGAGAGGTTTTTCTTTTTAAGGGTTTGTTTTTTTTTTTTTTTTGATGTGGACCATTTTTTAAGTCTTTACTGAATTTGTTACAATATTGCTTCTGTTTTATGTTTAGTTTTTTGGCCCGGAGGCATGTGGGATCTCAGCTCCCTGACCAGGGTTGAACCTGCACACCCCTGCATTGGAAGGCAGTCTTCACCACTGGACCTCCAGGGAGGACTCCAGCACAGAGGTTTCTGACGAGCCTGAGCCAGGGCACGAATTCCAAGTGGCAGTGTCCTCACCCGCACGCTGAACATCATACTACTTCCAGGCTCAAGCTCCAAGAGCAAAGCTCTGATGGGCCCGAGGAGAAGGGTGGCCGCGGGGACATTCTGGAGACTCAGTGACAATGGTCATAACACACAAGGACACAAGTCTCCCTGTCAGAGCCCCCAGGAACCACGCCAGGGACACACCCTGGAGAAGCCTGCTTCACCCCAGTCAACACAGCTGTGAGCTGGGCACAGCCCTTCCAGAAGCTTCTTCAGACAAGATCTAGGTCCAAATCGCTGTCCTGTGACTTATGAATCACGTGCCCTGGGACCAGTAAGCTCTCCTCAACTATCAAACAGTACTTAATTCACAGGGTTATTGACGGATTAAATGACCCTTGAAGTGGCCAAGTGGCCAGTGAAAGACCTCAGACCTGGAAGATATTCAGATATTGGTAGCCATTATTAGGTTTTTTCAAACCACCTCCACACCTTCCCAGGGACACCAGCGACTCCTCAGAAAATAGGTTTGGCAAAAGAAAAACTGCACATTTTTTGCACTCAGGAGGTTTGGCCCAGGTACTGAGAGCAAGGAAAACTTTTACCTCCAAGTCAATGAATCTGGGACTTTTGAGACAAAGAGTTTGTTGAATTTTGAAGGAAAGAACATCAGGAAAGACTACTGTACGTGCCCAGAAATTTCTCATCCCATCATCAGTTCCACAGACATCACACCTTCAGAAGAAAAACAGCACAGTTGCCAACTACCCCTTGGATCGCCCCTGGGTTTGGACACACTAGCATGCAGAAAAAGTCATAAAACTATGAAAGGCCTGATTGCAAAGGAAAAGATGAAAAAAGCCAACTACATATTGCTTCCATGAGTACCTCAAGACTGCAACAAGCCACGTTTGGGGGGAAATTCCAAGATGGAAAATAATAGAAAGTAGAGGTATTTCACAGGATACCACAGGACACAACCAACCGTGGCCGCAAAACGAATAGAAGGATGTGATGATCCAAATATCACTTCTATTTAGCTTTGGGCCTTCCTATTGAGGAGGACTCTTTTTTGGAGCCTGACAACCAGTTTTCTTTCTCCGAGCGCAGCCCCACGGCGGCCAAGAGAAAGAGGCTGCCAAAGGGAGGAAGCAAGCAAAGCCCCACAGATTAAAAATTCACCGCAGCTAATCCACCGGCTGAGTAAGCCACACGTGGAAAAGCGGTGACGATCTGAAGATGAAATCCAGGGGGAGAAAATACGGGCAGAATGTTCGGAAGAGCTTATCAGTAATGAAAACATTTAGAAAAGCAAGCTTCCTAACAGACCATGGAGACAATTTTATTACTTGGGATTTTTAACACTGAACCAAACACACTCTCCACCTATTACTCAGGGTGCAAGGCATTGTGGGAAACACCCGGGAGGGAAACCACGTGTGTGAGAATGTCCCCAGCGAGCAGCTCTGAGCTGCACCAGCTGGAGAAAATTCTCACAAAGGAAAAAACCTGCAGTGGCTGACCCTCAACAGAATGATTCTAAGACTGGAAAGAACAGAAGCAGAGAAGTCCAAAGTGCGTTGCTTATGTCTGGGGAAACTCGATGGAAGAGAGCAGACTTAAGTGATCTTAAGACCCTGGAAAATCAATGGGGAGCGACGGCAACAGGAGGACCTACACGAGCAGGACACAGAAGTCAGAACAGGTCTAGCATGTCTGGAGGACACAGCAGGGACCACTCCTCTCATTTGCCACTGAATCTCCAGTTGGTACAGCACCAGCCATAAGTGAGAGCTTAACCACCACTGGTTAAATGAATACATGGCTGCCATCTGGGAAATGGGCCACTGGAGAAGCTCTACTAGGAAAACAATTCAGTTACCTGCTCTTATGATTCATCTCCATCTATTATTTCTGATAAAAATTACTTCCCTTCCCTTGGAAACCCCAAAACACTTTGTTTGCCCCATGCTTATGTCACCATGTGCTGTGTTAAGAGTTCAGGGGACAAAATTTGCCAACCTATGAAGTCGGCAGAATGTTAGTACAATGATATAATAGTTAAGGGCACTGGCTTTGGCCCCAGACAGATAACCTAACCTAAACTCAAACCCCAATTCTTCCACATAGTTCTGTGTGACCTTGGCCAAGTTACTTAACCTCTCTGGGGCTCAGTGTCCTCATCTCTAAAATGGTGATGACAATGGAACCTATTATATTGGGCTGCTATGAGGATTTATTGTGAAAATTCATGTAAAATACTGTAGTTGGCATAGTGCCTAGCACCTAGTAAGTGCTCAATAAATGGTTGCTATTATTATTATTAAAACTATATGGGGCTTCCCTGGTGGCGCAGTGGTTGAGAGTTTGCCTGCCGATGCAGGGGACACGGGTTCGTGCCCCGGTCCGGGAAGATCCCGCATGCCACGGAGCGGCTGGGCCCGTGGGCCATGGCCGCTGGGCCTGCGCGTCTGGAGCCTGTGCTCCGCAGCGGGAGAGGCCACAACAGTGAGAGGCCCGCGTACCGCAAAAAAAAAAAAAAAAAAAAAACTATATGTTTCCTTTGTCTTACAGAAGCCAGCTTTCTCTTTGGCATAAAGCAGGAGCTCATTAAGTAATGAAGAATGCTAGATCTTTTCCACTTCTGACTTTTTAGGCAGCAGCCCAGCTCACCGTCCCTGAGCCCCAATTCTGGCACGGTGCCCCTCTTTGCAGCTTCCATATTGTGTCCCCACCATGCAGCACTACCACACTGAAGTGTAATTACATGTTTGTCCCCCCCAAAAGTTCCCCAGGGACAAGAACCACATTTTGTCTTATCAGCACTTCTCTAGTGCCTGGCACAGAGCAGAATCTCAGTCTATAATATCTGATGATTTTTTTAAAAAAGAAAAAACTGTGGAATCAGTCTCACAATTCTCCAGTCTTATCTGAAGCCTGACTGAGGCAACTAAATGAAGGCACACTTCCAGGTGGCTTTGGCCAGACAAACCCATTGGAATTTCTAGCACCAGGACTAGTTCAAGTTTCCCTCATTCCTATGGGGCAGACCTGGCTTGTAAAGAGGGGCCCAGTTTACTCAGGGTTCAATGAACCCAGAAGTTTTCTGCAGGGTTAGGGCCTAACCCCCTGGCCATGCTAGAAGAAGAGACCTCAAACTCCAAATTCCTGGAAAGCTCTTGAAGGACACCCAGCTCTTAGTACCTTCAGGATTAACCAAGCTTTTTGGAGGCCCCTGCATCTACCTGGACCATTCCTGCGATCCTAGGATGAGATCACACTTAGGGAATATATTATACATTCAAGAATTCCTACAAGAAAGGAAGGCCACCAGGAACAGCCTTGAGGGGTGGGGAGAGCGGCCACAGTGATCCTGAAGACTCAGAGGCTTCCATGTCCATGCCCCATTAGAACCCTGCCTGGGAGCCTAGCCAGCCAGGCAGGGCCCCCAGAAGTCCAAGATGAAGACATGGGCGGATCTGGTGTCTGGTAAGAGCCCACTTCCTAGTTCGAGAAGGCAACTGCCTTCTCGCTGTGTCCTCATATGGTGGAGGGGGCAAAGGAGCTCTCTGGGGTCTCATTTATAAGAGCACTAATTCCATTTAAGAGGGCTCCACCTTCATGACTTAATCACCTCCCAAAGCCCAAGGAAGGCAATTTTAACACATGCTACCATGTGGATAAACCTTGAGGATATTATGCTAATATCCACCTCCTAATACCATCACATTGGGGGTTAGATTGCAACACATGAGTCTGGGGTGACACAAATATTCAGTCCATAGTGAACAGTAATTATTTCATGCCATGAAGTGATTGAGAATCTAGGTTCCTGTGTCCTATACCAACCGAGGGGAGTCAGGCACACTTGGACATGAATATTTTTTTACCTCCTTCTTCTCACGTGGGTGATTAGCCCATTGGAAGCCTGCGGGGCGGGGTCTCCTGCTGGCACCTGGTTCTGTCCCACTGCTGACTCTGTAGGTGTTTAGAGGTGGTGATGAGAGTAGAGAGGGTCATCATGACAATAATCCCAATGACGGCATCACCACCAGCACCAAACTAACACAAACTACCGGCACCCTGAGAAAAATCGGACACCCACCGCATTCAACAAAGACCACCACCCCTATTTCCAGAGCCGATACTCAACCGGTGTGCAGTGGTCCAATGAGACCAGTTGGTAAAATACTGAAATATCTCCACAGCAGTGAGTGAATAACCACAGCCCCACCCCCCAGAGACCCACCCCCAAACGCTGACCGCCGGGGTCTCTCCTGAGATCTCCCCGCCCCCTAGAGGGACTGATGACCCAAGACCCATCCAGCCAACTAGTTCTCATCATCTTCCTTATACTCTTCCCTATTTTTTAAATTCTCTACCCCGATGACATGTCCTTTTTATAATTTGCAAAGAATTTTTCTAAACGTACCAATTGCTTAAACACTAAGAACAAAAACAACATACACTTGAACAGGCCTAGATAAAATATACTGTGAAACTTTGGGTTTTGCATTGATGCTTTCAGCGTCAAGGCTGACCATGGCCCAACTTCTTGGGAACTGTGCCCAAAAGATGATAGCTAGGTTCCAAAGAGTATGCATGACACCAACATTTATGAGAAAGAACTATTTTAAAGCTATAACCTTTGCAACATAATAATATCTTCTATTTGTATAAAGCCTTACTGCACATACCTTATCTCATTCAGGCCTTACAACAGGTCTGTAATGGAAGCAGGTGTCATTATCCCCATTTAACAAACAAGGTAATCCAGACGTACAGAGGATATGACCAAGGTTCCATACTTCTGAAGCTACAGAGCCAGAACTGAACTCAGATCTCCTGACGTCAACTTCCTCCAAAGGTGTGCTGAGTCAACTCACACGTGCTCACAAGAGCCTCATTCAAGAATTTTGGAGGCTTCCCTGGTGGCAGAGTGGTTAAGAAGCCTCCTGTCAATGCAGGGGAGACGGGTTCGAGCCCTGGTCAGGGAAGATCCCAAATGCCGCAGAGCAACTAAGCCCGTGTGCCACAACTACTGAGCCTGTGCTCTAGAGCCCACGAGCCACAACTACTGAGCCTGCAAGCCATAACTACTGAAGCCTAGAGCCCGTGCTCCAAAACAAGAGAGGGCACCGCAATGAGAAGCCCGCACACCACCATTAAGAGTAGCCCCCGCTCGCCGCAACTAGAGAAAAGCCTGCACGCAGCAATAAAGACCCAACACAGCCAAAAATAAATTAATTTTTTAAAAAAAAGAATTCTGCAATCGGTTGTTAAACCAGGGGTAGCTTTAAGTGGTTCCAGTGGAAGTAGTTACACCATGGAAATCAGCAAGGTTACAAACCAGAGCTGGTTGACAGCACACAACGGGCTCCGATGGTCTCCTAACCACACCACATCCACAGAACGAGGAGGTACCTTTTTCATCCATCAGTGTTCTCTGTTCCCACTGTCCCCACTAACCAGCTTGTAAGCAGCACGATGGGGGAGAAAGAGCACTGAGTTCAGAGTCAGAAGATGCTCCAACCTCCAAGCGCCACTGGGCAACCTTTTCTCCTGACTCATCTCCTCTCAGAACCTCCATGTTCTTCTCTGTATAATGAGGGCAATGATTGCTCCCCACTCGCAGGTCTGTCCTAAGGCGCAACAGGAATCGTGGATGCAAAAGTATTTTGCAAACTGCAAAACACCACAGAGCTGCACAAAACTATCTGCGAGTACCTCAAAAAACGAGGCAGAGAATTACCACATGACCCAGCAACTCCGCTTCTGGGTATGAAATGAAAGAACCAAAAGAACTGAAAGCAGGGACTTGAAGAGGGACAGCCATGCTCATAAAGCATTATTCACAAAACCCAAAAGGCAAAAGCGGCCCCAAGTGTTCATCAAGAATGGACAGGGCTTCCCTGGTGGCGCAGTGGTTGAGAGTCCGCCTGCCGATGCAGGGGACACGGGTTCGTGTCCCGGTCCGGGAGGATCCCACATGCCGCGGAGCGGCTGGGCCCGTGAGCCATGGCCGCTGAGCCTACGCGTCCGGAGCCTGTGCTCCGCAACGGGAGAGGCCACAACAGTGAGAGGTCCGCGTACCGCAAAATAAAAAAAAATTTTTTTAAATAGAATGAATGAACAAAATGTGGTCTAGCCATACAACAGAATATTATTCGGCCTTAAAAGGGCAGGCAAAAACCCTGAGGACATTACGCTAAATAAAATACACTAGACACAAAATGACACAATTGTCTGATTCCACCTACAGGAGGTACCTAGAGTAGCTGAATTCAGAGACAGAAGGCAGAATGGGGGTTGCCAGGGGCCGGAGGGAGGGGAAATGGAGAGTGAGTGTTTAATGGAGACAAAGCTTCACTTTGGGAAGATGAAAAGGTTCTGGAGATGGATGGTGGTGATGGTTGCACAACAACATGAATGTCCTTAGTGCCACTGAACCATAGGCTTAAAAACGATTAAGATGGGGGCTTCCCTGGTGGCGCAGTGATTAAGAATCCGCCTTCCAATGCAGGGGACACGGGTTCGAGCCCTGGTCCGGGAAGATCCCACATGCCGCAGAGCAACTAGGCCCATGCACCACAACTACTGAGCCTGCGCTCTAGAGCCTGCGAGCCACAACTACTGAGCCCATGCACCACAACTACTGAGCCTGCGCTCTAGAGCCCGCGAGCCACAACTACTGAAGCCCACACACCTAGAGCCCATGCTCAGCAACAAGAGAAGCCACTGCAATGAGAAGCCCACGCACCACAACAGAGAGTAGCCCCCGCTCGCCGCAACTAGAGAAAGCCCGCACGCAGCAACCAAGACCCAACGCAGCCAAAAATAAATAAAGAAAGAAATTTATTTTTTTTTAAATGGTTAAGATGGGAAATTTTAGGTTATGCATTTTTTTAACCACAATTAAAAAACACACACACCCAAATATTATGTCTTCTATTTCCCAGCTGTCAAAGGAGCCAAGAGGGCCCTAAAAAGTCAACATCGGGGTTTTTTTATCATGACTAGGACCACCAATTCCATTGACACTGGCCACGC
Source organism: Phocoena sinus (assembly GCF_008692025.1). NCBI lineage: Eukaryota > Metazoa > Chordata > Mammalia > Artiodactyla > Phocoenidae > Phocoena > Phocoena sinus. Next base: position 19,866,708 of record NC_045764.1, read on the forward strand.
TAATGCAGGCAGAGCGAATCCCAGCAGCATCGTTCCTGTACACGAGGACCAGATACAGGCTGTCCCCAGCTTTTATACAAGGTCGGCCCCCGAAGTTCATTTTCACCTTTTGGGTGTGGTGGTTGTTCAAGGCATATTTTTTATGGAAAGTGAAATGTCTCATGGGGGTAAGGAGCCCACTCACACCTAGAGAAGTCTTGAGTACCAATGCCCAGTGAGGCTGAATTACAGTGTGAATGTCCCAGCCGGGTCCTGGGAGCCCGGCTGTGCTGGGGGAGGAGGGGAGGGGGGAGGTCACAGAGGCAGTACTACAGCAGCCTCCCTTTCGGGGCCCAGGCCAGTCTAGGACCCAGTTTTGTTTGTTTGTTTGTTTGTTTTTGGCCACGTAGCACATGGGATCTTAGTTCCACGACCAGGGATCGAACCCACACCCCCTGCAGTGGCAGTGGAAGCACAGTCCTAACCACTGGACCACCAGGGAAGCCCCAGAACCCAGTTTATTTCATCAGTCGGTCGGTCTGGGATCCTTCTCCCAGTCGCCTCACTTGGCCTTCAACTTCCCAGGTTGGAACTCATTTGCACCTCCCCACTTCCCCACCCCCCCAAAGCTCCAAAACCACAATTACCTACTTTCCTCCTGTCTTCCAGCCAAACTGCTAGTTCTTGTCAGTTACACGTGGGAGGAAAAAGTACTTTCTTTAAAATCACTTACATCACAGACAGCTGGTCTCTCAACCTATTTCAAGGCATTCGTATCTTCTAATGTTCAAAGGCAAATTTCGAGCAGCCATTTTTATGAAGGTTAAAGAAATGGGAAGAGCCCAGGGGGGCAGGGGGCAGGGGCCCTGGGGTGTCTGCCCCCCGCCATCCATCCCACCAGACCTCTCCGCTTAGCACAGCTTCATTTTTTTGCTTTTTTCCCACAACACTGTGGGCCTTGGTGGGAGGGGACGGGATTGTGTGCAGGTTATCGTATTTGTCGAATATGATACCTTTAGGATTCCACTTACAGCCCCGAATCCAGTTTGGAGTAAAAGCAATTTCAGTGATGTAAGCCGTGGTTATAAATGTCAGAGAGGGGGGCCTCTCAACCAGTAAAAACACTGACTCTGTCCAGTTGGGAAGCCTCTTCTTCCCATGCTCATTGCACTGCAGAGGTACCAATAATCTGTGACCCCAGACCTGGTCAGGCCATGGAAAGGTCTAACATGGAGAGGTCAAGATGAGGGATTTCACCCGATTCAGACATGAGCTCTCCGACTGTTTTACCTACATGCTGCAACCTGGGAAATTAAACTTCTGAGATCATCTCCCACCCTCCATCACACAATCCCTGATAAGGGTATTTTTGAGTAAATTGTTACGCACATTCATGTGGTCTATACCTAGACACGTTGCCATTTTTGAAAACTCTAGCATTAAAATAAACTCACTACCTAGAGAATTTAAACTCACAAAAGTCAGTGACGTTTTGGAATACTGTAATCAACAAGTTACTTCAGTCCTCCAAGCCAAACGTTATTTTCAATAAGAAACCAAAGCAGATAAGACTAAAGCCATTCCCAGAAAGAAGCACGTTTCAGCTGCAAGAAGGGCCACAGCTGCACCAAGATCTAAGTGCTGTTGGCAACAACAGAAACTGCAGTTAGAAGAGCGTCTTGCACAAGCTGATGTAGAGATAGACTGAAGAAAAAAAAACAAAACAGCTCAGGGTACAGGGAGAGGTGCAGAGAGACAAAGCTGATGACATAACCCAGGGAGGGGATGAGTCTATGTATGCAGCAAACTAGGTCACTCAACATGCGAGCAGGCCTGGAGGACGTTTGGGGCTGAGGCTCTTGGTAAACACCAGCGCCAGGGGAACCAACCAGCCTCCTGTGGGAAGCATGTGTTGGATGGTGCAATGGACCCCCCAAATCTGGGCAGGTGGCCTCTGAGGAGCAGGGTGTCAGCCCCACAGGGGCTAAGGAGAGAGAAGGAGCATTTCCTGCACACGGATTCACAGCCATGTCCATGCACTAAGGGGGTTCCACGCGCCCTCATCTAACCTTCATTGCAACCCTTAGATCGGGTGCTAGTGTTATCCTGTTGTGCAGATAAGGGCACGAGGCCGAGAACGGTGACATAATTTGCCCAAAACCTAATAGCTAGGAATCAGTGGACCCAGGATTTGCACCCATGGCCTGGTGACCTCAGATCCTCCGTTCTTAGCAGCTCAGGACTGCACCCCACGGAATATCCAGCGAATGTTCTTCCCTGGTTGACAGAGGACTTGTTGATGGTCTCTTAAATCAACTTTGCGGGGAGAGGTTAAGTATGCACTGTTCTGCATCTCTGCCCCAGGAGCTTCCAAAAATCAATTTCCAACAGACACTGACATGTTCCTCCTCACAGCGCTGGCCCTGAATATCTGAGGGTTGCTATCCTCCACCACAGCTGCTGAAGGCAACTAAAACTTGATGGCAGCTGCGGTTTACTCAATCCCAGTTATGTGCCAGGAACCTCATAGATGGCACTGAATCCTTACAGGAATCCCACAAGCGGCAACTTCCATCTGCATCTTAACTCAGAAAGATGAAGGATGGACATCAAGAGGGATACAGCTATGAAGGGTGGTGCTGGAGCTGCCTTTCTAGTATGGTTCATTGCCTCCTGACGCCTCCCCTGCCTGGCCTCAGCCAATATGCTGTCTTTAGGCTTATCCTGAAGATCTGGTGTTAACCAAGAAACGCATTCCTCCATCTCTGAATCCTGCTGAAATACTAGGAAAAACAGCACGAGACCCACAGCTGACCACTGGAGACAGGGAATGAACTTGGTCTGCCATGGAATGAACTTGGCCTGCCATGGAATGAACTTGGCCTGTGGCATCCATCTGGTCTGATTCGAACCTGAAGAATCCACATACTGCATAATAAACATTTTGAAAAATCAAGAAGGGTCTAACAGAAAACTAGCCCAAGGAAAAGGTGATCTCCTGCACCACAGGGAGTCAAAGGGAGGCACCCAACGTGAACTGCAAAAGAAGGTAATGTTGGCATGTCTCCCAGGGTCCATGTGTCCTTGTGCATTGGATGGAACATCTTGAGTCAGGCTCCAGGCTTCGCGCTGGCCACCCATAAGCGGTTCGTTCTTCAATTAAAGAAATGTGTCCCCAGGGGCTGTGGGCTCCCTGGCGATTCCTGCAAAATCTCATGAGGACTGGAGGCAATGTGAGGTCCTGGGGTCCACCCTTGTGGGTGTAAGCTGTCCAATAATGTGACAGTGCCCTGCTGGACCAATGCTAAGCCCTCCCAGAGGGGAGAGGCAGAGAAGGAGAGAGATTGAAGGGGATTTACGGAAATTTATTTGGGGAAAGGAAAGATTAAAGGGATTTATGGAGACCCAGCCAAAAAAAGCTCAACAAGTTAACCCCTAAAATCCTCCTCTGAGAGGACAAGAAAGTCCACCTGCCAAGTCTAATTATTGTCCACTCGGTTGCCAAGTTTGATCCAGAAATTTCTACTTGAGACCTAGTCTTCATTAGCCCCTCCGGGACCAAGCTCTAAAAAGTGCAATTTCCCAGATCCCACCGTAATAATCAGTAAGGCCACGAGGGTTTATCTTTTTTGCAACCAAGAAAAACTTCTGGCTTTTTCTCTCCAAACATAAAACATCCTATCAAAGAAAGACGTAGCAGGAGTTTGCATGTTTATTTTTTTCACAGAACGTCTGGGCTTTAATTCCCAAATAAAGTGGGAGAGCTGTAGGTAACCTACAAACCTGCCAAAGTGATCTTCCTGTTGATAATTCTAGAGGCAAAACCCAGCATTTTCACAGGAAGTTAAGCAGTTCGTCCAGCTGCTCAAATGTCCAGCCTATCATGACTTCCCCCTGTGACAGAACAGGAGATATTTCAAAAGCCCATCCCAGACACAAGCTCTTGGAAAGAAAGAGATTAGCCTTAAAATCCAATGGTCCCTTGGGACTTCCCTGGCAGTCCAGTGGTTGAGACTCCATGCTTCCAGAGGGTGTGGAGAATAGGGAACCCTCTTGCACTGTTGGTGGGAATGTAAATTGATACAGCCACTATGTAGAACAGTATGGAGGTTCCTTAAAAAACTAAAACTAGAACTACCATATTACCCAGCAATCCCACTACTGGGCATATACCCTGAGAAAACCATAATTCAAAAAGAGTCATGTACCACAATGTTCACTGCAACTCTATTTACAATAGCCAGGACATGGAAACAACCTAAGTGTCCATCATCGGATGAACGGATAAAGAAGATGTGGCACATGTATATATATATAATGGAATATTACTCAGCCATAAAAAGGAACGAAATTGAGTCATCTGTAGTGAGGTGGATGGACCTAGCGTCTGTCATACAGAGTGAAGTAAGTCAGAAAGAGAAAAACAAATATCGTACGCTAACACATATATATGGAATCTTAAAAAAAAATGGTCATGAAGAACCTAGGCGCAAGATGAGAATAAAGACACAGACTTACTAGAGAATGGACTTGAGGACACGGGGAGGGGGAAGGGTAAGCTGGGACAAAGTGAGAGAGTGGCATGGACATATACACACTGCCAAATGTAAAATAGCTAGCTAGTGGGAAGCAGCCGCATAGCACAGGGAGATCAGCTCGGTGCCCTATAACCACCTAGACCGATGGGATAGGGAGGGTGGGAGGGAGACGCAAGAGGGAGGGGATATGAGGTATATGTATACATATAGCTGATTCACTTTGTTATACAGCAGAAACTAACACAACATTGTAAAGCAATTACACTCCAATAAAGATGTTTAAAAAAAAAAAAAAAAGACTCCATGCTACCAATGCAAGGGGCGCAGGTTCAATCCCTGGTGGGGGAACTAAGATCCCACACGTCGCATGGTGTGGCCAAAGATTTTTTTTAATTTTTTAAAAATAAACAAATAAATAAATCCAAGAGTCCCTCACAAGGAGAACCCAGGAGCCCAAAGGATGTTGAGTTTTCCCTCCAAACTCTTTCCAAGAGCTTCCCAGAACATGGACAGCCCTGCTGTGCCCACAGAGCAGGTGCTCAGAAAATCCTTGGAACAAAACTGACCAAAAGCAACAAACAGCATCCTTCTTCCAACCCCAAATCCCTGGCGAATCTCACATCCCACACCCAATCTACCAGCAATTCCTATCGGCTCTCCCTTCCACATGTTTCCAGAATCCAACCACTTCTCATCACCCCCAGAGCAGCACCCCAGTCCTCCTCCACCGTTCTCTCTCCCCTGGATGGTTTCCATAGCCTCCGAGCTGGTCTCCCCGCTTCTGCCCTTGAACCCATCCATTCATTCTCAACACAGCAACCACAGCCATGATGGAAACACCTGAGTCAGGTCAAGGTACACCTCTGCTCAAAACAGCCCTGCTGTTCCCTCCGACCGGAACATTTTACCTTTAGCTATCCCAATGCAGCCTCCAGATCTTTATTCAAATAGCAGCTCTTCAGCCAGGCCCTCCCTGGCTACCCTGCTTCAAGCCACCATCACCTCCCCATCCCAAAAATCCCCGTTCCCTGCTTCATTTCTCCCTTAACGTGTATACTAGATAACATACTCTACATCTTCCTGATTCACATTTTGTTTTGTTTTTTTTCTGGCTTCCTCACCAGAATGTGAGCTCCAGGAAAGCAGGCATTTGTGTCTGCTTGTTCGCTGCTGTACTCCCCGCTACCGTGCACCGGTGCCTAGAATATAGCAGGTGTTCAATAGATATTTTTAAATGTACAAGAGGCTGAATTTATATCACGCCTCAAACAAAGGGCTGAAAAATGCAAACTTCTAACCAATGCCGCAGCTGGGATGCCCTCGGGGGGCACTCTGGGGGCTGCCCACCTCTCTGCTCCTCTGGGTAATATTCTTTTAAATGCTTTTCACAGACTAAAATTTTGAGTAGTCTCAGAAAAATTACTCTTAAATCAGTCGGTCAAACACACAAATCACCTCGGGTAGCTCTGCAATCTCCCTCTCCCCCTACACCCACGTGCACACACCTGCCTCCCACAAAAGAACAGGTGAGTCTGTGTTCTACCCGGGCTTTCAGATAAATCGATAATCTGTGTCCTCAACAGGTGTAGATTGAGCAATTTCAGAACAAGGCATGTACGGAAGATACTAGTGGGAAAGACAGCGCTGGTCCCACAGAAATTTCTATTTATACTCCTCCTAAAGCAGCACCCAGCAGGCCCTCATTTCATGAAAAAGCAAAGGCATTGTGCTACTGACATCAAGTGGGATAACACTTCCTGTCCTGAGCTGTATCACTTCGCTAACTAGCCTGGGCATAAAAATGTCCCTCCAAGTAGGGCTAAGCCGCTCTAGCTACACACGAAAGCTCCCGAAAAATTATAGTGAGTGCCTTCGTTACCTAGACAAGCCAAAAAAATCTTAGGGTTGTAAGGGCACTTGAAAATCATCCCATCTTCCTTGCCCTCCCCCTGATTTTACAGGTGAGGAAGCTAAGACCAGGTCATGTGGAAAAATGACCAAGCAGCCCACAGGCCACACACCCAGCAGCGGCTGAGTCAGACCGCGAGCCCAGGCCCAAGGCCTCCATGGTGCCCGCTCCAGCCCCCCACAAACAGCAATTACTTCAACACAAAACATTCGGTCTGTAAGAAAAGCGTGTATTCATACCCTGCAGAGATGAAGATCTATTTTCCAGAACATGCCATTTCCATACTCTGGGGGAACAAATGAGGTATATTGGGAGAAGCATTCTGTGTCAACTCTCAGGGCCTCCTCTGTTCAGATGCCTTTCATGGTGTGGCAATTACAGAAGCCACTTCCATGAGTCTGGGGTACTTCCTGGACACCACGGTCAAACCTTTCTTCCCATCTGTATCTTTCTCCAAATGGCCTATTTTCATTGTCTTGGTTCAGAAGACGTGGAAAGACACCTACGGTAGAGATGGCCTGAACGGCCTCGGCAAACGCTCCACAGAAATGTTTCCGACTCCTAATTGCTGTTACACAACATTTATTTGATCCCACATTAATCTGGCGTGCCAGGCAGGGATCTGAAAACACGGCGTTGATTAATAAACAGTAATCAAGCCTTCCCACCCTGTTCAGAGCCAGGGTTAGGGCCTGGGATTCCCCTTCAAAGGGAGCCACACTGAAGGTCATAAGTTGAGAGGTTTCTCCTGAGGCCTGACTCAGGGGTGCATCAGAAAACCCAGGTCCAAACCACACAGTGGGTTCCTTCCCCTATGCTGTCCTTTGCTTCCTCCAGCTCTCTTCCCACCCTTCTGGGCCACCCTTCACTCCCATTTGGCTCCCACCCTCCAGCAAGGTCCCGCTGACCACATGGTCTAAATGGCTTGACCCTCTGGCCTTCAACAGTAGAGGTTGTGCTCTGCATGGAAAGGTACCGGGATCAGACAGCCAGATATCAGATTACAAGGTTTTGCCAAGTGAGTGCTCCTTGAGCCTTCACAGTGCTTTATTTTAAAAGCATTTTAACACTGTGGGCTGACAATCTGGCTCCTGGCAGGGCTTTCCTGCCTTAGGATCCTAAAGGCATATGGTAAAAGTGTGACAAACAAAATGATTGGGCCTGCAGAGTACCTTGGAAATGAATCCCAATTGTAACTGTTGACACCCTTGACTGATGCTAGGTTCCACTGCAAACAAGTGTAGAGCCCAAAGCCAAAATCCACACTAACAGAACCAGAAGTGACTTCTGTTTAGACTCAGGTCAAGATCATTGGACTTGGCCCAGGGCGAAACAGGCATCCTGAACTTTGGCCCACTTCTAGAAAGTCCAAGAGACAAAAAGGTGTTGATAACCCAAAAGCTTTCACATGTTACATGTTTGGATAATTAGGTTTTCTTTACCTTAATATTAAAATTAGCTTTCCAAATACTAAAGTTAGTCAAATTATTATTAACATTTGCTGTTACATAATCCACAGAGGGGCTCAACCCCACATGCAGAATCACAAGTTGTTCTGCCTAGATTCGAATATCAGCTCCACTTAATAAGTAGCTCCGGTTTGGCAGGTCACATAATTTCTCTGCTGCCTCAGTTTTTCCATCTGCCAAGTTGGGATAAAAGTAAATACCCACTTCATCAGGTTAACTTGAGAGTAAAATGAGTTACTATACCTAAGGCACTTAGAATAACAACTGGTTCTTGGTATTCATTTAATAAAGTCACCTACCTTTACTACTACTACTATTATTATCATGCTATTGAGTGAAAACATTTTTTTTACATCTTTATTGGAGTATAATTGCTATACTCCAATAGCAATTGGTGAGTTGGTTTCTACTTTATAACAAAGTGAATCAGTTATACATATACATATGTTCCTATATCTCTTCCCTCTTGCGTCTCCCTCCCTCCCACCCTCCCTATCCCACCCCTCCAGGTGGTCACAAAGCACCGAGCTGATCTCCCTGTGCTATGCGGCTGCTTCCTACTACGTTGGGTAGTGTATATATGTCCATGCCTCTCTCTCACTTTGTCACAGCTCACCCTTCCCCCTCCCCATATCCTCAAGTCCGTTCTCTAGTAGGTCTGTGTCTTTATTCCTGTCTTACCCCAAGGTTCTTCATGACATTTTTTTTTCTTAAATTCCATATATATATGTTAGCATACGGTATTTGTCTTTCTTTTTCTGACTTACTTCACTCTGTATGACAGACTCCAGGTTTATTCACCTCATTACAAGTAGCTCAATTTCATTCCTTCTTATGGCTGAGTAATATTCCATTGTATATATATATGTGCCACAACTTCTTTATCCATTCATCTGTTGATGGACACTTAGGTTGCTTCCATGTCCTGGCTATTGTAAATAGAGCTGCAATGAACGTTTTGGTACATGACTCTTTTTGAATTATGGTTTTCTCAGGGTATATGCCCAGTAGTGGGATTGCTGGGTCAGAGTGAAAACATTTTGATCATTTTATTGTTTGTGTTTCACTCTTCTAGAACCCCTGTCAGCACTACAGGACCATAGCGGGAAGCTTCTTTTCAAAGAATTCTTTCCAAGACAGAAGGCAAAGCTTTGGAACCCTAACAGAGACCCATCCCCAGGTTCACGGGGAATGTGGCCAGAGTCCAAGAGGTTGTTCTGCAAGAGCTGTACAGTCTCTCCGTCACCATGAGTCAAGTCCCCATCCTGCCCAGAGGTGGAACCACCAGCAGTCATACCCAAACAGCACCTGCCACAGCAGGAGCCACTCAATGAAGCCACAGCTCATGGGGCTGAGCAGCCCAGCCACGGCAGAGGGGCAGCTACCCGGCTCTCCCGGGAGCAGGAGGCAGTCAGGGGAGCTGCATCCATCTGCTTGGAGGCTGCAGGCAGAGGGACCAGCTCCAGGGGCTCGGGTGGAGATGCGCCTGGCAAAGGAACGCATTCTCTCATGATGGGACTCCACTCTCTCCCATCCCCTCATCTGAGGCGATCGGTCTCAGGATGACCAGCAAGCACACGCTTCTTCTTTCTCGGCAACTTAAGCACCTCAGAGTCACTACCCCAAACCCAAATAAACCTCAATGATAATTTTCTAAAGTTATGGACAAAACCTCACCCCTTAACAGGCCATGCTAAGAGGCAGCCCCAAGCCCCTCTCTATGAAAAGGCTAAGTCCTTTCTGTTTTTTTTCCAACAGACAGAAAGTCTACACCCACAGGTAGACTGTGTTCCTGAAGCGAGCACAACGGCTGGGAGACCCTATTCTCATCCTCGGCAAGTGTGTGTCCCCAGGATCAGAAGCATGGCAGGGATGCTACCTTCACAACTTGGGCTCTGGGGGACCATTGCAGATGCGCGGCTGGGGGAGGGAAAATGACCAAACAACTCAGTGGACCCTGAGTATGGGACAGAAAACAATCTGGGTTTGAAAATGTGGTCCTGGAAAAGCAAACCAACCACAATAACAAGTAAAGGGGGTTTAAGGAAGACAGGAGAGAAGAGCACACTGATTTCTCTTACGAAACACCTCGTCTATCTCTTCCCAGCCTAATTAACACCTCCATGAACCCCTGCAAAACGTTCGGTTCATACAGCACTTATGTGTATGAATGTATATGCTGACAGATACCGATCACATGAGGGGAGAAAATAACTCCAATTTCAGACTCTTCCAGCAGTGCCCGATTCTCTTTCACTATCAGCCTCCCTACCTATTCTGAGGCACTCCACAACAAAACAAACAAAAACCAACTCCTGGGCAGAAAGGGAACAGCAGCTGAATGGAGCAGCACATGCTCGGAGCCTTCCTGCCATGGACTTCTGGTTACTCCGCCACCAGCCTCGGACTACACACAGCCCTAGAGAGAAACCACCGGTACAGCGACCCTCGCAGACCCTCCCTTGGCGACCCGCACCCCAGCGTGTGCTGCCGAGCCTGGTGAAATGGACAGACGCTCAGGTAAGGCTCAGCCCACACATGACCCTGAACACTGCGAAATTCCTCCCTTCCTTAAGTCTTGCCTACACCTAGTACGTGAAGATGTCGATTCTATAAGGATACATAACGGAAAGACAGAAATGGGAATGCCTGGAGCCCGATTTTCTCGTGACCACGTCTCTCGCGGACACGGTGCACCCATGCACACAGTGAGTAGACGCACGCAGCCAGTAAACAGGAATATCCACCATGCTCAGCCCACAGTCACGCGTGGGGAGAAGTCGAGAGGGCGGCGGTGTCAGGGAAGTGAAAAGTCGCCCGCCTGCGACTGACCCCGAAAGCCCAGAGCCTCCCCCGCCCAGGAGCGGCTCCCACCCGGGCCCGCGGGGCGACCCACGCGGCCGGCACGCAGCGGGGCACGCAGAGCCGAGAACTGGACAATGAGGACGCGGCGACCCGCCGGTTCCTACCGCGGTGGCGGCGGCGGTGGCAGCGGGAGCCACCTCTGCACCCGCGGCCGCTGCCATCTCCACCCTCTACTCCCCGGTCCCCACTTACGTTCCGAGGGTCTCCTTAAACTCGAAGATTTTCTTGATGTCTTCAGCTTGCTTTTTCCAGGAGGAGCTGCTCTCGCCGTTCTCCCGGGCCATGGCAGACGAGGCCGGCGTGCGCAGAGGGCGGCGAGGCGGAGCGGCCGGGGACGCGGGGGCCGGGGTGGGCGCGCGAGGAGGGGGCGCCCGAGCGCGGGGGCGCGGGGGGGGCGGCGGTGCGGGCGCAGCGGGGGCGGCGGCGGCGGCGGCGGTGGCTAGCCGGTCCGGGAGGGCTGGGCTGGCGGCGCGGGGATGCGCGGCGCGGGAGCCGGAGGAGACTTTGTGCTGCGGCAGAGCTTCCTCTTCTTCAGTTTCCTCTTTCACTCTCGCCGCCGCCGCGGTCCCTCCCTGGCTCTTATTTCTGCGCGTCTCGGGCACAGACTTCCTGCCGCCGCCGCCACTCGCCCGGCTCCTTTGCAGCCGGCTGCCAACCTCACTTTCTGCTACTTTCTTGCCTCCCTTCCCCTCCCTCCCAGCCGCCCGCCCTGCTCCCTCCCTCCTCCTCCTCCCGCGGGCTCCCCGCCCTCCCCGCGCGCCCCGGCCGCCTCCCGCCTCCCCGCCTCCCGCGTGCTGCCGCCTTCGGGGATGTCCTGTTCCCCGGGAACGCCGTGCCCCGGACGCCGGGGCACCGCCGTCACCGCCCGGCTACGCTCCCCGCCGCCGCGCGCGCCCTGGAGCCCAGGAGAGGGCAGGTGCGGGGGACCCAGGCAGGTGCGGGCGCCCAGGCGCGTGCTGGAGGACCCCGGCCCCCCGGGGCTGCTTTATTAATTCCGCAAAGTCAAGTCTCGGGGGCGCGAGGGCTTTCCTCTCCGGCTGCGGGAGAGGGCGCCTCTGCGCTGCGCTAGGACGCTGCAGGGCGGGGGCGGGGGCGAGGGTGAGGGCGGGGGCGCGAGGCCACCCGGATGCCGGGCGCCGAGGGCGGGGGCGTCCTCCCCGGGCGTCCGGGCGCTGCGCAGGGTCGAACGCGGGGGCTGGTTGTTATGGCGACGGGAGGCGGCGGCCGCGGGGATGCTGGCGGAGGTGGGCGTTGACTCGGGCGGCGCGGCGCCCGCCAGCGGCTGGCGCTCCCCGAGCCTGCCTGGCCCTCCCGACTGGGCCACTGGAGCTAATTCGCATTGCACCAAAGTCGGCGCCCGTGTCCAATTATGGCTGGGGGAGGGGGCCTCGCAGCGAGGAGGGAGCCGGGAGCCTCGCGGCCGGGGACGCGCAAGACGTGCCAGGCGCTGCCTCGTTTTCTCTGTGGGAGCTTAACTCCCAGGGTTATCTGGCGGCCGAGCGGCGGGTGGATTCAGGGCCGGGCTCTGTGCGCCTCCCAGGCTGCTTCGGCCCCAGGGCTGGAGCGGCCTTCGCTCCAGCTCGGCCCCTCCTGGTTTCTCCCTCTCTTCGCCGGCCGAAACCCAGAGATTTGGAGCAAAGTGAACCTCTGCCCCACACTCTCTTCGCCAGGGGGGCCGCCCCTCCTCAGCCCAGCCGCAGTGGGTTTAGTAGGGCACGCTGTGCCAGGGAAGGTACCTGGAAATAGCCTTTCTAACAGATTGGAGAAACGCACCCAGAGTTGCCTCTGGCCTCCCATTTCGGAGGCGCATTCTGACTGCCCATCCCTCTCCCGTGTCCACCTGTCAGAGGGCGATCCACGTACAGACGCCCATTCCCAACCTGCAGGGACTACCTCGTGTTTCGAAAAATTGTAGTTTCCTTCGTATCAAGACTCTCTCTTCCTGAGGGCCCCTCGGCTGAGTTGGGTAAACAGCCCCGTGTCTTGATTGGTGACACCTGTCCCATTTTCCCAGGACTGTTCCAATTTCACTGTAAAAGGGGGAGAAAAATATTCTACTCCCTGAAGAGGAAACTTACCCAGCACCTTCTTCCTCGTCTGACAGGCTGGAGGCAGGCCGACTGCTCTCCCAGAAGCCGTCTATACCCACCCCACACTGCACCCTGCCGCCCTCCACCTTTTTTCCCTGACTCCAAGGAGGTGGAAAGATAATCTGGCCTGCCCATTCCTCCACATCTGCGTGCTGGATTCCGCCTTTCAGGGGCTGTTAGCTTAAGGCTCTCCAGGCTGAGGAGAGCAAATGGGGGATTCGGTTGTTAGAAACTGACTAAATTGACAAACCCAACTTCCAAGATGGATGACTAGGGAACCTCTCTCAAAGTTGGGGCACGTCACCAAAAGCAAACAGCACCACTTCAAGAAGAAATACATTTGCACAGCACTGTAAATCAACTACACTTCAATAAAAAATAAGGTTTTTTTGAAGAACTATACTATCGTTTATTGGGGTCAAAGTTTAGGCAATATGAAGAGTAGGAACCAGGTGTGACTAAGATCCCAGTGGACACTCCCATGCCCGCCATATGCATCTGCTCATCACTTTTCCCCTTTCCCTTCCTTCCACTCCTTCTTCTTATCCCGTTCTTTCCTCTCTATTTCACCCTTGCTCCTTGCCTATGGATCAAACACCGGAGCTCATGATAACAATTCTCAGTCTCAGCTTTTGTCCCCGGAAATAAGAAGTGGTGATGCTAAAGCAGTTTTGTACGGTTGGAACTGTAATGGGGAGTTTCTTTCTCTTCCAAATTTTCCGTAATGATGTTCATTCAGAGCATTATCAAGTTATCCTCAGCTGGACTAGGTCCTAGAGAAAAGACTCAAACTAATGGGGAGTTGAAGAGGCCAAGCCAAAAGAATGGATCCCATGACCCAAAGAAGGAGGTGGAAATGTCAAAGACAATTCAGTCTGGCTTTAGCACGGTCATTCCTCCCTTACTGGACGCCATGTAAAGTAAGAGATCTTGACCTTGGAAACTGCAATAGAAAACAAAACCATCATTCCCGAAGAATGGTTAAACCGTAGCCTGTTAAGGGCTTAATTCTGCTTGCTTGAGGACTCTTGCTTGGACTGTTCTCCAGTAACAGACCCATTTCCTCCAGCTGCCGTGTTTTTCTAGCGGGTGGTGGCTGCCACACTCTTCTTCCCACCCCAACTCCGTTGTCAATCAGTTGTTACCTATCGGTCAAAAGCTGTCTGTTCCCTAACAGTTCCACTCCAGAAAGCTCTGCAGATATTCCAGATTACTAAAGTTTAGGTCCCAAGTCTTTATATTTCCTTTAAAGCCTTTAATTTTTTTAATTAAAGAACCCAAAGAACACGTTGTTTAATAACCCATCATTAAAGACTTTACTAATTTTATGCCCATCAAAATCTTTTCCAGCCAACAGTCCTGCCAGTAGGTCAGGTTTGTGTGGCCCAGGTTCAGAGCTGGGCAGGTGGTGTGGGGGAAATATATACTATCTAAAGCAAATGCATAGATTATAATAATTGAAAATTTCTAAATTACCTCTATTCAGCCTTTAGTACCTAAAGTGATAAACCAGGAAAGCAAGCTGGGGTGGTAGAAAGAACTAGAAATCCAGGAAACTAGGCTCAAGTCCCAAGTCTGTTGCTAAGTTTGTGTTAAAGACACTTTACCTCCCTGAGGCCTATAAAACCCAGGTTGTAGGAGGGAGAGTGGTAAGTAAACTCAATGATTTTAGGATTTGTAAATCAGTGTGTTTTTTTCATATGATGAAAGCTTATCCAGAATATCATTACTCTTTGAAAACATAAGAACTCTTTGGTCTAAAAATGTATTAATCAAAATGTTTATTAGGTGACTTCACGTAGATACACTCTACACGAAAAACTTATTTAAATCTCAGCCAGAAATATTGCAGGGAAAAATGTTTCATTATTAGAAGATGAGCATCGGGACTTCCCTGGCGGTCCAGTGGTTAAGACTCTGCACTTCCACTGCAGGGGGTGTGGGTTGGATCCCTAGTTGGGGAACTAAGATCCTGAATGCCGCGCTGCACAGCCAAAAAATAAAAAGTTGGGCATCATCCTTTCCATCAAATGGATTGTGTGACAACACTCTGATGCTAGAGGCCTCTTCTCACAAACCCTGTGAAAGTTTGGTTATCTTAAATTGTGTATGTAATTCCTAGAAATAGTTAAGGAGAGTTACCAGGCCATATTTCCTAGCAAGGCACACCTCAGAGATACTGCAGGTTTGGTTCCAGACCATCACAATAAAGTGAGTCTCACAAGTTTTTTGGTTTCCCATTGCATGTAAAAGTTACGTTTACACTGTCCTGTAGCCTATTAAGTGTGCAATAGCATATGTCTAAAAAAAATGTATGGACCGTCATTAAAAAAATGATGCCAATAGACTTGCTCGATACAGGGTTGCCACAAATCTTCAGTTTGTTAAAAACTCAATATCTGCGAAGTACAATAAAATGAGGTCTGCCCATGTGCTGATGATCAGCATAAGTTGTTGACTGTGTACACAACAATGACACCTAGAAAATCAAAGCTGAATGAGGAATCACACATAATTGCCATCGTTGCAAAAAAAAAGCAGCCTGGCAGGAGGCAGGGTCCAGCAAGAGGGACTCAGTGTTTTTGTTTCAGATCTCTATTCAAAGAGGTAAAGACAAAAGAGCCTTTTAGTCAAAAACCTGGGTTATAAAGAACCTGAGCGTGATTCAAAGAAAATTCCAGCTAGCATGGAAGATGTCTAAGTCTCACTGCTTACCATGAACCTCTTACAAATAGCTCTTCGTAGAGGAACTCATCTAGTTTACATGAAAAATCAAGGTAGAACAAGCACAAAATCTTTACAAAATTTCTCCAATTTAAAAAGAGAGAGTGAAGGAGTAGGAAGAACAATAGAAGTGAAGATTCAACACAAGAAAAAAATCTGGGGCTTCCTTGGTGGCACAGTGGTTGAGAGTCGCCTGCTGATGCGGGGGACACGGGTTCGTGCCCTGGTCCGGGAAGATCCCACATGCCGCGGAGCGGCTGGGCCTGTGGGCCATGGCTGCTGAGCCTGCGCGTCTGGAGCCTGTGCTCCGCAATGGGAGAGGCCACAACAGTGAGAGGCCCGCGTACCGCAAAAAAAAAAACTCTGCTATAGAATAGATAAAATTTGTGTTCAAAATATCAAAATTTATTTGAAAAATTGTATAAGACAAGAACTTGCTCAGGGAAGATAGGGCAAGACAACAACAGGACTTAAAACATGAGCTGGAGAGCTCAGAAAAGAATCAGGAAACAAAATGAAATCACCATAGGTATAAAGACTACATTGGAAAAGGCACAAGGAAAATTTATAAAAACTTCTTAAGGAATATAAAAGAATAGTGGGAAAATAAAATGGAAATGAGTAAAGGTTACCTAGAAAATTATATGAAACACGAAGTTCAATATATTCATAAATGGTGTCCCTTCTGAAGAGACTGAAATAATGGAAAAAAAATATTTAAAGATGTTATTCAAGAAAACTTTCCAGGGAATTCCCTGGTGGTCCAGTGGTTAGGACTCAGAGCTTTCACTGCCGGGGGCCCAGGTTCAATCCCTGCTTGGGGAACTAAGATCCCACAAGCCACGCAGTGTGGCAAAAAAAAAGAAGAAACTTTCCAGAAATGAAGAACTTAATCTACGGATTGAAGGGGCACATCAGGTATCAGAAAATATATGGATGATCAATATCAAGACATGTCCTAGTAAAACTCCTTACCTCCAAAGAAATAGTCCTTTTGTTTTCTCAAAAAAAAAAAAAAATCGAGTTACATGTAATGGGAAATATAAATATCAGCCTTTCATAGACTTCCATAGCCACATCCAATGATAGGGGATATGTTTATAAAGTCCCTGAAGAAATTAATTGTTATGTAAGAATTTCATAATAATAGATAATACTTATTGAGTTCATATAATGCATTAGACCCTGTTCCAGGTGCTTTACCATATTTATTCATTAATCCTCACATCAATTCTATGAAGTAGGTAATATCGCTATTCCTATTTTGTAGTGGAGGAGACCAAGATTTGGAAAGGTTAAGAAACACACCCCAGGGCACACAGCCTGAATGAATAAAACCCAAGCAGCCTGGCTCCAGAGCCCTGCCCTTAACTGTGGTACTGTAGTCCCTCCGTCAAAGTGTTACTCAAATAAAAGGCATCAGACAAACACTGAGAAGCTGTTACTGAAGGGGGAGGGATGGATGTTGAGCAGGCAAAAGTGAGAGATTTCCCCCACCATGTAAACATGTTTTCCATAAAGAAAGAGAGGAGAATGATAGTTGTTCAAAAACAAAATAGGATAATCAAATGACTGCTAAATCCAGAAATGTATCTTTTGTTTTTTAAGTTTCTTTTTTTTTCAAACCTCAAGGGACTTTTAAATGAACACACCCTCCTGGATCTTTACCTGGTGGTCATAACCTTTATCTTCCTACCTTAGACCTGAAACAAGGGCGGAACCTTTCCCAACATTCTCCCAGACCTGGATCTTGCTTCTGCTACAACTGACATTGCAACACAATCTTGTCAGTTCATGTTAGAATTAAAGAGTCTATTCCTGGGCTTCCCTGGTGGCGCAGGGGTTGCGAGTCCGCCTGCCGATGCAGGGGACGCGGGCTCGTGCCCTGGTCTGGGAGGATCCCACATGCCGCGGAGCGGCTGGGCCTGTGAGCCATGGCCGCTGAGCCTGCGCGTCCGGAGCCCGTGCTCCGGCAATGGGAGAGGCCGCAACAGTGAGAGGCCCGCGTACCGAAAAAAAAAAAAAAGAGTCTATTCCTAACTTAGCGAAGTGCATTTGGCAATATGCACAGGTGCATTTATAAAATTGAGGACACTGAAAACAAGAAAAAAAAATGGGAATTCCCTGGTGGTCCAGTGGTTAGGACTCAGCATTTTCACTGCAGGGGCCCGGGTTCATTCCCTGGTCGGGGAAATAAGATCCCATAAGCCATGTGGCACAGCCAAAAAAATAAATTAAATTGAGGACACTGAAAGTAGTAAATATGTTTCCTCTTCTATGGGGAACCAGGCCTAAACAAAAATGGTACCTCCCCTGATTTTCTACCCAGAACAGGACCTACAACAGACACTGAAGTAGAATCTCATCAATTTATATTTAAACTTAATGCTATATTCCAAACAACTGAAGGAGGTACATTGGATGATACACATAAATGCATTTATAAAATTTGAGGGCATTTAGTCAATAAATATGCTGTTTCATATTAACAAAGCCAGGCCTACACAACCAACCACAATGGCCTCCAAAAATTGCCCATAAAGTTGATATTCTCCAAAACCCCATATCTTTTTAAAAATCTTTTCCTGTAAAGATGAGTAATTATCAAAAGATGGGAGCCTAATTGTAAGATGATCTTTCTTCCTTTTCAGTAATTTGAACCACAGACATTTTTAAAATGTAACAGTCAAATAATGTTGAAGAAGGAGAGGGATCAATCTTAAGAAATGTCTTCCAAATAGGCCCAGGAAAATATGCTCATCATCGCTAATTGTTAGAGAAATGCAAATCAAAACTGTCAATACAATGAGGTACCACCTCACACAGGTCAGGATAGCCATCATTAAAAAGTCTACAAATAACAAATGCTGGAGAGGATATGGAGCATTTGTTCTCCTACACTGTTGGTGGGAATGTAAATTTGTGCAGCCACTATAAAAACAGTATGGAGGTTCTTCAAAAAACTAAAAATAGAGTTGCCATATGATCCAGCAATCCCACTCCTGGGCATATATCCAGACAAAACTGTAATTCGAAAAGATACATGCACCCCAGTGTTCACTGCAGCACTATTTACAATAGCCAAGATAGGGAAAAAAACTAAATGTCCATCGACAGATGAATAGATAAAGAAGACATTTTATAGGACTTCCCTGGTGGCGCAGTGGTTAAGAATTTGCCTGCCAAGGATTTTGGGCTCTACGAAGAGGCTTGTTTTCCATTCAATAAATGTACGTGTTTCTCAGAAAACAAAAAAAAGAATCCGCCTGCCAATGCAGGGGACACGGGTTCAAGCCATGGTCTGGGAAGATCCCACATGCCACAGAGCAACTAAGCCCGTGCGCCACAACTCTGAGCCTGCGTGCCACAACTACTGAAGCTCATGCGCCTAGAGCCCGTGATCTGCAACAAGAGAAGCCACCACAATGAGAAGCCCGCGCACCGCAACAAAGATTAACCCCCACTCACCGCAACTAGAGAAAGCCCACACGCAGCAACGAAGACCCAACGCAACCAAAAATAAATAAATAAATTTATTTTAAAAAAAGACGTGGCGTATGTGTATACACACACACACACACACACACACACACACACACACACACACACACAATGGAATACTGCTCAGCCATAACAAAGAATGAAATAATGCCATTTGCAGCAACATGGATGGACTCGAGATTATCATAAGTGATAGGAAGTGAAGGAAGTCAGAAAGATAAAGACAAATACGATATGATATCGCTTATATGTGGAATCTAAAATACGACACAAATGAACATATCTATGAAACAGAAGCAGACACACATACAGATAACAGACTTGTGGTTGCCAAGGGGAGGGGATGGGGGAGGGAAGGATTGGGAGTTTGGGATTAGCAGATGCAAACTATTATATACAGGATGGATAAACAAAGTCCTACTGTATGGCACAGGGAACAATATTCAATATCCTGTGATAAACCACAATCAAAAAGAATATGGAAAACAATATATATGCATGTATGACTGAATCACTTTGCTGCACAGCAGTGATTAACACAATACAGTAAATCAACTATACGTCAATAAAAATTCTTTTTTTAGAAATGTCTTCCAGTGTTTGGTAAATTACCAGTTCTGGTGCATCTGGGGGCACTGGGAAGATGAATTGCAACACCAGTGAACTGACCTGAACTCTGTCCATCAACCATTCTGAGCAGCTTAATTTCTCTGTGAGATATTTGTTGAGCTTGTACTTTGAAATAGACACTCTGAAAAAAAAAAAAGAAATAGAAGCTTTAGATTGAAAAACGAATGAAGCACAGTTCCTGCCTTCAAGACGTTCCAAGTCTAAGAGACAAAGACATGTAAACAGGTAGTAAAAATAAAGTGTGATTGAGGCTATAACGGAGGTTTGCACAGAGAGGGGTGGGGAAGCACAGAACAGAAAGGGCCAAAGTTCCTGGAGGTATCAGAAGAGACTTCATAGAAAGGAAGACTTTCGACCTGGGTCTGGAGGATCAGTAAAAATTTGCCAAGGAGGGAAGGGAGGGTGCATGCAGATTTCAAGCAGAAGGAAAAGCATGTGTAAAGGAACAAAAACCAAAGAAAGGTATATCCATCAGAATAGCCTGGTGACAACCCCAAAATCTTAGCAGCATAGGCGCAAAGGTTTGTTTCTCACATTCATCAATTGGTCGGGACCTGCTGGCAGAGTAGCCGCCATCTTGAACTTTGCTGGTCCCTGTGGCGGAGGGGAATCAAGCCAGGTTTGCACAGCAGTTGGTGGATTGCTCTGTCCTGGAAGTGACACACATCACTTCCACTCTGGCCGGAACTGATGACACAGCCTCACCCCACAAGGGGGCCTGGAAAGGCAATCTTATCATGCACCCAGAAGGTGGAGAGCTGCAGTGATTTGCAAACAGCGCTAATAACCACACCAAAGGCACTGCAGAAGGCTGTGTGTTCAGGAAATGGTGCTGGAGGTGCTGGTGGTTAGAATGCAGGGAGCAGAGACGGGAACACAGAATAGGCTGGAAGAAATTGAAGGATCTGTTTGTGAAAGGCCTTCACTGTCCTTCTTTTGGGCCCCAAAATAAAAATTTTAAGTGCTTCAACAAGTGTGACAATCAGGGTTGAAAACAGCCACACCCCACCTTGCAGTTCAGGAACGGCTGTGTCACCCACAGATCGTACATGGGCTTGTGGCTGCTTTTCTGATCCTGGTAGAACACAGCCTTAAGCACGACGGAACCCTGGACACCTTTGAAGGAATTCGAACCAACAACTCCAGAGGTTGCAGTATTGCTTCCTACATTCCTACTTTTGATGTTAGTAATGTATTTCAATTTCTAGTCTTTAAGGAATCTTGAGGTCTGGGGTGAGGTCCTACATATGTGCCAAGGATGGACTGATTAGCTCGGACTCTAAAATGCAATCTCCTTTTGGGGCATCTCTGCAGTCCTAAGTCTCAGAAACAGTCAGGAGCATCACTGAATCTTAATTCCAGTCCGATAGACTATTAGCTCTAGTCCAATACAATCGTAACTCCAGTCCAACAGAGCCCTAGTGTGCTGTTATTGGTGAGTGGGTGGGTACTCCATGCAAAAATGACTTTGCAAACAGCCTGACGCAGGAACCAAGCCAACAAGTAATCAGGTTTGTCAGTCGGTCTGGTGAGAGCTGTTTGCAAGTTCAGGCTTTTCCCTTAGGGCTACAGAGAAACAACAGAGTAGGTGCAAGTGTGGGGTTTTCTTTTTAAAACACAACTGGTGTGAAAGGCATCTAGCTTGTGTTCTGATATTGGTCCACTGAATTCAGAGCACAAACCAGAGCAAGGTGTTTGTGTGAAAAGAAAGAACCCAGGTCTCCTCTGATGTCTAACCCACTCCCTGACTTCAGGCATTTTCCAGTCCTTTCTCCAAATGAGGGTACCATATGGGTGTGGAGAAGAAAACACCAGCAAAGCACTCTGGACTTCTCAGAAGAAAGCCAGTAGGTAAACATAAGGTATTAACAGTATGCACTTTTACTTTTTAATAGCTGTCACATCTGGCTCTTTGTTTTCTGCCCAGATTATAAAATGAATGCTTTAAGAATTAAAAAAATATCCTACCAAAAACACATCCACCCACAAGACTTCCACTGGATGGTTGCATTTTAGATTCAATGTCAGTAGTCTTGGAATGTCTTGGATTCTTGTCTCCAGCAGGGGTTTTCTAGCTGCAGGAAACCTCATTAGCCAGACCCTGCCAATACCTTATTCCCTAAGAGCATCTCGGCATCGTGGGCATTAACTCTTCAAAATCAAAACCTTAAAAATCTGTAAACAGCAACATATGAGTATTTTTGTATAAACCATAGACCTACAAGTGGAGACCAATAGTTTTTACAAAAGCAAATGACTTGTCACTTAATTTTTTAAAAAGGATATGCTCCTTCGAGGTGACAGAGTGCCCCTGGAGGCCTTCATCGTTCTATTTCTCCAAAGTGTTTCTAAAAACAGAGGAAACATGAGGGGGAAATATTCACCCGAAAGTTATGGGGAAAAAAATCATTTAAGTGCTTCTCAGCATTCCTGGTCCAACGGCTTTTCCAGAGTTCACAGACAGAGGCAGCCGTGGCATTTATACCCCAGATGGACATAAACCAGACTGTGGGATTATTGGGGCATTAACTACACCCGTGACAAAATGTCTAAAACTGACAATGTTGAGGAAAGATATTTAAATTACCACCCAGAAGAAGAGCCTTTCTTCTAATTGAATTTAGACAGGAACTAAGAAGGGGGCCAAGTAAGGATCTTGGGCCTGAATAGCCCTGGAGCGCCCCTCCTTCCCCATCACTCTCCTCCCAGGAGACGCCCAGGCTTCCAAATCTCAGACAGCTCGGCGGTCCCCTCAAGGTTAACAGTGCTGTTTCCTGTTGAACCACCCAGAAACAACACTGGAAGTGGGTTTATTTTTACCCCAGGCTTTGTCATCTATCATTCCTGAAAAACTAAGAGAGAAAAGTCGGTTTGGGCCGAGTATCCTGTAGAATATTCAAGATCTCTGTGCAGGATCTGGCCCTCCATCTGCCACGTTTATCTTATTTGGAGTGTCCTCCTTCTTCTCCCTGCCAAGTTTCCTCATTAGCAAGCATATCTGTATTCCAAACAAGAGGCCGTCTCTCTTGGTCTGGCGCCCAAGAGATTCTGTGATGATGTCACAATACAGCCCTTGTGATATCATAGCTTCTTTCATGGAAACAAATCCTTTGTACCCTGGATGACATGGTATATTTAACCAGAAGTTTGGGGGTAATAAGTGTAGAGATCTCTTGCAGATTTCTTCAGCACACATACAGCAAAAACTCACTTTATTGAAGGGCCTTCTCTCTGGATTCAGGTATATTTCATGGCTGGAGAGTATCTTTTCCTTGGTCTCCAGGATGGCACTGTGATGACCCCAGTCCCACTCCCTTTGCTCTCTTGTTTCCATTTAATTTCCAGCTCTTTCCTATTTCCAGTGGATTTTTCCCAAGGTAGGACTACTTCCTACCTCCTCTTCTCAAACCCGACAAATGCCCCTTTCCGTGTTTTTTGACAGATAAGGAAACCAAGGCATCAGATCTTGCCCAAAGGCACACATCTATGTGGAAAAGAATGGAGCCCACAGTTCAGTTCTATCTGAAAGCAAAACCCAGTAGATTGTACTTCCTCTGAGCAAATAATTGAAAGGAGGGATTTGGGTGATAGTCAAGGGTCACCATCCATGACCTTTATGTTTCTCATCACACAACAACTCTCATGCAAAAATCCTGGCAACAAAATCTGTTTCTCACATCCATACACTTATTTATAAATAAGCACTAAAGCCAAATTCAGAAACGAACTACCCGGGAAAAGCTTTTAAGCCTGTCATGATCACTATCTGGTCCTGAGAATGAATGGTGCTGTGACCAGGGGTCCTGCCCAGGGGGTTCTATTCAGTTGCACAGGGTGGGGAAGCGGTGATAGTTATTTACTGATAACCATACAGATGTTTACGCTCAGCTGTCCGCCTTATGTTGGGAAAGTGGGGTTTCCCCAGCTCCCGGACGTGCACTGACCCCTAACACACCTGTGTAGATCTGACTTTTGCCCATGGCATTCCCAGAGGAGGTTTAAGTCACCAGGCAATTAAAACCCAAGGTGCTGGGTTTGAAGCAAGGCAGCTTTTACCACGCCCAGTTAGAGCTCAGAAGTCCAGCCTCGCTCTGGAATCCCTGGGGTTGCTTCGAGATGTCTCCAGCATGACCAGGCACAAAGCTCCAATTCCTTCCCCATCACCGTACCAGCAAATTTCACCCCAAGTCAACAAATGCCATGTAAGAATTCTATCCTAAACCCTCCTACGGATCCCTGGCAGAAGGTCAGTGGGGGTTTTTCTTCTGTTGCTTGGCTAACTCAGATCTCTCCTCTCTCTGTGGCTGCCTTGAGGAGGCCAAGGTTCCAGGTTTTCTGGTTTCAAAATAAATTGGCAGAAATCTGAAGCGATGCCAATCCTGCCCTCCTGCCCTCAGGCAGCTGGGTCCCAGTGGGAGGTCTCTTAGCAACCAGGCTCAAGTCAAATATTTGGGCGTCTGGACACACGGATCGGGATGAGCTCATGAACAAAAACTCTCAACCCAGCTACCGAGGGTTAGGAAAGGATGCCGAGCCCCTTGGTCACCTCCCTGCACTGGGTGAAGCTGTGACTCATGAGGACTGTTCAATTAGAGGCAGCCCCAAGCTGGCAGGCCAGGCGTCCGACTTCTATTTCTGGCTTGATATGTATCCTTGGACAACACACTTGAACTTTTTTGCTGCTCTGCCTACATAAAGCCCAGAGTTTTCATGTGACCCTCTGCATGCAGTCTTTGAGCCAGAAATCAGAATATTCAGACTCACGGAGGGCATGAGCTCCAGTTCAACTCAGAAGTAAACCAGGAGGAAGGAGGCTTTCAGAGCCCTCTTCCCCCCACCTGCATCCTCCCCACAACCTTCCCTGCCAGTGACAAATGGTGAATGGGCGGGAGAAGGGGGCATATGGGTGCTAGCCAAGAGAGTTTCACATCTTTTACTTTCCAGCCCCAAACCCCAGCTTTATGCTACTCTTGTGTACACATCAAATTTGGCTTCGGATGCTAATTTGAATTGATATCCTCATGCACAGGGAAGGCTGTATCTCAACTTTTTACATCTATAAAACAGAGCTTGGGACTTCTCTGGTGGTCCAGGGGTCAGAACTCCATGCTTCCACTGCAGGCGGTTCAATCCCTGCTTGGGAACTAATATCCTGCAAGCCATGCAATGCAGACGAAAGAAAGAAAGAAAGAAAGAAACAAGGAAGGAAAGAAAGAAAGAAAGAAGAAAGAAAGAAAAAGAAAGGAAGAAAGAAGGAAGGAAGGAAGGAAAGAAGGAAGGAAGGAAGGAAGGAAGGAAGGAAGGAAGAAAAAAAAACATGGAACTTTTAAATCCTAGTCTCCTGATCTTTTGAGAAATGGGCTGGTCAGGGCTCCCCTTCCTCAGCCAGCACGTGCCCGTCATAATTATCCATCGTGCCATGCCATGGGACATTTAAGTTGCTTATTTCCATGTGCACAGATGTCTAACCTCTTCATTGAGTCCCAAAAGACAGATGCCGTGTCTCATATCCCCTTGTCATCTTTTTTTTTTTAACATCTTTATTGGGGTATAATTGCTTTACAATGGTGTGTTAGTTTCTGCTGTATAACAAAGTGAATCAGCTCTCTATATACATATATCCCCATATCTCCTCCCTCTTGCGTCTCCCTCCCACCCTCCCTATCCCACCCCTCTAGGCGGTCACAAAGCACCAAGCTAATCTCCCTGTGCTATATGGCTGCTTCCCACTAGCTATCTATTTTACATTTGGTAGTTTATATATGACCATGCCACTCTCTCACTTCGTCCAGGCTTACCCATCCCCCACCCTGTGTCCTCAAGTCCATTCTCTACGTCTGCGTCTTTATTCCCATCTTGCCCCTAGGTTTTTCATAACCAATTATTTTTTTTAGATTCCATATATATGTGTTAACATACGGTATTTCTTTTTCTCTTTCTGACTTACTTCACTCTGTATGACAGACTCTAGGTCCATCCACATCACTACAAATAACTCAATTTCATTTCTTTTTATGGCTGAGTAATATTCCATTGTATATATGTGCCACAACTTCTTTATCCATTCGTCTGTCAATGGACACTTAGGTTGCTTCCATGTCCTGGCTATTGTAAATAGAGCTGCAATGAACATTGTGGTACATGACTCTTTTTGAATTATGGTTTTCTCAGGGTATATGCCCAGTAGTGGGATTGCTGGGTCATATGGTAGTTCTATTTTTAGTTTTTTAAGGAACCTCCGTACTGTTCTCCATAGTGGCTGTATCAACTTACATTCCCACCAACAGTGCAAGAGGGTTCCCTGTTCTCCACACCTTCTCCAGCATTTACTGTTGTAGATTTTTTGATGATGGCCATTCTGACCGGTGTGAGACGATACCTCATTGTGGTTTTGATTTGCATTTCTCTAATGATTAGTGATGTTGAGCATCCTTTCATGTGTTTGTTGGCAATCTGTATATTATTCTTTGGAGAAGTGTCTATTTAAGTCTTCTGCCCATTTTTGGATTGGGTTGTCTGTTTTCTTGATATTGAGCTGCATGAGCTGTTTGTATATTTGGGAGATTAATCCTTTGTCAGTTGCTTCATTTGAAAATATTTTCTCCCATTCTGAGGGTTGTCTATTGGTCTTGTTTATGGTTTCCTTTGCGAGCAAAATCTTTGAAGTTTCATTAGGTCCCATTTGTTTATTTTTGTTTTTATTTCCATTTCTCTAGGAGGTGGGTCAAAAAGGATCTTGCTCTGATTTGTCATAGAGTGTTCTGCCTATGTTTTCCTCTAAGAGTTTGATAGTTTCTGGCCTTACATTTAGGTCTTTAATCCATTTTGAGCTTATTTTTGTGTATGGTGTTAGGGAGTGTTCTAATCCCATACTTTTTTTTTTTTTTTTTTGCGGTATGCGGGCCTTTCACTGTTGTGGCCTCTCCCATTGCAGAGCACAGGCTCCGGACGCGCAGGCTCAGCAGCCATGGCTCACGGGCCCAGCCGCTCCGTGGCATGTGGATCTCCCCAGACTGGGGCACAAACCCGTTTCCCCTGCATCGGCAGGCGGACTCTCAACCATTGCGCCACAAGGGAAGCCCTAATCTCATACTTTTACATGTACCTGTCCAGTTTTCCCAGCACCACTTATTGAAGAGGCTGTCCTTTCTCCACTGTATATTCCTGCCTCCTTTATCAAAGATAAGGTGACCATATGTGTGTGGGTTTGTCTCTGGGCTTTCTATCCTATTCCATTGATCTATATTCCTGTTTTTGTGCCAGTACCATACTGTCTTGATTACTGTAGCTTTGTAGTATAGTCTGACGTCAAGGAGCCTGATTCCTCCAGGTCCGGTTTTCTTCCCCAAGATTGCTTTGGCTATTCCGGGTCTTTTGTGTTTCCATAAAAAATGTGAAAATTTCTGTTTAGTTCTGTGAAAAATGCCATTGGTAGTTTGACATGGATTGCATTGAATCTGTAGACTGCTTTGGGTAGTATACTCACTTTTACAATGTTGATTCTTCCAATCCAAGAACATGGTATAGCTCTCCATCTGTTTGTATCATCTTTAATTTCTTTCATCAGTGTCTTATAGTTTTCTGCATACAGGTCTTTTGTCTCCTTAGGTAGGTTTATTTCTAGGTATTTTATTCTTTTTGTTGCAGTAGTAAATGGGAGTATTTCTGTAATTTCTCTTTCAGATTTTTTCATCATTAGTGTACAGGAATGCCAGAGGTTTCTGTGCATTAATTTTGTATCCTGCTACTTTACCAAATTCACTGATTAGCTAGTAGTTTTCTGGTAGCATCTTTAGGAATCTCTATGTATAGTGTCATCTACAAACAGTGACAGTTTTACTTCTTCTTTTCCCATTTGGATTCCTTTTATTGCTTTTTCTTCTCTGATTGCTGTGGCTAAAACTCCCAAGACTGTGTTGAATAACAGTGGTGAAAGTGGGCAACCTTGTCTTTTTCCTGATCTTAGTGGAAATGGTTTCAGTTTTTCACTATTGAGAACAGCGTTGGCTGTGGGTTTATCATATATGGCCTTTATTATGTTGAGGTAAGTTCACTCTATGCCTACTTTCTGGAGGGTTATTATCATAAATGGTGTTCAATTTTGTCGAATGATTTTCTGCATCTATTGAGATGATCATGTGATTTTTCTCCTTCAAGTTGTTAATATGGTTTATCACGTTGACTGATTTGCATATCTTGAAGAATCCTTGCATTCCTGGGATGAATGCCACTGGATCATGTTGTATGATCCTTTTAATGTGCTGTTGGATTCTGTTTGCTAGTACTTTGTTGAGGATTTTTGCATCTATGTTCATCAGTGATATTGGCCTGTAGCTTTATTTTTTTGTGACATCTTTGTCTGGTTTTGGTATCAGGGTGATGGTGGCCTCGTAGAATGAGTTTGGGAGTGTCCTTCCCTCTGCTATATTTTGGAAGAGTTTGAGAAGGATAGGTGTTAGCCCTTCTCTAAATGTTTGATAGAATTCACCTGTGAAGCCATTTGGTCCTGGGCTTTAGTTTGTTGGAAGATTTTTAATCACAGTTTCAATTTCAGTGCTTGTAATTGGTCTGTTCATACTTTCTATTTCTTCCTGATTCAGTCTTGGCAGTTGTGCTTTTCTAAGAATTTGTCCATTTCTTCCAGATTGTCCATTTTGTTGGCATAGAGTTGCTTGTAGTAATCTCTCATGATCTTTTGTATTTCTGCAGTGTCAGTTGTTACTTCTCCTTTTTCATTTCTAATTCTATTGATTTGAGCCTTCTCCCTTTTTTTCTTGATGAGTCTAGCTAATGGTTTATCAATTTTGTTTATCTTCTCAAAGAACCAGCTTTTAGTTTTATTGATCTTTGCTATCATTTCCTTCATTTCTTTTTCATTTATTTCTGATCTGATCTTTATAATTTCTTTTCTTCTGCTAACTTTGGGGGTTTTTTGTGCTTCTTTCTCTAATTGCTTTAGGCATAACGTTAAGTTGTTTATTTAAGATGTTCCTTGTTTCTTAAGGTAGGATTGTATTGCTATAAACTTCCCTCTTAGAACTGCTTTTGCTGCATCCCATAGGTTTTGGGTTGTCGTGTTTTCATTGTCATTTGTTTCTAGGTATTTTTTAATTTACTCTTTGATTTCTTCAGTGATCTCTTAGTTATTTAGTAGTTTAGCCTCCCTGTGTGTTTTTTACAGAATTTCCCCTGAAATTGATATCTAGTCTTATAGCACTGTGGTCAGAAAAGATACTTGATACAATTTCAATTTTCTTAAATTTACCAGGGCTTGATTTGTGAACCAAGATATGATCTATCCTGGAGAATGTTCCATGAGCACTTGAGAAGAAAGGGTATTCTGTTGTTTTTGGGTGGAACATCCTATAAATATCAATTAAGTCCATCTTGTTTAATGTGTCATTTAAAGCTTGCATTTCCTTATTTATTTTCATTTTGGATATCTGTCCATTGGTGAAAGTGGGTGTTAAAGTCCCCTACTATGATTGTGTTACTGTTGATTTCCCCTTTTATGGCTGTTAGTATTTGTGCTCCTATGTTGGGTGCATAAATATTTACAATTGTTATATCTTCTTCTTGGATCGATCCCTTGATCATTATGTAGTGTCCTTCTTTGTCTCTTAAGCTGCTACTCCAGCTTTCTTTTGATTTCCATTTGCATGGAATATCTTTGTCCATCCCCTCACTTTCAGTCTGTATGTGTCCTTAGGTCTGAAGTGGGTCTCTTGTAGAGAGCATATATACGGGTCTTGTTTTTGTATCCATTCAGCCAGTCTATATCTTTTGGTTGGAGTATTTAAGCCATTTACATTTAAGGCAATTATCGATATGTAAGTTCTATTACCATTTTCTTAATTGTTTTGGGTTTGTTATTGTAGGTCTTTTCCTTCTCTTGTGTTTCCTGCCTAGAGAAGTTCCTTTAGCATTTGTTGTAAAGCTGGTTTGGTGGTGCTGAATTCTCTTAGCTTTTGCTTGTCTGTAAAGGTTTTAATTTCTCCATCGAATCTGAGTGAGATCCCTGCTGGGTAGAGTAATCTTGGTTGTAGGTTCTTCCCTTTCATCCCTTTATATATGTCGTGCCACTCCCTTCTGGCTTGCAGAGTTTCTGCTGAAAGATCAGCTGTTAACCTTATGGGGATTCCCTTGTATGTTATTTTTCCCTTGCTGCTCTTAATATTTTTTCTTTGTATTTAATTTTTGATAGTTTGATTAATATGTGTTTTGGTGTGTTTCTCCTTGGATTTATCCTGTATGGGACTCTCTGTGCTTCCTGGACTTGATTGACTATTTCCTTTCCCATATTAGGGACGCTTTCAACTATAATCTCTTCAAATATTTTCTCAGTCCCTTTCTTTTTCTCTTCTTCTTCTGAGACCCCTATAATTCGAATGTTGTTGTGTTTAATGTTGTCCCAGAGGTCTCAGAGACCGTCCTCAATTAGCTTCATTCTTTTTTCTTTATTCTGCTCTGTGGTAGTTATTTCCACTATTTTATCTTCCAGGTCACTTATCCGTTTTTCTGCCTCAGTTATTCTGCTGTTAATTCCTTCTAGAGAATTTTTAATTTCATTTATTGTGTTGTTCATCATTGTTTGTTTGCTCTTTAGTTCTTCTAGGTCCTTGTTAAACATTTCTTGTATTTTCTCCATTCTAGTTCCATGATTTTGGATCATATTTACTATCATTAGTCTGAATTCTTCTTCAAGCTGACTACCTATTTCCTCTTCGTTTGTTTGATCTGGTGGGTTTTTACCTTGCTCCTTCATCTGCTGTGTGTTTCTCTCTGTTATCATTTTGCTTAACTTACTGTGTTTGGGGTCTCCTTTTCTCAGGCTGCAGGTTTGTAGTTCCCATTGTTTTTGGTGTCTGCCCCAAGTGGGTAAGTTTGGTTCAGTGGGTTGTGTAGGCTTCCTGGTAGAGGGGACTGGTGCCTGTGTTCTGGTGGATGCAGCTGGATCTTGTCTTTGTGGTGGACAGGACCATGTCCCGTGGTGTGTTTTGGGGTGTCTGTGAACTTAACATGATTTTAGGCAGCCTCTCTGCTAATGGGTGGGGTTGTGTTTCTGTCTTGCTAGTTGTTTGGCATAAGGTGTCCAGCACTGTAGCTTGCTGGTCATTGAGTGGAGCTGGATCTTAGCATTGAGATGGAGGTCTCTGGGAGAGCTGTCGCCGTTTGATATTACATGGAGCCGGGAAGTCTCTCGTGGACCAATGTCATGAACTTGGCTCTCCCACCTCAGGGGCTCAGGACTGACACCCAGCTGGAGAACCAAGACCCTTTTGGGAAGTCTGAGGTCTTCTGCCAGGGTTCAGGTGTTCTGTAATTGTTCCACATGTCGATGTATTTTTTGATGTATTTGTGGGGAGGAAGGTGATCTCCATGTCTTACTCTGCCGCCATCTTGAAAGTCCCTCTATTTAGTTATTTATTTGTTTGTTTGTTTATTTTTGGCTGCATTGGGTCTTTGTTGCTGCGTGTGGGCTTTCTCTAGTGGCAGCAAGTGGGGGCCACTCTTCGTTGCTGTGCATGGGCTCCTCATTGCACTGGTTTCTGTTGTTGTGGAGCACGGGCTTTATGCACATGGGCTTCAGTAGTTGTGGCTCGCGGGCTCTAGAGTGCAGGCTCTGTAGTTGCGGCACACAGGGTTAGCTGCTTTGCAGCATGTGGGATCTTCCTGGACCAGGGCTTGAACCCATGTTCTTGTAGACAGCATATATATGGGTCTTGATGGTTCCCTAATGTCCCCAGTAGAAGTAAATGTCCTATGATTTCCCCCATCCCCTCTATATCCTGCCTCTCCCCCAACTTCTGTTTCTTAGAATCAGGAGAAGCTCCGTTTATACAACAGATCCCTCTGGCTCTGGCCCCATGTTTCTCAAGCTTAGTCACCACAATAGATTAATTGAACACCGAGCTGGCCCCCAAAGCCATTCTGTAGTGAAGCAGATCCCACAACAAGCTAATTAGAAATCAAGATGCAACCACTGGGGGGACTTCCCTGGTGGCGCAGTGGTTAAGAATCCCCCTACCAGTGCAAGAGACACGGGTTCAAGCCTTGGTCCGGGAAGGTCCCACATGCCACAGAGCAACTAAGCCCAGGTGCCACAACTACTGAGCCTGCGCTCTAGAGCCCGCATGCCACAACAACTGAAGCCCATGTGCCTAGAGCCTGTGTTCCGCAACAAGAGAAGCCACCGCAATGAGAAGCCCACACACCGCAACAGAGAGTGGCCCCTGCTCGCCACAACTAGAGAAAGCCTGCATGCAGCAACAAAGACCCAGTGCAGCCAGAGAGTGGCCCCTGCTCGCCACAACTAGAGAAAGCCTGCGTGCAGCAACAAAGACCCAGTGCAGCCATAAAGAAAGAAAGAAAGAACATGCAACCACTGGAAGCAGCTTTATCACCCATCGGAGCTGACAGCAGAGAGATGCCCACGGGGCTGTCAATGGCTCTCCTTGCTCCCATCAGCCTGGTCCTTGTCCTAAAGCCGTGACTGCCATGTTCTGCCTCTAGTTCCAGCCCACAGCCCCATCTGATGATGTGATGTCCTCATCACACCGGGAGGTTGTAAGAGCGCCCATGCACTGCACAGGAAATGGTTCCCAGAAGTAATTCCTTTCACTGGGGTCGGGTTGGGGGGTGGCTCTATAGATTCTAAAGAGTGTTCACACTGAAGAAAGTCTGCAGTTCTGGAATGCTGGGCTGCCTAGTCTCAGGAGGATTGGGGGATACAAAGAAGTGACTTGCTTCCCATTTAAGAAATTACATAAATCTTTCCTGAAATCATTGGCTGCCACCCTGCAGAGGAGCACAGAACAATTCCTTACCCGCCTATGAGACACATTAGTGCCCGGGGAAGAATTAGAGCCACCCCTCATTATCTTTGGATGTTCACAAGGTGACTGTGCTGCCACATCACTGTCTGTGGACCACGTGCTTCAGTTCGCTTTGCCGGTTGTAAGGATGAATTTATACCCATTCATCCATTTACACTCTTGGCCATCTCCCTGCCCTGTGACCAGTGGCAGACACTTAGGGAATGTCTGGCTGTGGGCTGCAGCCATGGAAAAGAGCAAAGCTCGCTGGTTTAGACCTGGTCTGACCTGTTCTTAATGGTCAGGGGACCAGGAGGGCAGGTGTACCTGCCGTAGAGCCATTCCCGGCATCTGGCAATTCCATAATTCCTACCTACTCCAATAACCAGAAATCATAGTCTGGAAGTCCATGGGCTCAATCGAGCCTCTATATATGATTTGTTTTGGCCAGAGAAAGTTTGATTTTTGTTTTTTAAGTTGCCAACATCTAAAATGTAAGAGATTTCATACAAAAATCTGGATTCCTTGCTGCCCTTGAAAAATCAGAAGCTTTAGCAACACTTTTTTTTTTTTTTGCAGCTGTCCTTTTTTTCTTTTTTTTTTTTAACATCTTTCTTGGAGTATAATTGCTTTACAATGGTGTGTTAGTTTCTGCTGTATAACAAAGTGAATCAGCTATACATATACATACATCCCCATTTAGTAACACTTTTGATTAGCTGTCATCACTTGGAGCTGAATAGTCCTGCTTGTTTAGATAGAGCCCTCCAGCCACCGGAGTTCTACTACACATGGAACCAGGTATTGTGGGGCCTGAAGCTTGTGTAATTTGGGGTGACGTCTCTAAAAAAATAAATCAAAATTTTAACTAGGGGGAGGGATAAATTGGGAGATTGGGATTGACATATATACACTACAATATATAAAAGAGATAACTAAGAACTTACTGTATAGCACAGGGAACTCCACTCATTACTGTGTAATGACTTATATTGGAATAGAACCTAAAAAAAAGAGTGGGGACTTCCCTCGTGGCGTAGTGGTTAAGAATCTGCCTGCCAATGCAGGGGACACGGGTTCGAGGCCTGGTCCGGGAAGATCCTACATGCCACGGAGCAACTAAGCCCGTGCACCACAACTACTGAGCCTGCACTCCAGAGCCCGCGAGCCACAACTACTGAAGCCTGGGCACCTAGAGCCCGTGCTCCGCAGCAAGAGAAGCCACTGCAATGAGAAGCCCGCGCACCGCAACGAAGACTAGCCCCCGCTCACCGCAACTAGAGAAAGCCCGTGCGTAGCAACAAAGACCCAACACAGCCAAAAATAAATAAATAAAATAAAAATTTTTAAAAACCTTAAAAAAATAAAATAAAATAAAAAAGAGTGGATGTATGTATATGTATAACTGATTCACTTTGCTGTACAGCAGAAACTAACATATTATAAAGCAACTATACTCCAATAGAAATTAATTTTTTTAAAATTTTAAATAAAATTAAATATTTTAATTAAAAAAAAAATTAACTAGAAAATTGTTAGGGCCTCTCCAAGGGCTTGAGCAAGTGAATGGTCAGGAAGCTCGAAGGTCTTGAGCCTCCACAGTAAAGCCAGCTCAGGTCTCCAATCCCAGCCTCTCCTCCCCAGCCCAAGGCCTGCGAGAGCTGCCCATCCAGCTGTGTAGGCCTCTGAGCCCGTGACCTCTTGCTTGTGCGTTGTTGCCATCTGCTCCTGCCACCATGTTTCTTTCCAGGCCTGATTTCCAGTATAAGCACAGATGGGCCCTCGCCCTGAACAGCTGGCCCCACCTTCCCTAAAACTCCAGCCACTAAAAGAAAGGATAACTTCATTTCAGGTCATAAAAAGAAGTCCTCTGCTTTGTGAGGTTAAAAGGAGAGGAGAGCCCAAGCGTTCCCCTAGATGTCACATAGAAAGTGACTCCTTAGCAGCAAGGAGGTCTGTGAAGAGCCACACAAAGTTGGGGGGGCAGTGGGGACGGGTGCAGAATAAATGTCTGTTCGGTCTGCAAACTCGTTTCCCTTACATCTGGGATGCTCATTTGGCTTACGGATGGTCCATGGTCTCTAAATGACCTTGTTTTGGGAGGCCAGGTGAGGGGGAGACATGTCCCCCCATAAATGTTTTCCAAATGGGTGGTGGACTGTATTACCACAATTAGATTAGCAAGGAGATAACCTGCAATACTGACTGAGCATCTACTATGCACTAACCCTACCTCTTGTGTAACAAGTTTTGTACTAGACACATGCTGGGCTGCCCTGTGGGTATTTGTAACCTAGTTTCAGAAACAGACCCACAGAGAACAGTTAGGTCACAGGGAAATACAATAAAGGCTTGTAGGAATTCAGAGGCTGGCCTGGGAAGATGTTCCTGGAATAGAGGTGAACCCCAGGGGCCCTGAATGTGCAAGGATCAGCAATGAGGAAATTCCAGGTGGTGAGAAGCGCTTGGGAGACCAGGAGGTCTGGGCTCTGGAGGGCTAGAGGGTGGGCTGGGAGCAAAGAGAAATAAAAAGGAAAGAAGGGGGCTTCCCTGGTGGCGCAGTGGTTGAGAGTCCGCCTGCCGATGCAGGGGACACGGGTTCGTGTCCCGGTCCGGGAGGATCCCACATGCCGCGGAGCAACTAAGCCAGTGCACCACAACTACTGAGCCTGTGCTCTAGAGCCCGCCAGCCACAGCTACTGAGCCCACGTGCCTAGAGCCTGTGCTCCTCAACAAGAGAAGCCACTGTGATGAGAAGCCCACAGGCACCACAATGAAGAGTAGCCCCCGCTCACCGGAACTAGAGAAAGCCCACGCGCAGCAACGAAGACCCAATGCAGCCAAAAATAAATAAATTAATTAATTAATTTAAAAAAGAAAAGGAAAGAAGGCAGGGAACCTATCAGGAAGGGATTGAATTCTAGATAAAGGTTTCTGGATTGTGTGACTCATTGATAGAGTACAATAAATAAAAATGCCTGTGGGCAGTGCTTTTCAGTTTACTGAAAATAAACATTGCAGTTTATCCCACTTGACTCTTAGGTATACTCTGCATTACACAACACAGGTTTATTAGAAAATCCAGGCGAGCGCCAAACCAAAAAACTCAACCATCAATAACCGCTGTTAAGATTTTGGTATGTTTGCTTCCTGTTTTATTTCTAAACATAATTTTTCTTCAGAAATGGGATGAATATTTTTCACTAAACACCGTTTTATGAGACTTTCCCCATGTCACTGAATATTCTTTGAGGACCAGATGTTTACCAGCTGCATGCTATTCCTTTTTTTGGTGTACCAAATGTGATTAATGATTGTTTTCTGTTAAACTTTTAAGTTGTCTCCTATTTTCATTAGTATAAATAATGCCTCAGTGAGCATTCCAGTATATAAATATCAGTCTGCACTTCTCTGATTACTTCATGATATGAAATTACTAGGGCAAAAGGTGTAAGTATTTTGAGAACTCTGAATATATACTGACAAATTGTTTTAAAAAAAGATTTTACCAATTTACACATTCATCAGGAGTACGTGAAAGGGCTTGTTTTCCTACAGATACACCCTATAGTTAAGTACTATTTTTAAATTTGATAAATGAAAAATGGAATTTTTTCAGAATCTCATCTAAATAATTATTTTTGTTAATCATGAATTTGAATTTTTAATGCGTTTTTCATTAATGTGTACCTCTATTTTCTAATAAACCTGTATTGTGTTCATTTATCTTTTGGATTTTTTATGGTTTGATTTTTACATTTCACTCTTAATCCATCTGAAATTCACTGTGACATGGCTTCACCTCCAATGGTGAAAAGTATGTAAGTTGAGACTTCTCCCAGATAGTCTGTTTTTCTACCATCAATCATTAAATAATTCATTAAATAAATTCAATAAATAAATCCCTTTAGCAATGATTTGTAAAGCTCCTTTGTCATATACTCTTACGTGTCCTGGGACCATATTCTATTCATCTGTGTTTTACTATCTATGCCAATAACACACTACTTTAATTACTGCAATCTTATGATACACGTATAGAACATTTTGCTGTTTCAGAGATCTTTCGTGTGTACTTTTATAAATAATAATTCTACATGAAAACAAAGATAACCCATTTCTCTCACTTCTTTTCTGCTAGTTATTATTCATTTAAAAGACAAATAGTCGGGCTTCCCTGGTGGCGCAGTGGTTGAGAGTCCGCCTGCCGATGCAGGGGACACGGGTTCGTGCCCCGGTCTGGGAGGATCCCACATACCGTGGAGCGGCTGGGCCCGTGAGCCATGGCCACTGAGCCTGCGCGTCCGGAGCCTGTGCTCCGCAATGGGAGAGGCCACAACAGTGAGAGGCCCGCATACCAGAAAAAAAAAAAAAAAAAAAAGACAAATGTTGTGAGAAGCGGGTATCTGGACTAAACCTAAAAAAGGATTTTGGAATTCTGTGCCTTTTCTTTGAGGAAAAATAAAATAGAACAAAAAGCACAGTCTGGTTATTAAAATGGAACACTTACTAAATTGGAAAAATCAAAACAAAACTGTAGTGAAATCTGAACTTAAGGTTTTGATTTATTTTTCTAAATTGAGAACGGGTCTGTTCATCTCAAGGAAACCTGGATCCGTAAAGCAAGCCAAGCCGCGGAGGTGGAAAGTTATGATGCCCCGAGCTTTGCTTTCCTAAACAGAAACCTTTGGGGATGAGAATCCTTAGAGATGGAGTTGAATTCACTTACTCTACTCTTTAGAAGTGACTCATGAATCATTGGCTTTATACTGAACTTGGTCTACTGGGGCTCAAATTCTTCTCTAAAGCAGGTCTATAATAATAGGCACCTACCACCTACACAGCACCCTCCGAGCCTTCCTTGAACCACCCCCGCCCAACTCAGCTAGCCTGGGAAATGAGTGCCCTGGTTCACAAGCAAACTCTGGGTGAGCTGTGATCAGTTCGACCGATCGCCATCACTAGAAAGCAGTCAAGGTGCTCACCCTCTCAGACACAGGTAAGTCAATCTACCTCACCTTCTGGGCTGTGAGCTCCTGCAGGACAAGCTCTGTGATTTATTTATTGCTCTACCGTCAATGGATGGCATCTGACAGTCAATCAGTGCATGCTTCTTCAACGAATGAATGAATGAGTGAATTGTGACATTCAAAACACGGTCTGTTACCAGTGACTTGGGCTCAGTCGTAGTCAGTACTGGTTAAACTCATGATCTTAGTGATTTGGAAATTTTTACGTGCCTGAATATCTATGTGACTCCTCTATCTATCCAGCTAGCTAAAAAAGAACGTCAAAAAAAAGGTATATGTGATGAGCAGCAACATGTCCTTGTCTTCTTAGAGCTAGAGAGGGAGCCTTGCTTTTTTTTTTTTTTTTCTGTAGGTGGGTAAATAAGAATGGGATGACGAGGAGAGGCCTGAGCATGGAGGCAGGTACGCAGATGCAGCATTAAAAACAAACACCTCACCGGTCCAGGAAGACAGACCCATGCCGCATCTGATTTTAGTCACGTTTTCCTGGGCTGTGTTTTCAAGAAAATGGATGTTCTAAGGAATGTCTGAAAATGAGCGAATTGGCCGCACCTAAGCTCCATTCTTGCCCTAAAATTATATGAATCTAGGACAGCTCGTCTTTTCCAAAAATGGCCATAAGAAAGAAGAGAGTCCTGAGTGGGGAAACCAACCCCTTTCTATTATAATTAATTGGTTTTCCTTCGTGCACAGCAGTTTACTTACTGCTCTGTACACACAGAATAAGTATGTACAAGGCAGCACTACACACCAGATATTGACTGTAACTAAAGTATTGTGGGTGCAGAAACGGACATTTTCAGAGACAAGTCAAACTTCATTAAATCCAAAGGAAGACTTCACAATCTGAGCTCAGAATTTTCTAGAAAAGAATGACAACCCCATCTTAAAAAGGCCGCCTAATAGAGGGAATAATATTCCCTAATAGAGGTCTCTATGGGGGCCACTTTAATAAACTGGGAATAAGACATGTACTTGATATTTATTGTCATCTAGAAAAAAATGCATCTAAGGCACTGAAGACTCACCAAAAGCAATTTACCTTGAACAGCCCAGGTCGTTGTTTCTCTTAGTCACGTGTATGATCTTTAAAGAAATTGTTTGGCTAAGTAAACACAGGAAAGCTTCAACTCAGCTGCAGCCCAGTCATTGTGAATTCCAAATGAGAAGTGTCTAAACTTAATGAAAATGCGTTACAGATTGAAATTCATCGTTTTATAATGTACCATAAAACTCAGGCACAGGGCCCACCAACCTTGGTTACCTACTTCTACAGCCACTGTTTGTTGGTACCAGGACGCTAATTTTTAACCTCAATCTGTTTTATTTCCCCTTGATTCTCAGGCTCCCAAGCTGCAGTCTCATCCCTCCACACCCTGAACTGCTATACCCTCGCAAAATGCAAATTAATTTTCCATATTAGCCTGAAGAAGACAAGTAAATCCCATGAATAATGGATTCCATAGCAAACAGGAATTTTTTTAAGTTGCTTGTTGTTTGGATCAGCCCTACAGGCACCCCGTTTATCCCTATAAAGGACTGCAAGACAGCTATAGGCAAGAGAGCCTAGTGGTTAGGAAAATAGGCTTTGCTGCTAGATAGAAGTGGGTTTCAACCTCAGCTCTGCCTATGGCTGAACTTCTCTGAGCCTTAGTTATCCCATCTGTGAAACTGGGGAAAATATATATAAAGAGCCGGGCCCACTTCCCAGGACACAGAAGAGACTCATGAAATAAGAGCTATTATTAATCATCAACAATAAAGAATTCCTTCTAAATAGGCACTAAACAAAAATAGGTAACTAATAAGGACCTACTATATAGCACAGCGAACTCTACTCAATACTCTGTAATGACCTACATAGGAACAGAATCTAAAAAAGAGTGGATATACGTATATGTATAACTGATTCACTTTGCTGTACACCTGAAACTAACACAACATGGTAAACAACTAGACTCCAATAAAAAGTAAAAAAATCAGGAACTAAACAGAAAAGAGACAGAAAAGAGGAGATCGCTAGTCCATCTTCCTGCTGCTAAGGTGTGAAAAGAGCCTAGAAAATGTATTCCTGCACGTGACAAGTAATAGTTAAAATATTTGATAACCCAACGATCCATTTTGTAAATAAGACCACCCCCAAGGGAGCCAGCACTTGAAACACCATGGCTGTCTCTGGAGAGTTATGTGTAGGAAGCTACTGGAAACTAGGCCAGTCCATGTGGATTGTCCAAAAGCATAAAGTCATTGCTGGAAGCCTGCCAGACCCACTGACTTAGAAGAATGACACCCCGGATGTGTGGAAAATGAGCATCTGAGTTAAAGCTCTGGGTGAGGGCGGGATGACTATCTTTCAACACAGCTCACCCCAAACAGACAGCCAGGGGCCCCACTCCCCACCCCATTACCAGCAGCCTGGACTTGACAAAGGAATGTCACTCCAAAAGTTCATGGATAAGTTGGCTTTTGGAACTCAAAACACACATTACTCAAAAAAAGGTGGTACGAATAGTTGTTAGATTTTTTTTTCTGATCAGCTCCATGAAAGACTCCACAGTTAAAGGTGGCACTGGAGGGGTACCCCAAAGCCTGACCCCCAAGGCCAATGGCTTACTTTCTTAGCTGCGACAGCTAAACAGCCAAATAAAGCATCCCCTGCCTCAGTTTCTCATATGTAAATTAGAAATAATAATACTTCTGTCTCGTTGCATAGTTGCAAGGATGAAGTAAGTGAATGCTTATAAAGCATTTAGATCATACCTGGTACATAACAGGTGCTCAATTCACATTAGCTGTCATTATTTTTACCATGAAGGCTATGAGGTCTCAAAGTAGGATACCCAGGCACAGTGGGGAATTTCAGCCTCCAAAAAGAGTGAGGAATTGCACAAGGGCCCCATGGCAAAGAGAAAGGACTTGGGGGAACCAGCTCCGAAGGCAGCTGTTCACTGAGCACCTAGTATGTTCCAGGCAGGGTGTGACAAGATTTACATGCACCATCTCTTACTCTCCCTAACATGGCTTTAAGCAAATTATTAACGTGATCACTATCACCTCTAGTCTGTTCATGAGGAAACTGGGACAAAGGAACTCATTGAACACCACTGGGCTCATTCCATTTTCCTACCATTACATCTCTTCCATTGCCTCCCTTCCAGTGCCCTGCCCAGAACATGTGAGTAGCCTTTGTAAGAAGAATGTTTCTCAGTAATTTTCACGTTAAGAGAAAGGCCAACAACCTTCACGCACCTTAAGAGGAAAAGGCGAGCCTCAATGATCATCCTCGTCTCACTCTCCGAGAAATGTTCATTCCCTAGAGCATATATGCAGCGTCTCTTGGGAAGGGGTCTATTTTGCCCTCTTCTTTACTAGAACATTCTCTGCACAGTGCCACTCTGTCTCATTAGTTCCTAGGTCCATTTGCAGTATCAAAAGCAGTGGGAGGTATGCCAAGGCCACAGGCGGGGTAAACTGTGAAGTGGGAAGTGGACACTGAAATCTCTTGTGCTTGTGAAAACTGGGCCTACTTCTACTTACGAAGACAATTCAGGAAGGAAGAAGCTTTCATATCACAGGCTTTTCAAGGGAATAATCATCAATTATTGCTATATTAAGAGACAAGATATAAAGCTGGTCAATGCTGAACCACTGCTGGGACAGAGGTAGAAAGGGACATCTATGGATGTTCACCACGATTTTTTTTAGCAATCAGGGCTGGAAAGTTCAGCCAAGAAAAGCTGAATGGAGTTGGGGTGGAGAGATGGGCAAGAGCATCTGAGCATGGAGGAAAAGTCCCATCAACTGCAGGGGAAGCCACAGAACCAGGCTCAGCCGACCCCTTGGGGTTTAGTGTCAGCAAGAATCTCACTGATCAAAGAAGAGAGAGAGGATAATGACAAAGAAGTATCAGATACATTGAGACTAAAAAGGATGAAATCCAAAAAGTTAAGAAAGTAAAAATCCTAGCTTTTTTTGGTGTCACACAGGACATCTGGTTTACCTAGGTTAGCAATTATTTATTGAACACCAACCAAGTGCCGAGCACTTGGAGTGTTGGGAAGAGTTTATTGGCTGTAAACACTGTGATTCATTGAAACATCATCACCCTGGAACAGAGACAGAATCTTCTTCAATGGCTAGAACAACTTATTTCAAAGTCAAGTTCTGCTTAGAAACAGAGAGGTGCCCTTTCCAGTCAAAGTTTCTCCAAAGTCAAAGACTTTGCTGTGGGGATTGCAGTCTCAAAACTACAGATTCTGAAGGGATTCAAATGTTGACAAATGGATATATTTTGCTTCTAATGAATATATCATTACTCTTTTTGAGGTTTAATTTGCCTCTTAATAGTTTCCAGTTTTGTCCATTGCCATGGTTGCAAAGAAAACATCTTTAAATCCTTGAGAATCAAATTAAACTCAAGTCAGGAAACTTTTTCCTACTTAACATCATAAGAACATTTGTCAGGGAAGTGCCCTGGCACTCAGTCAGAACACCCCATCATAAATCGGAGAATTTTCTCGAGGCACATTACTATATGTTGGACAATAAAATCTCTACCTTTTGCAGGCTGTTTCTTTTTCTTAAGAAGAATTCTCCGTTCTTAGATGCACTTTACAAAATCTACAACTGATTTTGCAGGCATAAGTGCACCAAAATTCCTATGTATAATACTAACAAAAGGGTTTTTTTTTTTTCCAGTAGAAAGAGCATATCAAATATGCACCAAGTTCATTTAGGATCATTTCTATTGGCAAACTACTCTATATTAAATGTAATATAATTAATAAATAAAAATCTTTTGTTAAAGAAAATTTGTATTTAAATATTCAACATCTCAAGATTACTCGATCAAATCACTTCATAGCATCATCAGCTAGCATTTGGGTGAGGAAGGGGCAATAATAAGGTGTAATCCTTGCCCTCAAGGATCTAAATTCTGTACTTGGGACCCAAACTATTCTAATGAATACGGTAAAATAATACACACCTTAATTTTAAAAACTTCCTAGGATTAGTCTTATTAATAAAACAAACAGGAGGCTTACTTGCTTAAAATTGTATTTGTTTTGATCCTTCAAGAAGTTGTCCAAATGGATCCACTGGGCATGCTGTTTAGTTGGATTTTTGAGTAGATAATTCATCCATTTATCTACTCAACATTTATTGAGTCTTTATTACGGACGAGGGACCACACTGAATGCTGAAGATTTCACAGCAAACGAGTCATCCTATGGCTTGTTCTGATGAGGGGTTGTGCCAGCCTCCTTGGTAATGAGGGTGGGGGTAATAACATGAGAGCTAAAAATAGAACGTTAGGAGAATTTCTCTTCTCTTCACCTTAGAGTCAACCATGGGTATGAAAGATGCTCAGGTGCCTGAGATGGGACAGAAATGAGACCATTTCCTTTCATGTCAGCTTCCCCAGCCTTCTTTGACAGAACCTCTGAACGCTGAAAGGAGTTGGTCCTGCCACTGCCTTTAAAAGCTCCACGTTTCCTCCTGGTGCCTCCACGCA
The DNA here is from genome assembly GCF_008692025.1 of Phocoena sinus. Lineage (NCBI taxonomy): Eukaryota > Metazoa > Chordata > Mammalia > Artiodactyla > Phocoenidae > Phocoena > Phocoena sinus. Next base: position 19,909,773 of record NC_045764.1, read on the forward strand.
GTGCAATCCCCCTCTAAAGACCAAACGCCCCTTGATGAAGTCTGATGCAGACCAAGTTTAAGGTTTGGAGCCTTCCAAAGAGAGTAGTGTCCCTTTGGGAGAGGCAGAAATATCCTGAAGGGGCTGCCCCCGGAGACGGCAGGCTGCCCTGATTCAGCCCAGTGCTTTGTGCTGCCGGGTGCCCGTCCTCTTCACCACCAAGCCCGATAGCGCTGGAACATTCTAGAGCACGTTGTACTTACAAGGACCCTCCTCTAAAAGTAAGTTGGCTACTTACTCTCCTTCAAGGGCGGTGAAAGAGCGCTCCTGAAGGGAGGCTGTGGACGTAAATGACTGCCTCTCTTAGGACACATGTCTGATACTACTCCCCCACTGGAGCTTTCAGCAGAAGCCCTAAGCTGCGTATTATCAACTCCATGCAGCTGATGGTATTGAGTACCTACTGTGTGCAGGAAGTGTACTAGGGGGCCGACAAATACAGAGCCCCCGATTAGGGCTCGGGGACATAATCAGGGGAAATTTGTATGGGTTCTGTAATATGAGTATATGCCAAGTTCTGTGGGAGCACAGAGGAGTGAGACCTTTCGAACAGGTCTTAAAAAGTAAGTGAGGGGCTTCCCTAGTAGCACAGTGGTTAAGAATCCGCCTGCCAATGCAGGGGACACGGGTTCTAGCCCCGGTCCGGGAAGATCCCACATGCTGCGGAGCGACTAAGCCCGTGCGCCACAACTACTGAGCCTGTGCTCTAGAGCCTACGAGACACAGCTACTGAGCCCGTGTGCCACAACTACTGAACATTGGGGGTTAGGTTTCAACATATGAATTTGGGGGGGACACAGACATTCCATCTGTAGCTTACTGTGACCACGTATAATGTGTCGGCAGGACATTGTAAGAGATGAGAGTAAAAAAGAAGATGATGACAGATTACAAGCCTCTGTGTATGTCATGCTAAGGAAGGATTACAAATAGGGAGACTGAGGTTTGTAGTCATTACATTTATCACCTAAGGTCACTCTCACAAGAACAGGGTTTGGGGAAAAATCTACCTTTCTCTTTCCTACTAGAGCAGGAATGAGGAAAGAGGAAATACCCAGAGGCAAAAGAGATTGAAGTCTTCGGTGATAAGCTATGCGGTCACCCCTTGCCCCTGCAGCCTTCTACTTTCCCCCCTAGACTGAGAGCAGAACCGCCTTTGGGAGGTTCTTGTTCACACACAGCCCACCTCCATCACCAGAATGGCTAGAAATCCAGCTGCTTCTCACCATGGACTCCATGTAGCTAAGCTGGTTCACAGGTTAAAGCCCATCTGTATCACCTACATCACTGACCTTCCACCTTGGGATCTGGGAGCCCCTCTCAGTAAGGAGGTGGCAGCATGCGCTGTGTGCCTTTGCAGGCTGGGACCAAAGAGAAGTACTCCCTCTGTGCTAACCCTCATTCTGGAAAAATGAACTCTTATCAGAATTACAGAAATCGCTTTCCAGTCCTTAGGATCTCAACCACATTTACAACTGAGTTGTAGTTAGCAGCCCACATGGCCTGGTGAGACCCTCGAGAACAGTCGAGCGTGATGGATTAGTGAGGTCAAAAAAGAAGTCAGAACTCAAGTAGGGTTTATATGTGGGTCCCTTCCATACGCAAAATTATTCTTGGTTTTACCAATACAGCTCTACAGTATCTGTGACCACCAAGCCACCTCCTGCCCCGGACTGTTGAAAACACAGTGTTCAAATCTTAACTCCTTCTCTGCTTCTGCAGCTTTAGACAGATGACTATGTGTTCTCGGGCAAGCACATACCAACAGGAGGATGCTAGGACTCACCTTCAGTGGTTTTGTCAGGACTACATGAAATGATTTAGACAGAATGACCTGTAAAATGTCAAACATGCTGTAAAGTGTTACTTATTATAATTATTAATAATTAATCATTATTGCCTTTGGCAATAATATTTTCAGTTTTGTGTGAAGGAAAGGACCCATTCTCCTGCTCACTGGTGGAGTCTAGAAACAGTACAGAAAAGCTTGTTTCTGATTAATGGTCCCAATCTCACATCGGATGGCATTGTCACAGGTTTCTTTTGGCAGAACTTCTGAATCCAAAGCACAATTCAGCATAAACAAAGACCTGGCTCTGACCCAGTGTGCGAATTAATGAATTAATTTTTCCCCCTCCATTAACTTTGGGCCTGAAGCAGTGACTTAGTGTTGGAGGGATCAAGAATTCTCAAGCTACTTGAGATGCTTTGAGGACCAGCAGAAAAAAAGCAGGTAGTCCTTGGTCGCCTGAAAATGTACTGGCCAAAATGACAATGACCGCACTGCTATCTGGCCACCTTACATTGTCTAGTAGTCTTCCAGCAGGTTCTACAGATCACAATGATGAGAGAAAAAAGGACACAGAGAAAAAAACACAAACGAGAGAGGGAGAGATGCTATTGGTATCATTATATTCTGGATACAAGTAACTCTATTATAATACTTCATCTTAAACATTCATTTTCCAGATACATGTTCCCCTCCCCCATCCTTCCTCCCTTACCTTTCTCAGACTTTTCTTTCTTTTGTAATGTGGTTAAAAACAAAAAAAACTAGAAAAACACATAACATGAAATTGACCATCTTAACCATTTTTAAGTGCACAGTTCAGTAGCGTGAGATAAATTCTCATTGCAGTGCAACAAATCTCCAGAACGTTTTCATCTTGCAAGACTGAAACTCTATACCCATTAAACTCCCCATTTCCCATCCCCCCTTTCACAGACTTTTAAATCTCTAACACTTCCTTCCAACCATTTTTAAAAATAAAAAATATATATATATATATATATATATTTATTTATTTATTTATTTTTGGCTGTGTTGGGTCTTTGTTTCTGTGTGAGGGCTGTCTTCAGTTGCGGTGAGCGGGGGCCACTCTTCATCGCGGTGAACGGGCCTCTCACTATCGCGGCCTCTCGTTGTGGAGCACAGGCTCCAGATGCGCAGGCTCAGTAGTTGTGGCTCATGGGCCCAGTTGTTCCATGGCATGTGGGATCCTCCCAGACCAGGGCTCGAACCCGTGTCCCCTGCATTAGCAGGCAGACTCTCAACCACTGCGCCACCAGGGAACCCCCCATTTTGTTTTTTAAGATATCTTCCACCAGTAGACCACTCTGGCCTTTTTTAAGATACCGCAGCTGGCCTCGTGATAATTGCCTTATAGTTCTAGAATCATCTCTGTTTGACTCAAAAACAAAACAAGCACTTCATTCAGTGGTGAAGCTTTCTCTTTCAGGGAAGACAGAGGGTCAGCGTCAGTGTCGGCATGTAAAACTGAGACCCTCTAAGACGAGAGGGCCGTTACCGGCGCTCAGGGGAGGCAGGTCTTGAGCACAGCCCTTTGCCGATTTCTAACAGACATTATTCACAATGAAAAAATTAAAAAGGAGGGGCTCTCTGGTCAGACTGACTGAGAAAACTTGGATGACTCAAAGTTGAAAGGGACTCTTTAATGGGAAATAGCTCAGAGCCTTGGCCATGCCAATGAGGTGGGCAGCATTTCACAGGGCACTTCAGACTCATGGCGTCTTTCTAGGGGTCTACAGAGGAGTTTGCCCACCCCCACGAGAGTGAGGTGATAGGCACAGAGCTCATGGGCTGGGCGGAATTTGGTGGCTCTTCTTTGTGTGAGGAAGGATAGCACTTTCTCCTGGGACATTTGCACACCTAGGAAACTGCATTTGTCAGAAAAATCCACAGAGACCAGTGGCATTGTGAATAGGGAGTGTAAAAGTTAGACTTGCCCAGTTTTAGAAATCTACCCTATCTTTCCCCTTGTCAGACAAAGAGCAGCCAAAACAGAGCACTGGGTCTACAGTAGGTGCCCATAGATGCTGTTTGTTTTAGCTCAGGCTGCCATCACAAAACACCATTGACTGGGTGGCTTAAACAACAGACATGTACTTCCCACAGTTCTAGAAGCTGGGAGTCCAAGACCAAGTTGGGGGCCACTTAGGTTCTGTATGAGAGCTCTCCTCCTGGCTTGCAGATGACCACCTTCTCACTGTGTCCTCACATGACCTTTCCTGGGTGTATGCAGGTGGAGAGCTCTCTCTCTCTCTCTCTTTCTCCCACCCCCCCCCCCATCCAGCCCCTAGTCCTTCCTCTTCTTGTAAGGCCACTAACTGCATCATGAGGGCCCCACCCTCATGACCTCATCTAACCCTCCTTCTAATTCAGTCTAACCCACCTTCATGACCTCACCTCATTACCTCCCACAGGTTCCACCTCCAACTACCATCCTATTGGGAGTCAGGGCTTCCACCTGTGAGTGTAGGGGGGCATGAGCATTCAGTCCATGATGGTGTTGATGGCTTTATTGGTGGTATGGTCAGCCCTATGCTGATGAAGGTAGGACGGAAGGGAACTTGAAGTAAAAAGACAAAAGAAATGGTGGGAAAACTGTGTTATGAAGTCCTTTACTAGGCTACAGCTTTGGATATACCAAGAGATAAATTATGTCCCTTGTTAGTATAATGATATCTAACAGATCTCTCTCTCTGTTTCATCTATTTTTTGCTTTGTTACACATTGTGTACTTCCAAAAAGGACTTAAGGCACCTTACAATAAAAGCTGAGACACCAGAAACTATGGAGAAAAAGGCAGTCGTAGTTATACCAGGAGCCCAGGGTGGGCAAGTATTGTTATTAAACACTAAATTCAGTCCATTCTGACATCTTAGGGGCTAAAAAAATGTGATGGCTCCCTCTTCAGATATTGAAGAAAGAAGACATTTTCCCCCACTAAAATTAAACTCTAAAAGGAATTTATTATTAAATCTAAGTATGAGCAGAAACATACATTTACTTCATGTGACTGGTTCTTGTAATTGGCCTTTGATAAAAGGCAAGGGCATGGAATACTGATTTGCAGCTGAGTGAGGAGGAGTCTACAGATCTGAACATACTTGCGTCTGACGACCAACATTAGCACAAGGGTGAGAGTTAAAGGAGGGGAGACCAGGGCCTCCAAGTATGTCCCCCTCACCCCCACCCCACCCCCGCCAGAACCTGCTTCACATTCAGCTGAAGTGCTGATAAAATGTAGATCCTGGGATGGACGCGGACCTACTGAATCAGACTATTGAGAGGAGAGAGTAGAAATCAACATCGTTGAAACTCCCTCGGTGGTTCTCATGCCTCTAAACTTTGAGACACTGTGATCTGGAAAAGGATGTGTGTGTGTGACCTCATAAGCGTTTTCTTTCATATTGTCTGCATTGCTAGATAGAAAGACTTCCCTATTCTTGAGCTACCTGATGTCAGAATTGACACACCAGTGTGAAAATTAAGGGGTCTGACATATATTCTCTTTCTCAAAGAAAAGCCACTGCTCCCAAAGCAGCAGGACACCCATTTTTCTTAACAAAGAACTCTGAGCTTGCCTAAAACCTCTCATGAGCATCTAGTTACAGCCTAGTGTCATTCACCATCAAATACAGAAGAGATGATGTAGCCTGACATCTCAGACAGGTGTTAGTGGTCCACTGCCATGATCACAAAATGATTTCATGGGGTGTCCAACATATACCTAATATTGAGAGGCAATTCCTCCAGTGTGCCCATCATAATAAACAGGTGAGATGGGGTGAGGAACAGCAGCTTTAAAAGAAAATTTGAGGGCTTCCCTGGTGGCGCAGTGGTTGCGAGTCCGCCTGCCGTTGCAGGACACATGGGTTTGTGCCCCGGTCCGGGAAGATCCCAAATGCCACGGAGTGGCTGGGCCCATGAGCCATGGCTGCTGAGCCTACGCGTCCGGAGCCTGTGCTCCGCAACGAGAGAGGCCACAGCAGTGAGAGGCCCATGTACCATAAAGAAAAAAATAAAAAGAAAAGAAAATTTGGTTGTAAAAGCAACCACTGAGACTTTCATGATGAAAGAGCTGATGGCTAAACAGTCAGGAGCGTGGTGAGCCAGTCATTAAACTGTTAGTAACTTGAAATCTGCCATGGAAACCAGCAAATGCTACAAATCAGGCTCATTTTGCCGTTTGGAGAGCTGGTTTACCAGTAGACCCCAAGTGTGGACTGAGGAATGGATCTGAAACATGGAGAGCAGTCATGTCAGTTTCCTGAAACCCGTGACAAGGCGACTCACTTGTCCTTCCCACAAGGTCACTCTCTCTGTTGTCCCTTGCCCACATTAACTCGGGCAACCATCTGTGTTGGAGGTGGCAATTCCCCAGGCAGTCAGGGGCAACTTAATTCTACTTAGATAGGCTCCATGGAGTTGCTTTTTAAGAGTTGCTAAAAACAAAGAAAGAAAAAAGCAACCTTTCTGTTATAAATTTCTTTCATTAAGAACAGTGCTCTTTTTGCACCATTAGGGATAAATTTTAAAAGCAAACCACTAGAAAAATGAGCTTGTTGATTCCAATTTATACCAAGGTGGGACTCACTGATCCCACATCTTTTCCTGAGTGCAGGTTTGTAGAGGAAAAGGATGTGAAATGCAGTCGAGTTTGGGGTGTGGAGAAAGTGAGGAGCAGAACGGACAGCTGGAAGCAAAATACTGCAGAGCAGGTAGGCTGGGATGTGGGTTAAATGTGGCTGGCTGCTTCGTTATGTCCAGAGCATGTCCTATGGAGAAGCTTTTCTTCAGGGCACAGAAGCGCAAATCAGACACTGATTCCCACAGCTCTGTACCCTTCTACACTGTCTCAAGAGGGTGATGCCCGTCACAGTTTTCTCTCTTGGGACTGCACACCAATACTGGGCTATTCTGTGAACCTGGATCTAGTTGTTACTGCTATAAAAACATTAGTTTGTATCAAAGTAAGAATGTGTCAAATACAGTAAGGATGTATCAGATTAAAGAGTAATAGTTTATGGTTGGCAAGAACCTTAGGAATGGACACTTAGAGCATTTTGGCAATCTGTAGGACAACTCTTTTTCTACGTTTATTTATTAATTTTTTATTATTATTTTTTATTGGGGTATAGTTGCTTTACAGTGTTGTGTAAGTTTCTACTGTACAGCAAAGTGAATCAGCTATATGTATACATATATCCCCTCTTTTTCAGATTTCCTTCCCATTTAGGTCACCACAGAGCATTAAGTAGAGTTCCCTGTGCTATACAGCAGGTTCTCATTAGCTATCTGTTTGATACATATTAGTGTATTTATGTCAATCCCAATCTCCCAATTCATCCCACCCCTCGTTTCCCACCTTGGTGTCCATATGTTTGCTCTCTACGTCTGTGTCTCTATTTCTGCCTTGCAAACAGGTTCATCTGGACCATTTTTCTAGCTTGCACATGTATGCACTAACAAACTATATTTGTTTTTCTCTTTCTGACTTACTTCACTCTTAATAGAATGCATACTCTGACCTAGTAAGTCCGCTTCGAAGGATTTAATCCTAAGAAGACCATCACACTAGTATCCAAAGATGTCTGTATGTAAAGCATGTTCACTGAAGCTTTATTTATAGAAAAAATGTATGATCCTAAAAACTATCAACTGACAAAAATGGTTAAAACATTATGGTACCTCCAAAAGAATTATTATTAGCCATTAAAAATGAAGATATAGGGCTTCCCTGGTGGCGCAGTGGTTGAGAATCTGCCTGCCAATGCAGGGGACACGGGTTCGAGCCCTGGTCCAGGAAGATCCCACATGCCACAGAGCAACTGAGCCCACGTGCCACAGCTACTGAGCCTGCGCTCTAGAGCCTGTGAGTCACAACTACTGAGCCCGTGTGCCACAACTACTGAGCCTGTGTGCCTGGAGCTTGTGCTCTGCAACAGGAGAAGCCACCGCCATGAGAAGCCCACGCACCGCAATGAGGAGTAGCCCCTGCTCACTGCAACTAGAGAAAGCCCACGCACAGCAATGAAGACCCAACGCAGCCAAAAATAAAATAAAACAAAAACAACAACAAAAAAACAGCAAACCATTAAAAAAAAAATGAAGATATAGGGACTTCCCTGGTGGTGCAGTGGTTAAGAATCCGCCTGCCAATGCAGGGGACACGGGTTCAATCCCTGGTCCGGAAAGATCCCACATGCCATGGAGCAACAAAGCCCATGTGCCGCAAATACTGAGCCTGTGCTCTAGAACCCACGAGCGACAACTACTGAGCCCATGTGCCACAACTACTGAAGCCTGCGTGCCTAGAGCCCGTGCTCTGCAACAAGAGAAGCCACGGCAATGAGAAGCTTGTGCACTGCAACGAAGAGTAGCCCCCGCTCACCATAACTGGAGAAAGTCTGCACACAGCAACAAAGACCCAATGCAGCCAAAAAATAAATAATAAATTAATTTTAAAAAATGAAGATATAGATGATTATGTGAAAATAGGATTAAAATATATTGAAGAGTGAAAAACTTCATAACATATTTATTGTGATACCACTCATAAGTTTACATGTCTGTGTATATACATTCATGGAACAAAAAAACTAGAATGCATCTGGCAAAAGAGTAAGCGTGGTTATGTCTGGATAATGTGATTCCAAGTGAATGCTTTCTTTTTGTTATCTACATGTTGAATGTTTGTGAATTTATCATGTCATCCGCGTAACAAAAGTAATATAGTTCTTAATGCATCTTCACCAATGCAAAAGAAAATGCGGGGCAAGGGCAATCTTTGTTTATGACTGATCGTGGTTTTCAATTTTGACCTCGTCAAACAGAGGCGTGCGCAGACGTACACACACCAAAGTTGGTCGAGAAAGAGTACCAGTTTCTGGGGTGCCCAGATTTTTAACTTTCTGTTTGTGTCCTCATCCATTAGCCCACGCACCTTCTATACTGGCGAGAGCATTCCAACTTTGTTCATGGGTAAGAGAGGCGATGTTATCTGAAGGGTCAGCTAAATACATAAGACGATAATGGACCACATGTGTGGTCCCAACGAATGGACTGGAAATGGCCAAGTGAAAAAAAGCCAGGCCCCCTAAGAAAGTCAAACTCTCTTTAATGCCCTTCTCTTTGTGCATCTTCTTTCCTCCCCTTTCAGCGTGTTTTAATTAACTTATTCCTCATGTTTCTTTACATACTCCCCTCAAAGGACAAAGCACTGAAATTTAAAGAGCAAGAATAATAAAAACGCCCCCTCCCCACACTCTGCTTTCATTCTCCTGCCCTGTTTTTTAAAAAGGTCTTTATTGAATTTGCTACAACATTGCCTCTGTTCTATGTTTTCGTTCTTTGGCCTCGAGGCATGTGGGATCCCAGCTCCCCAACCGGGAATCGAACCCGCACCCCCTGCAATGGTAGGCAAAGTCTTAACCACTGGACCACCAGGGAAATCCCCTCTTTCCCTATTTGAACAGTTGTCTTTAACTTAGAACAGCACTGGTAGCAGGATGGAGCTGCTGCCCCTGGGGTGAGTGCGCCATCTAAGATGGTGAGAGGCATATATATGGTGGTCAGAACGAGGAGCACCATACCCAGCTGGTGTTCCCTGGAACACAGATGGGAACCCCTCGATTCAGTTAATCAATACCTAACGTACCAGATCTCTACTCAAGCAAACAACGATGCAGTATGTTCATTTTCCCTGCGACCAACCCTAAGCCGGCAGCTCTCATGGAGAATCCAAAGGAGGTTGACCTCAAGCTTCTTTCTTCCATGGAACGAGCCAGCTAGAGAGCCCATCAGTAAAAACCGCAAGACAGTGTATATACTTAGCCACTAAGTTAGCAGCAGGGCCTACAAATATTGGGGCTGGGGAAACAGAGCCTAGTGTGACATGGTATAATCAGGGAGGGGGTTCCAGATCAGGAAAGATGGATGGTTTGACTTGGGGAAGAGACAGGCACTATAGGGAGGCAAACAGGCTGAGTGGGACATGGCAGTGAGCAAGAGGGTGGTGTGAGCTGGGAGACTGCCTGAAGAGGCAGCGCTGGTGTTGGTAGGAATTCAGAGATGAGGCTGGAAAGGTGGGATTGGATCAAATTGAAGAAGGAGGTTAAAAGTCTGGGAAAGAGCCTAGGCCTGAGTGTGTGGCAAAAGGCAGACTTCACAGGGCAGGCAGGAGTGAGGTCTTGGGCAAGAGAGTAATGCAATGAAAGCACTGCTCCACCATGTAGCAAGAATGTCTCCACAAGGCGGCAAGCACAGGAATCCCTAGGAAACCAGTAAACATATGAGAGCATGTTCTCTCCCTCTCCCGCACAAGCCCACATACCTTGTTTTACCAAACCTACTGTGGTTTCAAACCACCTAAAACAAAGACTCTTTTTACCTTAACCATTCACCAGCGTTCCTTTTTTTTCAATCCACATGTGTTTGCAATTGCTTGACAGAAGTTGGCTCCATTTCCCTCTGGCCAGAGAAATACCTCCATTGTTGTCTCCTGTTAGGAAACGAAACGGTTGGGCTTCATGTACTCCCAAGCTTACACATGCTGTGTGCTCCAAGCCAGGTCAGCCTAACCTTCCTGATTTCTCCTAGGACTACTCACCCAGCCCCTCCTGGAGGCCGGGTGACCACACTCAGGGCACCACTGAGGCAGTGGGCTCCACGAGGTGCTAATGGGATAAACCCGAACTCCTAATGGGACCAACCAGCACCAAACCTCTGTCCATACCGAAGCCAGTGTGACTGCAGGGCAGCCCTCTTGACGCACTTTGGCCTTCAGAGAACCAAAGAAGCTGGTTGGTTTGGAGAGAAATGACCTGGAGAAAATCCTAGTCTGACTCCTAGGCCATATGGTTGTTGCCTCAATCCTCTACTTCTCAAAACAGCTCAAATATCATCCAAAGAAATGCCACCCACTCCTTTTTTTTTTTTTTTTTTTTTTTGCGGTACGCGGGCTTCTCACCGTTGTGGCCTCTCCCGTTGCGGAGCACAGGCTCCGGACGCGCAGGCTCAGCGGCCATGGCTCACGGGCCCAGCCACTCCACGGCATGTGGGATCCTCCCGGACCGAGGCACGAACCCGTGTCCCCTGCATCGGCAGGCGGACTCTCAACCACTGCACCACCAGGGAAGCCCACCACGCAGTCTTTTGAGCGACCACTTTCCGAAGACCAAAATAGACTCTAGTTTCTGTTTCTAAAAGTAAAAGCAAAACATTCCTCTATATGGCTTTACTGTTGTCTCCCGTCCCCCGCCCCAGGCCCCGTTCCGTGTTCCTGCTCTGTTGTATCACACTCCTCCACACCAGTTCTCAGTCTTGAGTGTGCATTGTAATCACCTGGACCTGCCGAGCTTGTTAAACCTACAGTCCTAGGCCCCAGCCCCGCCTTTCTGATTCAGCAGGTCTCAGGTGGAGTCAAAACTTTGCATTGGTGATGTATTTCCAGTGCTACCAATTTTCTCTGCTGTTTGACATTCTCCATCCATGCTTCTACACACAGATGCTCTTTCCAGGTCAAAGGTACCTTCCTCCTGAGATAGGGGAACAAAAAGGACTGCAAAGGTGAAGTCCTTTTTGGGTGCGTAAGTGGAAGTTGGCTGGTTGCATTAGCAAGGGAAATCACCCAGGCAAAACTGCTCAGAGGTAAAGGGGGTACTCAGTCAGCAGAACTTTGAGATGAAAGAGTTAAAATTTGGTCCCCAGCACCAGTGCTTGAGTCTGAGGACCAACACATTATAATCATAAAATCTCCAAATCTTAGAGTTGGAAGACACCTATTCTAATCCCTCAGGTTAAATATGAGGAAAATTTTGAGGTTCAGAAAAGTTAAGTAACTTGTCCAAGACCCTGGAGCTAATGAGTAGCGGGAATGGGATTAAAACCCAGATTTTATGGCTTTTGTCTTTGTTTTTTCGGGGGTTTTTTTTGGCTGCACCACATGGGTTCTTAGTTTGGCAGTGGAAGTGTGGAGTCCTAACCACTGGACCACTAAGGAATTCCCCAGAATTTATGACTTTTGAAAATCACTTCAACTTGTTTAATATTAAAAAAATGAGTGGAAAGAAGTTCTGCTACCAGTAACTTGCATGAAACTCAGCTTTCTGCCAATAAACTCAGAGAAAATAAAAGTTACCAGACAGGAACATGTATAGGAAAAAGTGTACCCACTGGCACAGGAAGAAAGACAGCTAATAAAAGTAGACCTGCAGATGACCTATTTATTGGAATTTGCAAACAAATATGGTAAATGTTGTGAAGGGAAAGATAGCTACAAAGAGGAAAGAAATGGTGATTTTTTTTTTTTTTTTTTTTTTTGCAGTATGTGAGCCTCTCACTGTTGTGGCCTCTCCCATTGCGGAGCACAGGCTCCGGATGCGCAGGCTCAGTGGCCATGGCTCACGGGCCCATCTGCTCCGCGGCATGTGGGATCTTCCTGGACTGGGGCATGAACCCGTGTCCCCTGCATCGGCAGGCGGACTCTCAACAACTGCGCCACCAGGGAAGCCCAGAAACGGTGAATTTTAAGAGCAATATAGGGGCCTCCCTGGTGGCGCAGTGGTTAAGAATCCGACTGCCAATGCAGGCGACATGGGTTCGAGCCCTGGTCCAGGAAGATCCCACATGCTGTGGAGCAACTAAGCCTGTGCGCCACAACTACTGAGCCCACGTGCCACAACTACTGAGCCCACGTGCCACAACTACTGAAGCTCATGCACCTAGAGCCCTGCTCCGCAACAGGAGAAGCCACTGCAATGAGAAGCCTGCGCACTGCAACAAAGAGTAGCCCCTGCTCGCCACAACTAGAGAAAGCCCGCGCACAGCAACAAAGACCCAAGGCAGCCAAAAATAATAAAATAAATTAATTAATTTTAAAAAAGCAATATAGACGCTCTAAAAACAGAACCAAATGGAAATCCCAGAACAGAAAAATATATCTGAAATAAAATTTTATCACATGGGATTAATAGGAGAGTGTTCACTGTGGAAGAATCAGTGAACCTAGACAGATAAGCAGAAATATTCTAAACTAAACAACAAAGAAAAAAGATTGGGGGAGAAAGATGGCCTGTGGGGCTGCAACAAATAGTCTGACATAAACCCTGTTAACTAGCCTATGGCATTGCAAATTAAAAGTACCGACCAGGGCTTCCCTGGTGGCGCAGTGGTTGAGAGTCCGCCTGCCGATGCAGGGGACATGGGTTCGTGCCCCGGTCCGGGAAGATCCCACATGCCGCGGAGCGGCTGGGCCCGTGAGCCACGGCCGCTGAGCCTGCGCGTCTGGAGCCTGTGCTCCGCGACGGGAGAGGCCACAACAGTGAGAGGCCCGCGTACCCCAAAAAAAAAAAAAAAAAAAAAAAAAAAAAAAAGTACCGACCAATATCCTTCAAGAACAAAGATGCAAATATTGACAAGATACTAGCCAAGTCAATATATATACATATATATATTTGCTTAGAGCAGATATATATACGATAATATATCATAACCTAATGGGGTTTATTCCAAGAAGGCAAAGTTGATTTAATATTTGAAAATCAATTAAAGTATTTCACCACATTAACAGAATAAACTATGAAAACTCATACGGCTGCCTATGTGGATGCAGAAGAAGCATGTGACAAATTTCAACATCCATTCATGACAAAAACATCACAGTTAAGTCGAAATATTGTCTGTCTGCTCTCTAAGACTGGGAACAAGGCAAGAACGTCTGATTTCACTACTTCAACATTGTACTTGAGTTCTAGCCTGTGCAATAAGGCATTACTTAATGCCTTATTAATTAGCCAATTAAATGGAGAGATATGTCATATGCATGTTCAAAGACTCAGTTTATTTAGATGTTAATCCTTCCCAAAGTGATCCAGAGATTCAACATGGTCCCGATCCAAATCCCTCCAGGCTTTTCTGGTAGAAATTAGCAAGCTGATTCTAAAATATGAAGACATAGGACAGCCAAAATGATCTTGAAAAAAAGAAGTACTGGTTTAGAAGGGTTACACTACCTGACATCAAGACTTACTGCTATAAAGCTACAGGACAGTGTGGTATTGGGGCAAAGATAGACAAATACATCAGTGGAACAGAATAGGGAGTCCAGAAATTGTGTGTGTGTGTGTGTGTGTGTGTGTAAAATGCGATCAATTGATTTTCAACGAATGTGCCCAAGTAATTCAGTGGGGGAATTCATTTCAACACATCTTGCTGGAGCTACTGAATATCCATATGGAAAAGAATATACCTTGACCCCGCTCATACCACATGCAAAAATTTTATTTGAGCTGGATCTTAGAACTAAAAGTAAAAGCTAAAACTATAAGGCTCCTAGAAGAAAACATAGGGGAATATATATGTTCATGACCTTGGAAGTAGGCAACAATTTTCTTAGGACACAAAAAGTATTAACCATGAAAGAAAAGATTGATAAACTGGAAATATTGAAAAGGCAAGCCATAGGCTGGGAGAAATACACAATACACACATCTGACAGGGGTCTTATGTCCAGAATATATAACGTGCTTCTATAAACCAAAAAGACAAACAACCCAATTTTTATTTATTATTATTATTATTTTTTTTGGCCACACCACGTGGCATGTGGGATCTTAGTTCCCCAACCAGGGATCGAACCTGTGCCCCTGCAGTGGAAGCACGGAGCCCTAACCACTCGACCGCCAAGGGATTCCCAATAACCAAGTTTTTATTTTTATTTTTTTTTTAATTTATTTTACTTATTTTTTGGCTGCGTTGGGTCTCCGTTGCTGCGCGTGGGCTTCCTCTAGTTGTAGTGAGTGGGGGCTACTCTTTGTTGTGATGCACGGGCTTCTCATTGCGGTGGCTTCTCTTGTTGCAGAGCACGGGCTCTAGGCACGCGGCCTTCAGTAGTTGTGGCCCTCGGGCTCAGTAGCTGTGGCTCGCAGGCTCTAGAGCGCAGGCTCAGTAGTTGTGGCGCACGGGCTTAGTTGCTCCGTGGTATGTGGGATCTTCCCGGACCAGGGCTCGAACCTGTGTCCCCTGCATTGGCAGGTGGATTCTCAACCACTGCACCACCAGGGAAGCTCAATCCAGTTTTTAAATGGATAAAAGATTTTAACAGACATGTCACAAAATACGCTCTACAAATTACCACTAAGCACATAGAAAAGTGCTCAAAATCATTAGTCAGTAGGAAAATGCAAATTAAAACCAGCATACATGTTACTTTATATCCATTAACAATTAAAATGAAAAAGACTGACCATATTAAATGTTAGCAAGAAGGTGAGGCAACTGGAATTTTCTTGCAGTGTTAGTGAGAGAGTTTAAAATGGTACAACCACTTTGGACAACAGCTTAGCAGTTATCCAAATCCAGTTTTTAATAAGGTTAAACACACACCTACTGGGCTTCCCTGGTGGCGCAGTGGTTGAGAGTCCACCTGCCGATACAGGATACGCGGGTTCGTGCCCTGGTCCGGGAGGATCCCACGTGCCGCGGAGCGGCTGCGCCCGTGGGCCGTGGCCGCTGGGCCTGCGCGTCCGGAGCCTGTTGCTCCACAGCGGGAGGGGCCGCGGCGGTGGGAGGCCCGCGTACCGCAAAAAAAAACCCAAACAAACAAAAAAACCCACATACACCTACCATATAATCCACCAATTCTACTCCTAGGATTTACCCAACAGAAATGAAAGTGTAGGTCATTGGCAAAACGAGAGAGAGCGAGCGAGAGAGAGCGAGAGAGGTTTAGTTGGTATATCTGGGATGGATTCCAGACTGGAGGGGGTGGAGGTCAGAGTGGGAGGTGAGTGAAATCAGAGTGGGAGGTGGTGAAACAGCAGTAGCTGGGGTGTGGGGGAGGGGATAGGGATTTTTGTTTGTTTGTTTGTTTGTTATGAAACAGCCTGGAGCATGTTAGGCATCTAATCACACCAAAAATCAATATAAATTCCAAATAGTGCTGTTTAACCGCACAGAAAGATTACAGGAAAATAAATTAAAATATTTCTGAAATATCTGGAGAAGAGTTTGGAAGAGAGAACTTTGTCTAGAAGCAGTATATTACATTAAAAAGTTAGAAATGGCTGTATCTGACTAGATAAACTTTTGAAAATATGTCAAAATGAATAAAACAAAGTGCAAACAGACCAGGAAAAATATTTGCACCAAATCTGACAAAGGGTTAATATCTTTCTTACTAGTATGAGGAAAGTCCTTATTAATTGATTTTTAAAAAAATGTCTCCAATGAATAAATCGAAAAAGTATATAAACCTATGACTCAAAGAACTATAGCAGCTGGACAAATACATGAAGTAATGTTTAATTGTTCAAATAATAAAACAAGTTAGAATACTAAATTTTGGGGAGGGGGAGATGGCGAGGAAAGGATTGGGAGTTTGGGATTAGCAGGGGCAAGCTGTTATATATAGAATGGATAAACAACAAGGTCCTACTGTATAGCAGAGGGAACTATATTCAATATCCTGTAATAAACCATATTGGAAAAGAAAAACAACTAAACTAAATTATCATTTTGCTACTAAATTAGTGAAACAAAAATTTTAATTAACATAATTAATGCTGGCAAGGATAGACGTTTATAGATAGATGGATAAAAATATATATATATAATTTATGTATTATAAAGTGGCATCATTTTTTCAAAGTCATTTTGGCACAAGGCATCAACTGTCATCAAGATGTCCACACCCTTTGACTCTGTTGTTCAGTGTCAACAACATTACACTGCAGACGGTCTGGGGATAAAGCTGTTCGGTTGTAGGGTGAGTTATAATAACAAAAGAAAATGAAAGGAAGCAACTTAAATGTCCAACTAGCAAGAGGAGTGCCCTGGAATCAGATCAGGACCAAACCCCAGCTCTGCCACTCGCGGGCTGTGCTACCAAGCTCTCTCTAAAACTCCTCATCTGAAAAAAAAAGAGGTAAATAATATCACCCATCATCCTATAGCTGTGGGGAATAAATGAGATAAACATTAAAAGCTCAGGGCATTCAGCTTAGCATATAATAAACATAACACATGTTAGATACTATTTTTCCTTCCACGTGACAAAATATCATTTAGCTGCAAGAAGCCAAAAGTGTGAAATAAAAGTTGGGAGAAAATATTTAGCAAAATACATGTGATATACTCAGTTGGAAGAATAATCCAATTACACACATTATATTGGCACTGCGACTGTCATAAACCATCCATCTCTAATAAACTATATGTGCCTGCAGGGAGCCTAGAAGGTATTAAACAGGCTTGAAAAAGTCACTGCTAAGACTATGGATAAATTATTTTCTTTTGCATCTTCCTATAAACCTGTAATACTATTTTCGTACATAAAAATAAACTCACAAAGGAGGAAATATCCTCTATCAGACTAATTTTTGAATTGGAAACCAGCACAGGCGAAGGCAGTCTGCCTGGGCGGCCAGGTCCCTTCCTTGCCTGTTGCCCTTGACTGTCATCTGGTCATGCGGGCCAGTCTCCTCTTGGTGTTGACTTTGTGATGCTCATATGGGCAGCCTCTCTGAATCCTATCTGAAAGGCTCCATCCTTTCTAGCTTTCTCACTGAATAGATGGGCACCAACACCTGTGTCTCTACCATCCCCACTCTTACAGATTACTTTCCTCACTGCACCGCACAAGCCGGTACACAAAAAAAGTGGCAGATCTTCTTCAACCCTCATGGACAAGAAAAGCTATATTTTCCAGGCCAAGTGCTGCCTGGAAGCCTCTTCACTACTATTCAAAAGCCTTAATCCAAACAATTAAGTAGGGCTTTGCTGTTTAACTGTTTGGTGCCCTGTGCATTGCTTCCATCTACACGATACCAAGTTTGTGGTAGGGCCATAAATACTTCAAGCAGGAGAGTGCTTGGGGCCAAAACTGAGTCCGCAGTTCAAACTCGGCCACTGTTTGTGGAAGAGGCTCTTCTATTAATGTTTCAATGTAAGTAGCTCATGGTAGCTGCAAACTACATCCTGTTTAGTGTGAACTCGAATTATAGCAAATGAAAACAGGGCTGCTATTCGCCTCGGCAGCTGAGGCATAATGCAGTCCACAAACATTTTATTTAGCATTTATTGAGCATCTACTGTGTGCCAGGCATTGCGCTAAGCACTGCAGCCAGATTTTCGTGGTTGAAAAGAACTTAAAGGTCATGAATTCCAACTGTCCAGTAGGTTCTTGGATCTGATTTACACTATCTCCAGTCAGAATAACTCTTAGGAAGAGCTCAGGGGTTTGCAAGGCTGCCCATCCCACTTTTGGTCAGCTCACTTTTTGGCAGGTTCTCCCTGGGGTTATTTCATAATTCCTCAATTATGCAGAGGGAACTATCACCAGCTATCACCTCTTGCTAAGAACGTGAATTACTCCTGTCCCTTGTACGGGCATCTAAGTGTCCCAGCCATCTCTTACCCTGTGACTCAGCAAAATAGCAGATGGTTTGTTAGACCCGGAAGTTAACAATTCACCCAACAGGTGTTCTGTATCCTGACACCAATCAGAAACAGGTAGTTTCCAGGTGAGTTAACATGGTGTCTCGGTGCTAGATTTTAGACATCTAGGTGATGTTCAGCCCATGCAATTAGGGCCCAACAGGAACAAATTAATCTTTCAGGCTCTCGGATGAGTCACAAATTCCATAAAAGGCCTGCTTCCAGCCCCTGGCACTAAAGATTAATAGCTTTTCACCCTGACTTATAAGCATTTGATCCTCTTGAGACAGACGCACTCTCAGAGGGAGTTCTGACCAAGAGTTCTGACCCCACCCTGGTTATGAGGAAAGGCTTTGCCTAAGAAGCAGAAGTTAATAGGGGTGGAAAGCCTTGATGGCTGACGGAAATGGCCTGAGAGAAAAATCTTATTTAAATTTTTAAAACTTAAAATAATTATGCTAGAAGATGATAAAGCAATGTGTTCAAAACATTTACGGGAAATGGCTCTGGATTTAGAGTGCTCAGCTCGCTGAAATTATCAATCAGATGTGAGGAACAAAAAGACACTCTTGGGCATGCGTGTAGGAGCTCAGAAGGCTTACTACGCGTGTCTTCACCATGACGCGATCACTCAGAAACTACTTTGGCAAAAGAAAAGAGGAATTTAAGAAAGGGAAAGAAATGGGATAGAAGAAACAGGGGCTGCTAAATTTGGCCAAGAATATGTGCCCTTAGCCTGGACAATTCAGAGAGCCTTCTCTCAAGCAGCTAAATTCTAGAAACAAAAGACTGAATTTCTGTTTCCATAGGTCCATTCACACTTTGAGAGGACCCTTCCTGAATAACTCAAAGCTCTCTAAAAATAGGTACCTCCATTGAGCCTGGCCTTTGATCCGTCCCCACCGTCCCATCTTCCCCCTCAGTGACTAACTCACTTAAGCGTCCACAATGGTGTTCCACTGGAAGTCGACACAAGCAATGTCCCCCCACCCCACCCCCCCGCAGCACCCCACGCCCACCCCCTGCCCCCCACACCGGGCCTGGCAGTTTCCAAGTGATCCACCTCTGATCATCTCGTAGGGGATTTCCTACTGCAAGAAAGGAAGGATGGCTGAGCTCGAAGTTCTTGAGTCTGTCTGTGGTGGCTAAATTTCTGAGGCCAAAATCAGGACATGAGACTTGAGGGTCAAGTTAAAATATACTTACCTGGGGCTCCCCTGGTGGTGCAGTGTTTGAGAGTCTGCCTGCCGATGCAGGGGACACGGGTTCGTGCCCCGGTCTGGGAGGGTCCCACGTGCCGCGGAGCGGCTGGGCCCGTGAGCCATGGCCGTTGAGCCTGTGCGTCCGGAGCCTGTGCTCCGCAACGGGAGCGGCCACGACAGTGAGAGGCCCGCATACAAAAAAAAAAAAAAAAAAAAAAAAAACTTACCTGAACAGAATGGACAGAATATTTAAAACCAGAAAATTTGGGATATACAGCTCTCACATTGTCCAAAGATGCTTGTCTGAGAGACAAGGCAGGTGTGAAAAGGTAAGGTCCTGACCCAGCGGGCACTTGGATAATAATCCTGTAACATGAACCTCTTCTTATGTTTCTCTTTTTTTTTTTTTGCTGTGCGCGGGCCTCTCGCTGTTGTGGCCTCTCCCGTTGTGGAGCACAGGCTCCGGACGCACAGGCTCAGCGGCCATGGCTCACGGGCCCAGCCGCTCCATGGCAAGTGGGATCCTCCCGGACCGCGGCACGAACCCGCGTCCCCTGCATCGGCAGGCGGACTCCCCACCACTGCGCCACCAGGGAAGCCCTGTGCTTCTCTCTGAGGAGTGCTCCCAGTGACCCTCTCTCACCTGGGCAGGGGGAAGACATTTGGTGCTTTAACAGGCTTATACCTGGGCACGCCTTTAAATCCACAGTCTTTAGGGATTTGTTTGATGATTATGAGAGCCTGTTGGTTGGGGGATAGGGGAGAGATAGAAGGAGAAAGTATCTGATAACTCAGTCTCTTCTCTTTTGTCCCTAAAAACAGGCCCCATGCTGTGTATCCCACTTAGCAAACAAGTTTTTCCCTTGGAAGGCAGTTAGGCAGATTGCCACTGTTACCCTAGCATGACATCTGGAGTGGCTGGGTCGGGGCTGGCGATCATAACTTCGCCTTAAACCACTTATCGAAGTGTTTCCTCCTACTCCTTAGAATATCCTACCTCAGAACAGTTCTGAAAAATATGACTTTCCATCTCATTACTTTTCCACATGTCAGTGTTTCTTAGTGATGGCTGCCCCTAAGAACCACATGAGCTCAGTGGTCTACCCGTCAACGCCCTCCGGACACAAGCCCTGAGGAAATACTACAACTCTAGGAAGGAACCTCCGGGCCTACCTGCTGTCTCCAGGGCTCCTGCAAAGGACCCACAGGTCTTGGCCACCAGAATGCTCCAGTGCCAGCTGAGAGAGAAGAACTAGGAGTTCTCCCTTTCCTCTGGAGGTTGTGTCATATTCGATGAACTCTGTTGCAAGAGAGGGATAAAGGCTGGGAAGGCTCGCTTCCCCACAGAGATTGTTTCATACCCGGTAGACACATGCCCCAAATCCAGAGAGGCAGTAGGCACTTTGCAAATATTTACCTAGCAACATGGCAACAAGGGAGTAGTAGTTAAAGTTCTATTTAACTTCAAGGACACACGCCCTGCACTTCATTCTCTCCTCCCATTTGAAAAAAAGGCTACATCCTTTCCTGTGACTATCTTTCCAAGTGTTAAAAACCATGTGAAGGTTGGACCCCTTTAATTTCCAAATCATCCAGTTATCCAGGATTTGAACATCCGATGGAGATGTTTGCTTTCACGTGTGAAGGGAATGGCTGTCACTAGGCCTTGGAGTTCAGACTCATCCTTGCCTTATTGGAAATGAGAATCACAAGCTCTGCAGACTTTTCTAGATCTGCTGCTGATCTTCTACAGATAAATTCAGGACACCAAGTGTTTGGTGCTTACGGAAATCCACGACAACAAAACGTGATAGAGGAACCAGAACATAACCTTCCTGCATTTTCCATCAGGAGCTGAGGGGAAAACTTAAATACCTTCAGACACCCACCTAACTAAGTCACCTTCCCCTCAAAATATGTAACTGTGGGCTTGGTGTCGTGGCAATAGCATGTTAGCAGAAAAGCTTGTTGAAAGGTAGAGCTCATATGAAGAACAAGGGGAAGACCTTAGTCACTAAAAACTCACATAGCAAGACAAGCGTTTGCCTCTGTGTAAACAGCATTCTCAGATGTGCCATATGCCACAGCGCTTAAGGATAATATAAGGGCCTCGTGTAAGATGAACGGTACCCACAGGGGAAAACATTTTATTAAGTAGCATTTGCATGGCGCCATCTTGTGGTGAATCCCTTCAGCAACTTGAAAGAAACAGGAAGCCCATTATTCTCACTTTATCAATTTTGTGAAGTGCAGTATTTAGACTATTTTTGACAAGTTTAAGAATACCTTGAGCTTCTACTTTCTAATAATAAAAAAGGGTTCAGGATACATTTTCCATTGGATCTAAGAGTGAATAAATATTGATTGAGATTTCCCCATCCCAAAGTCAGCGATTACAAAATCCAGGAAACAGATACACGCTACTATATATAAAATAGATAAACAACAAGGACCTACTGTATAGCACAGGGAACTAGATTCAATATCTTGTAATAACCTATAATGGAAAAGAATCTGAAAAAGAATATATATACATACATATATACAAAGAACTGAATCACTTTGCTGTACACTTGAAACTAACATAACATTGTAAATCAACTATACTCCAATAAAAAATAAATATATAAAAAGTAAAAAATAAAATCCAAGAAAATTTTTGAGGAAGAAATTTGACTGTTTCACAGAAAATTATTTTTTAACAAGTTACTTTTTAATTTATTTATTTTTGGCTGCATTAGGTCTTCATTGCTGCACACAGTCTTTCTCTAGTCGCAGCGAGCGGGGGCTATTCTTTGTTGCGGTGCACGGGCTTCTCATTGCAGTGGCTTCTCTTGTTGCAGAGCATGGGTTCTAGGCACGTGGGCTTCAGTAGTTGTAGCGCATGGGCTTAGATGCTCTGCGGCATGTGGAATCTTCCCAGACCGGGGCTCAAACCCGTGTCCCCTGCATTGGCAGGTGGATTCTTAACCACGGTGCCACCAGGAAAGCCTAACAGTTACTGTTTTATTTGAGAAAAGAACTTCTCAAATCCCGAGGTTCAGGCTCTAGATTAAGTTGTACTATCTCATTTCCAAACAATTTCAAAGATAAGGGGATTTTTCTAGACATGGTCATCGATGGATTGTATTTAAACAACCTGAAAGGAAATTAATGGCCTGAGCACATGGACTCTGTATTTTTCTCTTTTCCTTTTTCAACTCAAGAAAGCGTTAACCAGTGGTGTCTCCCTAAAATTTACATGTAAATGATGAAGTGCTTCCTGTTCACTTATGAAAACTTCACACAATTGAATATGCACCTGAAGAACCAGAACTGAAACCAAGGTTCCCTAATTTCTAGGCTCACGGTCTTCACTGTAGCTCTCAGGGCTCTGCTTAGATAGTGAACCCACACTGGTTAGGAGTGGTGTGAAGTTCTGCATTTTGTGTGGTGATGAAATCAGAGTTGCGGATCTGTGGCCAGGTAGTTGTGGGGAGACACCTAAGCGAGATGGCCAGACCGGTCAAGCTGAGGACTGGAAAAGCTCCAGGCCACATTCAGGATTCTTTATGTTGCCAGCCCAGCCTTACAGCAAACACCGCCCCCCCAAACCCACCAGCCTGTAAGACTCTCCCCGCCACCAAAATCTTCTTCAGTCCTGCACTTACTTCATGGTGATACCACAGTGCCAAGTTCACAGAAGGCACTCAGTGAATGCTCTTGACGGATTACTCATGACATATCTCATCATGATGAATATCAGAAGACCCCCAATGCCTGAAACATATTGGCCATGAAATAAATACTTGGTTGACTGAATTTTTAAAAAAAATTTAAATCAGAATTCTTTCTGAAGCCACTATGGAGAACAGTATACAGGTTCCTTAAAAAACTAAAAATAGAGTTACCATATGATCCAGCAATTCCACTCCTGGCCATATAGCAGAAGAAGACCATAATTCGAAAAGATACATGCACCCCAATGTTTATAGCAGCACTATTTACAATAGCCAAGACATGGAAGCAACCTAAATGTCCATCGACAGATGAATGGATAAAGAAGATGTGGTGGATATATACAACGGAATATTATTCAGTCATAAAAAAAAATGAAATAATGCCATTTGCAGCAACATGGATGGACCTAGAGATTATCATACTAAGTGAAGTAAGTCAGACAGACATATAATATCACTTATATGTGTAGTCTAAAAAAGTGATATAGATAAACTTTATCTCGAGCAGAAATAGACTCACAGACATAGAAAGCAAACTTGCGGTTACCAAAGGGGAAAGTGTGGGGAGGGATAAATTAGGAATAGGGGATTAACAGATACACACTACTATATATAAAATAAACAACAAGGAACTACTGTATAGCAGCGGAAACAACTATACTCAATATCTTATAATAATCTATAATGGAAAAGAATCTGAAAAAGAATATCTATGTGTCTATATGTGTATGTGTGTGTGTGTGTGTGTGTGTGTGTATAACTGAATCACTTTGCTGTACACCTGAAACTAACACAACATTGTAAATCAACTATACTTCAATTTACAAAAAAAAGAGAATTCTCACTTGCCCAAACTCTGAGTTCTTTTGTTCAGATTAAGCTTAAACACACATTTATTGACTGCCCATTGGTATGGTCCACGCATGGTGATATATATGCTCATTGTGGCTAAATTTGTACAGCCAGCCTGGCTGACTGAGGCCACACTTTGGTAAATATGGATCGTTGTGGTGGGAAGTCCCTCTACTGGAAGAAATAAGCAGTGATGGGTGCGAATTATCCCAATTAGCTTCCAAGGAACTGGGGGGTGAGGCTGCCTGAAAATGATGCTGGGGGTCATCTAACTCAGCTTTCTGGAAGCCAGGTTCTAGGCACGGCTTGAAAGGCAGGACAGAGTAAGCCGCAGACAACGCCATCGGCCAGGTGAGATTTGGAAGGAGAATGTGGCTGGAGGAAACTGAGATCAAAAGCAATGTGGGGCTTCCCTGGTGGCGCAGTGGTTGAGAGTCCGCCTGCCGATGCAGGGGACGCGGGTTCGTGCCCCGGTCCGGGAAGATCCCACATGCCGCAGAGCGGCTGGGCCCGTGAGCCGTGGCCGCTGAGCCTGCGCGTCCGGAGCCTGTGCTCCGCAACGGGAGAGGCCACAACAGTGAGAGGCCCGCGTACCACACACACACAAAAAAAGCAATGTGGTTGGAAGTTGGCCATCGGATTCCAGGAAGGGAGGACCATCAAAGGAAGCTGCAGGCAGCCCAGGAGCAGAGGACATTTGGTGAGAGTCTTAAAGTGGAATAAAGGAGAAAACAGGAGATGGGAGATCGACTAGATCGATGAGTTTGAGGATTGTGTAGCTCCCATTCCCGTCCTCCCTCCCCAGTTTCACTGCTCACTCACGGAGGGGACAGATTAAGGGTCTAAAATGAGAAATGTTCATTTTTATTGGTCTTAACAGCCAACATAAAATGTTAAAAGGAAAATAAAATGAACACCCGTGACTAAGGAGAGTAGGGGTGCGATGGTGACCAAGTATGGATCTCAGTGATCCATCTCCTTCTTTTCTGTTACCAGAATACTCTGGGGACATGTCTGTGATGCACTAACCTGGAAGGAAGGAAGGGAAGAGATCCGAGAAGATACAGATATAGATGAAAGGAGAGATGCCTAGGGCATAATTAGGCGGTGAGAGGCAACCTGGGGAAGGGAAAACAGATTTGGGAGAAGTCGTAGAAATAGTTGCAAGGCCCTAGAGAGGAGCTGAAAGCAGCATTTATGAAGTCATTTTGGGGGAGGTGTGAGACAGCCATGCGGGAGGACAGGGGGGAAGGCAGGAGGTGTGGGGCGAGGATGGGCAGGCAGGGAAATTACGGTGGTGAGGGCACCAGCGCACCCCTGAGGGAATCCTGACCCTCCCAGGAGGCCCGTTACAGCTGCCCCACCTCCAAATGCTCCTCCTTTAACTGCAGGCAGGGTCCTTGCTGCCACCCTCTTCATCAGGTCAAGGATTAAGTCAAAAACTCAGCTTCAGATGGAGTAGCTGCAGCTAAAACTGATGACACCCCGTAAGAGGAAAAATATAAGGACTCTGCTCCTTACTCTCCCACCTTCATTCCCCCCAGAGAGAACATCCACTATCCCGGGGGCATCTCGAATAACAAACTTGGAGGAAAGACAAAAGGGAAAACAGAAGCAATGCACATGTTTTTCTAAGAAGTGAATTTCCCATGAGATGACAGTTACTCCTTTTTCTGCTGCCCACAACCCACCACGTATAACATATTTCCTGCTGGTGTGGTGGCAGGGAAGCCTCTTGAGATGGAGGGCTGGCTCTCCCTGGTCTGTTGAGGTCAAGGCCACTGGGTCTGAGCATCCTTTGGGAAGTTCCCTCTCTGTGGCCTCCCCACTTCCTCCACCCAACCCTCTAATCCCACTCTGATGGAAACACACACCAAGGTATACAAAGAGAGAGAAGGAATAGAAGTGGTCTGTCTATAGCTGCTTCTCGTGCAAATGTCCACAGATATGAACGAATAATATTCAGGACAAATTATGGAGAGGATGACAAAGTAAGGAGTCAATGAACTTCAGGATAAATATATCCAATCTGAAGAATAGAGAGAAAATGGGTTTTCTTAAAAATGAACAAGACCACACAAGCCATAGAATAATAAACAGAAGGTTTTAAATCTGTGTCATTGGAGTCCAGAGGAAGAGAAGAGATTGGTATGGGAAATATTGAAAAAAATGACCCCGAATTCCCCAAATTTGGTGAAAGATATAAACTGGCAGATTCAAGAAGCTCAGTGAAGCCCCAACAATAAGTTCAAAGAAAAGCACACGCAGACACTGAAACTCAAACTGCTGAAAGCCAAAAAAGGAAAACGAAAACAATTTCAAAAGCAGCTAGTGAGGGACTTCCCTGGTGGTCCAGTGGCTAAGACTCTGCACTTCCACTGCAGGGGGCCCGGGTTCAATCCCTAGTTGGGAAACTAAGATCATATATGTCATGCGGTGTGGCAAAAAAAAAAAAAAAAAAAAAAAAGGCAGCTAGTGAAAACCACCTTACCTATCAGAGAACAATGAATGGAATTACTGCAGAGTTCACCTCAGGGACTATAGAGACCCAGAAGACAGTGGAAGGGCATCCTAAAACTTCTAAAAGGAGAGAACTCTCAATCCAAAATTTCTTATCCCATAAAAATATTCCTCAGGAGTGAAGGCAA
This sequence comes from Phocoena sinus, assembly GCF_008692025.1. Lineage (NCBI taxonomy): Eukaryota > Metazoa > Chordata > Mammalia > Artiodactyla > Phocoenidae > Phocoena > Phocoena sinus. The sequence goes on from NC_045764.1 coordinate 19,936,474, forward strand.
AATAAAGACATTCTCAGATAAAGAAAAACTAAAAGAACTGCTAAAGGAAGTTCTTCAGACTGAAGGGAAATTATACCAGAGGCAAACTTGAACCTTCAAGCACAAAAGAAGAGCTACAGATATGGCTGGTATCTGGGTCAACATGAGTCAGGTTGGCTACTTCCATATGCGATCCACAGAAGCCTTCCCCTTTCTCCCAGGTATAGTTGTATGTGCACATCTATCTCTTCATCGGGATGTATTTCTCCAAGGTCTGCAAATGCTTTTTGATTATTCTCGTATTCACCTACAGTGGCTCCCATTGTTCTGTGTGATGTAGGAAATTGGTTCAAAGGCTCAGGAACCATAATATCTGGATTCAAAGCCTACAACTTCGACTTACTAATAGGGTGTCCTTCAGCCAGTCACTTAACCTGTTTGTGCCTCAGTGCTCTTATCTTTAAAATGGGAGGATAATGTATTTCCCTTACATGTTATCATGAAGATTAAATTAGTTAATGCAAACGGTCATTAAATGTCTGTCCAGACATTCTCTATTATACAAATTTCACAATATAAATCCCAAAAGATAACGTTCTCTCCTGATAAATTAGTATGAGCGCTTTCGTTTGATAATAAAAATCGCGTTCAGCAGTTTGCCACCCAGGCCGCATACCAGGATCACCTGAGGCAGGTTTTAACCCCTCTTTGTCCTAGGGCCTCACTTTGTACCAATGAAGCCAGAATCCTAGGGAATGGGACTCAGGCTTGATGGTGTTTTAAAAGTTCTCCAGGAGAACTCTCACCTAGGCCTGAGAATCCCTGCTATAGTTTATCATTTTACCCTTTAAAAAATATCTTGACTTCTGAGAAATTCAAAGCTAAATTCCTTATGATACTTAGCCAAGATTTTTTATATTATTCCTCATCCTCCGTGGTTTATTATTTTCCACGTGACTTTTTAATTGTCATCAAACATGCCTTATGGGAAAAAAAAGTGCCTTATAAGTCACCTCAAATCATGTTTGGAAACAGGTAGAGAATAAGCTCTGATTTTTAAAAAAGGTCGTCCATGATTTCATGGACATCCTTCTACAACTTACTTGTTTTTTAACTGTCAATTCTTTGGGCAACAGTTTCCATAGATTTATGCTTGGGTGTGTGAAGTTGTGCTCACTTTTAACTTTTAGGTTCAAAAACAAATTTCCTTTGGGCTTGAAATGATGGGCCCTAGTTCTAATGTTCCCAGATTTAGGAAATAACTGCTGTATTCGCTTTCTATTGCTATGCAAAACATTGTCAACAAATTTATGGCTTAAACCAACACACAGTTGTCTTGTCTGTTTCTGAAGGTCACAGGTACCATCTGGCTTCTCTGTGTGGGGCCCCGGGAGGCTGAGATTCGGGTGTTGGCCGCACTGCTTCTCACCTGGAGGCTTGGGCTGGAGAAGGCTCAGCTTCCGAGTGGTGCCGCGTCTCCAGAGTTCATGGTGGCTCCAACTTCAAGGCCAGCAACAGAGACAGAGACGCTGCTGCTCCGAGTCTCTCCCTTCAGGAAAGGCCCACACCTCCTTGTGAAGGGCTCCCCTGAACTGTGCATACAGCACCCCCCCCCCCACCGAGTGTACTTGTGTGGGTGTGCATTTGTGTGTTTCTAATACCCTTTGGGACGACGTCCCAGCATTTATTAGTGAATGCATCATGACGTCACCTACAGTGGTCTCTGACTCTGTTAACAAGTGGTGGGATTTCCCTGGTGGCACAGTGGTTAAGAATCCGCCTGCCAATGCAGAGGACGGGGGTTTGAGCCCTGGTCGGGGAAGATCCCACATGCCGCAGAGCAACTAAGCCCGTGCACCACAACTACTGAGCCTGTGCTCTAGAGCCCGCGAGCCACAACTACTGACACCCACGCGCCTAGATCTCGTGCTCCGCAACAAAAGAAGCCACCGTAATGAGAAGCCGAGCACCGCAACGAAGAGTAGCCCCCGCTCGCCGCAACTAGAGAAAAGCCTGCGTGTAGCAACAAAGACCCAACGTGGCATAAATGAATGAATAAATAAATTTATTAAAAATAAATAAATATAGATTGTGCTACATTCCTTTAACCAAAAAAAGTGGTATCTGACAGCTCAGAGCTTGTTATGTATATAGTTTAGGTTATATTATCTAAGCTTGGGATTTTAACTTGCCCACACCTTTACTTCACAACACTCTCCAGGTGATGAGAATGTGTAACCGGGGCTGAAAACGGCTGGTTTCAATGGATGAATGAGATAAAGGAGGGCTTTCCAGGTGACAGGACGAAGAGAGGCGAGGGGCATGAAGGTAAGAATAACCTGGTATATTTGAAGGGCTGTGAGAAGGCTGACCGGCCTGGAGCTGTGGATATGTTTTAGAAGTAAAGGAAAATAAGGTCACAGAGGTCAGAGTGAAATTACTGTAAGGCTTGTGGAACCTGTATACAGACAGGAAAGACAGGAGGGATGTAGAAACCAAGTCCGCAAGCTCAGCTAGCTGGTTATTACAGAAAAATAGGTGTAAGATAATGAGGACTTTGCCAAGTGGTGGCACTGAAACAGAAATGCAGAAACGGGTGAAAGGATTCGGAGGACTTGCTAAATGGACAAGTTGAAAAGAGATATACGTAAGGGAGACTAAGGAAAAGGTTGAGCTATAAATGATCCCAAGGTTTCAAAGCTGATGGTCTAGGAATACACTATTAACAAATAATAAGTGAATACAAGAAATTGTTGGCGAGGAGTAAAGAGCATGAATTTGTCTAGATCATGGGCTTCTCTACGAAATTTTAATCTTCTAAAGTCAGGGATAGCATCTCATTTATTCACACTTAGCACGATGTCTTGTGTGTAACATACACTTTGGTTGGCTAGAGTTAAATGAGGTGGAATTGGAACACCTAAGTAGACATCCAGGTATGAAACTGAACGTGACAGAGAAGAGAAATTAACAAGGAAGAGATGAGTAGGAATCGAGGCTTTGCGCATAGCAGAGCCCTCCGGGAGACATCCTGGATCTAATAAGGATTTTAAGCATCTCTGCAGAACAACCCCATCTCCTGCATCCTCTTTCTCTTCCCCGCAGCTCACCCACTGTAAGAGACACCTGCTGATTTCATCATCCAGCATTCACTCCCTTTGCTGGTTCCTCAATTTCCCTTTGGAGAACTTCCCCCTCCCAGGGTACGCAGTCTGGTTGGGACTGTCAATCTCGGTGCCCTGCCCACTCCAGCTAGGGTGTCAAACCACTCACTACATAAATATTGGGCCAGTGCATTATATTCAACCTCCTCTTCCTGGAGGCCTTCCTGGATCACTGCACCGTCCGTCCCCCTCCTCCTTTGAATGTCTACAGAGCTATAGTTCACATTGTTCAAACTAGCAGCGATTGCCCTTTGACCTAAGCTAGGCCAATCAGACTCTATTCCGGGATTCTGAGTCTCCAGCGGCGTAAACAGCTCAGGAGCCAGAACCTCCTTGGTGGCTGAGTCCTGATGACACTATCCATTGGGTCTCTGAAATTGCTGGGGTCTCTGTCATCTCTGTGGCCTGTCTACTCAGCTTTGCTGTGAATTACCCTTCCATTACATCCCCTTTCCTGTAGTTAACCGGAGTTAGTTTCTGTTGTTGGCTACTAAACCTTCTTAACTGATTGACCACTTTCCTTCCCATTATTCAAATTTTGCACAGCTTTGCTTTGTGTTCAAAATCCAGAAGTGAGCATATCCTCTCCTGTGGACTTTCTCCCTCCTTTTCTAAGGCGCATCCCAGGGATTCTCATTTTCATTTCAAAGAAGACAACTTCGTGACAACAAATGCTGATGGGAAACAGCCAGCCTTGCACCTTCTAATTCTCATACCGACTAACTCATTGAGAGAGGTGCCTGTGATCCTTCTGCCCTGGACTGGATCTTAAGGTGCCTGTTTAAAATTCTGTCTCTCTTCCGACTCCATTTATTTCTCCAACTCTAAATCCCCTCCCAATCCATGTCAGATGCCCTTCAAGAGTATTTGAGAATATGCTTCTCCATCCCTTCTTTCCTGTGTCTCTACCCAATGTCCTCTTTCTTTGAGTGACCACTTTTTAAAAAATAACTAAAAACTGCAGTGCTCTCAGTATAACCAGTACGCATACAGGAGGCTCCGCTTCTTTCGCATGTGAGAGAAACAGATATAGATTCTGGCTGTGGAAGTTTGGGCTTCCATTGGACCCAGAGATCAACGCGTTTTACTACACTCAAAACGAACAGCCCTCACGGCGATAATGTTACTTGGTATTTATGCAACACTTTTCATCTCCAAGCAATTCATAGACATGAATTAGCTGTCAGTTCTTCCCACAAGAATAAGTGTGTGATGCTGGACCCGGTCTGTCCTGTTCCTCAGACCTAAACAAAGGGCCCTGCCTATAAACTGTGGCTGAGCGAGATGCCTTCTCACGAGGAAAAGAGGGGAAAGGTGGGGAATGAAAAGAGTAAGAAAGAGAAAAAGACAAGACCTACCATTCATCTAATGAATATTTTGAGTCTGGGATGACAGTTTGAAGAAAAACACTCCAGGGTTCTGGCTGGGCTCCATTTCCATTTATCACATTTTATGACTCCACAGAGGAGTTTCCACAGAGGCTAGGTCATCCCCAGCCATCCCTCAAGCTGTGGTCTTACATGTTTGATGATTCTTCCTTTGTGTTACTGGCCCACTTCCTGATACCAAATTCAAGTGTCGCCTCACTTATCAAAGCAGATCAGTTTTAAACTAACACATGTAACGTGTGTTTGTGTGTGCGTACATACACATACACACACAACATCTGTACTCTTTTTCCTCTGTTCTCCCCACCCCTACTGCCCATTCTTATTCGAGGCCAAGGATTGGGGAGGGAGGTAAAGAATGAACCTTGCCTATTAGCCCGATGCTTTGCAGTGATGTGACTGGAATTCAATGAGATTAGGGACCGGCTTACTCCTTTTCAAGAAACCCTGCCGTCAAGAGGAAGGCGAGCCTTCACCTGCTCAGAGAAAGGGCTGGCTGAACTTCTTCACAGTGAGGCACCCTGTGCACTGCAAATAAATGCAGGGCGTGAGGGCAGAAGCCAAAGCCTTTCCACGGCTTTGCACACAGGTCTTCCTTAAAGTTCACTCTGTCTCAGAGTTTTGTCATGCACAAAGGATCCTCTTGCCCCCTGATTCTCCCGTCTCAACCAATAATCACTCATGTCTGAGTCAGGGCAATCTGACACAGCAAGTACAGTCCCGTCAACAAGCCCCCTTCTCTCACCTCTCAAACGTCACCCTGGAATAGATGGAGCTGTGTGGCATTAAAGAAAACAGATACGCAGCAAACCATGTTTAGGACTGGTCATCTGGTGGGTAGGTATTTGCATAATGGGACAAAATGGGAGGATTTTTCTTTTTACTGTAGAGTCTTGTTCTCATAAACTCAATAGATTATATTAAAACAACTTTTAATTTATAAAATTTCTATAAAATTTAAAAACGTTTTACATGTTATAAAACCAACTATAAATCAAGGCGTATCTTTATTTATTGTCATCTGTCAACATATATGTGTATCCACCTATCTTAGACATTCTACTTGTGTGTGCGTGTGTGTGTCTATTTCACCACCACTGGACTGTAAATCTCCTCAAGGTCAGGGACTATTGCCTCCTACCCATCCAGGGCTTTCAGAAACCTAAACTAAAGGAATCAAAGAATCAGGAGACGAGGAAAAAAAATAGAGCAACCTAAGACCCCCCAAACAGGTGAAATTTCTAAACTATTGTGCTGCTCCTGGGGCTCCTTCCCAGCAGCCTCAGAGCTGCACTGTGGTTATTATATTCCAGGGTGGAGAAGGACAAGAAGAGAGTACCCTCCCATCAACACATAAGCTTTCAGGGATTTTTTTTTTTTTTTCAGATTTGTAGTTATCTTCCTCAAAACGTAATGAAAGCTGAGTGACCTGTTCAGAGTCCTTGTCAAGCAAGAACACCAGGGCACAATGCCCAGCCACGCGGCTCCGCTCTTGCTTTGGTAGAAGAGACCCCATTAACCAAAAGCTTAACGAGGGCACAGGATAAAAACGCACACACGGAACCGGGAGCGTCATCACGAAACTGCAGGACCTGCAGCACGAAGCAGAGGGCGTGCGGGGGAGCCCAGAGCAGGGGGACATGCTCTCTGGCAGGCCTTCCCGGGCCACAGGGAAGAATGGTCGGCCTCTCAGAACTCCACTGCGGAACTAAAGCGAACCAACGTGACCGGCTTAAGCTGGTGGTGACTAGAATGGTGAGGGAATCATTAACTCTTGAAATGGGACAATGAAAGGAATCCGTTCTTGAAGTAGGAAGGAAGTTCCAAGTCTTATTTTCTATGCTTCCAAGTTTGCTCCTGTACTTGGTCTCCAGTTCACAAAAATAGAAACCACTGGGATTCATGGTCTCCACCAGAATTTTTCGAGAAGGCTATATATATTTTACTTGTAAGGGAAACTGAAAGGGCCACAGATTAATTGAATACAGTCCACGTAAACCCTCATAGATTTCAGGTTATTCTTCTGTGGTTTTTGAAGTCTTCTGAGGTTTTTGACACATAGGGTGAAAAGCGTAAGCTTTGAGCTTGGACATATCTGGGTTTGAACCCCACCTCCGTAATTTACTGTTTGTTATCTAGAGCAAATTAACTGAGCTGCAAATTCATCTTCTATAAAATGGGGGAAATTATTGCTTAACTCATATAGCTATAGAATTAAGACTCAGGTAACTTACATCAAGCAGTTGGCATTCCCTATCCTACAATTTTTGTATTACCAGGCTGGTCATTTCTTGTGTCTCCTGAAAGGATGAATTTTTTTCAGTCCCCAATCTAATTCCTGATATACTGGATTTATTTTCAACTAAGCATTTACCTGCAGGCTGCTCCCTCCTGGTCCCAGGTCAAGTGGGGTGGCTCTGGAAAGGCACGCATTGTATCTCGGGCAGGAAGAGTGAGCCTTGGGGGGAATGTTGGTTCCACTACAGGCAATGCTGTGGCAGGGCAAAGGCCGGTTATGCAGGTAGGATTGGGGAAAATAAACACAGAGGGATCTCCTATGAAAACCCTCCCCAGTAACACAGAGGAAAAGCAGAAGGCAGAAAACACTGTTCTATCATAGATGTAGACAGCTCACTGAAATCACACCACGGTAATGATATAGTGTAGCAGGTAAGAGTTTCTATTTACCAAGCATTCACTGTGATGCCAGGAACTGTCCTACACTGACTTTTGGCGGCAGCCCTGTGACATAGGGACTATTGCCATCTCTGCTTTACAGATGGGGAAACACAGGGACAGAGGGATGCAATACCTTACCCAGGACAAAGCCAGTCCTAATGCAGGCTGCCTGGCTCTGGGGTCCACGTGAGAAGGCTGTGCTGAGATGCAACAGCAACAGAAGAGCCACATTTTCCACTTAAAAGCAAAACCAAACCAAACCAGAACCACCTCCAAAGAGATTATCATTCGGAGTGTTTGGACACATAAGTAAGGCAGCGAATCCCAGGCAGTGGTCCTGTCTGTGCCTGCTTGCTGCGCTGGGAAGGGGAGGGGGAGGGAGGTGTGTCTGAAAAGATGAAAGGCAGACAGGCAGAACAGACTGAGGTTCCATAGAATTGTTTTAGAACAAGCAGGCAGAAGTAATTAGTTGGGGTTTATCCCCAGTTGAAAGGGGAGTACATGTTGCATCATGAAGGCTGTGGGATAAGATATTAGCAACAGGCTTTGGATGGTTTGGTTCAGTTAAAGAAAGACAAGAGCTCTTTTTTTTCTTTTTCTTTTTTGGCGCCTCGCGGCTTGTGGGACCCTAGTTCCCTGACCAGGGATCGAACCCTCGCCCTTGGCAGTGAGAGCGCAGAGTCCTAACCACTGGACTGCCATGGAATTCCCGACAAGAGCTCTTTAATAACCTTTTCGAGTAGTGACTCCATATTGTGAATAGAAAGGACAGATTAACGTATGTAACTGAATGCTGTGTTAGTCGAGTTGTGGATTTTGAGAGTGATGCGTTAGTTTTGGTGACGCTAACATGCTGGAAAGCGTTTGGGGGACTCGTTTGGAATTGCTTCTACGTCACAACCCGTCCCTGATGTGAAATCACATTCATTCGGCCCCGAGAGGGCACCACACCAACTGCTGTGAGAGCAAAGCTAGGACACCAGTCTCGCCCTAAGTTCACTATTAGCAGTCCGATTATGGCACCAACATCCTATACCACTAAGTTCTAAGTGTAAAAGCGACAATAACACCAAAGTGCTGTGAACGTCCCAGCACAGAAAGGACTCTGTGCCACTGGAGCCGGGCCTTGAAGGCTGGCTTTTAACAAGCAGAAGATGGGGTGGGGGGAGCGGGGATGAGGGGGCAAAGCACAGTCAGAGGAACAGGTGAGAAAGATAAAGATATCCTTGGCTCCCACAAGTAACCGAGGTTGGCTGGAGAACAGTATGTGCTGGCGGGCACGGAACTGGGCTGTAGAGACAGACTTGGGGCTACGCTGCTCTGGGCTTTGAACGCCTATCTGAGAAGTCGGCATATCGACTTCTAAGAAATGGGGAACCTCTGAGAGGCTTTAAGCATTAGAATGACCGGAAATGTGTTTCAGGAAGATTAAAGTCCTAGTGGCACATAAAATGGGTTAAGACTTCTTGAAGCTGACATCTGAATTTTGGAAGAATTCTGAACCAAGTCTGATGAATAAGAAAGAAAAATGATATGGAAGTGTGTATCAGTTTCAATCAAAAAACAAGGTACTAAATAAAATAGGATAGATAGATTAAAAAACAATCTATAGATAGATTGTAAGATAGGTTTTCTTCTGTGGCTTATAAATGGATCTGAAGGCACTTCCAAGAAGATTCAAGAAAAGATTTTGGAGTGGTGGCAACATCACAAAAATAAGTGTATGGTCATCCCTAAAGCACCTGCTTTCAAGGAAAACACCCATTCCAGTGCATAATCAGTTTGCTCCTTTTAAAACAATCGGAATTAGTCACAGTTACTCCTGAAATAATCCATCACCAGAACTATAGCTTCTGTACGTGCAAGGAGACCTTCTTCTCTAGTATGTGGTGTCTTCTGATGTGTCAGCATGGCAAGCAAGGGTCCATCCCCAGTTATTCAAATGCTAAACTAGGTCCTGCTGTGAAGGGAACTGTGTAGATGCGATGAAAGTCCCCATCTGTTAAATCTGAGGGAGAGTATCCTGGTGGGCTCATCAGGTGGAGGGCTTTGAAAGCAGGGCTGAGCCTTTCCAGAGAGAAAGACACTGAATTCCACCTGTGGACAAACAGCTTCGTCCCGTGCCTGGAGTCCCAGCCTGCCCGAAGGCTTCAGACTTGTGTAGCCAGCTCACCTCAACTGAATAAGTCAGTCCCATGTAATAAATCCCTTATTATACACACACACAGGTGTGTATAACAAGTGTACATATATACATATATATGTCATAGGGCGATTTTATATATACACATATATGTATGTATATGACTCATACCACTTCTGCTTTTCTGGTGGAATTCTAACACTCAGTTTACTTTGTTTATGAGAGCTGACAATCTGAGGGGAATGTACTATAAATTAATTAATTACAGAAACAACACTGTTGGAAACTACTTGAGTTAAAAGGGAAGCTGTGTGCGTTACTTCTCTGAGGCACACTACACACTATGAAATGGCTCCATTCTTACAAGTGCAGAAGCTTTGGCTTCTAATCTGATCCCACACAGCTTTAGTGCAGGGGTCTCAATCTGAGGTCTAAGACCCCTTGAAACTGTGTGTAAAGATTTTCCTCAGGTGAGCCTGTATCTTTCACCAGATTCTCAAAGAAATCCATTTCTCCTCATGCTTATTTGGAAGATTATTATGTTATTTACACTCAGTTCCCCAATGACTGCTTGCTCACACACTATGAATGGGTAGTTGATGGCTCAGCTGCTTGCCTTGTTCCGAAATTAGTGCTGACACTTTACAGACGTTTTTCAAGGTGGGGAGAACCACTTGCAACGAGTAGGGGAAATTCAGTTTAAGGCTTTCCTTGATTAAAAGTCTGTAAGTACATGGTGAGATAATCCACCTAAGAACTCTACCCATTAAATGTGAGTGTCCAACAGTCAAAAAAATCAGTGATGCAGAAAACCCAATTTAAGTCATCTTAGTTCATACTGAGACTTTAACAAAATTAAATGATCAATTAAAGAATCTCAAAATAATTACATTGCTAAATATTAACTTCTGTGGTGCAAAGAGAGATTTGTACTTTATACATAAATATCAGTAAGAATCACCGGTCTAAATTCACATTAAACACCCACATTAGGTCTTCCAACAAATTAAAAGATTTCAACCTGTAATATGTAAGAACTCTTTTTGTTGCCTTATCTAATTTTTTTTTTTTTTTGGCTGTGCTGGGTCTTCATTGCTGCACGCCGGCTTTCTCTAGTTGCGGCGGGCAGGGTCTACTCTGTTGCGGTGCACGGGCTTTTCATCGCAGTGGCTTCTCTTGCTGCAGAGCACGGGCTCTAGGTGCACTGGCTTCAGCAGTTGTGGCTTGCGGGCTCTAGAGTGTGGGCTCAGTAGGTGTGGCACACAGCCTTAGTTGCTCTGCGGCATGTGGGATCTTCCAGGATCAGGGCTCGAACCTGTGTCTGTTGCATTGGCAGGCAGGTTCTTAACCACTGCGCCACGAGGGAAGCCCGCCTTATCTAACTTCTTAGCAGTGTCCCACATAGCTGGACATAATGCCACCCCCTGGCTTTCTTTCCCAATTTGCCAGGCCTTTTGATCTGCTCCCACTGCTCCACAGAAGTTCCGATTGTTTTTTGGGGGTTGTTTTAGCTGCACTGTGTGGACCTTAGCTCCCCGACCAGGGATTGAACCTGGGCCCACAGCAGTGGAAGTGCCGGGTCCTAACCACTGGACCACCAGGGAATTCCCCAAGTTCTAATTGTTAAATCCAACTGTCTCTTGACATGTTTACTTGGTAAGTCACTGCAATCTCAAATTCTTCATGTCCAAGATGGAGGTCTTGATTTCCCTCCCTAACCTGGTTCCCTTTTATTCCTTCTCATGCTTAGAAAACTGCCTTCCCTCCACTCGGCAGCTCACACCCTCCTTCTCCTTCACGCCCTACATCCCATCAGGGCTTCCCCTTGGCTGTATCCCCAATTTTGCACCTCATGTCCTCACACCGCCTTCAACTGCAGCGGGGGCCACCCTGACCACCACGAGTCACTGTCTCCTAACTGATCGCTCTGCTTCCCACCCAGAAACCAGAGTAACACCTCAAAGCCCTACATGAGACTACGTCTCTCCCTTGCGTAAACCTCCCAATGGCCTCCCACCTCACCTGAGAATGAAATCCCAGCATCTCACCTGGACGAGGCCCTGACCGCTCTTTCTGCACCCACAGAGGTCTTCAAGTTGCTGCAACTCATCAAACCCTCCTTCTTTACGTACGAGTCTATCATGGTGTCCTGTATCCTGTTAGGTCTCTGAAGGCAGGACGCTTAAGATGTACACACAGCATCTAACACTGTCCTGGACCCGAAAAACGTCTGCTGGATGAACAAGTCGCTGCCTTAATGTTCTTTACCTTAATGTTCCACCTCTGTTAATTTTTCTGTCTCTATGTATTTAGAAGCGTCATTTTATTTGGTTTCCCTGGTTCAAAAAAAAAAAGACACATTTGAATGCATTCTCTCTTCAGGTAATTAATGCCAGACTCACTGCCTAAGCTCGTCACATGGGGCATTTAGCTGCTGCTTCAACCACTTTTTTGTTACTAGGTCTTATATTGCCATTCCTCATGCCTCTTCTTAATGTGTATACATAACAGAGCTGCAGTGCATATGGAGGGTGAGTTTATCACTATTTCTTTTCTTAGAACACTTACTGAAACTGTTTTCTATGAGCCACGACAACACATGCATAAAACGTTTAGTTAAATAGGAATTCTGTCTTTAAAATGTTTAAAGATGGCTAAGTCTCCTCTCAAGATCAGCCTAGTGAATACAAACATGAAATTGAATTAAATCTTTCAGTTATTTCTTCATTTAATTTCTCTATATTTAGTATCTTTTTATTTAATTCCTCTGCACAGAGATGTGTGAAACGAATCTGTACTTACTTTTATTTAAAAAACAATTCTTTTTGAAAATTTTGTTATTAAAATAATAATTTGTTCTGGTTGAAACTTATCTACAAAAAATATTAGGCTACAAATCCTTAGAGAGCAGCATTAGACTAGAGGTTCTTTTGTGGTTCTGATTCTGCTACAATTTTGGACAAGTCTTAACTTCTGTGAGCAGTTTTCTGTAAAAAAAAAAAAAAAAAGGAAGGGAAAAAGAGGAAAGGGAAGGAGGGAAAAAGGAAAAGAAAGTGGGCTGAATGATCTCTGAAGTCCCTTTCCACTCAAAATTTTTTTGGTTCTGTTAAGAAAGAATTTGCCTTTAAACTACAGAAGTCTGCAAAGCAGAATGGTAATAATAACTGCCATTTCTTAGGGGCTTGCGTACGATGCACTACATGGAAAGCTTTACTTCTCATTTAACAGAGGCATGAGTTTATTATTCTCCCAATTTATAGGTAAGAAAACAAATTTAAGCTGAAGAACTCAGTCACACAAGCTTTGTTTGCTTCTTAACAGACATGATCTTCAATTTCCAAAAAAAGCTGAGTAGATGGGAAAGATCTATGAACTCAGAAAATGCAAATCAAAATGACACTTCTTTAAACAGAACTTTTGGCAAAGTCTGCTGTTTGCGAGGCCTGTGCTACATGCCACTGCCTGCAGGACAAAGTAAACATGTTTATCCCAACCTGTCAGAATCAAGATCTGTAATGTCTTCTCTTCCGAAGGCAGGATTTCAGAACCAGACTAAGGAATCACACGCGTATCCACTCTCTAAATTCAAGCGCAAACCTGAGGTACCTCAAAGAAAGAATAGATAAAGCCAACATAATAAAAGGATAATTCGAAAACTAATCTTTAGGCGGGCATAAATGACATCTGAATTAGGAGAAGATTTCCTGCATGTTATCCTATATTTAATATTAACACCAGGAGAATCAACTAGAATTAAATATACTACAGAAACAATGTACCAAAATCACATTTTTAAAAGGGAAGTGCGAGTTCAACTCAATCATACCCTCAGGAAAATTAAAGTAAAAAGTTAATGAGTTTTACACCAAGAATTGTCCTTTTTATAAACTGTTTGCTAAATTTTGCTTGAGTCTTTTTATTATACATAGTCTGAACTTTTTCAATGGGTATCAAATACATTTCCTTTTTTTGACTGGTCAAGTGTCATCTTGGCGAAGCGAGCTTCGGAGCTAAGATGAAATCAATTCACAACAATAGATCCCTCCATTATGAGTTAACAGAAGGCCATGAGCAGTTTAAAAAACAAAAATATTTTTGAAGCACTTATACCTCAAACAGTTGGCCTCAGAAATGGCATTTGATACACTTGATCTTTGTATTTTAAACACCAATATCAAGTGACTGTAACGGAGAAACCACACAGCAAGACAGAATTCGAAATAACCTAATGAGAAATGATATCTTTCATCACTACACGTAATCTGCCTTAACTACACAGAAAGGGGAGATTTCGCCCCACTTCTCTCTGTTATCTTTCTATGGGAGCACATGCTCTCTGATGTTGAGAAACATACCTCCAACTAGTAAGATATTCTTTGATACCACATTAGATAGATACCCTAGGAAACTGTAACGTCTGTTTTCTTAAATTGCTCCGTGATGTTAAATACCACATAGAGAGCACTTAGCAGAGCGTCTTAGCATTTAGCGAGTGCTGAGTAAATCAGGTATCGCTGACATATCATCATCAGTCACGACACTGAAGAATTACTAAAACGGTGGCCTAAAAAAGTGAATCTACCTCCCCCCAAATTCCAATAACTGTTTGAAAGGCTGAATTATATCTGTGATAGTTTTAGGGATACACATTAAGGTACTATACTGAAATTCATGGCTGACAGTTTGAGAGGTCTGTATTATTTTAACTATACCCAAACCGAAGCTCAACCGATAGAAAAATTACATGAAAATCCTCAAAGTAGGAAAAATATTTTCTATAGTAATATAAGGTTCTATTTTTTCAATGGGAAAAGTAATGATAAAGAAAGAACCCATTTCTGTATAACAAATATAAACTTGCCCAGCTACCTGCCAGGTATAAAAAAAATAGCACAAGGAACAGAGATAAATATAAATAGACTGAGCCTAAAGAACAAGGTATTTCATAGAAAGTATTTTATCATCGGAACAGGATGGTTTCCCATGTTTAAGATCTATTTATTGTGTTATTTTTACAAGTAGCAAAGTCCCTCCATTTCCCCCAGTTTTATACATGAATATAAAAAGCCACTGACTTCCACGCTGCCCCCTCCCCCTCCCCCGCTGACTGGGTTAATAGGAGGTTGTGGACTATGTACGGCCTCCAGAAGCAGCAGTGGTTTCCTGTGTGACTTGGCCTTGAACTCTAGCATGCTAATCAGTCATCCTCTTGCTGATTCCTTTTCTGTCAAAGGAAACCAAGATGCATTAAAACAGCACATTCTAATTGGGATATTTGTTCAGCCAAGATCACTTTTTCTGTCACCAAGTATAATTTTCTAGAGGACCTTGGCAAAAGATGTGGTTGAAAATTATCACGGAAAAAACCCATGCCTTCTGTAGTTCATTAAAGTAGTTTATCACTTTGGCTCCTGGGCACATTATCCTCAAGATATTTGAACATTTTCTTCTCTTCCTTCTTTATGTACAAATATTCCCACCCAGAAACACACACAGATACAAATACTCACCTTCCCCCCGGAGTACCCATAGGAGAGATCTGATCTGCTCTCAGCCCTATAACAGTATACAGTTCACCCTTGAAGAACATGGGTTTGAACTTCACAGGCCACTTACATGTGGATTTGCTTCAGTAGCAAATACTACGGTACTGAGGACCCACCGCCGGTTGAATCCACGGATGCAGAACCGTGGATACGAAGGGTTCATTATAAATTATATGTGGACTTTCCCCTGGTTGTTTAAGGGTCAACTATACATACTTTCTTCAAGATTACAAGTATTATGAAAATTACTCAAACCATACACATAAAAAACATTTTCTGTCATTTTAATCAATAAATTAATCTTTCAGCTTACTTGACATATGTCATTATAAAATGACCTCAATTAGTAATTCTTGCCCATTAATTCACAATCATCAAATAAAAGTCTACGTGGTATATAACTAAAGTGAAATATTAAAGAGTCAACTTGAAAGCAGAGCTGGCCAGCCTACTAAGTACACATAAACCTTACCAGTTTAAGAAAATCGATGAGTTTGTGAGCGTCCTCCCCGGTGGAGAGGTCCACAAAGTCCTTGGGCAGCCGGCAGCTCAGGTAGGGACTCGGCTGAACTGTGACCTCGCTGTTGGTACAACGGAAGGCCGGAGCATCCTTTACAAAGGAAAAGAAAAAGGAAAGTCGCTGAGAAAGTCCTTTTTTAAGTCTACTCTTCAAACTGAAAAAGATACTGGTGTAGCAATTCCCACTACATGTCCTCTTCTGTACTACGTAGGGAAGAAAATCAGATACTGAAGTAAAAGAAAGCACCAAGGTTTTAAAAATACTTCCACATGTTCACAAGAAAATACACATCTAAGGTATCTGAAGCCAGAGTCCCTGTGGGGGGCTAGGTGGTCCCTGAGTGCTCGCTGTGCAGCCACCATGGCCATGAAGGGCTGCGGGTCTCTCCAGGCCTGAGGCTGCCTCGAGTGGTCCCACACAGGCCAGCATGCTTTATAAACATTGTTGCTTTCCACAGGTGCACTGCTGGAAATACGCCTTAGAGAACAGAGTCAACAGTAAGGGCAAACGAGTGCTCCGAACCCCTAACGCTGCTGTGCTTTTCTCATGGCATTTTACAGACTTATTTGTAGATTCCTCTCAGCACCTATGTAAAACTGCAAATTCAAGGATCATATTTAACAAGTCTTCACATTCCTTATTGTACATGCTTTGAGTCTTGCATAGGATATTCACATGTTGCCTGGTGCTGAAAAGGATTTCAGAGTCAGAGGCCTTGTGTTTGGGCTTCATGGGTGGCAGAGACCTAGGTGAGGGATGGATCGTGTCCAGCATGTGGAAACAGGCCGGGAACTTGGACGGAACGGGACCATGGAGCCCTAGAAAGCAGGCCACACCTTATGACAGACAGACCAGCCATCTGACAAGTACTCATGAAACACCTGTCTGCTGGACCTTGTTCTAGGGGTGGGAGAAAAACTGGAAAACAAGATGGTAGACAGCCACCAAGCAAGCAAATAATAAATTAACAAGCTTGTTCCAGAGAGTAAAAAGTGTTATAAAAACAAAAGAGCAGGGCACTATGGTAAGAGGAGAACCACGTAGACTCCTCTTTAGAGGGGGGTCAGGTGGGACCTTGCTCAGGAGGCGACGTCTGGACTGAGAACTGAGAAGTAGGAGGAAAGCAGCCTCGTGAGGTCTGGGAGTGAACACGGCTTTGGAGGCGGTGGAAACAACCAGTGCAAAGACCTGAAGGCCAGGCAGGGCTTTGTGGCTTCGAGGAACAAAAGGAAGGCAGATCTCTTTGCGGTGGAGGACAGACGGGAGGTGATGCTGGGGAAAGGCAGGGGCCAGTTCCTGTTGCCCTTCTGTCATCCCCAACCTCCAATATGAGGTTGTTTACATTAAGAAGAAAGAAAGGGAGGGAGGGAGGGAAGGAAGAATGAATGAATTTGGATCATACAGTGAATCTTGTGCAAACTGTTTCTATCCAATAACTCTGTCCCTCATATTTAAAAATAACCTTGTGTGGGCTTCCCTGGTGGCGCAGTGGTTGAGAATCTGCCTCCCGATGCAGCAGACACGGGTTCGTGCCCCGGTCCGTGAGGATCCCACATGCCGCGGAGCGGCTGGGCCCGTGAGCCATGGCCGCTGAACCTGCACGTCCGGAGCCTGTGCTCCGCAACAGGAGAGGCCACAACAGTGAGAGGCTCGCGTACTGAAAAAAAAATAACCTTGTGCCAAATCTTCTTCCTTGACGCTCAGATTTAATGGCCCACAACTCTTAAGATGCCAGCAGGAATAAGATCCCTTCATTCACTAATTCGATCAACCTTAGCTATGCCTGGCACTGTGTGCAGCCCCACAGACACATGGAGAACAGAAACACCATCAATGGGCTCGGAAACCTACAGCCCGACGCAGGAGGCGGGCAAGTCTGCAGGCGAGGCCCACACAGCAGGGCAAGCGCCTTGATGTGGAAAACAGAGACCACAGTCAGATCTAGAAAAACAAGGCCCAGGACGGCCTGGGACAGAGTAAGGATGAAAAGGACTATTTCAGAGACAGACAGAAGGAAAGATGTTCCCATGGAGGGCAAGGCAGCAGCCGGAGAAGCAGGAAGAAAGCCGGGAGGCAAGCAGGCGTCATGGAAACCAGGGGAAAGGGTGTGACAGGAACAAGAGGTAACAGCTCAGACGCGGCCCAGTGTTAAGGAAGAGCAGGGCTGTGCACTGCTCGCTGGAATTCCTGACACATTGGTGGAGCCCTCACCACAGTTTCTTTGGAACCGGGGGAGGGGGGGCGAAGGGTGGGGAGCCGGGGGAGGCCCAGCGGCAAGCGGGCTGGGGAGCGGTGGCCACAGGACTAGCAAGTGGCCCAACAGCAGGAGAGGAACTCGCAGGACCCCACTGCCAAAATAATGTGTGCACGCGCATGTGTATATACACAAAAAATGCCCAGAAAACCTCAACAGAGGTGGTAAGAATAGCCATTTCTAGGTAGTAGGATTTCAAGTCTCGCCTCTTTCTAATTCTGTGTGTTTTTAAACAACCATGTGAAAATAAAACTATTTTGTAAAAGACAGAAAACACGAGAGAGTACGAAATGAAGAGCTCCGTGGACAGAACTGTAGACGCAGAGCACTCTCATTTACTTTAGAAAGCCTCGTGTGTACGTGTGCAGGCAGGTTACACACCAGAATATTAACAGTGGTTCTCGAGGAGGTGGGATTATGGGTGACTTTAGAATTTCCTTTAAAAATGAGCAGGCATTACGGGGCTGAGGGAAGTCTTGCTCTCTATGACAGGAGGCGTCAGAACACGGTTACTTGCTTACAGAGAAAGGAAGAGA
This sequence comes from Phocoena sinus, assembly GCF_008692025.1. Lineage (NCBI taxonomy): Eukaryota > Metazoa > Chordata > Mammalia > Artiodactyla > Phocoenidae > Phocoena > Phocoena sinus. Next base: position 19,954,683 of record NC_045764.1, read on the forward strand.
CTGGAAAAAGTAAAGAAGACAGATGGTAGCCCCAGGAACCTGGAGAGACGCAGGGGCAGAGACGAGACTCGGGAGGAAGGATGCAGGTAAGTCTGTAGGTTTGACGACAGTTAAACGGAGTGAGTTCTCACCGATGGATTCTCTTTTCCTAAGAGGGAAGACATGAAAGCAGCTGCTGAGGAGAACAGGAGTGATGGACGGAAGCTCAGAGGAGCATGGAGTGCGTGGAATGGCCACCGTGGACAGCAGGAGGGGACGTTGGGAGGGCGACAGAACCTGCGGTCAGAGCCCACAGGAAGTCGGGGGTGGTGACTGGGACAAGCCCCCTCCCCGTCCAATCTGCGCATCTGGGCGACATCCCTCTAACCGTGCGTGGCAGCCCGGGGCTGGGACCAGAATAAACAGATGCGTGACCTGACCCACGGTCCGGATTCTCAGGTGGGCAGGACAGAAGAGCCAAGAGAAAGAAAAATAACCAGAAAAGAAACTATCAGATGATCATCTTCACTTTAGACAAAGTGAAGTGAAAAAATCAAAGCGCACACCCTTTCTCTAATACAACTATTTTGTGAAAGACAGAAAACATTCACGAGAGAGTACGAAACGAAGAACTCAGCAAAGTATCTGTGAGTAAATCTGTGTCAGCGCCTGGAGAACCAGCAAACAATTCCTCAGTGGACTGACAGGTTTCCTGGGGATCTTTCTTATCATCTTACCTGCTCCAGGACTTCTTCACTAAAATCACCCTTTAAGTTTCTTCCAGATAACAGTTCGTCCCAAGTAAACAGCAGCGCATCTGTGACTTCACCAAATGGATTAAAATCAATCAGCCACACCTTCCCCTGCAGTACAGAAAGAAAGATCAATAAGTATAAAATAAAGTCTGTAATCTGGCTTATAAGAAAGATCATCTTATTCTACCCAAAAGGTCATCTTAAAAATCATATCACTTCTTTCAAAAGACAGTTTCCTCCAGGCCCCATCTGAGAAGGGGCCGCCTGTCTAAGTGGTGCAGGCACAGCGCCAAAGGGGAGGCCGCCCGTAAAGGCAGAGGAGAGATCCTGAAAAAGAAAGCCCGACGAAGACATATACGTAGACTTCCGCCTCCAATCACACGAGAATTTTATGTCAAAAACCCAAGCAGGGAAAGGAAAATCTTACAAAATGGTTCCACCAAAGTAGCATGACTGGAATGCTCTCAAGGGTAACTTCAATGATCTTTCATGAAGAGGCCAGCAGTTCTCAGCACCATCCCTGAGCCCTGAGAGGTTTCTGCAAAGGCTTGTTTTTTTTTTTTGCGGTACGGGGGCCTCTCACTGCTGTGGCCTCTCCCGTTGCAGAGCACAGGCTCTGGACGCGCTGCCTCAGCAGCCATGTCTCACGGGCCCAGCCGCTCCGCGGCATGTGGGATCTTCCTGGACCGGGGCACGAACCCGTGTCCCCTCCATCGGCAGGCGGACTCTCAACCACTGCGCCACCAGGGAAGCCCGAGGCTTGTTTTTTTTAAACACACGAAAGACATAAGAAAATGCTCAGCTGTCTTTCATTTCAATGTAATAACTGTTTTCTCTGCATGATAGAACTTGATGGCACATGAAAGGGAGATGAAGAAAAGAAATCGACCTTGAAAAGAAAAGCGATCTTCTCCTACTCTGAGAGTAGCAATGGCCAAAGTGATAGGTTCCAGCCTCAGGGCAAGGACACCTCTGACCCAAGTCAGACAGAGTCTGCACCTTTGCACCTTGGGATAAAGTGGCAGAGCACTGACGTAAAGGAGCTGGAGAATCTGTGAAATCCCGCCAGGAGATTAAAGTCAACACATTTGATCACGGAGACGTTATGTGACATTTTACTAGATAAATGTTTCATTGAAACTTTTATCTTTGCTCCTTTTGATTTTTCTCACTGAGACATTTATTTAATCATACCGTTTTGTTGTTGGTAGTTTTTTCTGTAAATATGTAGCAATCGTGTCTTGATCAGCCACGCATGTGTAAAATTGAAAAGGAACTGGACTGCTAAGCCAGCATTACTAACATCTAGTACTGTTTCTCATCTGTGTTAAAGGAAAAGTTTAAGAAAGATGAAACATCTTCCTAGAACTGGCTGCAAACTAGAAACCTCTAATAAGAGGCAAAGAACTACTACAGGAAGTTTCTACCATATACCATTGACTAAGTTTCCTGGTTTCTACAATCCCCAGGAGAAACCCTGCAATTCCTTCTTGCCACTTGACTTGTATCCTCACTTCAGTTTGGTGCCCACTCATACCTTCTCTGACTACGTGAAATAATGTCAGCCATCAATCAACTCCTTGGTATGATTTCAGCTTTGCTTTTTCAGCGATTACTCAGATGTCTCTCATATACTGTATGTTATTTTAACAAAATGAGTACTTTCTAAAATTCAAACCATTTCGACTTGAGATTTTATAACCAGTAAAACTATCCTTATTAAAAAGAAAGAAAAAAAAACTTTCACACCTGTTAGCATCAGAATATTTAGCTCTATAAACTAAAAATATGCCACATTGTAAAAAACAAATAAAGTCACCACTGTTAGGACTGATAGCTGGCAGAATTTGTTCTGTAGTTCAGAAGCCATCCTCTAGTTTAAAGAAAAATAAGCCAGCTGTAACCAGGCATAAAACTATCAAGATAAGGATTTCAAACCTGTAATATGTTTTTCATGTCACACCTCAGGAACAAGACATCCTGAGAAATTCTGCTTTTAGGCAACCCATCAGACAAGAGTGGTCACACCGACCTTCCTAATATCAACCAACTGACCACCCCCCCATCCACCCAATTAAATCTCTATGCACCAAACACCGTGCCAGGCATGAGGGCATAAAGATCAGTAACACAGAGTCTACTCCTTGAAAGAGTTCAGTTCAGACCAGGACATGCACACATGTGCACACACCAGTATATGGACTGTTCACCATAGCACAGTGTGTAAAAGACTAGAAACAAGCTAAGCATTCATCCATAGGGAAGTGACTCATCAAACTAGATAGTACATCCACATAATGAAATACTATGCCTTGTAAGAAAATGGAAAGCTCTGCAAAACACACTGTTTTTAAAAAGTATAAAAAGCAAGGTTCAAGCGTATATCATATGCTGACTCTTGTGTAAGAAAGATGGAAAAAAATAAGTATCTTGCTTGTTTTTGCATCAAGAAATACTGGAAGGATACATAAGAAACTAACACCATAGGAGCGCAGAGGAGCAAGGTTAAGAATCAGACCTTCTATGTATATTTTCACACTAATGACATTAACAAGCTTAATCTAACAAATATCTAAAGAATACTTAGCACATTAGAAATTGTACTTTCTTCCTCAATCACTCGTAAGACAGAAATAAAAAGTAAAAAATGAGGCTGCAGATCCATTCTCAACAATATCAAAGATACAAGTTGATATTCATCCCCAAAAGCAATGAAATTAATAACAAGACAATAACCATACCAAAAAAAAATACATAGGGGAACCCGAATCATTTTTCAAGTACCTAAAGTAGTTATTCTAAATTCTAGTTGTGCATTGTCACTTCAGAAGCTTTTTTTTTCTTTAAAAATAAACTTTTATTTTAGAACAGTTTTAGATTTATAGAGTTACTGCAAATATAGTACAGAGAGTTTTAATGTACTCCGCCCAGTTTTTAAATTTAGTTCTTGTTTGTTGTTGTTGAGTTTTAAGAGTTATTTGTGTAATTTTAGATAGAAGTTCTTTATCAGAAATGTGTATTGCACATATTTTCTCCCAGCTCCTGGTTTGTCTTTTATTTTTCTTAACTGTATTCTAATTTCCTTTTCCTGTTCTAGGATCTCATCAGTGACACCACATCACATTTAAAGGTCATGTCTCCTTAGGCTTCTCTTGGTTTTCACAGTCGCTCAGACTCTTGTTTTCAATGACCTTGACAGTTTTGCAGATTATTGGTCAGACATTCTGCAGAATGTCCCACAACTGGGATTTGTAATCCATTTAAATTCTTTTCTCAGTTTCTGCATTCCATTCTGGGATTCCCCCAAACTCCTAAATGATTTTTTTAAATTGGTATACATTAAGATTTATTCTTTTTTTTAAACATCTTTATTGGAGTATAATTGCTTTACAATGGTGTGTTAGTTTCTGCTTTACAACAAAGTGAATCAGTTATACATATACATATGTTCCCACATCTCTTCCCTCTTGCGTCTCCCTCCCTCCCACCCTCCCTATCCCACCCCTCTAGGTGGTCACAAAGCACTGAGCTGAGCTGATCTCCCTGTGCTATGCGACTGCTTCCCACTAGCTATCTATTTTACATTTGGTAGTGTATATATGTCCATGCCACTCTCTCGCTTTGTCACAGCTTACCATTCTCCCTCCCCATATCCTCAAGTCCATTCTCTAGTAGGTCTGTATCTTTATTCCCGTCTTACCCCTAGGTTCTTCATGACCGTTTTTTCTTTTCTTAGGTTCCATATGTATGTGTTAGCATATGGTATTTGTTTTTCTCTTTCTGATTTACTTCACTCTGTATGACAGACTCTAGGTCCATCCACCTCACTACAAATAACTCAATTTCGTTTCTTTTTATGGCTGAGTAATATTCCATTGTATATATGTGCCACATCTTCTTTATCCATTCATCCGATGATGGACACTTAGGTTGCTTCCAAGAAGCTTCTTAAAATACATAGTCCAAGGCCTCATCCCAGACCTACTGGATGGGGGCGCTGTAGCTCTGACCTACCGGGCAGGTAGAAGCTCTCAACACTGAGTCCACCTGCCCAGTTGCTGTCAGAACGTGGACACATCAGAGTGTCACCAAGCCTAGATACACTTTGGTTATACTTCAGATCAGAGACCAACATAAAAGAAGAGTTAGCTTTCTCACAAGAGTAGCCATAAAATTATATATTCAAGACAACAAACAGTGATACAAGTACCACTGAATGAATGCAAATGAGTTTTACATGGCTGACATCTCTTCTCAGAAACCGTCAGGATGTTTACACTGGCGTGTTTCCCAATTTAAAAGCACGCAAACTGCTTTCAGTTCTGTCAGATCACAGTCATAATTACTGACGTCCATGTCCAACTTCACTTAAGACATTTATATAGCTGTTTCACCAACTCACACATGTGCACGGACCTGCCAGCCCTACTGAACCACAGCAGACCTGGACATGTGCCAGGGAAATACTGAGACACCCCGGCAAACCCCAAATTTTCAAATGCCATTAAATGTAAGTGCATTAGAACAGAAATGCTTCAGACTGAATATCTGAACAATGGGAACAAATACCACAACTCACAGGGTGGTATGGACTAAGGGAGATGCTGAATTAAATGAGAATAAAGCTCTTCTGAGCCGCACATTCAGGGCAATGGGCTAGGTTCCCTCCCTCCCTCACTGATTCCATCCTGCTCGCTACCAGGCCAATCCTGGAACGCTTAAGTCTCGAAGATAAGCTCCTTGACAGTCAAGAGATCATCTGGTTGGAAGGTGCTTGTTAGAAGCCCAGCATCTAACACAGGACAGGCTCTCGATAAACAATGGTGTGTGACTGACTGGATGTGGCTGGGGTCCGGCTTTAGAACTGAGCCACGGGTGCATACCAGCTCAGGTTCCTACCCGTTCTACTGTGCCAGCTCCCCGTCCTTTCTCTAAGATGTTTCCACTAAGCTGAAACTCTGCCAGGTGACATCTCTCCTTTGTACCACATCTCAGTTCATGCCTCCTCTTCCTAACTCTTAACAGATGCCATCACCCGTGAAGACAGACACGCGGGAGGAGCTTCAAGATGGCGGAAGGGTAAGACACGGAGATCACCTTCCTCCCCACAAATACATCAGAAATACATCTACACGTGGAACAACTCCTACAGAACACGTACTGAACGCTGGCAGCAGACCTCAGACCTCCCAAAGGGCAAGAAACTCCCCACGTACCTGGGTAGGGCAAAAGAAAAAAGAAAAAACAGAGACAAAAGAATAGGGACGTGACCTGCACCAGTGGGAGGAAGCTGTGAAGGAGGAAAGGTTTCCACACACTAGGAAGCCCCTTCACGGGCGGAGACTGCGGGTGGCAGAGGGGGAAGCTTCGGAGCCGCGGAGGAGAGCACAGCAACAGGGGTGCGGAGGGCAAAGTGGGGAGATTCCCGCACAGTGGGTCAGGGCCGACCAGCACTCAACAGCCCGAGAGGCTTGTCTGTTCCCCCGCCAGGCCGGGCGGGGGCTGGGAGCTGAGGCTCGGGCTTCGGTCGGATGGCAGGGAGAGGACTGGGGTTGGTGGCATGAACACAGCCTGCAGGGGCTTAGTGCACCACGGCTAGCCGGGAGGGAGTCCGGGAAAAAGTCTGGAGCTGCCGAAGAGGCAAGAGACCATTGTTTCGGGGTGTGCAAGGAGAGGGGATTAAGGGCGCCGCTTAAAGGAGCTCCAGAGATGGGCGCGAGCCGTGGTTAACAGCGCGGACCCCAGAGACGTGCATGAGACGCTAAGGCTGCTGCTGCTACCACCAAGAAGCCTGTGTGCGAGCACAAATCACTATCCACACCTCCCCTCCCGGTAGCCTGTGCAGCCCGCTACTGCCAGGGTCCCGGGATCCAGGAACAACTTCCCGGGAGAACGCACGGCGCGCCTCAGGCTGGTGCAACGTCATGCCGGCCTCTGCCGCCACAGGCTCGCCCCGCATCCGCACCCCTCCCTCACCCCGTCCTGAGTGAGCCAGAGCCCCCGAATCAGCTGCTCCTTTAACCCCGTCCTGTCTGAGAGAAGAACAGATGCCCTCAGGCGACCTACACGGAGAGGCAGGTCCAAATCCAAAGCTGAGCCCCAGGAGCTGTGCGAACAAAGAAGAGAAAGGGAAATCTCTCCCAGCAGCCTCAGAAGCAGCGGATTACATCTCCACAGTCAACTTGATGTACCCTGCATCTGTGGAATACCTGAATAAACAACGAATCACCCCAAATTGAGGAGGTGGACTTTGGGAGCAACGATACATATATATTTTTTTCCCCTTTTCTCCTTTTGTGAGTGTGTATGTGTATGCTTCTGGGTGTGATTTTGTCTGTATAGCTTTGCTTTTGCCATTTGTCCTAGGGTTCTGTCTGTCCCTTTTTTTTTTTTTTTTTTTTTTACTTTTTAAAATTTTTCTCTTAATAATTATTTTTTATTTTAATAACTTTTCTTTTCTTTTCTTTTGTCTTCTTTCTTTTTTTCTGTTTTTGCTCCCTTTTATTCTGATCTGTGTGGAGGACAGGCTCTTGGTGCTCCAGCCAGGCGTCAGGGCTGTGCCACTGAGGTGGGAGAGTCAAGTTCAGCACACAGGTCCACAAGAGACCTCCCAGCTCCACATAATATTAAACGGCAAAAATCTCCCAGAGATCTCCATATGAACGCCAAGACCCAGCTGCACTCAACGACCAGGAAGCTACAGTGCTGGACACCCTATGCCAAACAACTAGCAAGACAGGAACACAACCCCATCCATTAGCACAGAGGCTGCCTAAAATCATAGTAAGGCCACAGACATCCCAAAACACACCACCAGACGTGGACCCGCCCAACAGAAAGACAAGATCCAGCTTCATCCACGAGAACACAGGCACTAGTCCCCTCCACCAGGAAGCTTACACAACCCACTGAACCAACCTTAGCCACTGGGGACAGACACCAAAACAATGGGAACTATGAACCTGCAGCCTGTAAAAAGGAGACCCCAAACACAGTAGGTTAAGCAAAATGAGAACACAGAGAAACACACCACAGATGAAAGAGCAAGATAAAAACCCACCAGACCTAACAAATGAAGAGGAAATAGGCAGTCTTTCTGAAACAGAATTCAGAATAATGATAGTAAAGACGATCCAAAATCCTGGAAACAGAATGGAGAGAATACAAGAAATGTTTAACAAGGACCTAGAAGAACTAAAGAGCAAACAAACAGTGATGAACAACACAATAAATGAAATTAAAAATTCTCTAGAAGGGATCAATAGCAGAATAACTGAGGCAGAAGAACGGATAAGGGACCTGGAAGATAAAATAGTGGAAATAACTACTGCAGAGCAGAATAAAGAAAAAAGAAGGAAAAGAATTGAGGACAGTATCAGAGACCTCTGGGACAACATTAAATGCACCAACATTTGAATTATAGGGGTCCCAGAAGAAGAAGAGAAAAAGAAAGGGACTGAGAAAATATTTGAAGAGATTATACTTGAAAACTTCCCTAATATCGGACAGGAAATAGTTAATCAAGTCCAGGAAGCACAGAGTGTCCGATACAGGATAAATCCAAGGAGAAACATGCCAAGACACTTATTAATCAAACTATGAGGGTTTCCCTGGTGGCGCAGTGGTTGAGAGTCCGCCTGCCAATGCAGGGGACACAGGTTCGTGCCCTGGTCCGGGAAGATCCCACATGCCACGGAGTGGCTGGGCCCGTGAGCCATGGCCGCTGAGCCTGCACGTCCGGAGCCTGTGCTCCACAACAGGAGAGGCCACAACAGTGAGAGGCCCACGTACCGCAAAAAATAAATAAATAAAATCAAACTATCAAAAATTAAATACAAAGAACAGATATTAAAAGCAGCAAGGGAAAAACAATAAATAACACATAAGGAAATCCCCATAAGGTTAATAGCTGATCTTTCAGCAGAAACTCTGCAAGCCAGAAGGGAGTGGCAGGACATATTTAAAGTGATGAAGGAGAAAAACCTACAACCAAGATTACTCTATCCAGCGAGGATCTCATTCAGATTTGACAGAGAAATTAAAATCTTTACAGACAAGCAAAAGCTAAGAGAATTCAGCACCACCAAACCAGCTTTACAACAAATGCTAAAGGAACTTCTCTAGGCAGGAAACACAAGAGAAGGAAAAGACCTACAATAACAAACCCAAAACAATTAAGAAAATGGGAATAGGAACACACATATAGGTAATTACCTTAAATTTAAATCGCTTAAATACTCCAACCAAAAGATATAGACCAGTTGAATGGATACAAAAACAAGACCCATATATATGCTGTCTACAAGAGACCCACTTTAGACCTAGGGACACATACAGACTAAAAGTGAGGGGATGGAAAAAGATATTCCATGCAAATGGAAATCAAAAGAAAGCTGGAGTAACAATTCTCATGTCAGACAAAATAGACTTTATAACAAAGACTATTACAAGAGACAAAGAAAGACACTACATAATGATCAAGGGATCAATCCGAGAAGAAGATATAACAATTGTAAATATTTATGCACCCAACATAGGAGTACCTCAATACATAAGGCAAATATTAACAGCCATAAAAGGGGAAATCGACAGTAACACAATCATAGTAGGGGACTTTAACACCCCACTTTCACCAATGGACAGATCATACAAAACGAAAAAAATAAGGAAACACAAGCTTTAAATGATACATTAAACAAGATGGACTTAATTGATATTTATAGGACATTCCATCCGAAAACAACAGAATACACATTCTTCTCAAGTGCTCATGGAACATTATCCAGGATAGATCATATCTTGGGTCACAAATCAAGCCCTGGTAAATTTAAGAAAATTGAAATCGTATCAAGTATCTTTCCTGACCACAACGCTATGAGACTAGATACCAATTACAGGAAAAAATCTGTAAGAAATACAAACACATGAAGGCTAAACAACACACTACTTAATAACCAAGAGATCACTGAAGAAATCAAAGAGGAAATAAAAAAATACCTAGAAACAAATGACAATGAAAACACGACAACCCAAAACCTATGGGATGCAGCAAAAGCAGTTCTAAGAGGGAAGTTTATAGCAATACAATCCTACCTTAAGAAACAAGAAACATCTCAAATAAACAACCTAACCTTACACCTAAAGCAATTAGAGAAAGAAGAACAAAAAACCCCTAAAGTTAGCAGAAGGAAAGAAATCATAAAGATGAGATCAGAAATAAATGAAAAAGAAATTAAGGAAACAACAGCAAAGATCAACAGAACTAAAAGCTGGTTCTTTGAGAAGATAAACAAAATTGATAAACCATTAGCTAGACTTACCAAGAAAAAAAGGGAGAAGACTCAAATCAATACAATTAGAAATGAAAAAGGAGAAGTAACAACTGACACTGAAAAAATACAAAGGATCATGAGAGATTACTACAAGCAACTGTATGCCAATAAAATGGACAACCTGGAAAAAATGTCAAATTCTTAGAAAAGCACAACCTTCTGAGACTGAACCAGGAAGAAATAAAAAATATGAACGGACCAATCACAAGCACTGAAATTGAAACTGTGATTAAAAATCTTCCAATAAACTAAAGCCCAGGACCAGATGGCTTCACAGGTAAATTCTATCAAGTATTTAGAGAAGAGCTAACACCTATCCTTCTCAAACTCTTCCAAAATATAGCAGAGGGAGGAACACTCCCAAACTCATTCTATGAGGCCACCATCACTCTGATACCAAAACCAGACAAGGATGTCACAAAGAAAGAAAACTATAGGCCAACATCACTGATGAAAAAAAATCCTCAACAAAATACTAGCAAACAGAATCCAACAGCACATGAAAAGGATCACACACCAGGATCAAGTGGGGTTTATTCCAGGAATGCAAGGATTCTTCAATATATGCAAATCAATCAACGTGATACACCATATTAACAAACTGAAGGAGAAAAACCATATGATCATCTCAATAGATGCAGAGAAAGCTTTTGACAACATTCAACACCCATTTATGATAAAAATCCTGTAGAAAGTAGGCAAAGAGGGAACTTTCCTCAACATAATAAAGGTCATATATGACAAGCCCACAGCCAACATCGTCCTCAATGGTGAAAAACTGAAACCATTTCCACTAAGATCAGGAACAAGACAACGTTGCCCAATAGTGCTCTCACCACTATTATTCAACATAGTTTTGGAAGTTTTAGCCACAGCAATCAGAGAAGAAAAATAAATAAATGGAATTCAAATCAGAAAAGAAGAAGTAAAGCTGTCACTGTTTGCAGATGACATGATACTATACATAGAGAATCCTAAAGATGCTACCAGAAAACTGCTAGAGTTAATCAATGAATTTGGTAAAGTAGCAGGATACAAAATTAATGCACAGAAATCTCTTGCATTCCTATACACTAATAGTGAAAAATCTGAAAGTGAAATTAAGAAAACACTCCCATTTACCATTGCAACAAAAAGAATAAAATATCTAGGAATAAACCTACCTAATGAGACAAGACCTGTATGCAAAAAATTATAAGACACTGATGAAAGAAATTAACAATGATACGAAGAGATGGAGAGATATACCATGTTCTTGGATTGGAAGAATCAACATTGTGAAAATGACTCTACTACCCAAAGCAATCTACAGATTCAATGCAATCCCTATCAAACTACCAATGGCATTTTTCACTGAACTAGAACAAAAATTTCACAATTTGTATGGAAACACAAAAGACCCCGAATAGCCAAAGCAATCTTGAGAATGAAAAACGGAGCTGGAGGAATCAGGCTCCCTGACTTCAGACTATACTACAAAGCTACAGTAATCAAGACAGTATGGTACTGGCACAAAAACAGAAATATAGATCAATGGAACAGGATAGAAAGCCCAGAGATAAACCCACGCATATATGGTCACCTTATCTTTGATAAAGGAGGCAAGAATATACAGTGGAGAAAAGACAGCCTCTTCAATAAGTGGAGCTGGGAAAACTGGACAGCTCCATGTAAAAGAATGAAATTAGAACACTCCCTAACACCATACACAAAAGTAAACTCAAAATGGATTAAAGACCTAAATGTAAGGCTAGATACCATCAAACTCTTAGAGGAAAACATAGGCAGAACACTCTATGACATACATCACAGCAAGATCCTTTTTGACCCACCTCCTAGAGAAATGGAAATAAAAACAAAAATAAACAAATGGGACCTAATGAAACTTAAAAGCTTCTGCAAGCAAAGGAAACCATAAACAAGCCAAAAAGAAAACCCTCAGAATGGGAGAAAATATTTGCAAATGAAGCAACTGATAAAGGATTAATCTCCAAAATTTACAAGCAGCTCATGCAGCTTAACATTAAAAAAACAACCCCATCCAAAAATGGGCAGAAGACCTAAACAGACATTTCTCCAAAGTAGATAGACAGATTGCCAACAGGTACATGAAAGAATGCTCAACATCATTAATCATTAGAGAAATGCAAATCAAAACTACAATGAAGTATCATCTCACACCGGTCAGAATGGCCATCATCAAAAAATCTAGAAACAATAAATGCTGGAGAGGGTGTGGAGAAAAGGGAACCCTCTTGAACTGCTGGTGGGAATGTAAATTGATCCAGCCACTATGGAGAACAGTATGGATGTTCCTTAAAAAACTAAAAATAGAACTACCATACAATCCCAGCAATCCCACTACTGGGCATATACGCTGAGAAAACCATAATTCAAAAAGAGTCATGTAGATGAGGATGATTATAATTTTTGTGACTTTCTGTTTGAATAATAAAAAAAAATCCCACAAGGACTCAGAGGCAAAAAATATACAAATCAATTTTCACTGCAAAGTAAAGGAGCTGTTACAGTGGAGGATTACTGGACTGAACATCAATATTATGACATAGTATGAGTGTGTTTCGTATTTGGTAATTGCAATCATTGTTGCTTTTGTTGTGGTCATCCATTTACAATGCTTGGTGCCAATTTATTTATCTCTTGTAAAAATAAAATACAGTGTGTGTGTGTGAGTTGTGAGCAAAAAAAAAAAAGAAAGCAGATCCACATGAAAATGAAGTTTAAATGATGACCAAATGGTTTGTTTAAGGTATTAGCCAATTGTGCATTATTTTGTTACTCTCTGTGTGTATTAAAGTATTTGTGTCAAATTAGAAAAAGAAAAAAACCCAAAAACCTAATAGTACTACTATACTATATAAATACATGTTTTATATATTAAATATAATATATATTTAATATAAGTACAAGTATGATATAAATATATAATACACATTTTATAGAAAAAAAAAAAGAGTCATGTACCAAAATGTTCATTGCAGCTCCATATACAATAGCCAGGACATGGAAGCAACCGAAGTATCCATCAACAGATGAACGGATAAAGAAGATGTGGCACGTATATACAATGGAATATTACTCAAGCATAAAAAGGAATGAAACTTGAGTTATTTGTAGTGAGGTGGATGGACCCAGAGACTGTCATACAGAGTGAAGTAAGTCAGAAAGAGAAAAACAAATACCGTATGCTAACACATATATATGGAATCTTAAAAAAAAAAAAATGGTCATGAAGAACCTAGGCATAAGATGGGAATAAAGATGCAGACCTACTAGAGAATGGACTTGAGGATACGGGGAGGGGGAAGGGTAAGCTGTGACAAAGTGAGAGAGTGGCATGGACATATATACACTGCCAAACGTAAAATAGATAGCTAGTAGGAAGCAGCCTCATAGCACAGGGAGATCAGCTCCGTGCTTTGTGACCACCTAGAGAGGTGGGATAGGGAGGGTGGGAGGGAGGGAGATGCAAGAGGGAAGAGATATGCGGACATATGTATATGTATAACTGATTCACTTTCTTATAAAGCAGAAACTAACACATCATTGTAAAGCAATTATATTCCAATAAAGATGTAAAAAAAAAAAAAGACAGACATGAAAACAGAGTAAGTGATGCTTTGGCTTCATAGAGATGAGTAAACAGTTAACAGTTATTTTGGGATATGACCATATGGGCCCCTCCTTTTGTCCAAAAAATGATTCAAAGGTATCACAATCATCACTACAATGAGGTGATAGGAGCGCCGAGAGGGAAGAAGAAAAATGTGAGAGACATTTAAGAAACACAGGGGTCTAATGTTTAGAAAACACATCTGCTGTCCTCTGAACAGCTAAGTCAGTGAGCACTGTCACAGGACACCTAGTGACCCAAATTTCTCTGAAAAGATTGCATGTCTTGATAGTGAAATCTCTGCTGCAGTATGTACTAGGTCAGGTTTTTGTTTTCTTTTTCATTACAGAAGTTTCCATCACTTCAAGATTACAGAGTAAATACAAACTACTCGAATCCTCGTCTTCAGTCTAAAGATGCAAGTGACTCGAATCACGCTAAGGGCCTTTCAGGTAACTGAAAATAATAACTTCTAAATATCCAGTGACAAATTCCTGGCCACACCGAAGAGTACAAACTCAACTATTTTAAGTAGGCCCAGGCCCCCGACAAAAGGGGAAAGGAGGACACAGGGTGGCCTTAGCCATCTGTTAAATTAATAATCCTTGAATTTGTGACACATAACAATGGAAGATATCATGCGTCCTAGTGTTAAGGATATTTTAAGGGGAGATTCTTGGCCACGGTGAATTTCAAGCACCTTAGTTGATTTGAGAAAATATTTGTTGAGTGGTGAGCCCTTCCATAGAGAATGCCTATATATTTAAAGCATATGAAATGTCATTTTTACTTACCCTACTGTCTCTATATATATCGAATACAACTGCAAAGGAGAAAAAATCTGAAGTTAGTAACGAACTTCTATTTTCATGATCTACACCTCCTTTTGAAAATTAAAATGCGTTTTATTATTAGTTACTCAAAGGACTTCCTGCTTCTATATCTCAAAACTTCAAACATAAAAAGGCATCCTGCAATGTTTTACTTATATAATTTTGTTTTCCTTTTCTCTATCCTCAGCCGTAATCCCTTACGTTTAAAAATTCAAACCAAACACCAACATCGTCTCAACCAGTTCACAATTAGAGACAGGTTATCTATATCAGAGAAAGGAGCATCAATCACTAACTGCTTGATGGGGAATAAAATGGGTAAAATCTGCAATAGAAAAGCACACTATCTAGCCATGCTTAGGGCATGATTCATCTTTTTTAAAAGTCAAACCTGCCACAGACCCCAGGCTTGGCAAGTAGAAAAACAGAAACCATAGCAGATATAATTTGACAATGCATGAAAATTGTCTCATACACAATACTTTCAATACTTACTTTCAACTCTTAAAAACAACTCACAAATATTTACTTTGTAACTGGTGCTATCTGATCATTCAAATAAAAATCTAGAAAGGTAGATCAGTCAACTAGCTAATTTAGTCCTAATAACAGAAGCATGTGGTTCTCTGTATAGACCCTTTGGAATGTATAATAAAATACCTCAAATGACAGGAGAGAGAACCATCTCAGTATTAAACAGGGACTCTGGTTAAATAACGTAAAATTAACATGCAAACCCATCAGCCATACTATCATATAATAAAATGCTTAAAATACAGTATTTTGAATCCAGTTTTAAAATATGTACCACCGTGAAATGAGGTTCGGTAACATTATGCATTTCATTTCACTGGGCCAATAAAAAATACTCACAGTCTTCATCTAAGAATTTATACTGTATGTGTTTCTTGAAAAAGTCTTGTATGCATCTGCAAATCTCTTCCTTTTGTTTAGAAATATGATCATAATATTGTGTGTAGTCCCTTTGAGAAATACCTGACAAGAAAATATTTTATATTTCATTATTACACAATATTCTTTTCAAAAACACCAATATGTGATTTAAACCTCTTTTTGAGGAAACCATTAAAGTAGATCGAATGAATATGGCATCATACGTTAGTCAGCATTTTATATAGATATAAAGCTTATCAGTTGTAAAGGTTCAAATGGCTAGGTGAACCCTACAATTCCATATTGCCATGCATTCTTACTTTAGAAACAGTAGTTATTTTTATTTAGTACAATGGGAAGAATTCAAAGTCATAAAAATGTTTCTTATGTAAAAAATTAAAGAAGCAATTTTAAACCTACCCACATAGTCAACTGCTGCTTCTTTGATTTTTCCAATGAACTGTCTAAAAATTCGCATTCTTTTCCACTTTCTTTGGGAAAATGTAAAATACCCCTCACCATACGTCTTCCATAATCATGCTGTACTTCACGGTCTATTTTCCTTGTTCATACATGCTATCCTGCCTTCACAAGCCTGATGTTTCAAGCCATGGAAAAGTAAACATTCCTTTCTTCAGAGTGACTTGCTGACATTATTCCAAAAACACTAAAGGGAGTATTGTAAGAACTCCTTTAATCTGCTCTAGAGCTAAGAAAAAGTTCTCTGCTCTGAAAGAAGGGCTTCCAACCAATTTCTTAATCACATGCCAACATGACTCCCTTCTTTAACTGTACTTAATACTGCAGTGTGTCTTTCAGAGATATATAACAATATTATACAATAAATTCAAACAACCCCAGTGTATTTCAGGTAAGTTAAATGTCAACATCACATTCAATAAATAAATAGTGTTGATCTGATTCTGTTCAAATCACACTTTTCTTGGTTGAAAATCAATTCTACCTCATGGAAAATGTGCTTAGACAAAATAAGAGCAAATTATCTACAATATTTAGCTTGAATAAATCATAGCAGACAAAATAATAACCTCAGAGGAAAGAAAATGGGTGGCTTTTAAAGCAATGTACTTCTTTGCATATTTTCTCTTGCTAGAATAATAAACAGTGCTTCAATAATAGAAATAAATGTTCAAAAACTGGGCTTTTTACGCTGCTTAAAATAAGCAGTGTATTGCTAGTAATACCTAGGAAAGCCCCAGAGAGAAAGCAGGTAGTATTACACATATCCTGAGAACAGTACAGGCCACCACTTTCATCTCTGGAATCCAGATTGACGTGATTCATCAACAAGACTATTTTCTGTGGAAACAGAATCTGGCCTCAGGACCCTTGTCGATACAGCATTCCAGAGAGTCTGTGCCAATTGGTTAGAAGTAGCATCTGAGATAAAAACTGATTGTTACCCTTGTCTTAATTACTAAGTAATTTATTTCCATCAAAAGCTTGTCTTCTTTTAACAATTACTTTCAAAGGTTTAAAAAAACAAAAAAAACACAAAAACCTCACCAATAAGCTTATTTTCCTTGACAAAACATCGGAACTCAGCACCAGGAATTAATTCACACCATTTTCGAAGAACAAGCTGTAGACGAAGGAAAAAAGGAACACAACTATGTAGCAAGAGAATATTTACTAGTCTAATAAACAATTTTATGTTGAGACTGTATCTTAACAATTGCCATTATCAAGTGTTTTGGTTTTTTTTAAAAAAAAAGGCATCATAAAACATTCCTGACATGATATGTAGGGAACAGAGCTATGATCTATTAGTCTAACAGAACAAGGGAAATTGTATTAAAACTCTTTATGACAAAATGTGCCTTTGTCATTTATTTACCATTTTGGGAGTTCTGAAATAACATACAACTCAAAGGATGATATAGTCACATCTTATCATCATTGGGCCATAAGTTTCCCTATAATTCATATGTTCTTCACTCCTTTAAGAACATCAAAAAGTAAAATAATTTCCAAGTTATCTACCTTAAGCATCATTCTGTAATACTCTGATAAAATTATTACGGCTTATCACAAAGACTCACCAAAACCCTTTCATGATTTTCCCATTATTTTAAAGTAATACAATTCTACCAATGGCCCAATTCATAAATGGGTTTATTACTATAACATTATTTCATATGTGCAAATTCTCATACTGTTGTAATTTATAAATAGTACAGTTGACAAATGTATGCTTCTGAGTCTGGTTTTAAAATGTTCTTTGGAAAAAACTAGTCTTGTCCTTTTGAAGTATTAATTGTAATCAATGGCAAGAGCCCCCAGCCTCCCGAATCCTGGCATACACCTCTTTGCCCCTCAAGACCTAGGAGATAGGACTTGAATTACTCTAGGCCCCATTCCAGGAATCCCCCCAGTGGGCCCTGTACCTTCCCATGCCACCCAGTTTCTTGTACATAACATTCGAGAGTAAGCCCATACCCCATGTTGTACTAGGATAATCTGACACAAGTCTCTCTTCTAAGGGTGAGCAGCTGGGTCTTATTCATCTTTGCGTTCCCAGCACAGGTATGTAATGCCTAGCAGGTGCCTAGGAAATGTTTGTCAAGTGAAACATGGAATGGTAAATATTTAAGATAAGCAGCCACTAAAAAACATGATATAAAAAAAATTTAATGAACTGTGAAAATGCTCATACTATGTCATAAGTGAAAAGTGGCACATAAAGCATCTTATGGAGAGTGTGTATATGCGCACAGGTGTGCACACGCACACACACACACAAACACACACACACACAAATATCTCAAGAAAGGGAAGTTAAAGGTCAAAATGCTAATAATACTGAGGATATCTGGGTGGTAGGCTCCTCATATTTTCTTGTATTTTTAATAGTAGGTTGAGGGGCTTCCCTGGTGGCACAGTGGTTGAGAGTCCGCCTGCCAATGCAGGGGACACGGGTTCGTGCCCCGGTCCGGGAGGATCCCACATGCCGCGGAGCGGCTGGGCCCGTGAGCCATGGCCGGTGAGCCTGCGCGTCCGGAGCCTGTGCTCCTCAAAGGGAGAGGCCACAACTGTGAGAGGCCCGCGTACCACAAAAAAAAAAAAAAAAAAAAAAAAAAAAAAAATAGTAGGTTGCTTTCCTTAAAAAAAAAACTGTCGTGTTAAAATATGTCTTAGAAATTTGAAGTGCGCTGATTCCAATTTTCACTATTGTGAGCTCTTGGTCAAGCTCTGTATGCGCCACCTTTTTAAAAAGAACCTAATTATTAAATGAAGAATCCCACACTAAAAAATTACACTGTTGTTACCTATTAAAAGTTGATACTGGCAAATATATTTTCTGACAGCTACAGTAATTTTTATGTAAGCAACAAATGAATACGCAATTATTGCAAACTGACATTAAGTTTTCGGAAAATTTGCATTATCTATTGAAATAACGTTTTGGACAGGTAATACAAACACTGTACTTGATTTTTTAAAAAAGGTAAAAGGTGAGTCTTCCCCCCGAACAGTGTCTCTGTCCTCCTCCTCACAGGTAACCAGTGCTGACAATTTTTCATACATCTTTCCAGAAGTATTCTATGAATACATGAGCACATAGTAGGTATCTTTTTAAATACACACAGACGCAAGCACATGATACCTAGGATTTTGCTTGCCACTTCTTTCATTTTAATTACTTTCACTTTCCTGGGCTTTTAAAACTGGGTTTTAAACCCTATGCACTAACATGATGATGGCATATTCCCCAAAAAGCAATAAAAGAGCAAACTGCTGGTGAAATCAATCTCGGGGACAGATGATGACATTACAACAAAGATTACGTCGCAGGGCAAGGCTAGGAAAACAATCTTTTTCATTTTTGTGTTTCTAGCACAAAGTAATAAGATATAGCAGGTGCTTGATAGATGTTTGTTCAGTGAAACAATAGATATGAATGTATTACATACACACGATTAATGTTATAAAAAATGTTTAATGACCTGGGAAAATGCTAATATATTACATACCCCTCACAAACGGTATGTAAAAATCTCAATTACAAGTGCTAAAAGATGTAGGAATTGTTTGGTGGCTTGGTGAAGAGTCAATTACCTGTTCACCGAAGATATGCCACTATATACACTCAACACACTCAGAATTACTTAGTACAGTAAGTCAGTGGACAACTTTTGAAAGCATGTGTATATACAAGTGACTGGAAGCAAACAGATGACGAAGAAATTAAACTAACAACATCCAAGAACACTGCCCACTTCAGGTGTGTGTGTGTGTGTGTGTGTGTGTGTGTGTGTGTGTGCGCGCGCGCGCATTGTGTATACCTTCAAACCAGGAAAACGTGGGTTTGCTATTGGGGGACGGGGGAGGGAGTTGCTGTGTTTCAACTCTTATTACTATTTCTAATAAAGTTTTCCACTGTCCTTTTGTTCTTACTTCTATATGTAATCTGTAAAGTGAGAGAACCATAGAAAAAATTTTAAAAAATGGTAAAATGGTGGTGACTACTTTTCCTTGTAAATCAGGTTAAAAAGCTTAAACAGGTTAAGCTGGATGGTATGAAGGTGTTTGCTTCATTTCAAAATATGTATAATATTCCACAGTATGTACATACTGTGTATATACTGTATGTGTATGTACATAATACATGCATTTTATGTGTATATTTCATAAATTTAAAAATTCAATGGCTCTAGGTTCCCAGAGAAATTAGTCCAAAAATTTGATTCATTTCACTTAAGAATAGAAATTCTCAATATATCTTCATCTAGAATTATCAATTTTATTCAAGATTTATAAAAAAAGATTCTTACCTCATATTCCATACACGGATCTGGGGAATCATCAGTACAATGAATAAATCTTTGAGGGAAAGAAAGGCAATTGAATCTTTATTTTATGGTTGTCAGTTTATGCATACACATTACTTATATTTACTTATATTTAAAGTGGGAGTAAGGTTTTACTAAAAGCATCCAGAAACAGGAGACTAATTCAAATTCAATGAACATTTATTAAGCACCATTCAGTGTCAGGCGTTAGCCTAGGTACCCTGAAATGTTATTTGTTATTTCATTTGTCCTCAAAACAACCATGTGAGCTACTATAATCTCCATCTTTCTGTTAAAAAAAAAAAAAGGGCTAAAACTAAGGAAAGAGCACATTTAGTGACCAAGCCAGGAGTATAACGCAAACCCACTCTAGATTCCAAATGAGGGTGAGATGGCACTGTTGTTTTATAATTCTCACTGTGCTCTTCATGGCTGAACCAGAAGTCTAGTGCTCTGCTGACATTAACTCTGCCACCTAAAGCCACAAAAAGTTCATCTAATCCTTCTCCCACATCCCATTTAAAAATAGCTGACAGAAGAATTATTCATTCCTCCATTAAATATATTCCTTCCTCCTCTAAAAATCCCCAGTTTCATGGACAATTTTTCACATCCTTTATTAAACACCCACCTATGCCAAGGGCTGGCGAGGCACTGGAACACCAAAATGACTAAGAGTCCCTTGTCCTTTAGTCTGGTGAGGAAAGCCTAACAAGTACCCAAAGAATTTCAAAACACTGAAAATAAAAATACTGTGACGGCACAAAGGAAACACTGATTAGCTCTTCATGTTTGGGGGGAGGGGCTTCATCTGACATGAAGAGAAGGGTCTGCGTTTGAGGCAAAGGGAGAGAAGTGAGAACTACGCACAGGACTGTCAGTACTGATGGGTGTGGAGGGAAGAACTGCCAAAACATGTGGCTGGAGAGAAATTTTGGACAAGAAGGACTATCCAGATCATGAAGGGTCTTGCTTGCCTACGCAGAGAGGTTGTGGTTTATTATACAGACAATGGGGGGCTAAAAACGTTTCTAAACATGTGAGGGAGATCATTGCACTTAGGCTTTAGAAATATCACAGGTGCCAACGGTGCTGGAGAGCCTGGGGGAATGGGTGGCAGGTTGGGAGGCTGAGAGCCCAGTTGGAAGGCTCATTGCAACAGCCCCAGGGAGAGATGAGGGGCCAACTAATGCGAAGGCAGAGGAGAGGGAGAGGAGAAGCTCTATACAAAGATATTTAGGAGACGAAGTCAGGGCTACTTGGTGCCTGATTGAAAGCACAGGATGAGGGAGAAAGAGGCCAGATGACTGGGGTGGCTGCTTGATGACTCGCTGGATAATGAGGCAAATACCATTCACTAAGAAGGAAGAGCAGGTGATGTGGATGAGGAAAACATGGGAGCTAACTACGTTTGGGTGGGTAGTGTTGGAGAAGTCCTGGGAGAACCACAGAGAATGTCTAGTAAGCAACTGGAACAAGGAAACTCAAGAGTGGGTGGAGGTGAAAATAATTATCTGAAGTAATCGTCCTACTGGTATAAGAGCTAAGGTCAAGGATGGAGACGGAAGTGATCAGTCAGCTCATTCAGATAGAAACCTAGGGAATACCAACAATTCAAGAAGCAAAACAGGTGGTCAAGAGACATTTTCATGAAAAAAATACACAAGCAAAACAAAAAACAGTTTTAAAGACGTCTTAAGCAATTTACAAGTAGAATTAAATTTGAAAAGCTTTTTAATTTCCCCGAATGTTTGATTAGGTTGGAATTCTCTGCAATCATTTATGATTCATACTACAAACAATAACAACACAAATAAGGTGGTTGGCTAAAATCCTCAGAAAATAAGAACTTTTATTGCCACTAACAGTCGGGCACTGAATGACAAAGAAAGATACACACAGGGAGCTTTGTTAAAAGGCAAGGGGCTTTCTCCGTATTAGTGAACAGGCACCAAGTGAAGCATGTACATCTGCTATCTCATTTCATCCTTGCAATAATCCCTGAGAAAGCGCTATTATTATTATCCACATTCATCACACAAGGAAACCAAGGCTCCGAAAGGTGAGAAATGAAGTCAGTGGTGGGAGGGCACTAAACCACGTGTGGAACTGCTCCTCTCAGAGGTGGAGGTTCTAGAGCTGTTTGTTATTGCTCTCAGATTTCAGAGAAACCACAAATACCAAATGGATCCAGAGAAATACATATGTCCTGGATCATCTACTTTAATAGCTCTACATAATATATTCTTCATTATTCTATCTTTTTTCAGTTTTTAAAAAATTAATTTATTTTTGACTGCGTTGGGTCTTCGTTGATGCACACGGGCTTTTCTCTAGTTGCGGCAAGAAGGGGCTACTCTTTGCTGCATTGCGCGGGCTTCTCATTGCGGTGGCTTCTCTTGTTGCGGAACATGGGCTCTAGGTGTGCAGGCTTCAGTAGTTGTGGCATGTGAGCTCAGTAGTTGTGGCTTGCGGGCTCTAGAGCGCAGGCTCAGTAGTTGTAGCGCATGGGCTTAGTTGCTCCGCGGCATGTGGGATCTTCCTGGACCAGGGCTCAAACCCATGTCCCCTGCATTGGCTGGCGGATTCTTAACCACTGCGCCACCAGGGAAGTCCTATTCTTCTTTATTGTAAAAGAGCCCCTCACCTTTTTTTTTCCGGTTTAACAGCCTAAATATTTTAATTAGCAAAAAACACTAATTCATTTATGAATTCTATTATAAAAATTCATTTTATCCTTAAAACATTTTCCCTCAACTCCTTTCTAAATTCTAAATGAAAAGATGAAAAGTGTGACAAAAATCCAGACAGTGTTATGAGGAATAAAAAATTGTGTGGTAAAAGAATTTTTCACAAGCGAGAAAAGCGTTCACAATACAGTATACTTTTAAATAATAAAAAAGGTCACAAAACTACACAGTACAACCTCATATTTTAAAACATACATGAGGAAACATAATACAATGTTAACTATTGGAATGTTCACAATGATTCTTTCCCAGCAGTGATTGTTCATTTCTTCTGCTGCTTTTCTGTAGTATTTCTAACATTGTTTATCACATTAAATATATATTACTTTAACTTTTAATTTTGAGGAATTAAAAAACACATAAAAGTACAAAATGGGGACTTCCCTGGTGGCGCAGTGGTTAAGAATCCACCTGCCAATGCAGGGGACATGGGTTTGAGCCCTGGTCCAGGAAGATCCCACATGCCGCGGAGCAACTAAGCCAATGCGCCACAACTACTGAGCCTGTGCTCTAGAGCCCGCGAGCCACAACTACTGAAGCCCGCACGCCTAGAGCCCGTGCTCTGCAACAAGAGAAGCCACCCCAATGAGAAGCCCACGCACCGCAACAAAGAGTAGCCCCCGCTCGCCGCAACTCGCCCACATGCAGCAACAAAGACTCAACGCAGCCAAAAAAAAAAAGGACAAAGTGTACATATAGCGCTTTTATAATAAGAAACCAAGTTTACTTTAAAAGTTAATATTTTATATTTTGCAGTGTATACAAAATATCAAATTATGTTGTATACCTGAAACTAATATATACTGTTAGGCCAATTATACAATTTTTTTAAAAGTTAGGAAAAAAAAAAAAAAAGTTAGGACTTCCCTGGTGGTGGAGTGATTCAGAATCCACCTGTCAAGGCAGGGGGACACAGGTTCGAGCCCTGGTCCGGGAAGATCCTACATGCCATGGAACAACTAAGCCCGTGCGTCACAACTACTGAGCCTGTGCTCTAGAGCCCGCGAGCCACAACTACTGAAGCCCACACGCCTAGAGCCCGTGCTCCGCAACAAGAGAAGCCACCCCAATGAGAAGCCCGCGCACCGCAACGAAGAGTAGCCCCCGCTCACCACAACGAGAGAAAGCCCGCAACGAAGACCCAACACAGCCAAAAATAAATTAAAAAAAAAAAAGTTAATATTTTAGCTTTCAATTAACCAGTAATTCTTATCATGATAAAACTGAACTGCCTATCGTTTTTTTTTTAATTTAAATGTATCTAAAATATACAAGGGAGGGCTTCCCTGGTGGCGCAGTGGTTAAGAATCTGCCTGCCAATGCAGGGGACTCGGGTTCGAGCTCTGGTCCGGGAAGATCCCACATGCTGCGGAGCAACTAAGTCCGTGTGCCACAACTACTGAGCTACTGAGCCTGTGCTCTAGAGCCTGCATGCCACAACTACTGAGCCCCTTGCCACAACTACTGAAGCCTGCACACCTAGAGCCCATGCTCCGCAAGAAGAGAAGCCACCGCAATGAGAAGCCTGAACGCTGTAACAAAGAGTAGCCCCAGCTCACCATAAGCAGAGAAAAGCCCGTGCCCAGCAACGAAGACCCAATGCAGCCAAAAACAAAATAAAATAAATTAAATTAAAAAAAAAAATATATATATATACAAGGGAGACGGGAGGAGAGAAATGACAAAGGAATTCGAATAAACAAACACTTCCAAAACACACGTCTTCATTATCTAAATTTTTTAATGCTTCTATATTCCTACAAATATTGATTTCAACCCTTGGTTAA
Organism: Phocoena sinus; assembly: GCF_008692025.1. Classification (NCBI taxonomy): domain Eukaryota; kingdom Metazoa; phylum Chordata; class Mammalia; order Artiodactyla; family Phocoenidae; genus Phocoena; species Phocoena sinus. The sequence goes on from NC_045764.1 coordinate 19,979,461, forward strand.
TCCTCATTTGCTACTTTAAAACAGGTATACATTTTAATACACATTTGCATTCTACCATCCCATAACATTATTTTTTAAGTGGTGATAGGTTTAACATGTAATGTTAAAAACCTTGACTAGTTTCAGAAGGTAGACGTGAGAACATATGTGCTACATGAGATTACTGTTCAAGGCTTTTTCTTATTAAGTTGATTAATCAGATGGTCAAGTACAGTCTCTGAAAGGAGAGGAAAGTGCAGAGCCACCTAATTAAGACTGAATGTGAAGGTCAACAACATTTTTAGGAGCTCAGCTGAAATACCGCAAAAAACACTGTATGAATATTTAAATTCCATTTATATTCTGGAGGAAGTAGATTTAAAAAGCAAAAATGTGTTAAGATATTTAGAGTATTAACAACACTTGAATGCTTACAAATCCTTATATAAATTACGGTTCAAAAATTCCAGGTTACATCAAGAAAGGAAAAAGAAAGAAATCCTTAAATCAAGGCTTCTTACTACACTGAAAATACTAGTAGAAACAATACTAGCGGAAAATATGAGTATCCTAACAGAAATGATAAAATATCTTCAGTCATATCAAATATAAAAATGTTTGTATTATTCCCTTAACTGACTGAACCAAGAACACAGATGATCCAAACACTTGCATCTGTAATGGAGAAAAAAAGCTGATTCTCTCATTTCCAAAAATAACAGTTTCTTAATTGCTAAAAGAAAGCAGGACCTCAGAGAGGTAACAGCAAGTTAAGATCAAGGAAAGCAATTTACAGAGAAAGAATACTGAATTGCTAAGTCTACTTTAGCTTTTGTTTCTATGAACACGTACGTAATTTAAAAGTCATGGTAAGAACTAGTATAAATTCTCAAATCCCAACTCAGCATATAATATAAAATTATAATACGTTATAATTTATGAGCAAAAGCAAGGAATATGTCATAATACCTAACACTTCCCCTGTGTTAACAAACACATTTAAATAACACTTGAAAAATTTGCCTGAATTATGAAATAATATGGAATCATTCGCGATCACCTTGGAATTTGGGCAACTGTTAAGAGAATTCCTCAAGTTATAACCCAAAATTAGTCTAGGTCCAGATTGGTAAGTGTCCCATACAGATGAGAAACAATACAGGCATCTGCATTGTTCTATATCCATCTCCACCCTCCAGGACCCAGGCCCTTCCCAGCAGAGGTAGGACTAGATGAAACAATATTCCTGTTTAGAAACCTGCTGATAGTTTTACTGCTGTTTCTTTCTACAAAATTTGCCTTTGCTCTCTGCTTGTTTTTTTTTTTTTACATCTTTATTGGAGTATAACTGTTTTAAAATGCTGTGTTAGTTTCTGTTTTATAACAAAGTCAATCAGTTATACATATACATATGTTCCCATATCTCCTACCTGTTTCTGTTTTATAACAAAGTCAATCAGTTATACATATACATACGTTCCCATATCTCCTCCCTCTTGTGTCTCCCTCCCTCTCACCCTCCCTATCCCACCCATCCAGGTGGTCACAAAGCACCGAGAAAGCCCACGTACAGCAAAGAAGACTCAATGCAACCAAAAATAAGAAAAACAAAACTTCAAAATAAACACAGGTATTATTGGGACTTCGTTGGTGGTCCACTGGGTAAGACTCTGCACTTGGGGAACTAAGATCCCACATGCCAAGTGGTACGGAAAAAAACAAAAACAAAAAAGACAAAACCCACAAGTGTTATTAAATAATTAATGTCATATAATCTACGTGAATTACAAAATAAAAGTATTCTCGGGTTCAATCACGGTAAAGACCGAAAAAAGCAAAAAAACAAATAACCAAAGGTCTACTCTGTTGAAAGCTACTATGAAATTATGCCAGTACATTTTTTTTCTTTTTTTTTTTTTTTTTTTGCGGTACGCGGGCCTCTCACTGCTGTGGCCTCTCCCGTTGCAGAGCACAGGCTCCGGACGCGCAGGCTCAGCGGCCATGGCTCACGGGCCCAGCCGCTCCGCGACATGTGGGATCCTCCCGGACCAGAGCACGAACCCATGTCCCCTGCATTGGCAGGCGGACTCTCAACCACTGTGCCACCAGGGAAGCTTCGCCAGTACATTTTTAATATATTTTGCAGTGAACCAGTTAACAGGAATTTTGGAGACCAATATGTTAGATACAAAGTTTTAGAAAGAAGAAGAAAAGAAAGAAAGGGGAAAAAAAGATCCTAGCCTAAAACTGTAAGAACTGTGCTGAACTGCCACTGACGACTGACAGGAATGTAATCTTTCTTGTCTTTCTTTTACTTCTACCCAAGCTACTTTCCAAGTCATTCCCTCAACTTAAACTTCAGGTTGCATGTCCTACCAGCCAAATGGTCTTACTATAAATAGGCACATTCATGATGCCCTAAACATGTCTTAAGATGGACATACTCTTTTCTGTGAACTTCTTAACTGTGATCAACACATAGCTTTTATCATGATGTTCCAACTATTTCACACGTTGAAAGAGAACAAAGGCGATACGTTCAATGGTAAGGATGCCCACGTGTGGAACTAGGGGAATGCAGACAATGAGAAAACTATGGATGTAGTATATGCTTTGTTACAAGGAAAGAAGGATACGTGTATCTGATGAGCTGTGCTACATTAAGAAATACACTGAACTAGAAAGAGCTCCATGGAAGTAGAATCCAAGAGACTGCTCTAGTGGAGAACACTGAAGTTAAAGATGAATCCTATTTGTTACGGGTGAGGTGTTAGATTCTGGCATTGGAGGAACAGACTTACGGTGCTACCAACTTAAATTGTGTGAGTTCTCTAGTGCGGGCCAGTCAACGTGGCAGGAATGGGGGAAAGAGAAATCACAGTATTAGTAAACTCGGAGAGTAATAACTACGTGAACTGACTCTAGACAACTTAGGTACCGCCTAAATACACTAAGATCACAATTCGATCATTCCTATCAGAAAAAACATCATCATTAAAGCTTTATAAGGTGGCAGTACACAAAATCACAATGCTTTAAAGTGGCAGACTCTTTACTGCCTAGCTATTTACTAGGGCACATCCTCATTCGTAAGCTTTCCTAAAACGTTGGAAGGTTACGGTATTATACCTCATGGAAAACAACTCTTAAGTATATAAGGAAAAAAATGATGTCAAGGGCAGAAATAAAAAAGAAAAACATGGCCCCCAGGGAATATTTAGCATCAAAGTTCTGGTGCTGAAGATTTTACTGCTCATTAGGATCTAAAATGAGAGTTCAGGTACACAGATTCCATTTTTTACATCTCACTGGTGGTGGAAAAGGAAAGATAAAAAATGATACTGAATTAAGGGTGATTGGGTGAGTTCATTAGAATTTTCATAGAATTCTTCGAAAAGAGAGAAAATATGCTCTCTAAAATTATAACAATCTAACAAGACATTGTAAATCAGCTACACTTCAATAAAAAATACAATAAAATTATAACAATCTAAAGTGAAAAACTGTCACCTAAATAAATGGGCCTTAAAAATCACAAGGAATAGGTTCTGTTACGTCCAACTTAGGTAGAACATTTTACTTCTGAAACTGTTTGCTGCTGAATTTTAGGATTAATAGCCAGTTTTGTGATAATCTTAAGAACAAAACGTATAAAAATTGTGCTGATCATAACTGTGCTTGAATTACTAAGACAAGTAAACTTTCCTGATATCTAGTAACTCTAACTTCCTTAGTCATGAGCCTCTCAGAGAAACAATGGATTAATTCTCTCTCAGCCCTTTCTTCTAAATGCCAATTGAACACCAGATATTTTTCTTCTGGCCTTGGCCTACTGAAGTGACACCTAATCAGTAACATAACCAGTGAAAGCAGCCTTCTGACTCAACAAGTCTAATTACACAGAAAGTTCATCTGGGCAAATAATTCACTCAGCAAGTATAATGCAGACAGATTATGCTAATGGTGTCAATATTTCAACCTCCACTTTTTAAAGCTTCTTGGGTACAATAACCACTTGACAAACAGAAAGAATAAGAGTACTTACTAGTCCATGTCAAATTACAACTGTGGCAGACAGTACTGGTGGTCTACCCTCTAGCTATTCCCAACCTTTATCCTTGCCAACAAAATTCTGTGACTGTTCGGAGGAGGACAGGTGGACCTGTGGAATCCCAGGGATGCACATGTACATCTAAGTGCACAGCCCTCGAGGAGTGGGCCTGCACCCGCAGCATCAGGGTCACCTGGGAACAGGTTAGAAATTATATTCTTGAGCCCCACTCCCAGCCTAGTGAATCAGAAACTCTGGGGGTGGGGACCAGCAAGCCGTGTTTTACCAAATTCGCCAGGTGACTCTAATCCGAGCTAAAGTTGGAGAGCCTCCGCTCTAAACCAATCATGGCGTCTCTGTTCCCTCTGCCAACTACTGGATGAGGCTGAGTAACTGTGTGACCGTGAGCCTATCAGGAAGTCTCCTGGGAAGCTTCCAGAATACTTTACTTGCTCACAGAGAAGAATGAGAGAAATTAGATGCAACCCCTCATATTTCTGACTAAGATATAGTCATCTTCATGCCATACCTGCAAAATACCAGCCACCTTGTAACCATTAGGTGATAAACCCAAATACCAAGCCAGTAAGCCAAGGATGACAGAGAGAAAGACTGAAAGAACCTGGTCCCTGGTGACCCTGATGAGCTGTGACTTAACCATTATAGATGGAAATAGCCCATCTCCAGACTCCTTGCTAAATAATGTATTTTTAAAAACACTGTGTGTGAACTCTTTTTGGTTGGCCCTCTGTTAACCTGTAATCCTAACTATAACATCTTTGTTTCTCTTGTTGAAGCAAGCTCCCAAAGAGTATAACATAATTTTCATAATATTACATAATTTTATGTACATAATTATATACTATAATATTTTATCTTTTATCACATTCTATAATATTTTACTTTGAAGCATTTAGAAAAGAAGGAATTTATAACTTTATTAAGTGAAAATACAGAGAACATTTAGAATGATGTTACTGAAATTATATTCTGGTTTTGGTTCTATTAACTAGTTGATGGAAACAAATTACTGAGCAGATTCAGGCCTCAATTTTCTAACTGACTGAAGAGTCAAATTAAATCACTGATAAGATCCTGTCCAATTTAAAGTATTGTATTCTTAATCTTTAAGGGGTCCAGAAAGGCCTCTGTGACAAAAGTTCATCTTTCATTAAAGACCCAATCAATAGGGATTTTTCTGGAGTAACAAGACTTATCGTTACGCAACTGACTACAGACAAAGATTTCCAGAAAAGGTGACTGTGAGTACCACCGGTCTGAAAGGCTGCGAGCTCAGGGCTTGGTGTTTATCCTGCCAACTCCCATTTACATGAGGAGAAAGATGGTATTCTGTGGATAAACACTCCTAATCCAAGGCCTCAAATGTACTTGCTGATTTAACTTCTTCCCCATGCAAAAGTCAAAAAGTACAAAACGCAAAATGACTGACTGGTATTTCTACCCTTCACTGGAATCGGGGCTAAATTCATGTAAGACAAAAAAGGAGAGGTGGGCTAAGAGGAGCCAGCAGGCTGCTAGGGTGCAAAGATGATTTAAAAGCTATCAACCACAGAGAATTAGAAGTGATTTATAATTTTTGGAGAGGAAATGTCCTCATATACTCACTGCAACTAACATCAAAGGTGCATAAAAATCCATATCAAATGAATTAACAGGTACAGAGTATTTTAATGTAATATATTCCAAGGCCTCTTTACAAAAGCATTCAATATCAAAAAGCTCTACAATGGCAAAAAAAAAAGAGAGGGCCACGACTTCCTCTAATCAGAGGGTGTCTCCCGGAACGAAAATGCTGCTGCATTGTTACTAAAGCAAACACCTCATAACACCTGTGCCGACACGACCATAAAAGGCTGACACCTAAATGTCAGAACAACATAAAGCTTTTTCTGTAAGTGAACCAGAAAAACCAATACAGGTAAAGTCCTTTTATAATAAACTAGTGATACAATCACACTCATTTATTATTACTTAACTTCGTTTTCTTAATTTAATACTAAAACCATATGCCCAAGCTGCAGAACCAGATGCAAAAGAGATGATGCACAACTGACTTGTAGGGAATGTATTTTCTTTATGCCAGGCTCCTCTTCGAAAAAGGATTTGAGGCTGAAAGGGGATGAATGAGCAGGGCAAACTGAACTGGATGGATGGGGAAGAAGTGGCATGCATACATGATGTAGGTATGTATTCACCCGCGTACCTGCTTAGTTTCTGGATTTTTTTGATATGCTTTATTTTAGAGATCAGATAAAAGGTTAGTTTAATTGAGATTTCGGATTTAAAATGGGGTAGGATAAGACATCTAGAAGAATAACTGCTGTTTGATGACAGAACAAAAGAAGCATAAAGAGATCGCCTACAGTGCAGCAGTGCAGGTGGCTGTCTGCCTGCGATGAAGGATTAGTTACAGAGTAACTAGCAGAGGGAAGAAAACAGCAAGTCCACGTCTAGGAATATATCCTAAGGAAAAAAAATCAGGAAAGCACGCAAAGATTTAGCTCAAGGATATTCACTGCAGGACTAAGAAGAAGAGAAAAGAGACAAATAAGAAGAGAGAACTAATGAAATAAATGATGCTATAGCTGTCCAGTGGAATACTCTGAAGCAAGTTTAAAATAATGATGTGTTTAATATTTAATGACACATAAAGATGTTTGATATATACTGATTAAGTGCAAAAGCAGCCTCATAAGCAATATGAACTATATGATCCCATTTTTGTTTTAAAAAACTGGAATACAGTTAGAGACAGGTGTATCTATATTATACCTATGCACAGACAGAATCCTGAAGTATATAAAACCAACTGTGGCGAGATCATGAATGCTTTTACATTTCCTGTTTTTGTTTAGCTATAGTGCCCACTTTTATTTTTCTATGATAAGCATATATTAGCTTTATAATAAGAAAAAAATTACCACTATATTTACTGGGCAGATACACAGAAAGCCCTTGATATTTAGGGATATTCATTATACAGCATTAGCTGTCAATGGAAAAGAAAGGTTTGCTTTAATAGGTCATTTGAGAAAATGAAACAGCCTTGGTATGTGGATCTGTTGTTTACGATAGTACTAGAACTAATGGAATTTCACCTGTAGAAAAACTCACAAGTACTGAAACTACTGACATAAGAGAACAAAAGACATACTTACGGTTGGGTGAAGTCACGAGTGATGAAATCAGAACTCTTGAACAGTAGGAAGATGTCGCTGAGCGTTTTACATTTCAGAGAACTATTCATTGCTATCCAGTATGCGTCCTAAATAATAGAGCACATGCTACTTAGTATATATTCCAAGTTAGTTGCTATGAATGAAGTTCAAGCCTATAGCCAAAATCAACAATGCATATAACCTGAAGGGGATGAAGAAAAAAGTCAGGTAAGAAATTTTAGCTATACTGTCAAATGTCAAGTTACAGTTCTAAACAAGTAACAGCATCACCACTGCATGTCGGATACTCAGTTTTGAACCAAAATGTTCAGGTTCTCACCTTTCAGCTCAGGCCCAAGCACTGCCCTATGTCTTCCTCACTGATGATGAAGGAAGGGGATAAAGAGATATCAGAAATGCTGACACTTCAGCTATAAGATTCAGGCATAAAAAAACAGCCTGACCAGCGACTAAGAAAATAGAGAACCTTCCTTTCTTCCTGTTTCTGGGGAGAGATGGCTGGAACCCTGAAGTTGGATGACTCCAACAGTTAAGACCCATGTCTATCAAATCTGGGAGGGAGGAGGTGACATACTCTGAACCATCACAATTTTAAATGGTGAAAGCCTCAAATATATGCACCAAAAAAAGTAAGAAGAGCAGACACAGGAGGCACAAACCTCAGCGAAATATGCCTAAAAATGATAGAATAATTAAGTAGTTTAAAAAACGTACTTCTCCCATAGACAGATCAGACACAGGACAGTAATTGAGAAAACTAATGATTGCAAAAAATATGTCCAGTTATCCACACTGTATGAAAGAAAGCACTGGAACACAGTCGGCACTCACTAAATAAAAAATAAATGAAGGAATAACTTAAAATCACAAATAATCTATGCATTTTAACTAGAAAGCCTCACGCCAGATCAGTAGTCAAGCACAACTCAAATTACTGCTCATAGATAAACTAAAAATGAGTTTCAATAACTTCTTTATAATAACTTCTTTAAAATTTCTCCAAATGAAAAAGGATGATGAACTTCTGGTTAAAGATGGTATACTGAACACACAAATTTAACTCCACTAAAACAACAGTATATACATAGAAAACCATGCAACTGAATAAACAAGACGGTTATTAACTCCAGGGAAAACAAAATGTTGAATAAGAAAACACAAGCAATGTACGGTATGTATCAGGTATGTACGTAGTATTTGCATAAACATAATACGAGAAACACTGAATACTTGTCTAATCAAAGTATGCCATTCTGATGATGAGGACAGTGGAACACAAAGCAGTGGGGACAGGCCTTCCCTGGTGGCTCAGTGGTTAAGAATCCGCCTGCCAATGCAGGGGACACAGGTTCAAGCCCTGGTCCAGGAAGATCCCACATGCCGTGAAGCAACTAAGCTCATGCGCCACAACTACTGAGCCTGCGCTCTAGAGCCCGCGAGCCACAGCTACTGAGCCTGTGCACCTAGAGCCTGTGCTCCACAACGAGAAGCCACTGAAATAAGAAGCCCATGCACCACGACGGAGAGTAGCCCCCGCTCAATGCAACTAGAGAAAGCCCGAGCAGCAACAAAGACCCAATGCAACCAAAAATAAATAAATAGATAAGGTAGATAGATAGATAGATAAATAAATAAATAAAGTAGTGGGGACAGGAGATGAAACACAGCTGAACTTTTCTGTTCTAAAGCAGGAAGTCAGTAATAAACATCTAAGACAGAAGAACAGAGAAGTAGAGGAAAAGAACAGAAGAAGGTACTAAAATATTTGAAAACAGCTGCCTCTGAGCAGTGGGAAATAGTGAAGCAAAACGGTGTCAGAACTGGCTGATTTCTGTAGGAAGCTTCCAGATCTTCTGAAAATTTAAACTATTTTGTATATGTAATACAATGGAATATTACTCAGCCATAAAAAGGAATGAAATAGGGTCATTTGTAGAGACGTGGATGGACCTAGAGTGTGTCATACAGAGTGAAGTCAGTCAGAAAGAGAAAAACAAATATCATATATTAACGCATATATGTGGAATTTAGAAAAATGGTATAGGTGACCTAATCTGCAAAGCAGAAATAGAGACACAGATGTAGAGAAAGGGGGAAACAGGTGGGGTGGGATGAACTGGGAGATTGGGATTGACACATAGACACTATTGATACTATGTATAAAATAGACAACTGATGGGAACATACTGTAGAGCACAGGGAACTCTACCTAATGCACTGTGGTGATCTGAATGGGAGGGGAATCCAAAAGGGAGGGGATATATGTATTTGTATAGCTGATTCATTTTGCTGTGCAGTAGAAGCTAACACAACATTGTAAAGCAACTATACTCCAATAAAAATTAATTTAAAAAAACTATGTTTATGTGTCACTAATTTTAATAAGTAAAAACAAAAATTAGATTAAGTACAATTTATCATTCATGTTAGAATAAGAAAAGATAAGCACATGAGATGATTTTTTGAAAATGCAGATAAGTCTTGATTCCTTAAATGAGCCTTGCTGACATAAAACTGTTTTCTACTGTAGTAGAAAAAATAACGAATTTTCCTTCAGACCTTAACTTAAAAAAAAATCTTGTCAATGAAATGCTGAAATGATAAAACACAATTTAAGAAAACATCAGGTGATCTGTCAAACCGCTGTTTCTAGATCCTACGACATTTTAATTTTTATTACCTTTCAATAGAGAAAAATCTCTCTGTCAAACTGAACAGGTGAAGTTTTGAAAAGGGTGGAGAAAGGCTTTTCTCAGATTTCTAGCGCAATCAGCAACACAAGAGGTTGAAACTGTCAATTGGCAAAATATACAGCATTTCACAGACCCAGGGAAGTGCACTGCAAAATCAGGAAAATAAAATAACAGGGGGAAAATAAAAATAAATTCCACGGAATTCCCTAGAATTAGGAATATAATCAGACCCTCTGTGAGGATATAAAGCGAAATGGAATAGCAAAACAAATAATATTCACACAGTGAGAGATTTACTGATGTGTTCCTACCCTTGGGGCACTCCAGTTAAGCTTTGGAAATACACTGCCCCCCAGGGAATTGATAGCTTCTTGGACTTTAGTGGTGAACTCAGGAAATTCTGGTGCCTACAGAGAGAAAGAAGAAATCATTTGGGCAAGTCAGTATCATCACAACAAATACAGAAAACAAGATCAAAATCTCAAAGTTCAACACTTCAGGGCGTAAAAAATAATTTAGAATACAAATTACTATCAGAATTTCTGAATTCAGCTAAATAAAATCAATGCTCAAATAGCATTTATCTGAAAAGGAAAAAAAAATAACAAGTGCCAATGCCACTTTCCAAAACAATCAAGACCCACAAAGCTGAAGAGACAGATGTTACAAGGCACCTGGGGATGTGAGGAAGGAATGAACGGTTCTCTTAGCACCTATAAAACCAGTATCTATTAAATGAAAAGAGACAGATAGAATATCACCTGCGCATATACTCCAATTCTCAGAAATAATAGCTCGCACTTAAGGGCCAGAAGCCTTTCCATTTGCAGGAAAAGGTTCTTGGACGTTTCCCCAAAAGGCTTCATGAGAATAAGAAATAAATTATGCGGTTAACTGTATTTAAACGCTGCTATTTCCAGATAAGTTTTAATATAAACAAAATTTAAAAATAGGACCTTGGTGAAGTTAAAATGTTCTTTCCTTTCTGGTTGATTTTAAAATGCGTATTTTTAAAATTTTTATTTATTTATTTTTTGTGTGGTACGCGGGCCTCTCACCGCTGTGGCCCCTCCCGTTGTGGAGCACAGGCTCCGGACGCCAGCGGCCACGGCTCACGGGCCCAGCCGCTCCACGGCATGTGGGATCTTCCCGGACCGGGGCACGAACCCGTGTCCCCTGCATCGGCAGGCGGACTCTCAACCACTGCACCACCAGGGAAGCCCTATTTTTATTTTTTACAAATTTATTTATTTATTTATTTATTTTTGGCTGCATTGGGTCTTCGTTACTGCGCGCAGGCTTTCTCCAGTTGTGGCAAGCGCGGGCTTCTCATTGCAGTGGCTTCTCTTGTTGCACAGCACAGGCTCTAGGCGCGCGGGCTTCAGTAGTTGTGGCACATGGGCTCAGCAGTTGTGGCTCATGGGCTCTAGAGCGCAGGCTCAGTAGTTGTGGTGCACGGGCTTAGTTGTTCCACGGCATGTGGGATCTTCCCGGACGAGGGCTCGAACCCGTGTCCCCTGCATTGGCAGGCGGATTCTTAACCACTGTGCCACCAGGGAAGTCCCTAAAATGTGTATTTTGTACTGGTGAGTAACCAAAACATTCTAAGTGTTGTTTCAACCAGGAAATAAGTAGAAATACAGTGGTGACAGAACGTAAACGTAATTACAATTATGCTCTCCCTCGAGCCTTCTGTCACCATCAGGAGCACATGGACATAAAGTAGAGAAGAGGGGAGTAAGAGAGATGGAAGTGGGGCCTGCAGGAGAGACAAGAATACAAAAACACTAACACTGATGCTCTGCAGTCACTTTTTTCCTTTATATTTGCTGCCCCCTACTGGCAACTGCAAATACTGAAAAAGTCCAGTCATGACAAGTTCTTCCACAAGGGGAAAAAAAGTTACAATAGGTCTAGAATAAGCTAAGGGAGTAGGAGGTACAAACTACTGGGTGTAAGAGAGGCTACAAGGATATATTATTGTACGACACAAGGAATGATGCATTATTTTGTAAAACTGTAAATGGAGTATAACCTTTAAAAATTGTATAAAATTTTTTAAAATTAAAAAAGGAAATGATTATTATTGTTTCAAGTCACAAAGTTTTAGGATGACTTGTTATTCAGCAATAAATAATCAAATACCAAAAAGAAAAATGGCTTATGCTGATCCCCAAGATCTAATCCAGTTATGAGAAAAAACTATGACTCAAGACACAGAGACACAGAACAAAAAATGAAAGTTAAAAAAAAAAAAAAAGGTAACATATTCCCCAGACAAGATACCAGCTTTAAGCAACAGGCTAGTGAGTGCAGGCAGAGATCAAGGGCAGGCTGGACTTCCTTTCTTTCTGCTGCAGGTGTACGTGACCTCTGGACTGGTCAGCAGCATCTTTCAGTTAGTTATCTGACAGCCTGCCTCCATCTCCATCCTCTGTTCTTCTTCTTCTGCTTAGATACGTGAAACTAAACTGTAGCCATTTAGAGAGGTTTACAAAACGAATAACAGCCTTGAGTCCTTTATCTTCCATTCATCTCTCCCTCATTTCTGTTAAGGCAGTAATTTCCTTAGAATCCCCTGAAGTTGCTGGTTTGGCTACCCTAGAGCTCTATCCATAAAAAGTCATCTAAGATCTGCATTAGCAATATTTTTGATAAATGGCACAGTTACACAAATTGTACAATATGAGGGGTTCAATCTTCAAAGACAAAACAATTTAATTTTCCTATCCCATAAAAATTCACATATAAGGATTGCTTTATATTTCTGTATTACATTTTTTCTTTACCATATAAGTTATAGGTATACAATATAGTGATTCACAATTTTTAAAGGTTATACTTCATTTATAGTTATTGTAAAGTATTGGCTATTCTGTATCATCGATACATTTTAAAAGAGGCAATCGATTCCCTCAAATCCTCCAATTCAACTTTAAGAAATCCTGCCATAAGGATACTAAAACAAATTTAAATGATGAAAAGTTTATGTATTGTACAGAAAAATCTGTGCTTTCAGTGAAAGACTATGTATTCTATACATACAGCACTTTCCGGGTTACCTAATTCTAGCTGGGTCTGCGAGCTAGTTTACAACTTGGTGAATTATAGGTAAGTGAAAACAATGAGAAGTATTTCTTACAGACGTGAAAATTCTACCCTGTCTGGTGGAAATCAGCTATCTTCCCTCCCACGTATTCATCTCAATACTCCTAATCTATAAATGTGTCTGTCCTTTGGGTTCTCTTTTGAGACAGTTATAACATCTGCCTGGTTCCCTCATGAGTTAAATACAGCCTTCAACGTGTTGTCATTATTCTACCTTTTCCTGAAAATTATCTTTTAACAGATTTAACTAGTAATAGGGTTCTTTTAAGCTCACAGTTCAAGTCGATTTTAAATTCGCGGAACACCTCAGTTGTCTGAGAAAAGGTTCCTGTTTTAAGTCAGATAAAATCCACATTTTAAATCATATCCATGAACTTTCTATGATCCAAACTCACCTATCTTTCCAACTTTACCCACCACAGCCCCCCTGTATCACACCCATCAGAAAGGTTATTTCTTTAAAACAAAATGTTTTAATCATGAAATAAATGTTTTAAATATACAAAAAATATATACCTGGATCCATACATTCAACAGTTTGACATGTCTGATCCAGACCTTTAAGTTTCTTAAGGAAAAAACATCACAGATACTAATGAAGTTCCTAATCTCCTTGCACTCCTCCCTAATGCTTCCCTCTCCCCACAGGCAACCATCATTACAGGAGTGGGCATATTCTTCTACAGTCCTGATGTTATACTACGTGTGCCTGTCCATAAAACATAACATTTAAAAAATTTAAAGTAACTGTTGTCACTTAATATCTATACTTTTGGCAACTTGCTCTTTGAAATTCACCATTGTGCCTTTGGAATTTATCCATCTTGACTACTTGGTTCCATTTTTAATTTGGCATTTCTGTCACTACACTAATTACTAATTACTTGCAGTGGTAATTTTCCCTCCTTGGGTCCTGGCTCACATTCCTCTTCTGAGAGTGCTCTTCTGCCCTGAAAGCTCCCCTGCCCAACATCTAGCTCTCCCCAGTGAAACCCAATCACTTTTTAATTTTTCATTTTGAAATAATTTGAGACTTTCAGAAGCATTAAAAGAAGAGTAACAAGAATTTCGACACACTCTTCACTCAGGCACTTTACCACATTGCTTTATCATTCTCCCCCTCAACTCCCTTTCTACATATAAGTAGGCAGGGGTAGGGGTGGGGGGATGTGGGGTGTGGGGGGGGGGGATGTGTGTGTGTGTGTAAAGCAGTAACTTTTTTTTACATAACCCAGCCGAATTATCAAAATCAGGGAGGTAACGTGGATACAATACCATTATCTCATCTATGGATCTTATTCAAAATGTGCCCATTGTCCTGATAACGTCTTTTATAGCAAAAGAAAAATGGAACATTTTCCTCTGGCTCAGGACCCAGTCTAGAATCGAGCACTGCATTTCCTTGTCGTGTCTCCTTAATCTCCTTTCAGCTGTAACATTTCCTCTCTCTGTTGCTCTTTATCTTTCATGACCCTGACGTTTTGGAGAGTACAGGGCAGTGACTCTATGTAATTTCTAAAACGTTCAGTTTGCTGGTTGTTTCCTCATGACTGGATTCAGGTTGTGCATTGTTGGCAGGTGATGTGTCCTTCTGTGCCTTGTACGAGGAGACAGGCGATGTAGGTCTGTCCCATCACTGAGAAGGTTAACTTTGGTCACACTGGTGCCAGCTCTTTCCACTGTGAAGGTACTGTTTTTCTCTTTACAACTAGTAAGTAATTTTGGTGGACATAACTTTGAGAATACTCAAGTATCCTCATCAAATATTCACCCATGAGTTTTAACATCTATTCCATCAATTATTACTATAATGGTTGCTAATGGTGATTTCCAATTCTATCATTCCTTCTACAATTATCAGTTGGTGTCTTTTCTACTATAAAGAAGGGCTTTCTCTTCTGCTCCATTTATTTAATTTAACCATTTGTTTATGTCAATATGGGACCATGGATTCTAATTTTAGTCAATGGTTATACTCCATTATTATTATTGTTTTGTTATGATGTTCACATATGTGGCCAGTGGGAGCCCATTCAGGCTAACTTCTGGGTCCTCTGTGTCATGACCCATAATTCTTACTTTCTGACACAAGTTGTTGCAGGCTCATCTTTACCATGCCACCCCCATTCTTTAATTTCTCAAGGAGCTTCAACTCCTTTTAGTGGAGAATGCTATTTAGACACCAAGATCAGGGCACTAGGTGTGCTCACTGCCACCATGATGTCATTATGTCACTTTTAGAGCTAAGCAGAGTTTGGTAAATACACACACACACATTATTAATTTCTGTATCTATCTATCTATACTAAAAAAACATGAGTTGATACTGATCATCCTTACACTTAGCATCCAGGCCAAATATCACTTCTCCCTTGAATTATTTCTAGATGCCCCTGGTGGTAACCGTCCTCTCTGGGGTTTTTTTGCGGTATGCGGGCCTCTCACTGCTGTGGCCTCTCCCGCTGCGGAGCAAAGGCTCCGGACGCGCAGGCTCAGCGGCCATGGCTCACGGGCCCAGCCGCTCCGTGGCACGTGGGATCTTCCCGGACCGGGGCATGAACCCGTGTCCCCTGCATCGGCAGGCGGACTCTCAACCACTGCGCCGCCAGGGAAGCCCTGTCCTCTCTGTTTGACAGCACGTCATCACCCCCAAATTGGAGCATCTTTCCTCGCTGGTTTATATACTCCCTAACGTCAGGAGTCAAATCATAGTCATCTTTATTTACTTCATAGAACCTACTACAGGGCGCTGAATATGGGCAAAAGCTAAGATGTATGCTGAACTGAACAGAATTTTCATAAAAGGAGAGGAACTGACCTGAGTGATATCCAGAGTAAAATAAAACATGTAAACTTGCCTTTTCTGCATGTGTGGGCACACTTTTTACACCTAAGGAAATGTTTAGGCACCTGCACTTTTTTCCCTTGTACCCTGGACATCATATCTCTTCCATCAAAATAAACAGAAATATCTCCTATTTAGAATTGCATTAGAATATACCCTCCTCTAAAACTAGTTTCCTTTATTGTGCCTTTACATTTATTTGTAAGCAATTTTACATAAATCTTTCGCTTTTAACTCATAGTATGAGAAGCTTCATTTGCCTCCCATATTTTTAGAAATACTCT
Source organism: Phocoena sinus (assembly GCF_008692025.1). NCBI lineage: Eukaryota > Metazoa > Chordata > Mammalia > Artiodactyla > Phocoenidae > Phocoena > Phocoena sinus. The sequence goes on from NC_045764.1 coordinate 19,995,621, forward strand.
CATTCCTTTAAAAAGATTTTTGTTAAAACATATTTTAAGTTGAATTTGACAACACTCTTAGCCTGAAAGACTAAAACATGCTCAATCAACTTCTACAGGGACCTCCCTGGTGGCACAGTGGTTAAGAATCCACCTGCCAATGCAGAGGACAGGGGTTAGAGCCCTGGTCCGGGAAGATCCCACATGCCACGGAGCAACTAAGCCCGTGCGCCACAGCTACTGAGCCTGCGCTCTAGAGCCCAGGAGCCACAACTACTGAGCCCACATGCCACAACTACTGAAGCCCGGTGCCTAGAGCCCGTGCTCCACAACAAGAGAAGCCACTGCAATGAGAAGCCTGTGCACCGCAACAAAGAGTAACCCCCGCTCGCCACAACTAGAGAAAGCCCGCGTGCAGCAACGAAGACCCAACGCAGCCAAATATAAACAAATTAAATAAATTTTAAAAATTAAAAATAAAAAAATTAAAGGGAGGGGCTTCCCTCGCCATCCGGTGGTTAAGACTCCGTCCTTCCAATGCAGGGGGCACGGGTTCGATCCCCGGTCGGGGAAGCAAGATCCCACATGCATGGCCAAAAAATAAAATAAAGGTGTATTTTTTATTTTTATTTATTTATTTATTTTTTAAATGAAAATAAAAATAAAAGGGAAAAAAGGGCGCACCATGTTTGCCTGTAAACAGTGATTTAAGTTATTTTTCAAAATAATAAATAAAAGCTTGAAAAGGTGAGTAAATGGGGATTTAGAGTGATCTGTGTTGAAACCCGGAAGCACCCCAGGGGGACAGCGCGAGGTGGTCCCCACACCTCAAGGCTCTTACCGTAAGCGTGGCTGTGTTCTCGTCGTCCGACCACTGCGTGGAGAGGAGGACAGAAACAGAACGTTAAATGTGGACAGTGTACTGGGCTTCCAAAAAGCAGTGCCCCATCTAAAAATCACCCATACACAGGAGACAGCTTTTCCTGAACACAGAGTATGTGTCCAAGGGAAATTTTCATGTAATTTCTCACTTGACTGAATCTATGCTGAGATCTCAAAGCCAGAACCATTTCAGAGAACATTTTGATGAGAACACGTTATGGAACAGTTTATATTATTTTGAACCAACCTGTATTTCTTCTGCTTCATTATCACTGTCTGGCTGAGAACATGTTGGCGGATCTTCCCTGGAAGAACATAAAATTTCAATTGAGCAGGAGAAAGCTTTGGTGCTGTGCAGTCATAACTGCAGGTGTGCTGAGTATATATATTTAAAAAAGCCTTAGAATTGGAGGAAAATGTTAGGAAAAGTTCACTTTTTGAGACAGAAACTAATAAAAACCAACATGAAATTAAGAAGACTACACGTCCAATAAGAGATGGTGGAATAAAAACTTCCTGCCCTCTTCTCAGAAATCACTAGAAACAAGGAAAAGAAAAACTCAAACTCCACCTGTGAGGACACTAAGAATCCAGTCTCAATCCCGATATAAGAGAAAGTGCTGCCCAAGACAAGGAAGACCAGACGGGATGAAGGAAGCCACAGAAGGAACTGTTCCGGGCAACCGCTGGACACCCTGCAGGCGCAGCCAAAAATCTTTTGTTTACATAGTGAAAACAGCGTGTGTGGGCTGGTGGCAGGAGTTACCCTGGATCTGGACTGGCACCACTGGAGGGCATGGGGGAGAAAGAGAAAGACATACTCAGACATGCTGTCTTAGAAGGAGCCAGTGGGCAAAGTGGGTGTTGAAAAGGGCCATTAACAGCCAATCCTTACCGCCTGGGGCGAAGCAAGGGCTGAAAGATCGCAGAGGCAGCGACACTGCCCAGGCCTATGAAGAACCCCCTCTTGAAATGCTACTTAAATGATTTATAAGATCCCAAGGGAAAAGGCACCAGAGAGGAGACAACTGCAGAGAAGAGACAACAAAAGTCTGGAAAACAGAAAGCCAGTGGCGGGGGGACCCAGTTGGCAACAGGCAGACCCTGGAGCCATCACACACGATGGGACCACAGCTCCGGCTTCAAAAGGGGTGACCTGAGTGAAGTCCGTGAAGGGGGCAGGGAGGCACGCCGAGTTGTCCTCAGCTGGCACACCCCAGCAACTCAACCTCCTCCGTGGACCAAACCAGGTAAGGGCTCCGGTCCTTAATGCCCTAGAGGAAAATCGGGGTGAAATGCTAGAATACGATGAAGTCATAAGTGGAAGTCACGTTAACAGTGAGACCTCTAGTCCCCTTCCTCCCTCCCTGCTCCCCCAATACAGACAGATTAGAGGACTCATCTCTGTAGATACTGGAAAACCCCCTGGGAAAGACTCACAAATAACTGTCATCTGGGAATCTTCCATCAATACCTACTGGATGCTGGCACTCTTAACAAGCCCCACCCGGGCACACAAAGTTTCTGCGTGTGTGTGTGTGTGTGTGTGGGTGTGTGTGTGTGTCCATCCCTCACTCTTAAAATATGAATAAAGGCCTAGAATCATGAGAAAACTAAAGAAAGGCTCCAAGATGAGACAAGAGTTTTTAAAAAGAGAGAGAAAAGGTACATGGATGAAATAAAGACAATACAGGAACCAGATGAAAAATAATTTTTTAAATCATAAATATCCTCAAAGATAAAAGGTACTGCATTCATGAGAGGAGGCCAGAGGACAAGGTTGGACTTGTAGAAACTGAAAACGTGGTAGCTGAAATCTAAAAATTCAACAGAATGAATGGCAAAATCAAGGAAATTTTCCAGAAAGTAAAACTAAGAAGACAGACAATAGGGAAGAAATGATAAAATTCAGAGAATTAATCCAGTAGACCCAGCCTCTAAATAATAGGAGTTCCAGAAAGAGAAGCAAGAAAATAAGAGGAAATGATCAAAGACATAATATTTTTAACTGTTCTAGAACGAAAGAGCCCACCAAGTACACATCACAATGAATGGGAAAAACAAAAACAAGAAACTCTGATGATATATTTACAAAGATGGCCACAACAATTCTTCCCATCTTGACATGCCCCTTTGCAGGGTGACTTTGCCACTCTTCCCATCAAGAAATGGCATCCATTTTCCCGCCCCTTTAATTCAAACTGGCTTCAAGACTCATTGTGACCAACAAAATGTAGCACAAGCAACACCATGTGATGCTGAACCTAGGTGTCAAGTCTTTCCAGCTTCCATGCCCCCGTTTTTGGAATGTTGCCACCACCACGTAAAGGAGCTGAGTCTGAGGCTGAGAAATCACAAGGGAAGAGAAGCCCAGGTGACAGTCAGCGTCCGCTGCCAGACATGAGTGAGGCATCTTAAAACCATCCAGTTTTTATGGTCAAGCCACCAGACAACTACAGCCGCAAGAGCGACCTCAGCAAGACCAACAGAAGACTTGCCCAGTGTCGAGCATTACAGAGGCTCTGAGATTTTACCCCACTTGCAAGCTAACAAGTTAGCCTGCCAGAGTTCATGGACTCTGGCAGAAGACAGGGGACTCCTGGGTCAGAAACAAAGGACTCACAGTACAAAGCATGAGCTCCATCTTCGAATCAGTTCCCTCTGGCCCCTCACGCCCCGTGGGAGGTCAAGGAGTGACCCAGGTTTGTGTTACAACTGAGGAACCCTGAACTTAGAGAATCTCATCTTTTATAATGAGCTGCAGGTAAACCTGGCTGGTCTTTGACCCAAGAGGTGACACCATCTTTATCTGTACTAGACAGTAACAAGCCTGCTCTCTGCTAGGGAGAGACACTATCTCTATCTTCCAAGGCCATCTGCTGCATAAACGTCTTTGACAAGACAATCAGGAACAAAAGCTGTCAGTGCCTCTGCTCAAAAGACATGCAGAGACCCAAGGAGAAGTATCTCTCAACACCCAGCTGAGCAAACATTGACACATAAAATGGTCACGTTTTAAGTCACTGACTTTAGGCAATACAGATGACTATCATGAAATAACAACACAAAAGGTACTCAATGAACTTGAGAATGCATTTAGCACTCTAAAACACCACTTTTGATTTTTGTTAGTATAACAAAATACATTAAAAAAAACATATTTGTAATCGCTGCATCCATACAGTTCTTCAGAAAAACTTATTGCAATTCCTACCATGGGATGTGTCACTGAAACGGAAAAGATGATGGAGTGTGTGCACTGGCAAGTTCACCAGAATTGCTTTCCAAGGTAAATCTCTAAATGCTGAGGACTGAGTTGATGTTAATATTTAGAAGTATTCTGTTTTCTACATCACAGCTAGCACTGAGCTGGTACCTAAAAGCCGTGGGAAATGTGAGAGCACTGGCTTTGGAGGCAGACAGACGTCAGAATATGTCAGTTCTGCCTCTGTTAGTCGCGAGCATGGCACCAGAATCCCATCTATAAAACGAGGATGACAGTAGCTACTCTGCAGTTGTGAAGATTCAAAACATGAATGAATCTAACGTGTGTTTTATAATTGGCATCTATTGTCATTCTCCTTAAGGGAGACGATCAGGAAAGAAAGAACTCCCGGGGCCAAAAGGGGACAGTGAAGATTGGCACCTACTTAGGAGCGCTGAGTCAAACCACCCGAATCCGACCCACACACACACATACATATTTATGGTAAAATTAGTGTTACTGAAAACATACACAATTCTAATTACATTTCTGAGTTCATTTACTGAAGAAACGTTCATCAAGCACCTCTTGTGTATCAGGCACTGTTCCAAGAGCTGGGAACACAACTGTCCAAGTCCCTGTTCTCATGAAGACTGTATTCTAATAGAACCACTAAGGGAATGATGTCAGATGGAAATAAGTATTATACTGAAAAATAAAGTGAGGTTAGGAGATAAAAAGTGATGCACCAAAATGTGGTAATCCATACAATGGAGCAGTATTTAGCCTTGAAAAGGAAAGTAATTCTCACACATACTCTAACATGGATGAACCTCAGGACATTATGCTGAGTGAAATAAGCCAGCCGCAGGAGGACAGGTACTGTGTGACTCCTCTTGTATGAGGTATTTAGAGAAGTCAAATTCACAGGCACAGGAAATAGAATGGTGGTTGCCAGGGGCTGGTGGACGGGAGCGATGGGGAGTCAGTGTGTAACTGGTACAGAGTTTCAGTTTTTCAAGATGGCAAGAGCTCTGCAGATGAATGGTGGTGATGGTTGCACAACATTATAACTGTACTTAATACCACTAAACTGTACACTTAAAAATAGTTAATATAGTAAATTTTATGTTATGTATATTTTATCTCAATAAAAAATATATTTTTTAATAATTCTAAGGGAAAATTATTTCCAACCTAGAATTCTATTAAAAAAACGAGTGACGTTATCAGTAAGGGTTACCATTAAGCTACTTCAGAAAGGAAAGAGAAGGATGAACACTTAGATAACATGACTTCTGAGCAGAGACCTGAATGAAAAAATAGGAATGACATTAAAGTATGATTCTTAAACTTTTTCCAGTTTGCACTAAAAACACTGAAGCATGGTACTTTCCTTTATAAACAGTGGAACTACTTGAACAAAAGGAATAGTTATCATACACATTTTCTAAAAGTAGAGATGAAAGGAATTACTCAATTTCACAACTTGTAATTATCAGTAGAGGAAGTACTCAATTTTGAAAATCTTATCAACTGAGCATTGACAAGGAATACAGAACAAAGATCAGCACATAATTTTAACTAGGGCAAAAAGGGAGAGAATGGGGCCAAAGCTAATGTACTTATTTTACATGGTAATCGCTGAGATTTAATCATTACAAATTTCTTTATGCTAAAATTTAAAGAACTTTTTTCTGATATGCCTTACCTTCCTGACACCACCAGAGTTCCATCATCAAGTAAATAATCCTTCACATTCTGCGGAAGTGGAAGAATGACACTAAAACAAAAAAAAAAAAAAATGCACATACCAATAAAAAGGGCATCAATTTTAAAGACCAACCATAAGCAGAGAAAAAAAGTTCAAAACTCAATTTCTGATTTACTTGTTCCCTTTATTTTAATATGAAGTGGGAAATGTTAATGATGGACATTTGGCAGCAGCAGACTGGAAATTAGGACAATATGAATAAATACTGTGGTAAACTAAATTAGGTGCATATAATTACCCCCATTGTCTCGGTGATAAAGAGACAAAAACCAGCCAAATCCAAAGAACTGGACTGAAATCACAGTATGAAAGCAACAAGCTCAGAAGAATTCTGAGTACAAGGGTTATGTGCCTTTAAGAAATTAGAGCCCTGCAGGTATTTGCAGCAACACAGGAAATGAGCAAACAAATCAGAAGATGAACGGCATCCGACCACCTTCTAAGATATGGGGAGGAAGCAGGCTTAAGATGTGGAAACCATTCTTTGGTTGGCAATGAGTGTGTAAGGCTAAGAATTCACGGTAAGTTTGGATGTGCATTCTATTCACCTGATCACCAGAGTACACAGCTGCTTACCTGGGCATGCTTCAGTTGAATTGGTTTCAGACAATCATAATTAAGGAATGGCAAAGCCTATGTGAGAAAACTAGATAGTTGCATGGGAAGGCATCAAATGCCTAAATAAATAAATGAATAACCTTTCCTCTTTATATTTGATATACAAGCCTCATTTACCATCATCTTGTTGTCTATTTAATAATCACTGATCATGTTATAAACATTCACTTGTGTTACTGTTTATTAAATACGTTTTTTTCTTTTGGGAAAAAAAAAGGGATGGCAAAGCCATATCACTTGAAAAAAACGTATGGGATAATTTGGTTTTTTATTCTGTAATAATCATCAAAAATCCTGCCACAGATACCTAAAATGCTATTACTTTGATCTTGAGGCATGTATTTTTGAGGCATGTACGATTATGGCCTGCTTTCAGAGAGACCATATTGACTTATAACAGTATGCTTCATTTATTTATTGAATAAGTTTTTTGGCACATTACAGATGGATTTTATGCACAGGAAAGATTATTCATGAGCTACTTCAGTTTCAGAAATTAATATCTGATTTATCAAAATTACAATTTCACATTCAAAAGCTTCTTCTTCTTCAGGCTTTTAAGTTCAACTACCAAATCTTATTCTTCTATTTGTAAATCTGCTAAATTTTAATGAAATTTCAAGTGAGTCTTTGAAAGTTAAAAGTTGCTTTAGGGCTTCCCTGGTGGCGCAGTGGTTGAGAGTCCGCCTGCCGATGCAGGGGACGCGGGTTCGTGCCCCGGTCCGGGAGGATCCCACATGCCGCGGAGCGGCTGGGCCCGTGACCCATGGCCGCTGGGCCTGCGCGTCCGGAGCCTGTGCTCCGCAACGGGAGAGGCCCGCGTACCACAAAAAAAAAAAAAAAAAAGTTGCTTTAAATTTTTTAACTCTTTTAAAAATAATCTATTCAACTTTCTTTTTAAATAAATATGTCAATTGTCTAATTACAGGTAAGCCTTTCCAAGTATTCAACTCTTACAAAACCAGTGAATTAAATTGTAAGTACAGTGAATCTAAGGTTCTTGCAAACATTCCAATTGAAACTGAAAAACTTAAAAAATTTTCTTATATCTTTTAACGTATCACAATTCTAAACCAATTACACAATTTAAATTTGAAACACAGGCTAACCTGTTATACATATGCCAATTGTTCTCAAAAAGGCAAATTCTTAAGGATATTAAATAAACTAAACAGGAGAAAAAAACCCTCAAGTTTGAATTATTTCATCACCTCTATATATAATTCTAGCTCTTCCTGGGGTTAAAGATACTTAACCAACAATGTCAGCCCAAGAGAATCAGACATGACCTTCCTAAGAGAATTTGAAGTTTACCTTCTCATGGGCCTGAGACTGAGAAATATCGGCAGGGATGCTGGTTCCTAGACATTAGGGTGATTTTCCTGACCACAATAAGAGCATAGAGAGCCCTCTTCTATGTCAGTAACATCTCTGAGTCCCCAAATCGATGATTTCCGAGTCCACGTCCCTTGTTTCTGAGTTACACTAATTCTCAAGTCTGATGTGAATCCTGACTTTCCCTCCAGGTTGCATCATCCCTTGACTAGATTTGAAACATCTATTTACTGTTTGATTCCATTGTGAATTCTCTGCATATTTTTCCTATTTGGAGGGTCTACAACTCTTACATGTATGAGCCTCACCGAGTTAGATTCTGCATCGTTCTCATGAGTCCCTGAGTCCTGCTGTCACAGTTCTAAAGTCGCCCTAATGACGTGACCTTGCATTATGTTACCTAAGTCACGGAGGAATCCTAGATGTCTCCATTAAGAACTGAACGCCTAGGAGTGGGAAAAGATACAAAAGAAAAATAAAAATCACAGTACAATATGATAAGTGCTGTACCAAGTGCAGATGTACCAAAGGCCACCAAAATTCTGAAGAAAAGGGAACCATGCCTGAGAGACTGAGGCCATAAATAAGTCATGGCCAGGCGTACTTGACGCAAAGCTACTGAGGCTGTCGAAAAAGAGCTTAAATCAGTCACTGAAATCCACGATGCAGGCAAGACTCCATGAGGCCCAAATGAAAGATGTAAAAGATTTAATGACAAAGTACCTATCCCATCAAGTCGATATAATTCTATAGAAAAAGACAAGCTAATCTAATGGAATGGAGGTTGCAGGGGCCTTTAAAAGATTATTTATAACTTTCATATTTGAAGAAAGAAACATTTAGAAAGGAGAGTGGATGGCCCAAAGTCATCTAGCTACTTATTCTTAAGCCTGAGTCAAAGTTCTAGAACATGTCAAAAAATGATTCTATATTCTTTCCTCCATAATCATCTCTGAACCTTGATTAATAAACACCAAATAATAAGGCTGAGTCAATAACCATTGTCGGCATTAAAGCTGACAATGACAATGACAAACCTAACACAACTCCACCAGAATGACCTGGGTCATGGAGGGACATCCTGCCATATGTTGGGTTCCAGTGATGACACCACATAACTAACTAGAGTTACAGTTCAAAGACAGAGGAAAGAATACTTTCAGGCAACACAGCTTAGTTGTGGACTGGTAAAAAAAAAAAAAAAAAAAAATCCCACCCCTTGGTTTATTTTTCACTCCCAGCTTCACATGAATGGTACACATTTTAAGTGAACTAAAATTATTTTGCTTCAATGGAGCTTTGATTAAATCAAAAACATTAACAATGAGCAGCTTTTTGTACTATATGCCAGAAACAGTGGCAAGCATTTTTAATGCTTTATCTCATTTAATTCTCATGACAATCCTACTATTTTCTCAATTTTCCAGATGGGGCTTAGAGAGATTAAGCGATTTGCACAAGATGCTGGTGGAACCAAAATTCCACGCCAGACAGATGGCCCTGACTCTGGAGTCCAATTCTTAACCATTATACTTTACTGCTGAAGGCAAAGAAAAACTCCGCCAGAGGTGACAAAGGTGCCTGCACACAAAGCACATGGCAGTTTCGAGTGAACTCCGTGTGAAAATGTCTGACAGGCTCACAAATATACCTTCTATCACACCAATACAAAATAAATAATTCTAGCATCATCTCAGACCCTAAGCCTCTTTCGATTATGCAAGATAATGAAGGACTGGCACATCATATAAGAAGATAAAGTCCACTGCTGCTGTTGAAGCTCTTCCTTTTGTTTTGGTGTGACTTCAACCATCTTCAAATGCAAAGCTCCTGCGAGATGCTCTAACCTCCATTACACCCTGGATAACTGGGAGCTGATTCTATGTATGAATAACAGGATAGAAAAGATCTGTCTTTTGAATAATCTCCTTGGGCTTGTCCAAACACTCAGGGTCTCAAAAGTTTCCCTCTCTGTATTCACACGCTCTGCACCAAGAATGAAAAGGGAAGATGCATATCTAAAAAAGTGGCAATCTAGGCCTAAAGGGGGAGCGCCAAAAGACAGAAAATCTTACCCGTGGATACGCAGCTTTTTGATCTATCCGCCTTAGTGTGGGAAAGCCTACCCTTGCATCACGCTCCAGATGTCACGACTGCTTTTGAACATTTGAGGATATTCTCCGAGCTGCCTTGCCTACATTACCTCGAATGACCGGGTGAAGGATGAAAACAGTTAATCCTCTGCTTGCCCTGCAAACTGGTCATAGATTCCTTGTTGTGGGCCAGAGAACTAGAAAACAAATCCTGTTCCACTTCTCTTTCAGACGACTTCCATCCCTAACAACACATAAGTATACTTTACTAATGCTTTCCATCTACACTATCATGTTGGAGCTTCACAATGGAATTTGAGGTTGGGTCTGTATCATTGTTCTCATTTGATAGTGACCAAAAACTATCAAGTCCCCCAGCGGGTTAGTCAGTGGCAAAGCCCAGACTACCCAGTTCTGCTGATCACCTCCCCCCGCTGGCAATTCTAAAGGCAGTTAAGGTGAACTCCCAAGCCTAAACTAGCTTCATCTGCTCCTCAGAACGCCTCTGACCTTCACTGAGCCACGATACTGCCCTTCTACCTCCCCAGCACCCTCCCTGATGCACAACAGGGGGCACAGCAAACATGGATCGACTTCATTCATCTCCCCACCCGAAATACCACCAGGAAGTCGAAATCTCGGCCCTGGCGCTCCCATCCAGGCCTGCAGTTTTTTTATGGAGCTGGGAGTCGCCCCAAATGTCGCAATCCCCTTTTGCCCATTGCCTCGGCGTAACCCCTCTCGTCTCACCTCTTGATGGTGAGGCTTCTGAACAGTGGATACCACGCGGAGAACTGACAGTGCAGCACATGCTCCTTCTTCATCCTCCAGCCGCCCCCGCCGCCGCCGTCGCCGCCGCCTCTCCCTCTCCTCCCAGCACCCTCCCGGAACCCTGGTCTCCCGTCCCGGAAGTGCCCGCCGAGCTGGTTTGATGAGAGGACACTTCCGGTCTATTAAGCAAGGAGGAAGGAGCGAAGAAGGAGCAGAGAGAAAGAATCTTGGGGCGTGCTTTTTTAGGGTACACGCACACGCACACACACAGAGTTCTGTCCACGGGAGAGGAATTCCGAAACTGTTGAGATGAGGATTGTAAATGCAGGGCTCCTCTTCTCGTCTAGCCGCGCACTGCCCCGGAAGGTAATCCTCTGCGGCTGGGTCACCAGCGGGGGTGCTACGGGTGCCGCGAGGGGGCGAGCGCGCACCCTCTCTCATCACCGCGAGGCGCGCCTGCGGCTCCCGCAGTAGACCAGCGTCTCCTGAGACTACTGCCTTGGACCCGTGCTTTCTCCTTTCCTCCCCCTTCCTAAAGGAGTACCCATCCCGTCGCCCTACGCCTGGGAGTAGGTAACTCGGCGCGGGCCGATCAAGTGCAGGGTCTCTTTGGCGGGGGAGGGAGGGAGCACACCTGGAGCATGCCGGCAGCGGAGCGCGTCTCCCCGGCTGCGAACCCAGCTCGCGTCCCGCGAGGCGCGGAAAGGAGGGCAGGTTCAGAGGCAAACCAGGAACTGGGGTGGAAGAGCTGGGCTACTCGGGGTACAGAAAGTAGGAAACATCAGAGTGAAATGTTAGCGTGAGTGCAGTGGTGGAGGCATCTGCAAAGGGAGGCATGGCCCCGCTTCTCTGGTGGGGGAGGGTTGTGAGAGAGAGGGAACGAGCCCGTCTCTACGGTCCTGGGGAGTTGGACTTTGCAGGTGGTAGAGGAGGTAGATTTGGGAGAACAGAGGAAACGAGAGGTGTCGCCTTTGAGCGTCAAGTTCATTTATTCTAGCCTCTCAAAAGTAGCAGCTTGCAAAAGCACAGCCAGATCGTGTCCGTACCCATGCCATGCTGGATTCACAAGACTAAGGAATGCTAGTCGAATTTGTTATACCATTCTTTTTCCCTCTTCTTCGTCCGTCCCCTATCACCCTATCGTCTGTTTTCCCTACTCCTTTCGTAAGGGCGTATCAGATGGCGGTCAGAAAGTAGAGTAACGAAAAAGTTCGCTTTTATTCATTTCTTTAAATGAATGAAAAGAGAAATGATTAGGTGCTGAGAAACGCCTTTTAAACCTAGCCTTGCTTCGTACAGTTACGTGCTTTGGGCTTGTCCCAGGCACCTTTGCCTAAGGGCGCACATTTCGGATAGCTCCTTAAAATTGCACATTCTTACTGGCTCATCTTAAATAGTTTTAAATTAGAAAGAGGTGAGAACCCCACCGATTACAAGCCTCTTTAGAAAGGTATTCATTCGTATAATTACAGGATTCTCTGCCCATTAGGCGTTAGAACCCCGCCCCGCCCCCCACACACCGGGAATATGCATTGTTTCCTGTTTTGTTTTGCTCAAAGAGTGTTCCTAAGTGGTTTAATTGGGAGCAGAGCTTTTAAACATACATTTTCAAAGCGAAGGTAAATGGAGTTTGCCGTTGCAGAGTATGTTGGGGCAGGGGCGGCGGTAGTGGGTCGGTAGCACTTCTGAGATCCACGATTACGCAATCCTTTCTGTTTTGATGGGGGAAAGAAGCAATATTCCATAGATGCTGGGAGAATGGTGCCAGGCTGCCAGATCTAAGAGAGACTTGATACCGGATGGAGTGGTCACTCAAATATTTGTTTTTGATGTGACCTAGAAATAAACAAGTTGCGGCTGAAGGCAATGTTAGCACTGATAGGGTTAATTTGGGTAAGGTATTTTCTGCTGAAGATAGGAATTAATAGATGTATAGGAGAAAGTAGAAACTGGGAACGTAGTCAGTCTGGGAGGAAGCCCAGGAAACTTGGCGTGTAGAGGTTGAGGTAAGAATTGCAGTTATTTGTAAAGAAGCAGTCTGTAAACTTAAATATAGACACTACAGGGACGGGATTTGATGCAGATGTCTTTTATTCAGGCTATATACTTTAGAAGTGCTGACATTTTAGTATTACTCACAGCTGATTTTAAGTAACTTGTTACACATTTAACCAGCATCGAATAAATTGATATTACAAACAGACACTCCAGTATTTTGAATGGGTACAGCTAAATTCAATTTCTTTTTTTTTTTTTTTTTTTTTTTTTTTTTTTGCGGTACGCGGGCCTCTCACTGTTGTGGCCTCTCCCGCTGCGGAGCACAGGCTCCGGACACACAGGCTCAGCGGCCATGGCTCACGGGCCCAGCCGCTCCGCGGCATGCGGGATCTTCCCAGACCGGGGTATGAACCCGTGTCCCCTGCATCGGCAGGCGGACTCTCAACCACTGCGCCACCATGGAAACCCCGCTTTCATTATTTATTAGCCACCATGTTTACCTTTTCTTCATTTAGCCATCAACTGTTTATATTAATCAAGTTTCTTCAATGAAACCTTTACAACAGTGGAAATAGTTGCTTTTTCTCGTGAGGGCCGAAAAATATCTGTAACTAAAGTGATAGGGGGGTAATTGAGCAATTCCAAATTAAATAATGAAAAAACATTTCCTTCTCTGAATCCATAATATAATTAATATTGTAGATTAGTGTTTCCAACTGCCTGTTGGTTTTCTCCACTTGGGATATCTTACTGACATCTCAAATTCAGTGTTTCCAAGTTTGAACACTGCACCACCCCTTTCTCCCAGTTTTCTTTAAGATCATCTCCTTCTTGGAATTAGCTTTGGAAACCCCTTCCCCAGAAACTGTTTTAGGAAAAGTAAAAAAGTCTCATCTGCCAGGAATTAAATCTGCTTGCTCCTGGTCCACCCTCGTCCAAACCTATGTTATCTCTTTCCTGGGCAATTATGAAGAGGTTCTTTACTGGTCTTGTTACTCTGTGGCTGTAACCAGTTAACTTTTCCAAGGGGTAATTACAATCAGTTCACTCTTGCGCAACCAGAACTAAAGGTAATGATTGTAAATCACTTGGTTAATGATCATAAATCACCAAGTATAATTTCAGTAAAATGTCAGTCCCTCCCTGCCCATCCAACCCCTACACCTACAAGAAAAGAAAAGAAAAAAGAAAGCTTTCAGTGGCTTTGCATCATTAACAAAGTAACTGCAGGAAGTTATGTGAGGTTAATTGTCAGCAAAGAAAAGCTCACTTAAGTTAATCCATTTGATGTGGTTACCAAAATTTTACCATAGATGGTACAAAAGAAGACTGATCAAAATATTATCTTTAAAAAAAACTAAAATTTTTGAAGCTTTATGATTTTAACCAAGATTATGAAATATAACAAAACTAATGGTACTTCGTTCATTATAAATCAAGTGGCTTTTCTGTGTAATTTTTCTGAAAGAATGTAGAATAGCATTTTAGACGTGCCTATTAACAACACAATCGTTATCTTTTTGCAAAAATTGATCTCCCACTTAATTTTTCAAGTTGCCTTGTTGATTTCTCTATTCAATTATTAAGCGGTTCCAACTGCCTGACCTTCATTTGTCAATCAGAAGTTTTTGCTTACGATTTGAGCTCCTACATCTTTGGTTGAGTATAGATGGTGTTTACAATACTCAGCTATTAGCTGGGAGAGATTAACCAATGTGTGATTTCTCGCTCTGATTTTTGCTTCACTTTGCAAGCTCAGCAAGCTGCAGGGACTCGGGTATCGTAATACGTGAATGATGAGAGCCTGGGCGCAAACCCTACAGCCTGACTTTTGCGATTCTCAGTTTAACTTCTTGAATCTTACTCCCACTTAACTTTAATCCAGCTGTTGTTCCTAATACTCAAATACACAAGTTTGTGAAAATGTGATCTTTTATCTTTCTCCCTTCAGTGGAGAATTGTAAGTGTAAACCCAAGAGGAACGTTCCGAGCAGCAGGAGTTTGTGGCCTGCTGGTTAAGGTTGTTGAGTGCTTTGTTTGCCAGCAAATTTGGGGGGAAAGGGGCTGGCATCCAGCCGAATCTGTGTAAGCCTTTGGAAATGTGTTTGTTAATATCATCCATTATATGTGGGGTTTGTTTGGTTTGTTTGTTTGTTTTGTTTGTTTGGAGGGCATAGGGAGGGAAAAGTTGAGAGCCCCAGGGCTTGCCAAACTCTCCTGTGATTTCTCAACCCTTCCCCCAGTTAGTATCTCTGCTTTTGTTCGTGTGGTTCCTTCTACTCAGAATGCTTGCCCTGCCTTCTTGGTCTCTAAATCATATCTTAGTATCAAACTACCTTTTAATATTAGCTTTTTAAAAGTCTTTTCTATTTTCCCTGCCTCCCAAGTGGATGTGATTTGTGCCTCATTTAAAACACCCTGGTATTGCATTATCTTTCTAGCAGGCATTTGCCCTTCTGGTTATTTGCATATAAGGTCCCTAGGGCAGGAATAGTGGTCACTTTGCACTTGCTGTATACTTGAACTTTTGAACTGCCCACGCTCACAAAGCTAGTTAGACGCTGCTGCCCGACACTGTACAGGAATTCAAAGAATCCTGTGACATTTTCCTTCACTGGAGTTTTTTGTGCCCTGGAAAACTCACACATCTGACACATCATAGACCTTCTCTGCTCAAACCAAAGTAGGTTAAAACAGATTATGTGAATTAGAACACTCAGCGTTATGTACATGGGGGTTTTTGTGGGGTTTTTTACATATAACATACACCTATTAGCAGCAAAATGTAGATGACCTTAAGTTCTAGCTAATGAAATGGATAACATTTTTTTTTTTTTTTCTTTTGCGGTACGCGGGCCTCTCACTGTTGTGGCCTCTCCCGTTGCAGAGCACAGGCTCAGGACGCGCAGGCTCAGCGGCCATGGCTCACGAGCCCAGCCACTCCGCGGCATGTGGGATCTTCCCGGACCGGGTCACGAACCCGTGTCCCCTTTATTGGCAGGCGGCCTCTCAACCACTGCGCCATCAGGGAAGCCCAAATTAAATTTTACTTTTAAATCTCGAAATAGCGTGGGGTTGGCTTAGGAAAGCTCTATCACAGTGGTGTTGGAGACAAGCATGCAGCTGGGCGTGGAGAGCTGTCTGGTCTCTGAAGAGCTGTGCTGGTGACCAGCCCCACACCGCACTATTCAGCTTCTGTTTCTGAAATGGTGCTAAGAATAATGGTCTTTTTCTGTTTCAGTAATATTTTTGACGTGCTTGCATAATCCTGAACATTTTGGGAATCGCGTGGTAAAGAATAGACTTCTGGGGCTTCCCTGGTGGCGCGGTGGTTGGGGGTCCGCCTGCCGATGCAGGGGACGCGGGTTCGTGCCCCGGTCCGGGAGGATCCCACATGCCGCGGAGCGGCTGGGCCCGTGAGCCATGGCCGCTGAGCCTGCGTGTCTGGAGCCTGTGCTCCGCAGCGGGAGAGGCCACAGCAGTGAGAAGCCTGAGTACCGCAAAAAAAAAAAAAAAAAAAAAAAAAGAATAGACTTCTGAAATCACTCTTTAATCCCCTTTTTGTTTTTAACACAGTTCATAGATTGCCAGAGAATGCTGTTCCCCCTTGGGGCTGATTGCATTCCAAGTAATTACCCCTCGAGAGGCCCAGCCCTGTTAGCCACTTTTTCTTTCTTTTTTTGTAATTTATGTCTGGAGCTTGTTTTTGTTTTTCTAGACCTCTAACATTTTAGCTTAAACATTTAAAAATACAGTCTGTTTGAAACAACTGCTTATAAATAGTTTAGCATTTGCCAACTGAGGGTCGATTTTTGATTACTGGGACTGTTTTGTACTTGAGTTTAGCTGATTTAGATGAAGAGGGGTGGATGAGGAACCATCCTTCAGAATAGGGCTTTTTCACCTTTTTAGCCCACCAACAATCCCTTTGAAAATCTGAGGGCAGCTGTAAAGAGAAACATTAGGGGACCCAGCAGATAACATAAATGCCTTAAAGTGTTGTGTAAATCTGAAGGAACTAGATGCCCCTTTGCCCCTAAAGATACTCACGTGGGGGTCGTAGGAGGACCTCTAGTTCTAAATTAGGTGTTACTGACATTTTGTCTCCTGGGAATCCAGATTATGAATCTTTTCATAGAGGAAAGTAGAGGTTATCTTGCTTCGCCTATCTGCTCTTCTGGTGGCACGTGTACCTTTAAGGACTGCAGTTCTCTGCTTTTTTTTAAGAAGTTTGTGTCAGACAGGGAGATGAGCTCGGTGCTTTGTGTCTACCTAGAGGGGTGGGATAGGGAGAATGGGAGGGAGACGCAAGAGGGAGGAGATATGGGGATATATGTATGTGTATGGCTGATTCACTTCGTTGTAGAGCAGAGGCTAACACACCATTGTAGAGCAATTATACTCCAATAAAGATGTTTAAAAAAAAAAAAAGAAGTTTGAGTCGGAACGTCATTTTAAAGGAGGTAGAAATTTTGACTTAATCCGAGTGTTTTGTACCGTTCTAGACAGATTCTATATCGTGCACTAAATGGGGTTGCTTGGTTGCCTGAGAGTTACTTTCTCTTAAATGTCAGAACTAGAAGTGGAGGAAACTTTCCTTCTCTGATGTATATGTTGTTAATAGAAGGGAATGGAAATCTAAAAGATAAAAATCTAGGTGGATAAAGTTCTTTTCTCTGGAGGTAGAACACTCAGGTGGAGACGCGTAGCCAGCCATTGATGTAACCAGCCTATGGTTCGTTTTCATCTGGGGCAGCACTCTAGTGTGATTGCCTGTAATGATGTAAACTGTTTGATGTAAACCAATGCCAGTTAAAAGTCTACCTAATAAATTACCGTCTGGGGTACTTTCAAAGGAATAGCTGCCTGTTTTCTTATGCTGTATGCGTATAATTCATATGCTGTCTCTAAACATGTAAACGTACATGTAGCTTACTACTTTATTACTTTCATGCCTCTGTTCAACTGTCACCGAATTAAAGAGGCCTTTCCTGATCACTCTGTATAGATTAGCACCCTTCTTCCCCCTTCACTCTGCTTCAGTGAGTGTGAAGATGTATAGGCATTTCTTTCTCTCATCCTCATTAAGTGGGTATTTTTATTTCTTTAGCATATAGTCATCTTTCCTCACCTCGGGCCTCAAATTTCGCTTCTTTGCCAGAGTAATTCCTACGTTGGCCCACAAAATAATGTGCAAGCAACAGTGTTCATAATGTTTTAATAATATAGCATAAATACGTACTGAGCATCAGACAAAACGGACAGTAAAATGGTCGCGTGTTTAGCAATGCAGTGTTGTTGAGTCCAGAGCAGAGCTCTGCAAACTGGTCTTCCGGGCTTTGTCAGCCTTTGGACCCAGGGTGACAGTCAATAACCCAACTATCCTACACACTTACCTGTTGGGAATTTTAAGAGTGCAAAGGTGGTGGTTGTTAATTGAGATGTAATTCACAGACCATAAAATCCACCTTCATGATTATAAAATTCAGAAGGTTTTGTGTATTCACAAGATGTGCCACCGTCATCACTATTTAGTTCCAGAACATTTTCATCCAAAGGAATGCCATACCCTAGTCCCTCCTTCCCCCAGTCACCTGGTAACCACAAATCTGCTTGCTGTGTTATGGATGTGTCTCTTCTGGGTATTTCATATAAATGGAATCATACAGTATTTGGCCTTTTGTGGCTGGCTTCTTTCATTTAGCGTGTTTCCAAGGTTCATCCATGTTGTAGCATGTATCAGTACTTCATTCCTTTTTATGGCTGAATAATTGTCTGTTGTATGGAATCACTACATTTTATTTATTCATCAATTGATAGATATTTAGGTTGTTTCCACTCTGGAGCTATTATGAATAATACTGCTGTGAACATTTGTGTACAAGTTTTTGTGTGAGCCTATGTGTCATTTCTCTTGGTTATATACCTATGAGTGAAATTATTGGGTCATATGGGAACTCTGGTTAACCGTCTAAGGAACTGTTTTCCAAAGCAGCTACACTGTTTTACATTCCTACCAGCAATATATTCGGGTCCTAGTTTCTTCACATCCTCACCAACACTTGTCATTATCTCTTTTATTATAATCATCACAGCGGGAGTGAAGTGGCATCTCATTGTGGTGCTGATTTACATTTCCCTGATGGCTAATGACGTTGAGCATATTTTCATGTGCTTATTGGCCATTTGTATACACTTTGCAGAAATGTCTGTTCAGATCCTTTGCCGATTTTAAATTAGGCTATTTGTCTTTTAATTATTGTGTTGTAAGAGTTTTTCACATATTTCACATACAAGTCTTCTATCAGATTTGCAAACTTTTTTCCCATTCTGTGGGTTATCTTTCTACTATCTTGATGGTATCCTTTGAAGCACAAAAGTTTTACACTTTGATGAAATGCAGTTTATCTGTTTTTTCTTTGGTTACTTGAGCTTTAGGTGTCGTATCTAAGAGACAATTGACTAACGCAAGATCATGAAGACTTAAAGTTATGTTTTCTTCTCAGAGTTTTATAATTTTCGCTCTTACAATTAGGGCTTTGATCCATTTTGAGTTAATTTTTATAGATGGTATTAGGTAGAGGTTCATTTTTATTCTTAATCTATGTGTATATCTAGTCCCAGAACAATTTGTTAAAAAGACTGTTCTTTTCCTCCAAAATTCTCTTGGCCCTCTTGTTGAAAATCAATTCACTGTACATCTATGGGTTTAACTCTGGGCTCTCAATTCTATCCATCTATATATAGCCTATGCTTGTGCCAGTACCCACACCATCTCGATTACTGTGGCTTTTTTTTTTTTTTTTTTTTTTTTTTTTTGCGGTACGCGGGCCTCTCACTGTTGTGGCCTCTCCCGTTGCGGAGCACAGGCTCCGGACGCGCAGGCCCAGCAGCCATGGCTCACGGGCCCAGCCACTCTGCGGCTGTGGGATCTTCCCAGACCAGGGCATGAATCCGCGTCCCCTGCATCGGCAGGCAGATTCTCAACCACTGCGCCACCAGGGAAGCCCTACAGTAAGTTTTGAAATCAGAAAGGTGAATCTTTTAACTCTGTGCCAAGGTAGTTTTGAAATTGAGTTTAACTTAATTAGATAAAGACCAGTAGACGAGGAACTCTTCTTCAGAACAAGCCTAAGCAGGCCCCACACCAACCTGATTCTTAGAAACAGGTTGGCTCTCTAGACTTAGCCAGCCAGTTGCACTCTTTTTCTTCATTCATTTATTCGTCAGTGATTTTAGGGAGTTTTTATAGTAACATAACTGTGAGCAATGTTGAAAGTTGGATAATGTAAACAAAAATCTAGTGTCTGGGAGATAGTTTTGGAAATCATTTCATCCCAAGTGGGAGACATTAAGGTTTTTAACCAGAACAGGGATAGCAGGGGTAGGACACTTTCAGGAAGTGTTAGAGGTAGAATTTCGAGGACTTGCGATGGATGAGCTATGGTTGGTAAAGGAGTTTAGGGATCGGAGGTACTTGTATTTCCAGCTTGCGGATGACGTGTGGGACTAGATAGTGATGGCCTGAGCAAAGATACACAGTAGTGTCATCTGGTCTTTCAAGAAGTCCTGCAAGGTTGGAGCAGAGAACAAGATTATGAGAAAGTTTATTTAAGTTTTGTTTTGTTGGTTGTGTTTTAGGGAAACTTGCTGTTTAATTATCACTTTAGGTCCCAGAAGAAACAGAGCAGACACTTTTCCTTCTAAGATGATTGGTAAGAGAGTTGTTGTTTGATGGTTTCTGTTTTCCCTGGAGCTAAAGTTTGGAGGTGGGGTAGGTTAGGAACTATGGAACTTCAGGGTAGTGAAGGGTTGGAATAGCCACTGAGAAATGTAGATAAAATAACAAGGAAACAGAAAATAGGAATAAAAAAGACAAGACAGAGGATCGATTCAGGAAGTCCAACAGCTAAGTATTAGTTCCTGAAAAGGAGAAGAGAGAAAACAGAGGGGAGGAAATTATCAGTGAAATAGTTGAGGAAGCACAGAATGAAGTTTCCAGATTGAAAGGACCCACTTGAATCCCCTAAAATAACACCAGCATCACCGTGAAGATGTAAGTAACTGCAGGTTTCCAGAGAAAGGACACCGGTCGCTTGGAAAGGATCTAGAATCAGAGTGACTCCAGATTTCTTAGCAGCAGCCAGTTTGCTTTTTTTGGTATATATGTATATAAATTTATTTATTTATTTTTGGCTGCATTGGGTCTTCAGTGCTGTGCGTGGGCTTTCTCTAGTTGCAGCGAGCAGGGGCTACTCTTCGCTGTCGTGCGCAGGCCTCTCATGGCGGTGGCTTCTCTTGTTGCGGAGCACGGGCTCCAGGCACGCGGGCTTCAGCAGTTGTGGCTCACGGGCTCTAGAGCGCAGGCTCAGTAGTTGTGGCACACGGGCTTAGTTGCTCCATGGCATGTGGGATCCTCCTGGACCAGGGCTCGAACCCGTGTCCCATGCACTGGCAGGCGGATTCTTAACCACTGCAGCACCACCAGGGAAGCCCCAGTTTGCTTCTTAGAAGCAAGACACAGAACAGTGTCTCCAAACTGCTGACAGAAGATGATTTTCAGCTCATAATTGTATATGCAGCCAGATTATCAATCAACTTTGAGGGTAGAAAAAAGATGTTCAGACATTCAGGGTACAGAATTGAGGGAATATGCCAGGAGAAAGTAGTAGCCCATGGCACCCGGGATGGGGCCTGCCCTTTCCTAATAGATCTTGCTTCTAGTTAACTCATTATGTGCAGTTGTTACGTTGACACGTTAAAACTTTGAATGGGCCACTGAACTGTTCAGTTTTAAATTATTAGAATAGTATATCCATTTAACACACACACACACACACACAAAGATAAAGGGGAGGGAGAAGCAGCCAGCCAACAACTCAAAGTTTCACTGAAAAGGGTTGATGAGGGACAGCAGTTGAGGGGCAGGTGTTGGGAATGGTGTACAATCTTTGTACTGTTTCCCCATGGAAAGCGTTTTAAACGTGGAGTCAGGAGATCTCAGGCTGTGTCTAAGGGCCAGGTCTGTGCACAGCAGGATGTGGGTCGGTCTCACCGGGACGCTTTCCGTTCTTTCCTGGCTGTTCCCGAGGCCTTGCGTTTCCTGTTCCACCTGGGGCAGCTCTCCCCGGTCTTCACGTGAGAATCTCAAGCTTTGATGACACAAGTTTTTCCGCTATTTAAGTACTTTGACCAGTGACCTATGGACAAATGTGTAATTCAGAAAAATTAATGTAGCCTAAACACATCTCATTCTCTTACAGCCTGGGGACTATAAAGTGAAAATGGAGCAACAAGAACCAGCAGATTCTCAAAATACCAAGCAGTCTATTATTTCAGAGGAGGTATACATTGATTTTTACTTCCCTTCTCCTTCGCCATATTAAGCTGAGTTTAAAAGAGATGTATAGACTATTTGCTGTTTCAAATGATTGTTTTTCTTTTTTTTTTGCGGTATGCGGGCCTCTCACTGTTGTGGCCTCTCCCGTTGCGGAGCACAGTCTCCGGACGCGCGGGCTCAGTGGCCATGGCTCACGGGCCCAGCCGTTCCGCGGCATGTGGGATCTTCCCGGACCGGGGCACGGACCCGTGTCCCCTGCATCGGCAGGCGGACTCTCAACCACTGCGCCACCAGGGAAGCCCCTGTTTTTCGTTCTTTAAGACGGGTTTTAAACACTGTTCCTGCTCCCTTTTTAGAACTTGGGAATTTTGCTCTTGTGTGGGAGCAGTGGTGTATCATTCTTAATTATATGTATTAGCGAAATTGAGGCTGTTTTTAAAGTGAGTTTTGACTGTTGATTTTTTGAATTCTCAATTTTTATTTTTTTCATTTATTTTTTACTGAAGTAGAGTTGATTTACAGTGTTGTGTTAATTTCTGCTTACAGCAAACTGACTCAGTAATACACATTCTCTTTTATGTTCTCTTCCAGTATGGTTTATCCCAGGACATTGAATATAGTTACCTGTGCTATACAGTAGGACCTTACTGTTTCAATTTTTATTAAAAGTTTCTCTGGGTAGAAGAATAAATCATGTGAGTTTTAGGGCTTAGACATTTCATCCCTAGGTATCACATCTTGGTTAGATATTTGTAGTCTCAATATGTGTGTTTAAGAAGAATAAAAACCTAAGTTGTTAGTTGTGGTCTAAATTCCAGAACTAATGTATGCTTGTGTGTTATCCAGTTTACCTTTTAAAAAGTCTCTTCCTACAGGAACCATTGTAGTGGATAAACTTTAAATCCTTCATCTTTGTAACTCTGAGCTTGACACCTTTCTGGAATTCTTTTTTTTTTTTTTTTTTTTTTTAAATTTTATTTATTTATTTATGGCTGTGTTGGGTCTTCGTTTCTGTGTGAGGGCTTTCTCTAGTTGCGGCAAGAGGGGGCCACTCTTCATCGCGGTGCGCGGGCCTCTCACTATCGCGGCTTCTCTTGTTGCGGAGCACAGGCTCCAGACGCGCAGGCTCAGTAATTGTGGCTCACGGCCTAGTTGCTCCGCGGCATGTGGGATCTTCCCAGACCAGGGCTCGAACCCGTGTCCCCTGCATTGTCAGGCAGATTCTCAACCACTGCGCCACCAGGGAAGCCCTGGAATTCTTTTTGATTTAAAAATCTTTCTGTGTTATCTGTGAACAGATCTGATAATTATTAGGTTGCTGCTGGCGACAAGTGACAGATAGAATAGTAAGAAAAAGGCTACTTACTGCTTTATGTACACAGTGCACCTTTGCGCTCAGTCAGTATAGTCTGTAGGTAAGTTAGTCCTGGTAACCTAACCTTGGCATCCAGGCAAAACGATGCTGGGTGCCCCTCAGACTGGGTGGTAAACCCATGTGTCATTATGGGAAATGTAGTCATTGGCCGTGGTATCCCTGTATTCAGCTTTGCCGTGTAGTCATTGACAGTCAGATGCCACTGAGTTTTCACATCCTAAACACACACACGTGACTGGCACCCAGATCAGAGGAGAGACGGTTAGGAGCATCCCAAGAAACCCCTCCCTCCCTCCCTCATGCTCCCTTCTAGGTACCCCCGTCCTCCCCTCTCCCAAGAATTTGTCAACTCTCATTTCTTTTCACCTCTTCAGTCCTACCTCCAAAACTCCACAGAGCAGCAGGCCCACCATCAGAAAAACAACTTTCAATTCTTTAGACACAAAGAAAACTTGGACACAAATTTTGGGGAGGGAGGCGTGATCATTGAGAGCCACAAAAGTTTGAAAGGAAAAGTAACTAAATAAAAAACAGCTCAGCTTGAAAGTTTCCCAACTTACTATCTGATCTTTTAGTTAATTTCAGAAGGAAAATGGGTCAAGCTTGAAAGAACAACTTACAGAGATCCTACTGGTAAAACAAGGTAAAGTATTTTTTTCTTCTTTTTGTAAAATGCTGAGGATTTGGGTTCTCAAGGTCTCTATTTAGTGTTTGGCATAAACTTTGATATTTTCCTCACTGTAAACTCTGTCTTAAGTAAAGAATGTAGTTAAGCTGTTTTAACACCATTCTCCCAAGTAGATTAGGGTGAACCTAAAACTTTTGGGCCAAGCCTAATTTATGCTAATAAAGCAGCAGAATAATTAACAGTACAGGTGACTTCCTTCTATTAAACCAGTTTTTATCTCTGAATTAGAATTTAAAAGAAATTGCTACTGGGTTTGAGGTAAAACTTACAGGCTTACACCTTGCTCATGGAAATGAAAATTGGGGGGGGAAAGTTTTGTAAAGCATTTCACACTGTGTACCAGTCGCCATAAAGACATATGTAGGTGAGGGCCAGGAGGGAGTTCCTGGGGCCTGGCGCCCGCGGTGTCTGAGACTATGCTAAGAAAACTATTTGGGATCAGATTTATGCATGAAAAATGTTCATCATACATTTAAAAGACAAATAAATTGAAATTAACCTCAACATCTTAAAAATAGACAAATAATTCTTACAGTGTATTCATTTGGCAAAATCTAAGCAGCCGTCTCCACAGCAGATCATGAAGACACCCCAGCAGTGTCAGAAAAGTTACTACGCTGATAACAAAATAGGATATTGGATATATGGTTTTTAAACCCTGCCAAATAATGTGTAAGAAAAGGCTAGAAGGAAAACTGTAGCAAAATATTAATGGCAGCTATGTGACTAGCCTTTTTCTTCTATTTTCCAACTTTTCTGTTTAGTAATTCTGTATATTACAAATAACAGAAAAAAATGTGCTAAACATTTACTTATGAAATACAAAAAAGGAGTAAAACAGAATGAGAAGATAGGAAAATGTAACTAAATTTAGTATCCAGGTTATATGATATAAATTCATTAACATAAAAACTCTATTTGCTAAGTGATCAAATGAGAATAAAGTTTCTTCGTAATGAAATAAATACATCTATCGTCAGTGTGAAAGTACATGGACTTGCCAGTGATGTAAACAACTTTTGACTATATCTACTAAAGTAGCAAAAAACAGTAATAAGGTTCAATGTTGGAGAGCCGTGGGGAACATTAAGATATTCATAGCACTGGTAAAGCCAAAGTAAGAAAGCTAAGCACTACACCCCATCCGCAGAGTGGGAGGGGGCACCTGTTCCGTGCCGTGAGCTGGGTGTGGTGAGGCCCGAGACTTGGGGAACACGACAGGTGCACACATACTTACACTTGTGAAAACATAGCCAGAGCTTAGAGCCTAACCTACCATGACACAGCTTCATTCTCCTTCCTGTAGAGTTAAGTTTATAACACAAAATAGAGCCCTTAACACTAGTTAGTGTGAAGAGTACGTGTTGGTTGGCGCCCATGTGGCTGTGCACCTGCCCCTGTCCTCTCTTCCTTCCAGCACTTCTTCATCAGGGATGTGCCTCGGAATCACTTGGGGATTTGTTTCCAAATACTCAGGATTCGGTCTCACCTCCGGAGAGTCTGCTTCAGTAGTCGGGAGTGGCCTCAGGTCTCCCAGACTCCACACTGTGTGGCCTGTTTACAGCACGGTCTTCCGCATCCGTCCATACGTAGGGCTGCCCTGCAGCCTCCGGAGAGCGCCTGTGTGAAACATTAACATTGCATACCCGAATGTCAAGCTTTGAAGAATGAATCTCAGTACTTTACCGTACTATTGCATGTACAGAACAGTTAAATTGCAGCTAGAAAATCCTTTGTTCCATTGTCTCATTCATGGAAGAGGGTATGGAATTGATTTGGGGAGAGTAAAGATGTGCCGGCTCTGTGCCCCTGTATCGACATTCAGGAGAGAGCTGAGCTCCCCCTCTGTCACCCTGCCTACCTCTTGGAGCTGGTTGACTAGAGGGAAGAAAATAAAACAGGCTTTCCTTATAACAAAGACTAAAAACAGAGTAACTCAACCAGAATCAGAATTCTAAAGCTACAAGAGGCTTTTAAGACAACAATCAGATGGACGTCTCTCCTCTCTGAGTCCCTCTGAGATGACTGGAGCTCTTGGGGGGCGCTCTTGTTCTACTGTTTCTTATAAATACGTACCTATTTTATGGCTCCATACTGCTTATTTAATTCAGCGTAACCACTATAATGATGCTCCTCTTTTTGCTTCCTTTATTCCTAGTGTGTTGGGGATGGGACCTTCAGTGCTTTTCCCAGCACTGTCTTCTTCAGTCTTTAGGACTCTAACCCTAGGAGGCAGCAGAGAGAACTGGGCCAGAAGGTGTTTTGTCACTTGCGAGTTATTGACTGATCAGAATGGCTTATTGGTTGGCTTCTTGCTACTAACAGGAATGTGGGCAGCTGTGAGTCGTCCTGGTAGTCTGGTTGATTTTCATAGGTTCATTTTTGACATATTTGCACTTTAGAATTTGGGTGCAATACTAAAAGATCTACAGTTTACTGAAAGTTTTTTTTTTTTTTAACCGGATTAAATTCGGACACTTTTTAATAGAAATGTGGCAAGGTTCAAGCCTCAAGGACAACCAGATAAAAAGTACGAGGTTTCCTCCAAGGAGTACCTCTTACCCTCAGTCTTACTGTAGGGAGACAGATGTCAGATATGGATGCTTTGCTTTCTTTCTCCGGAGCCATCCAGATGTCTTCCTTTTTTTTTTTTTTTTTTTTGCGGTACGCGGGCCTCTCACTGTTGTGGCCTCTCCCGTTGCGGAGCACAGGCTCAGCAGCCATGGCTCACGGGTGCAGCCGCTCCGCGGCATGTGGGATCCTCCCGGACCGGGGCACGAACCCGTGTCCCCTGCATCGGCAGGCGGACTCTCAACCACTGCGCCACCAGGGAAGCCCTGTCTTCCTTCTTTTAAATCAAAATTGTTTGCTTCTTTACTCCCATCTCTAACCGCTGCGTTTTTCTGTTGAAGGGCTAAGAGTGAGGAGGAAATTCCCTCATATGCCCTTCCCCCTTTAAACAACACGGTTGTTCCAGTAACTGGATTGTCAGTACCGGGTTCCCTGAAACAAATAGCTAGTCAGGAATAAAGCTGTGAGGGGGGACCAGGAGCCGCTCACCCCACTTGTTCTTTTAGGGACCATTTTCCCTTTAGACAGGATCTCACGCATGCAGAGTACTTACCTAAATTTATTAATTCCTCAGTTAATAAACAGGAAGGTCCTACTTGCTTACATTGTGTAGCTGAGGTGACGGCTTTTAAAATCTAAACTATAAACGTCTCAATGGTTTACATTATGCAGGATATCCTTTGGAATTTGCACAGGGGCTGGATTTGCACTGCTTAATCGCCTTTAAAACTGTGATCGCCCGCTGTGCTGCTCACGCAAATTTATGATCCACACAGAAGTGTTTTGAGTAAATGATTTGAAAGCTGATTTGAAAGGCAGCTCAAGTGATGAGCAGGCCCTCTGTTGAGATGTAGAGAGTTAGATGTGGGAGGCAGTGGTTTTCTCTGGTAACTTTGAGAGGCTGTGGGAAGGCACAGTTGGCTCTTTTTTTGATACAGATCTTTACTGCGTGGTGTTCCTGGCCGCTATTCGCATGCTTTGCATCTGTAAGGTGCTGGTTATACACCCAAAACCTAAGAAGTCTCCTCTCCAGCACTAATGCTTCTGTTTTTTCTTGTCTGCCCGAACAGAACTTGGGAAACTGTGAAACGGACAACGAGGAAAGGCCAGTCGGCTGATGGTATGAGTGCAAACCTGTTAGAACTCTCCCGAAAGGAAGTCCCACACAGGACTAGGAGACTGGGGGTAGGAGGGATTTTTACTGTAACCAAGACCTCAGAGCAGGGTTATCTTCAAGTATGATCTTTTATCTTTAACTCTGGTGTTCTATTTTGCAACACTGTAACTAAATCAAGCTTTCTTTATCAGTAACTTCCGGTTCCTGTTACCTAAGCTCAGAACAGTGTTTTTGAGGGGAAGATGTCATCATACTTAAGGCCAAACTTAAGTCAGTGTAACTTGAAGCCACATAGTGTATCTAGATGTGTTATGACTTCTAGAAATCTTTTGCGTTCTGGTCAGAGGATCTGGGTGAGAGCCCTTCGTTTGGAAAACTTATTTGGCATGACTTGGCGCTTTCTGACCGCTTGCTTTTATAAGTTGATGAGGAAACGACTTAGGAAAAGACTGTTCATTCAGTTCACTTTCCCTGCCAGCCTGGATGCTTTGCCTGCAAAGATCCCAGAAAAAGTCCTGAAAACCACCTCTGGTCTAGGGGAAGTTGGGCAATAAGTCTTCCCTGTTTTTCCCTTTTATTTTTCCATTTTGTTCTGTGTTCTGTTTTTCCTGGAAGTGGAGCAGCTGCCGCAGCTGCTGTGTTTTCCTACTGGGAAAGCGAGAGGAGCCGATGGTCTCCCTGGGCAGTTGTATTTTCCAGAATCCAGTGGTTTTTGGTTTTGGTTTGGTTTGAAGCCCAAGTAAACTTGGGAGAAAGGGTCTTTTATCCTAAAACAATGAAGTTCAGTCTAGTTAGCATATACGACAAACGTTGGAACTTATTTGATTTATTGCTTAAAGGAAATCGAAGAGCACAGAGATCAATGTAACTTCAGCAGCGGCCTGGCTGCAGCAGGGCGAGAAATGATGTCTGTAGCGGTTCGTGTAGACCAAAATTTGTCCTGGACCCTGGGCTAAATGTTTACTTCTAGTTTCAATTTTATTTTAAAGAAATTGTGGCAATAAAAATAAGCTTTTTATAAAAAGAAAAATTAAATAATATGGAAGTGTGATTATCTTTTCCTTGCTTTTTTTTAATGAGAATAACTTCCAAAGTTAACTGCCAGTATTGTAGCTTAAATTAACTTCCTATTGCTAATGGCAGATACAAGACAGATTTCAGCTGCAGCATTTCTTAAAATGTGGGCTTTTATCAATAGTTAGATTGCTGTAAACAAATTCCTGGCGTTCCTGACCTTTCATTGGGGTTTCCTGGTTTTATTTCCTGCTGGCAGGTGTGGCGGTCATCCCCGTGCTGCAAAGAACCCTTCACTATGAATGCATCATTCTGGTGAAGCAGTTCCGACCCCCGATGGGGGGCTACTGCCTAGAATTCCCTGCTGGTGAGTAACTGAACACTGGGGAGTAGAATGGCCCCTCAGGGACTGCTGGACTGGGCCAGGGCAGAGCCTGAGAACAGCAGAGCTTAGACATTGAACACCTTTTCATCTGTCCATGCGGTTTTAAGTAAAACAAAACCACTTCTGCAGTGAGGCACCTCCAGGCCACACTCCAGTGATCCTCTAATCCGTAGCGGTATCACAGCTCACCTTTCCAGGCCACCTGCCCTCCTCTTTGCAGCATTCTTTCTAGCCTCTTTTGAGTCATTGGCTTTTCCTAATTTGTCAAGGTATTTCGTTTTCTATCACTAATGATCTACCTCTGGCAAATTTACAGTAATAACTAGGCCCGGCTCTTAACTCCAGAAACTGTGAATGGGAAGGAACCATGATCCTCCTGTATGTATACAGGCCAAGGAAATCATCTTAATTTCAACTAGAATATTCTTTCAGTTGTACAGGAAGTATCTAGAATGCGGTGCATCCTTATAGCACTTAGTTGGCTTGTTCCCATCTGAAGAAGTTAGATCTCAGTTATCATTAGTGGTTTAAGTTCTGTATTTTCAAAGTCCATCCCATAGTAACACATAAGTAACAGCTTTATTTTCTTTCTCACTTCCTTGCCATTTCACTGAAGAAATTAATAACTTTAAAAGTAATTGAGGGCTTCCCTGGTGGTCCAGTGGTTAAGACTCTGAGCTTCCACTGCATGGGGCACAGGTTCAATTCCTGGTCGGGAAACTAAGATCCCACATGCCGCTTGGTGTGGCCCAAAAAAACAACAAAAAAGTAATTGAAGAGCCCACGTTTCACTTTTTCTTTGCATCCTGTAAATTCCTTTCAGGAGAAAGGATCTGCAATGCTGCTGGCCTCCTCCCACTCGGCCCGTTTACTCCCTCCTCACAGTGAACTAGTGTTACCCACAGTCCCCTCCCCGCTGCTAACCTCCTTTCCGATCTTCTCCCTCCCAGGCGACGTTTATCCTAGCATTGCATTCCAGAGCCCTCCATATGGCCCTGAGGGAGGAAGGCAAGATGGGAAACACTGTCCCCAACTCGCATGTGAGGAAACAAAAAAAAGCACAGGCTTCCTGTGCTGTAGTCACATGACTAGTCTAAAACCGGGGCCAGTTGGCCACCACCAAGCCACTTACCCACCCAGGAGATCCGTGCTGTACAACAAGCTTGATGCTGAGATGCTCACAAAAACATCTAGGTCTAAACACGAGGAACAGAACCTACTAAATCTGCCCAGGGGTGTTCTTTTGTCTTTAATTTTTCTATAAAAGATCAAAACCCAAATCAGTTTTATCTGCACGCCCACTTTTCCCAAACCTCTTGGTTAATTATTCACACGTAGCTCGGCAGCTTGTGTGTTAGAAGAAGGGGGCTCCCTGTCCTACCTCTCACATGACTGGGCCTTGCAGGTCTCATCGATGACGACGAAAGCCCAGAAGCAGCTGCTCTTCGGGAGCTCGAGGAAGAAACTGGCTACAAGGGCGACGTTGCTGAATGTTCCCCAGGTTCGTGCTGCTTCCCACGTGTGTGCTTGGGGACAAACTCTTGAAAATTAGCCAAGCAGTTGATTGTTCTGGATGTGAAAGGGCTGACTCTGGGTGTTCTTTATGGTCAGGGATTTATTTATTAGCTAATTCACTTTTGAGAAATCCTTGATGAGGGTTGGTCACCTGAGAGTGAACCTCCCTGCCCCATGAGAGCACGGCTGAGCAAAAAGGGCTGAAGTTGGAGAAGAATTATGAGATTAGGGTGCCTTTCGGGGTTCCCACATCCTAAGCTTTATTATGTACTCATCTCGTCCGTATGCCGCGCTCCTCACTAGAAGACTTTCTTGATGTGGTGAAAGGATATTACCGCATCTAACCCCTCAGATTTACCAAAATTTCCTCAGGAACTCTGGGGAAAATATGAGTACTAACTACACATGTGTTCTGCAGACCTACAGCGTATATACTAAGGGAATAGGAGAAACCAGTTCCCCTGCATAACTTCTACATAAACTATGAGTTACAAGCCCACTCTTCCTCCAAAGACATTTAAGTGATGAAACGAATGACACCTGACTAGTGTCTGGAAAGGTGATCTGCTGCTTCTCTCCCCAGCTGTCTGTATGGATCCAGGTTTGTCAAACTGTACCACACATATCGTAACCGTAACTATCAATGGAGACGATGCTGAAAACGTAAGGCCTAAGCCAAAACCAGGTAAGCATGTGTTGGCTACATTTACAGTGGTTGCGTTGTATTAAGTTTCTTTTAACTTGCTACTAGTTTGATTTTTGTTAATAGAATAATGGTCTTTCAGAGATGCTTCATTGGTACTCTTGGCTATTTTCCTAATCTTATGTATTTCAGCATTTTTCTCTTAGCACTTCATTGATTTTTATGCTTTCTTTATATAAAATGTGCAATTACAAATTTCCATACCTTCTATATGGAGTTTATTCCCGCTTAGTAATAAGGACTACAGGCCTTAAATCATAAACAGTGAAAATCTTCAAAATCACTCTGATTTCTGTCTCCATCAATACTGTAAGAATGGCAGAAGTGCTACAGCACAGCACCATATTAACTGTTTTTGTCGAGTTCCATATTTAGTGAAGCTTTGGGGAAATTCTTTGCTCCACATTTCTTAGCAAGTTTGGATTCAGAGGCTTTAATGCCTCTGTCGGTTCCATGGGCTCTCGCAGCTCCACTAAAAGGTGGTGGTGACACAGACACCACCGTAAATCATGTGTTGGAGTGGAGGTCTTCCATTTCCCGTCCCTTTTAGTTGTTCCTGAGTGTTCCAGTTTCCCACTGCAGCTAATTTTAAATGCCCAGTTTTCAAACTAGCGAATATAACATGCTGAGGAAGAGTTTGGCAGTTCCTCAGAGAGTTAAAACATGGAATTAGCAGGTGACCCGGCAATTCCACTCCTAGGTAAATACCCAGAAGAATTGAAAGCAGGGCCTCAAACAGATACTTGGACGCCAATGTTCATTCAGCATCATTCACAATACCCAAAAGGTGCAACAACCCAAGTGTCCATTAACGGATGGATAAACAAAATGTGGCCTATTCTTACAATGGAATATTATTCAGCCATAAAGCAACGAGGCATGCTGATACATGAAGCTTGAAAACATCTTGCTCAGGGAAATTAAGCCAGACACAGGAGGGCAGATATTGTGTGATTCCACAAATGTGAGATACCTAAAATCGCTGCATTCATAGAGACAGAAGGTAGAATAGAGGTCACGGAGGATAGGGAATTCTTGTTCCGCGGGTACCACCTTTCTGTTTTGGATGATGAAAAAGTTCTGGAGATGCGTAGTGCTGATGATTGCACAACAGTGTGACTGTATTTAATGCCACTGAATTTGTACCTTCAAAAATGGTTGAATTGGTAAATTTTATGTTATGTATATTTTAACAAAGTTTAAAAATACATATATGCATATCACAGAATATGCTTTAAACTTGGCCATTAAAACATTTGATTTGGAGAACAATAACTTTGTACTGTTGGAATTGTTTTACCACGTGTATAAATTAAATTAGTAGAGACCCAGGTTTCTGTTAAACTCTTATAGCCTTTTTGATAACGTCTTGCACAAAAGCCTTGCAGCGTTTGACCATTCCGGGCCTTGCTGAGATGTCCCCCTTCTGTTTGTTTTCAGGAGATGGAGGTACGTGTCCCGCTCGGGGGCTGGCCTTGAGTGCCGTGTGGTGCAGCGGGAGCGGCCATGGCATTGTGAGTTGCTCAGTTGGGCTCGCCTGGTGTCCGGCTTTATTTTCACTTGCACTTTGTTTGTTTAGAATTTGTGGAAGTGATTTCCTTACCAAAGAATGACCTGCTGAAGAGAATTGATGGTAAGCATTCTTGATTACCCCACTTTCTCTGTTTTCCCCATCCCCACCAACGGGGTACTAAATATAATTCTGTTTCTTCCTCATTAAACTCAAATACCTAGAAACTGTTATAAGACTGCAGTTGACCTACATAATAAGTTTCCTTTCCAGGTGGCACAGAGTTTGAAAATAAGAGCAAAACATTCCATGTCAAGTGAAAGCTTTCATTAGGGGCTTTTTTAATTCTACAGAACAGTCAAGATATAGGCCTGCTGATTAGCCAAAACTATTCTATACCTTCAATCTTTAACCCCTGCCATGCAAAGGTATAGTAAATAATCTCTTAACCGATCCTCAAATATGCCAGTATGTTGGACAGTTCTTTATGTGGGGTCTAAGTTAAAGATTTTAACAAATATTTAGGCATCTAATATATACGCAGTGTGATAAGCTGATATAATGAACTAACTAGCAGCATGCCCCTTAGTAAACTACTTGTCATGTAGCTACATGTGGTTCCCGGTCAGCCCGTCTCATAGGACTTTGTAAAAATTAGTAAGGTTCCATGGACCGATGTCCTCCAGTAACCCTACACAAGGAGATACTGCAAAAGACGTGGCAGGGCCTTCGGGGGCTCCTCTGCCAGCTGGGTTCGTCTCCAGTCACTCATGACAAAGAAGTGGGTGATCTCCTAATTTGAATACTATTAAGTTTTTATTTCAAAAATTAACTTGAAGCATTGTTTGACCTGAAGCTTTGGGAGCAGTCTCTTCCTTCCTCCCGTGAGTACCAGTGGCGTACAGTTTTATTTCTGACGCCTGTGTTTGAAAAGTCAAGGGGATCTTTCAAAAACTGCTGGGATTTCAGGTTCCCAGACAGCCTCCATCCCTACGTTACCTTTTTATAGACCAGACCTAAGGTAGAAACCACCTTAGGATCCCAGGGTCAGAG
This sequence comes from Phocoena sinus, assembly GCF_008692025.1. Classification (NCBI taxonomy): domain Eukaryota; kingdom Metazoa; phylum Chordata; class Mammalia; order Artiodactyla; family Phocoenidae; genus Phocoena; species Phocoena sinus. The sequence goes on from NC_045764.1 coordinate 20,029,547, forward strand.
TTAGAAGTGCTCGTCGTGAGGAGATGCAGTGATTTGAGGTGCTTACTCGGGGAGAGCCATGGCCACCCGTCACAGCACAACTCTGAGGCCAACAGGCCTGGCTGGATTGAGGCTCAGTCAACCGTGTGTTAGTTACAGCTCAGAACAGGCTCCTAGCTCTTCTCATTAAACGGGAACAGTAGGACAGCCCCTACCTCTGAGGAGGCAGGAGTAAAGTTAAATGGGATAATGGTGACACACAAATGCTTGAAGGTTATGTGCTATTGTTTTTATTTTTTGTATTAGGAAAATGTCCTTTTAAAAAAAATTCCTTCCTTCTCCTTTCCAGTAACTTCCCTTCCAGCCTTAAAAGAGGGGGGAAAACAGGGAGGTAGAAGGATCTATATATATAGGAAGAGGGAGGGGCAAAGAAACAGCGTTCCTGGCTTTACTAGCATCACAATATAGTAATCAAATTATTTATTCCACACGTACCATTTGAGGAGTAGGAAGGCACGTGGAGTTCAGTTTTCTACGAAGAATAGCTTTTAGCACTCGCCCAGCACCTGCTGGCACAGATGAGCAGGACAGAACCCTGTCTTTGAGGGTCAAACCGACTCTGAGCTTGTTCCTAAACAAGTGGCTGGGAAACAAGGGGCAGATTGGAAATCTGGGGGCCTCCACCTGAGTAAAACAGAAGTTCTCATGAAAGGCCCTTGTGGTCAGATTCAGAGACCTCATCCAGTCCATCCGAGCACACAGCTGAACTTGCACATGGAACCTGTGTGTCCCTGACAGTGGAGAGGATGGATGAATCATCACTGTGAGTTCAGCGCAACAAAGCCCTGTAGTGAGCGATCTATGAAGTAACAGTTGGATCTATAAACTTAAAGCTTTGCTGTTTAATACACAGAATCATCACCTGGTATATGTGCTCTTCTGTCTTTAACTTTTTCTTGTTCTTATCTCATGCTGGAAACGTAGTGCTGCTTTTACATCCTTTATTCTTCTGCTAGAGTAAGATCCTTGAAGGCAGGAAACGTCTTGTTCATCACTATACCACCAGCATCTAGCACAGGAACTGGCACATAGTAGCCGCTCAGTAAACACTGATTGGCTGATAAGGGGTATTATCCCTTATCAACTTCATTATCTGACTTGTATTCTTCACCTCCTCTAGATCTGGTAGCTGATGAACATCTGACAGTGGACGCCAGAGTCTATTCCTACGCTCTGGCGCTGAAACATGCAAACACGAAGCCGCTTGAAGAGCCCTTCCTGAAGTTTTAAGGCCAAAGGACAGTCGCCTTGTTTCTGTAACCAGGACACAGGCCTCCTTCATTAAGACTTTGTATTCAGCTTAGTTTCAATGGAGATTTGAAATTAGTTTTTTCATAAAATAAAAGCACAGAATGCATGTGGTGGTATGGAATTGTAATTACAGGTAGATTATAGACTTCATTTAAATGCTAGACTCCACAGCTAATATTAAAGAACAACAACATAAATGCAGGTAATGTTTAATCCAGCTTTTAAAAAAGAAAGCTCAGCTGTTAACTTTTCTACTCTATTCCAGGAGATACGATATTTTCATAGGAAAATAGCCCTGAATTCCAATTAGGTCAACGCTTCCCAACCCCACTAAAAAATATGTAGTGAGGTATGCAAACAACCGTTTACGGCATTAGAGTTTTTTTAACAGACCGACCTATACAGGGACTTTCTTGGCCTCTCCTAATTATCTGCTATATGGAATTAATCTGCATAGCACAGGATATAAAAGAGAATAACATTCGTAATAAGCAAATTGTTTCCAGTTAGCTAGTGTCCTTATAGCCATCTAACTACTGGAGGGTGACCAGCTCTTATGTAATGAAAAACGGTCGATTCATTCACGTACCAAGGTTCAGAGGCTAATGAAAATACAGGGCCCTTGCCTCAAGCACGTGTATATACTTCAGAATCTCATTTCCTATCCTTACCTCAAAAAGTACTTGAAGTTTCTAAAAACCAAGCTCATAGTAATAAGATTTACACGGTTTGGGGCACTGTCTTGGTGTTAAACCGTGAGTGTAGCCAGCACAGTTAGCAAGGACCAGAAACCCAATACAAGCTTCTTTAAAGGAAAATACGGATTGTTTCCGGCTCATGCCATGCCCAAACTTCCCCTGCCCCCAATCCTCAAGGTCCACCGGTGTCACCGGCCATTTTCTTACCTCTTGAGCTTGGCTGTTGTGTGGACTTCTGTAGCCTCAGAGGCTCCAGGATTACTGCCTCTTTGGTGTAGAGGTCTCTGGATGGTTCTCATTGGCTACCCCTAAGTCATGTTTCCAGCCTTGGACCAGGGGTTAGCCATGCCCCTCAGAGCCAGATAAGATCAGGGGACTAATGCCAAAAAGGCTGCAGTACAGTCTGCTTGTCTGCAGGTTCACTGACTTACCTAGAGATATTTTTATGAGCAAAAATAGATCTTTATATTGTACTTCCTAAAAAGAATGGAAAGAATCATGCAACTAGAGAACTGTATAGATGAAGTCTACTCTCCCTGCGAATACTATGAAAATTTAGCCCCAACTAGTTGCTCTAATAGCAGCCTCCCCCTGTGCCTCTTAAATCCTTAATCATGGGCATCATGATTCTCCAGGGACTGTAATCCTCGTCCCTGAGCACCCAAGGCCCTCGTTACTGCTCTTCATCAAAATCAAGAGACGCCAAAGCATACAGAGAATGCACAGGCTCAAGCACACAGAACTAGTCTCCAAACAGCCTCCAACTCTTGCAAAACCACTCCCCATGCCAACTGATAAAGCTACACAAATGCTGATGGAGGACAGAGATTTGTAACCCCTGCCTGTCCTTTCTGCCTTCTTCTTTTCCTGAGTGCAGTTCAGAAGTGACACCTAAATCCTAGAACATCGCCTAATGCAGTTTATGTTCTCTGCAAATATCAAAGGCTATGCTTTGGAAATTCGGTCAGCTTGAGAACTGGTAGTCTGGATGCTTTCACTGGCTGGCCCTGTTAGTGTATCAGTATTTAAACGTTGAAGGTTTATTAGTACTTTTTTGAAGGTTTATTATTAAAAGCTGTATTTCCACCTTCTTTGGGGAAAAAGAGCTGTAACACTGGGTTGTATTTCCATGGTAACAGTGGTCTGAGGCCCTCAGGAGATGCTCTCCAGTGGACATGGCGACTCTCCTGCCTGCCTGTATTTCCTCTGCCTTCCTCCTGAAATTAGTTGGCTTTGTGATCCTAAGCTAAATAAGATACACGTCCTGCACTAAGAAAGTAAACAATGATAGAAAACCATATGAATGAGAAGGACTTCTTTGAAAAATTAAGTTTGATCTTTTTGGGCAATAAAGCACATACTTTGAAAAATGAATTAGGGAATTCCCTGGCGGTCTAGTGGTTAGGATTCTGTGCTTTCACTACGAAGGATTCCTGGTCGGGGAGCTAAGATCCCATAAGCCATGCAGCACAGCGCCTCCGCCCAAAAAAGAATTATTTATAAAGAACTGTGCTATTGCAAATGGAGGCTGCGATATTGTGACCTTTTTTTTTTCTGGTCTTTCCAAATGTTAGTCACAAAACTGCCCTTTTGTTGGCCACTCACTATCCCTCAATATTTTTAGGATTAAACTAATACATTTGCAATAGGTATCTCAGGATGAATTCTGTATGAATATAATGAACCTATATAATCTTAGAAATCATTTAATACCAGATTTTATTTTTCCAACACAACCAAAAGTTTTATTAAATAAAATTTTATTGTCTACTGTTTACACTCATGTTGCTGCTATAAAGTACAACAACATACACAGATTCCTAGCATGAATTACTCATTGTTCACCCCCACTGAACTAGACATTGCTTGAGAATTAGATCTTTGCTTTAGGGATTAAAAAAAAAACACTGGGGCATAGTATCTTGAAGAGTATTCTCAAGTGACGTGTTGGAATTCCAAGGCATAGCCGATACAGTAAAACAGCACCGACTGTGCTGTCCCTGGGAGGAAAGGGGAATGGAAAACAGGCAGAGTAATTATAAGCAGTTGTTTCTGGTGACAGATTTGACTCTGAAAGCTTGATTCTGCTCATCTGGGCTAAGTGGCTGCTTTGAGGAGGAAAAAATAAAATGGGGGAGGGTGGGAATGTGGATACTATGAGTTAAAAAAGTATAAAAAGTAATTATATCTAAAATATAGATTAGATATAAATGATCCAGAACTCATTAAATAAGCTCAAAAATACTGGAAAGTGGCAATTTGAACTACATTTATTTTTAAACAAGTGGGGGGAATACTGAGTGTCTTGAATGTTGTGTGCAAAACTGATCCACGTCACCATCTCACCATCACAACCGAACATGGCAAGGCAGGTACATTGGTTTCCAGCATCACAGGCAACACTGCATGTAGGTTTTTTAATGAATAATGTAAACTTTAATGTTAAGGCAGCTGGTACTAATGCTGCACACAGGCTTAGCTCCGTGCCCATTTCAGGAATGAGACGGTCAACACTTGAAAACAAACTGTGAGAGAAGAAAAGGGGAGCCAGCATTATCTGACAAAAACAATGAGTCAAAATATTTTCCCTTTCACACACACAAAAATACTGGAACACTTAGAAAAACAAAGCACCCATCCCGCCAACTTCAGCCTGTTCCTTAACAAATATTTCAAAATACTGATAAATAATGGTGACTGCAAGCAGAATTCCAGTGCCCGAACCAATGGCCCCGAGGAAGTCGGCCAACACCGACAGGGCGCCGATGCACAAGCCCCCAAACGCAGCCGCCGTGGGGATGTACCTGGAAGACAAAACCCCGAGTCAGGCAGGGGAGGCCCACAGGAAGGGGCAGCAGGAAGCAGCAGTAACAGGCAGAAGAAAATTGAACTAACGTGCCAGGGAACTGTCCGCAGTACTGACGATTCGTCCAGGGCTGGCTGTGCACAGTTATGTGTTGATGAAAATGATGAAAGGAATGATCTGACTCAAGAAATGATCTGATTTCAAGAAACCAGTTAATAGCCAAGAAAGGCAATACATGATTTTACAGCAGAAGAGGAGAATCCTCAACTGTTATTTAAGTATTGGAATGTTTAATATTGTTTGTAAGTGGGTAACCTTTAGCTCCCTCTCGTAGATGAAGAGTAAATATCAAAATGCTTTCTAAGTATCAAATTTATGTGACAAGATTTGGATGACCCTATTCAATAGTAATTCAACTTGGCCACATGTTAGTATCACCTGGAGAACTGTTAAAAATAATGGGATTGTATTTAAAATACTCCAGAGGGGGAAAAAAGATGGGGGCGAGGGACCATGGATGGGGAAGACAGTAGATGAAACAAGAATGGGAGAAGGATAACAACTAAAGCTGGATACAGTTGAACGCAGGGGTTCATTATAACACTCTGCAATCTATTCCATGTTGTAAATAAAAAGTTTAAAATACCAAAGCCTTTTCAACAAATGGTTCTGGAACACCTGGCTATCCACATGGAAAAGAAGGAATCTGGACCCCTATCTCACATGAAACAAAAATGAGCTCAGAGTTGTCACAGACCTAAACATAAGAGGATTAATCTTTGTGACCCTGGCTTCTTAGATACAACACCAAAAATAGCACAAAGAAACCAAAGAAGAAATAGAAAAACTGAATATCAAAATTAAAAATCTGTGCATCAAAGGACACCATCAAGAAAGTGAAAAGACAACCCACAGAATGGGACAAAATATTTGCAAATCATTTACCTGATGAAATACATCCAAAGTATTTTTTTTACCCTTATAAACAGTAATAAAAAGACAACCCAATTAGAAATTTTAAATGAGCAAAAGAAGAGACATTTCTCCAAAGAACATATTTGAATGGCTAATTAACACATGAAAAGATGCTTAACATCATTACTCATCAGGGGGACGCAAATCAAAACCACAATGAAAAGGGAAAAACCACAATGAGATACCACTTCATACCTACTAGGTGGCTAAAATCAAAACAAGAATTAGTGCTGGTGAGGACGTGCAGCAGCTCCAGACACTGCAGCTGGATGCAGAATGGGGCAGCTGCTCTGGAGAAGGGTCTGGCAGTTCCTCAACACACTCAACACAGTTACTACCCAACCCAATAGTTCCACTCTGAGAGAAATGAAAACGTATGTCCACACAAAACCTGAACAAGTACGTTCACAACAGCATTATTCACGACAGCCAAAAAGTGGAAACAACCAAAATTTCCATCAACTGATGAATGGATAGACAAAACATGGTACATCCATACAAGGTAATATTATTCACGAATAATGAATGAACCCCAAAAACATTATGCTACGTGAAAAAGACAATCACAAAGGATCACATACAACTCCATTTATATGAAATGTCCAGAACAGGCAAATCTACAGACACTAGATAAAAAGCCTGGGGCTGGGAGGTGGGAGGGTGGGTAGGAATGGAGAATAACTAATAGGTACAAGGTTTCTTTCCAGGTGATGAAAATGTTTTAAAAATTATATTGTAATGATTACACACTCAGAGTGTACTAAAAACAAAACCCCACTAAACTGTATATTTCAAATGAGTAAATTACATGATATGTGAATTATATCTCAATAAACTGTTATCAAAAAACAAAAAACTGGGGCTTCCCTGGTGGCGCAGTGGTTGAGAGTCCGCCTGCCGATGCAGGGGACACGGGTTCGTGCCCCGGTCTGGGAAGATCCCACATGCCGCGGAGCGGCTAGGCCCGTGAGCCATGGCCGCTGAGCCTGCGCGTCCGGAGCCTGTGCTCCGCAACGGGAGAGGCCACAACAGTGAGAGGCCTGCGTACACAAAAAAAAAACAAAAACAAAAACAAAAAACTGATGCCTGGGACCCACCTCAGACCAGATAAATCACAATTCCTAGAGGCGGGATATCAGTATTTTTTAAAAGCTCCCAGGTGGTTTTAAGTGCAGCCAGACGAGGACCTCTGACCTACAGCATTTTAACACTGGGCTGAGCAGTGAAGGGAACATAATTTCAATTAAAATAATAATTTAGGTGTCAATTCTGATGTGGAGAACAATACACTTTTGTGTTAAATTTTGGTTCTTTTGTGTTAAGTAGAAGAAAAGTGCTTCAAATATGAATTTAAATAACATCTGAGAACAAATGATAGATTGAAAAACCAAGAACGCGCGTGTGTATGTAACACATTCTCTCTCTCTCCTATCCAAGACTGAGTCTAATGGCCTTCCTTACCTATTAAGCTCATGAACCATAGAGGTATCCCTGTGGCCTCTCATTACCATTTGCTGTTCTTTAAGCTGTTTAGCTACCTGCGAAGAGAAAAACAACTTTTAAAATCAAACTCTATTTCACTGTGAAGTGCTCTCCACAGAAAATACAGGAAGACTGAAGGAGACACTGTCATGTCATAATATTCCCTGAGGCTACAATGCTGCACAACCACATTACCCACACCTTAAGCCAGGGTTTCTCAATCTTTCCTTAATTATCACCTCCCTAAAGAGAAATTAAATACGAAGGAATAAGACTTTGTCGGGTAGAGCTGAGCTTTGGATGGTCACAAACCATTGTAAAATCTAAGAATTTTTCACTTTCCAGGAACTACCTGTAGTTTTTAACTCCCTGGGGATGACATTACCTCATTAAGAATGTATGAATTTGAGTTTAAAATTACAAAAGTAATTAAGTGTATCAATTACCATTTGACACCTAAAAATTATGAATTTTTTTTTTCATTTTCAAACAAACTAAATACTTACATCTTTGGCTGAGGAACCAGACACCTCTATCCATGTCTTAGAAAAGAATGCACATGATCCCAACATGAAGATGATATAAACAACCACATGGACAGGATCCTCAAATATGGCGCCCATGGACTCAGGAGGAGAAAGGTAGTAACAAAGGCCCCCCACTGGGTAAGAACGAGCAGGTCCTCCCCCACTGACGTCCTATAGAACAAGAATAAAAAGCACAAATCGTCACATTTCTGTGGCTTTTCAAACTCCTCAAAAATTATGACGATGTTTTAAGCTCAAAGCACCTACAGCTAATGATTCTATGTAACTTAAAGGATTTACTTTTGTGTCTGATATCTTCACTCTTACAAAATTATATAGTGAGTAAAAAAAAAAATTATATAGTGAGTGTCTATTACATAAGACATTGTGAATATATTAACAGAAGAGCAATTTTTAAAAAAAATTATAATACTTCTACAAGAAGAATCTTCTCTTCCTGAAGACAGGAATAGATCACATCGATCTCTGATAACATTTAGAGTCAGAAATTTTCTGAACTATGTAAGAGTACATACATATTCTTTCATTTCAAGGTATGCTATTAAGAATGCAATCAACTGGGCTTCCCTGGTGGCGCAGTGGTTGGGAGTCCGCCTGCCGATGCAGGGGACACGGGTTCATGCCCCGGTCCGGGAGGATCCCACGTGCCGCGGAGCGGCTGGGCCCGTGAGCCATGGCCGCTGGGCCTGTGCGTCCGGAGCCTGTGCTCCGCAACGGGAGAGGCCACGGCAGTGAGAGGCCCACGTACCGAAAAAAAAAAAAAAAAAAAAAAAAAAGAATGCAATCAACTGAAATATTAACAGAAGACTAACGACTCACTACCTAAACTTTATATGATTTGTATATTGTAAAGAGTAGTCTTTTAATAAGTATAAAGGGATTTTTAAATCCACACAAACATTTAAGAATTTTTATAGTAAAGGAAATGGGAATAACATGTATTTGCTCATATTAAATAGAAGTTCTGGGCATAGATGGTGGGAAAGCAATTTTTAGATGCAATGATTAAAATGTCTGGTTCCTGAATTTACAATTTCCAAATGATTCATTTACTGTGCCCCTAGAATCACTGATTCTAAATCAAAAGCCCTGACAAATTAAACTTCCCAATAGCTCTCTCACTTTAAAAAAAACTCATTAAGATCACAACACAATCTATACAACCACTCAGTGCATTTATTACTGTGAAATTATCATAGTAATAATGACTGCCAGATTATTAGCTCATGAGGGGAGGGACAGTCCCTCCCCTCACCACAGGCAATCCAATTTCTGTTAAATGAATGGAAAAGGAGTCCAGCTGACCCCTGAACGAGGGGGTTAGGGCACCGACCCTCCATGAAGTCGAAATCCACATATAAGTTATTGTTACTCCTCCGCGTACACGGCTCCTCTGTATCCGCAGTTCTGCATTGCAGTATTCAACCTGCTGCAGACCATGCAGTACTGAAGTGTTTACTGCTGAAAAAGACCTGCGTCTACATGAACCCGTACAGCTCAAACCCATGTTCAAGGGTCAACTATTCTGGATAAAGGGAATCATACTTCCTTCAACTGCCTTTCAAGAATTACTGTTTCATCCTATTAAACTTTACATTTTAAAAATGGCCTTCAGTAAATGCAGAAAGATACGTCGCTACAACTTACAATACAAAAGGAAGCACGTTAAGACAAATGCATAGAATAAGCACCTTATTTCAGGAATGACTAAAAAAATAGTTCTTTGGGGGAATATAAATTCTAGAATTACATATTCTGAAAACAATAAAGGCTCTTACTCTTCTCTAATTCTGTAGTTTTAAGGGGGAAAAAACACTCCTTGGTCAGGTGAAAATTTAAACCAGTCAAAATTCAATCCTGGACTTCCCTGGTGGTCCAATGGTTAAGAATCTGCCTGCCAGTGCATGGGACATGAGTTTGATCCCTGGTCCGGGAAGATCCCACATGCCGCGGAGCAACTAAGCCCGTGTGCCACAACTACTAACCCTGCACTCTAGAGCTCACGCGCCGCAACTACTGAAGCCCGCACGCTCTAGGGCCCACGTGCCGCAACTACTGAGCCACGTGCTGCAACTACTGAAGCCGGTGCGCCTAGAGCCCGGGCTCCGCAACAAGAGAAGCCACCAAAATGAGAAGCCTGCGCGCCGCAACTAGAGAAAGCCCATCCCGTGCGCAGCAACGAAGACCCAACGCAGCCAAAAAAAAAAAAAAAAATTCAATCCTACAATAACTCACACCTCAATCACAATGTGGCTGGATTGCTTTAGGAGCTATGATGAAAATCTAAAAGAGGAAGGCAGAATTTACTGGATTCCGTTTCTAGCAACTGTTCTCTCTTCAATATAGTTATTATGTGCCTTTCTTATTTACTGCCATTTGGGCCATGAAAAACGGCGGGGGAGGCAGGAGAGGATGATTTCGGTATCCTATATAATCAGCTTCTTGGAAAAAAACATTATTCTAGACAATAGAGGAATAAGATTACAAAACAGGGAATCACTTTCACAAGAGCAACTGTGATTTTAACCTAAAAGGTCACTCAAACGAGATGTGAAAATGCTTCCTAGACGTAAAATAGTACAAAGTACTCGGCCAATCTTAGTTTTACAATGCTTACAGTTTTACAACTCTTCCAAATAAGTGATAAACTGGGCTACAGGTAAATGAATCTGGAAATGTTATATATAGCAACTGCTTCAATTATGGCTCATCTCTTTCAGTTAAAAGCATGAAATGCAAATTACAATAAATTTGAATACTTAGAATAAATAATGAAATACTCACAGCCCACTGTCCTAGTAAATTTACTAAAAAGTTGCCACTAAATCGAACTGACAGCATCTGGGAAATAACATACAGGTTGGACACCAGGGCCGACTGCAGGATGATGGGGATGTTGGAGGTGTAGAAGAGCTTGATGGGGTAGCTGCTGTACTGCCCTCGGTACCGGGCCGACTTAATGGGCAGGTCCACACGAAATCCCTGAAAAAGGAAGCTTAGGAGTAAGGCGGAGAGGCTGCACATACCACGACTCCAGACGAGGCAAACAGTCACAGGAGGGACTATGCAAAGACAATGCTAACAAACTTTCCCTTCCACAGAGACACACAGAAATAGAAATCCTTTTCTATTTGATAATTGCTAATATTTTGCACCTCAGAGTCTAAACGATGGAATTATTTCCCTAACTAGATTTTGAAACACTGACTTAGCTGCTAACATTTCAAATGGTATTCTCCTCTTTAAGAGCAAAATAAAAATCCACACTCCACTTAACTTCAGCGAAGAAAGTATACTTACCTGAAAATATATAACAACAGCAAACACGAAAACTGTAGCAATGAGGTTCATGAGATTGGGTAAATTCTGACGATAGAAAGCCTCCCTTAGAGCTCGAACTTTGTCTGTCCTGGTGGCCAGTAAATGAAAGAGAGCTATGACTGCACCCTCAAACTCGGTACCTGATAAATCAAGATAGAAATCGGCTGTAGCTTCATTACCCAAAGTTGTCCCAAAAGTCAAAACAAGTAACCTTGAAGCTCCAGTACAAGGCAGAAAATATGAGTCCAAATAATTCATCTATGTTTATGATACAGCCATGTGTGGAGCTTCTAAAAAATATTTACATCATTGAGGCAAGTATGTCTTTTTTTTTAATAAATCTGAAGTTTTCTCAAGAGACTATTCTTGATGAAAACAAAGTAGAATATACCAAAGCAAATATTTAGTTCATAATTTAGTTCATAAAATGATTTGCCTCACCTTTACTTTAGGGAAGGGAAAAGAACATTCAGAGGTGGGGTGGGGGGAGATGGGGAAAAGAAGCAGCAAAGCAGAATAAAGATGTCAGAGTTGAAAGACAGACATTACTCTACCAAGCTTGCCTTTAATTCATTTTACTAAGTATATTAATAAACCATCACCGCTATTTTCTTAAGGCTGGGACCAGGTTAGATGTTAACCATTACAAATCTTGGATGGCATTTGAGAGAAGTGGAGATGGGTAAGGGGAAACACAATGAAATATTTCATAATTTAGGTGCTATTACAAAGCCAAGGAGAACAGCAGCAAAAGTACTAGTACTCCCTGATGATGCAATAATGTTTTTTTAATCTGAAATCCACTACCTTTTTATCCCTCGAGGAATGCTGAAATCAGTCAAAATCAATGACTTCTGCAACAATGGCTTAGGCAAATAAAATTTTTTAAATGTTTGCAACCACTGAAATTTTTAATGAGCAGAGGCTAAATTTTAGATACTATTCTTTCTGAAGCAACAGTTCATACTCCACCAATCTCTGCTTATCAGCTTTGGAACACCTGACATCCGCCGTCGCCTGGGACAGCAAACCAGGGCGTCTGTCGGCAGTCCCGCTCCACCACCTCGTGCTCCTCTCAGCACACACCCGGCCAAACCCGTGCAGTTGCGTCCCTGTGCGTTGTACCTCTGCCAGTGTTAATGGTAGTGGGACTAAAGGCCTTCCAGACAATGGTTTCACAGATGTTGGTGGCAATAAAGAGGGAAATCCCAGACCCCAAGCCGTAACCCTTCTGTAGCAGCTCATCTAACAGCAGCACAATCAAACCAGCAACAAACAACTGTGGGGAAAGAAATGCAAGTAAGCTGAAGCAAGAATAAACTCAGAAAGGGGCAGTGAACACCACTGACTACTTTCAAAGTACAGGCATTTTCAACACTAAAACCTAGTCGATGCAGTATCACTATTATGACACCCTGCATCTAACCCGATTTAGTTTCATCAGAAGCCAATTCTGAAAATGAGAGGACTGGAAATGTTGTTACATTATAAAGCAGACACTTTGACTTTTAAAGTATATTTATATTTCTCTTATAATGTTTAAATAAGACCTATTGAAAAGCACCCTAAAACAAAAATGTTCACAAAGTTGTAGCATTTATGACAGCAAGAAACTGAAAAGCATTCCAAATAGCTTCAAGTAAGTAAAAGACCAAATGAATTATGATACAGTAACAAGATGCAATTTTATAGGCCATTAAAGGAAAAGCATGTGAACTATGCTGATACATTTTTAAGTATTATAGATTTTATATATGTGTATTATATATAATATAAAATATACAATAGAATAAGTCAAAAAGTAGAGCACAAATATGTACACAGATTATAACAATGTAAAAATGCATTCAATACATACAGTGACAAAAACTGAATATAAATCTGAAAACAATTAAGGGTTCACCAGGTTCTTAAGTTCATGATTTTTTTTTAAAAAAAAGAAAGCATACTAACTTTATGTGAAATTGAAAATTCTTAATTTTCCTCTTGGAGAAAACATCAGTAAAAGTATGTATCAATTAGAAATAATCCATAGCTTTACAAGTGACCTCTTTGGTCATGTGACTCCTTCCCCACACTTCAGTAACCTAATCAAGGGGGGAAGAAAATGTGCTTCTAGGCCCCCAATCTCACACCTGTCCCCACTTCAAAGACACCCTCCTACAGACATAAGGAGATGGCTCCTTCCATTCCTCCCAGCTCTGAAGCCTCCTACCCTCGTTCCTTACTCAGTTCACCCAATATCCCTGTTAAGAAGAGAAAACTACAGTACACCATTTGAAGCATGCTTACCTTACCGTGTTTTTCCTTTTCCTTAACTGTCATTTCAATGGCTGTACAGAGCCTAACTTGTCTGTTTACAATCTTTAAGTTTGAATTTCAATGGACTGTAAAAAAGGTAAAATTCTCAAAACTCCTAAGAGAGCTCACAAATTCTTTACTGTTTGAAAACCAACTTTACCAATTTGACAAGATAAAAGACAAGTTAGGACTTAACTACTGAGATTTTATTTTGACCAGTTATGTAACAAGTACATACTCCCCATCAGAAATACAGAAGCCCACCCTCTACAGGGCATGATAGCTGTCCACAAACCATCAGCCAACCAGACAGTGTTATCATGGACTTCTAATTAAATGACCTGTCCAAGGTCACACAGACAGCTCTAAAAGAACGGTAATTCTCCAAACCCCTGTTCACACCAATGTCCATCAGACTAGAGGGTGATTCATTTATATCTGGTGAAAATCAAACTCGTGCTTCTCTAACTGGACAAAGGAATTACAGAGAAACCTAAATGAGAAATGGTTTCTATAACTAAAGGAATAAAAGATGGTAAAAAGCATGCATGCCTATGCAGGGAATGAGAAATCAGAAACTGACAGCATCTCATTGACTAGAACAGTTGATAAAAAAAACTGAATACTAATTGCATGCCTTCTAGAATGTTCAATACATATGAATCTCTAAAGTATGTATAAAAATAACACTAACATTTCAACCTTGCTCATGCGTGCACGCACACACACACAACTCAGCTTGACAAAATAATACTTACCTCTACTATGTGCCAGGCACACTGATACTCTCTACTCTTTTTTAAAATTTTAATCAAGACCCACTATTTAGATTCCAAAACTCACTAGTGGAAAAACACTGACCATGTGAATGAAACAAGAATAATTAAGGTGAGAAATACCTTACATAACAGCATGCAAACAGTTTTCAAAATCTCTAGGTGGAAACACACTGATCTAATCACATCTCTTTAGCAAATCTACACATTTTCAATGTTAGCAAAGCCTTAAAAAGATGCAACGGGTCACTACCCACCTATGATCAAATGTGAAAAATTTCTCTATACATTAACACTAGAAGGATTAACCACAAGACAAATATTTGTGCACCAGAATTTATGTAAACAACTTAGTATATACCCACTTCACTTGTCCCGTTCCAGGAATTTAACTATTCCTTGATTTCTGGTACGGAAAAAAAATTACAATAGCTTAACTCCATTTTTTATCAATTCAAATTCATAACTGACTTCATAAGAAGTCAATACTTTCACTAACTAACCCAGAACTGGTCAGCTGAGGTTCCTTAAGAATATAAATACACCCTTACTAAAATACTAGAAAAATTTTACTGATGCATAATGTTCTTAGAGCTCAATGCCAATTTTGAGTGTCTTTTAGAAAGCAGGGTTATTCTAACTGTGGGTCATAAAGCAAATGCTGTAAAGAAACAAAATAAGGCAAAAATTGGTGTATCAGTACCCTCATGCCAAAGAACTGAAAGATACTAAAACCAGTTTTCAGAGGATCTTCTTTCCCATCCATTGCAACTCTTCTTCCTCTAATTCCCTGGGGTTATAAATTTGCCAGTCAAGGTGTTTTTTATTTAATTTTCTTACTTTTTCTTTTTGGCCACACTATGCGGCCTGTGAAACTTCCGTGACCAGGGATCGAACCCGTGTCCCCTGCAGTGGAAGCATGGAGTCTTAACCACTGGACCACCAGGGAAGTCCCAAGGTGTTTTTTAAATGGAGAAATAATGACAAAGTTATCCTTTAAAGAAGTGTACCTTATACCAAATGGGAACTCATTGGGGCTCAGAAAACTACCTAATAGTCCATTAAAGATTCCTCCCCTGGTTAAAAGATGAAATATTTCCATTTCATTAGAAAAGCCCTGTGATATGTATTAATGATGCCCAATAAATACCTCAACAATCCCATTCTCCTTGTTCTGAATCATACTCACTAAACAATCTTCTTACTATGATTTGTTTCCTACATAAGATTTCCTATAAAAAAAAAAAAGATGGTCAAGCATGCCAATCCGAAATGGTTGCATTTCTCAATGTATATATATACTAATAAACTGGTGTTTTACTTTTATTTTAAACTATTTTTCTGACTTTGATCCTTTTGACCATTAAAAAATTTTTTTCCTAAATTAATCCTAATTTCGTAGAGTGAACAAGAGGCATCTCCAAGATAACCAGGACTCTAGACGTTCAGTGTTTAACTTAAGCAAGCTTCTTTTCAAAATCCAGTAAATAACTATTATATAACTTAAGTACAGTCCATTCCTGGGTAACTTCTCTAAAGGATTTTTAATGACTACATTAGAGAAATATCTTCCAAACCTTACACATTTTAAGATACTTAGTAGAGGGAAAATCACGTTGGCCTTCAAAAATTCCATTCCAAAATATCCATTTAAAAAATCCATAGGATATATATATGTGTGTTTATATAGTATTTCACTTACTGTAAGATACTATTATTTGTAACACTATTATGTGTGTCATTAAGAAAGAAAAAAATACTTCAATTAAACTATGACACAATAACCTATTACAAAGAATTTTTTATTTTCTACTTAAAAAAAAGTTTAGACTTAGACATAGATGTTTATCATCTAACTTGCTCTTTCTGTGCCTCTGTTTATACACAATAACTCTTCATTTCAATAACAAATCACAGCAGACTGTTGGAAGACATTTTAAACAGCAGTTAAACTCAACGACATGTTTTATCAACAATGCATATAACCAAGTGATATAAGGACGATATAAACAGCTTTGACCAAGTTGACGTACACATGCAGGCAATGCCTACCATCACGACCGCCACCTGGCTGACCGCACGTGTGACTGCATCAACTCTAAGAAAACATCCTGATTTCAGAGACATCAAAATGTGAAAAATGTGCATCTTAGAATCAGTGAAATACAGTTGATTGATCCATAATTATTAGACATCTACGGGGCTATTACAATACATTTTAATTTTTAACATCAACACAACTTATACATGTCACTTCAATAAAGAAAATGAGCATATCAATCACCTAAAGAATTGTTTCAAAAGAAAAGAAGGAACAAACTTCTTTGTTATCCATATGAAAAATTGTATTTCTTACCTGAATGATGATAAGGAGACAGATTCCAGCACCCATTTCAGCGGGATCCCCATACATGCCCGTCATGACATACACAATGGCTTGCCCAATGGTAATGATCATACCAAATACTGACAAAAATTGGGGGAAAAGGAGTACATGCTTATAACCAAAGACAAAAAAGACTAGAAAAACATCTTTGCCACAGAATTCTCAAATTTGGAAAAGGTTCTTTATTAATTGTACTGATGCTCACGTTTCTGGGCTCCATTGAATAGGGCTCTATCTTTGGGTGTATCTCCAACTTCAATGATTTTGGCTCCAGCTAACAACTGCATAATCAAACCAGATGTTACAATTGGGGAGATACCCAATTCCATTAACGTTCCTGTAAAGGAAGGGGAAAAAAAGTAAATAATCTTTACGATATCCAATGCAGATTAATTTAGAAGAGTCCCAGTCCTTAATTATGTCTATGAAATACATGTTAAATGTTAACAAGCAAATTTTCATTTCCTAAACATTAACTGCTAAAAAAAACCCTCTCATTTATTAACACAACCTCACAACAGTGCATTGAATCAAAATTACTATAAATACTACAAAAACATAAATTTCTGTGAATTCTAAGCTTAAATTGTTAAAGAAATCCTTTGAAAGAAATTGTCCAAGATTTCTGTCCAAATCACTATTTTTAAAATTTACACTAAACATTTTAACGCAGGATTTTAAAAGCCCAAAAATTAAATAACAAGTTAATAAAAAGATGATATTTAAGAATATCTGTGGGGCTTCCCTGGTGGCGCAGTGGTTGAGAGTCCGCCTGCCGATGCAGGGGACACGGGCTCGTGCCCGGGTCCGGGAAGATCCCACATGCTGCGGAGCGGCTGGGCCCGTGAGCCATGGCCGCTGAGCCTGCGCGTCCGGAGCCTGTGCTCCGCAATGGGAGAGGCCACAGCAGTGAGAGGCCCGTGTACCATACACACACACACAAAAATGAATAGCTGTGACTCTCCTAATTCAAAATATAAAATTATATAGGAAGTCATCAAAATCAGTGTTGTAGAATGTTGAGTGGCATGAAAAATGTTAATGACATAGTGGATAGGAAAAATATTCAAAAATAGCATGTACAGTTTGATTTCATTTAAATATTTAAGTGGAAAATCATTTCCTGTTATTTTAGTCTGGTTATCAACATGTTTCTATTGTTAATGAACTTATCTACGAAGCGGACTCATAGACATAGAGAACAGACTTGTGGTTGCCAACGGGGAGGGGGTTGGGAGAGGGACAGATTGGGAGTTTGGGATTAGCAGATGCATACTATTATATAGAGAATGGATAAACAACAAGGTCCTACTGTATAGCACAGGAACTATATTCAAATCCTGTGATAAACCATAATGTAAACGAATATGAAAAAGAATGTATATATGTATAACTGAATCACTTTGCTGTACAGCGGAAATTATCACAACACTGTAAATCAACTATACTTGAATAAATTTTAAAAAAATATGGCATCTTAAATGGATTCTTCATGTTTTCTCAGATACTTCCTCAATGGTAAAAGATAAAAATATGTTTTATCATTAAAGCTAGTAGGCAGGTAGATTTCTTTTTATATCAAACCACCAAAATTTAGAACTGTCAAATGGATCTAGTCCAAAAATTAATCCAGTCAAGCTTTAATGAACATTTCATTTAGGAAATATGGCACTTCCACTCAATAGGGAAAAGAAGGATAAATGGACCTTGGCAAATAACTGGCCAATATAGAAAATTAAGCCTAGATTCCTTATCTCATGACTTACATTAAAATAAAGGCCACAGATTTAGAAAATATAACCATAAAAGACAAAATACAAAAGCACCAGAAGTGAGTATGCTTATAATCTTGGAAAAGAAAAAGCCTCTCTAAGCCTTTCTATAACAAAATACATAAAGGCCACAAGCAAAAAATGGACGATATGATTAGATACAACTATGAAACCTCCATGTGGCAAAAGACAGGGTAATAGTTAAAAGAAAAATGAACACAAGTAACAAAGGGCAAAAGAATTTGTCTAAAGGGCAAAGAATTCTTACAAATGAATTTTAAAATGAACAAACAGCAGTGAAATAAGTCAGAGAAAGACAAATACTATATGATATCACTTATAAGTGCAATCTAAAAAATACAACAAACTAGTGAATATAACGAGAAAAGAAGCGGGCTCACGGATACAGAGAACAAACTAGAGGTTACCAGTGGGGGTGGGTGGGGGCAATACAGGGTGGGGAGTGGGAGGTTAAAACTACTGGGTATAAGACAGCCTCAAGGGTGTGTTGTACAACACAGGGAATATAGCACCCCCCCGCAAAAAAAATAGAAAAATAAAAAAGAGATAAATGGCATGGCCACTCGCAATAATGCTCTTTTCTCAGGAAAATACCAACAACATAAGACGAAACCCCAGCACCCAAATCTGTACTATGTAACCCTGAAACCGTAACCAAAGCTGGCTGGGTCTGGTGGAAATCCTGGTAATTTCTAATTCTGAACTGAGAACTGAAGAACCCAGGAGTTGTTGAAGCTAGATCACAAAGACAAGGTTCCCTGCCCCTACTGCTGAGGTCTGAAAGCTGGTTCTCTCTCCACAAGGCTTAGTTGTTCTACCTCCTCTTTGGGTTCCAAAAATTGACTAGTATCCTTCCAGTAAATTCCATTTTTGTGTTTAAACCAGTCGGTAATTTCCTATGACTTATAACAAGTCCACTCATAGAAGAAATAGAAATATTCAATAAAAATATAAGATGATGTTCAAGCTCACCAACACATAAAGAAATACAAATTAAATACCAGATACCAATTTTTACCTGTCTAACACAAAGACTAAAGGACAAATATTATCCACTTTTGGAAGAGAAATGGTCATTCTCATACACCATAGCAGAGTGTATAAAGTAATTCAAAGCTTTTGGAAGACAATTTAACAATATCAAAAATTTAAGTGTACATTTCTTGTAAACAAGCAGTTAAACTTCTAGAAATTCATTCTATTAAAAACTTACAGAGGAGTGTGATAGTAGTCATGGTAGCATTGATTATAATGATATAAAATTGGGAAAAAAACTACATGTATGACAGCAGATCCTACAGGCCTTGGGGTCATACCTAAAACACACTCCTTACTGTCTACAAGCCTCATAATCTGGCTCTTGGATTCATCTGCAGCCTCATGTCCTACCACGTTTCCCCTTTCCTTTTTTCTTCCAATCACACCATCCTCCTCATTGTTCTTGGAACACATTAAGCATACTCGCACCTCAGGGCCTTTGCACTTGCTATTCCCTGGGGGAAGGTTCCTCCCCCAGATCTTCACACGGCCTTCTCTCATGTCCTGCAGGTCTCTGCTCAAATGTCCCTTCCCCCTCCCAAGATACAGTTCATGTAGAGTCTACCTCCCCAAATAGAGTAACATAAACTCCACGACAACAGGATCACTGTCTTGATCACTGCTCTAATCTCAGCACCTAGCACAAAGCTCCACTCATAGGAAGAACTCAATAAATACCTGAATGAATGATTAAAGAAATCATGGCACATCCATATAATGGAATAGTATATGGCCATTCAGTAAAATAGGTCATCCAAGATATTAAGTAAACACACCAAGTAGCAGAATAGTTATACAGTAGATCTTATTTTTCAGTTTTTAAAAAAAGTATATAAATTCATATATATGAATATATATTCAAATAAAAGGTCTACATGGTTATTCACCAATCTGTTGTCTTCCCAGGAGTTCCCCCTGAGAAGCGAGACCTTCATTTTCAGCTTTATACAAATCTGAAATGTTGGTGCATTTTTCTTATAACAAACGTTACTTTTTTGATGTAGAAAAAAACCCACCCCAAAAGCCCCTCCTGATCCAGGCCCTCCCTAACTCTCAGCCTCACTGATCAGCATCCCCCACCCGAATCCCCAGCCTGCACCCCGTGTCCTCATGCATGTGTGCTGTGACTCAGGCTTCCTTCTCCCAACGGTCCACAGGCTGAATTCCAACCCAAATGCTCTCCCAGCATCATCTCCTCCCTGACACCGCAGATCAGTCTTTCGGTCCCATGAGAAACTCAAGAATACACTTCAGAGAGTCCAGGAAATCTCCTGAGATTTTATGAAAAATCTGCACGTGTGAATGTACATGCATTTTTCTAGGGAGAGTACAGATAAATTTAATTAGATTCTCAAAGGAAACATGACCCACAAAAGGATGGAGAACCAAAGTTCTAGGCAATGCTAATCACTCCATTCTGTTGTAACTCTGTACTCTGTACATACTTCTATTATTACAATAAATACACAGTTTTGTAATTATCTTTATGTTTGTCTCTTCTCCTAGGCAATGAGTTTCTTTTACCATATACTGCCCCTCCCCATAGACAGCAAAAAATAGTTGTTTCCACATTTTCACATCTATTTGATGTCAGTACTAGCATGGAGGCAAAAGAAAAGCAGCATATACCTCTGTTGGATGCAAGAATAACTCTCATCCAGTAGAAAGGATCTGCAGAATCTGATGACATGATTCCAAATAGTGGTATCTATAAGATTACATAAAATATTTTATAAAAATGTATTATATAAATTAAGTTTGAACTTAATTTATAATGCATTCACTTAATACTTGCAAAACTTAAAAAAAAACCACTACTTCTCATGTTCAATAACAAAACAAGCATACCTTAAGAGTAAAGTTCTTTAATGAAAATAAAAACAATGGGAATCATTACTTACAACATTTCACTAGTAAATATTCCTATCAGTATGGAGATATGTTGCACAACAATGTGAATATATGTAACAGTACTGAACTGCACACTTCAAAATGGTTACGTTGATAAGTTTTATGTTTTTGCAATTAAAGAAAATGCTCCTATCAGTACAGGATATATCTACCACGTCACAGAATAATCTTGGAAAGCTATGGGTACTGGTGACAGCCACAGCCATACTCCAAATGTAAGACTGAAGACGAGATATACAGTAGAATACTACGCAGCCATTAAAAATTATACTATGAAGCTTGTAACGGTATGAGGATGTGCTTATGTTGTAATATTAAGTATAAAACAATGGTTCTCAAGCTGGGGCAACTTTGCCCCATCTGGCAATATAGGAAGACACTTTTGGTTGTCCCAACTTGAGGGGGGTGCTACTGGCATTAGTGGGTAGAGGTCAGAGATGCTGAACATCCTATAATTTATGGGACAGTGCCCCACCGCAAAGATTTATCCAGCCTAAACTTCAGTGCCATTGTTGAGGAAACCTAGTATAAAAAGAATGGTATGAAACTGTATAAATAAAGTAAAAGATCAACACTGTAAAAATATGCATAGAAGAAAAAACTAGGTGTAAATATTTTTTAAAATCTTGAACAGTGATTATTCACAGGCAGTGGGATTACTGTTGATTTTTTTCTTCTATATTCTTCTCAGCATTTATCATATTTTCTATAATGAACACATATTACTTTTTAATCAGAAAAAAAAAAACCCTTAACTTCAGAATGCTTCCTATTATACGACCCATGTTCAGAACACAGCACTTGGCCATACCCCCTCCCTCACCATGTAGGAGAAAAATACACTTCCAATTTCATAAACCTTCCCTATATGAAGTTGATTTAAAAAAAAAAAGTTCCAAAAGATGCTGCCAGCAATTTTAAACAGGTCATCTAGTCAACCTAAACCTCTTTGGACATCTGAATATATTAGCTGGGTTAGCAAAAGCAAGAAGCACAATATTTTGTGTGCACCCTATAGATGCAAACACTCTTCAGCTAATGTGAGAGATGGGGAGAAAGGAAGTTATTGAATAAAAACCAATTAACACTACAGGATAGTCCATATCACAATATTCCCTAAGTGGGGGAGAGACCAATCAATTAAATTACCTTCCTGAATTGAGTCTCATAGAGATAGCCATTACCTCCATGATTAGATGCTTTGTGGGATAACAAACAAGAAAGTCAGCCAACCATCCCTAAGTAATGGTATTCCCTTCGTTCCCATAGTCAACAGGATTAAACTCAGTGTCTAACTTTACTCCTCTTAGTAAATTCCATAGTTACAGGACCACGTCCAACAAGGGCAGCAACAGGAGCTATTTTCTATGACTCTCAAAGTTGCAGACTTTTAGGCTTTGCCCTATATTACATAAAATAATCAGTTTCAACTTCACAAAATACAGTATACACTTCAGAGAAACAAGGATTTCATGCTTGAATGCAAACCCTGAACCAATCAGATGGACAAATAGAAAATTAGTAGTAGGGATCTCCAATTTGGGCACTGAAACCAAGCAAGATATTTCTGGGCTAAAATGGCAAGCCATGAGTGATCAGGTTACAGAATTTCCCTCCCCAATACATAAGAAAACACATTTTTCAAAACATGTAAAATAGTAAAAGAATTTAAAAATCTAAAGGAAAAATATCTATAAAGCAGCCAAACAAGAAAAAGAATCATAAACTTGATGGTCATGGGCGGGGAGAAAACAACAGATAATCGAGGAATAGGGACTCAGCATGAAACTGCTCCAACCAGCACAAAGGGAAGGGCACAGAATCCCCAGAATCCCCACAACACTCCAAACCTGGAGAAGAGCGGGCTGCACAGATATCCTCATCTCTCCTGCCTCCTTTGGCAGCTGAGAGGAAATGGATGAGAGAAGCCAGGAACGGGGCTCTCTCTGGTGCAACTGACAATTACAGGGCTACACTGAGTCAGGAACTGGGGAGCGATCTGAGGTCAGTAATGGAATAAAGCCCTCCTCAGTCAGGTGGTGAGGACCCTCACAAGACACGTAACAAAAGTCTAGCAAGAGAGCAGAGCCCAGGTGGCATTTATGGCACTTCTCTCAGCTGATCTCACCTCCCACCATTCCCTCAAGCTAAAAAAACAGTATGGAGAACACGAGACCCCAAACCCTTCAACTGTAGCTGGGAGGGGAAAACTGTGGCTCTCTCTGTTTGAGATTCAGCGGAAAGAGAATCAAGAAATCACCAGCCCTGGGCCAAACTGCCTAAGCGTGAGAAAGACAAAAAGGTACAGCTTGGGCTTCCCTGGTGGCGCAGTGGTTGAGAGTCCGCCTGCCAATGCAGGGGACACGTGTTGGTGCCCTGGTCCGGGAAGATCCCACATGCTGCGGAGCGGCTGGGCCCATGAGCCATGGCCGCTGAACCTGCACGTCCGGAGCCTGTGCTCCGCAATGACAGAGGCCACAACAGTGAGAGGCCCGCGTACCGTAAAAAAAAAAAAAAAAAAGATACAGCTTGACAACCATGTAAACACATTACAGAAAAAAAAATAATGAAGTAACATAAAATGCATAAATTAATTTATGGCATGAAACAGTCATGAGAAATGTCACACTTTAAGAAATGTAACTCAAGTTATGTTTTCTTCTTCTTGGGTTTTCTTGGGTTCCAGCTGCAAAGCTGCAAATATTTACTATCTGGCCCTTTACAGAAAAAATGTTTGCAGACCGTTGGATTAGAAGATTCAATATGAAGATGGTAATGCTCTCTAAATTGACCTATATATTCAAAGCAATAAAAATCATAATGCCAGGAGGCTTTCTTAAAGAAAATGACAAGCTGATTCTAAAATTCAGATGGAAATATGAGTGACCTAGAATAGACAAAATCATTTTGAAAAGAAGAACAAAGTTGGATGACTTTTACAACCTAATTACAGGACTCAGTTTAAAGCTACATTAATCAAAAGAGTTATGGTTTACCATAACGATGGAATATGATCAATGGAACAGAACTGAGAGTACAAAAATAGATCTGTGCTTATATGGCTAACTGATTTTCAACAAAGATACCAAAGTAATTCAATGGAGAAAGGAGAGCCTTTTCAACAACTGGTTATGCATATAGAAAAAAACGAACCCTACCCTTACCTCACACCATACACAAAAATTAACTTGGAATAGATCATAGCCCAAAACATCCAAGCTAAAACTGTAAAATATTTAGAAGAATACAGGAGAAAATTTTCACAACCTTAAAATAGGCAAACATTTCTTAGATAGGAAACAAAAACCATGAGCAATCAAAGAGAAAGATAAAATGAACTTCATCGAAATTAAAAACTTCTGCTCAAAAAGTATTGTCAAGAAAATGAAAAGGCAAGCCATAGACTACGAGATATTGTTAAGAAAATGAAAAAGGTATTGTTAAGAAAATGAAAAGGCAAGCCATAGACTACGAGAAAATATTCACAATACATATATCTGATGAAGGACTTGTATCCAGAAAATATTTTAAAATGCATATAATTCACTAATCAGACAAAAATGCAATTTTTTTTAATGGGCAAAATATTTGGGGAAAAAACACTTTACAAAAGATAAATACCCAATAAGCATATGAGAAAGCTGCTCAATATCACTGACCAGGGAAATACAAGTTAAAACCTCACCATGGAGAAAAGAGAACCTTCCTATACTTTGATCGAAATGGAAAACAGGAGGGTCCATCAAAAAATTAAAAATAGAGCTACCATAAAATCCAGCAATCTCACTCCTAGGTATGTGACCAGAGAAAACTCTAATTCAAAAAGATACATGTGGGCTTCGCTGGTGGCGCAGTGGCTGGGGGTCCGCCTGCCGACGCAGGGGACACGGGTTCGTGCTCCAGTCCGGGAGGATCCCACATGCTGCGGAGCGGCTGGGCCTGTGGGCCACGGCCGCTGGGCCTGCGTGTCCGGAGCCTGTGCTCCGCAACAGGAGAGGCCACAGCAGTGAGAGGCCTGTGTACCGCAAAAAAAAAAAAAAAGATACATGCACCCCAATGTTGACAGCAGCATGATTTACAACAGCCAAAATATGGAAGCAACCTAAGTGTCCATCAGCAGGCAACTGGTTTAAGATGTATGTGTGTGTGTGTGTGTGTGTGTGTGTGTGTGTGTACAATGGAATATTATTCGGCCATAAAAAAGAATGGAATATTGCCATTTGCAGCAACATGAATGGACCTAGACAATATTATACTTAGTGAATTAAGTCAGAGAAAGACAAATATCATTTATATGTGGAATCTAAAAAATAACATAAATGAATCTATAAACAAAACAGAAACAGACTGACATAGAAAATAAACTTTATGGTTACCAAAGGGGAAAGAGAGAGGGGGGAGGGATAAATTAGAAGTACGGGATTAACAGATACAAACTGCTATACATAAAATAGATAAGCAACAAGGATTTACTGTTTAGCACAGGAAGGTATACTCAATATCTTATAATAACCTATAATGGAAAATAATCTGAAAAATATATATATATAACTGAATCACTTTGCTGTACACCTGAAACTAACACAATATTATAAATCAACTATACTTCAATTACAATAAAAACAAAAAAAAACCTCATCCATTAGAATGGCTAATATTAAAATGCTGAACAATACTAAGAATAAACAACGATGCAGAGCAACCAGAACTCCTATACGGCTGATGGGACCACTTGGAAAAGAGTTAGTTTCTCACAAAGTTGAACGTACATTTACCATAAACCTTAGCAATTCTACTAATAGGTATTCACCCAAGAGAAATGAAAACAAATATCCACAGAAAGTCTTGTACGGGAACGTTCATAGCAACTTTACTTGTTATAGCCAAAATGTGGAAACAACCCGAATGTCCAACAACAGGTGACAAGATGAACAAACTGTGATACAATCAACATGGATACAACCAACACCATGGATGAATCTCAAAAAGCTGATGAAGAAGTTAGACACTGTATCACTCCATGTACATGAAATTCTAGAAAAGACAAATCAAATTATAGAAATAGCAGATCAGTGGTTGCCTGAGAATGGGGTGAGGTGGGAACTGACTAAGAAAGAGTACGAGAAACATTCTGGAGTAACAGAAATGTTCTATACCCACTGAGATAGTAGGTATGTAGATGTATACATTTGTCAAAACTCTTTAAAATGTACACTTAAAAATGAGTATATTTTGCTGTACATAAATTGTACCCTTAAAAAGTTGATTTTTTTTTTTAATAGAGGGGAGGGGAATTTCCAAGATGTTAAAACAAGATGGTAGGAATATGGATGATTCTTCTTTTTTCCTACTTGTCTGTATTTTTCAAAAGTTCACTCTCCCTGACCACGCAAAAGAATTTTCAACAAAGTATAATAGTAAAATATTTTAATGATCAAATAGTTTCACTTTTCAAAAAAATATATTTGGCTTTTCCCCAGATTATGGACTTTATTTGTTCTACTCCTTCCTCATGTAATTTTTTAAACTTTCTTATATGTATATTGGTACTTTTCAAACCCTCAAAGAACTTTACTTAAATTATCTAATTTAATCCTCACAATACAATAGCCCTGTGACATGGGCAGGTCACATTTTATCCTCATTTTATGAACTTAATCTCTGTGAAATTTTACTAAAAAGCATCATTGAACTTTATTAATTTATAAACACAGAATATCCCTAGGATTCTAGAATTTGGCTTTTGGGGATTTTTTAATTAATACATAAATTTACAACATGATTAAAAGCAAACAAAGTGGAAAAATATTTGCCCTATACATGTCAAAGATTTAACACTTTTATATATAAAAACCTGTCATAGGGGCTTCCCTGGTGGCACAGTGGTTGAGAGTCCGCCTGCCGATGCAGGGGACACAGGTTCGTGCCCCGGTCCAGGAAGATCCCACATGCCGCGGAGCGGCTGGGCCCGTGAGCCATGGCCGCTGAGCCTGCGCGTCCGGAGCCTGTGCTCCGCAACGGGAGAGGCCACAACAGTGAAAGGCCCATGTACCGCAAAAAAAATAAATAAAAATTAAAAACCTGTCATAAATCAATTTCAAAAATCTCAAGAAAAAAATAGGTAAAGATCATTAACTGAAAAGTAAGGGGAAAAAAAGAAAATATGTTCAAACCCACTAGTAAACCAAAAGAAATACACAGTAGAAGATAACCATTTTCACTATCAACTCAGATTAAAATGATGATGTTCCTATTTACAAAAGCAATCTAAAGGTCCATTGACAGATGAATGGATAAAGAAGATGTGGTGTGTGTGTGTGTGTGTGTGTATTATATACACACACACACATATAGGAACATAGACATAGACATATATACTATGGAATATTACCTAGCCATAATAAGGAATGAAATGATGCCATCTGCAGCAACATGGATGGACACAGAGATTATCATACTAAGTGAAGTAAGTCAGAAAGAGAAAGACAAATACCATATGATATCACTTATATGTGGAATCTAAAATATAACACAAATGAACTTATTTATGAAACAGAAACAGACTCACAGATATAGAGAACAGACCTGTGGTTGCCAAAGGGTGGGGGGAGAGGATGGATTGGGAGGTTGGGGTTAGCAGATACAAACTATTATATACATAATGGATAAACAAGGTCCTACTGTATAGCACAGGGAACTATATTCAGTATCCTGTAAAAAACCATAATGGAAAAGATATGAAAAAAAAATGTATATGTATAATGAATCACTTTGCCGTACACTAGAACTAAGATAACATTGTAAATCAACTACACTTCAATTAAAAATAATTTTTAAAAAATGATGTTGCTCAAAATAATTCAGTATATTTACTATTTGAACTAAAATAAGTTTCTCAAATTCTAACCAACCAAGACCTTAGAATAACAGTACAGACATTTGTTTAATGTTTGGTTACATACCTGACAACATACTAAGAAGATGAAGAGAGTTATAGCAGTCCATAGTACCTTCTCTCTAAACTGGATCTGTGCAAGAAAACAAAGAATGATCAATCAAAACCAAGAAATAGGGGGGAGGGGTGGGAAGGGACAGCCTTTCTATTTTGTATTTTGTTCTCCTGACCACAGAAGAGAATAAACCCTTTATATTTGGAAAAAAAAAAACAAAAAAAAAAAAACCAAGAAATAGCAAATATAAAGAAAAATCCATATTAAACCTTAACCAGCATTCCCCATCATGACATGCCCCTATTATTTACTCTTAAAATACTCTCGCCCTAGTTAGTAGCAGCTAAAGCAAACAGCTAAACTTCTCAAACATCTTTACTTTTTCGAGAATTAAGTACAACTTAAATACAGGCTGGCCTCAAGGCATTGTACCACATTAATTGAGGCTGAAAAGGATGAAAAGACACAGACCTAATATGCACACATTTCATTAACACTGTATTGTGGAAAGCTAGGACTGCCTGTAATATTATTCTGTGAATGTTTCATAGAATATGAAAAGCTAAAGTTTCTTGGGATGCCTTACATGTAACTGGAACAACTATTTTTATAACCTCAAAGCAATAAAAAAAGAAATATACTTCTAAATAAAACAGTAAGTTTAACAGAAGTCTTACTTTACTCTTTTTAGTCCCTATTCTGGTTAGTTCCATGTGAAACTGAACATACAGTAAAAGAGCAATGTCTGGGAACTGACCAGTTTGGGATTAACAATATTTCTGGAATAGAAATGCCTCAGTTCCAAAGGCGTACAATGATGGAAGAACAATTAGATGTGGTCAATATCTTCCGAATGCATTTCTGTGATTTTTTTCTTTGTACGGAACGAATCAAGAAATGGGAGGTATATAACTGCACAGTTGCAATCCATTAATGTGCAACAGTTGTGCTCATCAAAACTGACCCAACAGACTGGGTCATTCCTAGTGCGGCAGACCACAATGGACAGGAGAATACTATATCTTATAACACACAGACCAAATAAACACTTGGTTTGGAAACGTCACAACTTAAAGAACAGTTTTGAAACCATGAGATAAACTAGATTTAAAAGGTCTACACTAGTTTTATTCACTTTGTGCCTCTTGCAAGGAGAAGGAACAGGTAATACTTTTCCAATTACAACCAGAAAAACATTGGGGAAAATAAATCAATCTAGATAGTTTAACAGAATAAGTCATTTAGCTACCCTCTATATTACTAAAATATTATACTTACTTTCCTTTCAGGTTTCTGAATTTCTGGTAGAACTGCACAGAAAGGTTTGATAACTTCTAAAAATTTGACTGTTAAAAAATAAAAAAAGAATAAATGTCCCTATACAAAGTTTTTAAAAAGAGATGTATCTTTTCACAGAGTCAAATACAAATGTTTTCTTTTAATGGCAATCCATCCCATCCACACTCCCCAAAATGAATTAACCATAATGGTCTCCATTGCAAATACATAAGGGAAGAGAAATAATTCACGGGACAAAGGAGCCCAAAGGGTTTAAGGGCTGGTCAGCAGAAGCAAAGTAATACAAGTATCCTTGTACCACAACTTTGCTTCCTCATGCTTGAATCTCACCCCTTTTATATATACAGAAAAGGAATAATTCAGTGAGCACCACTACATCAAAAGGAGCAAATGCGGTGTACTCACAAGACCATGCATTACAGAAGGAAACAGGACATATCAGAGAAGGAAAGTACAACAGGAAATGGGCTGTAACTGTAGGACTGACTTAATTGGGGACTGAAAAATGCTGAAATGCATAAATGAGAAAGATCACGGAACAACCTTCTATAGGTAGGTTTTCAAAGTACTGCATACAATCTCTACTTCATTTCACTAAGTCGCTATTCATTGCTTGGTCACTCTCCCACAAAAGGATCTCAAAGTACTTGTGTATGTACAATCATCAGCCCAGAGAATGACAACTACATTTCATTAGAAAGTACTGTTTTCCCAGACAACTCATAATATTGAAAAGATAAACCAAGGTTCTTTAAGGATAGGCACTCTCTTCTGGCACGGCTTAAGTCAAAGTCCTGCCAAAGAACTGAAGGATGAAGATGATAATCTCTCAGTCTTTGCCAGCGTCTATAATGTACAGAAACACAAAAAGCCACAACTAGGTATTAGTCATGATCATCTTCCCTTACAAACACTGGATTCTGTATATATGAACATCAGGATATTATTTTTAAACTGACATGGGTAATTACACTTCAGCAGTTAGCCAAAAGTTGACCACACTATATATTTTTAAATTTATTTTATTGAAGTATAGTTGATCTGACTATACTGTCTTTTTAGAAAACCTCTCAAAATGATGGCAGCCACTGATGTTTGACAGAATTCAGAAATTCTCATGGGCAGATGTTTTGTTACCCAAGTACCATTTCAGACGATCTGGAAAGCAAATCTGAATTATGAAAGTGCTCATCTCTAATGTAAAACCAATGTCAATCACATCGGGAAACTTCCTAGAACCCCTTTACCCCTTTTCCTTCCCACTTCCACCCAAGATACCCTCCCTGATCTCTTGGCTTAAGATCATCTGTGTTGTAGTATTTATGTAAAAAGCAGTGCTTTTTTGTCTGCCACTTGTCTATTCTTGTGCTGCAGAATTTAACCCATTATACTGCTAATTCAAGACCAAGGGTCTCCTCTACTTCCTTTCCAGCTTCCCCCAGATGTCCACTAGTTAGCTAGCTGGCCAGTGGGTGCACAGCTTGGGTTTGCAGGAATCCACTCATACAACAGTCACCCCAACAGCTATGTGAAGGTTCCTGGTGTTGAGGGTTTGGGACAGGGCCCTCAAAAGATCCCCATTATGCAAGGCCTTGTCCCTAAGGCTTACACAACCTGAGACACGTTTAGTTTTCAGTACACACTACAGAATGATTGAAATGAAAAATTTAAAGAAAACTTTATGCCACCAATCGCCTGCTTTCCTCCCCGAAACTACACGCCATGCATCACTTTTTGAAAAATTAAACAAGTCAGGGACCTTCATTCATCACAACTAACATGCCAAAGAACGGTGATTTGGGACTAAAAATATGAGTTTCCGAAGCTCCTGCCTGAAAAATTAAAAGTGGTCCAGGTTTCCCCTGGTTCCCTAACTCCCCGCCCCCAAAACCAACGGCCTCTCCGCGCCGTGCGCCGCTCCTCGCCACCCACCAAGATGCGCAGACCCCGGACCTCCGGGTCCCGGCCCCGCAGCCGGCCCGGGCGAGGCCTCGCACGGCTGGAGGAGCCTCCGCGGAGGCCCCCGGCTCGCGCCCTCCTCAGCGGCCCGGCGCAGCCCGCGTCTCCCCGGCCCGCAGGCTAAGCGCCCCCGGGCGGTCGCCTGCCCCACCGCCCGCGGCCCGTCGGCGCCCGCGCCCCCGGCGAGGGCCTCGCCGCCGCTACTCACTGCCCATGGCGGCGGCTAGAGCGGCCCGGCGGGGCCCTGCGACCTAGGCACGGCCTTCGCTCGGGTCCCGCGGCTCGGGCCTCGGCACCCGCTCCCGACGCGCTCCGGCCCGCCCCGCGCAGGCTCCGCCCCGGTCCACGTGACCCGCGCGCCCACCCAGCCAGGCCCTGGCAGGCCCCGCCCCCCGACAACAGCCTGGCCGTTGGCCGCTGGAGCAGCTGACGTCCGCCGCGTTGCCATGGCCACCGCCGGCTCTCCCGTGGGCGTCCTCCAGTGGGTTCCGGGAGCTGGGAGCCTCTGTGAGGCCAGGGCTGCCAGGGCTTTTCCGTTCTGAGTACCTCTCCGAGCTCAGTGTCCAGCAAAGGCCGTCTCCTCGACCGCGGCTCCCGAGCGCCCCGCGGGGCAGCTCAGGACCCAGCCAGAGCGGCCGCCCCAGGAGCGAGGGCCGGGTTTCGATACCCAGGACTGGGGCTGAGACGCCCCCAGAGCCGGCGTGACCCAAACAACCTTTTTATTTTGCTTCCATCTTATTGGAACCACTAGGAAGTTTTCAGAAATTTGTGACTCTTTGTCTATAGTTAATAGCTTCTGAACTCTCCACTATCTAGTACTTTTCTTTTTTTTTTTTTTGGCTTCGCGGAGCAGCTTGCAGCATCTTAGTTCCCCCACCAGGGATTGAACCCGCAGTGAAAGCGAGGAGTCCTAACCACTGGACCGCCAGAGAATTCCCTCCACTGTCTACCACTCACGCTCCTTTAGCTTCTCCGAAATACATCAGGATTTTGTCCCTCTTGTCTCCTCTTGGACGGCGTAGTGTAAGGGAACGCATGCAGTGTTAGGAATCTAATGGCCGTACATGAGATTCCTAATTCCTAATGTATTAGGCCGTACATTTTAGTCCCTCCTACTTCTTAATGGCTTTGGGCAATTTTTTCTGAGCTACATCAGTAAAATAAGGATAGTGACAGCCACAGCCTACAGGTGTGAAAACTAAATGAACGAAGAGATTGACACATAGAAGGCCCTCAAATTTATTTTCTTTACTCAAATTTTAAACCCCTGCAATATAACTTCTGCTCTAACAACTGCTGAAACAAGCTATTTCAAAGGACACTTAATGACTTATAATCACCAAATCCAATGATCTGTTCTAATGCTTAGATGTATGTCTAAAAAAGAAGCAAAGTACACACACACACACACACAGCCTCCCCTTGACCACACTCTAGGCATGCTCCTCTGAGCCCTTTCTCCAGTAGGCCTTACCTTGACCTATAAAGGGGTGGAACAAGCACCACACAGTTCCACCCTAGGCTGTGCGTAGCCCCCTTAAAATATCTGTCTGGGAAAGCTCAAGGCTGCCAAAAGAATTTACCGTT
The DNA here is from genome assembly GCF_008692025.1 of Phocoena sinus. Classification (NCBI taxonomy): domain Eukaryota; kingdom Metazoa; phylum Chordata; class Mammalia; order Artiodactyla; family Phocoenidae; genus Phocoena; species Phocoena sinus. The sequence continues at coordinate 20,062,667 of NC_045764.1, forward strand.
TCTTCCAGCCAACACTTGAAGGCAGGATCTCTGGCTCCCAACCTCTGTGGAAGGATAGGACCTTAACTTCCATTAGCACCAGTTAACAAACCTGGATGGGTTTCACATGGACCAAACCTTCCAGCTTTTTTCACTTAATTTTTCACTTTCCTGACTCTACTGAGCCTCCACTCACTGCCCTCTTCCTATTCTCTCACTCTCCTCTTAAAAGGCCAGTCCAAATCAAAGTTGGGTTTAATTCACACTGGATTCTTTTCCCTAATGCAACACATAGTATATTACTGAATAAAATCTGTCCTTAGCACTTTAGTGTCCAGCTGTGTTTGTCTTTAAACAAAGTTATGTACATATACATACATGCACATATATATATATATATATATATATATATATATAATGGCATATATATATGGCAATTTAGGCTGGGCTTGCATGAGTCTCTGCTCCACTTGGGGTCATCTGCAACAGGTCCAAGGCTGGGGACTTGAATTATCAGAAGGCGCTCTCACTCACAAGTCTGGCATTTGATGCTGGCTGTCAGCTAAGACCTCAGCAGAAGCTGTCAGCTCTAACATCTCCACGTGGCTTCTCCATGTGGCCTGGGCTTCCCCACAACATGGCAGCTGGGTACCAAGGCATGTCCTTGGAAGTGACCCAGCATCACTTTCAGAGCATTGCATTTATAGAGGCAGCCACAAAGTCTTGCTCAACTTCAAGAGGGAAGGGAAATAGACTCCACCTCCAGGTGAGGATGTGGTAAGATTCTGGAAGAGCTTGTGGGACACAAAATATGACTCTGGCCTTTTGGAAAATGCAATCTGCCATAACCATCACTGCACATCCTGTGACTTCATTCTTCTCTCATTCTACTTTGTTTTAGTCATTTTCATACTTGCCTAATCTCCCCTAGTACACCATAAACTTCTGGATAGCAGGGAGGGTCTTATTTAATTTTTGTATCATTTTCAGTTACCTGCAAGTGTTTGACTTAAATACAGTTTTGACACTAGATTGTGAACTAATTTCGTGAATCCTTTCAATAAAGATGAGCTAAATTGAAAATCTAATTGACAGAAGGAGAAGAGTGGCCTGTACCTCTCTCTCTCTCTCTCTCTTTTTTTTTTAACATTTATTTGCATTTATTTTTTGCGGCATTTATTCCTGGGCCATAAGTTTTTGTTTCTTCAGTTTCTTCTGGGATATTTTTCTTCTGGGCAACCTCCTCTTCTGGTTTAGGAACAATCTGTTCTTTTTCAGTAAGGATCATCTCAATGTGGCAGGGAGAGCTCATGTATGGTTGATCCGGCCATGAGCTCTGTAAGTCCTGCACCACATCGTTGGGGCTTTTTTCGCCTGGATTTGCTCAATGACCAGAGACTCTACATCTAAGCCCTTAAGTTCAGCATTACTCTCTGCATTTTTGAGCATGTGCAGTAAAAATTCAGCACTCTTTTTGGGCCACCGACCCTGGGTCCAGCTCCGCTCTTTGGCCTGGCCACACCTACCAACTCCGCCACTGTAACAACAGAATGGCACACATTGCTTCTTTAAAGTGACATCCTTCAGATACTTGGTGGCTTTTCGGATATGCATACCTTAATGGCCTGGGCAGTTTCGTGAGTGTTCTTAAAGTGAACATGAAGATTTGAACCTCTTGACTTGCATGATTTTGTGGGGTTTTCTGGGTTAAGTGAATAGCGAACCATTTTTCGAGGTCACCTCAGGCCCCTTACCAGAAAAGTTCTCTCTTTACTACCTGTTTCTGGGACAGCTCGCTGGTTCAAGGAAAAGCCTGGGAACAAGCTGGGAATATACCCTAGATAACTTTTGTGAATTCCCTTTCCAAGATTCTTCAGTCTTTCTGCTACTACTTGCCACTCAGGACTTTTCCTTGCATAACCACAAGACGCCACCTAATCTACATCTATCAGGAATATTGCTCTATCATGACCTTCCCCCTTGTTTTAAGCATATTCAGCAAGAATCTCGCTCTGCATGTAAAGTATTTTGTCTTCTCAGATTATCAGTCTGTTGGGGCAGTGGGCAACCCATTTTATCTCTAAATTTCATGTGTTTCTAATGTCCAGAACAATGCCATATATGCAACACATGTTCAATAAACTATTTATTGAGGAAATACCATTCTACTCTTACAGGATCATATCTTATCTTTGTTCCATTATAGCTGGTTCTTCATGCGAGTCAGAGAAGACACAGGGAAACAGCACTAAAGTAGTGTACTTTTATTAAAAGTTTGCTAAAATTAACTGATTTTGCAGCTAGCCATGGGGAACTAACAGTCCGCTTTAGATTGTGCTTTATCAGATTTAAATACAAACCTGACAGTGAATTACTACTTCCATAGAATAATTTAGGAATTGTCTACTTGTGTAATAGTGTGTTACAAATATTGAGGATTTAAACATTTTGTCCAAATTTCCCCAAAATTTAATAGTTTTAGCCTGAATCCTCTGAGAAGCTGAAAAATGTAAACCAAATATCCAAGTACATCTAAGAGAAATTAGGTAAGGCTTGAGGAACCTCAAGACCCAAGTCTTGATTCTTTCTTTCTTTCCTTCTTTCTTTAAATCTAAGTATAGTTGATTTACAGTGTTTCAGGTGTACAGCAAAGTGATTCAATATCATATATACATACATATATATATTCTTTTTCAGATTTGTTTCCATTATGGTTTATTATAGGATATTGAATACAGTTCCCTGTGCTATAGAGCAGGACCTTGTTGTTTATTTTATATATAGTAGTGATATCCATTAATCCCAAGCTCCTAATTTATCTCTCCCCCACCCCCTTTCTCCTTTGGTAACCATAAATTCGTTTTCAAGGTGTGTGAGTCTGTCTCTGTTTTGTAAATAAGTTCATTTGTATCATATTTTAATTCCACATATGAGTGATATCATATGGTATTTGTCTTTCTTTGATCAAAAGTCTTGATTCTTAATCTGTGACTTCCTTCCTGTGTAACCCTTAATTGCTAAAACCATATTTCTTCAATTTTGCAAAAGTGATACTGTTTCTATTGCCAGCCAAGGAATTTTTTAAAATAATAAAACTTCAAAGGTAATACAGTCAGCCCCAAACCGGCTATGCTTCAGAATATTTTTGCTTATAGTATGTGTACAGAAAATATAGGAAAACTGAGAAAATTGTTCTTATAAAAAAGAAAATTGGGGGGACTTCCCTGGCGGTCCAGTGGTTCAGACTCTGTGCTTCTAGCATAGATTTACATTAATGGGATATTAATACCACATTATCAATTTTTAAAATATTTTACTTTATTATTGATATATTTATCCCGTTCTTTATTATGTGAGTATTTGATCTGGAATTCTTCAAATGGCCTCTTCCTGCAAGGTAATTCAAAATGCTGATCCACGTTGCACTGGTGATTGAGAGTAAGGTTAAGATACAGAAGACATTTCACGGCTCAGGTTGGAGATGTAACAGGAAACAGACTCGTGAGGTGTAAAGTTAGAAATCTGGAGAGATCTCAACTAAAAAAAAAATCTGGTTTTCCATCTCATTTTGTGCTCAGACTTTTGAAATGTTTTAACTCAAGAAACCGAGAGATCTGAAAAAAAAATGGCACTGTGCTTTTATTTTTTTTCTAGTTCAATATACAACATTGATAACCATTCTCATTAAGCAGACCTTTGTAATTTTACCGGTTGACATGTATGACACTAAGTTACATGATTTATAAGGCCTGCACTAAGTTACATGATTTATAAGGCTTGGCGAAGGAAGAAAGCATTCACGTGTATAGGAATAAAAGGGATGTGAATATTACAGAAACGGTAAATCAGTACACTAATGTACACGTTTAAGATGTGAATCACGAATCTACTGCTGTGGCCAGAACGACCTATACATTGATTCTGAAAGACATTAAAAGTTGCCAGTAAAAGTGGAGAGGGTGTTACAGGGCCCCGGTACTTCCCTCATTTCTGAGAAAAACAGTGTCCCAGCACAAGCATGGTACATGGTAGTGCTCTGCAGCACCAAGCCAGGAAAATGTACAGAGTTTGCTGACATTTAGTTATACTTCCAGTTATAAGCTTAATTTCAGAATAAGGGAGTGGGCTGGTGACCTCTGGAAATCCAGAAAGTGCCTGATGTTGGGAAGTTCCTGCTATCAAAGTTAAATTAACATCACAAATTAACATCATATGACAGTAGGGACTTTTAGAGGCAAGGCTGATGATCAGCCAGGGGCTGAGATCCCCATATCAGACACCCAGAGGTAATTAAAAATATGAAGGTATCGCGGCAAGAACAATTTAAGGAAAAAGAAAAAAGATACTGTGGCAAAGTAGACCGCTAATCAATTTCATCGTAACTATAACTCAGCTTAATAATACTGTGCTAAAGGATCATACACCCGGAGGTTTATATTTAATAAGACCTATATTTAAGGATAATGGGTAAAATAGTGATCTTGAAGAACACAAATCAGGAATAATACAGTTTTGCTATAGTGTTACATAATGTGTTACATAAAATAGATTGCAGGGAGATCTATGTCACAACTGAAAACTAAATTCCAGGCATGATAAGGTGAGACATATTCTGGAATCTGCCCTGTTCTTAGGTAACTGTTAGTTGGTTTTAGCTGTAGAGTTTCCTAAATTAGAACTATTTACAGGTGAAAATGATTTGGTGAAACATTTTTCACAGTGGCTGGAAAGCAGTACCAGAGATGACATAAACTGAAAATACAGGTAGTCAGGGACTTTGAATAAAAAAGGGAAAATTCATAAAAGTCACATGTGTCAAGAAAATAGGGAGATAATGTTGAGGTAATCCCTATGCAACTATAAATTCAAACTCAAGAACTTTTCCTGGGTATACCCAGTTAATTAGAAAGAGTCGAGTCTGGAAACATCCGGATAAGGACCTAGCTCTACAACCCACGCAGGTCTAACAGAATATAACACTATGGTACTTTTAAGGACGAAAGTGACTTGTAGGATTCACGTCTTGATGAACAATTCCTTTGGCTGTTCCATGTATTCTTCTAGATTAATCTCTCCTCTGTCCTCATGAATCCCAACATCTTCGAGGAATACATTCTTTTTGTGGCATCTAATGGAAGGAGGAGAGAGTGGAGGAGGCGAGCCTTTCTTTTTATGGCAGTTTTCTTACAAGTAAGTAGTGTTTCTTTTTAGGGCATCATTGGGTGAAGGTCTTGGCGAGGACTTCTTCATGCTGCTCTAGATGAACGCTGCCGATTCCTACAGCAGGTACCGGCAACGCGGGTCGGCTCACCAGACGGAGCTAGCGTTGGAGCAGAAAAGAAATACAATGACATTTGGACTAGACCAGAGCTCTGCTTAGCTTGTCCAGGGATATGCATGTATTTCTCTGAAGTTGTTTAACTATAAATCACCTTTTTGGAAAATAATGTGTTACATAAAATAGATTGCAGGGAGATCTATGTCACAACTGAAAACTAAATTCCAGGCGTGATAAGGTGAGACATATTCTGGAATCTGTCCTATTCTTAGGTAACTGTTAGTTGGTTTTAGCTGTAGAGTTTCCTAAATTAGAACTATTTACAGGTGAAAATGATTTGAGTGCCATAAACTGGTATCAAGTGACCTGAGTTTTAATCAAAGCAGAATAGAAAGATAAACAGAAGCACAACTGTTCTTCTCCTTGTTTTCCTCTTCCTAAAACGTAACAAAGAATTTGGCCTCCGACGTCTACCAGCTTTGCAGGTGGGCCTGGAATAAGTGTTACTGTAAAACAAGCGAGCTCATCGCTCTCCTCCCCCGGGGCTTGGATACTGACCTTTGGGACAAGAATGCTGAGTAGGCTAACGGGAACGGTAGACGACAGGTAGGTCTTCTACCTTTTCGAGTATAATCATTGTTTTTGTTTTGTTTTTTAACATGATACTAGTAGCTACACATATACATCTTGCTAAACACTCAGAAGTTTAGTCTGAAAAAGGAGCCTAAAACTAGGTTTTATATTTTAGTTTATCTTTAGAAGCTTTGGACTGATAATAGGGGATAAACCTATTTGGTGGCACTCCAATAGGAGAAAAGGGACACACACAAAACACTGCAAAGGAGAAAGAGCTATCACCTTGCAGGCCAGTTGCTTTTCAAACCTTGGAGAAACAAAAAACCAAGCACCCATGTTCTGAGGCTCCTCCTGACTCCAAATAAAATCTATGAAAGAAGAAAGTTCATCTCAGCACCTCAAGTAAATATATACAACATACTACACACACAGACACACTATAGATGCATGTGTGTGCACATACGTACACGTACGTATACTATACATGTTATATGTGTATATAGACACATATACACACATAGTTACATATATACACACACATATCCTCAAGTAAATATATACAACATACTACACACACAGACACACTATAGATGCATGTGTGTGCACATACGTACACATACATATACTATACATGTCATATGTGTATATAGACACATATACACACACATATCCTCAAGTAAATATATACAACATACTACACACACAGACACACTATAGATGCATGTGTGTGCACATACGTACACATACATATACTATACATGTTATATGTGTATATAGACACATATACATACACACATATCCTCAAGTAAATATATACAACATACTACACACACAGACACACTATAGATGCATGTGTGTGCACATACGTACACATACGTATGCTATACATGTTATATGTGTATATAGACACATACACACACATACACACATATCCTCAAGTAAATATATACAACATACTACACACACACACTATAGATGCATGTGTGTGCACATACATACACGTACGTATACTATACATGTTATATGTGTATCTAGACACATATACACACACATACACACATATCCTCAAGTAAATATATACAACATACTACAGACACACTATATATGCATGTGTGTGCACATACACACACATACGTATACTATACATGTTATATGTGTATATAGACACATATACACACATAGTTACATATATATACACACACATACACACATATCCTCAAGTAAATATACACAACATACTACAGACACACTATATATGCATGTGTGTGCACATACACACACATACATATACTATACATGTTATATGTGTATATAGACACATATACACACATAGTTACATATATACACACATACACACACACATATCCTCAAGTAAATATATTATTACCTTTCCAATATGGCACAGTGTTGTCTTTTTTTTTTTGAGAAATGCACAGTCATGTATCCATCACCACAATCATGATACAGAACAATTCTCTAACCCCCAAATATTCCCTCATCCTGACCCTTTGTGCTCAGCTCTTCCTCCCACCCCCAACCTCTGGCAACCACCGATCTTTTCTCTATCCCCGAAGTTTTGCCTTTTCCAGAGCATCAGGTAAGTGGAATCACACAGTATACAGTCTTTTGGTTTGGGCTTCTGTGAATTAGCAAAATCCGTCGGTCATTTTGCCGCTAGCAATAGTTCACTCTCTTTTACTCTTAAGGAGCACGATACTGTAGGGATGCACAATGAGATTGTTTCTTCATTCACCAGTTGAAGGATGTTTTGGCTGCTTCCAGCTTGGGGCAATTATGAATACAGCCACTATAAATATTCACATATGGATTCTTCCTTTCTCTTGAGTAAATACCTAGGAGTGGGACTGCTGCGTGGTAAGGAAACTCTGTGTGTAGCTGCATGAGAAACTGACAAAACTGTTTTCCGGAGTGGCTGTATGAGTTTGCATTCCCACCAGCAGTGGATGAAGGTCCCAGTTGCTCTGCATCCTGATCAGTCCTTGATATTGTTTTGTTTTCATTTTAGCCATTCTAATAGGTATGTAGCCATATCTCATTTTGGCGTAATTTGCATTTCCCTATCACTAATCATGTTGATGATCTTCTCATATGGGTATTTGCCATCTGATTCTTTGGTAAAATGACTGTTCAGTTCTTTTGCACCTTTTGAAAAACTGGATTATATGTTTTCTAACTTGAGTTTTCAGAGCTCTTTCAACATTCTGGAGAGTCCTTTGTCAGATATGTTTTTACAAATATTTTCTCCCGGTTTGTGGCTTGTCTTTTTTATATTCTTTGCAGTGCCTTTTGCAGTGCAAAAGTTTTTCATCTTGGTAAAATCTACTTTTTCTTTTCTGGAACGTGCTTTTGGTGTTATGTCTAAGCACTTCTTGCCTAACCCAAGGTCAGGAAGATTTTCATCCACTTCCTTCTAGAAGTTTTATAGTTTTACATTGAGGTCTATGATCAACTTTGAGTTAATTTCTGTATAAGGTGCACATAGATATCTAATCATTCCAGCCCCATCTGTTGAAAAGGCTTATCTTTTACAATTATACCGGATATATCATAAACGATTGTATAGCACTGATTCCCTCCAAACTCAAGAAATTCGATGTCTTATACAAAAGTGGGGGAGAACGAAAGGGACACCCAAAAGGACACCAAAAAAGACATAGAGACATTGGCTTCAGTTGTATTACTTTCATATCTCCAGATTCCATGAGATTCAACTTTCTAATAACTCTCACTGCTCCAGTACCATCTTTTTATTTGAGATAGTTCAAATAGGTTTCAGGTAACTTAAAACCAAAAAAGCCTAATAAGAAGGACCCTTTACCTCTAACATGTTTGTATTTGCTCATCTCTTCCTGCAGCGAATCGAGTGGGAAAGGGCAGAGTTCTTCCATTCGGATGATGGCAAAGTCATGCTTCCTGGCCTCCAAAGATTCTCTTTGCTTCAGCAGGGCATAGAAATGTTTGCCGCAGCAGAACACTAAACTCTTAACCCTGTTGGGTAGAAAAGGGACAGTGAGGCGGGGGAGAAATATCTTAAAGTAAGAACTGTAGCAGAAGAAAGGGGGAGACCACAGAGATTTAAATGCTTCACCACTGAAGCAGCAGGGGCGTTGTAGTGGGGTTCACTCATGCTGTGCCCTGCCCAACCTTCTTGAGCAACATATGCCTCCAAAATTCACTCTTCTGTGCATATTCTAACTCCTACCCCATGAACTTAAAGGACTTATATAAGGATAGAGAAGATTTGGGTCGCTTGGTTCACTTAACATGAACTAGTTTTCCCACTCACTACAAATCTACTGCAGAGTATGAAAACAGAGCTCCACATCAGATTACTTTTTTGGATCCACAGATGAATCACCAATGACTGGTTTGAATGCTGTTCCTGGTGCCATTTCTTGAAGAGTTGACACAGCTGCCTAAGGAGGGGGAGGGGGAGAAAAAAGCCACAAATCTATCAACCAAGGGCAAGGACCTAAAGATGCTTTTATTTATCAGGGATCTTTCCCAAAAACTAGTATCAAAATTCTCTCCTGGGACTATAAGTAAACATATGTACTATTAAACAAAATATCTTTCCCAAAAGTATCTGTTCTGTATACTTCAGAATAAAATATTTTTCTGAGGTTACATAAGATCGCCTTTTGCTTGGTGCCACAATAAATTTTAACAGTCAAAATTTCAGTGTGGGGGACTTCCCTGGTGGCACAGTGGTTGAGAATCTGCCTGCCAGTGCAAGGGACACGGGTTCAAGCCCTAGTCCGTGAAGATCCCACATGCTGCGGAGCAACTAAGCCCGTGCACCACAACTACTGAGCCTGCGCTCTAGAGCCCAAGAGCCACAACTACTGAGCCCACGCGCCTAGAGCCCGTGCTCCGCAACAAGAGAAGCCACCGCAATGAGAAGCCCGTGTACCGCAACGAAGACCCAACGCAGCCAAAAAAAAAAAAAAATTTGCAGTGTGATGACTCAACTTTATTATCAATAAAAACTACACCTTAACTTTTTGGAATTGGAATCAGAAACAACATTTTATAGAATTTATATTGTGAACCGGAATAGCTGAGGTAGGGCAATTATTTCTGTCTTTAGGATTTTGACTATAATTTATAAATGAAACAGAACAAGTAGGAAAAACATATGAATATTTCCACGATGAAAAGAAATTTTATTACTGAGCCCAATTTAAAAAAATACTTGGGAATTCCCTGGCAGTCCAGTGGTGAGGACTCAGTGCTTTCACTGCCGAGGGCCCAGGTTCAATCCCTGGTCAGGGAACAAAGATCCTACAAGCTGCGTGGTGCGGCAAATAAATACTTGTTGCAAAGAACTTAAAGTATAAAACTGATGAAGCCAAGGTGAGGGATTTGATCCCTTTTGCTATCATCTAGTTAGTTTCCCTATAGTCCAGCCCCAAATGGGTATATGACATTTAGACTAGGCCATTGAGGGCAGCCACACTGATGCTGGGATATTGTACATAACCTAAAAAATTAATATTAGCTATTCAGCTATGCATATTAGTAAATAATGTGTGATAGAGGCAATTTTTCTCCCTTCTGAACCAGAGCCTTTTGTCAGTCCCCACTTCCTACAGCAGGAATCAAAAGGTTCAGAGTTCAGAGTTAGGTGGGAAACTGGGGTAGGATTTTGGTACCACTTGACAGACAAACTCCCTGTACCCCTGAGTCATGTCTGCTACATGGCAAGTCATCTCTGAGTGGGCCATGGATAGACAAGGCTGGCTATTATATTCTGCTAGATCACTTGTACCAATAATCCAATTTTCAGGAAGAAATCAGAATTCAATACTGGTTGTACTGACTTTCCATTAACAAAAGGACTTACATGTTTAATGAAAATATTTGACTACTTAATAAGAGTAGTTCTTCACTTGAAAGTCTATAAGATAGCTGTTGATATTTTTTAAGCTCCCCAAGGAAGGCTTCACTTATTTAATAAGTTGTATATTAGACTTGGGGAGAGGGGTGGAGCATTAGGGCCAGAAAATGAACTCATTTTCAGTTTCAAACAGCAAAAGAAATTCTCAACAAAACTTCTAATAGTTCACTCAATACCTAATAATATACATGCATTTTATTTAATATCATTGCACTCCTTTTAGTTATGATTGAGAGAGCAGGTGACAATGTTAGGGATACAATGAAAGTTGGGTTCAAGAATCCCAGATCAGGACTTCCCTGGTGTTCCAGTGGTTAAGACTCTGCCTTCCAATGCCGGGGGTGCAGGTTCGATCCCTGGTCAGGGAACTAGATCCCACATGCCGCAACTAAGACCCAGAGCAAAATTATAGTAACTTTACATTTTGACTTGGCTCCTTTCACATTGCTGTTTCAAAATATCGGTGTCAAGACAGCTCCATCAGAAAGATGGTGTAAAGGGACTGAATTTGTTTGTCTTGAATGTCCCATGATGCTCATGAAACCATCTCAAAATTCATAAGGTTGTTCACAGAGAGAATAAGCAGACCAAACAAATGAACTTTCAGCCATTGGTGAAAGAACTTGAAGTGCATTTCCTCATTATTGACCCCTGAGGCTGGGGTGAGACAGGTGAGGGGCCTGGAGAGCAAAATTTAAGGGGGCACTCACTCTGGGATCACTCAAGTACCCTTGACCGACTGTGAGAACAAGGGTCACCTTACTCCCCTGCAGATGCTAGAAACGCCAAAAAAGGCAACCGGTGAAGGCAAATCACTGGCAGCTTCCCTCGACACCCCTCACTTCCAAATACATGTTCTCTAACCTTTGTGAGAAGCACAAGGTCATCTCAAACAGCCAAGTCCTAAATGACTTAGATCACCTCAGCAGTGGCAACCAAATAAATGCAGAGGTTTTTCGAATGTTAATCCTAATTCAGACTCTCATACAAAACTGACAAAAATTATAGCAGGTGGGATAAATATATGCTCAGCAGTGTTTCTTACCTTGAACTCTGCCACTTGAAAACTAGCATATTTGTGTGATTTAAAAAAACATGTGCGCTTAACACTTAGTTCTGGTAAACCAAGAGAAAATATACTCTTGTAAAGCCAGGTAGTGATAAGCTATATTGTTACAATGTTTGAAACGGAGTCTACCGGTGATAAATCATTTAACAGAAAAAGTCTAAATAAAAGTCAATGACTAAAACCACTCATTTTCATCAAAGTACTTTCAATTCCCAACTTGCAACTATCAACATAGCAGTGCTGAGACCATTTGGACTTTGAAACTTTTCCTGAAAGATTATTTCTGCTCAGACTGGGATGCCAGGGTTATAATATGTGCTATGCCTGTCCTTCGTGACAATGAAACCGAGAGCGACTTAGATTTCTAGTTATTCTTGAAAGGTTAAAAAAAGAGAAAAAGGGAGAGACAAAGCAGCATGGCCAACTAAAACCAAAGAGATGCTTCTGTCATTTGCATCTACAATCAGATACAGAAAAGAGACGAAAATGCAGGGGAAAAAAAATGACAGGAGAAAAAAGACTAATAACCAGCTTTTTCTACTTACAGGGAGTCTGAGCAACATCTTCGGAGAAGCAAGGATGAGGGGCTTCCTGAAGTTCCGGACCATCTGTCTCCGTAGCAGGTGAAAGTACTGGGCGGGCGTGGAGGGGTGAGCCATGCACATGTTCACGGTATCCCCGTCCACGCCCTCCTCCACGCTGTCACACATCTAGGAGGGAAGTGAGAGGAAGGGCAGACAGTCGGGTCATCTCATTGCATCCTAAGGGCACAGGCTATCCTAAGGGGGACACGGGGCTCTTGATGAGCAGGAAAAGAGATGTGTCTCTTCATTACAGAAAAAGACCAGAAGGTAAATTTATGACCCGTGAAGAATTCACCAGAGGAGAAGCCTAATGGCTCCCCATCGGCCAAGTCTGTGTGTTTTAATGTGGTTCTTTCCAAACACAGCTGACTGCAGGAAGCATGTGGAGGTGGGGACTTCCCTGGTGGTCCAGTGGTTGGGACTTGGAGCTTTCACTGCCAAGGGCCCGAGTTCTATCCCTGGTCAGGGAACTAAGATCCCACAAGCCATGTGGCATGACCAAAAAAAATTAAAATTAAAAAAAAAAAAGCATCTGGAGGAGACTTTTTGAAAAGTACAGATGCTGATGACTGTGGAGTGAAGATGTTGGAAGAATGCACTATCTGAATCTCACTCTCCTGATGGAGTAAATGTAAGTATAGTTTGTTTCAGAGACAAGAACGAGAGCAGCTAACGAGGTTGAAAAATCGAGGGCAAGGAATGAAATCTCAGAAGATCCTGCTGGGACAGAAACTTGAGGCATGTCTCCTAACCCTTATCGAGAAGCAGTACAGAGGAAAGTAAGTGAGTTGACAAAATCCTGAGATTTTTACTGGGCTCCTCCAATGTGGTGACAGGGTGTGAGTGGCACCCTGGGTAAAAAAAGGCAAAATCTAGGGCTGAAGCCCCCGCAGAATTCAGTGGAGGCAGATGGGGCTGCCAGGCTTGCCGCTTCCAGGGCCAGGACATGCCAAGGAAAGAGAGGCCCACGGAAGTAATACACAGCCCTGACCAGGGAGTGGACCCTTGTATGGGCTTAGCTATTGAATCTCAGAAGGGACACCGGAATTTAGCAAGAAAAACCCTCTGTCCAGCAGAGCTATGTCCTCCCACACCATGTCCTCAGGCTTCATGTACTGGAGGCTATTCTCAACTGTTGTTCTAAGAAGGTAAATTGGTACCAAATGGGAAGGAAAATTAAGGGGAATTCACCCACACCCTCTCAGGGAAACTATACAGTTTTGAAGAATTGCCCTAAATAATCAAAGACAAGATGAAATAAAATGATATAGCAACAATGTAAATATTATACAGCCCCTTATAACTTTTTATAAGAGGGGGACAAAAAGAAAGGAACATAGCAGGCAAAAGGCAGCCAATTTTAACAAAAGACATAAGTATTGGCAAGGATGTGGAGAAAAGGGAGCCCTTGTACACTGTTGGTAGGAAAGTAAATTGGTATAGTCACTATGGAAAAACAGCATGGAGGCTCCTCAAAAAATTAATAACGGAATTACTGTATGATCCAGAAATTCCACTTCTGAGTATTTAACCAAAAGAACTGAAATCAGGATCTCAAAGAGGTATTAGCACTCCATGTTCATTGCAACAGTACTCATGATAGCCAAGATGTGGAAACAACCTAAATGGTCATCTATGGATGAATGGAAAAGGAAATGTGCTATGTGGTATATAGGTATTTTCATCTATATATGTAATATTACTCAGCCTGTTCAAGGAAGGAAATCCTGCACTTTGCAGTAACACAGATGAGCTCTGAGGACATTATGCTAAGTGACGTACAGATACTGCACAATTCCAGTTATATGAGCAATCTAAAATAGTCAAACTCAGAGAAGCAGAAAGCAGAGCAGTGGTTGCCAGGGGCAGGGAAGGGGAAATGGAGAGTTGCTAGTCAAGGGGTATAAGGTTTCAGTTATGTAAGATGAATAAGTTCTAGAGATCTGCTGTACAACATAGTAGCTACAGTCAACAGTATTGCAATGCACACTTAACAATCTGTTAAGAGGGTAGGTCTCATGTTAAGTGTTCTTACCACAATTTTAAAAAACAACACTGTTTTAAAGGGCAGATAGTCATAAAGATTACACAATAGAATTAGATAAGAAAGGTGAGTGCAATGCCAAGAAAACCAAGTGAGAACCAAACTCAACCACTACAGATCTAATAAATAAATAAGAAACATCAAGAAGCAGAACAGACAGGATGAAAAAGAAATGGCAGGGGGCTTCCCTGGTGGCTCAGTCGTTGAGAGTCCGCCTGCCGATGCAGGGACGCGGGTTCGTGCCCTGGTCCGGGGGGATCCCACGTGCCGTGGAGCGGCTGGGCCCGCGGGCCGTGGCCGCTGGGCCTGCGCGTCCGGAGCCTGTGCTCCGTGGCGGGGGAGGCCACAGCAGTGAGAGGCCCACGTACCGCAAAAAAAAAAAAAAGAAATGGCATGAACAAAGAGCTTGAGATAATCACAGTGAAAGAAGATGAAGTAAGCAAGTGCTTATAAACAGCAAACACTCTTCACTTTACATATTGATATATGAATTCTTTTGCAGGGCTAAAAATAAAATCAGTAGTGTAAACAAAGAGCTTGAGGTAATCCCAGTGCAAGCACAGGAAATGATAATAATAAAAATAATAAACAGCAAACATATAAATGTGGATTACTGTTCTAAGCATTTACATATATTGACCCTTTATGCCTCACAGTAATCCTGTGAAGTAGGTTTGAGAAAATTATTAACATGGACTTGGTAATTTTAATGCATATGTAGATGGTCCTTTCAAAACCCTGGCAACTTGCTTCCTTGAACTCCTGTCCTCCAATCACTCTGTCCTCCATCCTACCTCAACAACTCATTTCCATGGCTACATCCTGGTTTCACTGACAGGGATCTCTCCATAAGCTCTACTTTATCCATTCCACTCTGACCACCACTTCCTACCTTTCTAGCTCAATTCCCGTTAACACTTTGACTCCATCAATCCTTCGGCCTCATCAATACCACCAACATATTGATCCTATCACCTTTTCACTGGCCTTCACCCTTCACATCTCCTCCCTCCTCCTTACTTAAGCTAAATTCCATAGTCAATCATTATAATCATTCTTTTGCATACACCCTTAACTCCCTTGACATTTTTTCACTCCAAACCACAAGCCAAGTTAATCTCAACTTTCCATCTGTCCCATTTCTGAAACTATGCAGGAATGAAGCTGGAGAAAACACGAAATCACACTGATGGATCTCACTTTAAAATCTTGACCAAGAATCTTAAGTGGGCCCTCAGTGCTCTTAGACTATTATCTTCTATTTCCCTAATTCACTCATTCTCCTCCTCTTCCAGATGACTATTTCACAGCTTTAACCCAGGATCTCCTCCTGCATCATCACTCTCGGCTAATGACCCAAGAGTATCTCCTCAGGCCTTCACCACAACATCTACCATGTTCTATCATCTGCATCGAATTCTCTGCCTTCTGGTTATTACCATAGAGGAAGCTGCCATGCTGCTGTCTAGAGCTGATCCGATCCCTTGTGCAGTGGACACCAGCCCATCCTGCTCTCTCAAGGCCATCACTCCAGTCATTCTACTCTCTCTCCTACGTCAATATTTTCTTCTCTACTGGATCATTCCTGTCAGCATACAAACATGTTGTTATTTCTCCTATCTTTAAAACAAAGGCAAGGGCTTCCCTGGTGGCGCAGTGGTTGAGAGTCCACCTGCCGATGCAGGGGACGTGGGTTCGTGCCCCGGTCCAGGAAGATCCCACATGCCGCGGAGCGGCTGGGCCCGTGAGCCATGGCTGCTGAGCCTGCACGTCCGGAGCCTGTGCTCCGCAATGGGAGAGGCCACAACAGTGAGAGGCCCACGTACAGCAAAAAAAATAAATAAAAAAAAAGAAAAAAGCAAGCAAAAAGAACCTCTCTTGGTGCAAATTTCCCACTTCCTTGTTCTATTTGCAGCAAAACTTTTCAAAAGAGTTAAACTTTCCTCCTTCCATATACTCCTAATACCACTCCACCTAAGCAAACTGCAGTTACCGACCACCAAATGAACCCTTTATTGCTAAATCCAACGGCTAATTCTCAGTCCTATCCTGATTTGGCCTTGATACGTCCTCCTTCTTAACATGTATCCTTCACTTGCTTTCTAGGACCTTCCTCCAGCTTCACTGGTTGCTCCTTCTCGGCCTCCTGTGTTCTCCTTCCCTGCAGCCTCTAACTGCTGGGCTATCCCAGGGCTCAGTTGGGGGGCAACTTCTCTTCTCTAGCTGTACTCATTCTTTGATAATTTCCATCCAGTTTCATGACTTTAAATATCATCTAGAAACTGATGACTCCCAAACTGTATCTCTTGTATCCTCATTCCTATATTTCTTTGAAAAACTGTAGTTTTGTATTTCACAGCTAGTTCTTTAATTTACCTCCAATTTATTTCTGTAATCTAATTTTTATGAAATGATTTCTCTGTCATTATCTACTAACCAACCAGTTATATCCATTTATCTAGCTATTGTTCTATCTACCTATCTACTAATCTATCACCTTTCTATATATTTTATCGGCCTGTATGCTAAGATAATTAATGATATTCATGTACTTAGGGTGATGTGTACTGATGTCTCCATTTACTTTCAAATGCATCCAAAAATTATATGGATTTATGGATAGAGGGATGGCAGATGAATAGATACATGATAAAACAAATATAATAAAATATTAACGGTAGAATGTAGCAAGTGGGCATATGAATACTCTCTTGTAAAGTTTTTTCAACTTTTCTGTATGTTTGAAATTTTTCATAATAAAGTATTAGAAATATGCATAAAGAGGCATTGGTAATGATTCTTACCAAAAGATAACAATGGTAATTTCTGGGTTGTTGTTTAACATTTTTTAATGGTCACGAATCATTTTATAAAAATACTATCACTACTTAGATCTGGGGTTGGTCACTGTATCTCTGTTTATAAAAAGCCCCTAGATGACTCCGATGATCAGCTTGACTCAGAAACTACTGATACTTGCCGCATGAGAAGCACTTTCAGGGACTTCCCTGAGTGATCCAGTGGGTAAGACTCCACACTTCCAATTCAGGGGACCCAGGTTCCATCCCTGGTGGGGGAACTAGATCCCGCATGCCGCAACTGAGCCCGCGTGCCGCAACTAAAGATCCCGCATGCTGCAACTAAAAATCCCGCATGCTGCAACTAACTCCCGGCACAGCCTAAATAAATAAATACTAAAAAAAAAGAGAAGAAGCACTTTCATTGCCGTAAAACCGTGACACTAACATGCTTGAGGCATCACGTTTCCAAGGAATATTGATTGACATTGCATTAAATCTGTTTCATTCAAATACTACAATGTCTTATAGTCCAAGGTTCACATTAGGTATTTGCAGGAGGCAGTTCTATTTCAAAGCACCTAGAAAGCAGGGAAACATTTCGTGGAATCCAGAAGGCAGTGGACATACCTGCAAGAAACGCTCTATTCGACAGGATGAGTGCTCTGGTCCAGCCCCGTCGTACCCGTGAGGAAGGAGGACCACGATGCCGCTCTGGAGGAGCCACTTGGCCTCACCTGCAAAGCAGCAGCGGGAGTAAGAACGCCACGACGCAGGTGCAGGACAGCCCGGGGCGACTGGGCGGTGAGACACATGTTAGTTTGTTGCTGGACTCCCCAAAACCATTTTCATTGCACCATTCACTACAACCAAGCACATGCCCCAGGAGACACAGCCCTCCTGCTGACAGAGGACTTACGTGCTCCTCTTAGCAGCTTACTTAACTGCCTAATAGCTGCCATGCCCCAGTGGATGACAGAACAGGCTCCCAACTCTCGGAGTGGGCGGATGCCATGGTACACAGGAGTCTCATAAGCAGTTATGGCCCCTTTTCTGTCATTTGTCCCCGTGAGGCTGGTGCCACACGTCCACTACATACCCATAGGCCAACACCAACCTCCAGAGATGAATGTGTCAAAGATGATCTGGGCACCGTTGAAGAAATCGCCAAACTGAGCCTCCCAGAGGGGCAGTAGGTTAGGGCTTTCGATGCTCATCCCATACTCAAATCCCAAGACGGCCTCTTCCGACAGTGGGCTGTTGCTGACCTAGGGCAAAGGAGGAGAACAGAACCGTCGTGCAGGGAAGATGGGATGTGAATCAGTTAAAGTAAAGCATCATATTGGTACCAACTGCTCAAAAGGGAGGAGGGCCGTGAGGGCAGCTGTGCTTTCATTCATCCCCGCATCCCTTTGAGAGAGGACATCTCCTGCTCTCCATGAGTGATGTGTGTGGGAAAAGTTGGGGCAAACAGAGGAAGACATACAAAAGCTTGGAATATGGGCATTAAAGATTTTCTTGAAGGAGAAGCAAAATTAACTTCTCAGATGCCCCACCTCTGAAGCTGAGAGTAAAATGGTGTCATAAGAGCTTTTTAAAAAAATGTCACAAAACAAAGTGGGGGGAGGGACTTCCCTGGTGGTCCAGTGGTTAAAAATCTGCCTTCCAGTGCAGGGGACGTGGGTTTGATCCCTAGTCGGAGAACTAAGATCCCACATGCCATGGGGCAACTAAGCCCTCATGCTGCAACTACTGAGCCTGCACTCCAGAGCCCACGCTCCACAACTAGAGAGAAGTCTATGCGCTGTAACGAAGAGCCCATGTGCTGCAACTAAGACCTGACGCAGTCAAAAATAAATAAATGAATATTTTAAAAAATCTAGAAAAATGGTATAGATGATCTTATTTGCAAAGTAGAAATAGAGACATAGACATAGAGAACAAATGTATGGATACCAAGGGGGAAAGAGGCGGAGAGGGAGGAATTGGGAGACTTGGATTGACACATATGCATTATTGATACTATGTATAAAATAGACAACTAATGAGAACATACTGCATAGCACAGGGAACTCTACCTAATGCACTGTGGTAACCTAAATGGGAGGGAAGTCCAAAAGGTTGGGGATATCTGTATGTGTATGGCTGATTCATTTTCTTGTGCAGTGGAGGCTAACACAACATTGTAAAGCAACCATACTCCAATAAAAATTAATTAAAAACAAACAAACAAAGGGGCGGAAAGTTACTTGAAAAAGGCCTACCTTTCGGAATCCATTATTCTAATATCCTGTTTGCATGATAAAGCAAAAGAATCATCACCATATGTTAAGATTAAAAAAGCAGAACATAAAATTACATCTCTGAAGAGGCTAAAGAGATGTGACAGTTCAAGGCAGCACAACTCTGAACTGGGTTTGTGGACCAGATGTGTTCATGTCTCAGTGTTAACTTCCTGACTTGGATGGTTGCATTGGGGTAATGTAGGAGAATGACCTAGTTTGTAGGAAATACACATGTAGGGCATCAGGCTGGCAACTTGATGTTTCCATCTGGATGGCTCGGATGTCTCAGAATGAGAAAACGTTCCTTTTGCATTATACATCCAACTTTTTTGTAATTTTGTGTTTGTTTCAACATTTTTCTAAAAAAATTTTTTTAAGTTACTTTTTTTTTTTTTGGCCATGCTGCAAGGCATATGGGATTTTCCCCAACCAGGGATCAAACCCATGTCCCCTGCAGTGGCAGCATGGAGTCCTAACCACTGGACCACTAGGGAAGTCCTTAAGTTACATATTTATAGAATAGTACTTGGCAACAAAAAGGGATAAAATACTGACACATGCTACAACAACGATGGACCTTGAAAACACAATGCTAAGTGAAAGAAGCCAGTCGTAAGAAGCCACATATCTAAGAGTCTGTTTATATAAAAAGGCCAAAATAGATAAATCAATATAAACAGAAAGCAGACGACTGGTTTTCAGGGGCTGAGGGAAGGAAGGAATGGGGTGTGACTGCTAATAAGTATGGGTTTCTTTTAGGGGTGATGAAAATGTTCTAAAATTAGATAGTGGTGATGGTTGCACCACTGCATACACTGAAAACCACTTAACTGTACACATTGAAACGTTGAATTCTATGAGTTTTATCTCAATAAAGCTTTTAATAAAAAAAACTCTGGAAAAAATTTCATCTCTACTATGATTACAGCCATAAAAATGCATGATTTATATGGATGAGTACTCAATGACAACAACAAAAAATGAAAACAGATAATGTATTAGAATGGTGGGATTATGCATAGTTTACCTTTCCTGATTTGTATTTGATTTCAATTATGATCTTTATAAGACATTAACTTGAAAAGAGACACTGTATTTCTCAGATCCATGAGTCTGTTGTCAATGGGATTTGAACTGAGTGCTTTACTTGCACCTCTGCGTCTTTACCTCATTCCCCATCTCCCTTCCTACCCAAGGCTGACACATCCACTCATATTCTAATCCATACCTTTTTTCTGCTTCTTCACTCGGCTCATCACCAAACTCCTTTTTTCTGAACCTCTCCTCACTGGCTTTCTCCTCTTGGCAAATGAACAATCAAAAGCTTAAAAATAAAACAAGAAAGGACTTCCCTGGGGGTCCAATGGTTAAGACTCTGTGCTCCCAATGCAGGGGGCACGGGTTCGATCCCTGATCTGGGAACTAAGATACCGCATGCCACACAGTGCGGCCAAAAAAATAAATTAAAAACAAAAAACAAGGAATATTTCCTTGGCCAGTGCTCTCTAGCTCCTGCTTCCTGTAACAGTCAGGCTTCTAGAAAGAATTATCTAATCTAGTTGTCTCTACCTCCTGAACCCCTGTCTACCCTTCAACTAGTAAAATCTAGCTTCTGCTCTCCCCACTCCACAGAAATAGCTCTAGAGGAGGTCAACCTTGACCTTCCAGTTGCTAAATCCAATGGCCATGTTATTCTTCCTCTTTTCGGATTCCTCCCTCCTTAAGTTCAATGACACAGGGACTCTAAGTTCTCCTCCTGCCTTTCTGGATGCTCTTTTGGGAAAATGCTTCCTCTGCCAGCCCTTTAAAAGTTGTTTTTCCCAGGACCCTATCTGTTCTCATTCTGCTCTCTCAGAGAGATTCTCCCACCCCTGTGGTTTCAAACACTCCTGCACCCTGATGACTTCCAAATAGACATCTAAGACCAGATTCCTTCATTAACTCCAGACATACATATCTAATTACCTGAAATATCTATGTCAAAGTTTAATGCCCAAAACTTAGTCCATCATCTTTCCTTACCACACCTGTTCCTCTCCCTTACTCTTTATTTGGGTAAATGCCATCGTCATATGCAAGCTGTCCTAGTCAGGGAGCTAGGAGGTAAGCAGTACTGGTCTTCTTCACTCCCTACACCTACCACTGAGTCTGATAGCTGTTGTTTTCTGACTAGTTCTCAAATCTTGGCCCCATCTTCCCTCTGCACTGCTATTGCCCTAATTCACAGCTCCAGGATTTCCTGCCTAGATGACTGAGAAGCCTCCTTAGAAATTGTCCTAAGTCTCACCCTTCTTCAGCTCAGGCTTCCAAAGTATCATCAGGAGTGCTGTTTCTAACATGGAAATCTGATCGCCTGTTCAAAATTCCTCCATGGTTTCTCTTCTACGTAACAAAGTCTTTCACAACGTGGGTAGTCCTGACCGGCCCGTCTCTTCCTTTACTTCTGTATCCACTTTGCAGCTTAAACTCCAGTCACATGAAGCTATAGGTAGTTCCCTGAGCATGAGGTCAGGGCCTCTTACTTCACAGCTTATGTATGCACTACTGTGTCCATCTAGAATGTTCTCCCTACATTTACTAGACTAGGCAGTTCCAAATGTCCCTCAAGTCCCAGCTCAAATCTGGCCTCCTCTGTAAAGCTCTTCCTTTTAATTCCCAAGTAACCTAGCTGCCCCTTCTCCTATGCATCTATTGTACCTCATATACTTGTATACCCTTATCTACATTAATTTGTTGAATCTATTAACGCTTTCATTTATTCCAAAAATTATTTAAGATGGCCTGTAAATATAGATAATACACAAAATGATAGTTTAAATGTAAGTGGACAGGGAAGTCCCTGGTGGTCCTGTGGTTAGGACACCATGCTTCTTTTGCAGGGGGCATGGGTTCAATCCCTGGTCGGGGAACTAAGATCCCACATGCTGCGCTGTGCAGCCAAAAGGAAAGTAGGTGGGCAGAAAGAAAATAAATAGATTGACACACCCAACAGGGTTGGGGAAAACATACAACCTGGTACCTACTTTCTTGAGGCTGCCATGGCCTCTACCCCTTCCCAGAAGCCATTATTGATAAGGGAAGGTTGATCGGTTGCAGAATTTTCGATGTACACACAATAAAGATGAGCCACTGCTCAGGGAACTACAACTACTCTCAATACCAAGATCAAGCAGGAGTCCCCCCTAGGGTCTTCATATAAAGGACAAAGTGTTAGGTAATAAATGAAATCTTTGACAGAATCCCCACAACAGATGTGAGACGTTTACTTGGGGCTTTCTAAATAGCAATATTCAAAATTAACTGATACTATATATCAAATCACAAATCAATAAAAGACATTGGGTGGAGAAAATACGAAATGTTTCAGTATCTAGGTCACCAATCTGATACTGATCAAGGAGGGGATTTTAGACTAACTTAAAGAAAAGATGAGTTGCATGTCCTTTAAGTAATTGTCCTGGAAGCTTGCTTTTGACAAAGTGAATTTTTAAAAAAATATTGAGTATTCGGCTTCCCTGGTGGCACAGCAGTTAAGAATCCACCTGCCAATGCAGGGGACACGGGTTCGAGCCCTGGTCCGGGAAGATCCCACATGCAGCGGAGCAACTAAGCCTGTGGGCCACAACTACTGAGCCTGCGCTCTAAAGCCTGTGAGCCACAACTACTGAGCCTGTGTGCCACAACTACTGAAGCCTGCGCACCTAGAGCCCGTGCTCCGCAACAAGAGAAGCCACCGCAAAGAGAAGCCCGCGTACCACAACGAAGAGTAGCCCCCGCTCCCCACAACTAGACAAAGCCTGCACGCAGCAACAAAGACCCAACGTAGCCAAAAATAAATAAATAAAATAATTTATTGAAAAAAACAATCGAGTATCAGTGAACCCAATACTCTCAAATGGCTAGAGTAGGAAAAAAGATGACGCACCACTAATTGTACCTTAAAGGATAATTTCATAAACTCCATGTGCCAGGCACTATGCTAGTTGTTGGAGAAACAAGAACGAAAAGACCCAGGCCCTGCTCTTGACTCTAATGAATCTAACTCAGCAACTGGCACAGAGAAATACATGGCAATGGATACATTCATCAAGCCCGCTAAACCCCAGGGAATAAAGTAACCTTAAGTCAGTGGGTTTTTTTTTTTAAGTTGGCAAGAAATGTTGGCTTATTATCTACATCTTCGACTCACTTTAATGAATTCAGCAACGAGCAGGTTATATAATCAATTTTGGATTGACAAAATGAACACCCATTTGACATTTACGTGATTACAGATAAGTAGCCAGAGGAAGACAGCTCTAGTCTACTCGCTAGTCTGTTACTTCCACTCCAAGTGCATAGACGGGCATTGTCTACCCAGTCGGCATCCCTTGATTTCAAAAAGGACTGAACCCAAAGTTTCCGACATCTGTTTCTAGTTGGTCTAAGAAGCCTGTAGCTATAATCACCAGCACCTGAGGTTTATACTAGATAATAAAACAGCTTACCTCTAGAAACCCCTTTTGATTAGGGTCCATATGGTTCAGGGGGATATAGGTGTCATCGGTCTTCTGGCAAACAACCATTGCGTGCCTCTGGCTAAAAGTTCCACGGCCAACATCTTGGCCACTCAGACGGACATTAAAACCTTAAAGCAAGCAAAAAGGAAAAGAAAAAAATCCAGATTCCCATGAATAACCTAAGTAATAATAAGGCCTGGTGACCCTGAATTCGTATACATAAGCTCATCCTGAGAACTGTCCTTAGGACAATAGATTATCCTTCTTAAAATATACCTGTCCTGGGCTTCCCTGGTGGCGCAGTGGTTGAGAGTCCGCCTGCCGATGCAGGGGACGCGGGTTCGTGCCCCGGTCTGGGAAGATCCCACACGCCGCAGAGCGGCTGGGCCCGTGAGCCATAGCCGCCGAGCCTGCGCGTCCGGAGCCTGTGCTCCGCAATAGAAGAGGCCGCAACAGTGAGAGGCCCGCGTACCACAGAAAAAAAAAAAAAAAATCTGTCCTATATTCAACACTCCGTACTCTAATTAAGAATGAAGAGTCATCATTCGTCCTACAATTTTTAAAGGAAAATGTCTTTCCAATACATCCAGCACTGAGTCCTTTGTTTCCATAGTCTGTTCGCTGATGAAGATTGTCAACATGACATACCAAGATTAAATAATGCTTTCAGGTAAGAAACGTTAACATGTTTGAGAACCCCTCTAGTCAATAAAAACAATACAAGGTAGTTATAACTCAGCAATAACTACAGGCGTCACATATAAGAAATGTCATACAAAGCACCCCCTACCCGCTGTACAGCTACACAGAAATGTCTTACCTTCAGCAAGTAATGAGCCTAGGGCAAGAGCTTCTGCCGTGGCCCAGTCTAACTTTGTTCCATCCATCACTTTTTCCACTCTAGACTGTAAAATTGAATGGGAGGGGAAAAGAAAATTTTAAGAGTTCCCATCCTTTTTCACATTGAGTTCAAAAAATGTAAGGCAACAATGGTTAAGAATCAAAAACATAACATTAAATACAACAGATAGTGCAGAAGGAAACATTGGAGTATGACAGCAAGTACATGACATATGAAAGCAGGCAAAACAAACCGGCACTCTGGTGAGCGGTTAACCGGGCAAACGGATGGGAGGAGGAGACGTCAGGTGGGGGAGAGAGGAACGGTATTGGTAATATTCTATGTCTTCAGCCTGATGGTGAGTACATAGATTGTTTTAATAGTCTCTATACCTATAATAGAAACTTATAAACGAAGTTAGTGTTTTAAAACTAATCCAGAGTTCATCGTGTCTTCATCCAAGTTCAAGAACAATGAAGACCTATATCTCCTTGCTCTCGTCCTGCTTTTAGCGCTGAAAGTCCCACGTTCCAGGAAACCACAGCCAAACCGTGAGAGCTTGTCAATCCATCCTTAACATGAGACAACATGTAAAACCTCAACATGCTTAAGGGTGTAAATGGTTGCCTTTCGGGAGTATGTGTGCTGATTTTTATTTATTTTATTTAAGCCAAACCCCGACCACCTTCCTCAAGATGGAAGTGTCTTCTGCTCACTGCTCAGAAAAACCAAAAAGGGCATTCCTGTATGGCTGTGTTTTTAATAATGTGCATGCAGTACCTGTATATATAATGTATTAATGAATGACTGAAAGAATAAGTGGAGGAAAAATAGAAGTAGATTAAAAAAAAAGAAAGAAAAAAAAATAGAAGTACACAATATTTGAGTTAATTGATGAGCAGTACCAAAACACCGCTAGGAGTGGTTCACAATAAATACTTGCCAAGTGCATTAGCCAGACCAACACCAATTCCTTGCTGTGAGAGATGGACAAACAATACCCAGAGATCCCCGGGCTCCCTACCTGCACGTGCGTCTTCAGAAGGTGACTGTGCATTTGGAGCTCCTCCGGCACCTCCACAGACTTCCTGCCAATAAACCGCAGGAGGTCAAGGGGCACACCTGTGTTCCAGGTGGTGATGCAAGCTTCTGGCTGAACCAGGCCCTGCCAGTGGGCCTGCAGGTTCGTGGCAGGGGGGCTGTAGTGCGCCACGTTAGTTAAATGGCCATTTAACTTCGCGTAGTAGGAGGTTTTGATTTCCGACACCTCCTCCTGGGTCATGAGTCCATTGGCCACAAGGTACTCTGCATACGTGTCGGGGATGCTCTTCCGGGCTCTGTCCAAGGAAAAGGGAAACAAAAATCAATATGATTTGTAAAAATCAAAGAGACAGATACAGGAATTCCTTGGCGGTCCAGTGGTTAAGACTCGGGCTTTCACTGCCGTGGACCCAGATTCGATCTCTGGTCAGGGAACTAAGATCCCACAGCCATGCAATGAGGCCAAAAAAAAAAGGAGAGACAGAAGCAGTTATTGTCAAAGGTATTCTGGAGTGTCATCACTATAAAAATGCATACGGGAAATGTCTTGGGACTAGATAGAGGGGGTGCTTGTACAACACTGGAAATGCACTAATTCACACTGAATCATTCACTTTAAAATGGTCCATTTTAGGGAATTCCCTGGCAGTCCAGTGGTTAAGACTCCACACTTCCACTGCAGGGGGCACGGGTTCAATCCCTGGTCGGGGAGCTAAGATCTCATGCACCCCATGGTGTAGCCAAAAAATAAAAGGTCCATTTTATGTCATGTGACTTTCACTCCAATAAATTTGTTTTTTAAAGGCAGTGGTGAGTAACCACCTCTTTCAGGCAAGCAAGTGAAAACAAATTTATCTTTTTTTTTCTTTTTTTAAATTTATTTATTTATTTGTTTTTGGCTGCGTTGGGTCTTCGTTGCTGCCTGTGGGCTTTCTCTAGTTGCAGTGAGCAGGGGCTACTCTTCGTTGCGGAGCGTGGGCTTCTCATCCTAGTGGCTTCTCTTGTTGAGGAGCATGGGCTCTAGGAGCACGGGCTTGAGTAGTTGTGGCACACGGGCTTCAGTAGTTGTGGCTCTAGAGCGCAGGCTCAGTAGTTGTGGCACACGGACTTAGTTGCTCCACTGCATGTGTGATCTTCCTGGACCAGGGCTCGAACCCGTGTCTCCTGCACTGGCACGTGGATTCTTAACCACTGCGCCACCAGGGAAGCCCACAAATTTACCTTTATGAGCTTTTGTCTACAGTCAGGCAGAAGTAATGAGTAGTAGAGTTTTCTTACAAACTGTTAATTCTGGACAGTTATTTACAAGGCTGACTTATATTGTCTACCTATTCTGCATCCCTTTATTTCAAAAAGGATTGAACCTATAAGTTGCCGACATCTGTTTCAGGTTGCTTGAAGAAGCCTGTAACTATTCAGCATCCGGGTTTTACAACAATAGAAATAACGATGATGCTACTCATTCGCTTAATACGTTAAACTTACAAGTCTGGTCACATTGATCATTATATTTAATCCTGAAAAAAGTGAGAGGTAGACAGGATATATTTTTAAAAGCAGAGTCCTGAGTCACATCAAGTCATTCAGGTGCTAAGTTCAAAGCTAAACGGAGAAACCAGATTTGTTCTTCCAAGGGCAGTCTGCTACCCACGACCAGAAACGCCCATAAAATATCACCAAGTTTATTCCTCTGCTTTAATTTATGTCTATGAGGAAATAAAGCAGGAAAGAGGGATCTACTTTACTTTCTAGCATCTGAGAAGGAAATCCTGGTACTTCCCTGGTGGTCCAGTGGCTAAGACTCCATGTTCCCAATGCAGGGGGCCCAGGTTCGATCCCTGGTCCGGGAACTAGATCCTGCGTGCCGCAATCAAGACCCGGTGCAGCCAAATAAATAAATACATAAATAAATAGGAAATCCCAAAGTAACACGCTCCTCTCCATC
This sequence comes from Phocoena sinus, assembly GCF_008692025.1. Lineage (NCBI taxonomy): Eukaryota > Metazoa > Chordata > Mammalia > Artiodactyla > Phocoenidae > Phocoena > Phocoena sinus. Next base: position 20,090,527 of record NC_045764.1, read on the forward strand.
ACGTGAACCTTCTGACTTGGCACTGTCCCACAGAAATATAACACAAGCCAATGTGTAATTTAAAATTCCCCTGTGGTCACATTAGAAAAGGTGCAAGAGGTGGAATTAATTTTAATCATATATTGATTTAACTCAATATACCCAAAATATTGTCCCTTCAATACCTAATCAATATAAAAATTATTATCAAGATCATTTATACTCTTTTTTTCACACTAAGTCTTTGAAATCTGGTGTATATGTTACGCTCCCAGCACATCTCCTTCAGGAGTTGGCACATTTCAAGTGTCCAACAGCCATTTATGGCTCGAGGCTTCCACATTGGACAGTGTAGTTCAGAACTTCGTTAAAATCCATCATGTAACCTCTTGTCAAGGCACAAAGTAGGTCCACGTCTATAGTTTGCAGAGGTGAATCACGGAGGTTCTGTTTCTGCTCCTGTCAATGTCGCACTGAGCAGCTTCGGGCAAGGCTCTGCCTACGTCTTCTGTTCAGTCCTCCCTCTGCTAAGTGAGGGGGTGAAGTTGCCCTTTGTCTATTCATTGAGGAAATATGTAGAGTTGGAAGAACATGGGGCGCTTTCCTGTGACCCATAGGATGACCATCCCAGTGTGCCCAGGTCTGTCCCAGTTTGAGCATTGAAAGTTTCATGTCCCAGACACACTGGGAAAGCTGGTCGCCCTACCGGAGAGTGTCTAACACAAATAATAATGTGAGCACTGTGGGGGAAAGGGCACATCGCATGACGGTTCATCCTTGTACCTGATGATCTGGTACATGACCGGGTTGGTGAAGAAGGGCTCGTCCAGTTCGTTGTGGCCCCACTGCCTGTAGCACAATAAGTCAACAATCACATCCTTCCGGAATTGGCGCTGGTATTCAAACGCCAGTCGCGTGGCCCGGACCACTTCCTCTGGGCTGTCTCCATTGACGTGGATGATGGCGCAGCCCACAAGCTTCCCTGAGGCAGAGGAGCTGGAGATGAGACCAGCTAGTCAACCCATGAACCTACCCCCAAGTCCTGTTGCCCGCATGGGGAGACAGCCCTTGTCCTTAGGGGTAGTTTGGCTTGGGTGTTAAGAACCTGCACTTTGGGAGTTCCCTGGTGGCCTAATGGTTAGGATTCTGGGCTTTCACTTCCGTGGCCTGGGTTCAATCCCAGGCCGGGGAACTGAGATCCTGTAAGCCACATGGTGAGGCCAAAACACAACCCGCACTTTATGAAAAAAAAAAAAAAAGAACCTGCACTTTAGAGGCCAGGTGACAAGTCCCAGCTCTGTGTGATCCTGGTAACGTTATGAATCTCAGTCTCCTTGTCTGTAACACTGGGATAATAGCTCTTACCTCTTAGTGATGTCCTAAAGAGGCAACGAGTTAATGCATATAAAGTGCTTAACAGAGCCTGGTACATCACAACTGATACTTATTTGTTATTATCATCGTGACTATTATCTTTCTTCCTGAGATAAAAGGGTCATTAAAGGATGTATCCAAGAAAAAAATGGATTTTCTCCAAAGAGAAGACTGAGAATGAATTTTCAAATCTCTACCTAACTAATTACAAAAAATTCATATAGGTAGCCCCAAAAGGCGTCCAGGCCAGGCTCTAGATATAAAAACAGAACAGTTCTTACCATCTAACAGTTCTGGAAATTCTGTGAAATAGGGAATGAATAATAAAAAGCCCTGTGTTTCTTTGAATACTACTAGTTTCCACAGGTTAAAACAAGCTGACTTTGCTTCTTCACATCTGATTTCCAACCAGACCACTTGGCCAAGTTTACCGGTTGAACATATCCTCTTTGACTGTGATCCTGGGTACTCCAAATCTGATTATCTTAAAGACAATTGCTCTAGCTGTACTAACTGTGTTATCTCTGGATTCCAGCAGATCATTCAACTAGATACTTAAGCATTTTGAGATTGCACCCTCTAAATTCTACTCTTGTTTTATTTCCTTGGATTTTAAGATCACACTCAGACTTTTAAAGGAATATTAACAACACTGTTGGTGACCACTGGCCATATCTGATCCAAAATTTAAAATGGGACCAGCAGTGAGGCTCACTGTTCTGAGTGAACTAGAAGTTTCTCCAGGAATTCCTTGTCTGACTCCACAGCATCAACTCTTCCCTGTGTTACATACCGATGTCACTACAGTATAAGGAAGACCTTCCTCTTTCTGCAGGAGTGGTGTAACCCAGCTGGTTATTGACAATCAAATGGACACTCCCACCAATTCTGAATGCGGATATTAGAGAGTGTAAATGTTTCAGGAACAATCCCTTGACCACAGAAAGAAGCATCACCGTGAACCTAGATCATGGGGGAGAAAAAAAGAAAATGAACGTAAGGGATGGAGAAATTTAGGTTTTCAATAGTAACAGGAATAAAAACAACCATGCTCTCACTGCTCCCCTGCCCTCCTAAAAATCTGCCGGTTATAGGATTTCCTAGAATGGTTAGGCTGATCTCAAGCAGCTTTCAAAGATGCTAAATCAGCCCTTTTCCTCCTGCAGCCACCACCAGTTGACCTATTCCTTCCGCCCCACATCATCACCTATACCCATCACTTCTCACATGCCCGTCAACACGCTAGTGTTCACAGCAGCACCACAGAAGGGTGATTGGAGGTGTAGAAGGAAAATCAACTCTAGTAAAGCAATCATGAAAACAGCCTGCAAGACACTAAGACCAATGCACAGCTTCGAACTCTCACTCTTCCCCAATCATTTTCCCCAAAAAACGAGACTGCGTTTAGCTCACATCACCTCAATCCCACTGGGTGTATTAGCCACCACTGTGAACATAAATGAGAATGATGTGACAGCAAAGACAGGAGCATGGGGGTGTAAGTATATCATACACAAGTGAAGGGAGGCTTTGGGGAAAGAGCAAAATACTATTATAAGAAAATCTCTGAAATGTGCTATTCTTCCAGAACTTGTGAAGTCTGCTAGATCATAATAGCACAAAACCTGACAACAAGGTCCTACTGTATAGCACAGGGAACTATATTCAATGTCCTGTGATAAACCATAATGGAAAAGAATTTTTAAAAGAATGTACACATATGTGTATAAGTGAATCACTTTGCTTACAGCAGAAATTAACACAACATTGTAAATCAACTATACTTCAATAAAAAATTAATTAAGAAAAAAAACTGGTATGGGCTTCCCTGGTGGCGCAGTGGTTGACAGTCCACCTGCCGATGCAGGGGACACGGGTTCGTGCCCCGGTCTGGGAAGATCCCACATGCCACAGAGCGGCTGGGCCCGTGAGCCATGGCCGCTGAGCCTGCGCATCCGGAGCCTGTGCTCCACAACGGGAGAGGCCACAACACTGAGAGGTCCGCGTACCGCAAAAAAAAAAACCAAAAAAACTGGTAAACGGAAAGTGGTAGAAAAGGGGGTAAATTTTTTTTAGAAAACTTGAAAGCAAATAATGAGGGAATTGCAGACCTTAGGAGAAAGTATGAGCTCCACTGACTTCATGCTGGATAAAAGGCTGTTATATCAATAAGGTATATGTTGTACACCTTAAATTTACATGATGTTATATGACAAATGTATTTTAATTAAAAAGTTATTAAATAAAAGGCTACTATCATAAACAGCCAAAATGCTCAGCTAGAGAATAGAATGATCTGATATGGAGAATTCCCTGGTGGTCCAGTGGTTAGGACTCGGCGCTTTCACTGCTATGACCTGGGTTCAATCCCTGACCGGGGAACTAAGATCCTGAAAGATGCACAGCACAGCCAAATAAATAAATTAATTAATTAATTAAAGTGACCTGATATGGTAACCATTGTGGTTCTAATAATAGCAGAAATAAAAGACCTAAATATGAATGAAGAAAGAATCCTTGGGCTTCCCTGGTGGCGCAGTGGTTAAGAATCCGCCTGCCAATGCAGGCGGGGACACGGGTTCGAGCCCTGGTCTGGGAAGATCCCACGTGCCGCGGAGCAACTAAGCCTGTGCATCACAGCTATTGAGCTTGAGCTCTGGAGCCCTCAAGCCACAACTACTGAAGCCCGAGTGCCTAGAGCCCCTGCTCTGCAGCAAGAGAAGCCACCACAATGAGAAGCCCGCGCACCGCAACAAAGAGTAGTCCCCACTCACCACAACTAGAGAAAGTCCGCGTGCAGCAACAAAGACGCAACACAGCCAAAAATAAATAAATAAATAAATAAATAAAAAGAAGGAATCCTTGGAAGCAGATTTTTTTAATGACAGTGAAGACGTCCTAAAAGAGTAATTTGTATATAGGTAAAACATTTTGGCTAAGAAAGGAAGCACTGTTTTGCTTAGCGAAATCTCCAGCCCACACCTTCCCATTGCTAGGGCCTACAGGGATGACTGACGTTTTAGAATATCCAGACGTAGTGATAACATACCCTTACGTCACCTCCACAATGCTATGTACATTATCTCCATTGATCCATTCAACAATCAGGTGTAGGGGCCAGGTAAGGGAATCGCCACTGTCCTTTTCACAGATGAGAAAACCAAGGTTCAGAAAGAGTATGTATTTCACGTGCCAAGGACTAGACCTACTGTGATGCCTCCATTTTTTTTTGGCCACGCTGCATGGCACACGGGATCTTATTTCCCAAACCAGGGATGGAACCTGTGCCCCCTGCATTGGAAGCGTGGAGTCTTAACCACTGGACTGCCAGGAAAGTCCTGATGCCTCCATTTTTTGGACTTATTTCCCCACCCCTCCAAGCCTTTCGCCTGGGTTAAGGAACTTACTATGTTCTCATTTAATCCTCAGAACACTATAAGGAATGTAACATACTCCCATTGACCTCTGAGATTCAGAGAACCTGAGGAACAGAACCAAGCACGCCAAGCTAGAAGGCAGCAAAGCCAGGATCTGAACTCAGTGCTTCTTGGTTCCAGAATCCTTGTCTTTTCTACACCGGGCTACACTGTCAAGTCCAACCCTCAGCTGCACGGCAGTCCACACAGGGTCAAGGGGTTCCTAGCATCTGAACACTCCACACCCTTTGGCCTCCTTGCTGATGGGACTTCTTGTGGAGTAATGATGTAAAAGGAGACCAGTAAAGCAAGGAAGAGAGCTGGGTGTCTCTTCCACTCCTTTACAAAAGCGTTTACAGGAGAGGCATTGCTGAGAACATAACATCTGTTCATAACTTGCGTCATTTTATCATAGTCTTAGGGTTCTTGGCACTAAAGCCATGTGTCATCTGCTAATTTTATTTCCTGTCTTAAAAGAGAAAACACTCCATGATGCCCATAAAGCTTTGCAGGAGTCAGGTCCATAAGCCCCAAGGAATGCTGGGGGCAGTGGAAACTGCTCAGCCAAACACAGCAGGGGGCTTGGACACACACAGAGGATCACATATGACAATCCACTTCTACCACATTCAGGACCAAGATGAACAGAAGACAGACAGCAAAAGTAGTATCCAGAGTCTCACCCACCATGATTTTATAGACTCCAAATTTCAAGTTCCCACATTAAATTAGAATTTTGAACTTGAGTGAGGCAAGACCCAGGCAGACACAGCAGGGCAAAATGTTTTGGGAACACAAAGCAGAGAGAAGAGCGCAGTTTCTTATCACTTTAAAGAAAATGCCACTTTCACCTCTTACTTCAGAAATCAGCCTTAAGATCAGCTTAATATACTGGGAAAATGTGAGTGACTGAAATATTTTAGAGTCTCATGAATTCAAGTGAAAGGTGAAGAGAATGTCTGGCTAATGATTTGAAGATTTCTATTTAGAAATACTATAACATAATCAAATCCAATTCTGCTTACCCCCAATTTATTTACTACAAGTTTCTGGCCCATGGAAAATTAACAATAAGATAATGTGGTTATTTGTATATGTAGCCAAATATTCTACTGCCTTGTAGATTTACTTATTTCCGTTGGGTTTGAAGACTCAGTTACTGATATCCAGGATTAATTAGTAGTTATCCAGTAGTTAAAGGTTCATATTTATGTTTTTACTTTTTTGGCGTGGTATGTGGGATCTTAGTTCCCTGACCAGGGACCGAACCCTCGCGGCTTGCAGTGGAAGTGCAGAGTCTTAACCACTGGACCACCAGGGAAGTCCCTAAACGTTCATATTTATATGAATACTTGCAGAAGAAAAATGTGACCCACAATATAAACCTCTAAAGTATACCTGTTGGGCTACCAAAAAGTGGGGGGCAGAGGAAGCAATACATTATATAATTTGTATTGTTTGTCTTAATGCCAAAGACCTTCATTGGAAAACAAACAAACAAGCAAATAAAATAAATCCAGACTCTTGCAGCCTTGTTAGACAGACAGATACCACGTCGTTTACCACGTCGTTTCCAAGAGGGTTATAATTTCAGTGAAGTAATGACATCTGTCCTCTTAACAGTAGCAGGTATGCCGGTCTATATCCCCTTAATTAATTCATAACTCAAGAAAGGAAAAACACAGTGAAGACCTCCATCAGTTGCCTTGAACGGGGAGGGATAAATTGGGAGACTGGGATTGACATATACACACTGCTATACATAAAATAGTTAACTAATAAGAACCTACTGTATTGTAATGACTTATATGGGAAAAGAATCTAAAAAGAGTGGATATATGTATATGTATAACTGACTCACTTTGCTGTACACCTGAAACTAACACAACACTGTAAATCAACTATACTCCAATAAAAAAATTAATTAAAAAAATTTTTTTAAATCAGTCAAAAATAAAAGTCAGTTGCCTTGAGACTACACCTCACATCTGCTATTAATTTTTTAAAGAACCCCAAAAATCTTCTTTTCCCAAAAGTTCATCTCAATTTCATCTGGAACATCTGCCATCTCCTGTCGTAACTACCATCCTGGACACTCTTACTTCCTGGTCTTTCCAACCTCAGGCCTCACTTCCTGAAGCTACTAGTACCTGTAAGCAAATGACCTTGTCCCCAGGCTGAGCTGAACCGTCTGGAGAGTAGTCCCCATCCCGCCTGGACTGCTGTCTCCCGCGAGTCTTCCCAACAGCCACAGGGTTAATGGCTTCCAGGTGTGAGGGGTTGGGCAGCATTGTCACGTGGAGGGGATGGTGTGCACCGAAGTCCAGGTCAACCGAGGACGTCAGGTGAGACAGGACATCGCCAGCGGCTGAGACATTTTCTGGAAATTCACTTAAGCCTCGCATTTTACGGAACATCAGCTATGCCGAATAAACATACAAGAAAAAATGGAAAGAGGTGGTTCATTTAAATCACACAAAAAAAGGGACTTCCCTGGTGGCACAGTGGTTAAGAATCCTCCTGCCAATGCAGGGGACACGGGTTCGAGCCCTGGTCCGGGAAGATCCCACATGCCACAGAGCAACTAAGCCTGTGTGTCACAACTACTGAGCCTGCACTCTAGAGCCTGTAAGCCACAACTACTGAGCCTGTGTGCCACAACTACTGAAGCCCATGCACCTAGAGCCCGTGCTCCGCAACAAGAGAAGCCACTGCAATGAGAAGCCCACACACCGCAATGAAGAGTAGCCCCCCCCTTGCCACAACTAGAGAAAGCCCACAGGCAGCAACGAAGACCCAACGCAGCGAAAAATTAAATAAATAAAGATAAGCACACACTTGTAACTGCTCGAATGCACAGAACTATTTGGAGATGTTCAGTCATATGAAGTTCCAGCACTTTCAGAAGAGTCTAGCCTGATGCAGATGGTAAGATACCTCTGCCTTGCAATAAGCAAAGTATTTTTTCTTAAATGTACCTGTTAGTATGTATTTTCCAAAAGAATTTGTATTATTCTTGTTAAAGGTAGAGAGGCAAATAAGAAGTTAATCCCATTTAGTCAGGGAATGACATACACTGCTTAGTGCAAGTGGCATCTTAAAAACTATATTGTCCAGTTCTCAAAGGACTTCTCTGCATACATTCTGTCACCTCATCTTCACAGTCTTCTATGACATAGATGTTACTACCCATTTTAAAAATGAAAAAGCTAAAAAACTAAAAACAGAGTTGCTAGAGTTGCCATATGATCCATATATCCAGAGAAAACTCTAATTCGAAAAGGTACATGCACCCCAACGTTCATTGCAGCCCTATTTACAATAGCCAATATACAGAAGCAACCTAAGCGCCCATTGACAGATGAATGGATAAAGAACATATGGTGTGTGTGCACACACAGACACTGGAATATTACTCAGCCATAAAAAAGAACAAAATAATGCCATTTGCAGCAACATGGATGGACCTAGAGATTATCATACTAAGTGAAATAAGTCAGACAGAAAAAGACAAATATCATATGATATCACTTATGTGTGGAATCTAAAAAAATGATACAGGAATTCCCTGGCAGTCCAGTCATTAGGACTCTGCTCTTTCACTGCCAAGGGCCCAGGTTCAGTCCCTGTGAACTAAGATCCTGCAAGCCACGCAGCATGGCCAAAAATAAAAAAAGGAAAGGAAAAAAAAAATGATACAAATGAACTTATTTACAAAACAGAAACAGACTCGCAGACATAGAAAACAATCTTATGGTTACCAAAGGGGAAGGGGAGGGATAAATTAGGAGTTTGAGATTTAAAAAAAAAAAAATGAATGAGCAAGAGAAATTAACTAGATGGTTTAAAGGTCCTCGGCTACAAATCTGGGTCTCAAACCAAGGTATTTACCAAAAACATGCTATTCTCTACTGGCCAAATGGTTTGAATGACCCAAAAGCTTCTCCAGTTCACAAACTCACACAGTATAGGGATGGGTGTGTTTCTCACAAATATGATCATTGATAATCACTTCTGTGTCTTTCAGTAACTGTTTTGTCTGGGATATTTTAGGAATGCAATTTTTGGTTTAAGAACTTCTGCAGGGGAATTCCCTGGCGGTCCAGTGGTTAGGACTCTGCGCTTTCACTGCCGAGGGCGCAGATTCCATCCCTGGTCAGGGAACTAAGATCCCACAAGCCGCAAGCCGCATGGAGCAGGCAAAAAAAAAAAAAAAAAAGAGAGAGAGAGAATTTCTGCAGGTATGTAAGCACATGTCTCCATCTGTCCATTACTTTATTCTGTTGTATTCTACCTTTTCTAAGGTGTCTTTTCAAAGCTGGTTACCAGTCTCTTAGCATCAGAAACACTGAGGTATGAATAATAAAGGTAAAGCTTGGCCCCTAGACATGACATCACATATATTTTTTTCATTAAAAAATTATTTTTAGAATTGAGGTATAGTTGATTTACAATATTATATAAATTTCAGGTGTACAACGTAGTGATTCAAAATTTTTAGAGATTATACTGTTTATAGTTATTATAAAATATTGGCTATATTCTCTGTGTTGTACAATATATCCTTGTAGCTTATTTATTTTTTACAAAGTAGTTTGTATCTTTCAATCCCCTACTGCTATACTGCCCTTCCCTGATTCCCTCTCCCCACTGGTAACCACTAGTTTGTTCTCTTAGTGAGTCTGTTTCTTTTTTGTTATAGTCATTAGTTTGTTTTATTTTTTAGATTCCACATATAAGTGACAACATACAGTATTTATCTTTGTGTGGCTTATTTCACTAAGCACAATACCCTGAAAGTCCATCCATGTTGTTTCAAATGGCAAATTTTCATTCTTTTTTATGGCTGAGTAGTATTCCATTGTGTGTGTGTGTGTGTGTGTGTGTGTGTGTGTGTGTGTGTGTGTGTGTGTATCACATCTTCTTTATCCATTCATCTGTTGATGGACACTTAGGCTGCTTCTGTATCGGCTATTGTAAATAATACTGCTATGAACATTGAGGTGCATATATCTTTTCAAATTAGTGTTTTCATTTTCTTCAGATATATACCCAGGAATGGAATTTCTGGGTCATATGGTGGTTCTATTTCTAGTTTTTTGAGGATCCTCCATACTGTTTTCCACAGTGGCTGCACCAATTTACATTCCTACCAACAGCGTACTAGGGTTCCCATGTGTTTCTTCTAATATTCTCAAGGATAACACATCCTTCCATAGGCTCCGTTAACTCCATCTAACTTTGAAAGGTCCTTTAACGTTTATAATTATTTTTAATCTCCTGGCCAAGAACAGTAATGAGGTTTATCCACACGTAAGGGCCACAACCTTATCAGACATTGAGTCCCTCTGATGCTCCCTGACATCAAATCTTCCATCCTGACCCTCAAGTCTTTCGAGACTTACAGAGCAGCTGAGTTGGACAGAACAGGAACACAAAGATCCAATAACCCATAAAACCACTCACTTAGAGGGGTCTCTTGAGATAACAATGTGTAACTAGTTTCATACAATCTATTAACTATAAACTGCAAATAAGTGCAAGGTAAAAATGACTTTTTTGTAAGGTAAAATTGTATCAAATTGCACAGATCTTTGTGTTTGTCTGAATGATTTTTATGAAGTAGGGGAAGCATGCTTTGAAAAACAGAATTTATCTGTTTGTATCATCCGTAGGAAACAAACTAACTTTTCACTTCCCTGAGTGAAGAACCTCTGTAAGTTGATACAGAAAATCAACCTAAATGCCAGGTCCAGGGACTTCACTGGTGGTCCAGTGGTTGAGACTCCATGCTTCCACAGCAGGGGATGCGGGTTCGATCCCTAGTTGGGGACCTAAGATCCCACATTTCACATGGCACAGCCAAAAGAATAAACAAACAAAAGGAAAAAGAAGAGGGCCATTCAACAGCAACAGGTTTCATCAATTAACTAAGCTGAAGTAAGTCAGAAAGAGAAAAACAAATATTATATATTAACACATATGTGGAATCTAGAAAAACAGTACAGATGAACCAGTTTGCAAGGCAGAAATAGAGACACAGATGTAGAGAACAAATGTATGGACACCAAGGGGGGAAAGTGGCGGCGGGCGGGGGGGAATGAATTGGGAGACTGGGATTGACATATATACACTAATATGTATAAAATAGATAACTGATAAGAACCCGCTGTATAAAAATAAACAAATAAAATAAAATTCAAATCAAAAAAAAATTAACTAAGCTGTCTCCTGGACAAATGGCTCATATGCTTAGTCGGTTTTCTAAAACCAGTTATTACCATTGGTTTTATTCTTTTATAGTCAATTGTACATGAATAGTGGAAAACATAGAAAGTCTTTTACCTCTGGAGGGAACTGCAGAAGGCCTGTCAATAAGTTCAGCCTCCCTCTATGTGGCATCCCAATAATGACATCGGTTACCCCGCTGTAGGCCGCCATTTTCAGCAGCTCATAGAAAAAGCCCATCATGCTTTCAGCTCCTTCGCCTCCGTATCGCTTCACCGTGGCAAACTTGGTGGCCAAAAAGTGGTCAAGCTCCTATGGAACACCATGTCAGATGCATCAGTTACAGGACAGCTAACTACTTGGGTCAAAGTCAAACACGTTTAAGAAGACCCCACACTACGTCAAGCAGCTGCAACAGGGTTCCTTCACTACAGACCGCAGAGATGCACAGAAGTCACCCAGAGCCAGGCAGGAAAGCCCTGCCGAGGACACCAGACAGCAGCAGGGATGCAGAGAAAACAACCTGAGTGGTAGAAGAACTCACCCCAACAGGAATCCCCTCAGAATGCCGGGCCTTTCCCATGACTTGAGTTTTAGTACAGGGCTCTACAATAGCATTTCATCTGGGCTGCAAACTAGCCAACCACCCACATTACTGGGAACAGGTTTCTTGTCATCTTGATATGCCCGAGTCCTGATGACAGCCCTGACAGACATTCAATCCCATTAATCTGTATTGAGAGCCTCTTTGACATACAGTTCCTTTTTTTCTATCACTTCAGGTAATAAAAAGAGAACTAAGATCTTAAGGATTTTGCAGGCTTCTATAGAGGGAATCGACAAATACATAAAACATATTGACTCTGAGAAGAACCAATAGTTCTGTTGTTTGGTGATCTACTTTCTTCTACTTAGAATAAAGTGGTATGTGTTACACTGCCCCTTGTGTTGAGGCCGTGGGGTAAATGGGGCTACATTCAGAGAGTTCATGTCTTAACTCCCTCTCTTCAATATTTATATGTCTTTGTAGAAAATGAATCGACCTGTTTCTTTGATATTAGCTGCTACTTTTATACCTGAGATTCTAGCATTAGTTTTGACAGATGTTTTCGCTCTTCTGTGGTAAATGCCTCCTTTTTCAGTTCCTCAAACCGCTTGGCAAACCATTCTTTCTCCTCCTGGCTCTGAAGTTGGGAGGTTTCAATAGAAATCTGCCCACAGTAGATCTGGTTGAGATAGGCTACCACTTCCTCGAGAGAGGCCTCCTCCTTCCCCATGTTCAGTAATCCTATGAAATGGAATCAAAGGGATCATTTTAAAGAATAATCAACCATGTAACTAATTATAGAACATACCAAGATCCTTATTTGAATTCAGAGCATTTCATTCCAAGTAACTTGGGTTATCTAGATTTTTCTAAAGGCAAAACTAAAAATATGATCAAAGGCCATAAAGGTACTAAAAGGAGAGGGAATAAAAATCTTCCTTCTCTCGAACAGAGCCATGATGCATTATGCCAAATTTTGATTCTATAGTCATTTCGAACTAAATTGTGAACCTACCTTTCATCTGCTTTATAGCTACAAATCATATGTATACCTTTATCTGAAATATCTATCTACCAAAATGTTCAAGTCTTATTAATATCTATAAAGCAATGCCTATTATTGCACAGTTGGTCTTAATGTGAATTAATATTGAGAGCAAAGCAATATTCTAGGGTAAAAGGAAATCTCCCTGAATCTCAGCCAGAGAAAAGAAAGGTTTGTAGTACGTGATTGGCCCAGCACCAAATCAATTATCAGTCATTTGCCTAAGCCTACAATATGAATTTAACAAACCAACATTTTCTTTATATCGTGTATGGTTTCTTACAATAAATGTTAGATCTTTGATACTGATTGAGCAAAGCTGTGATGATCATGGGAGTGCAGATATCTCTTTAAGATAGTGATTTCAAAAAAAAAAAGATAGTGATTTCAATTCCTTTAGATTTATACCCAGACATGGAATTGCTGGATCATATGGTAGTTCTATTTTTAATTTTTTGAGGATCCTCCATGCTGTTTTCCATAGTGGCTGCACCAACTTGCATTCCTACCAACAGTGCACAAGAGTTCCCTTTTCTCTACATCCTCACCGACACTTGTATCTTTGGGTTTGTTTTTTTTTTAATTGAAGTATAGTTGATTTACAATGTTGTGTTAATTTCTGCTGTACAGCAAAGTGATTCAGTTATACATATATATACATTTTTTTTCATTTTCTTTTCCATTATGGTTTATCACAGGATATTAAATATAGTTCCCTGTGCTTGACAGCAGGACCGTGTTGTTTATCCATCTTTGGGGGGTTTTTTGACAATAGCCATTGTAACAGGTGTGAGGTGATAGGTCATTGAGGTTTTTTGGGGTTTTTTTTTGCGGTACGTGGGCCTCTCACTGTTGTGGCCTCTCCGGTTACGGAGCACAGGCTCCGGACGCGCAGGCTCAGCGGCCATGGCTCACGGGCCCAGCTGCTCCGCGCCACGTGGGATCTTCCTGGACCAGGGCACGAACCCGTGTCCCCTGCATCGGCAGGCAGACTCTCAACCACTGCACCACCAGGGAAGACCCTCATTGTGGTTTTGATTTGCATTTCCCTGATGCTTAGTGATGCTGAGCACCTTTTCATGTACCCTCTGGCCGTTGTACATATGATTTGAATAGAGAAGAAACGGGCCCTATCAGAAGACCATTCTAGAACCCCAACACTGCTTCTCCCAGACAGTGTTCGAATGTGCCCCTCACTGTCCCCTCACACCCGTGGAAGCTTCAGCTCCAGCAGGCATGTGGGTCCTTCAAGAACAGAGAAAGAAGCCCCACCTCACTGGCAGTTAACTGTCACGTGGATAGTCCATTGTTGATGGGCTTTACCTGTGGTATTAAAGGGTCCCTGTAGCGTCTGCACGAGGGCTTGGATTTCAGGCACGTTCTCCTGCAGGGCTTGGCCAGTGAAGAGGGGGTTGATTTTGGCAGCTTTATGGCCATGCTCACAATATACCGTCACCAACCTGGCAAGGCCATGATCCACTAATTCAGGGAGAAAAAACAATAGAACAATATAGTTTAGGAAATGCCCACAAGCTGCAAAATCAGTTTTTCAAAGAAGCCTCTGTGGCTTTGGACAGTTTTAAACACACGGCTCCTACCCACCACAGCTGCCAGTGGTTTTCAGGATTAAAGACTAACAGACTCCAGGAAAACACACTTATTTCCTTAAATTTATCTCCTGAGAGCGAAAGTCACTGAAAAATACAGAAAGGAAACAGAACTATAAGTGCACATTTGTGAAACTAATTATGCACGAGGATAGATATTTAAAGGAAGCACCCCAAATTGAAAATAACTGTTAAAATGCTGAGATTATGGATAATTATAGTCCTCTTAATTATTATTTGAGATTTTTTATATCGTACATTAGAAATACAGACAATTTGAACTACAAAATCAATGTTACATTTCCTTCCTTATTTCTTTTTTTTATAAATTTATTTATTTTATTTTTGGCTGTGTTGGGTCTGCGTTGCTGTGCACAGGCTTTCTCTAGTTGTGGCGAGCGGGGGCTACTCTTCGTTGGGGTGCGCAGGCTTCTCATTGCAGTGGCTTCTCTTGTTGCAGAGCACGGGCTCTAGGTGCGTGGGCTTCAGTAGTTGTGGCAGGCGGGCTCAGTAGTTGTGGCTCACGGGTTGTAAAGCGCAGGCTCAGTAGTTGTGGCGCACGGGCTTAGTTGCTCTGCGGCATGCGGCAACTTCCCGGACCAGGGCTAGAACCCGTGTCCCCTACATTGGCAGGTGGATTCTTAACCACTGCACTACCAGGGAAGTCCCAGCCTTCCTTATTTCTTAAAGACCCCAGGTCCATACACTCATGAAATCGTACAGTAGGAAAAGACCTTAGAAATTATCTTGTTACTCACATAATGAAAAAAAATTTTAAAGCCCGTTTGTACAGCCTTAAATGAGTAATTCCCCAGTCTCTACTCAAGGGGGAATTATTACCTTTCAATGAATCCAATTCTATCTTAGATGATTTTTATATTGAGCCAGAAGCTGCTTTTCTTCCCTTTCCCACAGGAAAGCCCTTCTAAAATTTGGAAGAAAATCCTTCAAGCCCACAATCGATTAACCTTCAGTTCATCAAGGTGGTCTTATACAAATCAAGCACAAATCTGTGAAGATGAGCAAATCCACTATGAAGGGCACACATTTTCTGAACATTACAAAAATTTGCATGTTTATTTTCAGAACCCAAAGAAAATTGTTAGCATATTTTGAAATACTTACTGACCATTTTATGAACATGTGTTGCTATACAATGATTTCAGAGCTACATGTTTATGTGCTGGGGTTTGTATTCAGGGTACTGCACAGTGTATCTCTTGTCACAGGCTTAGAGGAAAGAACTGAGGTGTGTTGAACATGCATTCAATATTCATACGAATATGTAGGATGTGTTGGCACAAATCCGGCAGTTAAGAGGACCCACACTATGTCTAATAAACTCATCAAACAATCCCAGTAAATAAACTGATTTCAAGCTGGAGGAGTCATATATAATTTTGCTACAGTCTCTATTCTGGTTATGAAGTAGGACACCTTCATATTTCTGGCTAAAATACAGACAGATATATCTGTCTAAAGCATTGTCCCTGTTGGCCACTCCTCCATAAAAACAGTTGCTTCCCTGGGCTCTCTGGCATTGCAAGATCCTGGGTTTCCTCCTAACTCGCTGGCTACTCAACCTCAATCACTTTTGCTGGGCGAGAAGTGGGTTAGGGGATCCTCCTCTTTGTCCACCTCTAAAATATTGGTTCTCCCCAGGTCTGCCCAGGGTCTTCTTCTCAATCTACTTTCTCTCTAGGTGATCTCATCCACGACTTCCAATATCATCTGCAAAACTACATCCTTAGTGGGGTAAGTCCAATGGTAAATATGTAGGGTTATCATCACCATTCTCACCACAATCTACTAGCCCTCCTTTTTTTAATGCTTTATTTTTATTTTTTTAAACTTTTGGCCATGCCACACAGCACGTGGGATCTTAGTTCCCTGACCAGGGATTGAACCTACGCACCCTGCATTGGAAGCGCGGAGTCTTAACCACTGGACCACCAGGGAAGTCTTCTACTAGCCCTCTTTTGAAAACATTCTCTTTAGTGAACCACATCAGCTCAGGGATCACTGCTTCAATTTCTAACTGAAATTTCTAACTGAAAAGCCACGTTTTTAATGATACTCTAGAACACTGACGGGGGAGTTGGCACAAAAGGATGCTGCTCACCCCGAAGAACATGCGGCACCTACTATTCTGAAGGAGCCAGAGAGAGAGGACTATTCGTCTCCCACCTTGGGGCACGTTCTCCATCCATCCTGACCATCTGTTTTCTCTCAGACCCTCATTTCACTGCTCTGGTATCTTCCACCAGACCCAGTCCCATATCTCTTCCCTCTCTGTCTCCCAGATCCTTCCATTATGACCTCTGGAATTCTGTTCCATGCTTAACAGGTCTCCCTACCTTCTTCACCTCTTCCCTAAACAATTGCTTATACTCCTGTCGTCACGGGAATCTGCTTTCCCCTGAGGACACCGGTGGAAGGTGAAGTTACTCATCACCCACACACACATCCCTCCAGTACTGAAGGTGGAGTCAATGCCTCCTCATTCCTCACTGACATTCCCCTGTAGTTAGTCCTCTAACTCTCTACAAACCCCCAGTCCTCTTAGGGACATGCCACAGTGTTGATAACTAATCCCCACTGGCCAAAAGTCATCACAAGATAATGCTGTAGGAGAATGCTTACTGGAAAAGCATCAGTTTGTTTAGATGGAAAAAGACTAAAAGACACTATATATAGCATAAGCCTGATTTTTGTTAAAATTGGTGTATAATATATATTTCATAGTATCTATATACTCCATATTTGTCTCTGCATTTGCATGTATATATTCCACATATATAAAGGAAATAGACCAAAAACTTAGGGATGATCCTATGTCAAAATTCCTAATTTTGGGGCTTCCCTGGTGGCGCAGTGGTTGAGAGTCCGCCTGCCAATGCAGGGGACACGGGTTCGTGCCCCGGTCCAGGAGGATCCCACAGCAGTGAGAGGCCCGCATACTGCAAATAAAACAACAAACAAACAAACAAAATTCTTAATTTTGGGACTTCCCTGGTGGCGCAGTGGTTAAGAATCCACCTGCCAATGCAGGGGACATGGGTTCGAGCCCTGGTCCAGGAAGATCCCACATGCCGTGGAGCAACTAAGCCCGTGCGCCACAACTACTGAGCCTGTGCTCTAGAGCCCTCGAGCCACAACTACTGAAGCCCTTGAGCCTAGAGCCCATACTCCGCAGCAAGAGAAGCCACCGCAAGGAGAAGCCCGTGCACCACAACAAAGAGTAGCCCCGGCTCGCCGCAGCTAGAGAGAAAGCCCACGCACAGCAATGCAGACCCAGCGTAGCCAAAAAAAAAAAAAAAAAAATTTTCTTGCTTACCATAGTTTCTAAGTTTTCTGTAATGAACGTGTCCAGTAGAGCTCTTTATTTATTTATTTATTTTGGCCACACCATGAGGCTTATGGGATCTTAGTTCCCCGACCAGGAATCAAACCCAGGCCCAAGGCAGTGAAAGCACCGAGTCCTAATCTCTGGACCTCCAGGAAATTCCCAGAGCTCTTTAAATTGTATCCATTTAACTGACTTAAATACACCCTGAAAGCTTCTGATGATCAGATTCTCTCCACTGCCCTCACCAGTTGACTATATGCTTGTAAGAGTAAATTATATTTGTTCCTAAGGCTGTTGCTATGGGGAAATGTAAACATTAGGGGAGACATTATAAAAATCTAGGAGATTCCGCACTCAGATTGCTTTCATAAGTGCTCTTCACTTTAAAGATCTGCATATACAAAACCAAAAATAAACATACTTGAGTTAAAATACGTAAAGCGTCTCTCATTTCATTATGATAATCCTTGATTTAATGATTTTTTGTTAAATTAACTGACCAAGTTTCAGTGTCAAATGCATTGGATAAAATTGCTTCAGCTGGATTACTTTGGTAGCAAATAATGAAATTAAAAGATTTAAATGGATTGGATCACAGCAATAGAATACATATCTTCTTCACAAAAAAACTCCCTGTTACTGTATAAATCAAAGGATTACTGTAAGAGAAAAATGAATCCCTTCACCTGAGGCATAATACTGACCAAATGACTCAGTGCTCACGATATCTGTGAAAATTCAAAGGAATTTAATTGGATGTTTAAATTCCTAAGAAGCCAGAGAGAATAGGGCAAACCACAGTAGCAGATATATACGCTCTTCTTCCAAATAAAATGGAAAATACTGGAGGCGTGCTTCTGGCTCAGGAGAATGGCACATAGTAGATGCTCAAGAGATATTTGTTATTACTTGAATGAATGAAGTCCTGAAATTCACTGTATTGTAATGGCATCACAGAACCCTCCCGATCAAAGGTTTCCAGAGCCCTCAAACATGCCGTATGAGGGCTGCAGTGGGTCCCTCCTGATCACTTTGGGTCCTTCTCTTCTGAGAACTGTACCCTCCCGTCCCAGAGGGTGGGTTCCAGGGCCATGTCTCTATTGCTCCACTTTGCCTCCCAAAGAGTCAATGGATTCCAAAGACACTTGAGTCAAGGTGGGTCAGATTCAATCTTCCCAGAATTTGAGACTTGGAATTAAGAGATATGAGAAGAGTGAGCGTGAGACTGCTATCCTTAGAAAAGCCTGCTTGCAAGGTTTATGCTCTTGGTTGCTGCCTGGGAATTTGAATTTCAGGAATGGCCTCACCTGTCCCTAATTGGTAAGGGTGATCCACTGTGCCTCGACTGTTTGGGAGAACAAGGTAGTTTAGGCTGAACACCTGCTTTCCTTCTGGGAGTCTGGGATTTTGGCACATGCAGAGGGTGCTTATACGAACCTCTCCCAATAAAAACCCTGCAGGGATATTGGCTTGGTGCTTTGTGACCGCCTGGAGGGGTGGGATAGGGAGGGTGGGAGGGAGGGAGACGCAAGAGGGAAGACATATGGGAACATATGTATATGTATAACTGATTCACTTTGTTATAAAGCAGAAACTAACACACCATTGTAAAGCAATTATACCCCAATAAAGATGTTAAAAAAAAAAAAGAAAACAAAACCTTGGGTGCTGAGACTCTAATAGGATTCCCTGCGCAGGAACATTGCACACATGTTGCTGTGTTTCTTGAAGAGGAGTGCATTCCGTGTGATGCCTCATGGGAGAACGCAGAAGGAAGCCTGCACAAAGGTACTCCAGACTCTTCCTGTGCCTTTTCCATTATGGTCCAGCTGTGTGTCCTTATCACATCACTGCCATAAACCTTAGCCATGAGTACAACTATAGACTGAGTGCCATGAGTCCCTTCTGGAGAATCTCTAAATGTGGGGTGGTCTTGTGAACCCCCAACACACATTATGGGTGACACAGGAGCTAAGTACCTTAACAGCTGTGCCTTATCGGGCCACACACAGCCTCTGCCAATATTCCCAGAGTTAGCTTTGGTTCACTCCCTTCTTGATTACTTGAAACATTTTTCAGCTCTAGAAGATACCCTTGTACCCTTCAAATAAAGTCCCCTCTTTGCTTAAGATAGCCAGAGTTGGTTTCTGCTGCTTGTGACCAAAAGAACCTTAGCTAAAACAAGAGTAAAAAAACATTATGAGGGACTTCCCTGGCGGTCCAGTGGTTAAGACTCTGTGCTTACAATGCAGGGGGTGCGGGTTCAATCCCTGGTCAGGGAACTAAGATCCCACGTGCCGTGCACCCAAAACAAACAAACAAATAAAAAACATTATGATAGGGATATCTACTTCACTTTATTCTCTGCTGTAAGCAAACACGGTGGGGGCACTGGATAGTGTTGAATAGCATTTTATTTTCAGAAAGAAATGTGTTCATATTAACCATAAAGTACACTGACAGATAACCTAAACTAAACTTAGTACTTCAACTGGAAGTCAATACAGTTCTCTTTCCTCATCTGGTCATAAACAGCCTCCCCCCAAGATATCTAGATCCAATCCACAGTCTCTGCATTCAAGTCAGCATATGCTTAGAGCAAGTGGGAACATTGGCTATCTATAAAAATACTGAAGACTCCAAGAAAGAGAACTCCGTAATTGAAGTCCCATAGGCCCTATTTTTTCTTTTTTTTTTTTTTGGCCACACCGTGCGGCATGTGGGATCTTAGTTCCCTGACCAGGGATCGAAACCATGTCCTTTTCAATGGAAGCGTGGAGTCTTAACTACTGGACCGCCAGGGAAGTCCCCTCTTAGGCCCTATTAAAATGAGACGGGGACTTCCCTGGTGGCACAGTGGTTAAGAATCCACCTGCCAATGCAGGGGACACGGGTTTGATCCCTGGTCCTGGAAGATCCCACATGCCGAGGAACAACTAAGCCTGTGCTCCCCAGTTACTGCGCCTGCGCTCTAGAGCCCATGAGCCACAACTACTGAGCCTGCACACCACAGCTACTGAAGCCCGCACGCCCTAGAGCCCGTGCTCCACAACAAGAGAAACCACTGCAATGAGAAGCCCGCACACCACAACTAGAGAAAGCCCGCGCACAGCAACGAAGACCCAATGCAGCCAAATACATAAATAAATAAATAAACAACAGACATTTATAGAAAAAAAGAAATGAGACAGCTGCCACCAGCTTCAACTTAGGAACTTCATAGGTAACCATATCAAAAGGCAAGACTTGGTACCAGAATACTATTATTATGAATTCTGTACAAGAAACTCATACCTAGGCTGTGCCGCTGAGTTCATTTTACATCCTATCTTCTCTTCCCATCTCAAACATGATATCTTTATAAGCTAAATTTATTTTGCCAGATAGTTCTTTCTTGCAAAAAAACCAAACTTTAAATAGAAATCTTGTTCTGGTCCTTTCCTTTTTTTTTTGAGATTCCTTTCTTAAATCATTGCCGAAATAGGTAAGCAACAGTCACAGATTGATAGTAAATGATAGTGACCATTTATTGAGTACTAACTTGTGCTACACGTTGTGTTGGATTTTTCAGATACGTCATTTTATCTAATCCTGTAACAGCCCTGAAATAGGCACCCTTATCTGCAGAAGAGTTAACTGAGGCCCAAACACGTTAAGTGACTTGCAGAAGGTGACACTGGTAATGAAGAAGCTGGAATTGGAACTATTTGTACTCAGGTGTGCTTGATTTTAATCCAGTGTTTTACCCACTATACCATAACAAAAAGTGAAAAGGAAAGTCCAGGGCCTACAGCGAACAGGATGAGATAACTAGAAGTCATTGAAACATTTAAAAAATCATCTAAATATTTTTGAAAATCTCTAATGCAATAAGATTTTCCCCAACTGTTTTTCCTATACCTCCAGTAAAGGCTCCTATTATTTCTTTTCTCTTCTTTTTTTTTTTTTTTTTTTTTTTTGTCCGTGTCACGCTGCTTGTGAGATCTTAGTTCCCCGACCCAGGACAAAACCCAGGCCCCAGCAGTGAAAGTGCCGAGTCCTAACAACTGGACTGCCAGGGAATTCCCAAGGCTCCTATTATTTCTAATATGCAACATACCTGCAACCTCACTTCAACTACTAAAGCTGATCGCCAAGATCAGTAACCGCTAAACACTGTTTGGAATCTTACAGCTCCCATCTCCTAATGGTCTCTAAATTCTGCCATTTTTTAATAACCCAAATCCTTCATAATGAAATTTATGCCTATGAATCACTGGTCCTAAGCTGTTGCACTTCTATATACTAACAACGAACTATCAGAAAGAGCAATTAAGGAAACAACCCCATTTAGTGTCATACCGAAAAGAATAAGATACCTAGGAATAAATCTACCTAAGGAGGTAAAAGACATATACTCGGAAAAGTATAAGACACTGATGAAAGAAATGGAAGATGACACAAACAGATGGAAAGATATACCATGGCCTTGGACTGGAAGAATTAATATTGTTAAAATGACCATACTTCCCAAGACAATCTACAGATTCAGTGCAATTCCTATCAAAATACCAATGGCTTTTTTCACAGAACTAGAACAAATACTTCTAAAATGTATATGGAAACCCACCTCCATTTTAAATTAGGATTGTTGATAAATAAATTCAAGTTTACTTGGAAGTTGAGGTATACAGAGGTTAAAGTACAAGCTGTTTTACTAGCCAGCTACAAGGACACTCATCACAGGTCAAATTTTAACTAGTGAAGCCGCTACCACCCAAAAAGGTTACTACAAGCAAATCCAATATCTCTTCAAAGTCTTGCTACAGTGAAAATCTTAGTAAATGAAGTAGTCATCCTATGCAGGCATTGATATTTGGCCAAGATAAACATATTAAGAAAGAAGGCTGATGAAGGTCAAAGAGGAGGAGGGAGGCACCATAACTTTGACCATACCTCCTCCCATTTCTCTATGTCACCTTGGATGTGGGAGGATGCCTTGTGTCCATTTTCAGTAGGGTTTGTCCTTTGATTCATTTTGCCAATACCAAAAGTTAATGTACATGATCCATCCCACTAACTCAGTCATTCCTCTCAACAAAGATGGCACCTTGTAGGACAACTGGTAGGCATTACGAAAAAGACTAAAGCTGGGACATAGCTGGCAGTCCAGTGCTTCAGACTCTGTGCTCCCAATGCAGGGGGCACCTCCCAATGCAGGGGGCATGGGTTTGATCCTTGGTCGGGGAACTAAGATCCTGCATGCTGCACAGCGAGGCCAAAAAAAAGAAAGACTAAAGCCAATTAAACTGTGTCCTTGGCCTCATCAGCCTCCTATAATTAATAGAACAGACCATAAGCACACAGTTGAACAGAATTTAAGGAAAAACCCAATGAATCTTAATTGTCTTCATCAGCAAAAAAAAGTTTTTCTTTTTTCTAGAACATGGTAATACAGTATATTACCCTATATATAAAGTGTTTCTTAGTTCTTGGTGTTACGGTTGTACGTGCAAAATTCAAATGTATTAAATGTCACAAAGAAATTGCATATACAGAACCCTATTTCCACTTCTTAGTAGGAATCAATCATTTAATAAGTATTTAGTTAAGTGTAGAGCTGAAAGGAATATAAGACAAGGTCTTTACTAGGCAGGATCTTACAATGTAAATGAGAAGATGATCCCCGCACAAAACTGCACACAATTAGAAAAAGTTTAATACAGTCCAAGGGGTTGGGCCCCATACTGAGAGTTAAGGGAATTCAGATTAGGATAGCCTGGAGTTGTCTGGAAAGATGTCACGGAGAACTTGGGAATGGAGCTGGACTGTGGAGAGTAAGAAGTGGAAAGGCACAAAGTGAAGAAGAGATTTGGAAAGTGGGGGAATTTATGTGGAAAGAGGTAAGAAAGAACTAGAACAGGTCAAGAAACATGAAGTGCATTGAGTAGCAACCTAAAGAACCTGCATTTTATTTTGAGAGGCAAAGTAGAGCCTTTGGAGACCTGAGTAAGAAAGTGACTCAGTTAAACCAACGTTTTAGAAAGACTGGACTAAGCTGGAAGGGAACTAGGCTATAAATTATAATACCAGCTAAGCTAGCAGTTTTACCTCTTTGAAGTCATGGATCTCTTTGAGAATGTGATGAAAGCTACGGGCCCTCGGCCTACAAACAGACACACACACAGAGTTGTGCAAAGTACACAGAACCCCTGAAACCTTCTCATAGGGATCCATGGGCCCAGGTTAAGAACCCTTGAATTCAACTTTTTTTTGGTAGCAGGCCAGAATTAAACACCTAGACTAGGATCCTAGTTAGTGAAAATATGAAGAAAGCAAGGCTTTGAGAAATAGAGTGCTCAAAATGTGACAGGAAGTACAAGGTGAAAAAGTTGCCTGCCCCAGATTTTTAAAGTACATCTGTAGCAGAGACTATTATAACTCCCAACATCCATTTTCCCTTCTCTTTTATGGTAACAGATGGTTGAGTATATGACCACCCAGAATAAGGATACCCTTTCCAGCCTTCCCTGCAGCCAGGGTGGCCATATGACTATGTTCTGGCCAATGAGAGGATTGTAGAAGTGATGTTTCAACTTCTGGGTCTTACCCTTAAAGGGATGGTGTTCTCTTCCCCTCCCCCTTTTCCTCCCTCTTGCTGGCCAGTATGTGGCTATAGTGGTGAGCTATCCTTGACCAGAGTTGAAAGCAACACCCACAGGGTGGCAAAGAAACAACATAGAAGAAACTTGAGCCCCTACAGCTTTGTAGAGCAGAGCTGTCATACCAGCTCAGACTTCTACTTACTTTATTCAACCCACTGTTATTCCAGGTCTCTGGCACAGCCCCTGAACACATCCTATCCAATATTGAATTTGCTACTGGAGGTGGGTTGCTGCCATAACAGAACCTAAAATGTATATGACACTGGCTTAGCAGTCAGGTGGTGGGTACTGAGGACCCAGGTATTTCAGACTAGAAAGCTGAAGCAGTGTTATGTTATCTGACATTTGGTAAAACTGTCACTTGCGATATCTTTTAAGGCAGGCTGCATGCCCATGGAGCCTGTAGCTCAGTAGTCTGTGTTCATCATTTCTTGTCATCTTCAGGAAAGCCCCAGAAGAAAGGTGAGGTCAAGGAGGAGATAGTTCATCATTAAGAAGAGATGGAGGGAAATTCACTCCACTACTGGGAGGTTTTCTCCATCTGTGGCCTCAGTACCTAGAGGGCAGACCCAGCCAAGGTTGGAAGAGTAGAAGCAATTAGTTAAGGTAGTTCTGAAGAGGCTGTCTTGGCCGGATATAGGAGAAAAGATGAAACCCCTTTTTAAGTACCTTCTAGTAAGCATTATCTGTTAGATGATGAAAGCCAGCTGAGCCTTCAATATCACACAAAGGGTTTTGCCTTCCCACTACAGCATATTAGTTGAGATGGTCTCAAAATAAACACCATTAAATTTAGGGAGTAGAATGGGTAGAAGCAGTAAATAAAAGACCAGGGTTTGCAGGCTTAAAAACTAGGCCCGGATGAGCTCTTTGACTGTGGGCAACTTGCTCATGGAATGACTAGAAGCAAAAATCCAAAAAGCAAAAAGACTGCAGTCCTAGGAATTTTATTTAAGAAACTGAACTGCCGGGTTTCCCTGGTGGCGCAGTGGTTAAGAATCAGCCTGCCAATGCAGGGGACACTGGTTCGAGCCCTGGTCCAGGAAGATCCCACATGCCGTGGAGCAACTAAGCCTGTGCGCCACAACTACTGAGCCTGCGCTCTAGAGCCCGTGAGCCACAACTACCGAAGCCCGGGCACCTAGAGCCCATGCTCCACAACAAGAGAAACCACTGCAATGAGAAGACTACGTACTACAACTAAGGGTAGCCCCCGCTCACCACAACTAGAGAAAGTCCGCGCGCAGCAATGAAGACCCAATGCAACCAAAAATAAATAAATAAATTTTTTAAAAACCTGAACTGCCAAAGAAATCCCAACTCCAAATCTCAAAAAATGGTACAAATGAGCTTACTTACAAAACAGAAATAGAGTCACAGATGTAGAAAACAAACCTAGAGTTACCAAGGGGGAAATGGGGCAGGGGAGGATAAATTGGGAGATTGG
Source organism: Phocoena sinus (assembly GCF_008692025.1). NCBI lineage: Eukaryota > Metazoa > Chordata > Mammalia > Artiodactyla > Phocoenidae > Phocoena > Phocoena sinus. The sequence goes on from NC_045764.1 coordinate 20,116,163, forward strand.
GATTGACATATATACACTACTATATATAAAATAGATAACTAATAAGAACCTGCTGTACAGCACAGGGAACTCTACTCAATACTCTGTAGTGACCTATACGGGAAAAGAATCTAAAAAAGAGTGGATATATGTATATGTATAACTGATTCACTTTGCTGTACAGCAGAAAGTAACACAACATTGTAAATCAACTATACTCCAATAAAAACTAATTTAAAAAATAAAAAATAAATAAAATTAAAAACTGAACTGCCAAAGAAATCCCAACTCTGGCCAGAAAAAAAAAAAAATCTGTAATTGATGACTACCTAAAGTAACTCTCAGGCTCCTAACTTTATCAAAATAAAGTAGACCATGAAAGGTGTGCAGCCCCCAAGGAGGGCACACTCCCCAATGCCCTCAGAAGATACAGGTTAAGGAAGAACCCATGGGCTTCCCTGGTGGCACAGTGGTTGAGAGTCTGCCTGCTAATGCAGGGGAAACGGGTTCGGGCCCTGGTCTGGGAGGATCCCACATGCCAGCGGCTGGGCCCGTGAGCCACAACTGCTGAGCCTGCGCGTCTGGAGCCTGTGCTCCGCGACGGGAGGGGCCGTGATGGTGGGAGGCCCGTGCACCGTGATGAGGAGTGGCCCCCGCTTGCCGCAAATAGAGAAAGCCCTTGCACAGAAACGAAGACCCAACACAGCAAAAATAAATAAATAAACTCCTACCCCCAACATCCAAAAAAAAACTACATCCTTAAAATGGGCAAATTTAAAAAAAAAAAAAAAAGAAGAAGAACCCATAAGGCAAGACCAGGGGAAGGGACAGGGGCAGAGTTGAGGGGCCGGATAATCTAGTGAATTTACCACTCAGCCACATAAAGGGGCTTTATCATTCCTACCCAACAGGACTTGATAACTGGTCTGAACCAGTGGCCACTATAAATTCCTCATTCTTTCCTCTTGTGGATGGGAGTTTCCTTTGTACATCGAATGTGTATATATTCAGGATGGATAGCAGTTCATAAAATTCCAGACTCCAAGGAGCCACAGCCACACCTGCTGGAGAGGACTGCACATTCTCCAGAGAAAATGGACTTTGAGCTGGATTAAGGAATTTAATGGAGGAGGGAGGAAGTGAGTACATTCTATGTTTGGGAAGAAAAGCTTAGGATATTTGAATGGCCAAAGGGGCCGAGCGTGGTGATTACTAATTATTTTCCAACATTTATTTTCCTCTTCGCTCTCAAAATAATTTTTAATTGGAAGGTAGCCACCCTGAGTAAAGACTGGTTTCCAGTCTCCCTTGCAGGTATGTATAGATGTGTGACCAAGCTCTTTGGACGTGAGCTATATGTAATCTCCTTCCCCATTCTCCCACACAGCCTAGTAGGAGTAGTATCTATAAAAAGAGTTTTTACAAAATGATGTGATAAGTTCTTAAACAGAAAGAACTGTCACAGATCTACATGGAATGATAATTTTGAAGAAAGTTACAAAACGGCCCACTTGCCTTTAAGTTTTATTCAGAGTATTAAAAAAAGATATAAGGAAAAAATTCCTTAAGTCAGATCCCATAACTGCAACAAACAACTATTTCTCAGTATTGATTTTACACTATCCTCTCAGTACAACACAATATTGTACCCTTAGCCTGCAGTTCTAACTCAATACTGAACTTTCAAAGTTCACCAAGGATTCCACAACACAGCAAGTTCATTGCTAGGAGGAGTGGGGAGGCACAAGTTGGTGATGAGGGAAGAGAGAAGATTATATACAGATAAAATCAACTCCAGAGATATTTTTTCAAACCACACCAGCCCAAAGCTCCCTGGATGATTTGGATACAGTCTTCATTGAGAACCACCAGCCCAGACTTTTCCCAGCAAAGATTAATTCTCGACTGCCAGGCTGTTAATAGGAATCAGAGACCCAGCAGTGAGGGAAAACCTCAAATAAGATCACAATAATTGCACACTGAGCACACACTAGTACGTTCTTAATTGAAGAAGAGATTGTCAAATACATCTTACACATACATCCCTTAGGACTATAACAGTGTTTGGCCATGGTGGTCACGGACGTCCTGCTAGAGAATCACCTAGAGTGACATAAAAATACAAATTCCTGAACCTCATCTCAGGCCACTGAATGAGAACTAGGGTGGGGTTTGGGGGAGGGGAGGGGGAGGCTGGCCTGGAAGCTAGCATTTTAACATCATGCAGAGTGATCTGAATGCACGCTTCAGTTTGAGGACAGTTGGCATGTAAAATTCTGGGCATTCAATTTGCCAAGTAAAATAAGATACCTATAGTCGGGCCTTCCCTGGTGGCACAGTGGTTGGGAATCCGCCTGCCAATGCAGGGGACACGGGTTCGAGACCTGGGTCAGGAAGATCCCACGTGCCGCGGAGCAACTGAGCCCGTGAGCCACAGCTGCTGAGCCTGCGCTCTGGAGCCCATGAAACACAACTACTGAAGCCCATGAACCACGACTGCTGAAGCCCATGTGCCTGGAGCCTGAGCTCCGCAACAGGGGAGGCCACCACAGTCAGAAGCCTGGGCACCGCGGTGAAGGGTGGCCCCCGCTCGCCGCAGCTAGAGAGGGCCCGTGCGCAGCGGCGGAGACCCAGCACAGCCAAAAATAAATAAATAAATTTTAAAAAAAAAAAAAAAAAAAAAAAAAAGATACCTATAGTCTTACTCTCAAGGGATTAGCAATCTAGCTGGCCAAAATCCTGTCCCTAAAGAAACCCGCTAGACTCAAGAAGGAGAATCAGTTTTATTCTAAATGTCCCCTGGGATCAAAAGCAAAATATTGAGGTTCCAGTGTGTGATGTACTGCTCAAAGGTCAGGTGCTTAGACGATGAAGGGGCTAATTGTTAATCCAATAACTGGATCAAAGATGCCAAATGACCTTCCTCTAATAATCGATCTGTGTTCATCTTCTATTCTGTGAAGATGAATAAAGGTACAATAACTTTGGAGCATAAACCAAATGCTCAAAATTAGTCTCTAGCATATGAGGATGCAACAGAGCTTCCAAAAACTGATATTCGTGTCTCGTAATACATTAAAACCTGAGTAACACGTTTCTAAATTCAGCAAAGAGTTCTAAACTCTGAAATTAAAGAGGCTACACAGAGGAGACAGATGGATAATAAATACCATGCTGTGGTCCAAGACCAATCTACTAACTGCCCTCTTCACCCTGTCACAGTCGCGATCCCCACACATCCCAGCTCACACCAGCTTTGGAGACGGACCTGGAAATGTATCCTTGGGTGAACTCCAGGAGCTGGGATATCTTAGAACTTTTCTTTTCCTGCAGCCCCGACTCCGCAAAGAGCTAAGTTCTTATACGTTTTACGACCAAGGAATGGAAAAGACAAGAGCTCACAAAACCATTCTGTGACCCCGACCCTGACTGTATGCACGCCTGTCCGCCTCTGCTCCCTCGCCTCACGTTCTTCCCCACCCTCCTACTCGCACACTGAGGCCCCTAGAAGCCCCAACTATCAAAAGCACCCCACCCCAGGCCAGGCAGGAAGGCCCCCTGCCTCCCCAGGCCCCACGCCCACCGCCCGGGACCAATCCCTGACCTGGGGGGCGCGCCAGGCCGCCCTGGGGCTCCCGGCTCTCAGGTTTCCTCGGCGGGTAGCCGTAGACACCCCTCTCTGTCTGGTAGCCGCGCCGGAGGAGGAGCGGAGGGGCCCGGCCGAGGCCCAGTCTTGTTGCTGCCACAGTGGCCAAGGCCATGTCCCGCCAGGCCCCCCCGGGCCCAGAGACTTCTGCGGGAGATCTAGGGGTCGCGTCCACAGGGAGGTAGCTCCTGGAACCCACCGCTTGGGAGGCGAGAGGAGGGAGCGGGGGGTAGGCGAGGGGAAGCCCCGCCTTCGAGACAACGCCCCCAGTCCTGATTGGCCAGGACCGGCCCTCGGAGCCAATCTAGATCAGCGGCCTTCAAAGCGAAGCCACGCCCCGGGATCCGCTGGGAGTCGCGCGGTCCTAGAGGCTGAGGGTAGCCCTGGATTTGGGAAAATGGGGAGTGTTGAGTAGAGCGTTACCGGCTTTCTGGTATAAACCTTGATATACCTATATATGCTGCGGTCTCCCACCAGGAGTGATCACCCACCACCCCTCTCCTGGAAGCCCCAGAGCACATCCTCACACACACGATGCAGTCTCCTACAGAAAGGAAAAATTAGCGACAGGGTGCATGAAAAGTGGCTGGGACTCAAACCAAGGGACTTGGTTTGAAGGAAAGGTCATAGGAAGTAACCAGAAAATCAACATCCCCCCTCCATTTGCATTTTTGTAAGAAACATTGAGGGAGAAAGAATAAAATAGGGGAGAAGGAGCCTGTACGAAAGCGATAGAATAGGAGTGAAGAGAAAGTGGACGTGGAAGATTTCATGTGGAGTAAGGTAAATGTGCAAGGTGAGGGGCACACCAAGGAGAGGGGCAAGCATGAGCACAGAAGCCTGGGAGAGGCTGCAAGGCATTGCAAGTGATTCCAAGAGGCCGGCGAATTGGGTGTGTATTGAGAGATGGGAGTGGAAAGGTAGATACAGGATAACTGCGTGATTAAAAGAGTTTTCAATAAAAAAGAAGGAAGTAATTACGAGATCAGTGTCCCTTTATATCCCAGAGAAGGGAATCTCCAATCTCCCACAGTGACAAGGTTAGCCTTGGACAGGAGCAAGGGCACTTCATAGAATATAAAAGGAGGAAAGGCAAAGCATAAGCGTATCTGTTTCGGTAGGCTGATAGATTTAATCATGGAACAATGATGAAGTTTTTTCTGCTTCAACTTTTTTTGGTGAAAGATTAAGCAAGATGAACAGCAGAAAGTGGGAGTGAAAAGACATGGGAGGACGTCTGAAAGGGGTAAAAAGGTATGAAGCAGTGGGATGGGAAAGTGAACAGACCCAGAAATGTCATGATTTGGGGGTTGCCAAGAGCCCACTGAGGCTTGTGGTTACGGACTTGACTCAGACAAGACAGAGTGATTGTGAGTTTTTCTCCAGATATGTTCAGCTCCTTTTGCAGGTGCAGGGTAGGCAGGAGTTGTATTTAACTAAGGATGGATTTTTGCCAGGCAGGTATGATGGAGATATGGGGCAAGGGAGAATTCATAGCACTGAGCCATGCAGTCCAGGCTGGAGAAGTTGAAGGGAGGCTTATGTTGAAAGGTTGATTGGATCAGAGTACTGAATGTACCAGGGGTAAAAGCGTGCATAGTTGGAGTGGGGATTCTCATGTAGGTGAACTGGTGGTCTCACTGACTGACATTTGAAGTTGGGACTTTGAGTGGAAGGCAAAAATTGGAATCAATTTCTTTTTTTTTTTTTTTGCGGTATGCAGGCCTCTCACTGTTGTGGCCTCTCCCATTGCCGAGCACAGGCTCCGGACGCGCAGGCCCAGCGGCCATGGTTCACAGGCCCAGCCGCTCCGTGACATGCGGGATCCTCCCGGACCGGGGCACGAACCGGTATCCCCTGCATCGGCAGGCGGACTCTCAACCACTGCACCACCAGGGAAGCCCTGGAATCAATTTCTTTTCTTTTCTTTCTTTCTTTTTTTTTGGCCGCGCGACATGCAGGATCTTAGTTCCCCTACCAGGGATCCAACCCGTGCCCCCTGCAGTGGAAGCACAGAGTCCTAACTACTGGACTGCCAGGGAAGTCTCTGGAATAAATTTCTTGAGGCCTGTGGACCTTGGATAAGAATTCTCGATGTGGATTGGCAAAGTTCATAATGTTTCAAAAGTTTTCTATTTTGGTAAATATATGAGAAATAGGCACTCTTATACATTGCTAGTGGAAATGTAAAATGGTACAAACTCTATAGAGGGAAAACTGTCAATATCTTACAAAATTAGAAATGCACATTTCATTTAACCCAGTGATTCCGCTTCTAGGAATTTGAAAGTCTAAGATAGACTTTCATACACACACTCGAACACAATTATGTGTGTACAAGAATATTCACTGTTGTATTGTCTATAACTTAAATTTTAAAAGATTGTGAGTATCCTAAATATCAAAAAATAAGAGATTAAATAAGTTATACTACTTCCTTACAACAGACTACTATAGAGTCATAAAAAAGAATGAAGCAGCTCATTATGCCTTGAATTGGAACAATTCCTAAGATATATATATTTATATATATATATATATATATATTTTTTTTTTTTTTTTTTTTTTTTTGCGGTACATGGGCCTCTCACTGCTGGGGCCTATCCCGTTGCGGAGCATAGTCTCCGGACGCGCAGGCTCAGCGGCCATGGCTCACGGGCCCAGCCGCTCCCCGGCACGTGGGATCTTCCCGGACCGGGGCACGAACCCACGTCCCCTGCAACGACAGGCAGACTCTCAACCACTGCGCCATGAGGGAAGCCCGTATCTTTAAAGTTTTGAAGTTCACCCGGTTGAGGTTGGTGGCCATGAATATACAGAGATACCAATTTCTGCTGTTTTGTAATTTTTCTCCTGCCTTGGTACTGAGAAATTCAGAAGGATGATAACTGGATTCATTCAGGGCTGAAGTTTTTCCAGGCAGATGTGATAGAAAGGTCAAGAGGCAAAGACATTTAAGATATTGGTTAGTGGACGATTGAAATAATAAAACATGGGCTCTAGGCTACCATTTTAAAAATGCTATCAAATATAAGAATGGGCTGTTGACAAAAGAAAGGTGCCAGTGGGTTGGCAGTTCCAATGAGGTTGAAGACTAGGTAAACTGGGGGTGCTTGAGAATCACATCTGGAACAGAAGGTTGTAGACAGAAAACAGAATGTTTGAAGTGATCATTGTAGCAGTGATGTAAATTTTGATAATGACCAGCTTGTTGGCTAAAGTGGAGGTGGGGAAGAGTGTCATCAGAGGTGAGAAGATCAAGGAACTGAGACAACAGGTTTTTAGACGAGTTGCCATAAGGACATTAATATCTCCTTGGAAATGGCAGGACTTGGAGTAGAGGAAGACTCCTAGTCGTAGGTTAAAGTTTTCAGTGAATTAAGAGAAGTGACTAGGAAGTTGACAGATGATGCAGAGAAGGGGCAGAAGGTGTGGCACATCCCTAATGCATGGATTCAAATCAGCAGGGAAATTTGCACAAAAGTTGGAAGCAACTGGGAATAAAGATGATACAGATCCCATCTTTGGATCTTAAATACATGCAAAATCGTTCTCAAATATGTTCACTCTCCACCTATTGCCTGTCTGGGCCATCAGCACCCCTCTCCAGGAGTTCCACAGTAGCTTCCTAAATTGTCTTCTTGTCTTGGGTCTTTCCTTGCTTTGCTGTGCTCCTCTCACACTGAGTCAGAGTTATTTTTATAAACTAATAACAGATTCACATCACTATTGCCTGAAACCTTTGCATGACTCTCTGTTCTTCTCTGTTTCTTTTTTTTTTTTTAATATATTTATTTATTTATTTTTGGCTGTGTTGGGTCTTTGTTGCTGTGCGTGGACTTTCTCTAGTTGCCGCGAGCAGGGGCTACTCTTTGTTGTTGTGTGTGGGCTTCTCATTGCGGTGGCTTCTCTTGTTGTGGAGCATGAGCTCAGTAATTGTGGCTCACGGGCTCTAGAGCGCAGGCTCAGTAGTTGTGGCTTAGGGGCTTAGTTGCTCCACGGCATGTGAGATCTTCCCGGACCAGGGATTGAACCCTTGTTCCCTGCATAGGCAGGTGGATTCTTAACCACTGTGCCACCAGAGAAGTCCTCTGTTCTTCTTTGGATAAAGTCTGAATGTCTTATTACGGCTAAAGAGTTCTTTATAGATCACAAACCTTGACTCATTTTTTATTCATTTATTTATTTTAGAAATATTTATGTACATATTTTGGCTGCGCTGGGTCTTAGTTGCAGCCTGCAGGATCTTTTAGTTATAACAGCATGTGGTATCTAGTTCCCCGGACCAGGGATCGAACCTGGGCCCCCTGCATTGGGAGCATGGAGTCTTACCCACTGGACCACCAGAGAAATCCCTAGACTCATTTTTTAAAACTCTCATATTCCCATTTTCCAGCCAGAAACTTCAATGTGCCAGACTTTCACACACAAACCCTTTTTCCTTTGTAATCTCATTCACACTCAGGACTTTAATTAGCAATAAAAAAGAAATGACACCAAATACAAATCACCAGCATAATCTCTCTTCTGGACCCAGGATCCACATATGTGGAACACTGCTTACCCGACATTTTCCCTCTTGTGTGTCATTATGAACTCATGATATACTAAACTCCATGATATATTAAAATATGATCATTTTGCAAACTGGTGACCCACAAGTCCCATCTAAACTGATGATATGGGGAATTCCTTGTCGGTGCAGTGGTCAGGACTCAGTGCTTTCACCGCCGAGGGAGCGGGTTCAGTCCCTGGTTGGGGAAATAAGATCACACAAGCTGTGTGGCACCGCCAAAAATAAAATAAATAAATGGCTGATATATGCTTTGTTTGCCCTCAGAGTGTCTTAATTTCTTTTAATTGGATGCTTTTATTAAAAACGTGGAAGATTGCATATTCAAGTCCAGATTCGTGGTTTTTCTTAGAAAGCTGAAGGATTTGGCCACACTGCACCCACTGTCCTCCATAGGAATCAGCGTGAGCTGAGCGGTGGCTGGCCTCTCTAGATGGGGCGTATGGGTGCCAGTTTTCAGACACCATCACTCTTACCTTTATGTGGTCTGCTTGCTGGGGCCTATAGCCACTTGTGTTTGCAACCCCCAGTCTGCTATGGTGTGTCTGCCTGCCTCTTCTTCCACCCTTAATTAGATCCACACTTCCTGTGGTTCTCGATGTGCACCAGTGATACTATTTTCAGTTCCTCAAACATCCATACTTTTCCTACTTGAAGATTTTCACACAAGCTATGCTCTCTTCCAGGAAGGCTCTTCTTCCTCCCGTCCCACGACAACACATATACCTGGATGATTCCTACCCTCCTTCTCCACTGGGCTTGGAATTACTTCCTGAAAAAAAAAAAGAAAGTGTTCCTGGCCTCCTTGGCTTATTTAGTTCTACTCTACGCCCTCATAGTACTCCACAAATTTCCTTATTATATTAGTACAATTTTGTTAAGTGTTTCTTGAGTACCAGATATGTCATAATTATATTTATCTAAATTTTTGCCCACTTAGAGTATTTCAATGACTCTTTCTCTACCCTCTTAAACATAATTAAATAATTGATTAAATTTGTGTAACTTAAACGTATGATATGACTCCTTTGTGGGTGGCCCTCCCACTAAATTGTAAATGACTAGAGTGTGGGATTATGTCTGTCTACAGCGTTGTTCTATCCCCAGCACCTAATTTACTGTTGAACACCCAGTAATTTAGTAGTAGGTACTGAGTAAAAAATGTTGAGTACATGAATTAATGAAAGAAGAAGAATATAGGATAAAGGGATTGGATATGAAAACTAAGGGGAGGTGGGGAGATGAAGACCTCCTGGCTTCTGAGTTGAGCCACTGTATGGTTGGTGGTGCCATTAACAGATAAAGGTGCACTGGACAAGCAGAAAGCTCTGAGGCAGGATTAATTCCATTTTGCACATACCAATATTGAATGTTTATGAGACTCCTGAGTACGGGTATCTGGCACATAATTAAACATATGTGTCTAGAACTCAGAAAACTCTTTAAAGTGGATAGTATCTTTATTTTGCAGAGTTGAGGTCAGACAGACCCCAGGCACACACAACTAATAAGCAGCAGAGATAGGACCTAAATCCTGTTTGTGAGGCCTGAGATTAATACTAACCAATCTTTCAGGTCTAAGGTTTAATACTATCCATTCTCTTCTTTATTGCTATGACACTTGCTGTATTGTAAAGAACACTATTCATTTTAGAGATCTGTCCTTCTAAAATATTCATTCTTAACAGAGCTTATAATAAAATAACATTTTATTTTATTTATTTTTAAATATTTATTTATTTATTTTTGGCTGCGTTGGGTCTTCATTGCTGCTCACGGGCTTTCTCTAGTTGCAGTGCACGGGATTCTCATTGCGGTGGCTTCTCTGTTGCGGAGCACGGGTTCTAGGAGCGTGGGCTCAGTAGTTGTGGCATGCAGGCTCAGTAGTTGCGGTTCGTGGGCTCTAGAGCGCAGGCTCAGTAGTTGTGGCACACGGGCTTAGTTGTTCCACGGCATGTAGGATCTTCCCGGACCAGGGCTCGAACCCATGTCCCTTGCATTGGCAGGCGGATTCTTAACCACTGCTCCACCAGGGAAGCCCCTAAAATAACATATTTTAAATTACAATCTTCAATTTCTACTCATCGGTTCTTAAACTGCGGACAATAACTCACCCTTAGGCTTGGGTGCCAGTATAAAATTGTATAATGCTTTCCTGCCAGAATGTGTTGTCAAAGGATAAAGAACAGTGTGGCCTAGCAGAAAAAAATACGAGCTCTGGGCCAGAGAGGTCTGGATTTGAATCCAGGCCCTGCCACTTACTACTGTAGGAGAGGAGAAAACTTATTCTCTATCTACTCATGATCTGCTTCTGGGGGACTGTGAATTAAACTGAGAAAAGATATAATAACATGAGAAAAGGCATATATTTCCTTATTGATGTTAATACTTTTTGTACATGGAGGCTTCACAGAAAAGAATGAAAACCCAGAGGAGTGACTAGACTTGGGGCCTCATATACAGTTTTAACAAAGAGCGATATATTATGGAGAAGTGACTAGGCAAAGGAAAAGGGATTTGTGCTCCTAGGAATGGTACATTGTGAAGGGTGACTACGAAAAGTGTGGTAGATAAGGGATATTTGGTACGGTTTGTTATGCAGATTCAATTCCTCTCTGGTGGTAAGAATCATTCTCCTCTTACTGGTATGGGAGTCAGGAAGTTTATGTCATCTTTACAAATGGGACTCTATGTCATCTTTACAAAGGGAAATTTGTTTCTCAATTCCCTTCAGCTTAAAATAATTAATATGCCAAAGTGGCATATTTGGAGTGGCATGCCCTGATCCCCTTTACTACATAAGCCTTAGGCAGATTCCTTTAACTCTTAATCCATATACCTACCTGTAAAATATTTAAGTATTTGTGTAAAACACATAAAGTCCATGACTAGAACATAGTAGATGCTCAATAAGTGGTAGCTACCACTATTATTATTATTATTAGAGTAAGAAAGTGATTGAGAAGATAGAGTTATATATAACGCTGAAGTGAGGTGGAAGTTAAAATTGTCAGAGCTAAAGTTAAGGTCCAATGAGGTTAGGATACAGGATAGAGTCTTCTACATGGACAATGAAATGGCCTAGAATAATAGTGGGGCTTTCATGCAATTTTGTCATTATCAGTTTCTGCCTGTCTTTCTTGAGGCCAGAAATAGTGCTTTATTCATTTTTCTACTTTATTTCCAAAACAGTGATTGATACATAGTAACACTTTCAAAATTGGATGCATGACACTGTCCAGAGAATGAGAAGACAAGACACAGATGGAAGGAAATATTTGCAAAAGATGTATCTGACCATAATGATGGACAAATGTCATTATACATCTGTTCAAACCCACAGAATGTACAGCACCACAGGTTAGCTTTAATGTAAACTATGGACTTTGGGTGATTATGATGTGTCAATGTAGGCTCATCAGCCACAGCAAATGTCTAACTCAGGTGGGGGAGGTTGATAATGGGGGAGGCTGCTGTGCATGTGTAGGGCCACAGAGTACATTAGGAAATTCTGTACCTTCCCCTCAGTTTTGCTGTGAATCTTAAACTGCTCTAAAAATATAAAGTCTTAAAAAAGAGACATACCTTTTTTTCACTTTATTTTATTGAAGTATAGTTGATTTACAATGTTGTGTTAATTTCTACCGTACAGCAAAGTGATTCAGTTATACATATATATATATATTCTTTTTCACATTCTTTTCCATTATAGTTTATTACAAGATATTGAATATAATTCCCTGTGCTGGACAGTAGGACCTTGTTGTTTACCCATTCTGTATATAATAGTTTGCATCTGCTAATCTCAAACTCCCAATCCATCCCTTCCCCACCCCTCCCGCTTGACAACCACAAGTCTGTTCTCTTTGTCTGTGAGTCTCTTTCTGTTTTGTAGATAAATTCATTTGTGTCATATTTTAGATTCCACATATAAGTGATATCATATGGCATTTGTCTTTCAAAAAAAGAGACATATCTGATAAAGGATTGGTATCCAAAATATACAAAGAACTCTTAAACTTAACAATAAGAAAACAAACAACCTGATTTGTAAAATGGGCCAAAGACCCTAACAGCTACCTCACCAAAGAAGATATACAGATGGCAAATAAGCACATGAAAAAATACTCCATATCATATGTCATTTGAGAAATACAAATTAAAACAACAATGAGAGGTTGGTGACCACATGGAGATGTGGGGAAGATGGAGATCATGGAAGCTCCTGGTCCTTTACGGTACCCTGCCCTAGGCATCTCTTCCATCTAGCTGTTCCTGAGTTATATCCTTTTATAACAAACCAGTGATATAGTAAGAAAAAAAAATAAGACACCACTACACACCTATAAGAATGGCCAAAACGTAAAATACTGACAATACAAAATGCTGACAAGGATTTGGAGCATCAGGAACTCTCACACATTGTTGGTGGGGACGCAAGATGGTACAACCACTTTGAAAGTCAGTTTGGAAGTTTCTTACAAAGATACTCTTACATATGATCCAGAAATCACACACCTTGGTATTTTCCCAAATGAGTTGAAACTTTAGGCCTACTCAAACACCAGCACATGGATGTTTATAGCAGCTTTGTTCATAACTGCTAAACTTGTACACAATCCGGGTGTCCTTCAGTAGATGAATGGATAAGTAAACTGTGGTACATCCAGACAATGGAATATTATTCAGCACTAAAACGAGTGAGTTATCAAGCCATGAAAAGCCATGGAGGAAACATAAATGCATATTACAAAGTGGAAGAAGCCAGTCTGAAAGGGTCACATAGTGTACGATTCCAACTATATGGCATTCTGGAAAAGGCAAACTGGAGACAATAAAAAGATCAGTGGTTGCCAGGGGTTGAGGGGAGGGAGGGATGAATAGGCAGAGCACAGAGGATTTTTAAGGCAGGGCAAGTACTCTGTATGATATACTACAAAGATGGTTACGTGTGAGAGTACAGAACCAAGAGTGAACCCTAATGTAAACCATGGACTTTGGATGATGATGACGTATCAACATAGGTTAATCAACTATAACAAATGCACCACCCTGGTGGGGATGCTGATAATGGGGGAGGTTGTGCATATGTGGGAAGAAGGCAGTATATGAGAAAGTTTTTATCTTCTCAATTTGCTGTGAAGTTAAAACTGCTCTAAAAAATAAAGTCTCAAAAAAATTAGATGTGGAACTTCCCTAGTGGTCCAGTGGTAAGCCTCTGCACTCCCAATGCAGGGGGCCCAGGTTTGATCCTTGGTCAGGGAACTAGATCCTGCATGCCGCAGCTAAAGATCCCACGTGCCACAACTAAGACCAGGTGCAGCCAAATAAATAAATGTTTTTTAAAAAAATAGGTGTATGCATGGATGAATGAATGAATGAAAACAAACTGTGTGGTTAATTCAGGAATCTGTTGAAGTCAAGTGGGGTTTAAAAAAAAAGTGTTTATGAAGAAGAAGACTATAGGCCAGATTTAAAGTCTGAAATATGTCATACTTATAAAATATATTTGTTTAACTATATATATAAAACATGTAATGTAGGGAATTCCCTGGCCGTGCAGTGGTTAGGACTCTGCGCTTCCACTGCAGGGGGCATGGGTTTGGTCCCTGGTCAGGGAACTAAGATCCCGCATGCGGTACAGCCAAAAAAAACCCCAAAAACAACACGTAATGTTATAATAATGATTATCATCTACTAGTTATCTATTGTTGTATAACACGTTACCTCACAACTTAATGGCTTGAAGTGACAAACATATATTACCTCACAGTTTTTGTAGGTCAGTAATCCAGACACAGCTTAGCTCAGGGCCTCAGGCTCAAGGCATCTCACAAGGTTGCAGTCAGGCTGCAGGCTGAGATTATGATCTCATGTGAAAGCTCAAGCAGGGGAGAATCAACTTTCATTCCATTCATTTGTTTGTTGGCAGGACTGAGTTCCTCACTGGCCATTGGCCAGAAGCCTCCCTCTGCCCTGTGGGCCTCTCTGCCCTGTGGGTCTCTCCAAGCGTAGCTTACAACATGGCAGTCAATTGTCCTCAGGGAGAGGTATGGGGAGATGAATCACAGTATTCCTGTAAACTAATATTGGTATTAACACCCCATCACCTCTGCTGTATTATATTCACTAGAAGTTAGTCACTAAATCCAGCCTACACTCAAGGGGAGAGCTTTACGCAAGGGCATAAATACCAGGAGGAAGGGATCCCTGGGGACCATTTTATTTATTTATTTATTTAAAAAATTAATTTTTTTAAGGAAGGAAATCCTTTTTTTTCCAAATATTTATTTATTTTATTTTTGGCTGCATTGGGTCTTCATTGCTGTGCACGGGCTTTTCTCTAGTTGTGGAGAGCGGGGCCTACTCTTTGTTGCAGTGAACGGGCTTCTCATTGCAGTGGCTTCTCTTGTGGAGCATGGGCTCTAGGCCAGCGGGCTTCAGTAGTTGTGGCTCACGGGCTCTAGAGCACAAGCTCAGTACTTGTGGCACACAGGCTTAGTTGCTCCACGGTATGTGGGATCTTCCCGGACCAGGGCTTGAACTCATGTCCCCTGCATTAGCAGGCAGATTTTTTTGTTTGTTTGTTTGTTTGTTTTTTTGGCAGTACGCGGGCCTCTCACTGTTGTGGCCTCTCCCGTTGCGGAGCACAGGCTCCGGATGCGCAGGCTCAGTGGCCATGGATCACGGGCCCAGCCGCTCCGCGGCATGTGAGATCTTCCCGGACCGGGGCACGAACCCGTGTCCCCTGCATCGGCAGGCGGACTCTCAACCACTGCGCCACCAGGGAAGCCCTTGAGGACCATTTTAGAGGTCACCTACCATACACACATGACAATTTCTAGAAAGGTTTGACTGAAGGATATGCAGTGTTCATCCGTGTGGCCTATCAATCATGAACTCTCATGTAACTCTTCCATGGGATGCTATGACACTCTGCCCAAAGGATTAGAACTATGGTTATTAGCTTATTATTCTTCTTAACTTGATATTAAATGTTGGGTATGAGACCATTAATACAAAGTGACATCCTGTTTATTTTATTTTATTTTTTTAAGGTTTTTTTTTTTTTTTTTGGCCATTCCACGCACGGCTTGCAGGATCTTAGTTCTCTGACCAGGGATCGAACCTGTGCCCTCTGCAGTGGAAGCACAGACTCCTAACCACTGGACTGCCAGGGAATTCCCGTGACATCTCTGTTTATTTTATTTTTTAAATTAATTTTTTATTGGAGTATAGATGATTTATAATGATGTGTTAGTTTCTGCTGTACAGCAAAGTGAGTCAGTTTATACATACACATAAATCCACTCTTTTTTATATTCTATTCCCATATAGGTCATTATAGGATATTGAGTAGAGTTCCCTGTGCTCTATAGTAGGTTCTTAGTAGGTATCTATTTCTATATACAGTAGTGTGGATATGTCAATCCCAATCTCCCAATTTATCCCCCCCCACCCCCGACATCCCTGTTTAAATGAGTCTTTCCTTAAGTTGGATGAAAAAGGGTAAAACACAATGGTATGGCTGTTTCTACAGCTTCCATGGGGAAAAGGTAGGGAAGTATAAAGTATATAGTATCACGTCTGCAGTGTAGAACATTCCAGAAGACAAATAAGCTAGAAATGACACTCACTGCTTTACTTTCCCTTAGCAACTGACACAAGAAGTGAGGTGATGCCAGAGGACTCTCTGAGTAATACCTTTATTCTCTCCAGCTATATTTCTCAATGTGACAATATTGTCCTGGGTTATGAAGGCAACCACTTTTCTTTTGAATACTTGAACACTTGGAAGCCATGACGAAGTGTGATGCCAAAATTAAATTAAAATAATGAAGTTAGGGATCATAACTTCTAATGTACTCATTTTTTAAATGAAGCATCTGAGTCACAGACAGGTTACAAACCACTTGCCCTAGTTCACTGCATTCCATGGACGTTAGTGGGGCTGTAAGACCAGACCCAGTTCTCTTCCCTTTGTACTTTCATTGGTATGTCTGACACAGGCAGAGATTTTTTTTTTATCATTATATGTATTGGTTGGTCTTGTTAGGACTAGATTATAAAATTATGCCTTTTCTTATTCTATATTCTGATTGTGTAAAAAGGGACACTTGGGAGAAAGCACCCTAGAATAAGAGGAAATATTACATAAGACTGTGAACTTTGGGATCAGATAGTCCAGAATTGAGGTTCTATTTAGTAGCTGTGTCATCCTGGGCACATTATTAAACTATGTTAAGCCCTAGTTTCCCCATTTATAAAAACAAGAAAAACAGTGTCTCTCAAAAAGAATCATTGGATGGATTAATGCCTGATACACATTAAGAAAGAAGTAGCTGTTTATTTCTCTCCATTCATCCATTCAATCACCCAGTGTTAAAAACTTGAATTACCTTTAATGGAAATCACAAAAAGGGACATGTAATCCTATATTTGGACGGTTAAGAGTTGGTATATTGCTTGGTAAATAAAAATGAAATTCCAGTCTTTAAAGTAGTCTGTTCTTTCACTCTAGTTTAATCCTACACATTCCTGCGTAAGTACACAGGTTTTTCACTCTCTTCCAGGAAAGTGTTTGTAAGAAAGGAAAATTTTTTCCCTCTACCCTTTTAGATTTAATACCTGGGGTGTGTGAATTAAACTGACAACAGACAGATTAACAGGGGGAAAAGGTATATAAATTTAATTGATGTTTTTAATTTTGCATGCATGGGGCTACATAGAAAAGAAGTGAAAACCTAATGAAACAGTTAGACTCAGAAGCTTATATACCATTTTAACAAAGGGTGACCAGACAAAAAAAAAGGGGGGGGTGTGGACTTCTAGGGGCAGAAAATTGTAGGAAGGCAAATATATGGGATAACCAATGGAACCCCTTTAAGACATATTACCTATATAAATAACCTATATAAGGGTTGTTTGAATAAAGTTTGTTTATGCAGACTCATCTTGGTGTTGGCTTTCCATCTTCTTCAGGTCCATAAATCTCCCAGGGAGGGTATTTATGGCAGTCCTCATTTCTCAGAAGTTTCTGCTTTTAGTCAGATAAAGAGAGCTCCAAGAAGTTTTCTTTCTGCATCTGTTGATTCCCAATTGCCTTCAGCTCAAAATAATCCATATGCCAAAGTGACGTATTTTGAGGTGGTATATTCTAATCCCTTTCATATTCATCACTTTTAATTCTTCTATCAAAATGTGACTGTGAAAAAAAAAAAATGTGGTTGTGGTCCCAGGACACAAAGACTAACAAGTTACCAGTCATAGCCTCAAGGAGCTCACAGTCTTAATAGGAAAACAAATATAAACAAATTACTTCAATATAATATCGTGAGTGTTGCAATTGAGCTGTTCGGAGGCTGCTATGGGAACCCAGGTAGGGAGAGAGATGTAATCTGATATACGTGGGGTGGTGGTGATAAGAAATGGCTTCCCCAAGGAAATAATGCTTGAGCGACCAGTCTGAAAACAGTCATGGGAGAAAGAACACTCTAGGCAAAGTCATAATATGTGCACCAAGGGAAGAGGGGGTCCAGTACATGCAGGTTATTAACTATGGCTAGAACTCTGACCTATGGGGAATCAGCAGGAAATGAGACTAGATGTACAGGCAAGAGCTATTGTATTAAAGACTCCTGCTTAAGACTGAATTTCACCTTGTAAGTGAGTGGCTTTTAAAGTGGCTTGGCACTAGAGGGTGTGCAAGATGATCCATTTAGGCCAAAATATTAGAACTTGTTTTTTTAAATTTCTTCTACTTTGGGATATGTTGTATAATGTATAAATTTGTGTAGTATTACATATATACACAGTTTATATCTAAGTAAATAGACATGGGTTGGGAGTATATGCCCTCCTCCCCTCCCCATAGGGTTGTATGACCAAAGAAGTTCGGAGATTATTGCCATTAAAGGGTGTTTTGCACAGGAGTTAAACAATTAGATTTGTGTTTGAAACAATGCTCTCTAAGGTCAGGAGGGGGCAAGATTGGAAGCAATTATGGAGAAGAAGAGATGGTTGCCAGTGGTGTGGGTTTGAGTTGCTGTGGGCCTGAACTAAGGCTGTGTCAGTGGGGATACGGAGGAGGACCCAGGCAAGATCTTTTTAAGACATACTGATTGCATTTGGATAAGAGACGGTGAGTTGGGACTAAGAAACTATTGCGGGGACTTCCCTGGCGGTCCAGTTGTTAAGACTTTGCCTTCCAGTGCAGGGGGTGCAGGTTTGATCCCTGGTCGAGGAGCTAAGATCCCACATGCCTCACGGCCGAAAAAACAAAACATAAAACAGAAGCAATAAAAAACACACAAAAAAACCAGAAGCAATATTTTAACAAATTCAATAAACACTAAAAAAATGATCCACATCAAAAAAAAACGAAAAACGATTGGGGAGGAATAACTTTTCCTCTATCCTCTTATGTTCTTTAATCGGGAGTGTACAAATTAAACTAAGGAAAGACTGATTAACAGGAGAAAAGGCATACAATTTTCACTTATATTTATGTGCATAAGAGTTCGCAGAAAAGAAGTGAAACACAAAGAAGCAGTTAGACTCGGGGCTTAGGTACCATCCTAACAAAGGAAAGGGGGCTTGGGTTTCAAGGGATGACAAATTGTGGGACGTCATCAGGAAATATATGGGGGAACTAATGGAAGATAAGGATTATTTCAGTAAGATCTGTTTATGCAAACCCATCTGGATGTTGTCTCTACATTTCTGGTGATAGGAGTCATTTTCTTCTTGATGCTGGGGTTGAGGTTGGGGGTAGACACTTTCACAAAGGGAAATCCATGTCTTGCATTTAGGCAGATAAGGAGAGTCCTAGAGAACTCTTCCTGCATCTGTTGATTCTCAATTGCCTTCCGCTCAAAATAATCCTTATGATGGAGACACATTTTGAGGGTGGCCTGTCTGATCCTCTTTAGCACCACTAACTGAAAGAATAAAAATAGAAAAAGAAGTAGATGGGATTGGAGGCCAATATTAAGTTCAGTTTTGAAGTATATGTGGTATATTTCATCACAGTTATCCCACTGCAAAGAATTAGAAATATAAGGAATTAAAGAACTGAGATCAAGTAGATGACAAAGGGTTAGCTTTCTCACCACTTACCCATTAGTTCTCCTAAAGAATACTGAAAATGGTTATTTTGCTGGACAAATAGATGTGAAACCAGAATTAGAGGTGATATTTACAAACCTCTGTCATTATTCGTTATGATAGCTGAGAACACAATTCCTTTTTTCTCCTTTTTGTTTTTTCTCAATTTTACTGAGGTATAATTGACAAAATTGTAAGAAAAGTAAAATGTGCAGCGTGGTGATTTGACTTTTCCCCTTTCTTTTAAATCTTCATTTTAGAGTTCACTGTCTTAGCAGGATAAGTAATGCTGGAGTAAAAACTCCCAGGTGCACTGGTTTCACACCAGTGGGAGGGCAAAGAAAGGGCCACTGAAGCACTATTTACTCAAATTGCAAAGCCATTTAGATGATAGTGTTTATTGTTTCCAAAATGATTTAGTAATAGCTAACACTTATAGAGCATAAACTATGAACACTGTGTTAAGTGCTTTTATTTAAATCACCTCAATAACTGTTCACAAAACCCTAGAAAAAAGTACCGCTATCACAATTTTCAAGAATAAAAAGCTGTGAATTTCGAATAGCTAGTAAATGTTGGGCCTAGAATTTGGACTCATGTAGTCTGGCTTCAGAGATGCACGTTTCTTGCTTCCCTTTGTGGCTTCCAAACCAGTTCTCTTCCGTTCTTTCAAGAGCCTTGGCCCCTTTGGGCTTGCTTCTTCTGTCTACGCCTCCTGCTACCGCAATTCTTCAGAACCACTTTCTTATGTCCTTGTCTGTCCCCATTAATTCACCGAAGCCAAGCTCTTTTGTTACTGTTTTCTTTGCAACCTGTTCTCCTGTCAATCCGTTAACCTCATCCACAGTCACGCACATACCTCCTCTCCCTTAACCTCCCTCTGCACCCAGCTTAGATCCCAAGATCGCTCTTTATAATCATTCTTTTGCAAACACCCAAATTCCAGTAGCGGTCTCTTTCTCTTTCATTACTCTCACGGAAAAGCAAAAAAGCCACAACCCTGATGAAATCTAATTGTCCATCTCTTCTGGAGAAATTGGCATACGTAGCCTGGATGGTTTTACTTTAAATTCACGACCACAAACCTCAACTGGCTCTCTAGGCAATCTCCATTGCTTTCACACTTTGTAGGGCCCTCCCAGGTACAAAAGACTTTTAGACCTTCCCCCGAGTCCCAAAGGGCAGATTTAAACAGTTACTAATTCGGGGAGTAAGGGAATGCAGAAACAAAGGAAAGGCAGTCAAGAAACGATAGTGCAGCCACAGGGGCAGGGGCCTGGTTTCTCCTCAAGGGATATACA
Source organism: Phocoena sinus (assembly GCF_008692025.1). Lineage (NCBI taxonomy): Eukaryota > Metazoa > Chordata > Mammalia > Artiodactyla > Phocoenidae > Phocoena > Phocoena sinus. The sequence continues at coordinate 20,136,768 of NC_045764.1, forward strand.
CAACAACCTGATATAAATACCTGAGCTCTTCTACAGAAACTAAGGCCCCCACCCAGCTGGAGGATGGTAACTTCAGGCTGAGTGTAAACACGGCTGGTTGGAACCAGAAGGCAGATTCCTGGAACACCACCCTGTTACCTCACCACCAACCAGTCAGAGGATTGCCACACACCCTGCAGCCCTCCCCCCAAATTTTGCCTATAAAAACTCTTCCCTGATGGAATTCCCCGGTGGTCCAGTGGTTAGGACTCCGTGTTTCCACTGCTGGAGGCCCGGCTTCCATCGCTGGTCAGGGAACTAAAATCTCGCAAGCTGCTCTGTGCGGCCAAAAAAAGAAAACAAACAAACAAACAAACTCTATGCCAAACACCAGTGGGGAGTTTGAACATTTTTAGCAGGAGCATCCTGTTCTCCTTGCTCAGTCCTTGCGATAAAACTTTCTCTGCGGGCTTCCCTGGTGGCGCAGTGGTTGAGAGTCCACCTGCCGATGCAGGGGACGCGGGTTCGTGCCCCGGTCCGGGAAGATCCCACATGCCGCGGAGCGGCTGGGCCCGTGAGCCATGGCCGCTGAGCCCGCGCATCCGGAGCCTGTGCTCCGCAGTGGGAGAGGCCACAACAGTGAGAGGCCCGCGGACCGCAAAAAAAAAAAAAAAACTTTCTCTGCTCCAAACTTGACGTTTCTGTTTGGTCTCACTGTGTGTCAGGCACACGAACTTGGGTCTGAAACACTATTTTCTCCTCTTTTTAAACCTCCCACAATGTCTCCCTCAACCTACTCTTAGCTGATAAGCCTGCCTCAAATTTCATTGAGAAAATGGGATAGCCAAGGAGGAAGTCCTTCATGGACCACCCCCTAAATCTACAAGCCTATCTGTACATGTATCCATCATCTTTGTCTTCTCTTAGTATCATGCAGAAATGCCCCTGCTTCTATCAAAGGCACTCTTTCCACTTGTACTTTATTTTTTAAAAAATTTCTGGCCTCACCACGTGACACCTTAGTTCCCCGACCTGGGATCAAACCTGGAAGTGGAAGTGCGGAATCTTAACCACTGGACCACCAGGGAAGTCCCTCCACTTGTACTTTGGATACCATTCCTTTCCATCACAAAGATTTTGCTCCTTTGTTATCTTTTTTTTCTCTCTCTTGCATCCCCAATATTGCATCCCCAATATTTCCCTCCCTGTTGGATCATTCCCTTTAGTATACATTCCCTATATCTTTCGTTAAAAAATACAAAAACAATATAAAAGATACAAAATCCTCCCTGACTTCACATTCTCCCACAGTTATAGTTTTCTATCACTCTTCACAATAAAATGTCTCAAATACCTGTCTTCACTTTTTCCATCTCCAGCTTAATCTTGAACTATTCCAATCCGTCCCCCCTACTTCACTGAACTGCCTCCGACAAAGTCAATATTGAGCCCCATGATGTCAATCCAGTGAGCTCTTTTCTGTCTTGATATTACGTGTTCTCTCAGTAACACTTGAGACAGTTAACCACTTTTCCTTTCCTGGAGCATCTCTTTTTTTTGCTTTTACAACACTATACCCTCCAGCTTTCCCCTCTCCTCACCCAGTCACCTTTTTAGGGACCTAACCTCTATATTTGGAAGTTTTTCAGGGCTTTGTCCTGGACCTTCTGCTCTTATTACATTTTCTTTGATCTCGTTCTTTCTTATGACTTTATTTATTTACTGGCCACACCGCATGGCATGCCGGATCTTAGTTCCCTGACCAAGGATGAAACCTGTGCCCCCCTGCAGTGGAGGCATGGAGTCCTAACCACTGGACCACCAGGGGATTCCCCCTTGCTTATGACTTTAAATATTAGCTATGTTGATGGTGCTCAAATTATCATCTCTGTGCCAGTACACTTCTCTGAGCTCCAACTGCCCATTTGATATCTGTATTTGGATAACTCAGATCATCTAATTCTTCAGGTTTTAGCCTGAACTTTGCATCATTAAAGAAGCCTTTCCTGACCACTGTAACAGAAGCCACCTTATTCTCTCTCTCCAGTTCCTCACCATTATATTTCTATTATTTTTTAAAATATTTATTGATTTATTATTTATTTATTTTGGCCATGCCAGGTCTTAGTTGAAGCACATGGGATCTTTAGTTGTGGCGTATGGGCTTCTTAGTTGCAGCATGCGAACTCTTAGTTGCGGCCTGCATGCATGATCTAGTTCCCTGACCAGGGATTGAACCCAGGCCCCCTGCACTGGGAGCACGGAGTCTTACCCACTGGACCACCAGGGAAGTCCTTTCCCTGTTATTTCCTTTGTAGCATTTATTCTATTTAAGTTTTTTGTTTACTGTCTATCTTGTGCATTTGATTATAACTTCATTTATTTGACTTTCACTATTTGCTATGCAGTATTTTAAGCCCTTTATAAGATCTAATTTGCTTTTTTGACTGACCATGTTTATCAAAAGCTAAAAGAAAAAAAGTGTAACCTCACATTGCTTCACTTTTATTTTGGTGAAATAGAAGCTAGTGTTAGTAAACTGATTTTCAACCTTACAGTTTCATGAGAAATTTCAATATGGTTTGCTAACTAGTATCATGTTCCATATACTTTATACGTACATTTGCTTAAATACACTTCGGTTTATTTATTTTTATTTATTTATTTTTTTTTTATGCGTTACGCGGGCCTCTCACTGTTGTGGCCTCTCCCGTTGCGGAGGACAGGCTCCGGACGCGCAGGCTCAGCGGCCATGGCTCACGGGCCCAGCCGCTCCGCGGCATGTGGGATCTTCCCAGACCGGGGCACGAACCCGTGTCCCCTGCATCGGCAGGCGGACTCTCAACCACTGCGCCACCAGGGAAGCCCTATTTATTTTTTTTAATAAATTTATTTATTTTATTTACTTTTGGCGGCGTTGGGTCCTCATTGCTGCATGTGGGCTTTCTCTAGTGGCGTTAGTGTTCAGTATGAGATTAGATAATATATTTACTAGTTTTGTGATATTGAATAAATTACTTAATATTTATGTGACTCAGTTTCTACACTTACCTACAGGATTATTGTGATTATTAAAATAACAAATGTAAAATAGCAAATGCTTGAGAAAATGCTCTCCTTTTTTGATCCCTGTATTCACATGATTTCTTTTTAACACCTGATTTTTTTTTTTTTTTTTTTTTTTTTTGCGGTACGCGGGCCTCTCACTGTTGTGGCCTTTCCTGTTGCAGAGCACAGGCTCCGGACGCGCAGGCTCAGAGGCCATGGTTCACAGGCCCAGCCACTCTGCAGCATGTGGGATCTTCCCGGACCGGGGCACGAACCCACGTCTCCTGCATCAGCAGGCGGACTCTCAACCACTGCGCCACCAGGGAAGCCCCTGATTTCTTTTTAACACCTAATGAAAGGCAAAGGATTGAGAAGAAGGATTTATTTATCAGCAGCACAGGTCAATCTTCTTAAGGTAATCAGACAAAATGAGAAAAAGAAAATTTTGATGAGAACTTGGTGGCTATTGCTAGTATGGTGTTTTAGGATACTTCTCTCATAGTTGTTTATCAATGGTACAAAATAGCAGTAGCTGTCTTTCTCTTTCACTACCCTTTAAATGATGGGCCTATTGGTAGTTTTTTTTTTTCTAAGTACAGGACGCATCAACACTCAGTTCGGAAGCACAACTTGTGTGCTAAGAATAAATGGTAAGTGGAAGCAACCTAATTGGTTGCCACCAACAGATGAATGGAGAAAGATGTGGTATATACATACAATGGAATACTACTCAGCCATAAAAAAGAACGAAATTTTGCCATTTGCAAAAACACAATGGACTTGGAGGGCTTTATGCTTAGTGAAATAAGTCAGACAGAGAAGGACAAATACTGTAGGTTATCACTTGTATGTGGAATCTAAAAAAGAAAACAAACTAGTGAATACAACAAAAGAGAAACAGACTCACAGATACAGAGAACAAACTAGTGGTCACCAGTAGGGCAAGGGGGGCCAGGGGGAGGGGCAAGGTAGGGGTAAGGGATTAAGAGGTATAAATTCTATGTACAATAAATAAGTTACAAGGATATATTGTACAGTACAGGGAATACGGCCAACATTTTGTAATAATTATTAATAGAATACAATCTTTAAAAATTGTGAATCACTATGTTGTACACCCGAATCTTATATAACATTGTAAATCAATTATACCTCAACAATTAAAAAAAAAAGAATAAATGGTAAGTAAAAAACAGTAAATAGAGGCAAAGGGCAAAAGCTGAACACACGTGAACCTAGACCTGCGTCAAGGATTTGAGGTTGCTAGTAGCTTATTTTGTGGGCGGGGCGCCGCACATCAAGCAAGAATCAAGACCAGTTCTGCACCTTTGTTCCTTTGGCTCCTGACCAGTCAAAGCCGGCCTGTACTTAACACCCAGATTCTGTTGGCAAACCCTAGCACCGTTTTGATAAAAATCGGAGGCCAGATGCACGAGTTCATCAATTTAAAAGAAAATAAGTTGTTTAGATAAGCTGAGCCATTTTAAAAAGTTGACTTGGTCTCACATTTCAGAAGAAATGGCAACACTGGCCAATTTTTTAAGCTAGTGATTTCATTCAATAATTCCAGGAGGTCATTCCACTGTAATTTTAAGAAGTTGCTTGCTAGAACAGGGTACTTTCTAAGATCTGTATGAAAAAAGCTCTGGTTCTTCTTCACCCTGGGGTACTTTTAGGTCGAACACCTAAAACTGCTTCTGGAAATTCCCCCACGGGACTTTCTTAAATCTAGACCCGTTCCTTACCACTTTGTACCTTCCTCACCAGCCATATTCTTTAGCCTCTCCAGTTTTCAACTTCCTAAATCTTTAACTTCACCCCAGGAATTAGTCCAATCAAACTTTCCCTTCTTAGAGCTCTTCCTTACGTTAGCTCCAAGAAACGCCCATGAGAATCACGTGGCTAAATTTGTCCTTAATGGCGCTCCGTAACTCGCCTACTGTGCCACCACCCTTCCTCACCTCCTGTTAGCTCCGCCCCGCCCCCTTCTCGCTTTCCTCCCCTTCCCCCCCCCCCACCCTCAGTGCCTGCGCTTGCGCACCTCCAATTCAGGCGCTTTCCCTTTCCTGGCGACCAATCCACTTCCTGCCTCCGGTCCTCGGAACATTCCTCCCCTCCCTTGAGGTCCTGGCTAGAGGTGCTGGTTGTGGCTGCCCTGAGGACTGCCTGTCTGAAAAATTCGCTCCTCTCATTGACAGGGCAATTTGAAGCAGTCGCTATGTGTGTGGCACCTTTCTGAGTATTTACTCGCTATTCTCCACCCCGGAGCTAAGCTAAGCGCGTGGGGATGCCGGCGGAAGGAAGCACCGGGCTGTTTTCGATCTGGCAATCGCACGGAAAGCTGCTTCCTTTCCACCTCCCTCCGCCCCGCCCCCACTCGCAGCCCGGCCGCGCTGGTGAGTGGCGGGCGGGAGGGCCGGCGGGTGGAGGGAGGAGGGGGAGCTGAGGGAAGGCGGGCCCTCGGCTGCGAGCTAGGTTGGGGGAGGGGAGGGGAGAGCCCGAGCGCTGGAGTTGGTGCTGGGAAACCCGGGGCTAATGTTGACAACAGGCTCGAGGTGAGTCCCGGGGAACCTCCTTCCCCTCCGCTCCAACGATCGGGAGGAAGCGGGGCTGGGGGGCACCGGCCTGGACTCGTACTCCCTGGGGGACCCAAGAGGCGCCTCCGCACCCCAGCGCTCCAGGGGTGGCGAGCAGCAGCCGGACCGTGGGTCCGGCGTCGTCCTCACACCCCTCTCCTCCGGAGGCTCCCATCAACGCGGGAGCCCCTGGCCCGGGGCAGGCAGGAGGTGCGGTTGAGGGGGTGCCTGCCCCACATGCCCGGGCCGGGCCTCGGGGCCGGAGGCGGGGAGCCCGCCGTGACGGGCTGCAGCCGTTTGGGGGTGTGGAGGAGAGCGAGGGGAGGTTGGGGAAAGCGCTCGGGGAGCCGGGAGGGAAGCGAGGGCGAGGAAGTGGGGAGGGTGTGTGTGTGGGAGGATGTGGAGCGGGGAGACTGGCCGGAGCGTGTCGGGCTCCGTCGGTGAGGGAGTGTGGGGTGCGAAGTTCGGGTTGGGGCAGGGATGGTGCGCGAAGGTGACCGTGGACCCGCGTGGGAAGGGGAGCTGTGGTGGGGAAGCGTGTCGGGCAGAGTCGTGTGGAGCAAGAGCAGGGGGTTGTGGGAGACGAGGGTGTAGGGGAAGGGGTTTGGGTGTATTGGGGCAGGCATTAGTGGGTGTACTTTGTTTTTTAGTCCCGTGGGCTGGTGATTCCTCACTTTGCCTTCATGCCGGGCCTCCTGGTCTTCTCTTGTTGGCCCTGTTGAAGTAACCGGACGATCGTGGGGTGTTTGGTCTCCAGGTTGGCCAAGCAGAGCCAGCTTTCAGGCTTGAGGGGACACTCTGGACCGAACCGTCAGTTCTCTTGCTCCCTTGGGGCTTGTACGCAGTGATGCCTCAGACCTGAGGAAAACTATTACTCGCATTGCTCCTTTAGTAGAGTTGTTCCGTGTTCATGAGGACTGTACAACTCCTCGAGAAAATCGTTTTTGAACTCTGGTGAAATTTGTAAAAGCTTTGAAAGAGTCCTTTATACTGAGGACGTTCTTTAAAGTCGAAGACTGGGAGGTAATGCCCCTGTGCGGTTCTGCCCTTAGAACATTTTGAATGAATAACCGAGAATGAAAAGAAAAAACAGCATTCTTTTACTCTGGAGTATTTTCAGAGCAGTCTCTTTGTGATTTCATACATCGTCCATATGGTAGTTTGCGAAGGAATATCTTTGAAAGGGAAACACCCCTTTCTCTGCACTCTCCCCGTACACGCCATTGCTAGTACCTGTTTTGCCAGTAAAGTAGTTTTTACTTTCTTCTGGAAGTTCAGAGTATATTTAGAAAACCAAACAAAATATACAGCCCAAAGGCCAAGACACTATTTTGGGAGCTAGGAAGGTGGTTTTAAAGCATGGCTTCCTTTTAAGGACTGTGTGAATGTAATTATACTCAGTAAAATAGCTTGTAAGAGCTAATCATACCCAATTAAAAGGTCACTAATTTTTACCTTATTTTGAGATAGAATCTATTTAAAAGTTTTAGTTTTTATTTGAAAAACTTGTGAAACATTTTAGGTAAAATAGATGTTTATTAAAGCATGAGTTTATTAAAATAATTTAAAGAAATTCGAGCATTTCATTAAATATAAATTAACACAGTTCAGTTTTTGAAACTTGATGTGGTACAAATGCATACTGATCTGAATCATGTTGTTCGTATCTTTTATTTGTCTTTCTAAATCTTAGAGTCAGGGCGTATAGTGGAAAAGAGCACTGGACACAGAGTTTCAACCCAGCCACTAAACTAGTTGTGTAATCTAAGGCAGGTCACTCAACGTAAAGATTGAGAATTGGAGGAGGTAAAATCTAGTACTCCTAACTTGAAAAATCTCTCATTTTAGGATGAACTTTTCAGTGTTCTCTGTGAAAGAGAATAAACATTTGTTGAATGCCTTCCTCATGCTGCTACTGGTTTAGAAATTTAAGAAGTCTGTAATTCCAGAGAGGTAGCAATAGTTCCATTTTATTGATGAATAGACTCAGAGAAGTTACATTGGCCAGTTGCCATAGCTAGCAGTTTGCAGATTTGGGATGCAAACTTAAAACTCTGACTTTAAAGCTCATATTAACTTTCACATATTGCATTGCTGCCTCTACATGAACCTTTAGATTTCCATCGTATTTTTTGTTCACTGAAATTTAGTTCCAAGTGTACTTTGGGTATATATTTGTAATACAGGGATGAAATGATTCAAAGGAGATACCACTCCCAAGACTTAAGGGTCTTACTGAGAATCTGTTTTGCCATGCTTTAGAGCAGAATTTTATTCATGAATGACTACTACAGTTTGATGTAGAAGGCACTTAAAAATCTGTTGAATAATTGAGTACTGTGGAGAGTCACAAAAGTCTGGGAGACTCTTGTGCTAATAAATGATGATCCTTTATGAATTTGTCAGATTCCGAGTGAATTTCTTAATGTTTTAACAGAACTTAATGTCTAATTTCATCTTCATAGATGAGATATCAATTATAAAATTTGATGCCATTGTTTTTTATATCCTGAGAACTACACTTCCTCGTATCAGCTGAAATGTTGCTGGTTGCTGCTTCACAACAAAATACAAATTCTGTATAAACATTATTATTATTTTTTGCATAGAATTACAAATATTCCTAAGTAAGATTATCTTGTTACCTAGGAATTACCTGTCCCCATATATTTTAGCAGAGAATATGCCAGAAGTTGAAACATCATGTGAAAACTGCATAGCCATTATCAGGGACTCTTTCTACTCTGAGATACGTAATTCTGATTTGTTGTAGTCAGTATCTGTTGTCAAGTTTTCCAGCTGACAGTTTCATATTCTAAAGGTTCTTCATAACTTGAGTTAAGAGTATGAGTTCAGATTCCAGTTCTGTCACTAGCTGTGGCGGCCTTGGTCAGGTTACCTGGTCAGGTCTCCATTTACTCATTTATAAAATAGGGAAAGTAATACCCACCTCATAAAGATTTTAGTATCAAATGAGATAATGTATGTAAGATGTTTACTCTGGTACCAGTGAGTAGTAGCTATTAGTATTCAATCTTTTGAAAGTTTGCTTGCTTTGGGGCAAAGGTGGTTATTTAATTGAAGCTGCATGAGAAATTGATAACTACACTTCCCAGATAATATAAATATTAACAGTATCTTACCACGTAAATATGTAGTTATGCTCTTATATATTTTAATGATTGTTTGAACAGGATTAACAGCCTTTTTTTGTTCAAGTTCTACCAATGGTGTTAACTAAAGCCTTTGGGTGTCATTGTCCAAAAAAATGCATAGAACATGGAAGTGGAGGAGAATAAGAGTAAAAACAGAGAAAGGGAAAGGAAGAGGTGGCTGAGAGAAGGTACAGACTATGGCATGTGCCTCCAAAAATTACTGAAAGTGCTTCTGTTGGCTTAGATTGTCTTTCTGTGGTAATATTTTATTAGAGGGATGAAATAAATGCTTTGTGTCTATAAAATATTATTGCAAATGTTTTCTTTGCTAACCTAGTTTTTATTGATGTAATTTAAAACCTATATTTGAAAATACTTAAAGAGTACTCTGTCTTTAGCTTGTAAAAAAAAACTAGGTAAAGTCATTCTATACTTCTTAAATGGAAAGTATTTTGATTATCTTGGGTACAACTTTCAGATGATTTAGGAATTAAAACATGAAGTACTGTCCATAAAAGAAATTATATGAGGACATTAAGTTCTAAGTAGAGATGTATTTTTAGAAAAGAAAATCATGAATTTTGATGGGGAATACATTTTTTGTTCCAGAGTTTATTTACAGTTAATTGTATGGAACCTGTACTATAGACCAGTGCTCTCCAAAAGAATCTTCTGTGATGATGAAAATGTTCTGTATCTGCACTGTCTGTACCCACTAGTAGAGTTGAGCACTTGAAATATGGATAGTGACTGGAGAACTGAATATCAAATTCTGTTTAATTTTAATTAATTTACAATGTAAGTAGCCACATGTGGCTAGTGCAGTGGTTTTCAACTGGTGGTGATTTTCCTCCCAGGGGACATTTGGAGATGTCCAGAGTAATTTTTGGTTTTTAAAACTGGGGAGATACTACTGGCATCTACTGGATAGAAGGCAGGGATGCTGCGTTTAAACTTTGTGCAGTGCACAGAATAGCATCTCCCTCCTCCCATCCAGAGAATTGTCTTACCCAAGATGTCCTGAGGCTGAGAAATCCTGGGCTGGTGGCCCTTGTATTGGCCGATGTAGAAGAGAATATACAGTTTTTTTATAATCATTATTATGTTTATTTATAAACTAATTTTGACTAACACTAATAAAGAGATGAAAGGTCTAGTCCAGTTTGGGATAGTTAACAGTTTTTGTATTTGAAAGTTCGATAAGGTTAGAGCAATGAGGTGAAATTTATGAGTCTTCATAGGAGGCAAGAGCTCGTTTATGCTCCCACTTAGGTACTTGTATTGAATATTGTATGAAGTAGTGTCACCAGCATTTCTTAATGGCTGTGAAGTGGGGGGGGGGGGTAAAACTGATTCAGAATGTTCTCAGTTACATACTGAAGTATTTATGATTAAATATGTTGTTTTGAAGTTGACAGTGGTTGAATCTAGGGAACGGTTACATGGAGTTCCTTATGTTGTGCTCTCCACTTCTGTTTGTGTTTGATTATTTCCTTAATAAAAAGTAAAAAAAAACATACTTAGACATAGGCATAACTAATAATGATAGAATATGGAATTTTATCACTGAAATAGTATTCGTTTTGCATGCATTTTATTTAATCTCTCACAATTGCCAAGTTGCATTAATATGTTCTGCTTAACAAAATAGTGTCACGTCACTAAAAAACGTCACTGCGTCTACAATGCTGACATTCTTTTACTCTTACAGATTGTCCTGGGTAACATAATGCCAGCTGAGCGTAAAAAGCCAGCAAGTATGGAAGAAAAAGAATCTTTACTAAACAGCAAGGAAAAAGACTGCAGTGAAAGGCGGCCAGTGAGCAGCAGGGAGAAACCAAAAGAGGAGATCAAGCTTACCGCCAAGAAGGAGGTTATTAAGGTCCCTGAAGATAAGAAGAAGAAACTGGAAGAAGATAAGAGAAAAAAAGAAGACAAGGAACGCAAGAAAAAAGAAGAAGAAAAGGTGAAGGCAGAGGAAGAATTAAAGAAAAAAGAGGAAGAAGAAAAAAAGAAGCATGAAGAAGAGAGAAAGAAGCAAGAAGAGCAGGCAAAACGTCAGCAGGAAGAAGAGGCTGCCCAGTTGAAGTAAGAACGTTTATTCTGACTATTGATGTGCAGGAATGGGAAGATTGGAATGTTTTGGAAAAACAGTGATTATTTGAAATAAAACTTCCAGGGTGCAGTTTCTTGAGAGTTGGGAGTATCTTAATTTACTTGTTCTGTTAGTTTTACTGACGAGCTGCATGCGTACAGTGCTTTCATTCTTTAAATTAAATAATAGTAATCTTTAATAAGTGTTTTTTGAGGTGTGGGGCAATCTGGGCTGTTTTTGTTTTTTAAAAAGGCTTTTTTTTTTTTTTTTTTTTTTCGGTACGCGGGCCTCTCACTGTTGTGGCCTCTCCCGCTGCGGAGCACAGGCTCCGGACGCACAGGCTCAGCGGCCATGGCTCACGGGTCCAGCCGCTCCGCGGCATGTGGGATCTTCCCGGACCGGGGCACGAACCTGTGTCCCCTGCATCGGCAGGCGGACTCTCAACCACTGCGCCACCAGGGAAGCCCAAAAAGGCTTTTTTTCATGGTACCTTATGCCATCTTTCTAAGTTGAAAATCTGTAGTTTGTTTGTTTCTTTTTGGCCGTGCCATGCGGCTTGCAGGATCTTAGTTCCCTGACCAGGGATCCAGCCCGGCCCCTGGCAGTGACAGTGCCAAGCCCTAACCACTGGGTTGCCAGGGAATTCCCGAAAATCTTTAGTTCTAAATGGCTGCTATTTGTTGAGTTCTTATTGTATGCCAGGCACTACGATTGTATCAGTACATGTCTTCAAGGCAGTCTAATGAAGTAAGCTCTGTGATCCTCATTTTACGGATTAATAAAATGAAGCTTCAGGAGGTTAAATGACTTGCCTAAGGTCACAGTAAGTAGTAGAACAGCTGGGATTTGAACCTATGCTGGGCTGACTTTAAAACTTTTGTCCTTAGGTACAATTCCATAATGCCTCCCATTCTTATCTTTATCTAAATCTACTTTTAACCATGTAAATCTGTGCAAGTGATATGATGAACTGGTGAAAAATGAGGTAGTCCTCATGGGAAGACTACCAGGATGTAGCAGAAATGACAGTTGTTGAATAGTGCATGAGCTCCTCCCTTCATATATATAATTTAAAAAGCTGTTTGCAAACATGAATTTTCATGAATCTCTAGAACAGCTCAGCTACCTGCTTTCTTACCAAAGCTCTTTTGTACCTCTGTTTTTAATGAGGAACTGGAGCCTTGGGTCTGAAAAGCAGTAGTAGTGACCTGTTTTGGAATATTCAGAACCATGATTCTTGAGAGTTTCTTGCTTATTTTCTATTTTAGTTTTAAAAAAACAATTCACAAGCATATTTAATTTTACTGTAAGTTTTGTTCTCTCACCCCTCCTATACAAAGAGCTTAAAAAAACAACAGCAACCAAAACCCCAACTTCTTACTGGGAAAAATTCAAGGGTGCAAAAAGTAGAATGAAATGATCTACCACCCCTCCCCATCTACGCAGCATCAACAATTCACATTTTTTTCCTTTGGAGTATTTTAAAGCATCACATTATTTCACCTGTAAATTTATAAATATAAATAAATACCTTGTGTGTGTGTGTGTGTGTGTGTGTGTGTGTGTGTGTGTATGTATGTATATATATATTCATTATATATCAAAGTGTTTCTCATAAAGATGGTAATGGAGTTCTTGAGTGCATACACGTAATGAGTTATGCTTTCTTAATGTGTACTCTCACTGCTAATCTTGTGTTTCTGTGTGGCTGGGAGGCTTCCAAGAGATACTCACATGTCCCTGTTCCCAGTGGTAGATGCAACTCTCTGTTAACATATTGTGGCTGTTAGTGGAAAAATCATAGAATTATAGGGTAGCTCAGGGATGGTTATCTCAGAAAGATGAAAATCTATTTTATTAGAAATTTATATTTTAAAGCTACATATTTTGGTATCTCAGAAACCTCAAAGTCAGATTGTCTCCACTCTCCCACTCCTGCCCAAGTTATTTTACTGCTTCTACAGTTTAAACATGTCCCATCTTTTTAGTGGAAACATAGGTAGATTTGTTTTTAATTATTCTTTTCAGGATACACTGAGTCTGTTAACCTTTTATTAAAGTGCTTTTATCCTATAGTTCTTCTGGTTCCTATACAAGCTTTCTTAATTACACTTGAATTTTAAGACCTAAACCTAGCAAGTACTTTTATTAATAAAGGTTTGTTTAATGTTGAAGTATGGAGAAATGGTACGTAACATCTCAAAACATTTTAATGCATTCTTTTATAATGTTTATTCTTTAATTAAAATATTCTTTGTGGGCATTTTTTGTTTTTCTGTTTTCCCAATGCTTTTATTTGTTTTAGGTTATCTTTCTCAAACGTATTAGTTTTTTCATATTAAGCATCATGTGTTTTATCCATTTATTTATTTTTTTCAGCTTTATTGAGTTAGAGTTGACAAATAAAAGTGTTTTATCCATTTAGCTTGCCAGTTGGCAGAATGAGTTTTAATCTAGTTATTCAGAATCCTCCGCTCTGCCATTTTTGGTGTTATCAGAATGGGTTCTCATTATCTTAAGTCATTAATCAGATGTCTTTAGTAGTGAAAGGGCCTCTTGCATCTTTTGTTCCTCTTGGATTCTGTTGCTTTTCTGATCACCTTTTCATTGGCTTTCACTCTTATAGGATTCATCAGTGATGCTTCAAAATATACAGGGTATTTTACTTACATATTTGTTTGTTTTTTTATATAGAGAGAAAGAGGAATCCCTTCAGCTTCATCAGGAGGCTTGGGAACGACATCAGTTAAGGAAGGAACTTCGCAGCAGAAACCAAAATGCTCCAGACAACCGACCAGAGGAAAATTTCTTTAGCCGACTAGATTCAAGTTTGAAGAAAAATACCGCTTTTGTCAAGAAACTAAAAACTATTACGGAACAACAGAGAGACTCCTTGTCCCATGATTTTAATGGCCTAAATTTAAGCAAGTACATTGCAGAGGCTGTAGCTTCTATTGTGGAAGCAAAGCTAAAAATATCTGACGTGAATTGTGCTGTGCACTTATGCTCTCTCTTTCACCAGCGTTACGCCGACTTTGCCCCGTCACTTCTTCAGGTTTGGAAAAAACATTTTGAAGCAAGGAAAGAAGAGAAAACACCTAACATTACCAAGTTAAGAACTGATTTGCGTTTCATTGCAGAATTGACAATAGTTGGGATTTTCACTGACAAGGAAGGTCTTTCCGTAATCTATGAACAGCTAAAAAATATTATTAATGCTGATCGGGAATCCCATACCCATGTTTCTGTGGTGATTAGTTTTTGTCGACATTGTGGAGATGATATTGCTGGACTTGTACCAAGGAAAGTAAAGAGTGCTGCAGAGAAGTTTAATTTGAGTTTTCCTCCTAGTGAGATAATTAGTCCAGAGAAACAGCAACCTTTCCAGAATCTTTTAAAAGAATACTTTACGTCTTTGACCAAACACCTGAAAAGGGACCACAGGGAGCTACAGAATACTGAGAGACAAAACAGGTGATTTTCAAATGTTTCTCAGAAATGAGAATTTGTTTTGGAGCTCATACTTAAAAAATTTTAAAGTCTTCATGCCACTGAAAGAACTTTTGGAAAAGGGCTCATTGCAGGTGATTTCTTAACATTCCAGGAAAATTTCACAGTGTAACAATCTAAGTACTCATGTTTAAATGTGAGTCTTCGATAGATTTTGTTTCTGATTTTGAAAGAAATCCGGCAAGTATGTGGTGATTTTTACTTTGTGGATCTGTTTTCTTCCTGTGATTTAAAAAACTCCTTAATGTTGAGGGATAAGTTTTCTTTTTCTGTCACTTTAACTTATCTGCTATTTTTCTGTGTGTTTCGCTGTTCCCTCTCTATAACAGGTTTGCTTTCATTGTTTTGTATTTTAAGTTTATTGATGTCACTGTTGATACTTGCTTTTTAAGAAAACAAGTCATTCATTATCAGTGATATTTTAGATTAGAAATTTGGAAAATAGTGTACCAAAGTAGCTGTGAAAAAATTATTCAAGTGCAACTATGCATTTATGGGAGTCTTTCTCCTGGGGACATCCATTCAAAATTCTAAAGGAATGTGTGTGTCTGATTTAGGCCACCTTTGACAGTTACAAGATACTGTAGACTACTGTGTAGCATTTGCACCTAGAAGGCATCAACAAGCTAGAAGTAGATGTAGTTGGTGGGTATTAGGTCAACTTTATGGAGGGTTGGATTTGGAGGAGGGCTGAAGGGGTACAGAAAGGAGGCAACAGCAGTAGCCTTTGGTTGGATACTCTACAACTATTTAAAGTGCATGTCGGGGGGAGAACACTTATTCCTATAAGCCTGTAGTTGGAGAGGACTGACTGGTTTAAGTAGTTACCACTAGAAGGTGATTGACTCAGCCAGAAAAGACTGCAATAGTGTATGCCGGTAGTTCAGTTAGGTCAGGGGTAAGATAGGTGCAGAGACTATATGGAAACATCCTTGGTGGCTGAAGATCACTAAGAGGTGAGAATTTAAGATGGCAGCGGTGCTCCTTAATGTTTCTTAAAAAAAAAGCATCCTCGTTTTTTTGCTTTTGAATAGCAAGGACTGGTTTTTTAAAATAATTTATTTATTTATTTATGGCTGTGTTGGGTCTTCGTTGCTGCGCACGGGCTTTCTCTAATTGCGGCGAGCAGGGGCTACTCTTTGTTGTGGTGCGTGGGCTTCTCATTGTGGTGGCTTCTCTCTCTTTTTTTTTTTTTTTTTTTTTGCGGTACTTGGGCCTCTCACTGTTGTGGCCTCCCCCGTTGCGGAGCACAGGCTCCGGACACGCAGGCTCAGTGGCCATGGCTCATGGGCCCAGCCGCTCCGCGGCATATGGGATCTTCCCGGACGGGGGCACGAACCCATGTCCCCTGCATCGGCAGGCGGACTCTCAACCACTGCGCCACCAGGGAAGCCCCGTTTCTTTTTTAAAATTTATTTATTTTTGGCTGTGGCTTTTTCTAGTTGTGGCGAGTGGGGGCTGCTCTTCGTTGCAGTGCGCAGTCTTCTCATTGCCATGGCTTCTCTTGTTGTGGAGCACAGGCTCTAGGCACGTGGGCTTCAGTAGTTGTGGCACATGGGCTCAGTAGTTGTGGCACGCGGGCTCTAGAGTGCAGGTTCAGTAGTTGTGGAGCATGGGCTTAGTTGCACCGCGGCATATGGGATCTTCTTGGACCCGGGGTCGAACCTTTGTCCCCTGCATTGGCAGGCGGATTTGAACTACTGCGCCACCAGGGAAGCCCCAAAGTTTTTTTGTTTTTTTTTTCTTTCTTTTTTTCCCCAAGTTTTCTACTCTTTTTCCATTTCTCGTGTGTCGTACCTAATACATCACAGCTGATTTTGAAAGTATGTTTTGATTACTTTTTATTGGCTACTTTAAGGCTTTTGTGTGTGTTTTTGATTGGCCTCACAGAAGCTTATAGGGTAGAGAGTCTGTAATTATTTAATCTGGTCATCCTTCCAATGCAAAATGGAATCCATTTTATAGATTATCTGACATAAATTATCCTTCTGAAAACTTCTCGAGCTCAGTGCTCTGAGCCATTCCACTGTTGGACATACCTATTTGCTAGGAATTCAAGCTGATGTTTAATGCCCCATGTAATGGTTCCCTTTGATTTACTTCTTTTTTCTGATACAGACGGAATAAAGCTACTCAAAGTGGGGGGTCCATGAACTGTTTACCTGTTCACAATGAATTAACGCTGAGAAACTGAGACTAACCATTTAGACATTTTGATAGCAATTCTCCATTGCCATGATATTGTCACTGTGTTTTATAGCTGTGCTGTGATTGGAAAGAAAATTATTCCTTTATGGCAGATAGTTTGAGAAGCACTGGCATGTGACATGTCTCTTCTTTTACACCAGGATGTCTCAAATATTTGCAGACTGCCAAGATGTTTCCCTTTCATCTTCTCCAGGCTAAATACCTCTGGTTCCCTCAGTATGCTACATGATTTCCAGACACTTCACTATCCTTAGGACGTTTGTTTTGGATGCCTTCTTATCTACTTGTGACCTACAATTCCATTAGTTTTTATAGCTGCCTTGTCAGTCTTGACTTTCTGTTACACCTAAAGACTAATTTCTCAGAGGAACTGCTGCCCAGCCAGTTCTTCACATCGAACTAGTGAAATAATTTTTTTATACCTAATACAGACTTACCTCTTTGAAACTTTATTTAGATACTTTTGGCATATTATGTTAGCCTAATGATAATCGATGATGATGGGGTATGTGTGTGTTTGTGTGTGTGTGTGTGTGTGTGTGTGTGTGTGTGTGTTTGCTGCACTGCGCGGCTTGTGGGATCTTACTTCCCCAACAAGGAATTGAACCCAGGCCACGGCAGTGAAAGCACTGAGTTCTAACCACTGGATCTCCAGGGAAGTCCCAATGATGTGTATATTATTAATTGTACTTATGCATTGGTCACATTTAGATTAGATAAGGAGACCTTTTTTTGTTATTAAAGTCACGCAAGAAAATTTTGAACAGGATCTTGTGTTGAGAGCACAGCTTTATGGCCTTTTCCTAGAAACTTACTCATTTTAATACAGAACTATTAACTATGGTTGGTTATTAGAGGAGGTTATTTACTAAGTGTAAATTGACCTTAGCATGGTAGCAGTTATTTTATCGCAGGGACTGTCCAATTAGATGGTAGCATTGGACTGGGGGAATGTGAGAATCTTAATCACAATGTAGAAAATAATTGGCATATAGCTTAATAAGTCACTCGTGCCTTAGGATAGCTTCAACTTGAGCAGCCTCTGTAGTGAGAATTTAAATGCCTGACTGAGCAAAGAAGACATGAGGAATTGGTTAGTGCAGAGTCCCTACTTGGCCTAATGTTAGTCTCCTTACTTCTAACAGGGTACGTTACAGTTAAAATGACCAGTTTCCAAAAGCTTCTTGCTCCCAATCATTGTCCAGTAGGTGTTTTGAAGTTTTTCTGTATCATAGGAATAAATCATAGGCAATCGTTTTTTCCCAGTAAGATTTCTCTTAGGCATGATAATGCTAGAAATCTAAGTGCCAAGCTAGTGAGTATTTAATGCTTGTACATAGTTGAAATACTTTAAGCCTTTATTCAATAACTCATAATGATGGTTTTAAAAAAGTGACTATATTTTCAGTCTATGGATTATAAATGCTCTTGGTCATTTTAATTAACTTGGGAGATGGCACTGTGCTTAGGGGTTGTGAAGTGTTAGTCTGTACTCATTAAAGTCTTTACTTAAAAATTGATTTAACCAATTAAAAAAATAGAGTAATAAAATCTCTGGTGCTTTCTTAAAAACACTGTAATGAATGAATGAAGACGGTGACTGAACAAGACCTATCGAATCTCAGCTATTATCTCAGCTGATAGATTTTAGATAGCTACTTCTGTTTCTAGCCCCCTGTGGGATTTACAGTTGTCAGCTAGCAATACAATTGACCCTAGCGTTGGGTGAATTCTAATAAATTTGAATTTATAAGCTTTTCATACTTTAAGTACAAATCTTATTTTTAAAATGCATTTGGTTAAGTGATTGATCTGGGGAATTAATATTTACACATTTAAAAGATCATTTAGTAATATTTGCCAATTTAGAATTAATAGCTTTACTTCTTGCTAAGTTTTGTTTTTTATGTTCAGTGCTCTTTATACTTGAAATGCTTTGTACTTTGAGATATTATTCTCATTAAGGTAACATAATCTAGTATTTTTTTGGCATTTAATAAAAATTGGGTAAATAAATGATTTAATTTTATTAGCTGTAACTTGATGTTAATTATGTAACAGTTCATTTCTAGCAGTATAGTGAAATCATGAATTCAGATATTAAGTCAGAATTCTTGCTTGAATAATTCTCAAGTGTCTTAATTTCTTTTTTTTTCCTTATTAATTGGTGGGAGTGGGGGTATGTTTCTCTTTTCAGTACTGGTGAATTATGACCTTCATGATTGCATGCTCAGTCCAACAGCAGTAAATGATTTAAAGTTTAGTAAGGAAGAAAAATGTAGGTAGAATGTAGGCTTTTCCCGTGTTAATAAAACCAGGGAGGTTTCTTTTTTTTTTTTGAATTTATTTTTTTATACAGCAGGTTCTTATTAGTTATCCATTTTATACATATTAATGTATATATGTCAATCCCAGTCTCCCAATTCATCACCCGCCCTCGCCAGAGGTTTCTTTTATTATTGCAAATTCATGAGGCATTACTTTAACAGTGTTGAAATCTGAAAACACATCAACCTGAAATTAAATAGTGTTGCTTTTACCTTTCACATTCTTTCCAGATAAGTTGTGCCTTGCCTTGTTTAATAAATTGTGTAGTAATGTTTAAGCACTATTAAAATGTTATATCACTGTGCTTTAGACTTACAGAGGCTTTAACAATTTTATAAGTGCTTCAAAATTATTACCTCCTTCCAGATAATTTCTAATTCTGAGTCAAAGACTTTGACATAGTTGGTTAATAAATCTTTGGGTACAGTTATGCTTAACTATTGCTCTAGTCTCTTTTCATATAAGATTGTACAACATCTGTAACCAAATTCTAAAATGAAACCACAAGAAAATTTAAGTTCTCATGAGAATTTGATAGAGCGCTAAAGGAGATGAAAAGTGAAACCTAGTAGTTTTTCATGGGTCTGCTGCATGGTTATTTTTTCAAGATTTGGCCATGTGTTCTATGTTGTTTTGCATGACTGCATAAGAACAAAGCTAAAATGGATTTTCTGTGGTCTTTTCAAGATTTTTTTCTTTTTTAACTTGGCTAATAGAAGATCAAAATAATACTTGGCCTTGAAGTTCTTGCTTTTTCTACAGTGAGCTCTGGCATTCTTTTTTTTCATGAAAATACTGTTTTACATTGACATAGTGCATCAGATGTATGATTTCAATTGATCCTCACAGTAGCCTTGAAAGAAGTACCTGTATTTTGAAGGTGATAGATCCGATTTAGGGATTAAAGAGCTTGCCCAATGTGACTTGGATAGCAAATGATAGAATCAGGTTCTTTCCTACCTTTTCATTCTGTATTTTTCACATCTTCCATAGTACTCATTTTCATCTGCATTTAGTACTTATTTTTTTATTATTATTTTTAATGTTATATATTTTTTAAATTAATTATTTATTTTTGTCTGCATTTGGGTCTTTGTTGCTGTGCGTGGACTTTCTCTAGTTGTGGCAAGCAGGGGCTACTCTTTTTTGTTTTTCTGTTTTTGGCTGTGTTGGGTCTTCGTTGCTGTGCGCGGGCTTTCTTTAGTTGCGGTGAGCGGGGGCTACTCTTGGTTGTGGTGCGTGGGCCTCTCATTATGGTGGCTTCTCTTGTTGCGGAGCACAAGCTCTAGGTGCGCAGGCTTCAGTAGTTGTGGCCCGTGGCTCAGTAGTTGTGGCTTGTGGGCTCTAGAGCTCAGGCTCAGTAGTTGTGGCGCATGGACTTAGTTGCTCTGTGGCATGTGGAATCTTCCCATACCAGGGCTTGAACCTGTGTCCCTTGCATTGGCAGGCAGATTCTTAACCACTGCGCCACCAGGGAAGTCCTAGTACTTATTTTTAAGGTGTCTAGTAAACTCATTAGCTACTCAGGACTTACAAAGTCAAATCCAAACAAAAGAAGGACCCAAAAGAGAATATAAAACAAGAACCTCAATGTGGGAAAGCTTGCCTTTGATATGCATTTGAGAGACATCCTAATTCAAAATAAGGTACCAAGTGGATAATTTAAATTTTATTTGAGAGGCAGTATAATCCAGTAGTTATGAGAATGGACTTTGGAGCCAGACTGCTTGGGTTCAAGTTTTAGATGTCATTTACTCATTCTGTAACTTTGGGCAAGTTACCTCACATCTCTGTGCTTTGGTTTTCTCTTCTGTAAAATGGGATAACAATAGCACTCTACCTCTGAGGTACATGTGAGCAATGCAGTGAACTCATATGTGTAAAAGCATTTAATAACAATATCTGGCACATTGTAAGTATTCAATAAATGTTAGTTCACCATTAATAGTATATTGCCTGCTCAATCCTTCAGAAAGGTTTTTGAATGAGAATTTCTCTTTGTGCCTTTTTATGATTTTGAAAATTTGTATGTTAAACTTCTTAAACTTTCATGGGTTATTTTAAAAATTCATTTTTAAAAACAATACAAAACAACAGAATAAACACTATACAAAATAAAAGAAATAGCAAGAAAGTCAGGCAGTAACAATAAAAATGAAAAAAATGGAAAAAAAGAAAACCGAATGTCTCAATACTGGAATTTTTTGAGGCATCTGTGGCTTTTCTTATTTATGAGAGATAATGCTAGATTCCAGAATGGACTATTTGAAATTTTCTGTCAGTCTTACAATATTAAGTTAAATTAATATTAAATATAAAAAACACTCCAGAAATCAAGGATTGATGTACCTTAGGGGGTCCTCCCAGTTAGTGATATCTCATATTTTGGGTGAAGGAAGTCTACTTTCTTATTTGGTCTATTTTCTTATTTTTTTTATTACAGTGAATAAGACTTGGAATTAGTTTTGTTTTCATTGCTTACTTTTCATATCTTTATGGTACTATTTCCTCCCTATTGTTCAGTGATACTAGGAGAGAGAATGAACTTGTTTATAATATATTTAACAGTGATACTCAGTTATCTCCAGTTATGACAGGAATTGGCAAACTATGGCCTGCAGGCCAGATTAGGCCCACCACTCGTTTTTGTACAGCTGGTGAGCTAAGAATGGTCTTTACTTTTTTACATGGTTCAAAAAAATCAAAAGAACATTTTGTGAAATAGTAAAACTATGTGATGTTCATACTTCAGTGTCCATAAATAAAGTTTTATTGGAACATAGTCACACTCATTTGTTTACATATTGTCTGTGGCTGCTTTTGTGCTATATCAGCAGAGTTGAGTAGTCGCAACAAAGACCATATGGTCTGCAAAGCTTAAAATAATTATTATCTGGCGCTTTGCAGTAAAAGTTTGCTGACCTCTGGTTTATGACAATCTCAGAATAATGGCTTCAAAGCAGCTTTGTGTAATAGATGTGTTTCTGAAGAGATTGTAATTAAAGTGATATGCTATGAATCATATCTTTAACTTGATTTTGCTTAGTGATATATTCCCATGGAATTTACATAAGAAATTTTGGTGAGATTTATACTGATGTACAGAAAAGGTACTCTGGTCAAAGGTGCTGTGTATATTTAGTTCCCTCATACAGGTCTAAAATTTAATCAAACTGAAAAACTTCCATATGGACTTCATAAACTTATAAAAACTGACTTATATAGTACATTAACTAGAAACTGTTTCATTTAAATTTCATTAGAACCTCTAAATGACAGGAATTTTGAATTTTCAGGTACCTGTGATGGGTTCTTTCTTTGCTTGAAGTCTGTAGTCTTATTACATGCTATAGGATTTGTCAGATGTTTAGGAAATGTATATTAAATAAATGGTCAAGGAAAAAATACATATGACTATATAAGTTTTGTGTATAACAGAACTCTTCTAATGCCATTTCATTGGTATCCTGTACTGCTTTCTGAGTGCGTAGTATAAGATTCGATTAGAAAACCAGTCAACCAAAATCTAACCGCCCTCCCCACTATTCTCATTAGACAATAACCTAAACACGTATAAATTACGTAGTTAGGTAAATTAGTACTGTTAAAAGTTTAATCGTGGAATTGAGGTTTTGGGAGGACGAAGAATATCTCTGAAGCTTCAAAGTTTTAACTGGTTCCAGGAGAAATGGAAAGGAACTGAATGCATACAAAGGGACCCCTCATAGAATTCAGTCACTTTTAATTTACCCATGCAAAGTCCCAGGCAAAAGTTTGAAAGTGAAGTTGATACTGGAAAAAAGAATTCATTTTCTGTTCTGATGAAATAGTCACCACCTTGCTACAGCTTGTATGTCATAAATCCTTAGTGAATATTGTATAACCTAAACTGGGTGTATGTTCTTCAGATGACCAGAATGTCAACTTATTAGAGAAATAAAGTTCCAGGTTCATGGTATTTCGAGATATTTTCCAATTCCATTTCAAGCTGAAATAATTTTGCATCTTAGTTGTCATTAGAGGTTTTGAAATCCCTTGGAACTATTATCCCTTTTAACATAATTTGTTTCTGAATAAACTCAAGTTTTTATTAATTAACATTTTTCCTAATAATTGTAGAACATTTTAGAGTAGCCTGCCTTTGAGTATTATTTATTCAAATTATTTAATTTTAATGGCTTTTTTAACTTCAAAAATGACATGACTTCTAATTAAAAGTTCTAACAAGCTCATTTAAAGTATTGCCAGTCATTTCTTTCATGGCTTGAATATTTTTAAATGCTTGGGTTTTTGCTTTAAAAAAATTCATTCATAAAACTTACAGAAAGAAACTTTGTTTTTGCCTGTAAAGTTAGTCTGAAATATATGTTTGAAGAGAGAAAGAAACTTCCTTAATGACAGTGTTGTTAGAGGAATACTTTTTAGCCTGGATTATTATGGTTAAACTATCTTGGCATTTTACTTATCTATTTGTAGAACGATATTGTCTGATGTGTATTTAAATCACAAGAAAATGAGTGAAAAATTCTCACTTTAGATCCTAATAGGCCAGATTTGGGGAAAAAAAGAATTGGATTTAATGAATAATAATTGATCTTTGTATTGATCTATCTTGTGCTTGTAAATGGGAACTACTATTCCTAAAAATAGAAAATGTTGATATTTGGAATATTGTAGCATTTAAACAAAAGTTTCTGTGGATAAGAATGGGATAAGATGGGAAACTTTGGAAATTGTTCCAAATAAGCAGGGATAAATAAGTGTAGGGATGGATTTTCTACTTCATTTTCTATAACTTTTAAGGAGATAACACACATAAAACTCTCATTTTCTTCACTGTTCATAAGGAAACTCAAGGAATAAAAAATACTTTTAAATATTACTTTTGAAAATGACTTAATTTACAATTTATAATTGATGTTTGAAATCCATATTGTATTAAGGTTTATAAATTTCAGATGTTACACTACTACATAAATATTTAGTTGTAGAAAAATTGGGTCCAGCTATAGACATTTCAACCATCTAAACTACTACAGTAAAATTTTTACTTTATACAATTTGAAAATTTTCATTAGTTTTACATTTCTAATTATGGGTGGCTTATTAGTGAACTGTTTGCAGAGTGCAGGAGTACTTGTGTCCTCTGCTCCTCAGGGCGGCCTGGCCTTGATTAAGTGGGTTTGCTCAGTTAATATTTGTTAAATGGATAAATAACGAGTGCTTGCACAGTAGCTTGAGAATTGACTACATGGAAGATGTAGGCTTTTTCAAGATAATCTCGAATCAAATCATTGTGAAAGTTTAAAGGTACTGATTCTTTCTATAACATGCTGTTTTTGAAAACCAACTTGTATGTCTGATGAGAATATGGCTGTAACAAAATACTAAAAATTAGTGGTATACTGTTGAATTTTATATTTCTGCAAGCATAATTGTTAATCACACTTCATGTTTTCTGAAGAACCAATGTGAAATTTAATTGTTTAAAAAACTTTAATTGTTTAGGTGAATTTGCTGTACAAGTTTTAATTTCAGATACGTCATGAAAGTTAAGTATTAAAAATAAGTTGTTAAAGAAGATTGTGTTAATAAGCTTGTGTGATAAAGTCAAATTTTATGGAACATTCCCAGTGTAATAATACATGATCCCATCTATTTTGATAAGATTATTTCATCATTTGTTTATAGGCGTATTCTACATTCTAAAGGAGAGCTGAGCGAAGATAGACATAAACAGTATGAGGAATTTGCTATGTCTTATCAGAAGCTGCTGGCAAATTCTCAATCCTTAGCAGACCTTTTGGATGAAAATATGCCAGATCTTCCTCAAGACAAACCAACACCAGAAGGTAAGATATCCTTAAAAACAAACATTGTGATTTTTTTTAGTAGACAATAATCACTTATATCTTTAGTCTTCTCAGATGTGTAATATTTAAAATGGATGTTTTGAAAAGTCTTTAAAATTTTTTAAATGAAGAAGTAGTATTAAGACCTAATAAGAACATTGAAAATCCACTTGAAATGCTTCTCTGAATGGAAAAGGCTTTGCACTTAGAGAATAATAATTAATTCATATGATACGATGAATTTCTTCAGGTTCTTTTCTTTTTTGCGGTATGCGGGCCTCTCACTGTTGTGGCCTCTCCCGTTGTGGGGCACAGGCTCTGGACGCGCAGGCTCAGCGGCCATGGCTCACTGGCCTAGCTGCTCCGCAGCATGTGGGATCTTCCCGGACCGGGGCGTGGACCCGTGTCCCCCGCATCGGCAGGCGGACTCTCAACCACTGCGCCACCAGGGAAGCCCTCTTTTCTTTTTTAATAATAAATTTACTTATTTAATTTTTGGCTGTGTTGGGTCTTCGTTGCTGTGCATGGGCTTTCTCTAGTTGCAGTGAGCAGGGGCTACTCTTCATTGTGGTGCGTAGGCTTCTCATCGTGTTGGCTTCTCTTGTTGTGGAGCACGGGCTCTAGGTGCGCAGCCTTCAGTAGTTGCAGTGCATGGACTAAGTAGTTGTGGCTCACAGGCCCTAGAGCACAGGCTCAGTAGTTGTGGTGCACGAGCTTAGTTGCTCCACGGCATGTGGGATCTTCCCGGATTAGGTCTCGAACCTGAGTCCCCTGCATTGGCAGGGGGATTCTTAACCACTGCCCCACCAGGGAAGTCCCTTCAGGTTCTTTTGTAATAGATATCCTTAGATTGTGTCTAACAGGGGCCTGTCTTAAACCATACTTGGAAAGATTTACTTTATTTCTTGGATAGGTAATAAAGTGAATTGGACATTTGCGATACTAATATTTCTGTGCTTATTTTTATTTGTAATTTAGTTTTTTGTTTTTTTTTTAAGGCTGAGATTCTACTTTATTTTACTTATTTATTTTTAACATCTTTATTTGAGTATAATTGCTTTACAATGGTGTGTTAGTTTCTGCTTTATAACAGAGTGAATCAGTTATACATATACATATGTTCCCATATCTCTTCCCTCTTGCGTCTCCGTCCCTCCCACTCTCCCTATCCCACCCCTCTAGGTGGTCACAAAGCACCGAGCTGATCTCCCTGTGCTATGCGGCTACTTCCCACTAGCTATCTAGTTTACGTTTGGTAGTGTATATATGTCCATGCCACTCTCTCACTTTGTCACAGCTTACCCTTCCCCCTCCCCATATCTTCAAGTCCATTCTCTAGTAGGTCTGTGTCTTTATTCCCATCTTATCCCTAGGTTCTTCATGACATTTTTTTTCCCCTTAGATTCCATATATATATGTGTTAGTATACGGTATTTGTCTTTCTCTTTCTGACTTACTTCACTCTGTATGACAGACTCTAGGTCCATCCACCTCACTACAAATAACTCAATTTCGTTTCTTTTTATGGCTGAGTAATATTCTATTGTATATATGTGCAACATCTTCTTTATCCATTCATCCGATGATGGACACTTAGGTTGCTTCCATCTCCTGGCTATTGTAAATAGAGCTGCAATGAACATTTTGGTACATGACTCTTTTAGAATTATGGTTTTCTCAGGGTATATGCCCAGTAGTGGGATGGCTGGGTCATATGGTAGTTCTATTTGTAGTTTTCTAAGGAACCTCCATACTGTTCTCCATAGTGGCTGTACCAATTCACATTCCCACCAGCAGTGCAAGAGTGTTCCCTTTTCTCCACACCCTCTCCAGCATTTATTGTTTCTAGATTTTTTTGATGATGACCATTCTGACTGGTGTGAGATGATAATCTCATTGTAGTTTTGATTTGCATTTCTCTAATGATTAATGATGTTGAGCATTCTTTCATGTGTTTGTTGGCAATCTGTATATCTTCTTTGGAGAAATGTCTATTTAGGTCTTCTGCCCATTTTTGGATTGAGTTGTTTGTTTTTTTGTTATTGAGCTGCATGAGCTGCTTGTAAATTTTGGAGATTAATCCTTTGTCAGTTGCTTCATTTACAAATATTGTCTCCCATTCTGAGGGTTGTCTTTTGGTCTTGTTTATGGTTTCCTTTGCTGTGCAAAAGCTTTGAAATTTCATTAGGTCCCATTTGTTTATTTTTGTTTTTAATTTCCATTTCTCTAGGAGGTGGGTCAAAAAGGATCTTGCTGTGATGTATGTCATAGAGTGTTCTGCCTATGTTTTCCTCTAAGAGTTTGATAGTTTCTGGCCTTACATTTAGGTCTTTGATCCATTTTGAGCTTATTTTTGTGTATGGTGTTAGGGAGTGATCTAATTTCTTATAAGTGATCTTAATCACTTATTGAAGAGGCTGTCCTTTCTCCACTGTACATTCCTGCCTCCTTTATCAAAGATAAGGTGACCATATGTGCGTGGGTTTATCTCTGGCCTTTCTGTCATGTTCCATTGATCTATATTTCTGTTTATGTGCCAGTACCATACTGTCTTGATTACTGTAGCTTTGTAGTATAGTCTGAAGTCAGGGAGCCTGATTCCTCCAGCTCCGTTTTTCATTCTCAAGATTGCTTTGGCTATTCGGGGTCTTTTGTGTTTCCATACAAATTGTGAAATTTTTGTTCTAGTTCAGTGAAAAATGCCATTGGTAGTTTGATAGGGATTGCATTGAATCTGTAGATTGCTTTGGGTAGTAGAGTCATTTTCACAATGTTGATTCTTCCAATCCAAGAACATGGTATATCTCTCCATCTCTTCATATCATCGTTAATTTCTTTCATCAGTGTCTTATAATTTTTTGCATACAGGTCTTTTCTCATTAGGTAGGTTTATTCCTAGATATTTTATTCTTTTTGTTGCAATGGTAAATGGGAGAGTTTTCTTAATTTCACTTTCAGATTTTTCACTATTAGTGTATAGGAATGCAAGAGATTTCTGTGCATTAATTTTGTATCCTGCTACTTTACCAAATTCATTGATTAGCTCTAGTAGTTTTCTGGTAGCATCTTTAGGATTCTCTATGTATACTATCATGTCATTGGCAAACAGTGACAGCTTTACTTCTTCTTTTCCGATTTGGATTCCTTTTTTTCCCTTTTCTTCTCTGATTGCTGTGGCTAAAACTTCCAAAACTATGTTGAATAAGAGTGGCTTCCCTGGTGGCGCAGTGGATGAGAGTCCGCCTGCCGATGCAGGGGACACAGTTTCGTGTCCCAGTCTGCGAAGATCCCACGTGGCGCGGAGCGGCTGGGCCTGTGAGCCATGGCCGCTGAGCCTGTGCGTCTGGAGCCTGTGCTCTGCAACGGGAGAGGCCGCAACAGTGAGAGGCCCGCGTACTGCAAAAAAAAAACAAAAAAAAAAAGAAGAGTGCTGAGAGTGGGCAACCTTGTCTCGTTCCTGATCTTAGTGGAAGTTGTTTCAGTTTTTCACCATTGAGGATGATGTTGGCTGTGGGTTTGTCATATATGGCCTTTATTATGTTGAGGAAAGTTCCCTCTCTGCCTGCTTTCTGCAGAGTTTTTATCATAAATCGGTGTTGAATTTTGTTGAAAGATTTCTCTGCATCTATTGAGCTGACCATATGGTTTTTCTCCTTCACTTTGTTAATATGGTTTATCACGTTGATTGATTTGTGTATATTGAAGAATCCTTGCATTCCTGGAATAAACCCCACTTGATCATGGTGTATGATCCTTTTAATGTGCTGTTGGATTCTGTTTGCTAGTATTTTGTTGAGGATTTTTGCATCTATGTTCATCAGTGATATTGGCCTGTAGTTTTCTTTCTTTGTGACATCTTTGTCTGGTTTTGGTATCAGGGTGATGGTGGCCTCGTAGAATGAGTTTGGGAGTGTTCCTCCGTCTGCTATATTTTGGAAGAGTTTGAGAAGGATAGGTGTTAGCTCTTCTCTAAATGTTTGATAGAATTCGCCTGTGAAGCCATCTGGTCCTGGGCTTTTGTTTGTTGGAAGATTTTTAATCACAGTTTCAATTTCAGTGCTTGTGATTGGTCTGTTCATATTTTCTATTTCTTCCTGATTCAGTCTTGGCAGGTTGTGCTTTTCTAAGAATTTGTCCATTTCTTCCAGATTGTCCATTTTGTTGGCATAGAGTTGCTTGTAGTAATCTCTCATGATCTTTTGTATTTCTGCAGTGTCAGTTGTTACTTCTCCTTTTTCATTTCTAATTCTATTGATTTGAGTCTTCTCCCTTTTTTTCTTGATGAGTCTGGCTAATGGTTTATCAATTTTATTTATCTTCTCAAAGAACCAGCTTTTAGTTTTATTGATCTTTGCTATCGTTTCCTTCATTTCTTTTTCATTTATTTCTGATCTGATCTTTATGATTCCTTTCCTTCTGCTAACTTTGGGGTTTTTTGGTTCTTCTTTCTCTAATTGCTTTAGGTGCAAGGTTAGGTTATTTATTCGAGATGTTTCCTGTTTCTTAAGGTAGGATTGTATTGCTATAAACTTCCCTCTTTGAATTGCTTTTGCTGCATCCCATAGGTTTTGGGTTGTCGTGTCTCCATTGTCATTTGTTTCTAGGTATTTTTTGATTTCCTCTTTGATTTCTTCAGTGATCACTTCATTATTAAGTAGGGTATTGTTTAGCCTCCATGTGTTTGTATTTTTTACAGATCTTTTCCTGTAATTGATATCTAGTCTCATAGTGTTGTGGTCGGAAAAGATACTTGATACAATTTCAATTTTCTTAAATTTTCCAAGGCTTGATTTGTGACCCAAGGTATGATCTATCCTGGAGAATGTTCCATGAGCACTTGAGAAAAATGGGTATTCTGTTGTTTTTGGATGGAATGTCCTATAAGTATCAATTAAGTGCATCTTGTTTAATGTATCATTTAAAGCTTGTGTTTCCGTATTTATTTTCATTTTGGATGATCTGTCCATGGGTGAAAGTGGGGTGTTAAAGTCCCCTACTATGAATGTGTTACTGTTGATTTCCCCTTTTATGGCTATTAGTATTTGCCTTATGTATTGAGGTGCTCCTATGTTGGTTGCATAAATATTTACAATTGTTATATCTTCTTCTTGGATTGATCCCTTAATCATTATGTAGTGTCCTTCTTTGTCTCTTGTAATAGTCTTTATTTTAAAGTCTATTTTGTCTAATATGAGAATTGCTACTCCAGCTTTCTTTTGATTTCCATGGAATATCTTTTTCCGTCCCTTCACTTTCAGTCTGTATGTGTCCCTAGGTCTGAAGTGGGTCTCTTGTAGACAGCATATATATGGGTCTTGTTTTTGTATCCGTTCACCCAGTCTGTGTCTTTTGGTGGGAGCATTAAACCATTTACATTTAAGGTAATTATCGATATGTATGTTACTGTTCCCATTTTCTTAATTGTTTTGGGTTTGTTATTGTAGGTCTTTTCCTTCTCTTGTGTTTCTTGCCTAGAGAAGTTCCTCTAACGTTTGTTGTAAAGCTGGTTTGGTGGTGCTAAACTCTCTCAGCTTTTCCTTGTCTGTAAAGGTTTTAATTTCTCCATCAAATCTGAACGAGATCCTTGCTGGGTAGAGTAATCTTGGTTGTAGGTTTTTCTTCTTCACTTTAAATATGTCCTGCCGGTCCCTTCTGGCTTGCAGAATTTCTGCTGAAAGATCAGCTGTTAACCTTATGGTGATTCCCTTGTGTGTTATTTTTCCCTTGCTGCTTATAATATGTTTTCTTTGTATTTAATTTTTGATTGACTAATATGTGTCTTGGCGTGTTTCTTCTTGGATTTATCCTGTATGGGACTCTCTGTGCTTCCTGGACTTGATTAACTATTTCCTTTCCCATATTAGGGAAGTTTTCAACTACAATCTCTTCAAATATTTTCTCAGTCCCTTTCTTTTTCTCTTCTTCTTCTGGGACCCCTGTAATTCAAATGTTGGTGCCTTTAATGTTGTCCCAGAGGTCTCTGAGACTGTCCTCAGTTCTTTTCATTCTTTTTTCTTTATTCTGCTCTGCAGTAGTTGTTTCCACTATTTTATCTTTCAGGTCACTTATCCGTTCTTCAGCCTCAGTTATTCTGCTATTGATCCCTTTTAGAGTATTTTTAATTTTATTTATTGTGTTGTTTATCATTGCTTGTTTCCTCTTTAGTACTTCTAGGTCCTTGTTAAATGTTTCTTGCATTTTCTCTATTCTATTTCCAAGATTTTGGATCATCTTTACTATCATTATTCTGAATTCTTTTTCAGGTAGACTGCCTATTTCCTCTTCATTTGTTAGGTCTGGTGCGTTTTTATCTTGC
This sequence comes from Phocoena sinus, assembly GCF_008692025.1. Lineage (NCBI taxonomy): Eukaryota > Metazoa > Chordata > Mammalia > Artiodactyla > Phocoenidae > Phocoena > Phocoena sinus. The sequence continues at coordinate 20,167,835 of NC_045764.1, forward strand.
TCCTTTATCTGCTGTGTGTTTTCTGTCTTCTCATTTTGCTTATCTTACTGTGTTTGGGGTCTCCTTTTTGCAGGCTGCAGGTTCTTAGTTCCCATTGTTTTTGGTGTCTGACCCCAGTCGCTATGGTTGGTTTAGTGGGTTGTGTAGGCTTCCTGGTGGAGGGAACTAGTGCCTGTGTTCTGGTGGATGAGGCTGGATCTTGTCTTTCTGTTGGGCAGGTCCACGTCTGGTGGTGTGTTTTGGGGTGTCTGTGGCCTCATGATTTTAGGCAGCCTCTGTGCTAATGGGTGGGGTTGTGTTCTTGTCTGCTAGTTGTTTGGCATAGGATGTCCAGCACTGTAGCTTGCTGGACATTGAGTGGAGCTGGGTGTTGGTGTTGAGATGGAGATCTCTGGGAGATTTTCACCGTTTGATATTACGTGGCGCTGAGAGGTCTCTTGTGGACCAGTGTCCTGAAGTTGGCTCTCCCACGTTAGAGGCACAGCACTGACTCCTGGTTGCAGCACCAAGAGCGTTTCATCCACACGCCTGCTAGTGTTGGAGGGTCTCCTGCAGAGGTGGGGGGTGGCTGTGGCTCACCGTGGGGACTAGGACACTGGCAGCAGAAGTTCTGGGAGGTACTTGTTGGTGTGAGCCATCCCAGAGTCTGCCATTAGCCCCACCAAAGAGCCCAGGTAGGCTCCAGTGTTGGGTTGCCTCAGGCCAAACAACCAAGGTAATTTAGTTGTTTTGAATGGTATATTATATTAAATTGTTACTTAGAACTAAAGCCTAGTTTGCAGTTTTATAAAATAAATTGTTTATCATTTTGTAAGATGAGTTACTTTCCATATTATTTCTAAGGTGTTTTAGACTTCCTTTTTGTTAAGGCTCCTAATATACTATTCTAACATATCACAAAAACTACTTGAAAAATTACTTTCGGTAGATAAATGTTAATACATTATTAATCTTAAAACTATCTGAAAATCCTATTTACTTAAAAATCTAAGAGTGAAATATTTGTAAAGTGTCCTTTTATAATACAAGAAGGTGTTTTATATTTTACATCCTCAATAAGAAAATACCCGTTGTATACTGTGAATACATTTATGGTCCTTCCTTGGTATCTGCAGGGGATTGGTTCCAGGACCTCCAACGATGCTCAAGTCCCTCATATAAAATGGCTTAGTATTTGCATATAATCTGCACACGTCCTCCCATATACTTTAAATCATCATGTAGGTTACATATAATACCTAATACAATGTAAATGTAAATGCTGTGTAACAAAGTTGACAAAGTTCTGCCATCATTTTTATTTAAAATAAATTTATTTATTTATTTATTTATTTTTGGCTGCATTGGGTCTTTGTTGCTACACGTGGGCTTTCTGGTTGCGGGGAGCGGGAGCTACTCTTAATTGCGGTGCAGGGGCTTCTCGTTGCGGTGGCTTCTCTTGTTGCGGAGCATGGGCTCTAGGTGCACGGGTTTCAGTAGTTGTGGCACGCGGGCTTTAGAGCACAGGCTCAGTAGTTGTGGCGCACAGACTTAGTTCCTCTGCGGCATGTGGGATCTTCCTGGACCAGGCCTCGAACCGTTGTCTCCTGCATTGGCAGGAGGATTCTTTACCCCTGCACCACCAAGGAACCCCTCAGGGTGAATTTTAATCTGCAGGATCATTCTCTAGTTTGGAGAGATGTACAGTGAGGATAGATAAAATCATGAATGGTCTCATGATCATGAAGTAGGAAATTAGTTACTTTTAATGCTCTGAGTTTAAGAAAGTGTAGTTGTATGTAAGGTAGACTGTGTGTGTGTGTGTGTGTGTGTGTGTTATACATGGTTTTCCACTCTCTACTGAAATATCTATATATTTCCTCATCATTCCTTCCCTTCCTTTCCAGTTATTTATCAATTGACCATTTATGGCAATCTGTCTTATACCAAGTAAATACCAAAAGGAGGGTTGCTTCTTAAGGGTTTATGGTAAGATAAACCATAAACTTGTGATGATAATTATGATATAAATTGTACAGAGGGTTGCAAGTCTTAAAACAATGCTTCATAAGGGAGGTGGGACTTTAAGCTGGATGTTTAGGAATGACCAGGCTTATATATTTCTTATATTGGTTTTAAGTTTTATGAAGGTGGGCGTAATATATCAAATAGCTACTTAATCTCATATCAGTTGCTTAAAACATTTAAGAGAAAAGCATCTTTATCCTGTGCTTTCCTCTTGTCTGTCCTGGTTTAGAGCTTTACTTAAAACACAGTTTGTGATTTTCTGGTAAAGATTGTTACATGAACAGTTCAGAGTGCTTGTGGATTGAAGAAGCATCTGTTAATCAAAACATTCAAGGTTTATTGGTTTTAATTCCTTGTGATTTACTTTATTGTAGAGCATGGGCCTGGAATTGATATATTTACACCTGGTAAACCTGGAGAATATGACTTGGAAGGTGGTATATGGGAGGATGAAGATGCTCGGAATTTTTATGAGAACCTCATTGATTTGAAAGCTTTTGTTCCAGCCATCTTGTTTAAAGATAATGAAAAAAGTTGTCAGAGTAAAGAGTCCAACAAGGATGATTACAAAGGTAAGTGCTGGAGGACAAATTTTTTTATATTGAAGTGCTGTAAAGATTAGTTTCAAAATAATATTTGTAAAATTTTTTATTTACTAGTTTTGTAATACGAACATTGAGTCACTAGATTAAATGAATGACAGAATAATATGGACATCTTAATTAATTTGAGTTCACTTTATCTAATCAGCTTTATCTTCCCCTCATCTTTACCACAGATCCTCATGCCATGTATGTCTCCATTCATCAATTCATCAATCCATCCATCTGTTCATTTCTTCAGTGAACAGATGGCATACAGAATCAAAGAAGTTATGGTCTTTGTTCTCAGTGAACATAATGTATTTTAAAAAATCTGAATATGTCAAATTTCTTGCCAGGTATAAATGTAGATTCTAAGACAAACGATGCAGATTTTGTGAGTCTGTAGTTTTTGCAGCAGGATTTCAATATGACTTTTAATTCAGAGATACTGATTCTTTGATTTCAAACAGAGGCAAAGGAACCTAAGGATAATAAAGAGGTATCAAGTCCTGACGATTTGGAGCTTGAGTTGGAGAACCTAGAGATTAATGATGACACTTTGGAGCTAGAGGGTGGAGATGAAGCTGAAGATCTTACAAAGAAACTTCTTGATGAGCAAGGTAAACACTTTTGCCAAAAATTTTAATTTTTGACTAGTTGTTGTTTTTTTTTTTTTTTAATGTCTGTTTTATTTTATTTATTTTTGGCCACACTCTGCAACTTGTGGGATGTTAGTTCCCTGACCAGCGATTGAACCCGGGCCCTCGGCAGTGAGAGCACGGAGTCCTAAACACTGGACTGCCGGGGAATTCCCAAGTTTTGATTAGTGTTTCTACACAAAGCCCTTGCCTGAGAATATGGGTCTTTACTCTTTTATTCCTTGTTTTCCTGTTGTTTCTAGGCTATCACTTTTCTGGAATTTGATTTGGAACAGAAATACTACATGTCCTATATTATGTGACTACAAACTTTAGTGATAATCTGAATGTTAATATATATTTCTTACACTTCTCTACTTGCTAGCATTGTCCTTAATGTATTCTAATGCTGATATAATGTTTACAGTCTTAACATAAGTGTATTTGAAAGTTGAGAGTTAAAAAGACAATTAGTATATCAGTTCATCTGTGGTAATTTTATCTTTATAATTGAGTAATGTTTTATATTTAGTAATAAAATTATCACATTGTTAATTATTTCCTGAATACTTCCCATCAAGTTTCTTTATTAGTTAGGATTCTTTATTAGAAAGATACCTTCTGTCAGTATTGCCTGTCTCTCTATGGGCTTCATTGTTTCCTACTGCAGATTCTGTTTATCCATGTCATGAAGGGAGTGAGGCATGGCTGGAGGCTACCCTTGGCTCAAACCAGTTAGTGACATCAGAAGAAAGGAGGGCTTGTCTCCCACTGTCTGTGTATAAGCCTCATGGAAGGACTTGGCTAGTCCTGTGTCATGCTTGCCTGTGGCCGAGAGGAGTGGTGGTGTCTGTGCTTGGGCAGCACCCTTCCCCATCAGAATCCCATGGATTGCCTTCGAGGGCAAGCGATGATCGTACTGTTAATTGAAGACATGGGAGAAGGGATGCATGCATGACGGATGAAAATAGCAGATCTACTATAAAACTACATGCAACTTATGACTTATCATGTAAAAGTTTGCCTTTTTATAGTTGATATCTGAAAGACAGTAGTGATTTAGGGTTATGATTCTAAAGATACCCACACTTTCTAGGGTAATATCTCAAAAAATGCTTCACTTTTTCATGAGTAAGAAAAGTGCTCTAGATTATCTATGCCCCAGATAACTTCTTACTGGATGTTTTTATTCTTATATTGTCTATGTATATATATTTTTAAACCTGTTTAAAAACGAATTTCATGTTAGAACAAGAGGATGAAGAAGCCAGCACTGGATCTCATCTCAAGCTCATAGTAGATGCTTTTCTCCAGCAATTGCCCAACTGTGTCAACCGTGATCTGATAGACAAGGTATGATCGCCTCTGTGTGACTTTACTCAAGCACGTAGACCTTGTAGGATAGCTTGAATTAGGAACGTCTATGGTTTTTGGACTGTTGTGGCTGTAGAATGAACCATTTCGTCAAATGGAATCTAATATGGGAATTCAAAATAAACACATACAGTGGTAGCCAATTTGTAGATGTTGTGTTTGGGGGTCGAACTCTCTAGAATGCTGTTAGCTTGACACCTCTCCCCTTCACAGAGGGATTCCTCAGTGTGGGAAATACTGTGTTAGACCAGAAGTTCTTAAAGTATGCTCTGTAGATTCCTGGTGTCTTCTGAGGCACTTTCAGGGGTCTGTAAGGTCAAAACTCTTTCCATACTAATACTAGGATTTTTTTCCCCCACTTTTTCACTGTTTTTGACATTTGCAAAAGTGGTGATGGGTAAAGCTGCTGGCATTTTAGCACGAATCAAGCTGCATGGGTAGCAGACTGTACTAGTAGCCACTGCCGTGCATTTGCAATTAAAAGAACAATGCTACTTTCACTTAAGAATCTCTGATGAATCCATAAAAATTGGAGTAATTTTGTTTCATTTCAGTCTTCGAGTACACTTCCTTTTTTTTTTTCGCGGTACGCGGGCCTCTCACCATTGTGGCCTCTCCCGCTGCGGAGCACAGGCTCCGGACGCGCAGGCTTAGTGGCCATGGCTCACGGGCCTAGCCGCTTCACGGCATGTGGGATCTTCCCGGACCGGGGCACGAACCCGTGTCCTCTGCATCAGCAGGCGGACTCTCAGTCACTGCGCCACCAGGGAAGCCCAAGTACACTTCCTTTTAACTTGATAAAATAAGAAGGACGTGTAAAGCACATATACTATCTCAAAGTTGCCTCGAGAAAAGGTTGCCTCAATCATTTGTGTGATTGAGTTGCAAGCTAAACTAGTTGCTTTTTACATAGAATACTGTTTTTACTTGAAAGAACTGATGGACAAACTGTGGTTATTCAGACGTGGGTGTTTAGCAGACATTTTTCTAACATGAACAGGTGAGCCTCTCACTTCAAGGAAAACAACTAAAAGTATTTATTGCCAGTGGATAAATTTGACTTTCCAGCAAAAATTAGAATTTTGGAAAACTTCTGTTCACCACCATAAGCTTGACATCTTCCCAGTTCTTTTCTGAAGAGGCTTTATTGGTGAGACTTTTCTGATAAGATGAGTGGTGATGTCAAATAATGTAATTTAAAAATACTGTGTAAGTGTTTGGAAGATCTGCATAGCTCAGTGAACCATTGTTCTGAATTACCAGTACATAAGGTCAACAAAATCTTGATTGGATATTAAAAATTCACTCAGTGCAAGATAGACCAATGGGTTTTAATCTAGCAGAGCATGAGAAGTTGATTGATACAGTTTCAGATTTCACATTGCAACTGATGTTTACGAAACTACCACTTGTCAAGTTTTGGTGAAGTATCAAAGAGTATCTATAATTACTGAAAACAATATTAAAGTATGCCTCCCTTTCCAGCTACATATATGTGTGAAACTGGAGTTTCTTTTCTTTTTTTTTTTTTTTAATTTATTTATTTATTTTTGGCTGCGTTGGGTCTCTGTTGCGGCGTACAGGCTTTCTCTAGTTGTGGCACGTGGGCTTGTTGCAGAGCACAGGCTCCAGGTGCTCGGGCTTCAGTAGTTGCAGCATGTGGGCTCAGTAGTTGTGGTGCACGGGCTTAGCTGCTCCACCACATGTGGGATCCTCCTGGACCAGGGCTCGAACCCGTGTCCCCTGCATTGGCAAGTAGATTCTTAACCACTGCACCACCAGAGAAGTCCCTGGAGTTTCTTCATATACTTCATCCAAAACAACGTGTCACAACAGATTTAGTGCAGAAATAGATACGAGAATCTATAGATACGAAAATCTAAGGTATCTTCTAGAAGAATGCCACTTTTCTGTCACTAAATTTTTTTCATTAAAAAAAATTTCCAAAAAATGTTAACAACTAATAGATTTATTGGTATTTTTATGTGAATTAATATTTTGAAAATTTCTCAGTTTTAACTTCTAAAAACAGTAACTGCTGATAAACATATTAACCCACAAAAACAAAGTTCTTTCAGGTCCTTAATAATTTTTAAGAGTGTAGAACACTCTTGAGACCCAAAGTTTGAAAATCATTGCTTTAAATCATTTTTAAGTCAAGGTGTAATGTAATCTTTTATCCTTTTTTCTCCCCATAATGTATTGAGGGTTCCCTATAGAGTACTACAGACATCAAGTTGTTTTTTGACTTTCAGCTTGTTTAGCTCTTCTACAAATAATTTAGATGTGTTTCAGTAACTATTCATATAATCAAATAGGCTTGAAAAAATTTCGAAATTGGCTAATCACCTCTTGGAGTAATTAGGTCAATGTACAGTTTTCAAAAACTTAGTAATTACAACATTTATTTCTGTTTTCTGAAGAGATAGTCTCTTTTTTCTTTCATCTGTAGAATATAGCAGGGACTACCTTTTAAACAACTGCTTGTTTTCCTAAGGTTGGGATATGATTGAATTTTTCCCCTGCTAAATTTTCATATATTCACTGGATATCAGCAGGATGAGAGATACCTTGACATGCCTGCCACACCCTTGTAGCCATTTTGAGTGCTATCCTGAAAGTTGAGTGGGAAGATCTCATGTGAATCTGTATTGGAAAGTATCCTGCAGTGCCCAGCTCAGTAATGACCATATGTTAAATTCTGGGTTAGCTCTTGGAGGTTCAGATGGAAAGTAGGAGGTTACCCTGCCCTGTTGGACCCCAGTGGGTTCCTCCTGGGAGTCAGCTTCCTCATGAAAGGAATTTTTCCATCTATATTGGCAGAGTTCCAAATGGCTTAAGAGGGAAAAGTAGTTGGAAAATAGAAAAATCTAAGAATTCTTTTGAATTCAATACTTATGTAACAATATATAACCTGAAGTGAAGATTTCTTTTAGGTGACTTCTGCAGGTAATGTCATTCATGGTGATGCTTATTTCTGCATGCATTTGATGATCAGAAGAGTTTATTTTTACTTAAAAAAATAAAAAATGATTGTTGAACTGTCTTTCATTTACTTACAACGTTTTGAAACAAGTTTTCAAAAACTGCTTGTTGAGTTGTCAGGCAGCACTTGTAACCCGGACAGACACCACACCAGTGATTCCTTTGCTTTCATTTCTCCCCAGAGGGCAGGGCTGGTTAAATCTAAGAATTAATATACATGTGAAGCTTTTTTTTTTCTTTTTAATTTCCTCAAATTTATTAATTCTGGCAGTTTTCATGTAGTCTTTTATTCATTTATTCTACATATTTATTGAGCCACTACTATGTGTACCAGGCATTTACATGTTTATGAACTCCTGATCTTTGCAGTTTTGAGCATTGTAGTTTTTTTCCATCTAACTGGCCTTTGATTATTGTGGTAGGAAAAGTGTTTATTGCCTGTTAAAGGATAATGTTCTAAAATAGTTATTGAAGTACATCTTATTTTTTGTTTCCTAATTTATGTTGAAACATAGGCCATTATTAGCCATTAAAATTTTTTCTTTATATTTTTCAAAAAATGTTGATTTGAGGGGTGTGTGTGTGTGTGTATGTGTGTGTGTGTGTGTGTGTGTGTGTGTGTGAAGTTTTCCAGTGTTAACCAATTTTCTTTTCTGAGTACATGACCTTTGGGATTTTTATTATACTAGTCCAGAATTTTTCAGTGTTTCATATGGGTGAATTACTTGAAGGAACTTTAGTATATTTTCAGCTTTTCTCTTTGTTATTCTAATTAGCTGTAAGAAGCTTTAATGTTATACAATATAAACTTTAATAAAATGTATTATACTTCCTTTACAAGCAGAAGAAAAAATTTACATTGGTTTTACTTTTGACTAATAGTGACAGTTTCAATCTTGGTGAATACTTTCAATGTGAGTTGGTTTCCTGGGTTTGAATCTAATCAGCATTAGTTGTGTCATTTTTTTCAGCAAAAGTTTTAATCAAATGGGAGGTGTTTCAGTGAGTGTATTGTTGAAGAGTTGAACCCCTTTGTAGGGAAGTCTGAGGATCTTTGTTACCTGATCCTCAAATCTACCTAAAGATTGGGATTAATGATAAAATAATCATGCGAACCTATGGAAGGAAAATACTTGAGATACCCAAAAGGATATTTGATAATAGTTTTTTTCTTTTTAAAGTATAACTTAAACTTGTTATTTTCTTAAACCATGTATATTGAAAATCTTTGATAATGTTTAAAATATATATATACCTATATTTAAAAAATACCAACTACTCATAGTTTTGTTTTCTAATGGCTTCCCGGAACATACACTTCTCGTAGCTTTTCTTCTACACTTATATTAGATGTTAGACATATTGATGAAATATTGAACACATTTTCGTTATTAAAATATAGAATAGTGGATTGCTATACTAAATAATAATTATGGGTATTTATTGTAGTCCTATGATGTGGTTTCTTTATTTTGTTACCAGATCTGACTGTTGACAGTAAACATTTTTACTCAGTGTTGAAGCACTTACTCTTACATGTTTCTGGGAATAATCTGTGTCTATGTCTCATACGTAGTTGGTCTTTATTCTTTTTTGGTTATCCTTATTAGCATTAGTAATTTTCTTGGTTCCTGGCTTCTTGTTACTTTGTACATTTTACCAGAAAACTTTCCTGATATTAACATTGATTTATGAGATCAAAAGCATGGATTGCACATTTCATATAGTTATTTGCCAAACATGTCATGGTGGGTCTTCAATCTACTCACTTGAAATTCTGTTTCTAACACTAGATTGCAATTAAAAAGTTTATGAAACATATATTTTGAGATATATAAGGAGAGAGGAGTTTAAGCTTAGTGATCTTTAAAGTTTGGGATATGCTTATAATACTAGGTGTCTTAAAACCATTGTGAACTGTTTAGGAACTATTAGAAATCCATTGTAGCATGCAGAATTTCTGCTTTCAGTAGCTAAATGGAGATTTTTTTAAGAAAAAAGTTTGCTTTTTCTCCTATAGGCAGCAATGGATTTTTGCATGAACATGAACACAAAAGCAAATAGGAAGAAGCTGGTCCGGGCGCTCTTTATAGTTCCCAGACAAAGGTAGGTAAAAAAAAAAAAAAAAAAAAGAGTAATTTCTTAGTGTTTTTACCCTGCAATGATGATTGTAAGGTCTAAGTTCTTGTTTATTTATCTCTTAGAAAATATCCCTTGTCAACAGAACTTATTATCATTGTTGTTAGCATATTTTCTAGAACTTATTTCTCATTGATTTTTGTTCATGAGCTCTAGTGGGAATATTTCTTCTGATGCTTTCTTGTTATTTTGAGAGAAAAAATTTAAGAATTATAGGAACTTAAGTAACTTAATCATTGCTAGAAGCAACTTGTTTACACTTTTGCCTCTGAGGAGAAAAAATAATAAATGATATATCTTTTTTTGGAGAGTTTTTATTTTGTAGAAAGATCAGACTAAATTGATTGTATCTAATTTTTAAGAGTTGTGTTTAAATGAAAAATTTCAAGTTTTTTTTTTTGTAATTATGCTAGTTTGGACTTGGAAGTCACATTAGTGATTATGTTGCTGGTAATTCAAGAAATTATGAATAATGCTGGTAGACAATTCTAATGCTGTAACTTACACTAAATTAAAACCCCTACTTCACCCGCATATTTTAGGACCACAACAGGTCATAGATTGTTGACCTTAGGAACCTGGAGGAGATCCATTTCTGTTTATTCAACAGTGAATAATTAAAGGCTTTTGTTAGTTATTATCATGATTACATACATCATAGCTAAGATATATACTTTCCCCAGAAGATACGGATTCTGAGGGATTTCACTGAAAATTTCTTAAGCAAAATTTTAATTTGGTTCATTCATTGGTCTCTTAAATGGTAACATTTCGCAGTGAAACCAAATCACTACTTTTTTCCTTTATATTGGTTTTTATCTCCTTGTCAGCAGCATTAATGAGCATTTGTTTTTTCATTTTAGTGGGACAAGGGAGATGGAATGTGCTAATATAGTGAGTAGATAATTCAGAATTATCTAATTGAGAAAATCATAGATGAATTATTTTCATTATGTAAAATTATGTACTGCATTTCATCAAATCTGAGGTGCCATCAGTTATGAGGTGCATCATTATTTCATGTACAACTAAGAAAGAAAAGAATATTGCCAGTTACTTTTAAGCCTTTGATTGTGAGACACATTTTACTTTCAAACTCAAAATTTCAAACTCCAATATTTTTTTCCTTAATATTTTGGACCAGTTTTTTAAAGTGATTCTTTTCTTTACCTATACAGTGGAGTGTTTACTTTCATAGTTTTCTTTTCAACTGTTTATTTGAATGAAGAAACGTAGTAACAATTATCTGGACTTCTAGCATAGAATGAACCAAATTTAGCAAAAATAAAAGGCTTTGTTAACAAAAGAAATTATGCAGTAATATTAAATAGTTTACTTATAAGAGAGCATCTTGTCTCCCTTTATCCCCATTCCTTCCCACTCCCTCACCCCAGAGAAAACTCCTGAAAAACTATATACTATTACTTGGTTTTATGCCAGTTACATCCTTTATAAGTGGATTTATCTGCTTAGCTCAGCAGTTGGCTGCAAATTAGAAGTAGTTGGAATCTGCTAGAAACAGACTTGAAAGTAGTAGGAAGTGACAATTATGGTTTGAGAGGAGAGAAAAAAATAAAGATACAAGTACTTAAAATGTATATCCTTTTGGAGCTATGAGGAAGAGACCACATAGTCTTATATACCTGAAATATATAAATATAATAATTTAGGTTTCTTATATTCAGCCTGAGTGATCAGGAAAGGTTAAATTATGTTCTAAAATTTATTCATTAACTAAGAGTCTACTCTATACTGTGATTAGTGCTGGAGATACAGTGGTGAACAAGACAGATTCAACTCGTATTCATGCAGCTTACAGTTTTGAGAGGAAGAAAGAGAATTCTAAGTGCAGTTGACAGGAAGAATCCCAGCATGCTTTGAAGTATGTAACACGGGGAACTGATTGACTTAGTCTCGGCAGTAAGAGAAGGCTGCCTGGAACAAGGGTCATTTAATCCGAGACCTGAGAAAGGAATGAGCTAGGTGAGGGATAGATGAGGAGAGGGAACGTAGAAAGCATTTCTGATAGAGGCAACAGAACCAGAGACAGGAAAGGTCACGCATCAAAACTACTGAAAAAACCTGTTTCTTGGTTTCCCTGGACATTGTTGTCTAGACTAAGCTGCGGGAGGGAGGCCATGTTTACTTATTTATCCTCAGCACTGAGCACAACACCGCACAGACAGAAGGTGATAAACTTATGTAACCTGGTATTTACAATGCCCTTACTCATCTAGCCCCTTTTCAGCTTCTTCAGTCGTCATTCTAGCCACTCTTGGAAAATCCTGATCTGTAACGATTTCTTGAATACCCTTTGTTCTCTGCTTCCAAGCCTCTGCTTTCTACTCTATCTGGGATATCCTGTATTTTTCCACCAAAAAATCTCCAGTCTTGAACTCTTAGCGTAAGAGTTATCTTCTCTGAACAACCATCTTTATTTCCCTTACGTATATATAGGTGCTCTTTAATAGACTTTCGACTTAATGTCTTCATACATACAAAGAATTTGGCACGTTACATTAGGCATATTGGGTCAGTGTTGGTTTGCGCCTGTACCCCTATGAAACTGTAAAAATATGGGCCCTTTAAAAGAGGACTAGATCTTTTCATTTTGAACATCTACAACATCAACTGTAGTGTTTGATACACAGTAAGGGCTTGAAAATATTTGATGAATTAATATTGGTCATATGCAAATTAAAAATTTTATTTAAAAAATAAGTAATGCACTCACAGGACTCAGAACACTGAAGTATAGAACATTGTGCTGAAAATTATCTTTCCTATCCTTGTCTCCCCATCTACCCAATTCCTACTCCTCCCAGTAGGAAACCGCTGTCTTGATTCTTGCATCCTTCCAAAGTTTCTTTTGCATGTGCAAGAACATGCGAACATTCTTATATTTCCTGCTTTTTTACACAAGGGCAACTTCTTATACCTATTGTTCTGAACTTTACTGTTTTCACTTAACAGTATATCTTGGAAATCTTTTCATGTCTATACATAAAGATTTCTATTGTTCTTTTTAAAGCTGCAGTGTTTCTTTTTATGAATGTACTGTATTTAACCACTTTGGACTTCCAGTCTTTGCCATTACAAACAGCCCTGTATTTGTATAATACCTTTCCTTTCTTCTTCCTCCTCTTCATTATGTTAGCTAGTAGTTTATTCATTTTAGTTTTTTTCACACACACACATACACACACACACATACACACATACACACACATATAAAACCCAGCCTCTAGATTATCTATGTATTTATTCTACTGTTTTACTGTTTTCTTACTCATTATTTTTGGATTTTATCTTTATTTTCTTCTTTTTTGGTTTCTTTAATTCATTTTGTTCCTTTTTTGGCATTTATATTATATATTGCTGTCCTCTGACCCTGGTTTTAGCTGTATCTCTTAGTTCTGACATGTGGTGATTTCTATTTTTATGTTTTCTGGAAATTCTCCAATTTCAGTTTGTTTTTACATTGTTACCTAAGGAGATATTTGAGAGAGTTTTGAAATTTCCAGGTAGTGGGACTTTTTTGTTTTGTTTTCTGGTTAATCATATTTTTATTGCACTGTGATTAGAGAATACTGTGTTACTTGTGCTTTATGGAATTTTAAAAAATTTTCTTGTGGCCTATTATGTAGTCAGTTTTCATGAACATTCCACAAACATTTTTGGAAAAAGGGGCTCCTCTCTCTTTGTGTTGCATCTCCCTCCCCTTCTCCCAAAGGACATGGATCCTAGTGAATGTCTTTATTCTTCTCTATGGCCAGGATTCCCTCCTTTATCCATTTAGCCCCTCCAGCCTGAGCCGACTATAAAAACCAGAATGAATCATTTTATAGTTACTTGAGTGCCTATGACTGTGAGGACCCGAAGGTTTTATATGTGTGTATATGTGGTAGAGAATTTAAGCTGTCTTACCTAGTTTGTATAGTTTGGTTTAGGAAGCACTAAACTAGATAACTCTTTAAGGTTTTTACAGTTCTTTTCTTTAAAAAAAGCAAAACCAAAAAAAACAGGCTTTATTGGAATATAATTCACATAACCATACAGTTCACCCATTTGAAGTATACAGTTCAGTGTTTTAAATATATTCAACTATCACAACAATAAAATTTGAAAACATTTTTGTCCCCCTAAAAGAAACCTTATATCTATTAGCAGGCAGTTCCATTCCCTCCCTGCCCACTCTCTCCCCTGTCCTAAGAAACCACTAATCTACTTTCAGTCTCTATGGATTTACCTATTCTGGGTATTTCCTATAAATGAAATCATAAAATATGTGGCCTTTTGTGCCTGACTTCTTTCGCTTAGTAGGTTTTCAAGATTGATCCATATCATAGCATGTATTAAAATTTCCTTCTTTTTTAAGGCTGAATAATATTTCATTGTATAGATATATACCACATTTTGTTTACCCATTTGTCAGTTGATGGACATTTGAGTTGTTTCCACTTTTTAGCTATTATGAATATGCTGTTGTGACTCTTTGTGTACAAGTTTTTGTGTGGTCTTTGTTTTCAGTTCTCTTGAGTGTATACCTATGAGTGGAATTGCTGTGTTTTAGGGTAACTATGTTTAACATTTTTAGTAACCACTAAACTATTTTTCGCAGTGGCTGCATTTTACATTCCCAATAGCAATGTGTGAAGGTTCCAGTTTCTCATATCCTTACCAACAGTTGTTGTTGTCCCCGTTTTGATTATAGCCATCTTAGTGTGTAGTGGAATCTTATCTCACTGTGGTTTTGATTTGCATTTCTCTAATGGCTAATTATTTTGAGCATTTTTTCTTGTGGCTCATTGCCATTTTGTATGTCTTCTTTGGAAAATGTTTCTGTTCAATCCTTTACCTCCTTTTAAGTTGTATTATTTGTCTTTTTATTATTGTTGTATGAGTTCTTTATATATACTTTGTACACGTCTCTTATCAGATATAATTTGCAGATGGTTTCTTTCATTCTGTGAGTTGTCTTTCACTTTCTTGGTATCATTTGCAACACAAAAGTTTAAAATTGATTTATTCCATCTTTACATTTCTTAAATGTCTGATGTGGAGCACTGTTTAACTTTCAGTTGTGTTCTTCCTTCATTAAATAAACAGTGGTTAAAAAAAATCTCAAAAGGCTGGCATTATATCTCCTTAGCCTGTTTAATTTGAAGGAATCCACAAAAATGAAATCTAATAGAAAACCTCCTTAATTATATATTTATATATCATCCTAACAGTTAATTTGTAGTATAACTGTCCAACATATAATTGAAATTTCACATAAAGTGCTTACATCTTTTAAAAAAAATTTTATTGAAGTATAGTTGATTTACAATGTTAATTTCTGCTGTACAGCAAAGTGACTCAGTTATACACGTATATATTCTTTTTCATATTTTCCATTCTGGTTTATCACAGGATATTGATATTTCCCTGTGCTATACAGTAGGGCCTTGTTGTTTATCCATCCTGTATATACTAGTTTGCATCTACTAATCCCAAGTGCCCAACCCTTCCCTCCCCAACCTGACCTCACCTTTGGCAACCACAGGTCTGTTCTCTACGTCTGTGAGCCTGTTTATGTTTTGTTTCATAGATGTATTCATTTGTGTTGTATTTTAGATTCCACATATGATATCATATGGTATTTGTCTTTCTCTGTCTGACTTACTTCGCTTAGTATGATAATCTCTAGGTCCATCCATGTTGCTACAAATGGCCGAGTAGTATTCCACTGTATATATGTACCACATCTTCTTTATCCATTCATCTGTCCATGGACATTTAGGTTGTTTCCATGTCTTGGCTATTGTACAAGCTGCTGTGAACATAGGGATGCATGTATCTTTTCAAATTATAGTTTTGTCTGGGTGTATGCCCGGCAGTGGGATTGCTGGATCATATGACATAAAGTGCTTACATCTTAAGTATATGTGTATATCCACACCTAGATCAAGATAGAGAACATTCCTAGCCCCTCCAGAGGTTCCCTCACCTAAGCAAACTTTCAGGTGTAAAGTCAGCCAGAATCAGGGAGCGTACCTAAGCATCTCTTAGTTCCTTGTTTTGAATATAGATGGACCTGGTATTGGTTTTAGTGACTTTGAAGCCATATGGATTTTGCTGTGTTTTAGCAGATGGATGTATGTTCAGAATCTCTTTACATTAATATAAACAGAATATTCTTCAGAGGTGAAGTGCTTCACTTAAGTCTTGGACAGCTTTTCCTGATCCAGCTTTTAGGAGCATTTGCTGGAGTTTTTGTGAGAGTCTTATAATTTGACCTCCCCTTGCTAAAAAATGAGAAACTGAGTTTTGGGAAATCTGTTAGCATGTTGCACCACTTGATGGCACTGTTGAATTGGAACTGTGAATGTTGTGGAAAAAGTCATCGGAGCATTTGGTTGTCAATTTCAGAGTAAATGATCCCAGTCTTTTGTTTATTATATTTTCTCTTTTTTGAATCATCATCTGCTTTGGTGTTTCCTATGAAGAAAAACCTTTGTATTCTTTAATTGAACAGTAACAGTGTTCTTTCACATTAATTTTTTTCTAGACATTTTTGAGCACAGATATAATTAATAGCTTTCAACAGTTAAATTCTTTAGATTTTAAAGAGACAGAACAAATCTGGACTTTTTTTTGAAAGCTGATTGATTACGAAATAAAAGCCTTTAAGATTCCTTTTTTTTCCCCCCTCAGGAACAAAAGTATGTTATCCTGCTTTCCTGTTCTTACTTGTAGTTAGTAACTGGATGTTTACTTAGTTGATGATCATTAACTGCTTGTAGGATACTTAAATGTGTGATTTAGGAGACCTTGAAAGTATAAGCAAGGTTTTATTATTATTTAAGAAAAAAACACTCTTTTTAAATGGCTCACTCATTAATTGTTGGTAAGAATAATTATCACTCTCAGAAGATTATAAAATTCAGTTTTCAAAGGAAAGGTCTAAGTTTATTTTCTAGTTCACTTTTAGAAAAGTCAAATAAAATAAAATATATATCTAGCTTAAAATTTAACACAGAAATTTGCTTTTTATGTTGATTAAAGTGTTTTATAACTTTCATGTGATTGATATATAATTTAGCACTCCATTCCCTTGGGGCTTGCATTTGTAGGAAGGTGGAAAAGACAGAAAAACATACTCAAATAGGACTAACATTGAAAAAATATGTAATTTCTTGTATTTGCATCATAGGGGATCTTACTTTGTGAAGTAAGGAATGAACATTCACAGAATTTGGAAGATTTAAGTGGGGCAGGATGACATTTAGTATCAACGATCCATTTAATTGTAAAAAGTATAGTGGAAAAAGGAATTTTAGGAATTTCTTAGTTTGAGAAGGATTTGGTGAGTTTATTAGTAGAGGATTCTGGGAAAACAGAATATCTGGCTTTACTTCCATATGACCAGTTCTGAAAGAAACAAAAACTAGGATTACTAACTACTTAGAAAGGCTTAATTAAAAGAGTTAAGATCTTCTAGGGGATCCTTAACCTAATTTTTAAATTCCTGTTGAAGCTGAAAGTGCTGACCTGTGTTCTTAGTTTACTTATGTTACTCTGCATGGATAACACAGGCTGCTTTACTTTAAAATGGGTGGCTCTATCCATCTTTCTTTGGGGGCTGGGAAAAAGCTTTGAAGTATCAATAGATTGAGCCAATTGGAAGAATAAAAAAAAAATGAAGCGAAGTATAGGTGATTTGACCAGGAAAAGAAGAAAAAAGGAAATGACATAGTTTGATTAAAATTTTTTGCTTCTACGTGTTATAATCTCAATTTTTTTTTTTTTTGCGGTACGCGGGCCTCTCATTGCTGTGGCCTCTCCCGCTGCGGAGCACAGTCTCCGGACGCACAGGCTCAGCGGCCATGGCTCACAGGCCCAGCCGCTCCGCGGCATGTGGGATCTTCCCGGACCGGGGCACGAACCTGCGTCCCCTGCATCGGCAGGCAGACTCTCAACCAGTGCGCCACCAGGGAAGCCCTATGATCTCAAATTTTGTTGAAAAATACGTTGAAAAAGACAATCAAGATTAGTATTAATTTTGTAAACTCAGAAGCTAATTCTTAAAAAAAAATCCAGGTAGAGAACCATTTAGAAAATATAAAGAAAGCATTAAAAAGTTTAAGAATAAGCCAGATGATATACTAGAAGTTTAAAAAAACCACTTGAAAACCTCAGTGAAACAAGTAATTTTTTTGGAAAAAATACACATTTTCAAACTTGATTCGATCAAGACAAAATTAAATAGACCAGTGATTATGGAAGAAAATGTAAAAAATTATCAGAGTAATTTCTTTGCTGTATCGTTTTTTCCAGAGCATAGGAAGGAGAACTTCCCATTTCATAATATGAAGAAATAGGCAAAATCTTAACCAAAAAAAGAGCGAGGATGTTAAAAGTGTGGACCGGTCTCACTTTTTAATGTCGATATAAAAATTCTAAGTAAAATACTAACAAATTATATTTAATAGTATATTAAAAACAAACATCCAGCATGATCAAAGAGGATTGATCTTAGGAATGAAAAGCTACTTTAAACAGGAAAGTTATTTTTTATTTTTATTTTTATTTTTTTGCGGTACGTGGGCCTCTCACTGTTGGGGCCTCTCCCATTGCGGAGCACAGGCTCCGGACACGCAGGCTCAGAGGCCATGGCTCACGGGCCCAGCCGCTCTGCAGCATGTGGGATCTTCCCGGACCGGGGCACGAACCCGTGTTCCCTGCATTGGCAGGTGGACTGTCAACAACTGTGCCACCAGGGAAGCCCAGGAAACTTATTAATATATGTAACACCAGTAGGGAAAATAAACTATATGATTATCCCATTGACTGCATAAAAGATATTTGATAGGGCTTCCCTGGTGGCGCAGTGGTTAAGAATCCGCCTGCCAATGCAGGGGACACAGATTCGAGCCCTGGTCCTGGAAGATCCCACATGCTGAGCAGCAGCTAAGCCCGTGTGCCACAACTACTGAGCCTGCACTCTAGAGCCCGCCAGCCACAACTACTGAGCCCACGTGCCACAACTACTGAAGCCTGCGTGCCTAGAGGCCATGCACCACAACAAAGAGTAGCCCCCATGCACTGCAACTAGGGGAAGCCCGCGCGCAGAAACAAAGACCCAACTCGGCCAAAAATAAATAAATAAATTAATTAAAAAAAAAGATATTTGATAAACTAGTGCTTGTTTGATAAAATATAAAAGTTGATCAAATTTAATATTATTCTTATAAAAATTGGATGATACTTCATTAATATGAAGAATAGTTTAGAATAAAAGCTGACAGTAAGAAATATCTATCAAGCACCTATGAACAAGTAAGTAAATTATATATGTTAGAAGGTGATAAACTCTATTTAAAAAATAATAGTGCAGGGTAAGGGGCTGGGGGGGTGGGATGGATTTACAGTTTCAATGGTGTATTCAGAATGGGTCTCATGGAGGGGGTGTCATTGGAACTAAGACTTGACCTTTGTAAGGGAGTAAGTGGCAGAGATATTTGGGGAAAGCAGACTCCAGCTACTGAGAGCCAGTGCTGAGGCTCTGAGGATTACTGGGGGTCCGGTGAGACTGGACAGAATAGTAGGAGATGAGGTCAGGTCAATTCATGAGGTCACAGAAGTGCTGTTTGAGAGAATTAGAGCCTGAGCCTCCCGACTCCCAGTGCATTACTCTTTGTTATCCCATGACCTCAACTCTTGAGTCTTATTTTTCTGACCTGTAGTTGTGGCAGTTGGGAGGGGTAGAACCTGGGGCATAGGTTTAAAGTCCTATATTTGTAATTGATCATGAACTGAGAAAAAAAGTATTTTTTGCTAAAGTGGATATGAAAAAGCTAACGTTCCAACTAAAATATAATAATATATTAAAATATAATATTCTAACTAAAGTTTGAAAGTTTAGAAAGTAAATTTGGTATTAGTATGAATCCATCTATTATGCATGAAAATTACGTGTGCAGTTGCCCTAGGCTTTTTTTCCCCCACACTAGCAGACGTTAAGAAAATTATTACATATTTGTGAGAGTGTCTTACAGGATACCTCTTTTTTGTAACATCAACAAGGAGTAATGTGACCCACATGTGTGCATTTTATGTGTGACAGGAACTTAACCTTCAATTGATAAAACTTTTAAAATAATTTAAAGAAACATTTAAAATAAGGCTTAACACTAAATGTTTTGATTCAGCTCTTTACATAACGGACTGTACTTCTCATTTCTTTAAAGAAGGGTATAATGCATTTAAAATTTTTTGAGGTACTTTTACAGAGCCACCACATTCTTGACTTCTCTCAACCTCTGTAGTCTTATTTCTGAAATGGTGATTATAATGTCTACCTGATGGGGTGATTATCAGTAGCAACAAGATAAATAATGGAGATTGGATGCCTAGGACAGGGCCTGGCACCTTGGTAAGAAAAATACGTGATAAGTTTTAAAGGAAATTATAATGGTCAAAGAGGAATACGAAAATTTTGAGGCTCTTAGGCATGAATTTGAGCACTTTCCTCTCCTTGACTCCACCTTTCAAATTTCTGTCCATTCTTCCTTCCTTCACTATGTCCCTTCTGAATTTTCCAGGTCTAATTCTCAGCCTTTCATGGGAGGCAGAGTTTTCTCTGATGATCACACCATTTTCATGTTCTGTAGTATAATGATATATTCAGGGATATGTAAGACTTGTAGAATTATTTGTTCTAAATGGCTGCGGGTTGTTGTAGGTTTTGAGCTCTTGCTTTGAATTTTTCTAGTTTTTTGCTTCCTTCCTCCCTGTCAGCTCCCATTACTTGCTGCTGTCAGTGCAGCTGCTTTTATTAGTTCCTCACAGCTTCTCATCTTCAGAGTCTGGTCTGCTGAGTGTTGAATCATTGGTTAATCAAGTTTTATAAAATAATGTCTGTGGCAGGAATGGAAAATAAATTTTTAGCTTGTGTGTTGATTCTGATTAGTAGTGGCTGCCTGGAGTCCTGGAATCTGGAGTTGCATCCAAATTTGATGAGAAAGTGCTCTGATGATGAAAGGGGACAGCAGCATAAGGAAATGCAGATTTGCGTTTATTGTCCTGAGTAAGAGTCGAGAAGCCCCGTGGGAGAATCTGAGTGGGTTCTATAATGGGTAGAATAAGTTAGTGTGTGGGTTTTGTGATTATTACTTTTTTTGACTTCTTAGATACCCTTTTGGTTATTGGTTACCCTTTTACTTTACATTGAAGCTTTGAAATAACTTATCCATGGATAAATTGTTTAAAAGGATTGTTTTATACTGTTTGTTATCTTTGTTTATTTACTCAGTAATTATGTGATTAAAACTTTAAGCCATGTTTTCTTTGCTTGGTATTTCATATTTTATCAAAATTGAGTACTCGATGGAAATTGCAAATGTGCAGTAAATGTACTGAATGGAAAATACCATATTATTAATAAACTTTCACA
The DNA here is from genome assembly GCF_008692025.1 of Phocoena sinus. Lineage (NCBI taxonomy): Eukaryota > Metazoa > Chordata > Mammalia > Artiodactyla > Phocoenidae > Phocoena > Phocoena sinus. Next base: position 20,189,002 of record NC_045764.1, read on the forward strand.
AGGCAAATTGAATTTCCAAATACTTCATTATAATGGCAATACATAGGCATGTCTGTATGATTATTATTAGTTTTTATAATCATTTAATGTGTGAATATATCTGAGAAAGTTTAAATTTTAAAATGAGTTGTTTCTGGTGTGCCTTTCCTTTTACACATATCACATGTAACTTTTGCAGGTTGGATTTGCTACCATTTTATGCAAGATTGGTTGCTACATTGCATCCCTGCATGTCTGATGTAGCAGAGGATCTTTGTTCCATGCTGAGGGGGGATTTCAGATTTCATGTATGTATTTAAGCATTTATTTTGTTATATATATATATATACACACACACTTATGAGTGAGGATTCTTTAGTTTAAAAATATGATTATTTTATTGGTAAGCACATTTTGAAACTTGATAGTGGTATAACAGTTCAGAATGTATGGACTTCTAAATTTTTTAAATGTAAATCTACTCAGCAAAGCTTGAAATTGATAAATGCTATTGCAATTTGGAGATCAGCTGTTGCTGCTACCTTGTTTTCCCATTGTAGGGTCTGCACTTCTTGCTTTTGTAAAGTAAAAACATTCTCCAAGGTCAAGAGAGCCAGCAGGCCTCATTGGTGTTCCCCGAAGAAACATAAGATTGGCCATGACAAGTCAGGGCACACAATGCCTGTAGGATGCCTGTTCAGGTGTTGGGGGTCCAACGTTTGGGGCACACGAAGTTGCGTAAATGCTCTGATCTCAGTGAATGCTGTCATGGACCATGTTTTTATTGATTCTTGCCTTAAGAATCCTTAGCTTGAAGAAAGCTTCTTAATAGAGTGCCTATGAGTGGTTCTCCCAAACCCATGTTACCCCACCATCTTGTGGATACAGGCTTGAAAGGAGTAAAAGGATACCTTAGCGGTGACTGAAAGTGAACATTGGTAGAATTTGAAAAGACATGAAATGCAAGTGTTCATGTATGCCCATGGAAAAATTGTGTTTGTAAAATTTAGCTTTATATAGCAAGTTGCTTGGAATGCAGATAAATGTTTGCTCTGCTCAATATGCATTTCATTGCACTAGCTATACACAAATCGGTAGTATGGCTGAGCACCAGAATAGACATAATTCCTGAGGTCAGGAATCTCATGATGTAATTGGGAAGATAAGGCCTAAATGCTCATAAAAGCAAGAGTGAAATAAAAATTTAAACCCTAAATAAATTTGATATTATAAGGAAGTTCATGCTTAATTGCCAAATGAATTGTTGGAGAGTCAGTGAGTGCCTTGAGTCCAGAGGAAGCAAAAGTCTGTGTGAGGGGTGGAATGGTCTCTAAAGGCTTCTTGCCATGGGTGTTAATTTGTTAGTATGAGATTTGTGGGTAAGATTTTTCTGGGCCAGCTTTTTTGCTGAAGTGTATTTCAGACTTTCATAGATAATATTAATCAAGGACAGGTTTCTATGTCTAGAGAAGTTTGGAAACACTGAAATCCAGAAAGTTGAACCGTTTTGCTTTTGTTTTATGGTAAGAATTCTCAAAGCTTCAATAGGGTAATGAGCACTGTGAGCCTCCTGGAAGGGGCTGAATATACAGTCACTCAAAAGACACACTGTTTACATGCTGCTAGTTCGGGGGCAGATGCGTCTGAAGTCATATTGTTGGTATATTAATCCCATCATACAGATACAGACAAGACACTATTTTACTAGCAGGCAGTATGACTGCATTGTATGAGTTACATGCGTACACCCCTCCACCAAACCACAGTCAAACAAACCATGAGTTGCTGGACCAAGCATAATTAGTGCTTTTGGTGAGAAACCTAAAATTAAGAAAATTCTGTTCATGTGTACTTCCCATCCCATCTTTGAAAATTGGGGTGAGAGTTGAGGGAATTGGCATTTTTGTTATTGTTGTAAGGTTTCATTACAACTAGAAGAGTATCAGGATTCCAGAGTATATTTGGGAACTGCTATTCTCAGGGGAGAGAAGAGAGGGCACTTGATGTCATCGATCACCTCTGCTTCCTCCAGGGTCTAGCCTTTCCCACCCTCAAATCTGCAGACTTTGCCATTGACTTTTTATCAGGCAAAAAATGTGCTCAACACTCTCCCATCCTGAAAATAAAAACAGGAAAACTTTCCTCAACTGCACCTCTCCCCCCATCCTCTTTCATTTCCTTCTTGTTTGATGTTGTAGAGTATACGTGTCTCTTGCACTTCTGACGTTTACCCTTTGTTTTACCATCATAGCGCCCTGGCAGAAACCACCAGTGTCCTCCTAATCGCCTCATCCTAGTTGATGTCCCTGCAGATTCTGAATTGCTGGACTCTCCTGCCTTTTAGGAAACTCATTCTGACTCTACCACATACTAGCATTGTAACTTTGGCCAAGTTACTTAAGTGCTCCATGCCTCGATTTCCTTGCTTGTTAAGTGGGATAATTTGTATTTTAATAAATTTATTTATTTATTTATTTTTGGCTGCGTTGGGTCTTCGTTGCTGCGCGTGGGCTTTCTCTAGTTACGGCAAGTGGGGGCTACTCTTCGTTGCGGTGCGTGGGCTTCTCATTGCGGTGGCTTCTCGTTGCAGAGCACGGGCTCTAGGCGCGAGGGCTTCAGTAGTTGTGGCACGTGGGCTCAGTAGTTGTGGCTCGCGGGCTCTAGAGTGCAGGCTCAGTAGTTGTGGCTCATGAGCTTAGTTGCTCTGTGGCATGTGGGATCTCCCAGGACCAGGGCTCGAACCTGTGTCCCCTGCATTGGCAGGCAGATTCTTCTTCTTCATTGCACCACCAGGGAAGTCCCAATTTGTATCTTTTTAAATGAGATTGTTCTTACTGATTAAACGAGATAATTCATATAAAGCTTATCACACAGATGTCATTATAATAATAATTACCTCTTCTCTACCACCACTGTCTCCTGCTTCTCACTTATGACTACTCTCCTCAGTATCCTTTGCTCTGTTTTCCAGCTGAGTTTATATGTTGATGTTCCTTCCCCAGACTTTCTTCCTTCACCCTCCTTTATGATGGAACACAGTTTACCTGGGGTTCAGGTGGCATCTGTTTCCCAGCAGCCTCACGTATATATCTCTTGCCAGAACCTCTCTCCTGGTGCTTAATAAGTTCTCACGTACTTTTAGCTAAATACATCCATAAAACTCATTTTCTTTTCAAAAATGCCTTTATCCTTCACTTTCTTATACCGGATTCTATATTCTCCCTATAAATTTGCAATATATTTTATCTAATCACTGAGGGAAATACATCTACTTTCGCCCCTCTGACATTTGGGAGCCAAATTTGTCAAATTCTATTGATATATCTGCTAAAACACCTCCTCAAGGCTAGCGTCTCTCCTTCATTCCCAGTGCCGCTGTCTTTCACTCTCTGTAGCGTGAATTAGAATAGCTGTTTCACCAGGTTTCCCATCTCTGGCTTCTATCCAGCTCCAACATATTGTCACAATTGATCCTATTTGTCCCGTGCTTAAGAACCTCACCTGAGGAATAACGCTGCTTAGCAAAACAGTATGAAATCTCACCTGGTAGTCAAAGAAATTCTAGTTAAAGCAGTGGATTTGCTAATTTGACTAACAGGTTAGTGAAGGTAATAACAATGAGAAACCATCACATATACTTGAGATTGGAATTTGGAGAAGGAATTTGGCAGTATGTTTCAAGATCCTTAGAGGCATTCATACAGTGGACAACTCTGGGAATCTGTCCCAAGTAAACAATCCTAAGTACCTCCAAAAGCTTTATTCACATCATGAATTGTAATAGGGAAAAAAAGGGAAATAATCTAGAAGTCCAAAAATGGATTAAGAAAATGGTCATATAATCACAATGCTGAAATGATATAGAACCATTAGAAAGTCTTATTTACCAAAAAGTTTTCAAATCATAAAGTGCTTTTTAAAAAACATTTTTATTGGAGTATGATTGCTTTACAATGGTGTGTTACTTTCTGCTTTATAACAAAGAGAATCAGCTACACATACACATATAACCCCATATCTCCTCCCTCTTGCGTCTCCCCCCATCCTTCCTATCCCACCCCTGTAGGTGGTCAGAAGGCACCGAGCTGCTCTCCCTGTGCTATGCAGCTGCTTCCCACTAGCTATCTGTTTTACATTTGGTAGTGTATATATGTCCATGCCACTCTCTCACTTCGTCCCAGCTTACCCTTCCCCCTCCCGTGTCCTCAAGTCCATTCTCTACGAAAGTGCTTTTTTTAAGGGGAAAAAAAGCAAGCTCTAAAATCTTACACATAATAAATTTATAGTTAGGTTAAAATTCTTGGCAACTAAAGACTAGAAAAAATTGTATATCAGTATGCTACCAGTGGCTGTCTTTGGATAGTGGGGTTATGCGAAATTTTTTTCCTTTCTAGTTTTCTGTGTCCTCCACATTTTTAGCAAGGCCTACTTCTTTAATAATGGAGAAGACAACTTTAATTTAAATGTAGCCATATCACCCTCTGATTGACATTTTTGGTATCAGTGGTCTTCTAACTTTTTTGATCAAGCCTCTCTGTTGGTAAAATAAGTTGACCACATATCCCAGTATAGGCATATTTATTTATAAATTATATGCATTTGTAATTCTACCAGATATTTCATGTATATCATAAAACATACAAAAACAACTTTAAAAGTATGAGATAAAAAGCAAAAACATAAATAGATGTTTCAACATTTCTTTTTCCCCACACCCCAGTAGATGAAGAGTCTTGCCCTCCCTACTTTGGAGATCAGTAGTCCCTAGAATAAAATAAATAAGTTTCTCTGAAGGCAAATTTACTTATTTATAAACCCAGTGCCTACTTAGTGTTTAGAGTATAGTGGATTTTCCAAAAAATTAGTTGAATGATTGAATGTTTATGTAAAACAAAATGAGCAAATTATGGAGGACAGAAAATATAATATTTGGGTGAAGTTATAGAGGGGCTGGTTTGGGACAAAGGGTTCTTCCTCCAGGGGAATAATGAATGCGAGGCCTTGGAAATTCTTACTTTTGTATCTTGACATATTTGAAGAGTTTTTATTAATGTATATGAATTTAGTTATTTGAGTAATCTCAATTCCAGCTGTTATTAATAAATGAGTTGTAAGCAGCATTTTTGCTAAATTTGATTATGTAAGTAAAATCTGAGACATTATTGAACTAAAATATATAGAAAATTTTACATTGTTAATTCATCTGTATTTACTTTTGCAGAAGTGTTTGACATACCATTTGATCATAAAGAGTCAACAAATGAGGTTGGAAAATATTAAATGAGGAGTCAGAATAAGTTAGTCTGTTTTTTATGTCACAGTCTTTTGAAAAGCCTTCAGTTTTTTCATCTGAAAATGAGGGAGTGAGATAATTGATTTCTAATACTTCATTTAAAAATTCTACAATCTTGTCATGTTAGTTAGATTGTACCTCCTTAACCTCAATAATATTTAGGAATAATACACTATGTTTTGTGTTTTTGTAAATTGTGATGCTCAGTAATACTTAAATTGTATGATCTCCACAGCACAGTTGTTAAGAGCTTGTGCATCCAGAATCACCCAGGGAGACTGTTAAAAACATGTATATCCCAACCCTACTCCCTCTAAAGATTCAGCTTCAGTATATCATTTTTGAAATGCTTCTTTATCCTTTTTCTACTTCTACATTTCTTTAACTGTAAAAGAAACACATGCTCATTGTGGGTGATTTAGAAAATGTATAAAGAAGAAAGAAAGGAGGGGGAACCTCATAATTTCATCACTTAAAGCAAACCTTGTTAATATTTTAGTATATTTTCTTTACTTCTTTTCTTCTGTAGTTTTTTTATGGATGCTTTTATATTTTATGTACAATTTCCCACTTTTATTTCGCACTCAGAAGTATTTTACAGCATCATTTAAAACACTTCTCAAGCATCATTTTAAAGTTTGTATACTCTTTTGTCCTAGACATTAATTGCTTAGTATCAAGTGAAGTATAGTTATCATCATTACTGCCCCATCATCATCATCCTTATTTTTATCCTTATTTTACCAAGTGAGCCAGTAGGTTCAGAGAGTTTTATATGAATTGTCCAAGATTATATACCCCTACCCCCACCCCAAATGGCATGAAATGACCATAGGACCTCAGGTGTTGTGACTGTAGACCTTTTACTCTTTCACGTCACTGCAATATGTATATAAACATTAAGCATTTTCATTAATTTGTTCACTCAGTGAATATTGATTTTGTGTCAGTGTATTAGCGATACAACGTACAAATGTGGCTAATATTAATAATGGCTAATACTTAGTGAACTCTTCGTGGTCCCAGTCACTATTGATTGTGCTTTGTATCAGTTCACTTAATGAAGACTCACAACCGTATGATGTAGGTTACTTTCATTAGTTCCATTTTACAGATGAGGAAATTGAGGCACAGAGTTTAAGTAACAGTAAGTGATAAAGCTGGGAATTAAACCTAGCAGATCTGGTCCAGAGTCTACCCTCTTAATCTAGAGTGTAGATTAAACTTGCCTCAGAGTTCACAAGATAAGATAAATTAATAAGAGGAGCTTTTTTTTAAAATATATAAATTTATTTATTTATTTTTGGCTGCCTTGGACCTTCGTTGCTGCACGCGGGCTTTCTCTAGTTGCAGCAAGCGGGGTCTACTCTTCATTGTGGTGCACGGGCTACTCATCGCGGTGGCTGCTCTTGTTGTGGAGCACGGGCTGTAGGCGTGCGGGCTTCAGTAGTTGTGGTGCACGGTCTTAGTTGTTCCGCAGCATATGGGATCTTCACTGACCAGGGCTCGAACTCGTGTCCCCTACATTGGCAGGCGGATTCTTTTTTTTTTTTTTTTTTTGCGGTACACGGGCCTCTCACTGTTGCGGCCTCTCCCGTTGCGGAGCACAGTCTCCGGATGCACAAGCTCAGCGGCCATGGCTCACGGGCCCAGCCGCTCCGCGGCATGTGGGATCTTCCCGGACCGGGGCACGAACCCATGTCCCCTGCATCGACAGGCGGACTCTCAACCACTGCGCCACCAGGGAAGCCCTAGCAGGCGGATTCTTAACCACTGCGCCACCAGGGAAATCCCAAGAGGAGCTTTCAGTATGCAGTACTTATCAAACACCTATTTGTGAAAACACCTTTATGAAGGCTAAATTGCAAGGCTAGAATAGTCTAGTTTATTCAATATTAGTTTGTTTAATAGACTAATTAAACTAGAATCTAGTTCTATTCTATTTGTCTCTAATCTCAAAGCTATTTTGTATGCTTGAATGATGTGATTAAAGTTCTGTAAGTTGAGTTTTTGTGATTTTATTTTTAGTTGCAGTTTTATTGATGCCTTAGATTAAATAGAGTTTCTAATTTCCTCTGATTTTTTAAGTGAGTAAACATGGTTTTGTTCAAAAATTATCACTGAAGATCTAAAAAGTGAGCACCTACCTCTGTTTGCTATAGAAAGTAGGTCCTTAAAAAGGAAGATGATAAATTCCATTAAGTGTAGGCTGTCTATGTAGAAGTTTAATACTTAGGTAAAAGATTGTTACTAATTGTCCAGATGCGGGTGAGGTTTGGACTTATTTTGAATCCCAGCACCTGATAGAGCAGTGGAATTCTCAAGTATGAGTTTAGAGTCTGGGGTTTTGGTACTGATCCTTGGTTAGGTCATTTGACAGCTTTGTGTTCTTCTACTGTTGTTGTTTTAACTATTAAATCAGAATTATACAGCTTTTGCTCCTTTCTCAGAGTGTTGTTATGTGGAACAAATAAGATAGGATAGTACTCTGAAAAAATAAGGAACACTAAACTAGTTCAAAGCACTACCATATTATTGTTGTTCATAGAAAAGGCTTCTAGACTACAGGTTTGGTTTTCTGGTGAAATTATAATTCTGAGGTTAAATCCAATTACATTTATGTGACGTGTCTGTTCACATGGTACTGTTGTAATAGGATTTTGTTATGTTCAGTATTGCTTGAAATGTGTGCCTAAGTAGAGGGCTTATATTTGCAAAGGATTTGAACTTTGATATGCGACTGTGACTGTTGATAAAAAATAGTGATTGTATTGGAAATTTCATTGTACTAATGAATTTACAATAAAAAATGTATATAGTTCATAATTATAACATACTAACTGAGCCTTAATATTTTTGCTTAAGTGAGCTCTTGGTGTTTATTATTTTTAAAGCAGCATTTCCTAAAGTGTATTCCTTATAATATTAATTTAACAAACTAGTCGTTGTTACCATTTCAAAAGAGGGGTTTATGTTGCCAAATAAATTTGAGAAACATTGAATTAAGTTAAACAGGTTTCTTTATTTGAGAACCTCTTAAGGGTGATGAAATGCATTGTTTCCCCAAATTGTTTGAAACAGTTTTGCAAAGAATGTCCTGGCACTGGTGTTCCACAGAGCTTATTTTGCTTTAACTTAAGATAATTTGAATATAGCAAGAAGTTATACCCAAATTTATTTAAAATACCTAGAGTGAATTCAGTCTTATTAAAATAACAATTCTTATCACAGGTTTCAAAGTGTTAATTATTTAAGCAATGTCTCTTCTCTTAATTTGTAGGTACGAAAAAAGGACCAGATCAATATTGAAACAAAGAACAAAACTGTTCGTTTTATTGGAGAACTCACTAAGTTTAAGATGTTCACAAAAAATGATACACTGCATTGTTTGAAGGTTAGTAGTGAATCATTTGAAATATTCTTTAATAGACACATCTAAAGTTTTAATGCTTCAGTTTGTAAGTGCTGGGAAATGATGTAATTAAGAAATATTTGATTAATCTATAGGAAGACAAAAGAGGAGTAAAAAGGAACAATAAACAGATGAGCAAAATAGAGAACAAATAATAAGATGGTAGACACAAATAGAACTATAACAGTAATTACATGAAATGTAGAAGGACAAAGTACATTAAGTAAAAGCCTTAAGAATATAAGACTTGATTAAAACAACAACATTATATACTGACTGCAAGGAAGATACCCTTAAATATTAACTGCAGGAAGCCTAAAATAAAAAGATGGGGGAAATATACCATGGAAGCACTAAAAATAAATAAATAAATAAAATCACCTGGTTTTATTATTATCAGACAAAGTAGGCTTTAAGGCATGAAGCATTATTAGAAATAAAGAAGCATAGTTCATAATGATGATGAGGTCCTTTTAATAGGAAAGTGTGTTACCTTCCTGAATCAGTATGCATCCAGTACTGTATTTTTAGAATACATAAAGCAAAAAATTGACAAGGAAAGAGAAATAAATCCACAGTTACAGTGAGAGACTTGAAAACACCTTTTAGTAGCTGAAAGCATAGGCAGACAACATTAGTAAGTATATTCAGGATTGTACAACCTTAATCTAATTGACACTATACCCAACAGGATCAGAATTTATAATCTCTTCAAATGCACATGGATGATTTACCAAAATCAACCAAAAAGAAAGTCTCAGCAAGTTCAAAAAAATTGAAATTATTCAGATTATGTTTTTTTTGTCCACAATAGAATTAAGGTAGAAATTCATTAGTAACTAACTAGTTATGTGTGGTAAAGCTGATGCAGCATAGATGAAATAATTCTTCTACATTTGGAATTGGTCATTACTAACAATAACATTTTTTATCAAGTTGATTTCTTTGAGATGTCACTAGGTATGTCACACAAAATGGGTCTCATGGGTTCAAATACATTTGGAAAACCCTGAATTAAACAAGTTTCTTTACTGCATGATTTCTTAAGAGTATTTAAAATATTAATAATCATTGTAAATATTCAAGGGGTTAAGTCTCCTAAACCTACTTGGAGCATTTCAGGAGACTACGAAGTACATTTGGGGAACTTTGGACAGCATTTTAAGAGAGGTTGTGAAAGTTTTTTCAACACTGTCATTGAAAGGAATCATGCCATGAACAACTTAGACATATTAGTATATTTCTTTGTATTAATTACTGATGTATATAGGAAGAATATACATTTATTTGACACAGGTTCATTTCTGTACATTTGTTTTAAGGAAATAATCATAAACGTGCACAAATTTATCTGCAAGAATGTTTGTCACACCATTGTTTATAGTAGCAAAAAATTGTAAACAATTTGGATGTCCCATAAATAAGAATCAGTTAAGTTTTAGTATAGTTCATATTATAAGTACTATGCACCCTTTAAATCATGCCATAGAAGGATAATAAAGACGTGGAAAAATACTCATGTTAGCCCAAAAAAACCAAATTATTAAATGATATGTGTAAAACTTTTTTGGCTTAGAAAATATGCACAGAAAAATATTGGGGGGATAAATAGTAAAATGTGGTAATGTGTTCGTAAATTTCATACAGTAAGGCTTTTGTTGTCAGAAGTTTAAAGGTAAATGTCATATAAACCAAAACCAAAAAGCTATTTAGAAAATATTAGCTATATATGTGGCATTTGCTTAAATATATAGCATCTCCTGATAAATATAAAATGGGCTTTGATAAATTAGTTTTCATATATCTATCTAAAAGGAATGACATTAAATATCCTGAAGTTTTTAGATAAAATTTTATGGCCTAACACAAAGATACCCAGTGATGAAGCTTGGCATCTAAAGTAGACTAGGTTTTTTTTTTTTTTAGTTGATTTACAATATTGTGTTTAGCTTTTCTTCTTTTTACAGTGACATTTTAAAACTTGTTGCACACATTAGGTATATAATGTTTTCTTTCTCTAATAGGATTGAATTGTTGTCTTTGTGGTTTTTCATCATTATTATTTTTACAGATGCTTCTATCAGACTTTTCCCATCACCATATTGAAATGGCATGTACCCTACTAGAAACATGTGGAAGATTTCTTTTCAGATCTCCAGAATCTCACCTGAGGACCAGTGTGCTTTTGGTAAGGGCTTGAGGATCCTAGCAAGAGGTTGAGGTTCTTGATTTACTCCAGGAGTTAAAAATTTTGACCAGTGCCTTTTATCTTGCTCTGCCATTTAAACACTTCTACCTAAACTAGAACTCCAGCCGTTCCTGGAGAGCTGTAGGAATTTTTCTCATTTGACTGCCAGTGAGTTCACACTATTGTAAAGGGGGATTAAATTCAGCCGCAGGTAACTTTTTACAAGTGATGCAGAGGAGCAGGTACTCTAAATACTATTGTGTTAGAGCCCTCTTTGTGGATGTTCTTGATACATCTTTACTGTGCCATAAGCACATAAATTATAAAGGTTAAATTTTTTAAATTGGAAAACATAAGCTTGAAAAATTAACATGGGGGGAGAAGATATTTCTTAAGTGAATTAGGATGCCAGCATGGCCATCAAGTTTATTAAGCAATTAAGTTAGTATGCTTATTGGTAATACCCATGCATTCAACTGCAGCCTTTGCAAGGGAGAGAGTGCGGTGGGGGAGGGTGTCAGTGTTAGCCCTGGTTTAGGACTCCCCAGGAATAGACTGTCATTACATCAGTGTTGCTTTTAGGGATGTGTTGATTGTGTCTTTTTCTCTAGGTGTGTTATTTTTTTAGAATCTAGTTGTAAGCTTGAATACTTCTCTGGCAATATTTAAAATGAAAAAAACATGGGAATTTATTTCTAGTGAACGAAAATATTAATGTGAAGGCCATCACCTGGAGTTTATTTCCACATTCTCTCTAGGCCTATTCATATAATAGTCATTCCAAGTTCAAATTTTTATTGTAACACAGAAAAAAATCCTCCTCTTTGGCTCAAGCTGGTAAGGCTAAATGAGACACTGCATATGGAAATGTAATAGAGATGCCAAGAAAGCTTAGGTTTTAAAAATGTCTATATTTTATTTGTAATATTGAACCCTCTATGTTTACTTTTTGCTAGGGAAAGTTTACTAGTTGTGGTGGTGTGGATACTTATGCCATTGATGGAAACCAGAGTTCTTCCTGCCCGACTGGTTTTCTTCGCTCAGCGGATCTTTCCTCCTCTTGTAGCGAAAGCAGCTAGCCTTTATCATTGATTGTCTTGCTTTCTGGATAGGAGCCTTGTTTATCATATAATGCTTTTGGGGCTCCTCCTATGTGTTAGGCACTGAACTCAGTTCTGCAGGGATGTTATGGCTGGTTGGGGGTGGTTAGTACAAAGAAATGAAACATAGTTGCCATCCTCAAAGTGGTCCATATCTAGTGCTAATTCCAGTGTAGCATTTTAAGTGCTTTAACAGAGAGAGGTATGCAGAGGATTTTATGGGCTCATGGAGGGAGTACTTAAGCCAGACTGAATGAGTCAGGAGAGATCTTCCCTAACAGCTTCCCAGTGTTTATTGAGTCTGACTCTTCTGTCAGACCTTTGGGATATAAAAGTGAAAAAGATAGTTCCTGCCCTCATGGAATTTGCAGTCTAATAACCCAGACAGATGGACAGTTGGAACACAGGGAGGGGGATGCAATATAATACTGTGGGTTAGCATAGGGTATTACATGTATAGGTAGAAGAGGCGCTTAATCTAGTCTTGGTGTGTCAGGAAAGGTTTCCTGGAAAAAATGGTGTTTATTTTAGAGACTCACCTGAGTCTCAAAGGCAGAGAAGAGAGATACACTGAGTCAAGAGGCTGCAGGTAAGACTGGAGACGTAGGCACAGCCCCGAGTGTGAGCACTGTGCTAAGGAACAAGGGTTTTCCCCCAGTGGTAGAGAGTAATTATTGAAGGATGTTAGGCAGGGAGGATAGGTATGATCAGATTTATGGTTTTAGGAAGGTCGGTGTGGAGGAGATAACTGAGGTGGCTGAGGCCAGAGGTAGACAGAACAGTGAAACGGCTGTTTTCAAAACCTACGGGGAAAACAATGAAGAGATGGTAAGGATGGGGGAGTGGGGAATAATAACTGGCTGTATGAAGAATTTTAGGAAGCAGAACTGATGAGATGTGATGGTGAGATACTAGGGACGAGGAAGGGAAAGCGCCCTCAGATAAGACCCCATATTCCAACATGAGCATCTGAGCGGGTGATGGTGCCAGTCACAGAGATGAGGAGGAGGAGGAGGGAGGAGGAGGAGGGTTTGGTCTGAAGCGCGAATGCTTGCGGGATGATCTAAAATGTACCCGTATTTGTTTGGGAACACACATAACCTTTTAACTGGTTTGCGTTTAAAATTATTTCTTGGCTGATGTTAAAAGTAGTTTGGTGTGGGGACTTCCCCGGGTGGTCCAGTGCTTAAGACTTCCTCCTTCATATGCAGGGGGTGTGGGTTCCATCCCTGGTGGGGGAGCTAAGATCCCATATCCCTCGAGACCAAAAGCAACCAAAACATAAAACAGAAGCAACATTGTAACAAATTCAATAAAGACTTTAAAATTGGTCCACATCAAAAAGAAAAAAGAAAGTAGTTTGCTATGTGTGTTGGGGGAGAAGGTTCTAAAGTGGTCTACATAACAGGTTGAAACTAGTCTTGATTTAAAACTGTTATGTATGTACAAATGAAAAGTTAAGCGTTGCGTTATGTTTTGTTCAAAGAACTTACAGGGTGAGGTCATTATCTCTAGCTCTGTTAAACACGGAACTGTTCTCTCTGTCTGGAAGAGTCAACATTTAATAAGCATTTACAAATTATAAAATAGATGTCAGGAGAGGAGCTAGGCTACAACGTGTATACTTTAGCAGATTCATAGACAAGAGAAACAATTGTGAAACTTGGTATACCCATAATTGAACTTATGAAAGAGCAGAATTTCCCCCAGTATACAATGGTTTTATGTGTATAGAAAGGCAGACCATGGGAAAGATTTGAATGTGTTTTAAAAAATTCATTCATTACTTTGTATATTAGTAAACATTAATTGCAAGCCTCCCATGTGCTAGGCCAGGCACTGTTTTAGATGCTGGGTTTCAATCAGTGAACATGCAGCCAGCCCCTGCCCTCCCTGAGCTTGCAGACACAGCCTTCTTTCAAAGCCTGAAGTCTTGCCTCCACCCGCCACCACCTGCCACCCCAGTCCAGACACCTGCTTGAAGCTCTTCAGTGCTTTCCCTCTACAGGCTTCAAATCCAGCATTGTTACTATGGTCGGTCTGCAGAATCTGGTCTCACCGAGCCTCTCCTCGCTCCTTAGAACTGATCTCACGCCATTCCATGCTGGCGCCACGCTGGCCTTCATGTAGTTCCTGTAACAGATCCTTCTCTCCTCATTGCCTCTCGTCTTGCTGTTGCGTCTGCCTCAGGTGCTCTCTCTGTGTCTCCTTCTCAACCTTTTGTCGTCCTTCAGAGCACAACTCAAATGTCACTTTTGCAGAGAGGCTGTCCCTATCCCACCCTGACTAAAGTGGGCTCCTCATTACTCTCCATCTTTAGGGCCTTGTTATTTTCCTTCATAACACTATTCACAATTAGTATTTAAAAGGTTGCTAGTTTATTTGTTGGCTTGTTTATTCTGTCTTCCTACGCCGACTCTTAGGCTTCATGAAGGTAGGAGCCATGTCCCGTCTGTTCACTGGTGACTTCCAGTACCTAGCGTAGTGCCTGGCACATAGTAAGTGCCAAGTAAAATGTTAAATGGCTGAATAAATTCAGTAATCTTAATCCTTAGTGTGGTGCTGTTTTTTAGAACTAGGAGTACTGTTTGAAGATCTTCAGCTGATCAGTCTGTGGTTCTCAACTGGCATCTGGTGGGTAGAGGTGAAGGTTGCTGCACAGAACACCCTCCCCCAACACACCCAGACAAAGAACTATCCAGTCCAAAACGTCTGTGGTGCTGAGGTTGAGGATCCTGAAGTAGATGATGATTGACTGCTTTTAATCACCTCCTGGAGCTGATGCTGAGGGCTCTGGGACAATTGTGAAACTGGGGGCTTTTAGTTTCCTTGTCTGTAGAGACACGTCAGATTTACCTAGTACAACATTGGATGGCACAAGCTCTCAGAATAAGGTTATTCTCAGCTGTTGTGCGTGGAACAGCCAGAGGCATTCACCCCTTTATTTATATTGTGGGTCCTTAATTTCAGTCACTAGTATATAAGCCTTGTTTTACGTAGAGTTCTCTTGAGTATTTCATTGGACAAGGCATAAGACCAAGCAGTTATGGGCTAATTTGTTTTAAAAACATGATTAGTGATATAACAATTAGTATGCTTGCATGCTCTTAGAAATACCTAGTAATTGTTTTTTCCCTTTTCTAGCCCTTTATCTTGAAATCTTATCACTGAGAGTAGAACTTTAGTTAGGAAGATAGAAACCTTAGAATGAAAGTATTTTGACTAGACTTTTTATTTTAGGAACAAATGATGAGAAAGAAACAAGCGATGCATCTCGATGCAAGATATGTCACAATGGTGGAGAATGCATATTACTACTGCAACCCACCTCCAGCTGAAAAAACAGTGAAAAAGAAACGTCCTCCTCTCCAGGAATATGTCCGGAAACTTTTGTACAAGGATCTCTCCAAGGTTACCACTGAGAAGGTAAATCTTAATGAAATCATAGAACAGTAGTCAACTTGAGATTTGTGGTAGTGCTAAGCTTATATAACATTCAACCAAATTAATTCTTTTTCGTCCTGATGATAATAGTACTGATTGCAGTGCACTTTCCTTCTAGCCCTGCACCAAATTGTTTTAGGTCAGGGACATATATTTCAGTTTTCCTAGATCAGCTTGTTTATCAATTGCTTCAGTGCCCCACAAAGTATAGATAGGAAATGTAAGTAGTTTGCATTATTCACATTTTGTAGATGGAGAAATTGAAGCAGAATTGTTAAAGTCCCAGCAGTGGAGTTTAGGAGAGGTAGGATTAAATCCCAAGTTCCATTATGATTGATTCCATACAAGTCATCATAAGAAGGAATTCATACGATGATACATAATGTATGGGACATATGTTTTATTTTCCTTTTATGATAGTAACTTCTTATTCTAATTAAAATGGTAATTCTTCTAAATTTGATGTTGATGCTGTGTGTATTTTTGAAACTATTACTTTGTCTCTGATGTTCTGTAATGAATTTGCCTTTAAATATTTTGCTTTCACTACAGGGGTTCTTAACCTTAAGTAGGCTTTAAGAGGCCCATGATCCTCTGGAATTTAATGATATTGAATCTCTGGGCCTGTCTGTATTTTTCCAGAAGAGGGTCTGTAGCTTTCTTTAGATTCTCAGCAGGGGTCAATTTCCAGAAAAGGTTAAGAACCACCGACCTGTTACCTTAATTATTGTAGTTACCTTGTTAGAACCTTCACTTTTAAGTGAGACATGTTGAGTAAACATTTTTTGGTCAACTCTACAAGTTGAAACAACATGGTATGGAACTTTTTTTCTTTTCAGGAAAAAAAATTGAAGCAAATTAACTTCTGGACAGAGGAAACCTATGGGGAGGATAAGAGGCATGGAATAATACATGTGTCATGGGTGGGCAGGGTAGAAGGTGATGACGAATGAGCGCAACTTTGAAAATTGAAGCCACCTTCAGGGATCCAGGGACAGTAGTTGTTTAAGACAACAGGATTTGAAAGCTGTTTTTAGAATGGCTAAAAGTTTGTAAAGTATGGAATGCTATGCATTTGAGATGACATTAACATTTCCATTGAAGCTGATATGAGAACATATTTAGTGCTTGAAAGGTAGATTGTGGATATAGAGTAGAGATGAAAGGACTACTTTACATACTGCCTACAGTATCCATTTTCTTTCAGAATAAAAATGGAAAGAACTTGATGATGACTAGAGCTCTGCTGATTATCTCATTACCAGTAGAGATTTTGAAAGTAATAGCTAACTTTTATGGGGTGCTTGTAATGCACCAGACACATTCCTACGTACTTCACGCACTTTAACTTGTCTAACCCTTAGACCAGACTTATGGAGTAAGTGCCTATCATCCCCCCTTTACATGCAAGGAAACTGTGTGATGTCAGTCTTGATGTTGTGTCCTCCATCTTTTTTTTTTTTTTAAGATTTTTTTGATGTGGACCATTTTTTTTTTAAGTCTTTATTGAATTTGTTACAATATTGCTTCTGTTTTATGTTTTGGTTTTTTGGCCTCGAGGCATGTGGGATCTTAGCTCCCTGTCCAGTGATCGAACCTGTACCCCATGCACTGGAAGGCAGTCTTAACCACTGGACCACCAGGGAAGTCCTGTGTCCTCCATCTTAAGGGATCTTTTAACCAGTTGACCTTGGGTTTATTTCCTATTGGAAATTTTTTCATTTATAAAAAGAAGTGTCTGAGGTTATTTACATCAAATGATGCACAAAAGAAAACATTATTTTTGTTAAAATCTTGGGTATTTCTTTCAGTGACCTGAGTATGAGTGTATACTGTTAGCTTGATTGAAGTCCTGGAAACTCTAGGAAATTTAAGGGCGTTATGGAAAGATAAAGGGAAAATGTGAATAAATTTTACCAATAATTAGAAAAATCTTATTTTTCCTATCTCTAAAGTTGAAGAGGCTGGTAGAGAATCTCTAGAGTATTTTCCATTTCAAAAGTTCTGTGACTGTACAATCATAATAAAATATTTGTATTATAGGGTATTTTGGACTACTTAGTGCTTATCTTAGTAATTTAAACAAAATTCTCTTCATTTAGGTTTTGAGACAGATGCGAAAGTTGCCTTGGCAGGACCAAGAAGTGAAAGACTATGTGATTTGTTGTATGATAAACATCTGGAATGTGAAATATAACAGCATTCATTGTGTAGCCAACCTCTTAGCAGGACTAGTGCTCTACCAGGAGGATGTTGGAATCCATGTTGTGGATGGAGTTTTAGAAGATATTCGATTAGGAATGGAGGTAACAAAGACCTGCAGCAAATTGGAATCTGTGGACAATTTAGACAGCCTTTAAGTCCTATTATAAGGATTTGAAAACCCTCTTTTCCCCATATGGTGTCATTACTATTACTTTTTTTGAAGATAATGATTTCTTAATAAACCCTGTTGTGTTAGATTTCCTAGTCTTCTCTCAGGCTAATGCTGAAGTATTTTTTGCCTTTTCTTCAAGTCCAGTTAAGCTTATTTTAGAAGAGTACAGTAAATTTTTATTATTTCCTGGTTACTATTGGCATTCACGTTATAGGAATTCATAAATTTATTAATTAGGAGAATTGGTAATCATTTGATAAGAATTTCTGTAAGAATTTCCCTCTTTCTATATGCTTTTTGTTTCTTTAATTCATGGATTTCAGAGAAAATAAGTTACAGAGGGCTGATAGGGAGAATTACATTTTAACTGTTTCATAAACTATTAATTCATTTAACAATAGCTTAATATTAAATTTAATACTTAACATGTTCTTTTTATTAAAACATTTTAAAGGTAGACATTTCGTAGAGAGAGATAAAGGACACCCAGAAGTGACTACCGATTAGAAAAGAACCCATTATTTATTCTCTGTTCAGTGAGTGATGTTGTCAAGTGACATAGGGGAATTTTACCTCTTCTCAAACACATTGCTATTCTTTAATGGAAATCTGCTTTTTTTTCTTCCCCCTTTAGGTTAATCAACCTAAATTTAATCAGAGACGTATCAGCAGTGCCAAGTTCTTAGGGGAACTTTATAATTACCGAATGGTGGAATCCGCTGTTATTTTTAGAACTCTTTATTCTTTTACTTCATTTGGTGTTAACCCTGATGGCTCTCCAAGTTCACTGGACCCTCCCGAGCACTCTTTTCAGGATTAGACTAGTGTGCACTATTTGGATACCTGTGGCCAGTACTTTGACAGAGGTTTCTAGTAAACGAAAACTCGATTGCTTCCTTGTGTATTTTCAGGTATGTAATTGAAATAAGCAGTTGGCATCATTTAATGCATTGCTTGTGTTATAAAAATATTAGAGAAGAAACCCTGTAGCATTCATATATGATGTATAAGGTATATTCATAGTTAGGTGAGATTTATTCTTCTTGCAAGTATGCTTAGCTTTAGACGTTTTAAAATAATATGATGGGATTTCCCTGGCGGTCCAGTGGTTAAGACTCTGTGCTTCCTGCTGGGGGCACAGGTTCGATCCCTGGTCAGGGAACTAAGATCCTGCATGCCGCACGGCATGGCCATAAAAAGAAAGAAAAATTTAAAAATATATATATGATGAATTCTATCATAAACATTCTGATTACATTTTAAGTTTTATAATTGATGATTGATCATTAATTTTGGGAATTATTTTGGTGCTTTTATAAATTTGGTTTAGTAAGTTTAATAAGTTTGGTTTAGTAAGTTTAATAAGTTTATAAATTTTGGTATAGTATGGATTATTTTGTATTTGGTACGTAATTCATGAATCAAATTACTTGTAATATTTATGCATTTGATAATATTCTCACTCATCTGTGTTCTGGTTTTATATCTAAAATTCTTGTTTCTAAATTAAAAAAAAACCCATCATTAACATTGAAAGAAATATTTGTTCATTTATTGCTAAACTCTTGGGTTGTGCTTTCCATATCTTAAGTTACTTATGTAAACTGGTGATTTAGAGCAAGTACAGTATAAATTAAATTCAGATACAAATACAGAGACAGTTCAATAGCTTCTATACAGTTCATGTTCCAAAAGTTAGCTGTAGCTTGGTTGTCTGGAACCTAATCATTATTTCCCATCAAATACAATGTTATAAGTACTGATTGGGGGGAATAGCTCACTATCGAATTCTCCAGATGTTACTGAAGTAAAGTACCAATGGTACCATTCAGTTCTATTTGATCATTCCTTTCTATCTAATCTGTTATGTTGTTTTTGTTTACCCATTGACAAAGAAAATAAATTTAAAACTACAAATTTGAGGTGTCAAAAATACATCCACATAGTAGCTGATGTTAAGTGGGGGTAACTACTCTTGGGGAAGAGCTGTTTGTAACTTTCTCCTATTACTTTATCTTTGCATTAGAGGGTAACTTGTTACTTTCTTGTTCTCTGAATTGATGAGCCAAAAAT
Organism: Phocoena sinus; assembly: GCF_008692025.1. NCBI lineage: Eukaryota > Metazoa > Chordata > Mammalia > Artiodactyla > Phocoenidae > Phocoena > Phocoena sinus. The sequence continues at coordinate 20,208,868 of NC_045764.1, forward strand.
GGGAAAGGTGTATTGAAGATTTGAGACTCAGATTCTCTGTTCCATGTAAGAAATGCCTTAAGTTGGAGACTGCCTGTATTTAAAACCAAAGTTTTGCTGCAGGATATCAGTGATCACTATCAGTGTCCAAAGCAGGATCCCTTTCAGAAGAGTGTTATTATTTGCACTCACTCTGACATCACTGGCAGAGAGAAAAGAGCCACTCAGAAATATTCAGGAGTAGAAAGAGACAAAAGTATTTTCCACATTGATTAATAGCAGGAATGTGTAGCAGGGATATACTTAGGGCACGGGAGTAAGAAGTGAGTGAGGCCTGGGAGATGCAGTCAGTGTGTGCTGCCTGTAACACAGTGTCCAGTTACATATTGGAAGGCAGATAGAAAGGCTCACTTGCAGCAGTGCTTCTAAACTTCAGTGTGTACACACATCACCTGGCTATATTGTTAAGATGCACACTGTGATTCAGTTGGCCTAGGGTAGGGGACGTCTCAGATTCTGTATGTCTAATAAGCTCTGAGTTCCCACACTTTGAGTAGCAAAGACCTAGAAGAAACTGGACAGGAAGATTAAACACCCAGAGGAACACCTGTTTATATACAAGTAAATTCATGGGTTGTGCTTTTTAGTTAAATTTGAGAATTACAAGTACAAAATAGAATGAAGGAGCCAAGCTAGGAGACGAGGGAAAATATCTAAATGGTGCCATATACACAGTAGATGTTCAATAAATGCTTGTTGATTACTGATTTTTATATATTCAGAAACCCTATCTTTAGATACTTTGACTCTTTAAAAAAAATCAAAGCAGGTAGTATAGAGAAAATAATTATAATTTATCAAAACCGTTGCCTTGAATTTGGTTGTTTTTGTAAAATTAAATATTTAAGCCCTATTTGGGATTTGGGAGTGGAGTTTCTGCCTGGTTTCAGTACCTGAAAATTTATTTGCTGTTTTTATTTATTTATAATTTTTCCTTGCCTTTAAAAAAGATTATGACAGTTACAATAAAAAATATATTTAAATTAAAGTCACCAGATGGGTTAGGAACTATATATATGGAGGGAAATAAATGTGCTAGAATCATTGCTGTTGACCATTAATAAAAATGGTAGGTGTCTTGTACAACTAACTCTTTAGTTGTTATAACTAGGTGATGTCACGATACAGATTATTTTAAATATTTTGTTATTAATTTCTTATAGCTAAATTTATTTTTCATTTGTTATCAGCGTTATGTTTGGTGGAAGAAAAGTTTGGAGGTTTGGACAAAAGACCATCCATTTCCTATTGACATAGATTACATGATCAGTGACACACTAGAACTGCTAAGACCAAAGATCAAACTCTGTAATTCTCTGGAAGAATCCATCAGGCAGGTACACGACTTGGAACAAGAATTCTTAATAAAACTAGGTAAGCAATTAATTACAGAGAGAAAATAAAGATGGTATTTGGCAGATCATTTCTAGAATTTGCTTTATAATGTTTTTAGTTAGCGTTTACTTTTGTATACTTTCTGTCTTTCGATGTTGAGTGTTACATAATAGTGTTAGGTAAGACCTGGCTGACTTACTTCTTGATTTCATTAAATAATCCCAAATTGGAGGAAAACAGTCATGTAAAACTTGAAGCAAATAATAATGATGGAAAAAAAATAATCCTGTCAGCCTCTCTTAATTTTAGAATTTTTGGTTGCTAATTTAAAACCTACTTTTGATGAAAGCATCTCATATACAGTATATATTTTCAATAACACTATTTCCTAAGACAGTGCAGGCTTGACACTATATAAGGGGGGTGCCAGTTAGAAGTTTGAAACTATCCTACCAAATTTTAGATCCTAGTCACTGGGGGAGTTGTCTCTGTTTCTAAAGACTAGAGAACATGTGAGAAACGTGCTACAGGAGGATTGGTCACTTTACTTTCTCAGTATTCTTCTGCGATTGTTCTGGAAGAAGAGGTAGCATTTGAATGGCTCCCCTAAAGGACTGTAGGAGCCGACTAGCCTTGCCAGTGGAAATAACTGGAACAGGGTGGGGCCTTACCAGTCTGGTATGCTTGCTGATAGTTCTTAACATGTTGTATTGTAGTCATTTCAAAGTGACATATAGTTTCAGCCTATGAAGCTAGTATTTTATTAGGAGATTATTTATTGGGAGACCCTTACCTTGACCAGTTATACTAATTGTATACATTTACTATGTTGCATAGCTGAAAAACCACTTTTCATGGCAAAGGCATTGGTGATCCTTTTCCTTTAAGACTATTTTTTCATATTACATCCAGCATATTAATAGGGTTTCTTTCTCCAAGGTAAATCCTGTTTTGGAGAATTCGATTGCTGTTATCTAGTTGAGCATTATTTGAAAGGTGCTACTGATTATGCAACTATTCACTTTTCCTAATTCTCAACCCATAAAGGCGTATGTGATTCTTTTTGTTCTTTGAACTTTGTCCCAGTATCTACTTTCTTTTCCTTTTCAGATTTCTAATTGTATAAAATGATCGTTTCAAGTAGAGTGTTTATTTATCTACGTACTTATTTCATTTACTTTATATGGTTTGAAATAGTCTTAGCCTTGTTTCCCAAAGACTTTCATGAATGGCTCTCTCTGTGTAGTGGGCATGAGGAAATACTAGTTGGATACCCAGTTTGGTAGCAGTAAAGAAAGCAGTATGCTTTATCCTTTATCGAGCAAAGAGTTAAATTAAAGGACTTCGGGCTTCTTTTGAGGAGTCTGTCTTTGTTTAGAATATGGAAAGGAAAAAAATAGGTCACCATTTGCCAGTGCAACTCTAAGGATGGTGGCAACTAGAATCAATATGCTCCCAAGTTGTCCCATTTTCCTTCTGTTTTAGAGTCTAAATATCATAGAGAAGATATACATGAATAAATCTATATTAAATCTGTTTCCTGTTGGTAAACCATAAGATAATATAGCATCTTGCTTTTGGTAGTTTTTTGTTTTCAAGCACTTGCAAATTCATTATCATTTCAATCTTATAGCTACCCAATGCTAACTTAATAACATTTTCTTATATTTTAAAAACCATTTTAATATTATTAAAAGTAATGAAGTGTTCATGGCAGACATTTTGAAAAATGCCGAGAAGACAGAAATCACTGATATTTCATATGCACGGAGAATCATGTGTTAACATTTTGATATATGTTCTTCTATTTAAAAAATATTTATTCACGTGTTTGCAGTTTTATAACTGACATTTTTTTCTAATATATTATGAAATTTCTTCCTGACGTGAAATACTTTTCTAAATATTTAATATTTTACAAGACTGGCTATTTTCCTTTGTATGAATGTGTTAATTCTGTTGTTTGACACATTATTTCTAATCTTGCACCCCTATAAATAACATTATTATGTTACTTGTGTGTGTATCTTGGTTTTCTCAGGATAGAGAGAATTATTGGCTCTAAGACACATTTTTTTGTTTCTTTTAACATCTTCATTGGAGTATAATTGCTTTACAATGGTGTGTTAGTTTCCGCTTTATAACAAAGTGAATCAGTTATACATATACATATGTTCCCATATCTCTTCCCTCTTGCATCTCCCTCCCTCCCACCCTCCCTATCCCACCCCTCTAGGTGGTCACAAAGCACCGAGCAGATATCCCTGTGCCATGCGGCTGCTTCCCACTAGCTATCTATTTTACGTTTGGTAGTGTATATATGTCCATGCCACTCTCTCACTTTGTCATAGCTTACCCTTCCCCCTCCCCATTTCCTCAAGTCCATTCTCTAGTAAGACACACTTTAAGAACAAAACCAAAATGGTAATAGGCAATGTAATTTAATTCTGGTTTGGGAGTTCTAGATTATATTATAATATTATAAAAGGAACAGAAATGGGAAGAAGAAAAGTGAAAAAAGAAAAGTCATATGAATAAATTACTTATAAAACAGAAGAGTGTATTTCATAAATTAAAAACAAAATCAGTAGAATAAAATGAAAGCCCAGAAGTTGCCCCAATTAAATACAAAACAATTTAGTGTATGACGAAATAGGAATCTTAAAAATAGGATAAGAACAACAGATGAGCATTTAGGGGGAAAATTGATATAAAGCCACATCTTATGTCATCAAACTCCAGATGGATTGAGGAGTTAAATATTTATTTTCTAAAAGTTAAAAATAGATCTGATCATCAGATATTTGGAGAGGTGGTAATTTTCCTAAATTTTAAAATGATGCAAGAAAGCACACATATGTTGGCAGATTTGGCTGTTTAAAACTTTTGTACGATGAAAGAAATAACTAAGATTGAAGTGAAAATAGTTTCTGTGCCAGGTTATTATCACTTACATAAAGAACACAGGCAAATTGATACACAACAGATAGATGAACATAACATAATCAAATGAGGGAGGGCAGGGAAGAGTTGGTATTTTTATTGAGTACTTCCAGTTTGCCAAAATTAAAGTGGAAGGTAACGTTGTTCATATTTGACAAGTGAGTTATGTAAAGCCCAAATCAAAATACTAGGTTAACAGTCGAGCCAGAATTCGAAGACCGTGCTCTTTCTGACATATTAAGTATGTGGGGAAAATGCTCAGCATGTCTAGTGAGCAGAGAAATACAAATGAAAGCCATTTGAAAGGGAGTATCACAATTATTACTCTGTCTGTTATGAGCAGGAAAACTGAGGCACCAAGCAGCTCAAATTCAAGAGAACAGTATTTGATTTTGGTCCCCAAGTACACTTAATTCTGACCCACGTTTTAAATATTTTACTGTCTAGATTTTACGTTTTATTAACCATATGTCCTTTGTACATTTTTATCTGCATTGTTTATTTTAGATTGACAGTGTCCTAGAGGTCAGCAACTGAATGGTTTATTATACAGCTTAGCAAATGCAAAATATATCCATAAACTGCTTTTGAAACTAACTTGCAATGCAAATGAAAATATGTTAGAAATAGTAGAATTTTCCTTACAAATTAGATGTACGGCTATCAAAACAAAGCTACTTATCCATTAGAGTTCTTCCCGTGACACGTATTTTAAAGTGGCTATAAAAAAGGTATAATGGTATATTAGGCCATGTGAGTTTATCAGCACTGTGATATTTTTATTGAGAGTGCTTAGATTTATATAGTCCTGACTTTTAATTTTTTGCCTTTGATAACATAAAAGCCCATTATATTGCTTCTGAAATTCCAAATAAATAAATAAAATAGTAAGTTAATGGTATCTCAATCTGAGATAGCAGTTTTTTCCCTCAGTATTTTTTTTTTTAAAACAGATCTCTCTGAGCTTTATCCATCTTTTCTCAATTTTTTTTTTTAAATTTCCAAACTTGAATGTACCTACTTTCATCACTCTGTACATCTGTGTTTTTGTCAGTTCTTAATTGGTTAGACTTAAGACACGAGTACTTTTTTGTTTTTGTTGGTTGTGTTAGTTATTCAAACTTTCTGGGCTTCAGTATACCTTATAAAATGAAAGGGTTAAATCACATCGTCACTAAAGTTTCTGTCTGCTCTAATTGTCTAAGATTCTGTGAATAAACAAGTATTTACTAAACACCTACTGTGTATTTATCAATATATGGCCTCTAATGAGTTTTGAATATAGAAAAAAAGTTTTTTGTTCTCAAGGCTCTTATAATCTGATGTAACATGTATTGAAATCATTAGAAAAACCATTACATGGTGTATCTTTAAATGTAAAGTGCTGTGCTCAATTCTCCAAGTGCTTTAGAGTAAGTAGGAGGAAAAGTAGTACTCAGTGAGTTTATGCAGGAAGTGAAACTTAGACTGAATTTGAAGAATGTATAGGATTTGAAAGTGCATATTGAATGATATTCTCTATGGAGAAGCAATTTGATGATCACGAACGCAAGGTAGTGTACTTTGTGACACAGAAGAGTCTACCCCAACTATAGGAAAAGGCTTGATTAGGACTAGGGAGCGTGGGGAAAAGTCAGATCAGATGAGACCATGGTATGTGCATCTTGAAAGTAGAGAGTAGTTTGGAACTCAAATGACAATAAAAAAGAATTGACTAGGCAGCAAAATGTGGATGAACATGAGGAAGAGGAAGGAGATTCAAGCCAGGGAATTCCCTTTGGAGGAACACGCTGTTACTGAAGAAAAAAACAAGCTCTTTGGTGACACAGCTGTTAGATGTGTCACCATATAGCTTTGCCTCTTTCCCTCAGTCTTAATTTGCAGACATTCAAATTGATAGTCAAATGTGACTTCTCCATTAAAGCGATGTAATTTTATTATATCATTGAGTTTTTAGAGATTCTTGAAATATCATTTGATAAAAAGTGTGACCAAGGTTGCATTGTATGTGGCTGAAGCTGTACCTTATGTGCTGCTACTGTTTGCCTTTGTTCATCTGAGACTGAGATAAACAGTTTGAAGCTCTGAGAAAGGGAAAAAAAAATTGTTTTTTTGGCTAGTGGTTAAGAAATGTATCAGTGCTCCTTTGTTGAAATAAAGATCTAATTAAGTTTTTTAAATGGTTCTCAAAATAGTTTTAAATTCTGTTCTTATTTTATTCTGAGAACATGGCTGTTGAATTATCTTAATACATACTTTAAGTGGTGTAATACTCACTGTCGAAAACTTGCCTTTATCTTTTTTTTTTATGTCTTTTTCTACTTTCTCCTCACTTCAAGGCCTAGTAAATGACAAAGACTCAAAAGATTCTATGACAGAAGGAGAAAATCTTGAAGAGGATGAAGAAGAAGAAGAAGGAGGAGCTGAAACAGAGGAACAATCTGGAAATGAAAGTGAAGTGAATGAGCCAGAGGAAGAGGTGATGACTTTTATTTATAGCAAAATAGGTACATTTGTAAGAGTATTTTGATTATATGAGCCAATATTTTCTTTAATGTATAAAATAAGATCTCCTCTTTAGTTTTATTAGAGTACATGTAACTAGTAGTATATGTCTATTATAAAACTGCTGGATTAATTAAGAGGTTTTTTTTTTTTACAAGTAAGAAAATACTGATCATAGGATTTTTTAAAATTACCATTTTTTTAGAGCAGTTTTAGGTTCACAGCAAAATTAAGGGGAAGATACAGAGATTTCCCATATGTCACCTGCTCGTACCTACTCACACAACCTTCCCCCATTGTCAACATCCCCCGCCAAAGTGGTACATTTGTTACAACTGATGAACCTTATAGCAACACATCGTGATCACCCTAAGTCCATTATTTACATTACAGTTGACTCTTGGTGTTGTACTTTGTATGGGTTTAGGTAAAAGTATAATGACATGTATCCATCATTATGGTTAGGATTTTTATTTAATAAGCAATTTGAAGACAAAAAATTGTTTGATCTGCTGTGTATCTTTTTTCTTTTTAAAAAATTTTATTTATTTAATTATGGCTGCGTTGGGTCTTTGTTGCTGTGCGCAAGTTTTCTCTAGTTGCGGCGAGCGGGGGCTACTCTTTGTTGCGGTGCGTGGGCTTCTCGTTGCGGTGGCTTCTCTTGTTGTGGAGCATGGGCTCTAGGCACGCGGGCTTCAGTAGTTGTGGCTTGCGGGCTCTAGGGCGCAGGCCCAGTAGTTGTGGCGCATGGGCTTAGTTGCTCCGCGGCATGTGGGATCTTCCTGGACCAGGGCTCGAACCCATGTCCCCTGTATTGGCAGACAGATTCTTAACCACTGTGCCACCGGGAAAGTCCCGATCTGCTATGCATCTTAATCTCACTTTGTTTTTTTGGCCACACCGTGCGGCATGTGAGATCTAAGTTCCCCAACCAGGGATTGAACCTGTGCCCCCTGCGGTGGGACCACAGAGTCTTAACCACTGGGTCACCAGGAAGTACCCTTAATCTCACTTTTGAGTGTGGACTTTTTAACCTATAGATTTTATGAAAAAATTATGGACTAGATGTTAATAACTTTGCTTTTCCCCAGATCTGATAGTATAGGAAATCTGAAAATCATCATGTACCATAATCATCAGCGTGCCCTTTTGTTTTTACAACTCTGTTAGGCCAAACCATATGAAATGACTGTTCTACCATTTCGGACCTACCAAAATGTCATTTTCACATATGATTCAACCTAATAGTCTTAATTCGTTCCTTTTTTCTTCTGAAGCTGCTTAAGTTTTAAAAATGCCACCTAAAACAATAGAGTATCTGGGGTTTGCTTCATAACCTGGAAGTAGACTGGGCAATGAGTTAGGGATATACAAGAAGCTATAACATGACCATTAGTTAATAATTGTTTAGTTGTGTAATGGGTAAGGGTTCCTTACGCTATTCTGTCTACATTAATATATATTTAAATTAGAAAGTTAAGAAAATAAAAGCAGGATGAATAAGAATAACAATAAAATACTGATGAATATAAAATTTAAACCATGGAATTAGCACTTTTTCACTTTGTAAGCTTATAATTATGTTATCATGTGTATGGTTTCTTTGTGACTCTCGGGTGCTAAAACCATTTAGGAGAGTGTGATAATTTAGAAGTGTGATTTTAATTAAATATTTTAAAAGTTTAAATTTATAATCAATATTTAAATGTTTTGTGGAAATTGGATTTATTAAATTTTTAAGTTTTGATTTACTTGAGTAAATAGAATACAAATGTTTAGAGGATATGGGTTGTTTAATGTATAAAGGAATGTAAATTATTTAAGGCATTCATAAGAGAGATTCATAAACTGGATTTTTAAAAAGCTTCATTTAGTGTGAAAGAAAAATGACCCATAGGGACTTCCCTAGTGGCGCAGTGGTTAAGAATCCGCCTGCCAGTGCAGGGGACATGGGTTTGAGCCCTGGTCCGGGAAGATCCCACATGCCGAGGAGCAGCTAAGCCCATGCGCCCCAACTACTGAGCCTGTGCTCTAGAGCCCACGAGCTGGAACTGCTAAGCCCGTGCTCTAGAGCCCGCGAGCCAGAACTGCTGAGCCCGCATGCCACAACTACTGAAGCCCACGTGCCTAGAGCCTGTGCTCTGCAACAAGAGACGCCACTGCAATGAGAAGCCTGTGTACTATAACGCTCACTGCAACTAGTGAAAGTCCATGCGCAGCAACGAAGACCCAACACAGCCAAAAATAAATATTAATTAGTTAACTAATTTTGAAAAATGACCAATAATTTAAGGTAATTAAGATTTTCTATAGTTAGAAGTAGAAATCCCTGTCTTTTTTTTTTTTTTAGCCCTGAAGGTCTGTAGCTATTAATGAACATTTCGTATGATTTGACTACATAGCAAATAGCTTTGCTGTTAGTTAAAAATGAATTATTGTGTAAAAGGCAGCGTAAATAATAATGTATGGTTTTTATAATTGGTTAGCATTTATAGGCAGTAGAAATACACCTTTGTGTTGTTATTTTGCTACCACTTTTTCGCCCAGTTTTATTGAGATATAATTGATATAACATTGTATTAGTTTAAGGTGTACATATAACATAATGATTTGAGATATATATATATATAGAGAGAGAGAGAGAGAGAGAGAGAAAGAGAGAGAAATGATTATCATAATAAGCTAGTTAACATCCATCACCTCACGTAGTTATAAATGTTTCTTTTGTGTGTGTGATGAGAACTTTTAAGATTTACTCTTAGCAAATTTCAAATATACAATACAGTATTGCCAGCACTTTCTCTTTCCAACCTGACCACTCCCCTAAAGTAGATATAAATAAATTGATAAAAATTTAGAACTGGAATATGTTTCTATAATTGATTTCTATGTAAGAGATGGACATTGCTATATTCCTTTTCTTAAAAAAGAAAAATACTTAATTAATTAATTCTTGGCCTTGTTGCATCTTCGTTGCTACATGCAGGCTTTCTCTAGTTGTGGCGAGCGGGAGCTACTCTTTGTTGCGGTGTGTGGGCTTCTCATTACAGTGGCTTCTCTTGTGGAGCATGGGCTGTAGGCGCGTGGGCTTCAGTAGTTGTGGCACACGGGCTCAGTAGTTGTGACACATGGGCTTAGTTGCTCTGCGGCACGTGGGATCTTCCCGGACCAGGGCTCGAACCCGTGTCTCTGCACTGGCAGGCAGATCCTTAACCACTGTGCCACCAGGGAAGTCCCTATATTGCTTTTTTAAAAAATGAGTTTGTCGTAGAAACATTGAATCATATAATTTAAATTGGCTTATTAAGTACTTTATAACAACAAAAGGAAATGAGAGAGTATTTCCATTTTGTATTTTTAGACTAATCTTATGGCTGTCTTTGCATTTTGCCACTGCACTAATTAGATAAAGAATCTAATAAACATCCTCAGTAAATATGACATTAAAGAGTGACTCATTTTCCTATAAATTTCTCATTTGAATAGTTGTATTATATTTTCTCCTCTAAATGCATTTTCTCCTTTTCAGAAGTGAACTTTATATGTTTAAAATTGTATCATTTTAACTATTTCTTTCCCAATTGCAAAGTGGATACTATACATAATATATGTGTGTTTCCTAAGTGGAAAAACAAAATGTTCAATAGGATGACTCATGAGCCTTGTCTGGGAGGAGAATTGAAAGGAATGGTTGGTTTACTTTAAGGAAATGGAGTTGGAATTGTTTGCTCTCCCACCCGAGACCATCCTTTCCCACCAATACCCTCCAAATGTAGGGAGGAGAACATTTTTTTTTTTTGCGGTACGCGGGCCTCTCACTGTTGTGGCCTCTCCCGTTGCGGAGCACAGGCTCTGGACGCGCAGGCTCAGCGGCCATGGCTCACGGGCCCAGCCGCTCCGCGGCATGTGGGATCTTCCCGGACCAGGACACGAACCCGTGTCCCCTGCATCGGCAGGCGGACTCTCAACCACTGCGCCACCAGGGAAGCCCACATTTTTAAAGAGAGAAGATGGGTCGATTATAAAGTAGTAAGAACAATGTAGGATATTCTGTAAATATTTGCCTCAACTGAGAAAGAACAGGGCTGGAGTGGAACTCTTCAGGAAAGTTGTACTCTTCTTTTCCATCTTGGTCCACAACTCTTCCAAGCTCCATATGACCTTTTGAAGTTATTCTTAGCACATAACAACCAGAATATTTTCTTCTCAGTATCAGCTGGGTAAATTAAAAGTTACTTTAAAGATGAAGTAAATGTTCTGCTGCTAAAATTCTAATTTTCTGCAGCATTTTAGAGAAAGTACAAGATTTATTATTGTAATAGCAATAATATTTATTGAGCATGGTCATTGTGTTCATGTTACCATTTCTCTTGGCACCCTATGAATTAGGTGATAAATAAGGCACAGATATGTTAATTATTTGCCCCAGATCCTAGCAAGCCAGCATTTGAACTTGGACAGTTTGACTTGTGCTGTGCTGACCACTTGCTTTCCTTACCAGCTCATGTGGTCTGTTGACTTCCTCACCTCACAGGTTATTATGACCATGGGATTAGGACAGGGAGATTTCTTGTTCAGCATTTTAATTTCAAAAGTTAATCCGTTTTATTTTGCCTGAGCAATATAAAAAATGGTGAAAGAAAAGAATTAATGCATTTTAGCTTAGTTTTTGAATAGGAAGCACCCTTCAAGTGTTAAGAAATGATTAATTTTTTTCCAAGGGCCAATTTAAGAGCATTTCTATTGCAAATTTAAATTTGAATTATAGAATTGTGTCAAAAAAGGTTAATGCATTTGAAAAAAAAGTTAATGCCTTTCTGTATTTTCCTCAACTATTTCCACTTCAGAAATTCTAAAAGTTTTCAAATGTCTCTATATAAGTAATAATGCACTGTTTGGATTTTTAAAATCAATTTCTGTGTATACTAGAAGTGTTATAACAAATTTAAATCATTTGTTTTCTCTTAGGAATTATTTCTCATTCACTTTATTTCTCTTGGAACAACGAGAAGCAGCTGGGTTTAGTGTAGTCTTTTAAAAAAAACTTTTATGGAACAGAGTGGGAGTGAATTGTGTTGGAAGGATACTCAGATGGAATGCTGCCCCTGTGTGGTTGGGTTGTTTTTGGTTTTGGTTATGGTTATAGTTTTGGTTTTTTTGTGCCTCTTTGAAAATTCACTGGAGTTCTGCCCAATCTTCCGTTTGAAAGGAATTTTGGCTGAGAGAAAAGGATGCTGGGGGGACTGACAGGAGAGGATGGAGAGATGTAGTACTTGAAAGCCACCAGCAAGGGGAGTCAGAATGTCTATCTCCTCTGCTTAATAAAGCACGTGTCCTTGGGCAAGCCACTTAACTTTTCTGAGCCTTAGTTTTTTCACATATAAAAATGAGGACTGGGCTTCCCTGGCGGTGCAGTGGTTGGGAGTCCGCCTGCCAGTGCAGGGGACACGGGTTTGATCCCTGGTCAGGGAAGATCCCACATGCCACAGAGCAACTAAGCCTGTGTGCTGCAGCTGCTGAGCCTGCTCTCTAGAGCCCGTGAGCCACAACTATTGAGCCCACGTACCACAACTACTGAAGCCGCGCGCCTAGAGCCCGTGCTCCATAGCGAAAGAAGCCACCGAAATGAGAAGCCCGCGCACTGCAACGAAGACCCAACACAGCCTAAAATAAATAAATATTTAAAAAAAAAAAAATGAGGACCATAAAGCTTATCCATTCTTCTTCAGAATTAGGTAGAGCAAACAAAATGCTGTGAGAGCACTTTCTAAACTGAGGTGCTTTATACAGTGAGGTGCTTTATAAAATGTAGTGTCATTGCTTTCAAATGGTAACAATGTTAAATTTGAATTGTCAGTTTTCATTGCAGAGTTAGATGGGTATTAAAGAACTACTATGAGAAAATCAGTCTCAAGTTAGGGAGGAGAAAAATAACAAAATGTTCAGGAAACTCGTTCCTTGTGGAATTCAAGGAAGAGTTTCTACAAAGGATCTTTGTATTACTAGATTGGTGGAAAATGTGAAATGGGTTTTCAGCTACTGGTATGTAGTACATGTTGCCAGCTGACTTCGCCCTACCATTCTAGGCAGACAGCATAAAAGGCTGAAACCAGAGAATAATAAATAATTATACAAAAATTTTAACATCTTTTTAAGGCATGTAAAAGTAGTAATGTTTTTCAAAATGTTTTAATCTTCTACAAATGTTAATTTCAGGAGGGTTCTGATAATGATGACGATGAAGGGGAGGAAGAAGAGGAAGAGAATACAGATTACCTCACGGATTCAAATAAGGAGAATGAAACTGATGAAGAAAATACTGTACGTATGGCTGAAAATTCACTTTTTGAAATTGTGCATTATTTTCATAGTATTTCAATTTTAGCCACTGAAATTTTAGTTTTTTGTGATAATTGAAATAATATTTCTTTGGAAATTCATTTTTAAGTTGTTTTCCTATCTAAATACTTTATTAAAAAGTTCTTTGAATATATAATAATGTTATATTGCTCACTCATTCCTTGAGTTATGTTGAAAAAGTTATCAATACAAAAGGTTCTGCCATACAAAACATTACAGTTAGAATTTCTGGTCTGAATTCTTGTTTCTATTCTGTTTTTATAAGGAGGTAATGATTAAAGGAGGTGGACTCAAACATGTACCTTGTGTAGAAGATGAGGACTTCATTCAAGCTCTGGATAAAATGATGCTAGAAAATCTTCAGGTATTAACTGTTGCTCTTATCCAAAGTATTCCATACAAAATACTGCAGCACCTTTGATTGTGTTTCCTACCTAAACATTTACCTCTACAGCAGCTCTTTCTAAGTTAGACAGTTTGAAGCTGCCGATACTTCTGGCATCCCACATCCTGATTTGCCACATTTCTTTGAAAATAGATGGAAAAAATGTAATAATACTTGGAACAGAGTGACTTCATTGTATCACCCTCCGCCTTTTCTCTCTGAAGTTGTATCTCTATTTCTAAAACACTTCACTTGCAGTTTGTTTAGGAGTCAAACTGCAGAAGATAAATATTTGGGGAAATTTAATTTAGTAAATTCCTAACTTTGGTTTATAATTTGAATAACTTGTATATAAATATCTAGAGGAAATTGGTCATTTGATATTTAAAGAAATGTTCATTATTTAATGTATTCATGATATTAAGATACTAGATTTTATAAAAAGCTCCATCTTCCCAGTGATTTAGGTAATTATGTTTTTCTGTAGTTAGAGGGAAAATCCCATGGACTGTTTACTTCAGCCCTATATATAGCTATTGTTTTAACCTTTGGTGACTTAAGAAGAGGGCTTTTGTTGGAATGGTAGGTGAAAGCCCCATGGAGTGTGGGCTCAGTGGGAAACGGAAAAGGAGGAAGTGAAAATACTGGATACAGGTAGAGCTGACTTGAGACGTTTTCTAGAAAGGGAAAAGAAATGGGGATGTAGCTAGAGAAGGTCAGAGTTAAAAGAGGAGGGTTATTTTTAAGATAGAGGATATTATGGAGTAGATGCCGATGGAATAATCCTTTAGAGAAGAAATACTGGATTTTACTTTCATTGATGATAGTAAGGTCAGAAGCTATGATAGTGTATAAATTAGCAGTACAGGCCAATTTGCTTCTTCCTACGTATATTAAAATTTCTTCATACATCTAGAAAACTCTTACTTTATGAAACAAACCTCATATTCATGTCATTTAGGAGCACACGTCATCAAATAAAACATAATCATTATAATCCCTTTGACGAGGTAGTAAACAGTTTACTCCTTAAAGAAGTTTTTCCTATCTTACATGAGTCAGTAGCGATTTACTCATTCATTTGTCTAGCAAGTATTTATTGGGCCTACTGTGTGACTAGCACTGTTCAGGCTTAGTATAAAGTAGTAAATAAAAACAGACCTGGTTCCTACTCTCAGAGAATGTACTTTTATGGGGGAGGTAGATACTTAACCACAAATACGTAATTTCAAATTATAAGTGCTAAGGAACTAAAAGAACGCTTTGGTAGAGAGTAAAGGAAGGGCCTTCTTTAGATAAGATGATCAGAGAAGGCGTCTCTGAGAGCATGACTTTTAGACAAGACAGGTACAGAGGAGTCATCTGGGTGAAAAATTAGGGTAACGTGAAAACAGTGTGTCAGAGGTCCTGAAGCAGAAAAGAACTTGTGTTTGAAAAACTTTAAAAAGGCCAGTATTAATAGAACACGGTCTGTGGGTGGATCACAGCATGAGAACAGGTAATTGGGAGTGGCCTGGTCCTTTAAGGAGCTGGTTCAGACTGGGATAGGACTGAAATCAGGGAGACTAACCAGGGGGGTGGTTAGAAGGCTGTGGTGGTAACCCAGGTGAGAGATGATGGCCATCTGTCTAGGGGAGTGGCAGGGCACACGGACAGAAGTCTGGATTTGAAAGCTGTTTAGGAGGTAGAATGAACTGGATTTATTTGGTGCTTGATTAGATAAGCGGTGTGTGGGGCCCAAGGAGTCAAAGACAACACTCAAGTCTTTTAGCTTTGGGGCCACTGGCTGGTCTCTGACAGGAAACGGGAGAGTGAGCCCAAGTTCCACTTGTTAAGTGTGAGGAGCCTGTGAGGTGTTGGTGGGAATGTCTGGAAATCAGAAGAGAAACACAAACGGAGCGGTTGTTAGAGCATATTTAAAGCCATGGCAATAACTGACTCACCCAGATGTAGAGTGTGGAGACAGAAGAGGAGCAGGTTCAGGGTTGAGCCCTGAGGAGCCCAACGTTTAGAAATAAGGTAGAAAAGCTGAGGAAGTCAGAGGAATGGGAGCTTTTGATGTGGTCCAGTGATCGTTGCTTATTGAGCACTCTTGAAGAAGTGATCTGGAAGGATGTGAGGATGTGATCAGAGCGGAGGAAACTTTGAATTCACATTTTTGCATTTGTGTTTATGTACTGGAGAAAACTTCATCCTCTGTTAGGCACTGATTTTAAATCATTATCAAATACCCCAAACAAACAGTTGTACAGATGTCTTCCTTTTGCTAAAAATCATAGGAAGATGCAGTATCGTGAAGACATTGACTCTTCATGAATCAGGTCCTTAAATTTCATGCAGTCCTAATTCTGTCCCACGGGGGGCATTTGGGGATGGGGTGGGGGCTGGGGGAGAGAAGAACAGGGACATGAATGTAGTGTGAACTTAACAAAATTATTCCTAAAAGCATCTGTAAGAACAAACAGAAAAGCTAGGAGACTTGTAGAAAATGAAGGGTGAGTTGAGATACAAGATGTACATACAGTTATAGGTTGTTGCAGGAATAGATAGATTAATCAAACAGAGGAGAGTCCAGAATAGACCTCAGAATGTGGCAGTTTAATCATGATGAAGTTAACATTTCACATCAGTTGAGGGAAAATGGTGTATTCAACAAATGATCAATAAAAATAAAGCTGGATTTCTGTTTTATTTCCACACCAGAATTAATTGCAAATCTCTCAAAAAATCTTAATCATTGTGAAGACTGTTGAGCACTGCGTTAAGACTTTACATTTATTCTTCATACAGTGCTGTTGGGTGCTGTTCATATTCCCATGTTTCACTTAAAGAACTAGGCTTGGAAAGACAAAAAAACTTGCTTAAGGTGAAAGGGTAGTGAGTGGTGTAGTCTCTTATCAACCATTTGTTGCATTACTTTCCAGCACAGAATGCCATAAAAACTTCTAAGAAATAACAAACCGGGGTGGGGCGGGGGGGAAGGTCTATAGCCGACACAACGCAAGTCAATATCTCTAGTATACCAAAGGGATCGTACAAACTAATGAGAAAAGATGAATGACTCGTTTTGTTGTTGTTGGAAAGAATATGCAAAATCGTGCTAAAGCTCACTGACAATCAAAAGATAAGCAAACTAAGAAGGGCCTTTTTATCAGATCATCAGATATTAAGATTTAAAAAGTGACCGTATCTATTGTGTTAAGTGTGGGCAAACATCTATATTTGGTAAGGGTAAATGAGTCCAGTGTTTTTTAGAGAAAATATGGTAAACCTGTCAGATGGTCGTGCCATTTGATCTAAAAATGTACCCTTAATAATAGTCTCTCAAGTGCATGAAGTTAAATATAATGTCACAAAGATGTTACATTGTAATAGAAAAAAAGTCTAAGCTGTCTATCAATAGAGGACCAATAAAATAAATAAGACACACCCCTATAATTAGCTCTGTATATATTCAACTAGATGCCCAAGATATTGAATCAAAAAGAAGAAAAACATGTATGTTTAGTATAGAATAATATACATCATGGTTGCTCCTGTTTATATGTGTATATAGTATATGTTTATATATGTATATATATGCAAGAAAAAAATCTGGAAGGACATGACCCATTGTTAATAGGAGTTGGGCTGAGGGAGGTAACTGGAGGGATTGGTATGGACGCACTTGGTAATATATATATATATTTTTTTTTTTTTTTTTTTTTAATTAATTTATTTTTGGCTGTGTTGGGTCTGTGCTGTGCACAGGCTTTCTTTAGTTGCAGTGAGCAGGGGCTACTCTTCGTTGCGGTGCGTGGGCTTCTCATTGCGGTGGCTTCTCTTGTTGTGGAGCACTGGCTGTAGGTGCACGGGCTTCAGTAGTTTCGGCACGCAGGCTCAGTAGCTGTGGCTTGCGGGCTCTAGAGCGCAGGCTCTGTAGTTGTGGTGCACAGGCTTATTTGCTCTGTGGCATGTGCGATCTTCCCAGACCAGGGCTCGAACCCATTTTCCCCTGCCTGGCAGGTGGATTCTTAACCACTGTGCCACCAGGAAAGCCCGGTAATATATTTTTGTATTGAACTAGTTTACGAAAAGAGCATGTTAATTTTGTAATCAGGAAAGAAAGATAATTTACAAATCAAGATTCATCTAACATGATTCTTTCAAATTTTAAGTATTGATAAAAAGTCTTGATAAATCTTATGAACCTGGGAGAACTTTAAGCAAATTCTAAGAAATTGGAACTTAGAAATCAAAACAATAAAACCGGGCTTCCCTGGTGACGCAGTGGTTGAGAGTCCGCCTGCCGATGCAGGGGACATGGGTTCGTGCCCCGTTCCGGGAAGATTACACATGCCGCGGAGCGGCTAGGCCCATGAGCCGTGGCCGCTGAGCCTGTGCATCCGGAGCCTGTGCTCTGCAACGGGAAAGGCCACAACAGTGAGAGGCCCGCGTACCGCAAAAAAACAAAACAAAACAAAACAATAAAACCTTACACCTTTATTACCATTTTGCTTGATTTGCAAGTCTCTTGCATATATGGCACCTATATCAAAAGACTATTTAAATAGCAGTTAAGGCGTTTTAACACCTTCATGGCCTTTCGGCATTACCTTCTTAGCTTTGAAGAGTCATGTTCCGCTCTTTTCTCATTCGTGCTCCGTTCATCAGACTTAGAAAATTATTTGCAGTTCCCTAAATGCACCTGCTGTTTCACATCCTTGCTTTTGCACCTATTCTTCCCCTGCCTAAATTCCCTCCATATCCCCCAAACTGCTCTTTTACCATCTGCTTGGAAGAAGTCGTGTGAAGTCTTAATGTTCTCAAATGTCCCATTTTCATTCGACCTTTTGTGAAATCTCAGCACCCACCCACTCTCAGCTAGGCCTGTGTGGTCACTCCATCCCCAACACACGTTATACACAACTCAGATGAATTGTAATTAATTTATTTCTCTCTCTTACTTAACAAGTCTATGAGCTCTTTGAGGGTAGAGACTATCTTTTTAATATTAGTATCTCCAAGCCTAACATGTAAGTCATTGGTGAAGGTTTGTTTAAATAATTGGTTGATAAATCCAGTGTGAATGCTAAAAATAATTGATATTAATAAGCAAGAAGTTAATCTGAACATTAATTGATTCCATTCACTCTTAAATATTAATTGGGCACCTGCTGTGTGTAAAGCACCACCACAGAATGCCAGGGAAAGGGTTCGGTGATGAACCCCATCAGTCAGGTGGGACGTCTCATGGATAAGCAGGCAGTTATGGCCTATGATAACTACAGAGGAACATGTGTGCCATGAGTGTGAATGAGAGGACAAGTGCACTCAAGGAACAGGGAAACAGTAGAACCTACAGCATTGTTTGAGCTTGGGAGAGGCTGGAGCCATCAATAGGAGCCAAATCATATGGTTCTTCCAAGGCGTGTGTAAGGGTTTGGAGGTGGGGGATGGCTCTGTGGTTTCAGAAAGACGACTTGGCTCTAGTGTTTGCTCTAAGAAATATAGCACTGAAGGAATTGTTTGCAATGTATTGGGTTATTTACATTTTTTCATTTCTGTCTTTAAGCAACGAAGTGGCGAATCTGTTAAAGTGCACCAACTTGATGTTGCCATTCCCTTGCATCTCAAAAGCCAGCTGAGGAAAGGGCCCCCACTCGGTGGTGGGGAGGGAGAGACAGAGTCTGCAGATACGATGCCATTTGTCATGTTAACCAGAAAAGGCAATAAACAGCAGGTAAGAATCTGTCCACCCTGTATTCACAGTTGGTTGTTAGTTATCAAGTGTAAGCAGTAACTTTGTTTTATAGGTTCTAAATTATCTTTTGCTTACAAGGGGAAAGACTGGAAACATTTAAAGTATTCAGTGATAGGGACTTCCTTGGTGGTCCAGAGGTAAAGAATCTGCCTTGCAGTGCAGGAGACGCGTGTTCGATCCCTGGTCGGGGAACTAAGATCCCACATGCTGCGGAGCAACTAAGCCTGAGCGCCTCAACTAGAGAGCCTGCGTGCTGCAAACTACAGAGCCCATGTGCTCTGGAGCCCGCACGCCACAACTACAGAGCCCACGAGCCCTGGAGCCTGTGCGCCACAACTAGAGAAGAGAAAAAATCCGTATGCCACAACTAGAGAGAAGCCCGTGTGCCACAACGAAAGATCCTGCATGCCTCAACAAAGATCCTGCGTGCCGCAACGAAGACCCGACGCAGCCAGATAAATAAATTAAAATAAAATTTAAATCATATGTATTTGTTAGAAGATATAAATACCTTGACTTTCAGTAGAAGGGTTTTATGTGTAAGCTCAGGGTGGGAAAGGAAAGGAGGGTGAGGGCAGATAATCTCAAGAAAATGCTCACTTGCCAAGATTGCTCTTGGGAAAAAAACAAAAATCATTGTTTTCTGACCCCTAATCCTTCTCCTCCATTCTCCTTAAATTACCTCTTCCTTCTTTCCCTTATCCCACAGATGGCCCTCAAAATCATTTCCCCAACTACTAAGCTATCACTTTGATTCAAACATTCACTCATCAAATATTGTCTACTATGTGCCAAATACGATCCTAAGTGTGAGGCTACAGTGATGAACAAGATGCAGCCCCTGGCCTCGTGAACGCACAACCCAGATGAGGGAGAGAGACAGCATAATATATTTGCAGATAGTGAAAAGTGCCCTGAAGAAAATAGAGCCTGGCTCTCAGACACAACTCTAGGATACATCATATATTACCAGTTCTGTAAAAAAAAATTCCACACTTTAATATTTCTGAAGGCAAGCCACCTCTTAGAGTTGGTGGACTCTTGGGATAATTGACAGCATTTTTTTCTGTTTTAGTGGTATGTAAAATAATGGTACATCTTATAATTAATGGAAGTGTCTATGAAATACAGTGGCTACCACAGCTTATCACAGACAAGTTCAGCACCTGGCTCCCCCATTCATTTAAATAGTAATTTAACAGATACTTATTGTTGACTTGCCACATACCAGGTACTGTTCCATGTGCAGAAATGCAGGAGTCAGCCAAGTCCCTCCTCTCTTGGGAGCTTTCATTCTAGTATTGAGAGGCAACAATAAAGAAGTAATGTCAGGTTGGAGACAGTGCTGTGTTGGAAGATAAAGCAAGATAAGAGGATAGAAGAGACTGGGTGGGGAGGAGGCTATGAGAGGGAGACAGCTGCTGCGGGGGAAGACCTGGAATGAGGTGTTCTCTGTGAGGGCAGGGATGTTCTGTTTCCTCCCTCCCAGCACAGCCTCCAGGAGATGATGCCTACCTTAATTTTTTATCTCTGCTTTGGTCAGGTAATTTCCTGTTACTCAAAAGATCAAAGTTGTACAGTATACCATAATTTTGCTATACTGCAAATAAATCTTGAGATATGAAAACTGAATACCAGTTAGGATCACAGAATGGAGGGCTGAAACAGGGTTTCCATCATGAGTCATGTTTAAATAGTTAACTTTGACTTCGATTCCGAGCACTGCTGTATCTTTTTCGGACACTGTCTTCCTAATTCCGTTCTAGTCAATAGGACTTTCCTCCGTCGCAGGTTCTAGGGTTATCAAGATTTTAGGAAATTTCCTCCCCTTTCTCACCCTCAGGCCAGAGATGAGCCCTCACATTTCCCCTTTCCCTCATCCTCCACCCAGTCCCTAGAAAAATAAGGGTTTGTTTTTGATCAAGACCCTAAACTTGGTGTTGGAGTGAGATCTGTGTAAAATTGCTCTTCTCAGCACTTGGAACTGCTAGTTCACCATGGTTACTAGGATTTTCAAAGCCCAGAGTTTTTGCTTTTCTTTTCTTTTCTAGGAATGACTTAGTACTCTGAGTAGACTTTTCTATTTCAGTCATCACATTTTAGGTCTGATTCATTTTCTTTTTCTTTAAAACCTCTCAGCTTCCCCTTTCCACTCCCTCACTCTCCCCTCATCACCAGATTTCTTGGCACAAAAAGGAAGTTTTTTTTTTTTTTTAATTGTGAAGGGCAGTACATGGCAACATCAGTTCCATAGGCCTTGGTTCCTATTCCCATACAGCTCCTGAACATTTGTACTACATTGGCACACTTCTTGAGCCTTGATTTTTCTTATTTAAAAGGAGCCTTAGGAATATCTTTCTGTGAAGATCAAATTACACAACAGTAAATAATCAGTTTTCTTCATTCGTCCCTCCCTTTTCTGAGGCACACATGAAAATTCAGTATACCTGTGAATTTGCACACCCCATTTGATCTTTTCAGAACGTGTAGGCATAAAATTAAAACCTACCTTCAGAAACTTTGGAGCTTTGAAAAGTAAATTCATTTCAGCTGTCCTGAATTCTAAATTGTATGGGTCAACATAGGACCATAAATCTGTGTTTTAGAAGAAATATTTTTGGTTCAAAGTGGATAGATTATATAGTGTGTAACCTATATAGCTTCAGAATGAGGAGTGAAGTCCTTATTTCTTAAAATGTGAAATTTTGTTTAAGGAAACATTTTTATTGAACTTTATTTTTAAAATGTTAGCAAATATGAAATGAGAGCTCAGAGTACTTGGTTATTAAGTAAATTTTCAACTCATAAACATTATTTGGAATTTTGGAAAATGTTCAATTTTAGGAACATTATTTGAAGAAACATCACTGTTATTTTGTGGTCTGAAGAAGAAAGTATATTTTGTTCTGATTTTTATTTCTTTATTTGACTTTTGGGTGTTGGCCCTTCTGGTGCAGTGGTTTTTTTAGAAATGTGAAATGTGTAGCTTTATAGGAATCTTTAGTTTTTAAGTGAAAGATCTCTTTGTGTACCAGATTTGTGCCCAGAAATAACTTTCTTCTGTAGTCAGTAGGAAAAGAAAAATTTGCACCAATGAAGTAAGTAGTTGAAAAGAAAGGATAATACTGTTGATAGTTTCTTTCTATATCTAAATGTCTGCGAATTAGAATAATGAAATAAAATGTTTTGATCATTAAAGCAAAAGTTTTAATGTAATAGAGCCATTATGTAATGTTTTAAAGAACTTTTTGATTGTTTTAAACAAATGCACGATATATTTATTATAGTTTAATCCTTGTTAACAGTCCTGAAACAGGGACATCCTGCTAAAAACAAACCAGTCAGTACATAAGAACTCTCCCCCATAATAGAGAAATAGATCTCATCGGTCAGTTGATTAACTCTTTCTCTTTTCCGGTGTCACAGCTATCTTTGGAATATGAAGGTCTGTTAAGCCTGAAGGCGGACTAGACTGTATAGTTCAGGAGGGCAGAACTGATTCCAGAGGGTAGAAATGAAAAGGGTGCAGATTACAGCTTTCTGTCATAAAACCCTTTCTCATAGTTAGCCATATGTAATAGGGTCTGTACAGTGGAAAATGATCGCCTGTTGCTTAGATGTGTGCTCCCAAACAGGGTGCAGAAAAGGTTGAACTTGATGGAGGTTGAACTTGATGGCCTTCCACTTCCCATCCAGCCCCAATAGGTTTGTCTCTAGTAGAGTAACACTGTTGTCTGTTTATGTTCTTAGATGATGCTGTCTTTATTGACTTATTAAGGAAGGAAAGATTATTATTTTTCTAAACTCATTTAATTCTACTTACTAATTTATTTGAAATCTTTTTTCTTTGATTTTCTCAAGCCATTTGTGATTTCTTTATTATTCTTTTTTCTCAGTTTAAGATCCTTAATGTACCCATGTCTTCCCAACTTGCTGCAAATCATTGGAACCAGCAACAGGCAGAACAGGAAGAGAGGATGAGAATGAAAAAGCTCACACTAGATATCAATGAACGGCAAGAACAAGAAGATTATCAAGGTATCAAATCTTTTTCAGGATGGAAGTGGAAATTTGGGCTTTTAAAGTACAGAACATCAAAGCTTTTATTCTGCACCTTTTCATGTCATGTTTGTATATATTTAGCCTGAGAAGTTGATTGTTTTTTATATTCCATTCTGTCTTCATTTTTCTCTCACTTATTTTGTAAAGTAACACTAATGTAATTTTCGTCATATTTTACTTCCCCCATAATTCAGTTAGGTTCTATACTGTTAGAGCTATGTTTGCAAGTGATATAGTACCAAGTTTTAATTGCCTCACGCTGCCAGTCAACTGTGAGCAAATTATTATTCAACAAATGTCATTTCTTTTGTCTACTTGAGAATCCTGGTCTCGAGGACCCTCTATTCCTTCAGATTTGCGGGCATCAAGTTAGGATTCCAGTTTTATAGAGACATACCCAGCACACTTGGATTAATTGGAACTTTACATATAGAGTCCACTGACACTTCATAAGTCAGCCTTTTGTCATTCCCCTGGCATCCAGATTTTAGAGCCATAACATGGCTGTCTGTGTAGTGCTATACTCACCGACTGCTTTTTGTGCAAGAGATTGTTGTATAAATAAATAGTTGGTTTTCTATCTTTTTTTGTTCTTAATTAATTTTTTTTCTTTTGGCCACGCTTCGTGGCATGTGGGGTCTTAGTTCCCCGACCAGGGATCAAACCCGTGCCTCCTACAGTGTAAGCGTGGAGTCTTAACCACTGGACCGCCAGGGAAGTCCCAGGTTTCTATCTTTAAATCCCACTTCTAGAATCTTCTCTTCCAGTTCAGTTGATACCCAATGTTCTTAATAATAAATAATGGTAGGTAACACTCAGTGTAAATGTGTACTATGGCCGGACACTTATGTACTTTATCAAATCACTTAATCCTCACAACAATTCTATGAGATAAGTGCTTATTATTATTCCCCTTTTACATTTAGGGAAACTGAACCAAAAGTCGCATAGCTAGTATGTGGCAGAGCTGGGATTTGAGCTAATATTATCTGGCTCCAAACGACGTGCTGATAGCTGTTGTACTAAACTGCTTCTTACGCTGTTTCACTGCCTCAGGACACTTAACGTCGTGGCCACATTGACTGTAAAGGGAGCGTTGGATGTTAAATGATACTCAAGAGCATGTCTCCTCTCTTGATTGCTCTTCTTGTACTTATTAATCATTTTAGTCCATATAATGGTTATCTTTCTTTAGTCAGCTACCTGACAGGACTAATAAACTTGATCTCCGTAGGGTTTTATTTGCTTCTAGGGAGTACATTTACCAATGTTAAATGCCTTTTCTGTTTTGCTCCTAATTCCAGAAATGCTGCAGTCTCTTGCCCAGCGCCCGGCTCCAGCAAACACCAATCGGGAGCGGCGGCCTCGTTACCAACATCCAAAGGGAGCGCCTAATGCAGATCTAATCTTTAAGACTGGTGGGAGGTAGGATGGTCTCTCTTATTTCTGCCTTAGCTATTTTTCATGGTGTCCATGTGAGCAAATTAGATAGTTCTGGATTATACCTAATGATCAAGGCCCAATGATTAGCAAAATAGAAAAGTGTTTGAGTTGTAGATATTTGAGTAAAGAAAACCTGTTTATAAATATGTTTGTTTGTTTGTTTGTTTGTTTGTTTTTTAATCTTAATTTCAGCCACACCAATCTTGGCTTTTACTTTTTCTGAGTGGGCTTCTTTGGATTTTTTAGTTTCCTCTTTTGAGGACGGACTAGTTAACAGATTAGTTTGAGAGAAGTCACAGGCTTTTTGTTAGAATCTCTCAAGCCAGTGTTATGTAATCATAGTGTTTACAAAAACTCAAAACCTGTTACTAGACTTTCAGTCATGCAGATTGAGTTTGTTTTGAGGTATTTTGTTTGTTTGTTTTTAAATTATAAAATATCCTGCTGGGATCTATGCCAGTTCTTCTTAAACTTGAGTTGCTTAATGTGAAATAATTAAAACTCTGGAAGGTATTTCATATAGAAGATATTGCCTAAGACCTCACTCATCTTGTTTTTAAAGTTGTTGAAAGTTTTGCTGGGATCTGATCTAAAGACCCGTACCTATCAACTTTGTTTTCTGTCTTGTGTTTGCGTTATTATCAAAAGTGACATAGGCTTTGTGCTCTTACTGGTCTTCCTTGGGGTATTTAGACTGAGGCTCTACAGCAGCCCTCAAATGTTGTCACCTTGTTGTTGGAGACAGGCGAGCAGGTGTAGAAAAGAGTGCTGGGGTAGAGAAATGGTCCACTGAGGAGAGTAGTAGCATTGGAGAAAACACAGATGTTACAGCCTGTGTCTTCACTCACTAAGTATATTCGTGTTCCTGGTGACATTTTTCTTTGAACTATATGTTCAGACGACTCTAATCAAATTGCAATTTAGGAAATTGGTTTGTCATTGACAGTTTAGGGATCTGTTTTTTAACAGCTATTGAGTGTAATTTTTTTTTTAGAAATGCACGTTACAAATGATGTACAATAGGCATAAGATATTAGGTTATTTTAAATTACCCAACCTTCATTAAAGTCCTTTAATACCTTTTATTGTGCTAAGACGTGGAACCGGCTAAGTTAAGAAAAAGGCCATGGAAATTTTAGTTTTCTCCTTTTACATTTTCTTAGAGTAGCTTTAAATATATACCATTGTGTTCTTGGTAATGTCTGCTCCCTCTTTCTTATCTTGATATTTTTCATCAACTTCACTGGCCATATTGCAGCCTAACATCTCTGAACAGCATTGTTTCTATTAATCCCTAATCCTTTCTCAGTTTAGATATTGTAACAGTAGCATCATTTCCTAATTTTTCAATGTTTGGGTGACTTTACAGAATCAATAAATGTGACATTTGCTACATAATTACTATTTGCAGTAGGATTTGCTCCCCTCAGCTTACATTTCATCCAGCACCTTCCATGGGTTCAGTCCTGCACTATGGAAAATTCAGAAGTAGAAAACAGAGCCTTTACTCTCAGGTTTATAGTCCAGTTGAGAAGCCAGGTCCAGGTACTTGACAGCTAATTCTGCCCTAGTCATGTATTTATTTTAAAAATCATTGATGGAGAGTCTAAGCACCAAGCATTTCTCAAGGAGTATGGAATAAAAATATGGGAAAGCAGATGTATCAACTTAAACATGCTGCTATAGTTGTGTATATGAACACAGAGATGTGCCTTTCTTAGTTTGCTACCAGTTACTCAGTCGTTTTTCAAAGTTCTTTGTTACCTTTCTGATTTCCTTCCCTCCCTCCAGCCCTGCAGGCAGCCAGACTTGGAACTGGCCACGCTGGCTCTCTCTCACCTCGTACTCACTTCGCATCTGCCTTCCTGCCCCTTCCCTGACACCTTGGCCTTGGCCCGGCCGCCTCAGTGCTCCGTTCAGCCATCTGGGTGGCTGTCTTGGAGCGCTCTGCACATGGGCCCCCCTCTTCTGTCAGCACACTCTCTTCCCGTGACCTCTGCGGCTCTGCTGCCCTTTCTGGTCTTCTTCCCTGCCTGCCTCCTCTGCTTGTCTCCTGACTCTGGGGTGGCCTTGCCTCCTCCTGGAAACACCCGTGCCCCTCAGGCTGGTCCTTGGCCCCTCCTCGCTTACGCCAAGCGCTCTCGCAGGTGTCCCCTCCCGTGGCTCCATTACCAGCCGGGTCTCCAGCCCAAGCCTCCACTCTGGTTTCTGACCGTGCACCTGCTGTCTTCTGAACAACCACCTAGACGTCTCCCGGGAACTTCGACTTCAGCGTATCCCTGCCCCATCCTCTCCCCTCCTCTGTTCTCTAGCCCAGTGAACGGAAGCTCTGCCCTCGCAGTTGTCCAAACTAGAAAAGGAGGTTTTGTTTTTGACTCTTCCTCTGCATCAGTCTCTCTGTGTAGTTAATTAACAAATACCCTGATTCTACTGGTAAATGGTTTTCTCACACTGGCCCTGTTTATCCCATCTCCGCCATGGAGATCCTAGATCAAGCTACTGTCACCTCTCATCTGGATTACTGCTTGCAGCCTCCAGATATGCTTCTCAGTCTCCAATTTCAACCCCTTCCAATGCATCCTCTCTGCTCTCCCCACAGTGTTCTTTCTCAAGTGCAAACCTGCCATCTGACCAGGAGTGAGTTCTTGTGCTTAAACCCTTCAGTGGCTCCTCGTGGCTTGTGGGATAAAAGTCCCAGCTCCTCACTTGGTTAACACGACCCTGCATGATGGGGGTGCACTCCCCTTACTGGCTTTACCTCTTGCTATTTTTTCCCCTACTTCCACCCAGCTGGCCTTTTAGCTCTTCTAGTTATGCCCTTTTTTGCCTCCCTCTGTTTGGAACCCTTTCGGCCTCTTCCCCAGATAACTCCTGCTCCTCCGTCAGATCTCCCCTTGAAACTCGGGAGCCTGACCTTGCTGCCCTGGCTCACTGTGCTTCCCCAGACCTTGTTGTGCTTCGTCACCTGCTAGCTTGTGTCCATCCCCCAGGAGATTGAAGACTCAGGGCAGACATGAAGCCTTGTCTTGCTTTCCGTTATATCTCCTCCATAGGTCTTGGTGCCTGGCACATAGTAGATGCCCAGTAAATATTTGTTGAATGGACAGAGGGACTTCAAAAAAATCTATGCTTAGTCATTTAACAAACTTTCTCCCTGTGTCATGCTCCCTAGCACCCTCATTCCCTTTTGTTTTCCTGATTTTGTGAGACTCCCACCTCTTGAGCTACTTGGCTTTACCTATTTTAAATCTCTTCCTCAAATAATGACTTGGGAAAAGGAAATCCTAACTTGTCCAACACTCTTGAAAATGGCCCTCTGTAAAGTCTTATGGTTTTATAGTCTTCTCAAAGCCAGTGCTCTTAAAATGCAGGTTCAGATGAACATTGTAGAGGAACAAGCAAATGTGTAAAAGTGAGTTGTTGAAGCCTTTCAAGTACCAAATGTTCTTTGCTATTTTTTAAACTTAAGTGAAGAAATGTAGTCACGTGGAAGAACGTTAGGTGATGGGTGGTGTCTTTTGGTAGTTTGGCTCCTCTTTATTTTCTTCTATTTTTAACGCTGGGCCAGACTCAGTAGGAACCTGTGCATCTAGAGCCGTGGTCCTCGGGTGTCTGCGTGCTGAAGTCCTGTAGGAAGAGGCAGAGGGAGGTTCTGTGAGTGAGGTCTGAGAAACTGTTTTCAATTTGACTCTTAACTTGGCTAGTACTTTTTTAAAAAAGTTATTAAATTGTTGACATTATATGTCAGATAAAGGGAAATTTACTTGGAAACTGGTTATTAAAGCAGTTTTAAGTTTTTATTACCTGTAGATTTTGATAAGGCTCCCAGACATTAATTATAATGATTTTTATATTTTATAATCAGGATTGAAATAGGGCTGTAAGTTAAAATTTCAGTCCTTCTCCCTGGGCAGGAATGCTCTAAGAAGGAGTAAGCCTTTGCTTATAATGAGTTAAAATGGCAGTAGCACTCTAGGTAATACAATTACCAAGGTGTTCTGTAGTGCAGGACAGGGTTGCTTTCTACCCTGTGAGTGTTGAATAAACTGTGAAACTCAGCATCTTTGGCAAGTGTTAATACTAATATGGTTTATATGCTATAAATTTGTGTGGGTTATGCCAGCGCTCCTCAAACTTTAAGATACCTATTTTAACCATCCTGACTCTTGTTAAACTGCTGGTTCTGATTAGTTTCTAACAAGCTCCCAGGTGATGTCAAAGCTGCTGGAGTGTGGACCACACTCTGAGTAGCAAGGGGTTATAATAAGTGTGTCTTATTTATCAAAGACTGTGAACGCTTTTCCTGTCATTCATTGCATTTATCTAAAGTATTCTGTTTTAGACCATTGCTTTGTCTTGACATCAGGGGAGAGACTGTTTCTTTCTCTCAGAGAATACTTCTACTGACCTTTTCCCATTCAGTTCAGTTCTGCACGACTTAACGGATGTATCCAGCTGAAGATAGACTTTTCTGTATTTGCATTTTATTCTTTGAAAGTTTCTTGCTAATGCAACTTGCCTTGTGAGAGACAACCTGTATGAGTTTGCTAGAGCTGCCAAAAGAAAGCATGATAAACTTTGTGACTTAAACAACAGAATGGTTTACCTCACACTTCTGGAGGCCGAAATCCAGGGTGAGGGCCGGGTTGGTTCCTTCTGAGGCTGAGAGGAGAATCCGCTCCAGGCTCCCTCCTGGCTTCTGGAGCTTTGCCAGCAATCTTTGGCATCCCCTGGCTTCCACAGCACCATCTGACCCATGTCTTCATCGTCACGTGGCGTTCTCCCAGGGTGTTTGTGTCTGGGTTTCCTCCTGTTATGATCAGGAGCCCATCCTACTTCAGTCTGGCCTCGTCTTAACAAATTACATCTGCAGTGACCCTGTCTTCAAATAAGGTCACATTCTGAGGTACTGCGGTTAGACTTCAACATGTGAATTTGGAGGGTACACCGTTCAGCCATGACACAAACCATGAATTTTCAGCATCTTAGAAAGTAGTTACAGGAGAGCTACTGGGACCACCCCCTTCTGATCAGCATCAGAATTGCTCTTTTTAGTGCTCCTCCGCCCCCTGTTGTTTCTTAGTTCAGTAGGAGTTTGTGTGCTCTTTAAAAAGCACTGACTTGTCTGCAGACATCAGTGAATAGTGGCTGGGGCCTTTTTTAGGGGCCTTTTCTTGCTGGAGGGTCGTCCTCAGTCCTGGTTCTTTAACATTGCCCTGTTTGTGCCTCTAGGAGACGTTGATCCAGCAGCACGTGTCATTTCATTAGGTCCTGTATCTGATGTTGTGGATAGTGGAGTCCTCCAGCAATTGAATGAGAGCAGTGGACACATCTCAGCATGTCGGTCTAGAGAGTTGCGAATCTAAACCTGGGACAGGCTGGGGCCATGAGGCAGAAACAGCAGCCTCTGCCAACACCGGAACAAGCCGACGCTTCCAGATAAGGCAGAAAAGGCCTTTTGTAATGGAAATCACGTGAGGGTTCATCTTCTCTTGAGAATGCAGTCAAGAAATGAGATGGTTGACTTGATTCCTGAGCAGTTACACCAAGAAGAGCGTCAGTGAGATGATTGAGCCGAAGAAGAAACGGTTGTAATGGTAATGGTATGGGGAAAATGAACTTGAGTTTAAACTTGATTTGAGTTACAGTGTCTCTGAACTGAACATCCCAAGTTGGAAGAAGATACATTTGGGGGCTCCAGGACTATAGTAGCAAAGTATAGAGCAAGCAGTAAAATCTTCTAGTGAAAACTTACATGCAGGACAACAAAATGATGAAAGATATCCAAATACCAGGTAATCCACCAGGAAGGCTTTTGTTTAGGAATTTGTTTAAAGAGGAACAAGGGATGAGGGAGAAAAATCAGTTTTACCCATCAGAGTCAGTAATGTAACATTGCCTACTAGGGTAAAAAGAAAATGTGAAGACGATTAGTGTACAAAGCATGTACCCAGATGGCTTAGGGGAGTCTGACACCAGCCTAAGAACAGGGATAGTTGAGCCCATTGTAAGTATCATTGAAAACAGACAGCGTGCCAGGCAGATGTCACAGAAGATGGACGAAGGACAGCGAGAAGGGGATCCGGAGATTTTGTTGACCTTCATGGGTTTACAGCCTCTGTCTCTAAACAAAGTATGGAAACAGTAGAGCTTTTATTTTGCTTTTGTTTTTCTTTTGTTTTGTTTTGTTTTCCCCCCACTAAGTAGAAATGAACATTCCTAGTCTGTTTCTGGCAATCCGTTAATTTATTAGGATAGTTGTCTTTTGTTTGCTTTCCAATAGGCATAGTAAATTTAGTTGAAGAGCACATCTGTATGCTACAACTTGATTACATCTTTTTTTCTAGCTATTTTGCATTTTTTCTTTTACCATGTTTCAGTTTCTGCATGTAGAATTAAATAAGAAACAAAACTTGTAAAGTTGTAACATTTCACATGGAAATGCTGCCCGATCTTCACCAGCTTCAGAAATCTGACCTTTGCCGATGCTGCAATAAAGTGTTGTAATTTAGATTTGGTGTGGTTGTGTTTTATTTGGTTTGGGTTTTGGAAACCTATTAAATGGGTAAATCAGTATCTTCCACAGTCATCACTATTCTTTATAAAATAGTCTCAGAGACGATTTCTTTAGCATTTCACTAGTATTGTTGCTCTCCCTTTAGCATCTGTTACTTGCATTGTTTTCCTGGGTTCCTGAGTTAGTTACCTTTGGGGTCAGTACAAAAAGTAGCCAGTGGAGTCCAATAGAATAAACACTTTTAGAACAGGCTTGAAGCTGGTTATGATGGAAAATGCTGGTACAGCGCAGTCTAGCCTGGGGTGGTGTTTATGATCTTACCCACGTGTGTGCCGCAGGGCTGATAAACGCCTCTGTAAGGCAGGTGGTTCAGAAGGGAATTGCGAGAACCATCGTTTTCAATTTCTTTCCAGGTGTTTATTCCAAGGCTGGCTGAGACAAATCCAGAAGGCATGAAGGAAGTTTCAAATCTCGATTTAATTCTCTTAACCCTATTTTCCAACCCTCATCGCCATCTTCCTTGCTGACCTGTGTACTATTTCTTGCTATTCGGCGTTGAGGAAAATGGTTTACAAGTTTCGTCACGTTTATATTGTTTCCAAGTTTAAATTGTTAGAGGGAACCAGGGGTAATTCTGTTGTGTATCATGCACAAGGCAGAGAATATCTGAAAATCAGCTGTGATAATTCACCTTCATTCACTTTTCATCTTTCATCTAGAATAAACAAGGTCACTAGCAGGTGTAACCATAAAGAAAGTAGACCAAATAAGATGGTGTGCAGCACTGTGCTTTATTCCGTTAGATTTCTGTAGCAGAGATAGGTTACTGGTGATTAGTGACACGTAAGATAGGTTCTGTTTTAACCACCAAGGAGCTTGCTTATATTTAAAAACATAAATAAGGGGGAAAGCCTGCTGGATTTTGGAGAAGACTGATTCTCATAGGTGGTCAGTCTTTTGGCCTCTTTCCCCCACCTTGTGATCCACCAAAGGTAAGCAAAGATGTGAACAAACCTGATGTTTGCTGTCAGACTTCTCCCTTTGATCCTTTGATGCCTTTTGGGGGAACAAATAAGCTGGGAAGGCCTCTGGGCAGCCCAAGGGTCACTCTCCCAGCGAGTCTCTGCACTTGCCTACAAGAGCCGCCCAGGCCCTGTGAGCTCATACCCCATAGAGTACCTGACCTGTGTGAGACCCGGGGGCTGGACAAATAGCACACAGCAGCTGGAAGAGCCCAACAAGGAGCCAGACTAGAAAAGGCAAACCACATAAGCAGGACACGGCAATACCAAAGGGGAGAGCATGGCACAGGACCCCAAGAGACCTGGTTAGGTAGTAATCCTGGAACACGTAGAATGTTAGTCCTGGAAGAAACACTCATTATGCAGATGGGGAGTCATCCTGAGCAGTGCGGTGACTTAACTTTCAGCGTAGTGAGATCAGTCATTGGCGGTATCAGAATTTTTGTGATTAGCAGAAATAACTTGTTGTAGAAAGGAAATAGGCCCAGAGTGGTGAGGCCAACAGCAAAGAGACCTCAGATTTCCTAATAACTCCAGCCATATCATAGAATATCTTTGGAATACTCATAATGGAAAACCTGGGATAATTTTTTTTTAAGACAAAATATCTTCTTATAAAAGGCAGAGATGAAATGTATTTCAGGTTCCCTTCTAAAATGGTTTTAAAATTTTGTGTTCTTGGACGGGGGTGGGGGGTAAACCTCCAGCTATTCAGAAGCCTCTTTCATTTAGTTGCAAATGAAAGAGACCCAATTTGAATTCACTTAAACTCACAGGAGACTATTGTAAGGATCCTAAAGTTTGAAACCAACATGAGAATATTGTTGGGCTTTAAAGATACCTAAATGCAACCAGAATCCTCCAGTGTGTGTGCTTTCTGCTCCTTGTAGTCTGCTCAGGTGTGCCATAACAGAATACCACAAAGCAGCAGCTTAAACAGCAGACACTTATTCCTCACAGTTCTGGAGGCTGGAAGCCCAAGCACTGCTTCTGGTGAGGCTTCTCTTCTTTGGCTTGTAGCCGGCACCCTCACATGGCCTTTATTCTGCATCCCTGGTGTCTCTTCCTCATAAGGACACCAGTCTTATTGGATTAGGGCCCCACCCTTCTGACCCCATTTAACCTTAGTTACCTCCTTAAAGGCTCCATCTTCAAATACAGTTACATGGGGGCTTGGGCCTTCAACCTATGAACCTATTTTGAGGGGGGGCACACAATTCAGTCCATAGCACTCATTGTAAACTTGGCTGCCAACAGCTCCTGAGTTTTAAATCTTGCAGCTACAGAAACAACTTGATAGACAGTGCAGCCAATTCTGCATACCCACAGATCTGCTGGTCCGTCCTTGGATCTGTGGTCAAGGGGGCAGGTTCTGTGAAACCATAGCCGCTCAAGCAGGAGCCTTAAGAATTACCTGGTGGGGGGGGCACTTCCTACACTCAGTTATCCATAATTGGGGTTCTCAGATTTTAAACATGAGGTTTTCCACATAGCTATACATTCATTTCTAAAGTTTGGATTTTAAAGAACTCCAAATGTTTTATCTGTACAACCTCTCATTAAAACATCTCTTTCACTCTGTGTGGCTGGCACCAGGGTATAGCTGCCCCACCTCTGTCTAGTGCTCTTCCCTAGACTTGTTCTGAATGAAAACAGAATGGAGGTGGAATCAATTTTAAAATATTTAGCATGCTATATAAGTAAAATCATGTTTTTGGCATTCTTATTTAAATGCAATTTTTCTTTTAAACCTTTGGACAAAGTACAAGGGACAGTCAGCCATCTTCTGTTATCTCAGTAGAAATTCTTCTTTCTGGAGGAGTAACTTTGGAAATTGTTGGATTATTACTCAAATGTTTGTTTCCTTGGAAGCGGTTCTAGTTTTATAGTTATTGGGGAAAGCATTTCAAATTCTGCTGAGTGTGTGCGTGTATGGTGTACAAGCGCTCATGCTGTTACCCTGTCTTTGGTTTCCTATTGATACTGTATAGTCAGTCTGATGAGATTCATGGATTTAAACATTTAGATGAATACTTGGCGACCAGGAGAAGGGAAAGATTGATTGACCCCATTCTGTATACCAGGCACTGGGGATACAGAGGTGGGGAAAGAATCACTGCCCCCATGGGACTGATGTTCTAGTAGGGGAGACAGACAAGAAATGTGAAAAATTCCGTGAAATTAAGTGATGGTATCTGTAAAGTGCTTAGCTCATCACGTGGCATATAGGAAGGGTCCATCTGACGGTGGCTAGTGTTACTATGACACCTTTGCATATGCCGTTTCCTTTGCCAGAAATGTCCTCTCCTTACTGCCTGGCTGTGCTACTGGCCTTCCAAGATGTAGTTCAAGCTTCGCCTCCTCTAGGAAACCTTGCTGTCCCCTCATCCCTGATTTAATTTAGATGCTTTCCTTGAGCTTCATCAAAGGGACCTCTGCCTGCCCACCTGCTCCTGGCAGGGGGATGAGGTTAATTGGAGGGTGGTGCTCAGCGACTGTTCTGCAAGAGGCATGCGGAGCCCCTTGATAGGAGTACCAGGCTAGGACTGGGGGACCCTGTGAGGTGCTCAACATGTGCTTCCCCCGAACTATGGGAATTCTCAGGGAATCTGCTCCACCTCAGGAAGTGTGTGTGGCCACGTTCCCAAACACCTCCCCTGCCATGTCTGCAACAGGACTTCCGTGCTCGAAGGTGGGATTTTTTGCCAGGCTTCTTTGAGGGGGCATCGGCAATGGAGAAGAAGCAGACAGAGCAGAGCAGGCAGCGGATTTGAAAAGAGAAAACAGAGTTGTCCTCAGCTTAATCAGGTTGACCACCTGCTTGTGTGTGTAGCAGAAGGGCACTTAGGGCTGGTTCACTATGACTTCTGTATACAAGGGGGCCACTGACTGAACACCGAGCCTAGGAAGGATTGTAAGGAATGGCCCAAATCCCCCAGTAATTTATAATCTTGTTCTAAGCCACGCACAGAATGTGCAGCCTCCCATGTCGGCCCGGGGCCATCATGGCGCTGCCCCTGCCTTGATTCTGGTGAGGTGGGGGGCGCTGGCGGGGGAGCCACACAGAGCGACCCAGGGTTCTGCTCCTGCCACTTCTTGGGTAAGTTTCTTAACCGAAGCCTCACTGATGTCATTTGTGCAATGAGAATCAGATGATGAATTTTCCAGGGTGGTCGTGAACGTAAAGCATTCACTCAACACCTACCACGTGCTAGGCTGACGTCCCCGTGACACACAAGGCAAATCCTGCTTCTATGGAGTTTCCGTTCTTGGAGGGAGAGACACATAGGAATGAAAAATTAAGAAAAATATCAAAATGAGAGAAGCTGAGATGGATACTGCAATGCCGAAGGCCCTTTTCTGGGATGGGCTTAGCTGTAGGCGCAGGAGGGGGCCTGCGGAAGCCCACGTGAAAGGGCTGATGCAGCAGGAGCAGGAAGGCCTGGCATCCTTGGCCCAAGTCAGGACAACCCAAGGGCCAGTCCAGCTGTCGTTAAGCCCACATCACAGCCGCCTTGCCCCTCTGCCCGTCTTGCCGGCTCCCCTCCACGGCAGTTGGTCCCAAGCGTGCTCCCTAATGAACATCGCGTGCTCTAACCTCCTTCCCAGGCTCTGCTTTCCTGAGACCCGACTGCAGCCCAAGTGCTGTGCAGGGAGAGGTGCCGTGACTGGTGGCCCCTCGAGATTGACCCCCCCCAGATGGCAAGGATCAGCCCCTGGAAGATACACATTCCAGACAAGAGGTCAGAGAGGGAGGAACGAGCATGGCCTTCATGAGGAACGGAAGGAAAAACCAGTGAGAGGTGGACGCAGAGCTTTGAGAGGCAGGGCCCGTATCAGAGAGGACTTGTAAGCCAGAGGGACACGTGGATTTTCTTCTGGGTGTGATACGAGTGATTTGCTCTGACTGTACAGGATCATCTGGCTGCTGAGTGGAGCTCAGATTGTAGGGGCTAAAGTAGAACTGGGGGGACCTGGGAGCAGGGTATGGCCAGGGCCTGGCCAAGAGACGATGGGGTGGTGGCAGAAAGAGGGGGCAGATTTCCCAAGTAGAGGGGAGAGGGCTGCATGATGGGTAGGTGTGGGAGAGGGTAGGATGTCCTGGCCTGCACGGTTGTGGTGGTGGGGCCTGGGAGGGAGGGAGGGAGGGAGTGGGTGCAGCCCGTCCCCAGGTGCTGTCATTCACGGAGCGGGAGCTGCCGTCAGGCTCCCACCCGCCTCCCTTCGAGGGTTTGCATGATGTTTTCACAGGCTGCCAGGGAAAACGGCCACTGCCAAATGCACCTGGTTTCTGGAGACTTCCTCGTCTGCAGGTGGGCAGGCAAAGGTCTCGGCCAGAGAGCTGAGACCGTGACATTGCCCTGGGCAAGTGGAAGGGGGCCCTGGGGCCTCTTCTCCAGGAGTGCTGTCCAGCTGTGCTTTTGGAGCGCAGGCCCTGGGCCTGGACCGGGTGAGGAGCAAGGGGACCCTCCCGCCGGCCCCATGCACACTGGTGGGCCGACTGTAAACGGTTGTCTCTCTGTTCTGCCTGACCTGGATTTTCCTTTCCTTTTTTTTTTTTAAATCTGACTTTTGTTTGTTTGCTTTGCATTGTTTCTGAGAGACTCTACAGAGAGACCCAAGGCACCCGGGCTGGTGGCTGCACACCCAGATCAGGCTGGGGCTGCCCGGCCGCAGCCTCCCCTTGGCCCTCCCAGAGGCCCGGGCCTCCTTCTGCAAACCCCCAGCTTCCCAAAGCCTCAGCACCAGGCAGACCTCACCCACCCGGGGCCTCTCTTTCCCTCCTCCGCCCCCTGCTGTAGGAACTGGGAGACGCCATTGGCCCGTACGGCCCCCCTCAGGAGGAAGCCATCTGGTCACTCCCTCGGGAGCGGGAGCGGTGGAGGGTGGGAGAGAAGATCTGTGTATTTAGGTCCCTAGAGCCAGCAACGTGTGACTTTGGTGTCCCGCCCCTTCCATGGTCCACTGGGGTTTCTGCACCAGCTCCCGTGGTGTTCCGTGCCTGCTGCTCTAACCTGCAAACAAGCACAGAGAGCCAGTGCATGAAAGCCAGGTCACCCTGGGTGTTACGGGGAGAGGAATTCTAAAATAACTACAGAATCCCTAATCGCATTTTACTTTTTAAAAACTTTTTATCTAGAAATAATTACAGACTCACCAGAGGTTGCAAAAATAGTCGAGCCCTGCAAACCCTGGGTCCAGCTTCCCCCAGGGGGGCATCTTATATGATGATAGTACAATATCAAAACCAGGAAACCGACATTGGTTCAATACTGGTAACTAGACTATAGACCTCATTCAGTTTCCACAAGTTTTTACACATGCACGTGTGTGTGTGTTTCTACAGAATGGGATTCCATGTGTAGATTTGTGTAACTCCACCACCATCAAGATACAGAAATGTTCCAGCACCACAAAGGAACTCCTTCCTGTGTGCTACTCCTTGACCCCTGGTGTATTAGTGTTCTTCAGAGAAACAGAACCAAAAGGATAAAAAGAGATGTATATGGGGATATTTTATAATAGGAGTAGGCTCATGTAATTATGGAGGCCAAGATATCTCACGGTCTGCCATCTGCAAACTGGAGAAGCAGGAAAGTCAGTTCTTCAGTTCATCCCAAGTCTGAAGGCCTGAGACTCACTCTTGAGC
This sequence comes from Phocoena sinus, assembly GCF_008692025.1. Taxonomy (NCBI): domain Eukaryota; kingdom Metazoa; phylum Chordata; class Mammalia; order Artiodactyla; family Phocoenidae; genus Phocoena; species Phocoena sinus. The sequence continues at coordinate 20,246,872 of NC_045764.1, forward strand.
CAGAAGGCGAGAACCAGGGGCACCCATGTCTGGGGTCAAGAGAAGGACGTCCCAGCTCGAGCAGAGAGAGCAGGCGCCCCTTCATCCACCTTGTTCTCTTCACGCCCTCTGTGGACTGGCAGATGCCCACCCACATGCGTGAGGAGGATCTTTACTCAGTCCACTGATTCAAATGTTCATCTCTTCTGGAGACACCCTCACAGACACACCCAGAAATAATGTCACACCAACAACCTGGGCATCCCGTAGCCCAGTCAAGTTGACACATAAAATTAGTCATCATACCTGGAAATAACTAACCTGGTTTCATCTGTATAGTTTTGTCATTTTGAGAGTGTTATATAAATGAAACTGCACAGTATGGATCAATGATGGATTTATGATGCCCTTGAGATCCATCCAAGTCGGTGCATGTGGTTCCTTCTTATTGATGAATGGTACCCCAGTGTATGGATGTCCCAGAGTTTAAACACTTACCCACTGAAGGACATTTGGGTTGTGCCCAGTTTGAGGCTATTCTGAATAAATCTTCTATGAATACTTCTGTACAAGTTTTTTTTAAATTTTGGTAAATTACACATAAAACTTACCACTGTAACCATTTTTAAGTGTATAATTTAGCATGTGTACAGGTTTTTGTATGGACGCAAGTTTTCACTTCTCTGGGATAAATGCCTAAGAGTATAATTGCTGGATCATGTGGTAAGTGCATGTTTAGTTTTTTAAGAAACAACTGCCGAACTATTTTCTGGAGTGACTATACGATTGTCTGTAGCAATGTAGGGGAGATCCAGTTGCTCCACACTGCTGCCAGCATTTGGTCTTATCACTGTTATTATTTTTTTTTATTTTACCTGCTATAATCAGTGTGTACTGGTATCTCCTTGTTATGATTTGCGTTTCCCTAATGGCTAATGATGGTAAGCACCTTTTTATGTGCTTGTTTGCCGTTCATAGATCCTCTTTGGTGAAATGTCTGTTCATGTCTTCTGCCTTTCTAATTTAATTAGAAGCAGGGCCAAACGTTTGTGTATTTATTGCATTTGTGTTTTCGAGTTTTGAGAATTCTTTAAATTCTTTTACAGATTCCAGATATAAGTCAGATATGTGGTTTCCAAATAATTTTTCCCAATCTGTAGCATGCCTTCCATCCTTTTAAAGGGGTCTTTTGCTCAGCAAATTTTCAAATTTTGATGAAGTCCAACTTATCTTTTTTTTTCCATAAATGATTCTTTTGTTATCATGTCTGATTACTCTTTGTCTAGCCCTAGATATCAAAGATTTTATGTTGTCCTTCTTTCCTAAAAGTTTAATTGTTGTATGTTTTACATTAGGTCCATGATCCATTTTGAGTTAATTTTGGTGTAAGGTGTGAGGTTTAGGAATTTTTTTAGCCTATGGATGATCAATTGCTCCAGTGCCGTTTGTTGGACAGGCTGTCATTCTCTATTGGGTAGCTTTTGCACCTTTGTCAGGAAAACCACAGAACCTACCGCGTGGGTCTATTTCTGGGTTCTCTATTCTGTTCCATTGATCTCTGGGTCTGTCGCTTCACTAATACCACACTGTATTACTGTTTGGTGAGCTCTGTGGTAAGGCTTGATATCAGGTAGAGTGATTTCCACCCACTTTATTCTTTGTCAACTTGTTAGCTAATCTAGTTCCTCTGCATATAAATTTTAGAATAAGCTTGTCTCTGTCTACAAAAATATCTTGCTGGGATTTCCATAGGAATTGGCGTTATTATTTTTGAGCTACTGTGAATAGAATTGTTCTCGTAATATCGTTTTCAGATTGTTTATTGCTAATATCTAGAAACACAGTCTATTTTTTTTACACTGGTCTGGTATCCTGTGATGTTGTTTGACCCAATTAGTTCTAGTAGCTGTTTAGTGGATTCCTTAGGATTTTCCTTATACAGGATCATGTCATCTGCAAATACAGTTTGACTTCTTGCTTTCCAATCTGGATGTCTTTTCTTTTTCTTACCTGATTGCACTGTCTAGAATCTCCGATACAGTAACCAGTAGAAGTGGTGGGAGCGGACATCCTTGCCTCATCTTAGGAGAAAGCATTCTGTTTTTAACCGTGTAATATAATACAGAGAGCACCACATGCTGGCCAAGTACCAGGGTCCTGAGAAGTGGGGGGGTGGGGGGGGTGAGGACATCTGCTTCCCAGGGAGAGGGGTTGGGAGGAAGATGAGCTCACCGAGGTCAGGAAGTCTGTGAGTTTGTCCCAACATTCCAGTACGAGAACTGACAGCTGAAGAGGACGGACTCAGCACTGCTGATGCTGTTGCAGGCTTAGCTATGCTTCCCTGACAAGGTCGACCTCCTCTCCCTCCCCACCACGCCCGTGAATGAGACAGCCAGACGGCCTCTAAGGGTCCTGTGCCCTCACAGGCTGCATCTCACTCCCCGTCACTCCAGGGGGGCAGGGGCAGGCAAACTGAGAGGCTCCCAGATGTTCCAGGGAAGAAAGGTAGGACCAAGCACCTGAAACTCTTGCCCCAGTGGGGATCCTGCGGACCTTCTTCCCATATTAGGAACCTGACCTTCATTAATCCATTCACTTAGTTAATGCATTTGTCTGATACCTGCTAGGTGCAAGACATCTTTTGAGTCGTGGCATGGGATGAAATAGACTAACAAGGTCCTTATTCACCAGACACTTATAATTTACAACAGAGGGATGAGTCTCAAATGCTTATACTTTAGAAACAATGTGATCCCTGGGACGGGAGAGGCATAAACAAGTGCTGTGGTCTTTCGGAGAAAGGAAACAGTGTGTGTGTGTGTGTGTGTGTGTGTGTGTGTGTGTGGGTGTGTGTGTGTGTAGGGAGGTGTGGTTAAGGCAAGTGGGATGGGGGTTGTTACCAGTAAGGGGGGCATAGGCAAGCTGAACCCTAAATGATGTAAAGGATTTTGACAGATGACTGGCAGCAGCTTTGGGGACACCCTAGAGCTGAAAACTCTCATATGCGCATGACTCGCCTGAGGTCTTGTGAAAATTCCGATTCTGATTCCATGGGTCTGGGAAAAGACTTGAGAGTTCTGACAAGCTCTCAGGTGAGGCTGATGCGTGGGTCAGAGGGTCACCCTGAGTCGCAAGAGTGTAGAGAACGTCTGATATGATTTGGCTGGAGAACAGTGGGAGGGAAGGAGAGCAGAACTGGAAAAGTAGGTGGGGGCCAGATTCCAGGCTGAGGAGTTTGAACTGTATTTGGCAGGCAGTGCACAACCTCTGAAGGTATTTGGGTCATGAAATGAACCAAGCTGGCTGTTAGGAAGATTAGCCCGGAAATTACTCAGTGGAGAGATGGAGCGGGGCCAACTAGAGGGACAGTGATTTGTCATACACCCATGTATCCATCCACCCACCCACCCGTCCATCTATCCACCCATCTACGCATCTACTCAACATCTGTCTGCCATCTGCTTACATTTGTTAGATGCATATTGTTCTCCAGACCCTGGGGAAGGATGGAGAAGACCCGGTTTCCCCCTGCAGGGATCCCAGAGCCCGGTGGGATTGCTGAACCTGTGTTATGTGTGCAGGTGCTATGGGAGCGCAGAAGAAGTGGGTGGCTGAGGGGCTTCATGAGGAGGGGACCCTTGAGAGCTTTTGAAGAGCAGTGGGAGTTACTTGGATAAAGAAGAGTCCAGTTGGACTCCCCCGGTTAGAGGGAGCCACTCAAGCAAAAGCCGGAGGCGGGCAGCATGTGGTGCTTGTGTCTCACGGCTGTGAGCCTGGGGCTGATGGGGTGTGGTGTTCAGCCAGCGGAGGCTCCAGAGGTGCAGTGGGGTCCCTGGCCACCAAATAATAGGGACTAGCTTTGGTTATGATGGGACTAGTTCTGAGATGGCTCTCAGAGCTGATCGGAAGGTTGAAGAACCAGCTTAGGCAGGTACCCAAGGTCAGGCTGTGTCTCCCCACCTCTCTGAGGATTGTCTCCCAATGGGTAGGGTGTGGTCAGCCATAGCACAGGGCCCACTCTCGGAGGCCGTGACTGTGACTGGAGTCTGTAGATGCTTATGTGCCCAGGCACCGTGCTCAGAGCTTTCTTTACACAGGCCAGTAGCCCTGGGAAGGGTCCCCTCTGTAAGGACAAGGAAACAAGGCTTGAAGAGGTTGGTGGCTTGCCTGAGGTCACCCAGCTAATGGGGCCTGGATGAAGCCAAGTCGGCTGCGCTCCAGAGCCCAGAGCTGTAACCCACTGAGCAGGAGAGGGAAATGGAAGGGCCAGCCCAGTGGGGACCACCCGGGGCTCTGATGATGTGGGGAGCTGACCACAACCTCCACCAGGAGGCAGAAGAGGGGGTGCTGGGGGTGTCGCTGTGACGGGCTGGAGGAGAACCTGTGGATGTGGAGGAGAGGGTGCTAAATGGGGCCTGCAGGAGGCAGGCAGATGCTGCTATGGCTGCTCGGGCTCCAGGGATGCGAGAGGTGCTCCAGATGGCACCAAACTGAACTTGAGTCCACTTGCCTGGGGTGCAGCAGAGCCAGTCTTCACCACTGGGTTGTGGTGAAGGAAAGTACAGCCTTTGTGTCAAGACTCCAAACATGGAGAACAGGCAGCTCATGCTCAGAAGACCTGAACTCCCTGATGGCTTTCAGGGGAGGGGTTTTAAAGGTGACATTTGGGGTGAGGGTTGCAGCTCATGGACTTTCTTCTGATTGGTTGGTGGTGGGGTAACAGAGTGATGGTTCAGGAATCTTAATCATCAACCTTCTGGTTCCAGCCAGTATGGGGTCTGCATGTTTGGCAGGGGGTGGGGGGGTGGGGGGGACTGGGTGTGTCTTAGTTTCTGCAGAACAACTTGAAGATGTGCGTCAGATTGTTATGTGTATCCCTTGAGGAGGAACTAGGACTCTGTTTCATAGCTGAACTCTTGTCATTACTTTTCTTGCTTATCTGCTTTTCCTTTGTTTCTGCATTCCCTCACTTCCCTAATTAGTAACTGCTTGAGTTTGCTCTTTGGAACTCAGGGAAGGCCTAGGAGACTAAAGCCTTTTTCTACAAACAAGAAACGGGGACATGGAGGGGTTTTTGTACCCAGGAGGGCTCCACAGGGTCCTGCTCAGTTTCACAGAGAGGTCTCAGGGCTACGGGAGCCAGAGGCCTGGCTTTAGAGCACTGTGGCCGGCTGTGGACCAAGGGAGTGTTACTTAAGATCGTAACCAGAGGATGGGTGTCTGTTAGCCAAAGGCCTTGGTTGCCTCTTTGGGCCAAAAGGCACAACCAGCAAGGTTGGGGAGGAGGTCACCAAACAGACATGGCAGTAGTGCTCGGCATAGAGGTGACCTGGAGGTGGGGATGAGGGATAGAACAGACACCAGAAGAGGGACACTGCCAAATGAAGTCACCACCCCTACACAGACACACACACACACACACACACACACACACACTCTCTCTCTCTCTCTCTCTCTCCCCCTCTCTCTCTGATACCCCATTCCTTCAGCTCTTCGTGGGCTCTGAGGAGCCCTCTGAGGTCTGGAGGCCTTTACTAGCGAAGAGATTGGGGTGGTGTCTGGGGGCAGGTGAAAGATGGCAAAGATCTACTCCTGAAAGAACGCTGTGGAAGCAGAAACTCACTGCCAGAGATGACATTGAAGACAGAGCCCCCGTAACCCCCAGAGGCAGGGACTGGGAGTTGCTGAGTTTCCTACTGGGGTTCCAGCCATCTTACTGACTCCAGGATGGCAGAGGGGAAGGGCCTGTCTGCCTGGGCTGCCATAACCAAGTCCCACAGACATTTGTTTCTCACAGTTGTGGAGGCTGGAAGTCTAGGGTCAAGATGTCGGCGGAGCCAGGCCCTGGTGAGGCCTCTCTCCTCGGCTTGCAGTCAGCCACCCTCTCACGGACTTTCCTGTGTGCATTTGTGGGAGTGAGAAAGGGTGCTCTAGTGTCTCTTCCTCTTCTTATAGGGATCCCAGCCCTGTTGGATCAGGGCCCCATGCTAACAACCTCATTTCACCTTGGTTACCTCCTTCAAGGCCCTATCTTCAAATAAGGTCACATTGGGGGTTATTTGGGGCCTCAACACATGAATTTAAGGGGACATAAATCATTTGTAAGAGAGCCTAAGAGACCCTCTGGTCCAGCCCCCTTATTTTAACCGATGAGGACACTGAGGCTCAGAGAGGTTAAGTGGTTTGCTCAAGGTCACACAGTTGGCTGGCAGCATAGCCAGGACCGGAAATCAGGCCCATCATCTTCCAGATGTGTGGGGGAAGGGACAGTGTCTTCTAGCTGTTGAGGGTGTGTGGTGAGGCCTGCGGAGGCGTGCCCTCCGGTATCAGCCCTCTGTGTATGTGCGACAGGAGCAGAGGGGAATAGGCCCACCCAAAACCAGAAGGATTTAGCTCAGACCTCAGAAAGGCTTCCTGTTTGAAAAAGTGGGGAGTCACTGCCAAGTATGGCCAGTGGCAGTTATGGGGCTTCTTCCTCTGAAAGTGGCAGAAAGGTGGGCAGAAGGGCAGGGGGATGGACTTATAACTGCTTCAACCTCCTCCTAGACTTAGGATTCTTTGATGACAATTAGGGAACTACTCAACCGGAACCACTTGAATCCGAAAGTCTTGCGAGGAGGAAATAGTCACCGAAAAAAACCTCTCTCTGCATACCTTTGGCCCAGCAGCCCAACCTTGGGGGTGAGGGCAGGGCCTGGGCCCTTGCAGGGCTGTTTACCTTGGTTAGGCAATGCAGATAAGTGGCCTTGTTTGTGTTTGCAGACGGGGCCAGCATTTGGGTGGGCAAGGTCAGGCCAGAGTGACGAGGAGCTGTGGGAAGCCGGCTGGGCTCAAGGTCAGGGGCTGAGGCTGGGGCTGGGGGAGAGGAGGAGCGGCCGCAACCCAGCTGAGAGGCCCATGATCCTCTCCCTGTCCGCCCTTTGCTCTCCTGGCCTGCTTGCTCTGTGTCAGTTCCCTCTCTCTCTCAATCTCTCCACAATCTACCCTTGATAACAACGTTCTGTACTGACCCAGACCCAAAAGGCTTTTTTTTTTTTTTTTTGAGAAAATGATGTCTTCGTTGAAAAATGAATTTGGGCAATCTCTTTCAGACCCACAAGTGCCATTTTTAGGAAAATAGGGAATTCTGAGACCTGCCCTGTCGGGTAACAAAAAGAGCATTTGCCTCTCTGAGCACTGTCACTCCTGACTTGCGGTGGGAGAACACGGTCTCTGGAGAGGCCTGCTCTTAGTACAGCCTTACTGTGACCTGTGCACAGTGTTTTCTGGCTCCGTGTGGTAAAGCCATAGCCCCCTGGAGAAGAAGAGTCAGGAAGGGCATCTGTGGTGGGGTGGAGTTGGGGAGGAGGGGGCTGCTGTCTGCTGCTGAGGTCCCCGCTCGCCTCCAAGCCTGTGCAGCCACAGCTAAACCACATCTTCTCTATAAGGAGGTTCCAAGACTTTTAGAACACACGCCTCTGGCACCTGTTACTGCATTGGGAGAAAGCCATGCTCTGTGGCGCCCCATGCGCCACCCCTCCGCCACGTCCTCTATGGACCTGCCGGCCAGCAGAGGAACCGCCGGGCCTGGTGGGGTTGGCTGGCTTTATTTTGGTCGTGCCCACCCTTAGTGGGCAGGGGTGGGGAATGAGGGAGGGAGTGTCACGTCCAGTGATGGTGGGACCCAGGTTTTGGTTCAGTTCCGACTTCAAACACTCGGCCTCGCAGCGCTGGGAGGCAGCCGTGGGTGGAGACTGTTGATTTGAGAAGAGCGGTCAGTGGGCACATAGCCCTCGTTCCCTGGCACCTGGTTTACTAAAGAAATGAGTGCATTTAAGACCAGAGGGGCCTCTGTAGATGGAGGAAGGCCCTGTTTCCTGCTGAAGCGGCAGAATCTGTTCCCATCCTAGGGCTCTCCTTTAACTGGGGTCAGGGTGCCTCTACGAGCAGGGTGTGACCTCGCCTCGGCCCTCAGGTCCTGTTCTGTGTGTCACTTATATCTCAGGGCTGCTGGGCTGGAGGCTGTAACCCCTTCTGATGAGCTCTTGTAAACTGCTGACCTACATCTACCCAGCTGGGGACAGGATATTTGCATGGTGCCCCTGACCTGGCCAGTTGACCTCGGACGTGGGGATGTAGCCTCACCAGCCTGTGTGTCCCCGGAGCATCCTCATCCCACCTGCAGGGCACTGGGGTGGGGGACAGCAGGTGGCAGAAGATGGGTTTTGTGCCCAGTGTTGCCCGGTCACTTTCTGGCTCTGTGACCTTGGACCTTGGCCTCTCTAACCTTCAGCTTCCTCATCCTTCAGCGGAGATAATAAAGGAACTACTGCACAAGTTTGTCACAAGGAGGAATTAAGGTGACCCACGTCCAGACCTTAGCATGGGAGTTCCTGCTGGGTATTGGTCAGAGCGCAGCCCACCTGAGGTGGAATCATGCCCAAGGCCGAGATGCCTGCTGCTTACTCGGCAGTGAAGACAGCAAGTCTGCGTTTGGACGTGAGGGCGTCCAGGCTCAAACTGTACGGCACAGTCTTACCTCCGAGGGACCCTTGTTGGCCCTAAACAACAAACTCAGCTCGAATAAGTGGACTCCGTGCCCTCTCCCGTCACAAACTCAGCCAAGGGGTGTCAGGGAGACCCCCTCCCTTCCCAACAGGCCCAAAGTCATCCTCAGCTGAAAGGGCTTCTGGGGTCCCAGCGACGCATGGGACAGGCTGCTCTAATCTCAGTTTGAGCCCCTTCCTGAGACTCCCGAGAACTGGGTGTGTAGCTGGCAGCCGGTGCAGCAGCCGGAAGTGAAGACAGCGCAGGGAACATTCCGGCAACCCGTCCTCTGGGCCCTAAGTGTGAATTTCTAGCCTGGCCTGGAAGTCACCTTTTGGGTGGGTCCGGCCACCCCGTATCAGGGCCTCCTGCTCCCCAGGGGCAGGGCCCTGGGCATCCCAGAAGCTGAGAATTAATGTGGAGCCAGAGGTGCCTGGAGATTGAAAGGATCTCCCGGGCTGATCAATACTGTGGCCTGAGCTCCCAGCCAAGTCCCAGTGGGTCTTGGTCTCCCTGGGGCTTCCATGCAGCCCTCTCCTGACCAGGGGCCTCAGAATGGAATGTTCTGGGGCCAGCAGGTGTGTGACAAATGCTACAAATGCTTGCTCACTGATGTCAGAGGATCAGGGCTGGCCCTGGGCCAGACGTAGAGGTGAAGGCTGACTTTGCTAATCCCAGCTTTCCTCCTTCCTCTTTGTACCTTCTGCTGCCCTTACACATCCTGGGCCTCTCTTCCTTTCTCCTCCTTCCTGACCTTGAAACTTCTCCCCTGGAAAGGGGAGTGCATTTAGACTACAGTGTAAATGACTGGCAGCCCTTCAATGCTCTGCCACCCCCCTTTCTCTCTATCCTTTTAACAAGCTCCACATGGCCTCAGTCTTGGGCTTCTGAAACTGGGATCATGAATCCCTGGGGATACCTGGTGATGCTCCAGGGGGGAAGACAAAGCCAGAGGATAAGCCGCTGCACCTCCCTGGAACATCCATTTTATTTGACGATGAGAAAACAATTATCTATGAAAATAAACATAGGTGTGTTATAGAGTAGGAAAAATTTGCCTGGATGTTAAAGACAAAACAGAGTCTACTCTCTATATGCAGTAGTTAAATTTGTTTCCTCAAGGCTCAGAGGAGCATAGTTCCCACCTGATTACTCTAGCCATGGACTGTGGGAACATCCCGTGATGACAAGACAGCCCCTCCCGGTCATTTACCATCTTGTCGACAGGTTGGTAAGTCTTACTCTACAAGACTTACATGCTTCTCTGTACATTTAAAGAATATTTTTGAGATGAAGGTTAGACTTTGTGTAAGTGTAAAACCCATGTTACCCTTACACAGAGCTTTAAGGGCATCCGCCAGATTGCCCTGTGTTTCTGAGCACGTGTTTACTTAAAGGTTTAAAAGTTTTAAGAAGTACAAACCTGACTGCACCAGGTGTAAAGCTCTGAGCAATCACAGGTGAAAATTGTTCATGAAACCTTGGAGAGCACAGGCTACAAGGACAAAATAAAAGTACAAGGAGCACGAAGGTGGACTTGAGAATATGAAAGAAAAAGGAGAAAGCTTGGAAATTGGGAAAGAGGGCCACCACCAGGAAGTCACACAGAAGAGCCGGACAGGGAGAGTTGGGGGGCTGCGTGAAGGCTCTCGGCTCTGCAGCAGCCCGGACCCTGTCCTCCTTCTGCCTCTACCATCTGCCTCACATATGCCCCGCATCTCTAAAGGGGGAAAGTTCCCTAGAGTGCAGCTGTCTCAAAGTCAAAGCCACAGCAGCTGACTTTTGAGAGAATCTGCTTCTGTTTTCCAAAGTTTATATTTGCTCTCTGATGACTTTTGCTGCAATGAGATTGCTCTGAAGATTCTCAATATTATAATCAGTCAGTGGATGCTGGAGGAATGAGATGAATCACGCTGATGGTGAGATGGGTGAATGAGGAAATAGACACGGTAGTGTTTTGTTAAGGACTGCTTCCTGGAACCCGGGCAAGGATGGACCTCGCCCTTGGGGGCATTGGCGTCACCCTTTGGAATTCCCTCTCTTTCCTCCTGAAATCCCCTGGTGTCCCAGCGTGCCTCCGTTCAGTGCCCCTCGGCACCTGTGGGCTCCAGGACTGATGGTGATGACATTCCTCGTGATGCCTGAGGGGCTTCCCGGGCTATTGCTCCCCACCTAAACCCTTGGATTCTAGCGTGCACCAAGCACCCTTCCCACCTCCCTCTGTCCTTGGCTGCGTTCTGTCAGTCACGTGGGTCACAATTGGCCACAACACAGCATAAAGGGCAGGAAAGCCCCACAGACCAGTAACGCCCTCACAGGCCCATCTCTGGATTGAAAGCTTGTGTGAATTCTCTGGGGGGGCAATTGGGGATAATCATTTGTCTCCCTCCTATATGTAGAGAAGCCAGACCCAGGAAAGCAGAGAACAGAAACGAAGAACACGCGTACACAGAGAACATTCTAGAGATGCAAGACATTCACTGTCAATGTCCCTTGCTCAGCGTGGGAACAGTTTCCTCACCTACACGCATGGGGAAGCGGAGGCCCTGAGAGGTGGAGGAATGGGGGTGGCTGGTGCTCACAAGGACCAGCCCACCGTGGCTGTCCCGTCCCATCCCGTAGGCATGGTGATCTCCATTTTATAGATGGGAAACCCAGACATAGAGACACCAGGTAACCCCCCCACAGGCCCAAGCTCATAAACACGGGAGCCGGAACTGGAGTCTAGGAGTTCTGACTCCAGAGCCCGTATAGTTCACCAGCATGCTGTACTGCCCTCCAGGCCACAGGGCTTTTAAACACAGGACTCCGAGTTGCCACGTCTCTGGCCTCTGCCAAAGGGGTCCTGAATGCCCAGTGTCTGAGGCCACATGGAGCCTCCCTCGTACAGAAGGATGCTCCAGGTGTCTCAGCCAAAAAACAAAGGCAGGGATGCAGCTGCCAGGCATGTGTGCAGCTGTCCCCTCAGCCTGGCCTCCGAGGGCAGTATCCCTGCTGTCCCCAGGCATCTGCCTGGGAAACCTCTATTCAAGCTTAAGGCAGATTGTCTTTTCTAAAGATGACTGCCCTCTTTGATTTGATGTCTCAAGTAGTTTGACTTTAGGGGAAAATGCTGTAAGAATCTCCAGCCTGGTGTCACATCTGTGTTTCTGGAGCCAGCCTGCCTGTGCTCTCACATCCCAGCCACGAGACCTTAGCAGCTTTTCTTGTTTCTCCTTCTGAAGGACAAGCCCGGCACTCTGGCGTCCAGCTCCGTCTGGGCCGGATGCAGTGAGGGAAAGTCGGTCTCGTGGGGCCTGACCCCTCCAGGCACAGACAGGACAGTCTCTCGTGGTCAAGGGCCAGAGCGGCGCGGGCAGCCTCTGTCAGACAGCACGTGTGTCTCCTCCTGTCTCCATGCCTGCTTCTTCCAGAGATGCCTCCCCTGAAATAAATATCTTTGTCTCATTGTCCTTTCGTAGGTAATATCCACCTGTCTCCCGGAGCAGGCTTTTCCTGAGGGATTCCTTCTCCCCTGAGCCCTCCCCCATGGGCTGCAGCGGGAGCTCTTCTTGCTGGGAGGACCTTGAAAATGGGCGGAAGTTTCCCCAGCCGTCTGGGTTGAGCCCTGACCATCAAGTGCACGCCTAACTCCTATTATTTTTTTCTTTTCTGCTTTCCATGTGGCAATTTCCTGGTCAGAAAAGGACTCCAGGGTGCAATGCAGGGTCAGAGTGGAAGTGGGGCTCCATGGAAAGGTGTGGGGTGGCCGCCCCGCGCTGTTCTCCCCACTGTCTCTTCCTCCAGCCCCACTCATGGAATGAGCGACCAAAGGCCCATCGCACTACCTGCTCTGTCGCAACCATCTTGTCTGTGAAACGGGGGCAAGAAACCCTTCCAGCCCCCGGGCGAGGGACCAGACTGTCTGATCTCTTGAGTTCCCTGCCATCTCGGAGACCTGCAGTTCTGTGAAACTGATTCATTAGAAACAACCTCACACTTTTACAGAAAAGTGGCAAGTATGGTGTAGATATTTTTCCAGAAGCATTAGGGAATAAACTGTTGACATGATGGCCATACCCCTGAATACTTTGGTGTGTATTTTCTACACACAAGGACATTCTCCTCCACCACCACCATCAAATGAAGAAGTCAGTCTGTCCCGTTCCTACCATTCAGTCTTCCCATCAATGTCCACTGTAGCAAAAGGTCCAGTACAGGATCCTGTGTCCCATTTAGTGGTTGCATCTCTTTGATTTCCTTGCCTGGGAGACTTTCCTCAGTCTTTGATTGATTTACGTGATCTCAACGCTTTTGAGCATCACAGACTCAGTTGTTTATAGAATGTCCCTCAGTTTGAGTTTTCTGGTGTTGCCTCATGCTTAGATTCAGCATCTAAATCTTGGTAGGAACGGAAGTGTGGTACCTGTTCTCATCGCTGCATGATTTTCCATTTGTTCCATCACTGATGGAACCGATCCCTGATTAAGGTCTGTCTGCCAAGCTTCTCCACTGATGTTAGTTTTCGTTTCTAATTGTTAAGTGTTTTGTGGGGAAATACTTCGAAACTATGTAACCTAACCAGTTACTCATCAAATAATTATGGTTAATAATTAATTCTAAATATACAGGTAAATATAACTCATTAATGTAATTAATCAATTAACATACACATGGACTTGTGGTTTCCTATTTCATCTGGTGGGTTATGTCTCATTATTATCATTATTTATCCTGATGCTCAAATCATCCCAGATCTGGTCCATGGGAGCCCGTTCAAGCCGACCTCTATGTCTTTGACATGTCCCCATCGTTCTTTAAGCACTCACTTCCTCACTTTCTGGCACAAGCATATATTCTAGGCGCATCTTGTGGTTTCCAGTCCCAAGCTCTGGAACTGGCCATTCCTCCCAGGAGCCCTGACGCTTTTTAGTGAAGAATGAATGGTGACAAAGACTCTCCTTGGTCTAACTTACATCATGCTCCTCTGAGCCCTCTGCTCTGGGCTTGACTTTGGGCTTCCCTCTTTGTCCTTGGAGAATCCAGTTTGAGCAGGAACCGTGCCAGGTCAGTTTACCTAAATAGCCCCCCTTGGTATCTGGCCACACTCACTATGTGTCAGGAGTAAAAGGAGTAAAAGGAAGGAAGACCATGCAGGCCTGGGCTCACTATCGTCATCCCTAACCTGGTTTCCTGTCACCCAGCCTGGCTTCAGCAAGAGTTGTGTTGAGCTGATGTAGCCTGAACACCCCTGACGTTTCCCCTTAGTGATGTTCCGTCCTCTGACCCCCACCCTGCTCCTGGGATATAAGCTCCCACTGGTCCTCGTTGGAGGTGGAGTTGAGTCTGACCATCTCCCACTGTAGGAGCGGGTGGCTCACCTCCCATCTCTAACAAGTGTCATGAGTCATTCTTTCTTTCCCAGTGGTGCCTGGGAGCCATGTGGACTCGCGGATACTGCAGTGTCCGTGGACTGAGCTCAGGAACCTTTGTGTGTGTAAACACACGTGCGTCTGCACGCAGTTACATCTGTGTTTATTCCTGCTTCTGCCGACGTCACTTGAATACCTCAAGGGCACACCAGTATCTCCGATTCCGACCTGACACCAAAAGGTTCCTTCTAGTTTTCTCAGCACCTTCTCAGATGGGGAGAGAGCTGGCTCCCACTGTCCTTAACATAGCTACCTCCTCGGTCACTCTCGTTATGTGACCAGCCTCTCATCATAACACTGCTCCCCCCTGAGGCTTCCACCCCCTCCCTGACTTCCCCCAGGCTCTGAGACCCTGCGCTGGACCACCTACCCCACAGTGGCCCTCCTCCTCGCCAGCCTTGTGCCCCCTACCTGCACAGATGCCTAGCCTTGTTCAGCCCCACCCTGTGGCTCTTGGATGACATTGTGAGGGAAGGGAGAGCCTTTGGTAGCACAGAACATTCTAGCCAGGGTGACGATTTCTGAGACTTAGAAACCAAAGATGACCCCTCACATGGACTCCCTGGGGACTGAGGCTTTCTGGCTTGGATCACCTGTGACCTCGTCTGTTCGTCTTCACAGGAAGAGTCGTTTATAGCCTTCAGGAGAGAACCTGGTCCTTTCCTCCTTCTCGGCTTCAAGCCACACGCGTGACCTTGAGAGGGTTACATTTTAATGATCCCACCACCTTCAGGTCTGGCAGGAAGTTTTCCACATCTTCCCCTTGGCTATTCATGCTTTTTGAAAGCGGGCCGGTGCCAGCAGCTTCGGGCCTGCATGGCTCAGAGCGGCCCACACACGGGGCCCCACCCAGGGTCCCAGATTCCGGCGCTCCTCTCAGCAGTGGGCTGAGGGGATGCCGGGTGATTGGGGGGTTTCCCTCAGACCCCCGTGTGGTTTCCTCTCCTGGACTATCATTTCTCTTTCCCAGAAGGGAGACACACAATGTGCCAGTGACAGAAAGAATCCCAGAATCCCTTGCACAGATAATCGGAGACCGACAGCCCCAGAGGTCACAAGGGCAGAGGTCCGTTTACACAAGGCCAACAGAGCTGAAAACCCAGGGCCCCTCCCGGGCATGGCCGCTTTCAAAGCCTGTGCGATTAGTCATCACCATTTCGTAGTCTTTGCCTTAAAGAGGGGCCCCCAGATTGTCTAAGCTGTGGGCCCCACCACCTGGCCCGCCCTGGGTCCAAGGCCACGTGCACCATGACTTCCAGCTCCTATGAGTCCCAGGGGGTGAGAAAAGACCAGCGCAGGACACTGGGCGGGAAAGCAGTCAGTGTCATGAAGAACAACCCTGCCTGGGCTCGAATCTCAGCTCTGCCAGTTACCAGCTGAGGGATTCCGGAAGTTACCTAGCCGTGCTCCAGTGGTACCTGCCTCACCCCACAGGGCTGACGTGAGGATTAAATAAGTTTGTCCATATATATGAACTCTGTCTGCCTATCTATCTGTCTATCTATCTGTTTATGAACTCTATCTAACCATCGCATTCATCCATCATCCATCACAACTATCTATCTGTCTATGAACTCTGTCTGCCTGCCTATCTATCTATCTATCTATGTATCTATCTATCTATCTATGTATCTGTGAACTCTGCCTGTCTATCTATCCATCCCATCCATCCATCATCCATCACAACTATCTATCTGTCTATCTATCTATCTATCTATCTACCTATCTACTCTATCATCTGTCTACACAGAGAGGGGCACAGAGAGAGTCCCCAAACAGCACTCCAATGTATTATCCATCCATTAAGCTCTCTTTATAAAACGCTGCCATGGAAGTCACAAGTCACATGTCCCAAAGCCTGAAGGGCCCTTGATCCTCCCCTTTTGCTTCAAGGCCAAATATTGTTCCCTAACGTCTTTGCCTTATTTAGAGAAGGTTTGAAAGATTCTTAAGGTTTCAGAGCATTTTGATTCTGGAGCCATCTGTCCTGCACTGCTCACCCAGAGAGCAGTTTGGCCTCATCCTGCCACACGCAGGGCTCACTGCTGGCGTGTAGTAGGGAGTGGGGAGCAGGAGGCTGCAGCCTGGGCTCTGTGCTGCCTCCTGGCTCTGTGCTCAGGGAAGGGCCAGCCATCCCCTGTTGCACGGAGGAGAAAATGAGAGCACGGCAGGGCCTGGGAGGGGTTAGCGTTTTTGGCACTTGGGAGGGTTGCTGGCTGGGAAGAAAGTGAGGTGGACATGAACTGGCTTGTGGAAAAATACGCAAACGCAGCCTCAGAGTCACTGCCCTGGGAATTCCAAGCTGCCTATGGGAGATCGACCATGTGGGGCATTTCACCCCTTTTGCCCCTGGTCCTGCTCACCTCTCCCTTGTTGTCAGAAACCTTGGGGTCAAACGCTTGAATTTCACCTGCATTTACCCTTCTTCTTCCTCAGCCGGCTTGGTGAGACCAAGAGTGAGTAACAGGCACGCGGGCTCGGGTTCCCCTGGGGGAGGCCGGCCTGCCCAGCCCCGGGGGCCTCAGGGCTCAGCCCCTCCCGAACAGAAACTGTCTCGGTGCCAGCCCCGCACCTTCCCTTGTCATCCTAGCCCCCCAGCATGTGCCCTCCACTCTCCCCACCACCATCTCCTTCCCTCCTGCTTCCTCCTCCAGTCTGGCTTCTCTGCCCACCAGCCCTTCCTTGCTGACTCCTGCTCCAAACCGAGGTTCTGGGTGCTACTAAACCAAACTTGGGTCTGATCGCCCATGCGCAGCAAAGCCAACCTACTGACACGGGGCTGTGGGGAAGGAGAGTGCAGCGTTCATTGCAGGCACCAGGCGGGGAGTCCAGGCAGCTCATGCCCAAAAGGCCCGAACTCCCTGATGGCTTTCGGGGAGCAGTTTTTGAAGACAGGGTGAGGGAGAGGGTTGCGGGTATGTGATCAACTCGTGGATGTTCTTCTGAGTGGTTGGTGGTGAGGTTATCAGGAGTCACCATCATCAACCTTCTGGTTCTATCTGGTCTGAGGTCTATGTGCTTATAGGCAGCATACATTTAACTTCCACCTGGTGGAGGTTTCAGTATCTGTAAAATTACTCAAAGGATAAGGCTCAGAATATTATCTATAGCCCTTGAGGAAGAACTAAAGGTCCTTGACGTTTGCTAAACTATTATTATTTTGTCTTGCTTGGCTCTTTTCCTCTATTTCTGCATTTTCTCACTTCTCTGATTAAATTTATTCTTTGGAACTTGGGGAAGGCCTAGGAGGCTAAAGTTTTTCTACAAACAAGAGGAATGGTGGTGGTGGGGGGGGGGGGGTGTCTGTCGCAGGAAGGCCCCAGAAGGTCCTACTCAGTTACATGGGGACCGAAAGGGCTACAGGTCTTCACCTGTTATTATTTTCATCCCACACGAGACGCTTTTGAAAATAAAAGGGGATGGTTCCAGTGGGTGAGGCTATGGAGTCACCCTGCCCCAGTGCCGTCACCTCATACCACCCTGACCCAACTGATGCCCTCCCCAGGCCTGCATGGTCTTCTTTCCTTTTACTCCTGGAATACCAGCAACACTTGCTTTCACTCAGCTCAGGCAGACCTCCTGTCTTCCCTGACCTGCTCCTGGTCGTGGGCCACAGCCAGCTTCTCCTGGTTGACTGGACTGACTGTTAGATTTTCAGGAATTTTTTCAGGTCACCTGTCATCATCCTTTTTTTTTTAAAATTAATTAATTAATTAATTTATGGCTGTGTTGGGTCTTTGTTGCTGTGCACAGGCTTTCTCTAGTTGCAGCGAGTGGGGGCTACTCTTCGTTGTGGTGCGCGGGCTTCTCACCGCAGTGGCTTCTCTCGTTGCGGAGCACAAGCTCTAGGTGCGCGGGCTTCAATAGTTGTGGCACGTGGGCTCGGTAGTTGTGGCTCGTGGGCTCTAGAGCACAGGCTCAGTAGTTGTGGCGCACGGGCTTAGTTGCTCCACGGCATGTGGGATCTTCCCAGACCAGGGACCAAACCCGTGTCCCCTACCAATGCAGGTGGATTCTTAACCACTGTGCCACCAGGGAAGTCTTCACCTGTCATCACCTTAAAGTGAAATGATATGCATTTACAATTAAACAAGGTAACAAATACTCTAAATTCATCAGTCCCTGATTACATTACTGTTCTCTATGCTTTTGATGATATTTATGTCCACTTTGTCTGTTTGGTGGGAATACCACAGGCTCAGTGATTCCTTCATTTCTTACCGACTGTGTCTTCAATGACGTCAGGGTGGTAGCTGGAGATTGTCCACGGTGGGAGTAATTACACCATCCACATTGGCCAGTGCTATACACCAGGGCTGGAATTATTGTTTTGTTGGTTGTCGATACTTCAGAAGGTGATATAAGAAGGAAAATGTTAACAATGCAGATTAAACTTAAAAGCTTATTGTGTCCAGGGACTTCCCTGGTGGTCCAGTGGGTAAGACTCCACGCTCCCAATGCAGGGGGCCTGGGTTAGATTTCTGGTCAGGAAACTGCTGCAACTAAGAGTTTGCATGCCACAACTAAGAAATCCGCATGCTGCAACTAAGAGTCCACGTGCTGCACCTAAAATCCCACATGCCAGAACGAAGATCCTGCATGCCGCAACTAAGACCCTGTACAGCCAGAAATAAATAATGAATAAATCAATCAATTAATTAATTAAAAAAGAAAAGCTTACTGTGTCCGTAGCCATGACATTTTTGAATAACACAGAAAACAGAGGGACTGTTTCCCAGCATTTGAGAACAGTTATCTGATTCAGCCAAGAAGTTACTCAGATCAAAAAAGGTTTTAGTTTAATAAATATAATTCATATGAAAGTGAGAAGTTGTTTACCAGATCACATATCAGATTTGAGGACCATAAATTTATTGGGGAAAGAGCTGATGGGGATGCAATTCCATTTGTCAAACCATGGTTGAATGCAAGGGCTTGGCAAAAATCAGTGGGTGCGTCCTGTGAGAACCATCTGGCTGTGTGGACTTCACAGTGTGGGGTACAGGCAGACCTCATTTTATTGTGCTTTGCAGATATTGCATTTTTTTACAGAATAAAGGTTTGGGGCAACCCTGCATCGAGCAAGTCTATCGGTGCCATTTTTCCAACAGCATTTGCTCACTTCCTATCTCTGTGTCACATTTTGGTAATTCTTGCGGTATTTCAAGCGTTTTCATTATTATTATATCTGTTCTGGTGGCCTGCGATCAGTGATCTTTGATGTCACTATTGCAGAAGGATTACGACTCACTGAAGGCTCAGATAATGGTTAGCACTTTCCAGCAATACAGTATTTTTTAATTAAGGTATGTGCATTTTTTAAAAGACATAACACTATTGCACGCTTAGTAGATTACATTATAGTGTAAACATAACTTTTATATGTGCTATTTTTTTGGAAACCGAAAATATCGTGTGACTCACTTTATTGGCACATGCGCTTTATTTTGGGGGTCCAGAACCGAACCCGCGATATCTCCGAGGTGAACCTGTGTTGTGTATTTTAAGCATTATTTGTAAATCATGTGCTAATACATCCTTTACATCACTTAAATTTGTAACAGACACAAATATGTATATGTCAGCAAACACGGTTTTTCAGAGTTGGCCTGGAATCCTCGCCTGCACCGGCTGCCCACCCCTTGCCCAGGCTGGGCCAGGTGCCTCTTTGCTCACCCCACAGTAACCTGTGTGGGACTGTAGCACTGCATCCTTTTGTGCATCTTGCCTTCTGAACTTCACAAAGACAGGGAAATCTCTGTAGCTCCACACTTGATGCAATGCCTGGCACATATTAGGGGCCCCTCCCGAAATGTGATGACTGAATCCGTGGATTTAATGGTTGAGCAGTGAAGGCACCCTCTGTGCGCTTCCCCCTCCTCCGGAGGGGCTGCATTCCTGGCCTCCGCAGTGGGGTGCAGCCCGTGATGAGTCCAGTCGGTGATGCGGCGGAGTGATGTCAGCCACTTTCAGACAAGACCCTCCAGATGTCTCTTCCTTCCCTGCCCGGGGCCCCTGGAGACCAAGTGTTCCTGACTTTGTAGCCATGTGACAAGGAGGGATGCCTGGCCCACAAAGTGACTTTGAGTAAAAAAACTTTTGTTAAGCCACTGAGATCATGGGGTTTATTTGTTACCACAGCACAGCCTAATCTATCCTGACTAATACAATGAGGAAATGGAGATGTGGGAGGTGACTCGGGCCGGGTTGAATAGTGTGTTAGTGGCAGGGCTGGGCCAGGCGCCCAGCCAATTTTCATTTTCACTATACATACTGTTCCCACCCCCTGCAAGGCTTTTCTCCCCTCCCAAACGCTTTTTCAGAAATAGTGTGAATCCGAGGTGGGTTTTGTTCAAAGTCCTGTTTCAGAGGATGACTGGTTGGGACCCACTCACAGTGAGGCCCCCAGAGGCAGCCGCCAGCCCAACAGGCAAGCCCACCAGGCCTGCTTGTTCATTAGAGGATCAGCCTGTATGGCTGGTGTCCGGGCTTCAGTCTCCATTAACTGTCATTAGCCTGGCTGATGTTTCACCCAAAGCATCTGTCCCCGGCCTGTGATTTACCACTTCCCTCTGAATTATCTGGACAGATCTGGTACTTGGATGGAGAGAGAATGAGCTTTAAAAGTGGCTTTCTCAGGGCATAGAACTTGGGCCCTGTATTGGGAAAAACCTCATTTCTTTCGTCCTTTGTTCCCCCCTTTACTTGTACACTGCTACCACACTCAGCACTTCTGAAACCAGATGTGGCAGGGGGGTTCCCCCACCAGGCAATTCTCTGTGTCGCCAGCTGGGTGTCCTGCAGTTTAACTCAATTCTGACACCGTCTACCTGGAGAGGGTGTCAGATCCCACAGGGTAAGGGCTCAGTCCCATGAGGCCCCCTTCTCCTCTATAGATGCCAATCAGAAGTAGTAGGTCCCCAGGTTACCCATGACTTCTGTCTGATTTGGCTACAAACTGGAGGTTCCCATGACCTCTTCCCCCTTGGATTAGATTATTTACTAGAAGAGCTCACAGAACTCAGGGGAACACTTCCTCTACCAGTTTATTTTATGATAAAGGATACAGATGAACAGTCTGATAAGGAGACACGGAGGGTGAGGTCTGGGAGGGTCCCGAGTACATGAGCTTCTGTCCCCGTGGAGTTGGGATGTGTCACCCTCCCAGTATGTGGTTGTGCTCATCTGCTTGGAAACTCACCAGCCGCCCAAGTGGGATTTTGTGGAGGCTTCTCACGTAGGCATGATCGATTATTAACTCCGTTTCCAGCCCCTCTCCGCTCCCTGGAGAATGGGGGTGGCGGGTTGCAGGGCGGGGCTGGAAATCCCAAGCTTCTAATCATGGCTGGGTCCTTCTGGTGACCAGCCCCATCCAGGCGCCCACCCAGAGCCACCTCATTGGAACAAAGGACACTGCCATCACCCAGGAAATCCCAAGTGTTTTAGGAACTCTGTGCCAGGAATTGGGGGCAGAAACCAATATATATATTTCTTCTTATCTCACAGTCCCTGAAGGCCAAGCAGAAGAAACAGGACTCCCTGTTGTTAGGGGGAGAGGCGTTAGCTTCCACAAACATTTATTAAGTGTGGATTGTGTGTCAGGCATTAGGCTATTTAGATGGTAGAGTGAGCGCGTATAATATAACATGTATAGTATAATAGAATATGTTTAGTATTAGTATGTATTATTACAGCATAGCATCCTATGTATAGTATAGATAGTGTAGTAGAATACATGCCCTAGAAGAGAGTATTAGCATAGCAGAGCATAGTACTCTTTTTGTCTTGTTCCTCCTGTGAGGGCTTGGCAATTTCCTCTTTCTTTGATTGCAAAGCGGGATTCTGGAACCATCTGGTTGAAGACAGAGCCCTGAGTGGCTGAGATGATGTGAGGGCTGAGCGCGTTCCTGCCTGGTGATGACAGCGCCTTCACATTCCTCGGCCCTACCCATCCTCCTTGTTAGGCGTTCCGCCCATGCCTTGTGCTTACCTCTCTCCCAAGCACCGTCCTTGGCTTTGTGTGGTTTCTGTCTCCTCAGGAGCAGGGTGTGTGTTGTGCTTTGTTTCTGTGCGGTTGTGTCCCCAGTGCCTGGAAAGGTGCCCTGTGTTTGTTGAATGACTGCTAGACCACAAGGCCACATGGGCAGAGACTACCTCCTCTGCTCTGAGGCCCCACCTCACATGAGGTTTCATCCCAGTCACTGTGGAGACCCACAGCCCCTCACGGTGCCCTCCCCACCTAACTGCTTTAGTCCCAACTTGCCTCTGGGTCTTTGCACCGGCAGTGCCCTTGGCCTAGAACACTGCTCCCCTTGTAGTCCCGTGAGCCCTGCGTGCCCTTCAGGTCTCAGCTTGGCCACCTTCCCTGACTGCTGCCCTCTCCTCTGTCCCTGGCCCCCGGATTTCCACTTTACAATACTGCCTTCTTGCAGTTACCTTGCTTACTTGTCTGTCTCCTCCCTGGACTGCCAGCTGGGGAAGATGGCACCAGGTGTGCCCTGCTCACAGCTGTCTCCTCAGCCCCTGGGACAGCATGTAGTAGGTGCTCAAATACTCATAGGATGAATCAATGGATGGTGATCACGACCAACATGTAACTACTTGATACACTCAAGGGAGACCCCAAAGCCGCGTGGCAAGGATGCAGAAAGTGTGGCCTGGCCCCTCGTCTAGGTGAGGGTTCCTGTGGATCATCTCCCCCGTGGCCACCCTGGGCAGGACCAAGAGAGTGGCCCAAGTCTACTATTCTTTCTGTCTCTCTCCCTCAAACAGGTTTACCTGCTTTCTAAAATTTAAAAGTAACATATACTCACTGGAAGACTTCAGAGCTCCTCCGGTCTTTTAATGTTCAAACACCTGTTCAGTGTGAGAGCTGTTAACTGAACACCCACCATGTGCCAGATGCCACACTAGGCACTGGGGATGGTCCCTACCAGCCATGATATCACAGTCCAGCACCTCTTCTGCATCTCTGCTCACTCCCCCATCTGTGCACTTAGAAGACGGAGCCTGTTTTCTGTGTATTAGCCCAGGCCTCTGAATCACATGGAAGGCTTGTTCAAACCGGACTCCTGGGTCCCACCTCCAGAGTTCCTCATTCAGTAGATCTGAGGTGACTCTGCTAATTTGCCTTTCTAACATATTTCCTGGTGATGTTGATTCTGCCAGTCAGGGGACCACACTTTGAGAATCACTGCCGTAGACTATACTATACTATACTATACAGTTTTTGGACGTTTTG
This sequence comes from Phocoena sinus, assembly GCF_008692025.1. Lineage (NCBI taxonomy): Eukaryota > Metazoa > Chordata > Mammalia > Artiodactyla > Phocoenidae > Phocoena > Phocoena sinus. The sequence goes on from NC_045764.1 coordinate 20,270,029, forward strand.
CACACCCATTATATCATTTAGTCTTTCAAAATCTCTTACCTGAGTACCTTAAGTGCATACAGCTGGTGAGAGCTGACGTTGAATCGTAAGCCCAGGTCTTCCTATGGAACGCTGCCCTCACTTAGAGGTACCAGGTGGCATCTGAAGATCCCCACCGCCTTAGGAGTCCTGAGAAGGTAGTGACGGGTCTGGCTGGAGGAAGCAGGGGTTGAGTTTGCAGGGGAAGGCCCCAGGAGGACATTTCTGGGAGGGAGAGAGGGTCTACCATTCCATTCTGGAAGGAGACTGACTGGGAGCAATATGGGCTGAGAGCTGCTTGAGGAAGAGCTACTGGGCCCATCCACCTAGAACATGGAGGAGGGTGGAGGTGATGCTGCAGAGGAAGAGGGGGACACCCTGGGAGCCTCCTGACCTGAGGCAGGTTTAATTGGGGCCTGGATCATTCCACCTGCCTTGTGGAGGCTTCTCTGGAAGCTCTGGCTGGCGAGGAAGGCCACTGCCCTCCTTGGGGACTGGCTGGGAGTGTGCTGGGCAGGACGGAAAGTCCGAGGGCCCAGCCAGCCCAGCAACTCAGAAAAAGCACTTCCTCCTCGGCAGCCTTGTGGCAGCCAAGGGGCCCTGGCCACACAATCCCCCAGTATTCCCTGGAGCCTTTCACGGGCTGGGCTGGGCCGGGCACTTCCTCCTCTGGGAGGAGGCCCCGGGGGGCGGTCGGGGAGTCCAGCTCTGAGAGGAGCTCTGCGGGTAGAGGAGAGAAGACGTGGAAAAGTGTGAGCTTGGATGGGGAGTCCTCCCATGTGTATCTAAGCAGGAAGCCAGACCTGTCCAGCCCTGGAGAAGGAAAATAAACTGGAGACCTATTTTTAGAAAGTGGCAAAACCCTGTTTCTCAATAGCAGTGGAATTTAAATCTAAAACTAGCTCCTTTACTGAAGTAACCACTGGATTGCATGTAGGAATGGGACCATAGTGAATGGTAGATTCTGAACCAGGCTGTGAGGCCAGGACCTGCTCACCCCTCCATGCTGCTGGACTTGATCAGAGCCATTCTGGAAGCTCTATAGGAACTCCCGTTGCGCCTTTGTGGTGGTGGTTTTGATGGTGATGATGGTGATGGTGATGATGGTGATGGTGATGGTGATGATGGTGGTGTGTGGTACTTAACATATGTGGTCTCATTCACTCCTTACAACAACCCTATGAGGTGATTACGGTTCACCCCATTTTCTCCGATGAAGAAAGTGCGGCTCAGAGAGGGAGGTTAAGTCTTACAGCAATTGCAGGGCTGGGTCAGGTCAGGATAATGACAAAGCCTGCTCTGTGTGAATCCGTCATGAAATCTCAGAATTGGAAGGAGTGCCGCTGAGTGCAGTTCTGGTCGCTTTCCTCTGCAGGGCACTTGCCCCGTGTCTGCACACCTCCGCGGAGGTGGGCGCTCAGGCTTCTGTGAACCAACCACTCTTTCCGTTTTCAGTCGGCTCCTAATGCTATGAATTCCCCGTGTTGAGTGGAAATCTCGCGTGGTGTGATCTCTGTGGCCACACAGAACTATCTGCTGTGACAGATCTTAGCTTCTAGGGTCACTCTCACGGGCTCTCTAGTCCCTTCTGTTTGTGGGTTTTACACACTCAGCCCTGTCAGCTGTCTCTGCCCCTTGTAAAACATGGCTTGAGTCAGTGTGGAATCTGAATGGTATACTTAGAGCAAAATATACCTTTGAAGGTGGATCTGATTTCTAGAAACAGCCAATGGTCTTTAGGTATCAAGACTCTGTGAGGTGGATGATTGAGATGAGAAAAACTTTTGGTTTAAAAGATCGAATTGAGCAATTATAAAATCTGGCCCAAACTGTCACTAAAAGGATTTATTCCTAGAAGAAATTGACAAAAAAGTAAACAATAGCGACATTATTAAATGAAGTGTAGACCCTCCCAAGGCAAGGAGACGCTCAATTCTCTGAAAGCAGGCACATCCCAGTAAAACGTAGACAAAAACTTCAAGAATGCCATTTACAAGTATTGGCAGAAGTGTCATAACTTATGACACGATTGGAGAGAGACCACCAGTTCGCGCTGCAGCCGTGTCCCAACTGCAGTGTGGCTGGGAATTTACGGTGGTGAAATAGTCCAACCCCAGCGGCACCGAGGCTTCCCCACTCTGAGCTGGTGGCCTCTTGTGGGGGCGAGGCCAAGGCCGGTGTGGGCAGCCGCCCTGCCCAGAGCCCCGTGGAGCCAGGTCCTGGACTTCCCCTGAAGCCTGGTTGCCTTTCCAGTAACAAGCATGACTTCAAAGGACTGCCAGGGAGCAGATGGGCAGTTTCGCCAGTGAACTCACTCAGCCGCATGCGTGGGAGTCTTGCGCCCGGGGGAGTCTTGCGCCCGGGGGTGTTGGAAACCACCCCTGGCAATTCTGGGCTCCAGAACCAAGTCCCGAGGGAGGGAGAAGGAGGAGGGATGCAGCCAAAGGACCTGCTTTGAACTTGATCCCCCAAGGCAGAGGTCACACGTGGTGATTCAAGGCACCCCTGCCCGGCTGGCAGGGAGGCCGGGAGGCCCAGGGACGCCACCTGCCTTACTTTCCTCTTTCCAGTCCTGCGCAGCCCACTGGCATGCTCTTTCCACCAAGCCTGACTTCCAAACAACACAGGCTTTACCTATCTCTCCTCTCATCCCCAGAGACAAGCCCCGGCCCTATGGGCTGAAACGTAACGAGAGTACAAATCAGGATGGGCATCGTGAGAGCCGGGCACACGAGGGCAGGCCAGGGAGTGAGGGGAGAAGCGCTGAAGGAGCGAAAGAGGATGGTGTTCGGGAGAAGGGAAGGTGGGGGCTGGGCGTGTGGACGGCGTTGGCCGGCACAGCTTGAGTGGCTTCACAGAAGGTGCGAGAAGCAGGGGGTTTGCAGCCCAACTAGGGCAGCCCCCGTGGCCCCCACAAGGCCCTTGTGAAGGGGAGAGGGGCCCGTGGTCACAAGGACTAAATGATGATATTTAGCACCTCCCGCAGTGTCTGTCACATTCAGTACCACTTGGGACACCTCCTAAGCTTCACAAAAAAAGAAAACGAGTTTCAGGTAACTTGTTTCACATTTATAAGCACTTTCATTCAGTTCATTTGGCCATTAAGATGGTACTGACAAAACAAAGAGCTTTACAGAGTTTCACAAACACATGGACCGTGAGCTGGGAAGAGCACGGTCACGTGTGGCCTGAGCTCTGGGTTTGAAAACCAAGCCCGGGGAAGGTGAGGCACCTCGGCTGCTACCACGTTACCTGCGTGGACAGTCCTCCCTGCACCTTCCTGCTGTTTGAACTTGTCTTCACAAGACAGAGGTTATTTCTCCCAAATTCAAAATGCTTAGACACTGAATAGATGGTCCAGGAAACGGTTGCACGGTAGAACTAGTTAGAAGCCGAAGAGACCCTTGTAGCACAGCCATCACGGCGACTTGTCAGGGATGTGGTTCCATGAGGAATTATGTAATATCTTTAAAGGCCACAGAGGCCCGAAAGCATCTTTAGTAACAAGGACAGGCCTCTTAGGCCACAAAAGCGTCAGAGTATGCCAAGGGCAGAAGCCAGTCAGCCACTGAGAAACCCTCGGGCACACACGTGCTCAGAGCTGCCAGCTCCCTGGACACATGGAGTCCCTGTTGACTCAGCCCCACCTCTTAAAGGCATTTCCAGAACTTAGGTTACTACTGCCCTTGGCAGCTCTGCTTCACGCACAAATACTCGGAGGTTGAAGTTTATGAAATGTGACCTGTTTATCAATGACTAAGTTCCATTAACCTCAGCTTCCAAATGTGAATTCTTACCTCTGGCCCTGGTCGGGCCATCGCAGTGGCCGCCTTTACTGGGGGCGGGCAGTGGGGCAGACGTGGGTGGGGGGGCATCACAGACTCCTGAGCCTAAGCCACCAAGCTAGGGGCTCCCACACCCAGAAAGTAAACCCGGGGGCTCCTCCAAACGAGGATGGGTTTACAAAACGTTCCCTGAACTTCAGAAGTCCTGCTCAGCTGGGGAAAGAGCTGGCCTCGAGGATCCTGAAGAAGCAGTGAGAATCAGCAGTGCCTACCCTGAACTCAACCAGGAGGCAGGGTGGCTTCCTAGACCCTAGTGTGCCCCCCAAAGCAGGAGGGCTGGTGGGGGCCTATGGCAGACAGATCCAGGGGGTTGCCACGGAATCAGGAGGCAGAGGGCATCCCAGGATCGCAGGATTCCCTGGGCACCCCCCGCTCCTTAGGGCGACTTATGGTTCTCCCCACCCAGGTCAGAGAATACTGGGTTTGTCTGGCGTTCAGGCTCTGCAGGTTGTTTCTGGAAACCACCACGTTACCCCTCTCTTAGCTTGTTGTTGAATAGGACGCTCACGCAGTTTAGAGGATAAGACGCGAGGCTGAAGTACATCATTAAGAGCCAGGTTTGTACCTGGTAGGGCAGCCTCACTGGACTCCGGGGGTCATCCGTGTCCCCACTAGGACAATAAGCAGGAGGGAGAGGGAGCCTGCTGGTGACGGCAGTGACTGGCGTTTCTGAAGTCTTACGAATTTGGAATGTGTAGGAAAGAGTTCTATTATATTTTTTTGAGTCAACAGACATTTTAGAAGGACTGCAACCATCACTCTCAAAGGTTTTTATGCTGAAAAGAGCGGGATGGGAGGTGCCCTTTGGCCATCATCCTGTCGCCCAGCCTTTTCTCATGCAAACAGGTGGATTTGTTCCCCAACAGCGTTTTTTTTCTTCTAGAGAAGAGGGTGCTTCTGGCCGGGGAGGGCCAGCAGGCTCCGGAGAGGACGTGGTCAGCGAGCAGGAGGCACGGGGCTTTCCCTGGCAGGGTCCAAGCAGGGCTCCGACTTTCCCAGGCCTCGGCAGCTGACAGCCCTGCCTTCTCTTTTCTCAGATATTGAAAGCAGGGCCTTTCCAGCGAGTAGATTAGGAAAGGATATGGGAGGAAAAAGAGCCTTGTTGTGAAGAGAAGAAACAAAACCTGTTTGGTGACTTGTCATTTCAATGAAAACACAAACCTCTCACAGGTGAGCATTCCCCACGCGCCTCCCCTTCCTCCTGGATCACAGGTGGAGGGGAAGAAAACACTGAAAAACTACCTTTGCTCCTTCAGAGGACGTGTTGACTTGGTGACAAACGTTTCAGAAAAAGTTTCTTGATAAGAGTAAATTGTTTTCATATTTATCTTGTTTTTCTCTCTTCATTCCTCTTGAATAAACAGAAAGAACTGATTTCTTAGATCATCTGCATAAAAAACATAACCATCAAATCCCCTGAAAGGTCAAATTCCTCACAGCCAGAGCTGTGGGAATTCAGTAAAAAAAAGAATACCATTCTTTGTATTTTTCTTTTCCATTATGGTTTATTACAGGATATTGAATATAGTTGCGTGTGCTGTACAGTAGGATCTTGGTGTTTATCCATTCCGTATATACTAGTTTGCATCTGCTAATTGCAAACTCCCAATCCATCCCTCCCCTACCCCGCCTCCCCCTGGGCAACCACAAATCTGTTCTCTGTGAGGCTGTTTCTATTTCATAGATGAATTCATTTGTTTCAGATTCCACATGTAAGTGATATCATGTGGTATATGTCTCTGTCTGACTCGCTTCACTTAGTATCATAATCTCTAAGTCCATCCATGTTGCTGCAAATGGCATCATTTCAGAGAATACAGTTCTGATTTTTTTTTTTTTTTTTTTTTTACAAATAAAAAGGTCAGTCAATCCTCAGGGTTCCATAAGGCCTGACTTATCAACTCCATGAAGCTCTTCGCAAAAACTTGTTTCAGATGGGGAGCCCACCCTGGGAGCTACCCATCAGGAACTCTGAGTAAAGAATCCTGTATTGTTGAAGTCGGGGGTGGGGGGAAGAGAGCAAGAACGCAGCCCTGGGGGAGCCCTCTGCGTCTTGAGAGACTCTTGAGAGACTCAGAGACGCTGGAGGGACACCTGCACCTCTGCCTTTTCTCCCCCACAAGCCTTATAAGAGGAGAATGACCCTGGGGAGAGAAAAGCAAAGATCAACATTTCTACCAATTTTGTGAAGATAAGCACGCACGCTAGCCAAATAGAGTAGGAGGAGGGCACTGGACCAGACTCTATTACCCTGGTAACTGCAGGGCATTACCCTTTGCAGATGAGACTGTGGTTTGGCCATTTGAACATACCTGCCTAAAAGCAGAGGAGAATTTTTTTTCCTGATTTTAAGTATTAAGGTAAAGAGTTTCATCTTTATCTTAATGGAGACTAAAATGGACTGATTTACAAGCATCACTTGAAAAAAAAAACAAACTGAGCACTTAAGATTCATCTTTCCTTTTCGTTACAAGTTTGCTTTGAAATATGGTCCTTAAGATTCCCTTGAAGATGACCCTTTAAGAACGTCCTATCACAGAGTTATTGCAAGGAAACAAATGCCCCTCAGAAGATGAATTTTTTTTGTTAAGGTGATACATACAAAAATAGGTTAGTTCATTAGCAGCTATAATTTGAACCTTGTACAAAATATATGGCTTTAATTACTAGGGTTTTGGGCACAAGAAATGGCCAGAGTAACAGTCAGTATAATTATGAATAAGTAGGTAGAAAAGATTATGAATAAACAGAAGGAAAGGATATAACCATTTAAAAGAAAATACCTGAGAATAAGTATAAAATGCAAAAACAAAGTTGCTTATACTTAAGATAGATCTCTAAATTTATTTTTCAAAAATGCCATTATGAGAACAAATATACTAACATATAGTCAAGTTCACCTTAATCACAACGAAGTCATAGGATAAGAAGAAAAGAAAGAATCCTCAAATACAAGGGATATTTAAAATGTTAGCCATATCAAGATCATCTATTTTTAAACACTGTGTAACATGGCATCTCGCTATATAAAAAGGAGATAACAGGGCTCAAGAATCCTTTAAACAAATCCAACATAAACAGGAGTAAAGTAAAGACTATTTTTAAGAACCTGTAAAATCAAAGCACCCATTTAAATGAAGACCATCAAGAAGCTATGAGATTATTTCAGGAGGACAAGGCCTGGGCGAGACACTAAATACTGTCGTTCTAAGGAAAACATTACAATCATTTTATGTAACTTACAAGGCAAATTAATACTATGAAAAACGTCCTTCACAGCACATTTAGAAGTTTGAGTTTAAATAATACTCAACAGAAAAGAAACAGATTCTGTGACAGTGGCTGAGACATACAACAAAAGGGTGTGACTTTCAAGTGTGGTCCTTCCGGGTCTATTTTAAGAGGTTTTAGACTCCAGCCTGAAATAGTTTTGATAATAATGCTTGTGGCTACAACTCAGCATGTAAGACATTGTCTGGGACAAAACCAGTTCTTTTCATGCTGTGTAACTTAGTTCGCTGTTTTTTCCCTTTTAAATTAATCCTGAGATCTTGCTCACAGAACATGAGGGATGTTAAGAATCTTTTGTTTCCTTCTGTTTACCAGCCACCTTGGAACATGCAAAACTAAAATTAGGTGATAAATTAAAATTAGGTGATAAACGACATCTTTAAAAGCATACTTCACTAACAAAGGAACTCTCTTGCTTAGTTGGAAGCTTATTCGGACTATTTAATTGGGAACAGAACACGTTGAGGAAAAAGCACTTTGGTTTAACGAAAAGTTATGGAGATGTGTCCTTAAAAGACTTCCTTATTAGGAAGTAACAATTTCTATGTCATTATCTCAATACTGAGATGGCTTGTGTATCAAAAGAATAGGAAGTGCTTGCATCCTGTAGTTATGTAATAGGGTTTTAAGAAGTTTATATATATATGTAATAATGAATGTGTGTGTGCACATCATCTATATCTGTATATAACATCTGTGTACCTATAAACACATATTATGTACATGTATATACACAGTACACACTCATATATATATCTCCCAGTAACACAGACTCTGTAGTCTGATGAGACTTACTTTCTTAAAACTACCACCTTTTCCAAACTCAACCTTTCCATTCCACTCCCATAACTCAACGTTACAGTAAATCATACTCTAAAGGCTTCAATTTTCAAGTAAAAAAAACCTGGGCAAACCAAATTAGACCAAGAAACAAAGGCATATTTAGGCTAACATACTGTCTTTCACCTTTCAAAAACAAACAAAAAACCAAAACAGTATTTTAAGACACTATGAAAATTGAACAAGCACTTCTTTATTTTCTTGGAAAGGAGGGGACGGTCCCTTTCTTAGAGAAACGAGTATGAGAGATCTAAACTGGCTTTCGTGTCATGCACTTCGGATAAAAGGTTAGATTAGAGACTCAATAACAGAAAATTCAGACCCAATCCCCCTCCTCCTAGATCCAAAAAACATATGGCATTTACAAATCATTGAAACCTGTAGGTGTTCAAGGTTATTCTCCGAGCTCTTGGAAACGGGAAGATGTGGTGCGGGATGCTCTCGTTCGGAAGGATGTCCCAGCTCGGATGCGGGCCAGAGCGGGACAGACAGTCGGCTGACTCCCGGGCCCCCATCGCTGGTCCTCCACGGGGTTCCGCAGTCCGGGCTTTGCTACTGTGCTGTACGCATGCACACATCCATGTTCGGCCACACGTACCTGGTCACCCTAACTCCCCCAGCGCCGCCCACTCTCCGTCACAAGTTCTCCTTCAGGAGGCCGAGCTTCCGCAGGGCCTCCCGACGGGCCTCCTCCGTGGAGCCCCGGCCCGAGAACTGGACAGTGATGCCCTGGGGTCTGAACCCCACAGCCCGGGGGAGCGAGCCCGACCGCTTCCTGGCGTCCTGGCCGCAGTCCGGCTGCCGGGGTGCAAGTTTGCTGGGGAGGGCCGGGTCCGGACGGAAGGTGACCGTCTTCCCTGTAGAGACAAAGGGCCCGGGATGGCTCTTGAGGATGTCGTGGAGGCTCTGGAAGCCGTTGGCCATCGGCAGGGGCTGTTCCGTCTGCACGCCTCTGGACTGCTGGCCGCCGTGCGCCCCTGCCCGCGCGGGAGCAGCCTCCCGGGCCGGGCCCGGCTGGCTCTGCTCGGGGGAGATGCTTCTCCTCTGCTCGGTGGGCTCGCTCCTCTGGGCCCGGTCCTCCGTCTCCCCCACGGAGAGGAAGGAGACCCCATTGATGTTGGCCAGGACCTGGGCTTTGCGCTCCTGCACGTTGACCGCGGCCTTGGAGATTGTCTTATTGAAGTCCTTCCCCGCGCTGTTGGTCACGCTGATGTTGCTCGGGAAGCGGTGGATCTTGGGCGCCGGCTGTGTGGCGTGCCTGTGCCACAGCGAGTGGTCTCCGTGTTGAGGGGCCACGGAAGTAAGCGTCCTCCATCCTGCAGGCCTGCCCTCTTTGGACGGGGATGTGGGCGAGAGCCCTTCGTTCCCTGCCAGCTTCTCAGACATCTTCTGGGCGATGACGAGCGGAGTGGGGACCGAACGGGCCAGTTTGGGGTGCTCTGCTGGAGTAGGAGGGGGCTCTCTCCCGGGGTGTGCCGGGGCTGCTGCGGGGACAGGGCTGGGAGGCGGCAGGGGCAGGACCTCGGGACCTGGGGGGTCTGGAGGGGGAGACTTCTCAGCATCCTCTTTCCTGAGGACAGGAGTGTCTTCCTTTCCAACAGCACCAGCCCCTGAAAAGTAGCAAGGATCCTCATAAGCTACCACCATATGCAGAAATAAATGCATCACGTTTCCTTTTCACTGAATTTACAAAGGTCTCAAAGGGATTCAATACCAATTTCAACAGTACCTCTTGTAAGCTAAACTCCCTCTACCCTATTCCCTGGACTAGCGAAAGGGAACATAGTATATGATTCTCATAATCACCTGACGAGAAAGAATGAATTAGCAGTGGTGAAAGATGTGCAAGCCAGAAACAGTCAGTACATGGGAAGCATGGGTAAATGCAAGTTTCTAAGGAGCCATCATCCTGAGACATGTAACAGGAGGAAACAACAGCTTACCTTATGGGGGATTTTACAGAGGGGAAATGGAGGCTGGGAAGTTTGTGGTACCCACCAACCCCTCCCTCAGGTCTCTCTAGATGAAGGATAACTGGATGTGTCACTTTCCTCTTGAAACAGAAATGTTTCCTGACAGCCTCCAGTACAGTTTAATACACCAGCCTATGATTCTTTACTATATCCTAACATACGTGATCACAGATCACCTAACACTTTTCTGCACTAGTATTTATACACCCGTGTCTGCTGCAAAATTGGGAGCTATGTGTTATATTTATCTTTGTATCCTCAGAATCTCACACAATGCCTGCCACAGAGTGGGCACTTAAAGTTGTTATGAAAACATCATGTTAGAGAACTGATGGGCAAGTGGCTTACTTTCAAAGAAATGTTTTCCTTGGCACAATTATATGATCTGACATTTTTAAGGGATCGGTGGTTCAAATTAATTTTAGGAACTAAACTTCAAAGAAGAAGTGATAAAAAGGGGAAGTTCATATTAAGTCTCTTCTTTGAAGAGATGGCTGCAAACTCAGCCCCGTATTTGGAACATATAACCAATAGTACATGAAATTCTGTGTAATACACAGCCTTGCTTACAAAAAATAAAGGGGTGGGGATATATTTCTACAGGCTTGTGACAAATGGAAGTATTTTGTAGTCAACAGAGCAAAGATATTTTCCATCCTATTTTTCCCTCATCTTTTCCAATCCTTATCCCCTTGTCCACATTTCCAGTATCTTTTCCAACCAGGAAAAAAAAAAATTGGAAGAACGTTTTCTCCTTGTCCATGTCCCTCTGGTTCTATCACAGAACTCAAGGGGCAAAAAGCATACCTCTCCTCTGATGCCACCCTGAATCAAGCAAACTTTACAAAGCAGATGCTGAGCTGAATTTTTGTTCTGATCATTTTTGTTTTCCTGAACCAGCTGACTTTTCAGTTCAAACACTCCCACCTTGGAATAGGGGTATAACCTTGCACAAGAATTGAGATTGAACCTCAAAGGCTAAAGTACAAGTCCTTTGTATATTTTCTTTGTAGAATGGGATTGTTTCCTGAAGCCATTTCCAGTTTTCTTTTTTCTTTTATCCATGTGTGCAATGTTTGTTTGCCCAATTAGTCTCATTCTTTATTCTCGCCCTTTTGAAATTTCCCTTCCATGTGTTTTCATCCGAATATACCATGAAAGCACCTATTTAGTTGGACAATCAGACTACCAAGAGGATGCTTCTACCCTACAAAAATCTGATCAGCCCCACGAACTACTATACTGGCTGGAGACACAGAGAACACGACAGAAAGGAGGGCCTCTGTGTCTTGTACCACACAACAAGCCACGTCAGAGGTGGGGGACCTGTTCTCTGGTCCTCACCTGCTGCCTCCGTCACATCCTGAAGGCTCTCGGGTTCCCCGGCTCCAGGGCCCAGCTGCACTAAGTCCACTACGTCCTCTGGCTCGGAGGGACCAGAAGTGCTCTCTTCCAGAGACGGCGGAGAGTGGCACTGAGCATCACCATCACACAGCACCTGTTCCTCAAAGTCGTCTTCCAGGGAATCAATCGTCTCTTCAAAAAACAGGAGGACGTCCTTTTCCTCATGTGTGAGGTACTTCAGGCTCTCATCATCCTGTACAAAAGGTTTGGACACGAGGAATGAAAGCAACAGTGGTTTCACTGAAGGGAAAACACCCCACAACAATGTAGGGATCAATACAGAGCCTGGGGTGGAATTCATGGCATCCTCCAATTTCCCATCTGGGGAGAGTGCACCATCCAGGCAACCCTGCTGGCACACCTCTGCCTGTGTGTCCCTCACCGTTCGACTTGCATGAGAAAGAAGTTTGTCCAAAAGGTGTAGCAGATTACGGATCTTAGACACTTTTGTTCCTCATGAGTCAATGACAAGAAAGCAATTCTTCAGTACCTCCTTGGAAGAGGTCTTTTCAACTTACTGCTAACAGATGTGCTTGGTTTCCCCGTAATAGCAATGGGGGGATCTTTAGTTAAAGACAGTGGAGTGAACTCACATATTTATCTCCTCTCCCTCCAGAAACCTCACTAAAACAAAAATGGGCTTTATCTGTTTTTAAAGATACACATCACAAAAACAAATATCATAGGAAATGAGGTGATAGCAACAACATGAGGGAAGGCAGACAGCAGAAGGACAGGTGGTGACTGACAGAGAATCCAAGAAGGGTGAATCTTAGTCAGCAGCTGGGGGTGGGGCCGGAATCAGCCTGCAGTGGCATGGAGAGCCCTCACAAGGCTCAGCACAGCGTCGGGGAGGTGCTGGGCAGTTCTGGAAGCCTGCCTAAGATGACATTGAAAAGAGCAGAACTGGACGAGAGTCTCTTTCAGAAGCAATCAGGTCACCCAGGCAGAAAACTAGATGTTTATTCTTAAAGAAGGTAAAGCCGGGGGGCATCAAGCCAAGTTCATGGTAAAGAACCGTTCTGAAAACTGGGAGTCAGGGAATCAAACTGACCCTCTGGACAGAGGATTGGAAAGGTCTTCTCCGAGGAAGTGAATGGTCCAAGAGCTAAGAGGTGGACACCTTGGGCTCCCCAGGGAAACAGCTCAGCAAGATCACTCTACCAGTGAAATCACCGTCAACAAACCCCAGCACAGAATTCTTAATCAGTTTCTTAACATTCTGCTCTTAAGCGTGTTCATACAGCTAATGGTCACCAAGCAGCTGAGAAAACCCTTTAACATGAAAGACACATCAAAACAAGATAAGAAGGAAGAAAAGGCAACTTGCAAGAAACAAACTGTGCAGAATGGTGAAAATTCCAAAAAGATGATCATGAACGTCCTCAGAGGGATCAGAGGAGAGGCTGAAACCATAAACAAGAATCTGATGCTATTTTTAAAAACTAGAAGACAATAAAGAGCTCTTAGAAATTAGAACTGTGACAGAAAAAAAATGAAATAGAAGCCTAGAGATAAAGTAGAGAAACCGGAAAAGTACAACAAAAAGTCAAAAAAAATTTTTTAAACAGAAAACTAGAGAATACGAGTGGGAGGGCCAACATCTGAATAATGTGTTCCAGAAAGAGGAATGAGGACAAATAGAGGGGAAGAAATGATCAAAGTAAACAAGCAAAATTATTCAAGGAAATGTCCTTAAACAGAAGGATGTGAGTTTCCACATCAAAGGGTCGTGAGAATAACCTGATGAACAGGAATAAAACAGACCTATGCCAAGGCCCATCCATTGAAATTTAAGCCACGGGAGATGAGGCAAGATACTAAAAGCTTCCCAGAGTGGAAAACGGGTCACATAACAAAACATCAGGAGTCAGAACAGCAACAGACTTCTCAGCAGCAGCTTTGGAAGCCAGAAGACAATGTTGTGATTCCTTTAAAATTCCAGATGAATTCAGGACTAGAATTCCTACATAATCAAGTTAAAGTTAGAGTAGAATAATGGTGGGGTTTTTTTCAATTAATTAATTAATTTTTGTCTGCGTTGGGTCCTCGTTGCTGCTTTCTCTAGTTGTGGCGAGCGGGGCCTACTCTTCGTCGCAGTGTGCGGTCTTCTCATTATGGTGGTTTCTCTTGTTGTGGAGCACGGGCTCTAGGCGCGTGGGCTTCAGTAGTTGTGCACGGGCTCAGTTGCTCTGCGGCATTGGGATCTTCCTGGACCAGGGCTCAAACTTGTGTCCCCTGCATTATTGGCAGGTGGATTCTTTTTTTTTTTTTTTTTTTTTTGCGGTATATGGGCCTCTCACTGTTGTGGCCTCTCCCGTTGCGGAGCACAGGCTCCGGACGCGCAGGCTCAGCGGCCATGGCTCACGGGCCCAGCCGCTCCGCGGCATGTGGGATCCTCCCGGATCGGGATACGAACCCGCGTCCCCTGCATCGGCAGGCGGACTCCCAACCACTGCGCCACCAGGGAAGCCCGGCAGGTGGATTCTTAACCACTGCACCACCAGGGAAGTCCCAATAATGGTGTTTTTAAGACACACAAGGTCTAACCAGCAGATCTCCCATGCGTGCCTTTCTCAGGAAGCTACTGCAGGGGGGTGGAGGTAGGGCTGTTGCCCTAGACAAGGGAGGAGCCAAGAAGAAAAACCTGGGAGCCAGAATATAGGAGAGAATGAGAGAAAGCGGAGGGAACCCCAGGATAACAGTGCTGTCCCCAGGATGTCAGCTGTGCAGTGAACAACCAACCTACTTCAGAGCAAGCCATGGGGCCACACAGAACATGAACAAAGAAAGCAAATAAAACCAAAGCAATTATCAACCACAGGAAAAACTAAAGTTATGAGACAAAGCATGTATCTGTGAGTCAATTCCTCTATAGCAACACCCCCCCACACACCCACAGGTATACTAATTATATCAGTATTTATGGTAGCAAGAAAATGAAAAACCACCTAAAATGTCCAACAATAAAGGTATGGTTGAACAAATCAGGGCACATTCACAGATGGAATATTATACAGCCATTTTAAATGGTGTTTTCAAAAGAATATAATGTTAAGTGAAAAAAATGCAGATAAGCAAGAGTTGCCTTGATTTAAATATCAATATATGCATACTTCATATATCCACAAATACAAAAAGTACCGAAAGGATAAAATGTCAATAGTGGGGGGAAATGAAGGTAAATAACAAACAGGAATGAGTTAAAAGTCATTGCCTCCAGTGAGTCGGAAATGGGGGGAGGGGTTCAAGTAAGACTAATGCTTTTTATAAACCTTATAAAAGTATTTGAGTCTCTACGATGAAAATAAATTTCTATAAAACAACACGAAAAAATATAGTGGAAGCAAAGGTGACTATGCGTTGGTCCATGTGGTATAGAATAATGCACTTCATACCGTGATCTGAGAGGTCTTCAAATGCCCACCTATCCAGGCCCATCACAGAGCCTGCAGTGTCCAGAGGTTTAGAGACTTTTCTTTAGTTTCAGGCACAGTATATACTTGTTTGGGGGATGATTAGCACAAGAACACATGCAAATTTCTCAAACTAGCTTGGCCATGTTAGCTGAATCCTGAAGGAAGTCCACTCAGGAAAAGGGGACTGTCCATGGCATGGGTTCAGTAAATAGGAATAATTAGAATATTGCTGGGGAGAGATACCTACCGCATGGCTTAGGTAGCAGAACAGAACACTGCTGGGAAGAGAAGCAATATATACCTATATACAACTGCTGGGTCATAAGATACGTGTCTGCTTTGGTAGACATAGCCTAACAGTTCTCCCAAGCAGCTGGACCAACACACACTGGTTGGTGCATGGCCCTGCATGTGGTAGCATCTCCTTCTGATATTCAGTACATTCCCAAGAAGACAGCAGTGTTGAGATTTTTTTCCTCATAATACTTAACTGGCTGTTTGGAGATCCTCTTATGAAGTGCCTGTTCAAATCTTTTGCCTATTTTTCTATCAAGTTATCTTTAAAGAAATAATTTGTAGGAGTTCTTTTATGCATACTTGATACAAATCCTTTGTGGGTGTTTTTATTGCAAATATTTTTTCCTACCCAGTGGCTTGCTTTTTCTCTCTGTTAATGGGGGTCTTCTGGTGACTAGTCCTTAATTTTAGTGTAGTACAATGTATCAGTCTTTTCTTTAGAGCTTTTTGTGTCCTATTTAAGACACCACTACCTACTCCATGGTCATGAAGATGTTCACCTGCTTTTATTTATTCTAAAAGCATGGTTGTTTTTAAACTTCCATATTTGTGCTGCAATTCATT
This sequence comes from Phocoena sinus, assembly GCF_008692025.1. NCBI lineage: Eukaryota > Metazoa > Chordata > Mammalia > Artiodactyla > Phocoenidae > Phocoena > Phocoena sinus. The sequence goes on from NC_045764.1 coordinate 20,285,680, forward strand.
GGAATGAACTTTTGTGTGTGGTGTGAGGTCACAATTTGCTGTTTCCTACACTGATATCCAACTGTTCCAGCAAAACTGCTTGAAAAGACTATCGTTTCGGGACTTCCCTGGTGGCACAGTGGTTAAGAATCTGCCTGTCAATGCAGGGGAGACAGGTTCGAGCCCTGGTCCAGGAAGATCCCACATGCCTCAAGGCAGCTAAGCCTGTGCGCCACAACTACTGAGCCTGCACTCTAGAGCCCACGAAGCACAACTACTGAGCCCATGTGCCACAATTACTGAAGCCCATGCGCCTAGAGCCCATGCTCCACAACAAGAGAAGCCACCGCAATGAGAAGCCCGCGCACTGCAACAAAGAGTAGCCCCTGCTCGCCGCAACTAGAGAAAAGCCTGTGCACAGCAACGAAGACCCAGTGCAGCCAAATAAAAAAAAAAGACTATCATTTCCCCACTGCAGGTCCCCTTGGTTGTAAATCAGGTGACAGGTCATGAGTCCATCTGTTTCTAGATTCTCTTTTCTGTTCATTTGTCTACTTGTCTGTTTGTACAATGATAAAACACTGTTTTAATTATAACATTATAGTGGGTCCCGAGTTTGAAGCCCTCTTGTTTTGCTGTTCTTTAAGTCTGTGCTGGCCCTTTTTATTTCCAGTATCAGCTGGTCAGTTTCCATATACACATAAATATACACACACACCCATGCTGGGATTTTGATTGGACTTCATGGAAGTTCTTCAAATTGAGTAGAACTGATGTCTCACAATATTTTTTCTATCCGTATGGTATACTTATTTAGATTAGTGGCTCTTAAAGTGTGGTCCTTCACCAGCAGTGGCAGCAGCACCCGCGAACTTGTTAGAAATACAAATTCTTGGGCCCCATCTCAGATCTACTGAATCAGAAACTTTAAGGGGTTGGGCCTTCAGTCTCTTTCAACAGACCCTCTGGGTAATACTGATGAACTAACGTTTGATATGCTTTGATCCAGTTCTTTATTTTCTCTCAATAATATCTTGTAATTTCCAGTGTAGAGATTTTACAGATTTTGTTATCTATCCTCTTAGGTATTTGATGTTTTGTGATGCTATTAGAAATGGCATCGCTTTGAACATTTTCTAAATGTTTCTGGTCTATAGAAATACAAGATATAGCGACCTGGAAATAAGCAAAGTTAACAGTACTAACAGTTCATCTGCAGGTGCTTTTCAGTTTTCTACATAAACAGTGGTGTCTATAAATGAGAGGTTTTTACTTCCTCCTTTCCATTCCTCATGCCTTTCATTTTCTTCATTCTGCCTTATCGTACCACCGGGGTCCTCCAGTTAGCTGAACAGAAGTGGCATCTTCATCTTGTTCCCAATGTCGGGGAGAAAGCTTTCAATATTCCACCATTAAGTACAGTGTTTGCTGTAGGTTTTTAAAAGATGATCTTCATCAGATTAAGAAAGCTGTCTTCTATTCCTAGTTTGCTAAGTGTGTTTGTCTTTAAAATAATGAATGGGTTTTGAACTCTGTCAAAGGCTTTTTCTTCATTTATTGCAGTGGTTCTCAGCTGGGGATGATTTTACCCTCCCTGGGGCATTTGGCAATGTCTGGAGACAACTGTACTTGTCACAATTTTCTCATTTATTCTGTTAATGTACTGAAGTATGGTGATTGATTTTCAACTATTAAACCAACCTTACATTCTTGGAATAAGTCCAACTTGGTTGTGATGTTATTAGCCTTTTTATACAACACTGAATCTGATTTGCTAACATTTTGTTTAGAATTTTTGCATATATATCCACAAGACAGATTATAATTTTCCTTTCATTATAATCAGATTTTGTATGGATTTCCTTTTTTGAGTTTGAACTTAGGAAACAGTGTGCCCCTAGATTTTAGTTCATGGCATATCTTTCTGTTCCACTTCTTTTGAGATTGGGTGGGGCTGGGTGGGGGGGTAACAGAGTGATTTTAAGGAAAAATTGTCTCCAGTTCAAATTGTAACAGTTTTGTATTAACTAGATCTCTGTAAGTTTATCAGTTTACTTATCTAGCAGTTGTGTAGCCCTTAAGAACTTCAATTTTTCCCTCTAATAAGAGGATCCATGTGAAGGCACATTAGAAGAGTAGCAGGATACTACAGGGGAAAATGGGCACCAGGCGTTCCTTATTTAATACTTTTTATTGAGCACTGAACCAAAGAAGAGAGGAATAGGTTTTAACAAAAGAACCAGGGTTAAAATCTTATAAGTCCTTCATGTCTACAGAATATATGACTAATGGGTTTACACTTAATTCTGAGAACTCCAGGATCTGGCCCTACCTACCTTTTAAATTTATTTATTTATTTACTTACTTTTGGCTGTGTTGGGTCCTCGTTGCTGCGCACAGGCTTTCTCTAGTTGCGGCGAGCGGGGGCCACCCTACTTACCTTTTAAATGTCACTCCTACTCCTCTCCCCTTTATACTCTATAGCAGGGCTGGTAAACTTTTTCTGTAAAGGGCCAGATAGTAAATATTTGGGGCTTTGCAGTCTTAATGGTGGCAACTATTCAACTCTGTCAACGCAGTGTGAAAGTTACAGGTGATATGTAAATGAATGAGCTTATTAGCTTTGTTACAATAAAACTTTGTTTACAAAAACAGGTGGGGGGGCCACATGTAGTCCACAGAGTGGGGTTTGCTAATTCTTGCCCTATAATCAAATCAAATCACTTGCTATTTCCTAGACCTGTTTCTCTGTCAGCAATGCCCATGACTGCACAGCCACATCTCACCTGTCCTTCTTGGTCCAATTTAAATGTCACCACACCTCCAGCCTACCCCCACAGCACCCATTGAATCATGCATTCAAATATCTGAGCATCTAGTAAGCGTCGGGCAATGTATATACGAGGGTGTAAATAATGTTCTTGCTGTCTGGTTTAGTTCATCTAATGAGGGCTTCAGACAAGAAAGTAGACAAAGTGGCTATGACAAGGTGACTATGGCGAGTTAGGGAAACATAGTATGGGTGTCAATTCACACTTTTGGGGCAGGGGTTCCGATATGGAAAAACTCTGGAGGTGAAATGATTGTCAATAATCTGAAAGAAGTGGGCGAGAGTTCAACAAAAAGGGACCAGGGGTAGTTAGATACGTATTTTGGAGAGATCACATTGGCAATAGTTTGGAAAATAGGAAACAGTATGGACAACTGAATACGGAAACAATTTAGACAAAAGTTAAAAGTCACCTAAAGTAGAGCCATGGTGATGGGAACAGAGAGAAGCAGATAAGTTGAGGGTTATTTAACAGGAACAATCGACTCTTCGTATAAAATTCTATTTTTTACTGTAGTTGTTCATCACCCATGCATTTCACCTTTGCTGGACTTTATATGTAGAGGAAAGAGCCATGTCTGAGGCATCTGTGAACTCTGCACAGAGCTGAGAGTTTGTCTTGTGTCCAGGATGCAGTCACTGTAACCACAGTGTCAGCTGCCTCCTCACCATGTAGGTCTGTCTTGGCCCTCTGGCCACCAGCACACGAAACTTTCATAAAAAATTCAGCGATGCTACTCGTTTTGTGATTTTTCTAGACTTATTGCGGGTTGGCAGGTGGCACAGAGCATCCTGCCTCCTCTTTCCTCTTAATCTAGCCTGAGTCTTGCTAGATTACCCCACGCCCATCATTCAGCACACACCACACCAACCCTGCTCCTCCCAGAGTCACCCTAAGACATTTCGCATTTTTCTTCTCTCCATGCAGAGAAGTTCAGCTTGGTGATTCAGCCACCACCACGACAAAAAACCCTGCAAGTCTAAAATGAGTAGGGCTCTTAGCATGACAAAGATCCCTCTAGTTAATAATTACAACCACCATGGATGTTGTTAGGGTGACGTGGTAATGGTAACAACCGGAACCAAAAAAGTCTTAGCCCCAACTATTTGTTGAGTTAAACGTCTTGGGGAAATAAATTAATGCTCTCTACCCTTTTCCTCCTACTTTGACCTTCCCAACTCAGTGTTTCAATAGGGTTATTCCCAAGATTTTAGATAATCTATTGATACTTTGGCTGGGTATAATGATTTCTCTTTGGTTAGACAGACAGTAGAATTAAATAGGCAACTGACCTGTAACACGCCGTCAGCTTAAGACACACTCCCATTTCCCAATTAAGTGAGCGGCAAAAGTGAGAATGGGATATATAAACCCCGCACGTCCAATCAAAGCAAGGAGTCCCAACATAATATTTCATTTGGAAAATAAGCTTAGAAAGGGAAGCTCCTATTCAACCATTTTATGTTGTGTGACAAACTACAGGACTTACGGGCTGACAGATGCAACGCGGAGATCAGTCAGTCCAGCTCCCTCACCTGAAGGTGTGAAAACCGGGTGCAGAGGCAATGTAATGACTTTCCAAGGGTCGCACAACTATTTTGTAGAGCAGCCAAGGCCAGAACCAGTTCTCTGCTTGCTTTCTGTTCTGTTCTACTTATTTCCCTTTCTTTTTATAAATTTATTTATTTATTTTGGGCTGCACTGGGTCTTCATTGCTGTGCGTGGGCTTTCTCTAGTTGCGGCGAGCGGGGGCTTCTACTCTTTGTTGCGGTGCGCGGGCTTCTCACTGCGGTGGCTCCTCTTGTCGTGGAGCACGGGCTCTAGGCGCGTGGGCTTCAGTAGTTGTGGCACGCAGGCTCTAGACCGCAGGCTCAGTAGTTGTGGTGCACAGGCTTAGTTGCTCCGCGGCATGAGGGATCTTTCCAGACAAGGGCTTGAACCCGTGTCCCCTGCATTGGCTGACGGATTCTTAACCACTGCTCCACCAGGGACATCCCCATAAATCAGTTTTAACCAGGCTGGTCAGCGATCAGAGCCCCAGGTCCTGGCAGACTCAGATTCTTGCGTCATCAACTATCCAAGTTGTCTCTCGAGTGTTAGAGGCTGGAGGACAGGCTGGGTGACTTGTTCGTGATCAGCCTGGCCTTGAGTCTTGACCTAAGGGGCAGGGCTAACCACTCCGTGGACTCTGTTGCCTAATTCCCCAAACAATAAGGTGCCCTCCAAACGAACCCGGACTCTGCCTGTACCTAGGAGAGGAAAGGAAGCAGAAACAGAGAAAAGCTGCAGTGCCAAGGGCTGGTGAGCCAGGAATTCAGGGCCAGAAAAGGGGCACGTGGCCCTTGGCTGAGAGAGTTCTGTCTACACCTCTATTCCCAGGAGATGCTGCTGCTGCCTCTCTCAGGCAGGGACGTTAAAAAGGAAGACGTGGGCCTCGGGGAAGAGGCAGAGCCTGAAGGGCAAGGCAGCGAGCACAGGCACATCTATGGAGCCAGGAAGCAGATGAGAGGTTGCCCAGCGCCTAGGGCAGTTGGAGGGAAGCGGGGAGTGACTGCTAGTGGGCACGGGTTTCTTTTGGGTGATAAAGATATTCTAAATTTGGTTGTGATGATGGTTGCACATCTCTGTGAATCTACTAAAAACCACTGAAGGGCATACTGTAATGGGTGAGCCACAGGGTATGTGAATTACATCTCAATAAAGCTGTTACAATACATTTAAGAAAAAAAAGCAAGGCAGTGGCCCAGTGGCCCCATGTGAGGAGGGAAGAGAGCTGGCACCGTGGCCGGGGTGGACCCTGCTTGATCACTGGTGCTATTGGATGAGAGAATTGCTAACTCAGTTCCCAAAGAACTAAGCAGAGAGGAAATGAGGATAAGAAAACATAGCAGCTTTCTTGGAACGGGGTGAATGGAAGAGAACGAACATTTGTCCCTATTATTTGGAAGGTAGTAGGCTGACAGCAGAAAAAAAAATTTTTGATTCCTTTCTATCAATGAAGTTTTTAATGCGCCAATTTGGGATGTGGAATAAAGGGAAGTTCTTTAAGGCTACAAATCTCCTGATGCTAAAAGAACGGTCTAGAGAACCATCCCTCACCTGTGCTACCCCACCTACCATGCTGACTGCAGGTGATGTCTACAAGCCTCTCAGGGAAACACTGTTTTGCTTCAAGAATTTGGGAGTACATACATTTTTACCCTAATCTATGTATTATGATGGTGAAAAAATAATTTCTAATGTATTCAAACCAGAAAATTCAAAACGCCAAATCTACTGCCGTAACTGGAATGCACACTGAACAGGTCTCCCGTGAGGAGGAGGACAGAGTCCCAGACTGGTGCCATCTATCCTCTCCTGCAAAGATGACAGCAAAATTGTCCCTCTAGTCCCGGTGGAGCTCTGAGAGGAACATGGTCCTGGCTGGATGACCAACTCTTATAACAAATGCGACCAGCAGTGATAAAAGTCAGTGATCCTGGGCTTCCCTGGTGGCGCAGTGGTTGAGAGTCCGCCTGCCGATGCAGGGGACACGGGTTCGTGCCCCGGTCCGGGAAGATCCCACATGCCGCGGAGCGGCTGGGCCCGTGAGCCATGGCCGCTGAGCCTGCACGTCCGGAGCCTGTGCTCTGCAACGGGAGAGGCCACAACAGTGAGAGGCCCGCGTACCGCAAAAAAAAAAAAAAAAAAAAAAAAGTCAGTGATCCTAGACATACCTATGGGAGTACAAATGTGTGACAGGAGATTTGTTTTTAGGCAAATGGCAGAGAGGAAAAAACCTTTGTTTGTTTGGCTGAACAAAAAAGTCAAGAAGGCTTAAAACACTCATACTAAAATAACCCCCACCTAAAAAAGCCACTGAATTAATTCCGTTCTTAGGCTTTTTTTCCTTTTGTTTTGCTTTTCTTTTAAACAAAGAAATTGGATTTGACAGCAGATTAAGACAACAGTGGTAACTCCTTGTGAAGGAGGAAAAAAAAAAAAAAGAACCAGCAGAACTTATCTGTATCTTCAACGAAAAAAAAAAGAAAGAAAGAAATAAAAAAAATTTTTTTTAAATAAATTTATTTTATTTATTTATTTTTGGCTGTGTTACGTCTCCATTGCTGCTCACGGGCTTTCTCTAATTGTGGCAAGCAGGGGCTACTCTTCGTTGCAGTGCACGGGCTTCTCATTGTGGTGGCCTTTCTTGTTGTGGAGCATGGGCTCCAGGCACACGGGCTTCAGTAGTTGCAGCAATGCAGGCTCAGTAGTTGTGGCTCGTGGGCTCAGTAGTTGTGGCTCACGGCTCTAGAGCACAGGCTCAGTAGTTGTGGTGCATGGGCTTAGTTGCTCTGTGACATGTGGGATCTTCCCGGACCAGGGCTCGAACCCGTGTCCCCTGCATTGGCAGGCGGATTCTCAACCACTGTGGCACCAGGGAAGCCCAGAAAGAAAATTTAAGAAAGATTATGATGGCTAAAATAATTTCTTGAGATGAGTCAAGATGTCTTAACCCCCAGCTCTCCCAGGTAGGCGGCCTTGGGTATTTGTTCAGGCAGAATGTGAGTTGATGGTCACATTCTCTTTCTACAAACACCGAAATGATCTCCCTGACACTTGAGCAAGGCTTTATTGACTTAAAAACCCAAGGTGATGAGAGACACCCCCCATGAGCTGAAACACAACGTAGGGGCAGTGAGAAGAAAAGAGGAATCAGTGTCTTCTGTGCTTCTGACCCCCCTGTGAATGCCACGCTTTACTTTGGCAACCTCATAAGAAAGACCATAAGTGCATGTGGCCTTTCCCACGGTTTCATTACAAGGGCTTAATTAGGGTTATTTCTAACTAGTCCCTGTTGTAATTTTTCACTATGGTTAACGTAAACCTCTACTTGTGGCCGGAAAGAGACACAGACAAGCCCGTGGGGGATGAGATATGCAAGCAGTTTTGATTACAGATGGAAAGAATCATGGCTTTGAAGGACAACGCTGGGCTCCCTGGCCGCCTTAAACTTCCCTGAACTGGCAACGTCATAAAGCGGTCCCGACTGAGAGGGAAATGCCTCAAGCGCGTGGCGTTGTGCGTGAGACCCCACATAAGCTTGTCACACGTCCCAGAGTTCCGCGTGGCTGTCGTGTCACTAAACTGTGAGTTCCTGAAAAGATTAAAACCAAGTTTTATTCCATCACCTATCCAATCTGGTATGTGGGAGGCATTTACTGCATGTTTACCAAACTGAACTCTCCTCAAAGCAGTTTAGCTTTGTTTTAAAATAGCTGCTCTGTCCAGGAAGTTTTGGGTTCAATCTGGGGAAGGAGCCAGAGCTGAAAGGACAATGTGGTTACTACTGACCAGTCTGCTTCTCCTTCCCACGCCTCTGTTCTGTGTCTTCTCCTTGAAACTGTCTGGCGACAAGCATGTCAGATTCCTAGTGTCCTGCTTAGACTTCAGGCGGAGCCAGCCATGGAGAGAGCTTTGCCCCCGCTTGCTTTACCTTCTTCTTCCACGACCGACGGGTGAGGCCAAACGACCTCAGAGGCTTTGGAGAAGGAAGGGGTGATCAGGAGCTGACGACCGCTGTCTGATCACAGTCTTATTATGTGACTTGAGGGCTATAAGATTTGTCTGCTGAGGGACCAGGCAGGGTTTCAAGACAGTTCACTGAATATCAAATCTCCAAAAACAATGAATTTGGATCATTGGTTTTGCCCAAGTTAGAGACAAAAATGAATAGGAAGTATGCTTGGGGACTTGGGCTGTTTCCAATCCACCTTCAAAGTGGCACACACATTATGAAATTCCTTAATTCCTATGGGTATTAAGAGCATCCCCTCTTTTCAGCTAGTTAAATCATATTCTTTTCTGGAGGAAGCTTCAGGGTGCCTGCCGGGCAGAGCAGGCTTCAGACCATGTGCATAAGAAGAACCTAAGGATCCTGGCATGAGGCAGTACTGGTCCCTGGAAGTGCACCCCGGATGTTTGATGAGATGTGTGTCTGAGATACTGGCCTTAAGAGCTTAAGAATATGTCACCTTATACCCAAAGCTTCCTTTGTCCCCTTAAAGAGCTATCATTTATGAATGTCTCTAAATCCTTCCTGAACCTTTCATGTTGAATCCCCATCACCTCTCGAGGTGGTAAGTTCCAGAACTACACTACCAACTGTACTGTACTGAAGGTGTCCTTCTTACAGTTCAAAGGAAAAAGAGACCCTCTTAGTCAAGTATACAAGGATTTGGCCAGTTTGCTCTTTTTAAAAATATTTATTTATTTATTTATTTATTTATGGCTGTGTTGGGTCTGCATTGCTGCGTGTGGGCTTTCTCTAGTTGCGGTGAGCGGGGGCTACTCTTCGTCGCAGCTTCTTATTGCGGTGGCATCTCTTGTTGTGGAGCACGGGCTCTAGGCACGCAGGCTCAGTAGTTGCGGCATGTGGGCTCAGTAGTTGTGGTGTGTGGGCTCAGTAGGTGTGGCTCACGGGCTCTAGAGCACAGGCTCAGTAGTTGCGGCGCACAGGCTTAGTTGCTCTGTGGCATGTGGATCTTGCTGGACCAGGGATCGGACCCGTGTCCCCTACATTGGCAGGTGGATTCTTAACCACTGCACCACCAGGGAAGTCCTGGCCAGTTTATTCTAGTTCTAGCTATACATTTTGCTAGAAAATGTTCAGAGGAAGAATTCCTTACAAGAAAAACAATACACGTACACAACCACAACTGGCCTCTTGAGCGATAAAAAGTTCACATACTTCATCCTCCTAGAACAGCCTGGGTCATGACGGTGGCCAAGTGGATAGCCACAACAATCCTACCTAAGCAGCTATTTTAATTTTTGACTTGTACTGCCTCAGGAGAAAGGTTTCTAAAAAGCAAAGATCTGTCATCTTCCAGGCCACACTTCAACTAGTGTTTAAAAACTTTACAATACTTTCATTTAACTTTAGGCATTAATGTTTTATCTTCTTTTTAAAAATAACCGTTGCTTAAAATAAATACACACTTCTATAAATTGGAACTATCTTTTACGTAAAGAGCCCTCCAAGGGGTGCATTTAATCCCATACAATCTGGAGGCCTAAAAACACTGTTACTGACAAACCTTTTATGAGGTCAGGGAATAAAGAACAGGGAGTGGGAAACTACTACAGTTGACTGTCGTTCTTTAGAGACAAGTCATAAAAAGACTGAGGATTTAGAATAAAAACATATAGACCCTCCCCAAATTTAGACTCCCTTCTGGTCAAGGAAAGAAATTCAGAAGCCTACTGAGAAGAGACGGATAGATGGGAAAGCACGGATCCAAACAGGATGACGGGGCAGGATGGAGTGGAGTTATTCTCCACCTGGGGCTAACAGGGCACTCACAGGAGCTTGTACCAGTAATTAGGAAGCACTGATTAGATGCTGGGCCTTTCATCTCTACGGGTAACCCTTGAGAAAGAATTATTATCCCACTCCCCCCCCACTTTTAAATTAATGAAGAAAATAACTAATGAAAAAGTGATTAAGTTACTTTTCCCAGGTTCCAGAGGGAGGCACATGTGAATTTGAACCCGGGCATGTCTCCAGTATCCTGTGTTTATTACTATCCTGAGTCAGTTTTCAGGATACTGATTAGTATCAGTAAATAAAGCAACTTGAAAAATGCATATGGATTTCTGGGAGGACTTGAGGGAAATTATAAACATCTTGGGGAACGTCCTTCTGATCTGTACTTGGCTCCACTGTGGAACCCGCTTAGCGCAGCACTGAGGCTCACGAAGCCCTTCCGGCACAGGCGGCTCACAGGCATAACGCTGTGCTCACCTCGCCCGTCTTGACCTCCTGAGATTTACAAATGTCAGAGATTTATAGTCTTTTCTGTCTTTGAACCTAAAGATAATTCTCATATCTTACCAAAAAATACGTCCGTGATAAAAAGTTTTATAATAAACCATTTCTCCTTGTGACTCCGGAGCTGAAACTTAGTAGACCTCCTTTCAAAGAAGAGCTTTTGCCTCTGAAGATGAATTCCTGGGTCTGACATCCTGACAAAGAGTCAAAATGATGCATATTCTCCAAATCTGCCAGGTGATGGAATGGACACCCCACCTGCCTAGACAGACACTCTGTGAAGAGCTGTATTTATATGGTGGTCTCTTGTAAACTCCCCGAATTCATTTCACAGTCTTGCTTCTTCTAGTTCAGACATCTTATAGCTGTTCTGGTGCCTTCGGTCCCTCTAAAAGGCTCTGTTCCTTTTCTCCTACACCTTCGTGGTAGGGAGTGTGATGCGCCCCCCAGGTCACCTTGGGGATGAAGGACCTGGTCCCCCATCTGTTGGGAATGCTGCTGGCAGGTGGCCCTCAGCTGTCAGTCCCCTTTGGGGACTGTCTCCAACTGAAAGGAACTGTCTTGTCAAGGTCGTGCCTCCCTCCAGGGATGTCCTCATCCCAGGGCTGATGGCAGAGTGGGTATCCAGGCTCCACTCTCGGCCCAGCAGCTCCAGGGCCTCCTGAGGAACAGCTAAGGCCTCTGTTGGGTCTGCCTCACAGCCCAGCTTCTCTCTCTGCCCAAACCCTGCTTCCTCTTCCTTCCAGATGTTGAGCCCAGGAACAGCCCTAATAAGCCTCCTGTGCTGTAACGTTGTCCATCTCAGAGTCTGCTGCCTGGGAAGCAAATCTGCAGCCAACTCTGTCAGGGTGAACCACAGCCACCAGACTGCAAGCTCTGCCTCTGTCCCCACCTCCGAGAACCGTGCTTCAGTATTTGAGCAAAGGGATAAATCACCTACACAGAACAGACGGAAGGCAGTCCTCCATGGACGGGTTTGCAGAGCTCAATCAAGTCCTTTCTGTCTTTGGAGTATGAGTTTGACCCACCGCAGAGGATGTGGTGAGGGTGGGTATGAGTTGGTGCATGTGAAGAACGGACCCTATATGACTACAGTGGAGATAGAAAAGTAGCGACTTTCCTGCCCAAAATTCAGTGCACGTGACACACCTGGGGTTATGGACTCTCCCAGGAAGAGACAGAGAACAGGTATTGCTTCAGCTTTCTATCAAAAGAGGCCATGGTACAAAGGATGTTAAGAGATTTGCCTCAAGTTCAATAAGAAGATGAAAGTGAAAGGCAAGAAAATAATTCGAGCACTGACTCATAACGCACTATACCCATTTCCTCAGAGACCGAGGTCATCTGACGACCGTTCTCGACTTTATTCCCGCCCCCCACACAGGGCAGCCCTTTAGACTATGGTTCCTAAGTTATCCACGCCATGTTTTAGAAATACCCTCTACATCAGAGCAGAGCTGCTTCCCAACTGTGCTTTGGAGAACAGACTCCACCAATGACTGGAGTATTAATCTGTATGTCTTTCTACCTATTCTTTTAACATATTCTTTAAATACAGTTTTTAAATTAAAAAATTAGTCCCAAATTCTCTATTCTTAAGGATTTATAGATTCTCAGATATTCAGAGAGTAATTTGTAATACATTTTTCCTTTGGCGAGTCAAATATTTATCACATACTTACCATGGTGACTGAAAAAAAGAAAATATGCAAGTAGGAGCCTATAAAATTCTATTGTTACTATTAACTGCCCTCTGTACACTTCCTTCTTATGTTCAGCATAGCTGGGGTTAATTTTAGGGATTGGTGTATCTTTAGAAAATTTGTGCTCCCATTGAAGATGGGCTGAGATGAACAATGGACCATTTTTATTGAGATCCAAGGTGGACTCTCTCCTGTCCTTCCCTCTATGAATATGAAGGTCTCCATCCTGAAAGGTGAATACCCTGAGGGGTGGGGAGGGCCAAAAGATCTTCTCTTAACTTTACAGACTTTTTGTGAAAGTTCCCAAAGCTTGTTGACACTTACGTAAAGGTCTGGATGCCGAGAGAAAGGGATAGGAAAGCATTTATATTTGTAAAGGACTTAAACATCTGTTTTAAAGTGAATTTGATGTTATCCTGTGAGGTGCTTCCCTTCTTCCAGTCATTGGACCTGAAAGGCAGGCGCCCTGGCCTGGGCTGGTGGCCACCTTCAGGCACGGCGTGCTCTGGGTCTTAGCAGCCAAGTTATCACTGCTCTGGATTTTGTGCAAAACTCAATACGATTCACACTGAAATGCCGCTTCAGAGAGCGAGTATTCCAAGACGTCAAGCTAGTTACCCCAAAAGGATGTTGTAAGATACTCCTGATAGGGGGGCAAAATCAGCCAACATTCAAGCACACAGAGCACCGGAGAAACAGGGACTCACCTGAGTGAGACTTCTGGAACGAGAGCTGCTGGCCCGACTCTCCAGACTGCCCCCTCTGCTCAGGCCACTGAGCCTGCAGCCGGGCAACAAGTCAGGGTCCATCTCCCAAGAGTCTGACTTCTGGTGATGGACAGGCATCCCCACAGTAACCCCGGCCGCTGGCTCAATCACAGGAAGTGGGGAAGGGGCCGGTGTCCCATGCCCAAGTAGTGGGTCACCTCTGGAGGAGGAAGCACAAGGTGACGAGGGTTAGTGAGCTCAGACAGCGAAGGCCTCATTCCCCCAGGACGAACCGGCATCACGAGATACAGCCGGCTGGTCCACAGCCTCGACCGTAAGGACTAAGGTGATCAGGACCCCCGAAGTCAACTTGTTTGGTGATGCTCATTTCCATTTCTCCTTTATCTCCTTCTCCATTATGAAGACGTAAGAATTATTTTTATTTTATTTTTTACTGAAGTACAGTTGATTTACAATGTTGTGTTAAGTTCTGCTGTACAAGCAGAGTGATTCAGTTATACATACGTATATATTTCATTTTATATTCATTTCCATTATGGTTTATCACAGGATATTGAATATATCAATATTTCCCTGTGCTGTACAGTAGGACCTTGTTGTTTATCCCTCCTATATATAATAGTTGCCATCTGCTAACCCCAAGCTCCCAATCCATCCCTCCCCAACCCTTCTCCTCCTTGGCAACCACAAATCTGTTCTGTACATCTGTGAGTCTATTTCTGTTTCGTAGATAAGTTCATATATTAGATTCCACATATAGGTGATATCATGTGATATTTGTCTTTGTCTGACTATATGATCATTTCTAGGTCCATCCATGTTGCTGCAAATGGCATTATTTCATTCTTTTTTATGGTTGAGTAGCAGTAAGAATTATTTTTAAGGAAAGATGGGTGTACTAAAAACTTCTTTCGTGCTGAAAATTTGATGAAATAATGTTCTGGCGCCGTCCTCTGCTCTTCGGGTCTGTACTTTCACGCTCCGTCACACTCAGGCTTTCCCTGTACTGCTTATAAATTCTATTCTTTTCTGCCTCAGACACCACAACATCATGGTTCCTTTTCCAGCCTCGTTACAGTTCAGAGTTGAGGTAAAGTGACGAGAGCTAACAAATTACTAATGGAAGTTTGGTTGACATCTCCGAAATTCCAGACTCTTTGGAGGCCGTGATACTACTGCAGTTTCTACATAAAATGTTAAGGTCCCATCAGTTAATACCATCGGGAAGTTCATGTTCCCACTTTTAGGAACAAGGACACTGAAACTGTCCCCCCCGAGCCCTAGTCTCATACAGTCCTCTGACTGTTCCAGCAGGAAATTCAGCTCAGCCCCTGAACAACAGACAACTGAGTTCAACAAAACCTTCCAGAAGACTAAAGAAGGCTAGTAGGGAATAAGGGAATATGCCTCCTGTCCATTACATATGACCTGATGTTACGGCAAGTGAGGAAATAGATGCTCACCCCTCCCTACGCTGAAAGCACCACCAGGTGGCCTTACGAGCCCCTAAAGAATCCCGAGGGGCACGAGAGCTAAAACCACCATAGGTGCCATCTGGTGGGGGCGGGGGCAGGCAGTGAATCTTCCCCTGACAACAGAGGAAAGACGGGAAGCGAGGTACTGATTCACCTCCAATGAGGGACCTGGGGGACCGTGTGCTCGGTGGGGCAGGACCTGGAACTTGGCTCCGGATCTGTGCAATGAGACAGCACATGGGACCCTCCATGGGGCAGAGGGTGATAACTGACTATACCATCCGAGAGCACGCCTTTCTCCTGTGCTACTAGCGTTTTAAAAGCTATTCTGATGCTGTAAAACTGTAGTGTTTAGACTTCTACAAATTATTCCCTTGAAAGAAGATGAGGAAGCTAATCAGAATTCTCCAGAAGGCAGAGTCTGTTGGGGAGAAAGTGGAAACCTTGGTTCAATATCCTTCACAGGCTCGAGCTGTCAGTCTTCTTTCATCTCTTAAGGAATCGAGAACCAGGGGCTCCCTGGTCCTAGTTCCCCAGGAGCCAAAAATATAGAATTCCATGGGTGAGCCACTATGGGGCGTGGATTTCTGAGCGGGGGGCAAGGTCTGCACTGGAAATGGGAGAGCGTGAGATAAAGAAGCAGGAGCAGATCCGTCTGACAGAGCGGCCAGAGCCGTGAGTCTGTGAGGTCATGACCACCTCACAGTATCTAGTCTCCTTTCCCAAACAGGGGCTCACTTTTTGTGTTTGCTAACAGTGCACTTTAGAAAAGGGAGGCCAGGGTCAGACTAAGAGGGCTCCATAGATGAAGAAACCGACTTCTCCCAGAGGGCGCAGAGCAGGCTCACTGCGGGGGCGCCACAAGCTAGCACCACAAAGGGAAACTAGAGCTGCGTGTGCGTGTTTCTGTTTATTCTCTTGGGCTTCCTGTGTTTGTTGCTCGGTATTTACTAGTAACAGCCTCTTCTGGTAAGGTTGAAGGTCACAAGTGATCTGCAGTCTTGGTAAATCTCTGTCTGCCAAGCATGGCCGGTCAGGGCGCAGCAGCCATCCAAGTTGATGGTGCTCGTGGAACTGGTGGAGCTAGTGGGGCAAGTGAACCTCCAAAGTGAGTGCACTGGAGCCAGAGAGGAAGGAAGCTCCTCCTCTTCATCCTCCCCTGTACATTCCAGAAAGACCTAGAATGGCCTGGATGGAAGGCATCCAGCCCTCCTCCCACTGTCACCCCACTCCGTCAAAGTTCCAGATGGCCACAGTCAGGTCTGCAGAGCAGCCCAAGGAGCTAGGTCCTTCCACTATTCACCAAACCCCAGAGATGAGTCATCTTGTCAAAGACCCGTCCTGAGGCACAGTGGCTTTCAGCCTCGTCACACAAACAGCTTTGGGGACATCTTTGACACCTCCCTGTCCCTGCCACTCACAACCAACCAGCTGCCCAGCCCTGTTGATTTTTCCTGCCCAATGTCAGTTGGATCCACTTCCTTTCTGGTCCCCCTCCCGACTTCAGGACCATTTTTACCATGTCATCTGACTGTTCTTGCTTTTTCCATTTTGGCCATCCTTTTGCTGTATTCTTCTGCTGGATTAATCTTGAAACACCACTGTGATGTCACCACTCTCCTAAAAGCAATCACCTTCAACCCACTCCCCACAGGCTGCAGAATCAAAGTTCGTCCTATCAATCAATCCTTGCTTCACTTGGAACCCTATATTCCTTTCTAGTCTTAGCATGTTCTTCTGATGTTTACTGTTCTCTTACTTCATATGGGGCAGATTCCAGGTACTAGAGAAAGACCGATGGGTAAGAGGCATCTCCTCCCCAGAGGAACTTAATCCAGCAACGGGTCAGAACCAGATCTACTGAATACATCTGTGGGGGTAACAGCTGAGCATGTGCATTTTTATCAAGTTCCACAAGTAATTCTGCCACATGGCGCCAACTCTAATGGAGGACGGATGCATCACCGTGTTCAGCGCCAAGACAGGGCACATGGGAGCAGGGGGAAGGTGCCCATACTCCCCAGGAGGGCTCAGAGACTTTCAGAAAGGCCAGCAGTAAGAGATGTTTGAGATTTCAGGTTTAAACAAACCATGCTGGGCATTCCGAACACAGAAGGAGAGTAAGCAACACATGGCCTATTTGAAAAGTCGTGAGTGGCTGGGGTGAAGCCCTGAAATGAGCTAAAGCACAACACAGAATGAGCTGGAAAAGGGAGAAAGCGCAAATAGAGGCACACAGAGAAGTGGACCCAAGCGAAGAGGGACTTGAATCTTGAACTTCACCCACAGGTGATGGGGAGCCCTGGAGAGAGGCAGCATCACATTTATAGGTTAGAAAGATGACTCTGGCAACAGTTGGGAGGGTGACAGCACCAGGGGGAGAACCTAAAAGCAATCAGGACAAGCGATTTAAAAGAAGGAGGAGGCTGCTCAGTGTTCTCCGGGACACATTTTAGAGTGTGGAAAGAGCTAAAGGACAGAACAGAGTCTAGTATACTTACATGTGTATAGGGAAAAAAATGAAAAATATCTCTGTTTATGCTTTGATGTGCCTAGAATCTTTCTGGAAGGATACACGAGAAAAATTCCAACAAAGGCTGCCTGTGGGGAGGGAGAAATGGATGGATAGGAAGTAGCTGGAATCATTACAGTAAAATCAGACAAAGGAAAAGAAGGGAAAAGTGAATTACTAGAAACAAAGAGGAGTACTTCAAAATGATAAAAATTTCGATTTACCTGCATGTACCTCAAATATAAATAACATGAGTTAATAAACCCACCATTATAGTGGGAGATTTCTGCACACCACTCTTAACAATAGATAAATCCAGCAGACTGGGAATAAAGAAGATTTAAACAACACAATTAACAAGTTTGATCTAAGCGACATTTACAACATACTAAGTGAAGCAACTTCTTTTTCTTCTTTTTTTTTTTTTTTGCGGTACGCGGGCCACTCACTGTTGTGGCCTCTCCTGTTGTGGAGCACAGGCTCCGGACGCGCAGGCTCAGTGGCCATGGCTCACGGGCCCAGCCGCTCCGCGGCACGTGGGATCTTCCCAGACCGCGGCATGAACCCGTGTCCCCTGCATCGGCAGGCGGACTCTCAACCACTGCGCCACCAGGGAAGTCCGAAGCAACGTCTTAATACATATTTTTTCATGTTCACATAGAATACTTATGGAAACTGATGGCATCCTGGGCCAGAAATCAAGTCTCAGCAAATTTCAGAAGACTGGTGGTATCAGAAAACACATTATTTTACCACAAAGCAATTAAATTAGAAATCAGTGACCTAAAGATAATCAGAAGAATCCATGTCGTTAGGAATTTATATTTCTAAGTAACTCTTAGAAATATTATTAGAAAGTAGAAAGTATTTAGAACTACATGGTAATAAAAATACTGCATATCGAAACCTGTGGGATGTAGCTAAAACATCACTTAAATGCTTACAGTGTTAGAAAACAAGGCTGGAATTTAATGAACCAAGCAAGTAACGTTTAAATTAGAAAAAAAACCAAAAGAATAAACACAGAATAGACAGGGTAAAAAAAAGAATGTGAAATTAGATAAACAGAAAAACATACAATAGAGAACTAAATTTCAAATTTTATTGTTTTGAAAATGCTAATAAAATTGACAAACTTTTGGCAGAACTAATCAAGAAAAAATAGACAAACTATCAGAATGAAAAGGGAAACATAAGTATAGATGCCACAGGTATTGAAAGGGGGTATTATAAACAATTTTATGCCAGTAAATTTGAAAAGATAGATGAAATGGACAAATTCCTAAGAGATCTCCTTAAAACTAACACCACGAATAAAAGAAAAAATCTGAATAGTAATATAATCATTAAAGAAAATAAATCATTATGTAAAAATCTTACAACAAAGAAAACAGCACATCCAGAAAGTTTTACTAGAGAGTTTTATGAAACATTCAAGGAACAAATAACTCTAAGTTTACACAAACTTCTGCAGAGAAGAGAAAAAGTAGAAACAAACTCATCTCATTTTGAGGCTATTAAAACCTTGATGCCAAAACCCAAGAATGTATAAAGAAGAAAAAATTATAGGCTGCTGTCATTCATGAACACAGATACAAAAAGTCCTAAACAAAATTATTAGTAAGCTGGATCTAGAAAGCAAATAATGACCAAGATGACTTAATCCCAAAAATGCAAGGTTGGAATAATGTTGATTTTCCAACATACAGTACAACATTAATTGATTAAAGGAGAAAAGTCATACAGTCATTTCAATAGATGACAAAAAGCATTGGATGAATTTAATACTATGCATAATTTAAAAATAAACTTCACAAATTATGAAGAGAACTTTTTTAATCCAATAAAAGATATCCATAAAAATTATAGCAAACATCATATTTGATGGCAAAATATTAAAACCACTCCCATTACCACCATCCCATCCTCTATTCTATATTGTATATTAAGTCATAATCCACATATAAGGCAAGAATAAAAATGAATAGGGATTGAAAAGGAAGATGTTATTATTCACATATAATTACAGTCTTTGTAGAAAACTCCAAAATTCTGTCAAATTATTAGAATTAGTAAGAGTTTAACAAAGTCACTGGGGATAAGCCAATATAAAAAAAAATCAATTTCTATATACTAGCCACAAACAACAACTAAAAAAGATACCATTAAAAATAGCATAGGGCTTCCCTGGTGGCGCAGTGGTTGAGAGTCTGCCTGCCGATGCAGGGGACAGGGGTTCGTGCCCCGGTCCGGGAAGATCCCACATGCCGTGGGGCGGCTGGGCCCGTGAGCCGTGGCCGCTGAGCCTGCGCGTCCGGAGCCTGTGCTCCGCAACAGAAGAGGCCACAACAGTGAGAGGCCCGCGTACCGAAAAAAAAAAAAAAAAAAAAAGCATAAAATTGTACTTTCATGGTGGTGCAGTGGTTAAGAATCTGCCTGCCAATGCAGGGGACGCAGGTTTGATCCCTGGTCCAGGAAGATCCCACATGCTGCAGAGCAACTAAGCCCGTGCGCCACAACTACCGAGCCTGTGCTCTACAGCCCGGGAGCCACAACTACTGAGCCCACATGCCACAACTGCTGAAGCCCGTGTGCCTAAAGCCCGTGCTCAGCAGCAAGAGAAGCCGCCGCAATGAGAAGCCCGCGCACCGCAACGAAGAGTAGCCCCTGCTCACTGTAACTAGAGAAAGCCCACGTGCAGCAACGAAGACCCAATGCAGCCATAATTAATTAATTAATTAATTAAAAATAGCATAAAATAAAGATGCATATATGTATATATACATTATATTACTTGGGAAAAGATCTAACAAAAGATGAACTCCAAGAATAAGCAAAAACAAGGTAAACATTTTACAATGGAATACTGTTCATCAGTCAGAAGCAATCAATTGGACGATGGTGTGGATGGATCTTGAAATGTATGGAGTGAAGTTATAATTAGAGTCTTAGCACAATCCATGTGTATACATTTAAAGCACACACAGCCCTGTATTTTACATCCATAACCAGGGACACATCCCAGTGGTGCGGATGGGTGGATGGGGGTGGGGCACACATCGACTGTACTATAGTCTACACCTGGTCTGCTCCACCACACTGTTTTCTTACACACCTCTTACTGCCCGAAAAACAATAAGGAAGATTTCCTGCAGGTTTGAATAATAATGATTTATCAGATCATTTTATCACCTGGGAAACTGTGAAAAGTCCAGATCTCAGGAGATGACACAGGACAGATGAGTTTGGATTTAAAGAGAGAAGCAGAGGAGACACCCATAATCTAGAAACCCTGGGGCAATTTAGGAGGGAAGCGCTGAAGGTGGTCTGGCTTAACTAGGAAGGAGAAACCCTGAATTTAAACTTTTCTTGGATCATAATTTAGCTCAAAATTAGCCAGGGAAAGGTTGACCAGATCCAATTTACCTAAGAATCTAAACTGGAACAAATAGATAAGTTCCCTTACATTCAACTACTAAGCTTTGTCCCACTTGGTGGGGGGAAGGGAATCGAGTCTTCTGAGACTTAGATTCCCTGCAGACATGCTAAACAAAATCACAAGGGTGATTATTGTCTTTGCAGTTCTGAACACGAAAGGGAAAATGATCCTCCTTAACCAAGTGATGTGGAACTAATTTTGCTTAGCATGTCTGCCTTACACTTTAGAAAGAGAACTGCTCCAACTCACAGCCAAGGCAAACGCTTCACAAAAGAAAAGAAAGGTTGGGTCTTAGGGTTCTGAACCCTGTGGGCTATGATCCAGGCTTAGAGACCCCGACTCCTGTCTAGACACCACTATGAACCACCACAGCTATGGTACAGTCAGCAGAAGCACAGCTTAGCTGGGAAAGGAGAAGAAATGAGCTTTTTAAAAACACCCCCTTCCCATATTGGGCCATCCACAAGGGCCAGACCCATGTGCAAACCTACATCCCACTCTTTCATCATCTCATTCTCCATTCATAGGAACGTTGGGAAGATTTGTTCCCAAACCTAGAAAAAGAATCTTAGGACAGAAATTACCTTGAAGACTATATCCTGAGAAATCCCAATATGATAATTTAACGGCCAAGCCGCTTTCAAAAAGATATGTTCTTCTTGACCTTCAAGGACATTAAAAATGAAGGAGCTTCCCCGTGGGAACTGTTTCTGGGTCATCACAGCTCATTACCACTCATGGGCTTTTCCTATGGTTAAGCAGTGGGCGAAAGTAAAGAAAGAGCCATTTTTCATGGAATGTACACAATCTTAGATGAAATAATCAGAAAACACAAAATAGCCATTGTTGGCCTTAATGCTGGCAGCTCTTGACAACCTTTGTTTGTCTGAACATGTACTGATGTACTTTGCTCTGATTTACACAAAGAAGACAGGGGTCCTAATTTTATAGCTTTCTATAGCTTCTATAGTTTTCTGTCTAGTTCTCTGCTCATTCCTGTTTTTATGGGAGTGATGTGCATTAACAAAAATGAGTTTTAGGGTTTCCCTGCTGGCGCAGTGGTTGAGAGTCTGCCTGCCGATTCAGGGGACACGGGTTTGTGCCCCGGTCCACATGCCGCAGAGCGGCTAGGCCCGTGAGCCATGGCCGCTGAGCCTGTGCTTCCGGAGCCTGTGCTCCGCAGTGGGAGGGGCCACAGCAGTGAGAAGCCTGCGTACCCAAAAAAAAAAAAAAAAAAAAGTTTTATAATGAGAAATTACCTAGAAAATGAAGCTGTAATCGATGCCAAGACTCTTTTATACTGTTTTATTAACCTAATCCATAAGTTAAAAGGAAACGGAGTCCTGATATTCTTTCTTTTCTACTATTCAACTTAATTACGGCTTGAATAAAATTCTTAGACTAATCATTTCATTTCTTCCCCTAAAAATAATTTATAGATGAACTCCATAGAAATGATTGTGCTCTAGTTATGACAACACACCTGATAATGCAACACAACTCTCAGTCCCACCTCCCATTTCACACATAAAGGACAGTCTCTGGCCCCTCCCATCCCTCTCCGTACCAAAGATGCACATTTAGACACAAATGTAAAGAACTGACCTGGTAGGCAGGTAAAAGTTGTTTGGGGTCCTGTAGTTCATTTTCTTCCAAGTTTTCTGCCCTCAAAAACTTTGTTAAAAATAAAACAGGGCTTCCCTGGTGGCGCAGTGGTTAAGAATCCGCCTGCCGCCAATGCAGGGGTTTGAGCCCTGGCCGGGGAAGATCCTATATGCCGCGGAGCAACTAAACCCGTGCA
This sequence comes from Phocoena sinus, assembly GCF_008692025.1. Lineage (NCBI taxonomy): Eukaryota > Metazoa > Chordata > Mammalia > Artiodactyla > Phocoenidae > Phocoena > Phocoena sinus. The sequence goes on from NC_045764.1 coordinate 20,307,961, forward strand.
CCACAACTGCTGAGCCTGCACGCTAGAGCCCGTGAGCCACAACTACTGAGCCCGCGTGCCATAACTACTGAAGCCCTCGCGCCTAGAGCCCGTGCTCCACAACGAGAGAAGCCACCTCAATGAGAAACCCGCGCACTGCAATGAAGAGTAGCCCCCTCTTCCGCAACTAGAGAAAGCCCGCGCACAGCGACGAAGACCCAACGCAGCCAAAAATAAATAAATAAAAATTTTAAACATAATTAAAAAAAAAGATTCAGTGCAACATTCACCAGTGAATTGCAAAGACCTAATTAACCTTTCTGAAATCCTGGATTCCTTTTGGGACCACAGGCCTATCAAAGTGGGCACCGTTTTTGTTTTCCTAACCAATCCTGCCAAGGAGCTGTAAGAACATAGGGCTTTAAAGTGTGTCTGGAATCTGGCCTAACCTCGTCTCTTCACACTTATTGCCACAATAGGAACCCTTTTTTTTTTTTTTTTTTTTTTTTTTTTTTTTTTTTTTGCGGTACGCGGACCTCTCACTGCCGTGGTCTCTCCCGTTGAGGAGCACAGGCTCTGGACACGCAGGCTCAGCAGCCATGGCTCACGGGCCCAGCCACTCCGCGGAATGTGGGATCTTCCCGGACCGGGGCATGAACCCGTGTCCCCTGCATCGGCAGGCGGACTCTCAACCACTACGCCACCAGGGAAGCCCAATAGGAACCCTTTTATCCAGCCGGGTCTCCTTCATGCTCTGCTCGGGTGTGAGCCACGTTTGGACTGCTTCCCCGTCCCTCTCCTCTCCATCCTCAAAGCCTGGCTCATGAACGATGGCAAACCCCATCTAGTCTTCCTTCAGAATGCTGCCCATCGCCTGGCTGCTCCAGTACTGCTTACTTTCCACCACTTTTTAACCACCTGATGCCACCTTTGTCCCTCTGATACAACTTATCACATCAGATTTCATTATGCTCGTAATTCCTTTTCCTCAGTTAGACTAGACTTGCAGGCAAAGCTCTCTCTCTCTTTTTTTAAAACTATAGCCACAGGATTTTGGAAAATATTCATCCCAAAATATTGACTTAGTATTTGTTACTTAACCAAAATTTATGTTTTATTTATTTTTTAAAAAAATTGTATGGAAGTACAGTTGCTTTACAATATTGTGTTAGCTTCAGGTGTACAGCATAGTGATTCAGTATTTTTTGCAGATTATATTCCATGATAGGTTATTGTAATATAATGGCTATAATTCCCTGTGCTATACAGTATATCCTAGTTGCTTACCTATTTTATGTGTAGTAGTTTGTATCTGTTTATCCCATACCTCTAATTTGTCCTTGCCTTCCCCCCTCTCCCCTTTGGTAATCATGTTTGTTTTCTATGTCTGTGAGTCTGTTTCTGTTTTGTATATACATGCATTTGTATTATTTTTTAGATTCCATGTATAAGTGATATCATATAGTATTAGTTTTTCTCTGTCTCATTTCACTAAGCAAATACTCTCTATGTCCATCCACACTACGTCAAATGGCAGTATTTCATTCTTTCTTATGGCTGGGTAATATTCCATTGCATATATACCATGTTTTTTTAATCCAGTCATCTGTTGATGGGCACTTGGGTTGCTTCCATGTCTTGCCTATTGTAAATAGTGCTGCTATGAACACAAAATTTATATTTTAAAACTCTAAAACCATGAGAGTATCCTTAAAACAGACCTTTGATGTAGAAGAAAAGTTTGAACACGTAGGAGTCGTTTCAGACATGTTAACCTTGTTGCAGTAAGTGTCCTTTATCCTTCTATCATATTCAGAGACCAAAGCCTTGAAATTTATGAGAAATTACTCTCAGTCAACCTTTATATTCCAATCAAGGGCAAATGTGGAGCAGGAGGGGAGTAACTTTAAACACAAATAATGATCTGTTAAAGACTTGGCACCAATAACATCAGACACGCTAAGCCAGTAATGCTTCCTGATATTAACATGTGATAAGTATCAGGATGAATGCACACACGTGTGCATCGACCGGTGTAACCATGATCAACATTAACTTCTAAAATGGGCCTCTACACAAATAAACAGCTGAAGTAAAATAAATAAGTAGTAACTATTCTTTAGTATGGGCTCTTTCTCCATGTGCAGAAAACAAAAGCCTTGGAAAGAAAAGAATGCTTCCAAAAAATACTCACTAAGCAAACTAGCAAACTAGAACTGGATCCCAGCACAGAACATCAAAGGGAAATCTTTTTCAGGTAGAGGCTGGTTGTTGCTGGGAGAGCTGGGGGCGGAGGCTTAATTTTGTCTGGCGTTTTAAACGGTTGACATGGTCAATGGTTTAGCATTCCTTTTCCTTCGCTTTTTTCTCTGAATGGTTTTTTCCCTTACTTCTGAAAATGTCTGCTGTAAGAACTTAGGACCTTAAACTCTTAACTGGCACTCAAGGGTACTAAAGACAAACACTTCAAAGGCTTGTAGTTTTACTTCTCCAGAAGAATTAGCATGCTTTCATTTAGAGGTTTTTTTTTTTGGAAAAGCTCTTACTGAAACAATGTAAAAATCAAGGTTGGTTTCAGATCTTCTTAATTGTGAATATTTTCAACTGTTAATAGGAGGCAGTAATTAATTTACTTAAGGCCGTATGCCACATGAAAGTAACTGATTCGCCTACTCATAAGCAAACACTTTCACAGCAGAGGCCTCAGCCAGGTAGGCTGGTTAACAGGCCCCAAGGGAAGAAGTCTCCCACCACCAGTGTACTACCACCAGTGTACTACCACTGAACAGAAGATTTGGAAATCAGATTTTCCCAACGCAAATCCTCACCCGAAAAAACCCTGACCAGATTTGAGTTTTGTTACTAATAACAAAAAGTAATAACCCAGGAAGAAGCAAACAGAAAAGCATCAACAGGAGGAAAATCTAGTTACATCTGATGAAATGTTTGCAAAGGTAGACACTTCAAATTTTGATTTTTGGCTCATTTAAAAAATATTTACATTCTGTATGCATACTGCACTTCTGGATTGTTTAACAAATTAAAAAAAATAAAAAATCAAAGGAAAAGTCCCAGGTTAAGTTGCTCTTGTTTCGTTAAACAAGCTTGTGTGCTTTCTCTTTATTTATTCAGCAAATGTCGCCAGAGCACGCACTATGCCCTACTCCGGGGAGCTAAAATGTAGACCTCCTTACTTGTCATAACAATTATACCTTATTGTTTTATAGTGCTTTTTCTTTCTTCTGAGAAGCTTAAAAAAATTCTTAGCTGAGTTTTTCATTCCTCCTCACAGCAAAAATAAAGCTGACTGAGAGCATGTTCAGCCAGCGCTGGTATTTACAACACCTGGTTAGACTGGAAGCCAAGATCTGATTTACATTTCTTATCTCAGGCTGAACAGATTTAAGTCCAAACCTGAGTGGGGCAAAGCTCCCGCAAGACCTCCTGCTGGGTCAGTCCACTGCATCAGACTTTGAACCCAGTCTTCCCCAATCTCTTTGCCAGCCGTGCATCTCCAGAGGCTCTCTCCTTCCTCTTCCTGGACACCTGCAACCCAGGAACAAAGTACTCAACTCCCTCCCTGCAAATCCAGGCCCTTGGGTGCAAACTCCTACTCCAGTTTTAATAGAGGGGTAGAGACAAGGGGCTTTCAGAACTTTTTAAAGAAATGGGGGACTTCCCTGGCGGTCCAGTGGTTAAGACCCCGTGCTTCCAATGTAGGGGGTGCGGGTCAGGGAACTAAGATCCCACAAGGTGCGGGGCGTGGCCAGAAAAAAAAAAAAGAAATGGGGACAACCAGTATAAAACAGATAATCAGCAAGCACCTGCTGTATAGCACAGTGATCTCTACTCAGTATTATTTAATAACCTATAAGGGAAAAGAATCTGAAAAAGACACATATATATATATATATATATATATATGAATCACTTTGCTGTACACCTGAAACTAACACAACTTTGTAAATCAACTATATTTCAACTTAATATTGTTAAATTGTGGTTGAGAGTCTGCCTGCCAATGCAGGGGACACGGGTTCGTGCCCCAGTCCGGGAAGATCCCACATGCCGCGGAGCGGCTGGGCCCGTGAGCCACGGCCGCTGAGTCTGCGTGTCCGGAGCCTGTGCTCCGCAACGGTAGAGGCCACAACAGTGAGAGGCCCGCGTACCGCAAAAAAAAAAAAAAAAAAAAAAAAACTGGGAAAAAAAAAAAGAAAAGAAATGTGGACAACCGAATGTTTGTTGAAAAAACTGGATGACGCTAACCAACAGTTAAGATGATACTGATGTCAGCATTTCAAGGGCCTATCAGCCTCTCTGAGAGAAAGCTCAGCACCTTAAATGAATCAACAGTGGAATTTGATAATTACTCAAAATTTGACAAAGACCCCTTGGCTACTGAAGCTGTCCGGCTCCTCACCACTTTGGAAAAGAAAAACAAGACTGACATGAGAATTCGGTAGGAAATACAGTATTTAACACACTGTATTTTTATGTGAATTTTCAAGTTCCCGGCAACATTCTTCTAGCGGTTGAGAAGGGAAGGGTCAGACCCCTGGCCCGCAGTTAGTAAATTGAATTGTATGAAGCTGCCATTGGTGTAGGTCAAAAATAGTTGAATATAGGTAGATTTCTATGGTTAACCTAACAGTTTTGGAACTGAATTGATAATTAACATTGTAAAAAAGCGAAGTGTTCCTTGAAATGCAATTTTGGTTGCAGTATGGCTTTATTACACATTGATACTAAAATGCTTTTCCTCAGATGATACCTCTGAAATCACAAAGGAATGAATAGGGGGGAAAATACACAACAGGTTCACCTCACACACACTTTACAGACAACCTGACTGATCACGTGAAGCTGCCTGTATCAGCAGGAGCTCAGACCACAAATTCATTGGTTCTCTAGTACGTGTGGAGGACAAGTTATATGAGGAAACTGAGGTCAGAAAGAGTTGGATTTAGGCTTCAGATTTCCACTCCAGAAGAATGCTTTTTTGGACTTTTTCTGCACCAGAACTTCTATTCAACATTGGACATTTTCAGCACCATCCCCTTGTCTGTACTGTCTTATCTCCTTCATCTTTCTGTCCTTCCTTCCTCAACCCTCAACCCTCAACCCTCCGCTCAACTCAGATTATTGCCTCAGTGTACAAACGTCTCGTCCACAGCAGAACACAGGTCACTCGTGACCCGTCAGCGGTTCATGCCCCCAAACTCAAGGCTAAACTTTTCGGCATGATGAGCAAAGCCACGGTTCTACCATTCTGACATCCCACTATCCTGCCCTTCTTGGCCCGGTTCCATTACATCCTCCTGAAAGAAAGGGTACCTCTATCCTCCACTCCCTGAAGACCTGTGGGCCTCTGAGATAGACTCCCACTTGACACCTATATCTCTGTTACTAGATCACAAGATTCTCGAAGGTGGGGACCACACTCATTGACCTCTATATTCCCAGTTGTGCCCAGCACGGAAGGAACTTAAATGTTCATGAAAGCTCTTCAGACCCTCTGAATCTTCACAGAAAATGTCAAATGTGCCATTTTAGAAAACAGCACCTGACCAAACTCACGTGTCTAGTATAAAAGAGCACAGGCATCTTTTTCTTTTCCCCACACAAGATAATTCCTTTACGTTTTACAAAATAAACTATTTTACAAACACTCATTTGTAAGGGAGAGCTGTGGTGAATCATGAATGTATAACCTCCAGTTTCAGGGTCTGAGAGGGCCTGAGAAGTCATTTAGTCCTGCCCCCAGTTTTACAGACCAGGAAACCGAGGTCCACAAAGGTAAAGTGGTGAACCCGATGGTTACACGGCTATTTGGTATTGAAACCTCTGGTGGAGAGAGTTAAGTACTGCTCTTTTTCCCTATGCCAGGCTCTATGAATCAGTTAGTTTAATCAGTTAGTTTTAATCAAAGACATATCTCCAATGACGACTCAGTGATCAGCACATGGCAGGTGGCCCAACAGCCTATAAATACTGCTGAATGAAGAGACGAACAGCCCAGGCCTTTGGACCAATAACTAAAATAGGTAAAATATTAAATATTAAAAAAGCACTAGTCAGACAACCGGTCTCCTGGAAGGAGCAGCAGAAGCTGGAAAGAGAAAGAGAAAGAAACAAAACCAAAACAATAGAATGAGGGTTGGAGAAGGTACATACTATACAAACCAAGTCCTATAAAAATAACTATACTTACATGCAAGATGCTGGTGATATAATAGCTAATACAAAAGAGAATCAAGTCCTTGAATAGACCTGTCTCCAAAGAAAATCTGGAAGTGGGCAACAAGCTCATGAAAAGATGCTCATCATTATTAGTCATTAGGGAAATGCAAATCAACACTTCAATGAGACACCACTTCATGCCCATTGGGGTGGCAATAAAAACAAAAACATGGAAAATAACAAGTGTTGGTGAGGATGTGGAGAAACGAAACCTCCAACATTGCTAGTGGGAATGTTAAATGGTGCAGCTACCGTGGAAAAAAGTTTGGTGGTAAAAAAAAAAATAAAGTTTGGTGGTTCCTCATAACTTCACTACTCACAATAACCAAAAGGTGGAAATGACCCAATGTCCATGAGCTGATGAGTGAATAAGCGAACTGTGATACATTCCTACAATGGAATATTACTCAGCCATGAAAAAGAATGAAGTACTGATTCATGCTACAACATGGATAAATCTTGAGAGCATCATAAGTGAAAGAAGCCAGACATATGTTGTATGATTCTATTAACATGAAATATCCAGAAAGGCAAATCCATAGAGACAGAAAGCAGATTAGTGGTTGCCAAGGCTGGAGCAGAGGGGAAATAGGGAGTGACTGTTTAATGGGTATGGAGTTTCCTTTTGGGGTGATGAAAAAGCTCTGGAACTGGATAATGGTGATGGTTGCAAAACATTGTAAATGTACTTTTCTACACTTTAAATATGTGCAGTTTATTGAATGTCAATTATACTTTAGTAAAGATATTTGAAAGAAAATTTTTAAAAATTGGAAAAGACATATCAAGCAAATATTAACAACAGCAACAATTAAAAGATCACTTCCGGTTATACTACATCAGACAAAATAGACTTTAGGGCAAAAATCCTCACTAGTGATAAAAGTAACTATGTTATGAGAAAAATTCAATTCCTATTAGACATTGCATGTCTAACAATATAAATTTACAAATGCATACTGTTAGATATTAAAATAGAAAGCTGTTTATACAAATAGTCTCAGAATATTTTTTAGCTCAAATACAAGGAGATATGGACAAAGATCCCATTCTAGTGGGATCTTTCATATACCTCTCTCAATTACTGACATGTTGAGCAGACCCAAAGTTAGTGAGGAATGATGCAATTAATAAGGTTCATTTAACGGATATCTGTAGACCTCTACAGAACAAAATGAAAGAAAACACATTCTTCTCAAACACATATAATGTGAATATACTTAATGCCACTGATTTGTACACCCTAAAATGATAAATTCAATGTTATATGTATTTTACTACAAAAAAAAAAAGAGAGAGAGAGAGAACCAAGTGTTTCCAGTGGTAGGGTCTTTGGAAATATCCAGTCTGAAGATACGAGTTCGTAAGGAGCCATCACATCCCTAACCAATAAGGCAGAATGTTCTGCCCTACACATTCCTCTACTACCGATCCCAACTGCACGGATTTTAAACCCAGCACCTACTTTCTCAAAACAGGATTCAAGATTAATGCTGCGGGTCTGGGAGGGGGACAACGGAGTTACTGAGCAGTGCAGCTTCAGGGTGGTTCTCCACAGAGGTGGCTACAGTGACTGCACTATACTGACGCCACTGTGTCGATGTGAACAGATGCTGGCCCCACTCGGATTCAAGAGGGGAAGGCTGCAACGTCCCAGGGCTAGAGCTGCCCAGACCATCCTCCTGAGAACACACAGGCAGCGGGGAAGCCACCAACACTGCCACCAGAGAGGGCAGTGGAAACTGAAACAAAAAGCCGCCCTCCGCCAGTGATGGCAGCGGCTCAGGTTCTGGGATGCTTCTAGGATGCCACGGCACTACTGGCGGCCATCCACAACCAGGCGGATAAGACGCACTTGAACTCTTGTTCCAGAGGATGCCCTGTTCTCAGTTCTGCTCCACCCAAGCCTTTCCCCTCTCTCCCCCCAGGCTTCAAGGCTCAGCTCTCTCTCCTGTAGTTACTTGAGATGATCTTGACAATCAACACAGGGTGCCAACCACAGGCTCCTGAGGTGTCTGAGAACTTTGGAACCAGGGCCAGGTGTATCTTCAGCTCCTGATGAAGGCTTACTCGATCTGGTTTTAATCTGTTTGGGCCGTGTGGCTGTTATCTAGATGTGTCTGTATGTCCCATGACTAGTTCAGCACTCAGCACATTGTAGGTGGTCAAACAGGCCTGAAAATACTGCTGAATGAATTAATGAACACGCAGGGCCTGCACGAAAACAAGCAAATCCCGCCCTCCGCCACAAAGGGAGCCATCGTGGTGTCAAACACCCACATGTTTTCTTAAAAGCATCTCTCCTCTTTCCAGCCTTCTCTAAATTATCTGATTTTGGCTTTCTGATTTCTAGTAATGGAGAAAATGTGTTGCTTTTAAATTATCAGCATCCAAAATTTTTCCCCCCCCAAATGTAAAAAAAGCTCTGAAGTGCTGTTACCAAGGCATATACCCCATCCCTTAAAAATGGCTATTACTGGTCTGAGCAAGAAAATACACAAGATTCCATACATACACTGTCAAGTTTGGCAAGAGAGATTTTAGACAACTTCCACCCTTCCCGCCCAATCCCAAGTAAACAGGGCATTTGTTTGTATTTCCACATTGGCCTCATGAACCAAAATACCTCCTCCACCTAGAAAAACAATCTGTAACATTCAGACACTGAGCTTTGAGGGCAGACTTTTCAGTGCATGCTAGAGCAGTAAGAATGTAGTGCTTAAAAAAAAAAGTAGAAAAGCATCTTTAATAAACTTAGGTTCTCCTGTGAGCATTTTCCTCACGTTTACACTTATATCTGATTTGGTGTTTCTATATCTTTCAGAAATATAGATTAAAAAAAAATTGTTCTGCATGAAAATTGGAGCCAGAGAAACCTTTCTACAGTCTCCAGAAACAGACCTGAGTGTTCTACTGTGTTTAGGGGGAAAAGACACAAAAATCATTTTCCTTTACTCTAAGTTTTCGCTTTGCACCAAGTAGGTCCTGGCAAAGAGTTAAATGTTTTCTGATGTTAGTTCCTGCGGTTTAAGAAAAAAATAAAAATATAAAAGGCTAGGTGCTTAAATTTAGACTCCGTAAAACAATACTGGGAAACTTTCAAAGCTTTGGAGAAATTCTGGAATTTATTTTATTTGCATTACATCGGCCACATCGCCTTCTCTTTTTATAATCCCTCCCGCCCCTGCTCACCGGCTGATCCTACACGTTCCCGCGTGATTCAGTTACCTGTTGGGGGTCAGGGGTTGGGGACGAAAATCTACTGGTCACTTTGCGCAGGACCCAAGTTCAACAGGTGGCTTCGGCCACCTCCTGCCAATATGAGGCTCCCGCCCTCCTCTCCGCGGGGGATGGGACACAGCGCCCTGGGAATTCGACGGCTGCGGCGGCAATTGGTGCTCCGGGGAGGGCGGTGGGGACAGGGCAGGGGTGTTGGGACAACCCGGACCTATCTGCGCGTAAAGCAAGAATCGTGCCATGGACCACCTTCGCCCGCCGCCAGGACAGCCTCGGAGTCGGAAAGCCTCGCGTCCTCCCCACCGCCCCCGAGCCGGACGCACGCGGACCCCGTGATCCCGAATGAGGCCCCGGGTTTCCCGGGCGGGACCACCGGGTCGACGACGGCCCCTCGGACGGCGCCAGAGCCTTTCCTAACTTCCAAGGGACGCGATGCGGAGGAGCGGGAGAGCAAGCAGAAGAGATCCCCCCTGGGAGGGCACCCGCAGGGACGCGCGGGAAACGCAGGCAGCCGGCTCACTAGCAAAGGGGCTCGCCCTTCCCGCCCTGGACCCCACCAGAGCCCCGATCTCCCCCGACCGGCTGCAAACGTCGCCCCACTCACCGACGTGCTAGACAAGGCGATCGGCTGCCGGGACGCCCTCCCGCCCTCCGACCCTGTCCGGGATCGAGAAGCCCGCACTCACCTCGCAGGAGTCCCGCAGGAGCCCACCCGGACCGCAAGCGGGAGCCGAGCCCTAGCGCCGCCCGTTCGCCTGTCCGCCCGCGCGCGCCTCGCAGACCTTCCAGGGCCGCCCCGCCGCGCGCGCTCGTGCGCGCTCCTGTCGGGGTCTCGGCTGCTCCCTCCCCAAACTCACACGGCGCGCGCCCGGGGCATTTAAAGGGACAGGCCCCCGCGCCGGCGCTGCCCCGCAGCCGCCTCTCGGTGTTGGTGCGAGGTTTGAATTGGGGACGATCTGAGGAAACTCCAGCCCCATATCTGAGTTAAACACTCGGAGGAGAAATAGGGATTTGCATTCGAAGCTCTGAGTAAGACGGGACATTTTTTTCCCCTCCTTGGTCAGTTTTGAGAGGTTATTTTACATTTAATGACAATAATAACTACCACGTATCGAATTCTTATTACCCTTGGACAAGGCATTTAACACACACACATTATTTCATTCAATCCTTAGAACCCCCAATTTCTTATCCCCATTTTACAGAGGAGGAAAACTGAGGTTCAGAAAGGAGAGAAAACTCGTCCAAGAGGTTTTGACCCCATTCCTTGGTGCCATTTCTTCTTTATCACCATGGAAATATCCACTGAAGGTTAATAGCTGGTTGTGGAAGGCTTCTGTAAGTTGGTGGAAGTTAATGTTACCGGTGTTTCCATGGGGTGGGACAACTCTGTAGGAAAGGAGAAAACAAGAGTTATAGGGTTTTATTAATTATAGTGTTTGATATATACTCAAATGGCAGACATAAACCCGTATTGCAAAGTGCTGTTGGTGCTTGTCCCCATTTTACAGAAAATTAAGGAAGTGGTTGGTGGCACAGGATGACTGAGTCACTGGTGGCACTCGGGGCTGAGCCCCAGTTCCTTAGTCCTTATATCATTTCTTTGCTCTCCCCAGGAGGAGATACCTGATTAAAGGGAAGAAAACTTTTTCACTAATAACATATTGGCCTCATCTAACTCCCTGCATCTTTAATTAATGTTTACAAAGCACTTTAATCTACCGCACTTACTAGTTAATTGGGCAAGTATTATTATCCCCCTCTTTCTGAACCAAATCCAGGAGAGATTCTCAATTCTGTCAGTCCTTAATCCTCATTGAATAATGGACCTAAGCTTTCTGTTCATGTTCTTTTTTCTCTTAAATTTTGTTCCATGTAAACACTAATGATGTATCGTGAATTGGCTTAGTAAAAGTTAAATAGTATTAAATAGCCACAGGCGAGAGTAATATAGGCAGCCCCTGTTTTTCACAAATTCAGATAAAGAAAAAAAGACATTATAAGTGCTTCCCAGAATTATTTTTCCTTTTTAGTAGTGTTCTTTTCGCTTGGTTAAGCTTTTATGGTGTATAAACATATGTGTAGCTTAGTTTTTTAGCTTTAAAATTCTTAATGTACACATTATCTTGTGTGTATGAATTAAATTTTACACGGTATCTTTTCTTCCAGGTGAAGAGGAGATAGGGAAGAAGAAATTGAAGGACGATGGGATTAGGAAGGAAGAAAGAAAGGGAAAAGAAAAAGGCACAAAAAGAAAAAAAGGGTGGGAGGGTGCGGCGGACAGGAAATGAACAGGGAAGAAAATGAGACCGAGGTTTCAACCAAGGCGGTAGGGGGAGGAGGCCAGCCCTGCTAGCTCGTACCTGATCTTTGTGGGAATTGCGAACAGGTGGCCCTTCCGCGGGGCCGGTGCAGACCTGGCCAGGGCGCAGCGTGAGTACCTGAGCTCAGGCTGCCTTCCAGTACCCCCTGCACCCCTGCCCAGGCACCTCTGTGCCAACTGAACCTACTCAAAGGCACTAGAAGGTGAGAAAGGACATAAAGTGAGGTAAGAAAACAAGAAATGGCTTAGAGGGGGAATTTAAAGATTGTTATTCCTAAAAGTACTTAGATAACGTCAATGGAGAAAAGAACGAAGAAACATCTGGAGGGTCTTTGGACCTGCTGTTGTTACTACTTTAAAAATCCATGAAATTGACAAAATTTTACTTTCTTTTCACTCGACTTTTTACTAAATTCTTCTGAGGCTGTTCTTTGCTAAGAAAATGCCGGTGATACATGACTCAAAATATTAGACAATTATTCTTATTAACTCTGTGTAAGTTAAAAATTTTAAAGTAAACTTTAAGCTAAACATATAATTTTTATTGTATAAAAATAATTACTGTGTAAAATTGGCTTGAGAAACTGCAATATTTATAATGACCACTAGAGGGAGGTAGACAGGAAAGGAGAAAGTGGTTAGCGAGTAAGCTTCCTGAGTTTACTAAAAATTACAGCATTTTAGAGCTGAAAGAGGACATGTCAAAAGACATGATTTTGCTTTATGCCTCTTCCACTTAGAATATGTGTAATCTTGAGCTGTTTATTCTTTTTGAGACTCAGTTCCTCAACTGTACAATGAAGCTATTAACACCTACCTTGGGAGGCTAAAACAAAATTATTTTAAAGTTTACTTGAACAAGTAGCAGATAAGAAGGGTTAAGAAGATTATGAAAATGAAGAAACAGATGGGAAATTTCCCCGTTTGTTAGTTAAACAGTATAAAATAATAATTTAAAGTATCAAAATAGAATATTAGTAGATATTGAATGATATAGATAATAAAATAGGATAACGCAGAAAAAGACAGTGTTGATATACTGTAGATTTTAATATGTGATGGAGTCATCTAAAATAAATGAAAAAGGGACAGATTCTCAATAAAATGGACTTGAGAAAGCTAGTAATTTGAAAAAAAAATCAAGTTGAGCTCATACATTTCATTATGTGCTAAAAGAAATTTCAGCTACATTAAAGAACTTTAAAACTAGGAGAAAATTTAGGCAAATGTTTATGTAACCTCAAGATGGGGGAAGAAAAGAAATCGAAAAATCATAAAGGAAATCACCAGTAGACTAGATTACATAAGAATTTAAAAATTGTGACAACTAAAAATATTGTGAACAAAATAGAAAACAGAACAAATCTGACAGTTCATTTTTTTAAAAAAAATTTATTTGTTGATTTATTTTTGGCTGCACTCGGTCTTCGTTGCTGTGTGTGGGCTTTCTCTAGTTGCGGCGAGTGGGGACTACTCTTTGTTGCGGTGAGCAGGCTTCATTGCGGTGGCTTCTCTTGTTGCGGAGCACGGGCTCTAGGCACGGAGGCTTCAGTAGTTGTAGCACGTGGACTCAGTAGTTGTGGCTCGCGGGCTCTAGAGCACAGGCTCAGTAGTTGTGGTGCATGGGCTTAGTCGCTCTGCGGCATGTGGGATCTTCCCGGACCAGGGCTCAAACCCATGTCCCCTGCATTGGCAGGCGGATTCTTAACCACTGTGCCACCAGGGAAGCCCTGACAGTTCATTTTATCCTCAATACAAGAGTACACACACATTGATAAGAAAACTCTAATAACTCAATGAGAAAATTTCCTCAAAGAAAAAATAAAAACGATTAGTGTGTATATGTAATTATATTTTAAAGTGTTTGGATTACCCAGTAATTGAAAAAATTAAAATAGTAAGCAATATTTTCATCTATTAAATTAGAAAAACGTTTTAAAATTCTAACATTCAGTACTGGCAGGAGTGCAATGAAATGGGCAATTTTATATATTATAGTGGGAGCATAAGTTGATATAACTTTACTGGAAAGTGATTTTGTGAAATATTTCAAGACCCTTAAAAATGTTTATATACTTTGGCCTACAATTCCATATCTAGGGATTCAACAGAAATAATCAGAAAAGGGGAAAAATATTTGTGCACTGTCTCCTTTTTCATAATGTCAGAAAATTAGAAACAACCAAAAAATCCAAAATTAGGGGGAAGTTTAAGTGAACTATTATGCAGCTATTAAAAATGAGGTATTTTTCATGAACACAAGAAAATACCTAATATATTGTTAAAGGGGAAAAAAGAACATTACAGAATTGTGTGTAAACTATTGCTTCAGCTATGGAAAAATGCATGTATATATTCAAAAATTAGAAGGAAATATATCAAAAGGATGACAGTTACTCTTTCTGGCTGTGATTATGTGATTCTTATCTATAGTATTGTATATGTCCCAAATTTTCTGTTGTGGTTCTGTATTTACTGTTATAAATCAATACAGACTAATACAAATTTTTTGATACAATAAATGCCAATGTGCATAGCATAGAGTCTGGCTTATATCAAACATTCCATAACTATTTGGTAGATAATAGAAGGAGGGAAGAGAAGGAGATTGATGCACTTCAAGAATGACTTGCTAGTGAAATTTCTTGATTTAAAAAAAGAAATAATTATTCTACAAATGAGGAAATTACAGCCTGGAGGTTTTTTGGTGACAAATTTCAAGGAAAACTTTAAAAGATGATAATAAAGTGGTTCCATACTTCCTGAAAGCAAATAGATAACAGGCTACCTTGTCTGTATTCCAGGTCGGTATTCTGAAGGAGAACTACATGTTGGAAGAAACAAATGTGGAAGAAAATGGTAAATAATTTTATCTGAACTCAATGATAAGAGTCTGAAAGAGAGGCTAGGTTCTAAAAACATCCCTGATGAAGAAGTGCTGTTCATTCACGCTTTAGGACCTGCCAAGTGACTGACGTCCAAACAGGAAGAGAGAATGTATGGAGCCCATTCATTTTTCATCCAGAGATTGCTTGTGGTTTCTTCTGTGCCAGGTGTTACTAGGGGTAAAGTCCGGGAGATGCAACAGTGAACAGTATGGATAAGTTCCCTGTCTACAGGGAATTTATGGTCCAGGAGGGCTTGGTGGGATGCAGACAAGACTCAAATGATAAGTTTAGTCACCAACCCTCTATTAATCCCTAGATGAAATAGAAGTGATTCTGTAAATAAAACAATGGTGAGGTGAACCGTATCCCCCCAGAGATAAGCCTGAGGACTCAGGGGTTGTTGAAATTTGTCTGAGGATAACTCGCTTCGCTTTCGCTGTTCTCTGGCTAGCTTTCGGTTTACAGATGGAGGATGCAAAGCCGACAGGGTCTTGGAAATGGCTCCAGGAACCTGCGGTGTCTGGGGAGCCGGGGACAGGAGAGCCTTGGGAAGTTTTCTGTGCAAGTGTCTTTTAACCCTGTCCGTCTTCCCACAAACTTCACTAAGGCCTCCACTCCTCACGAGTGCTTTTGGAGTGAACCTTATTCTCAGGAGATTTGAATATGGGCTGAAACTGGCCTCAGGTGGGTCTTAGGTAAGAGCTGGGACCCAATGAGACCCAGTCCTGTTTGTGTCACAGACATTTGGAAGGAGAGATGAGTGCAGTGTGTTGGAATACTTAACATTTGTAGTTTGTGTTACCTTCTGCTAAGTTGAATTCTTCTAAACCCATTTCAGGTAAAAGATTTCATTACACCAGATTTCTACATTTAAGGGCTGACTTTCTTTTTTATACAATTCTGTTGTGACCCAAGACATAACTTCTTCTTTGATGTGACCCTGAACTTAAGGATGTTAGTTCCCTGATTTTGAGGGAGCAAAATGTACCTAGTGTTACAGTCAGAGAGACGCAGGAATCACTGAGCAGGGTCGTTAACCACTTAGTGGGACCGTGGAGTCCATGTCGGTCCCCAGCTTACAGATTCAATAACTCTGTTCCCGTCAGTGCCACCTGGATGCCACCAGGTGCTCAGACAGTGGGTCTCAACTGTATTTCCAAGTTGCAATACTGGTGGAGGAAAGGATGGGGAAAATGAAACTGGCAATTCTTTGATAAGCTTAAAATGTTTTATTTCAATTTCTAAATTGTTAAATAGGATTAAAAAAAAACCCCTCTTCCTACAGAGAATCACAATAGGAAAAGAAATCACACCAAATGCTACCATTCACTGGGAGTAATAAAATGTGGGATATTTTTTTCCCTCTTGTACTAAAATTGCCCTGAGGACCAAAATACCTACCTCTTACATTCCCCATTCAGGAAGTCACCAGGAACTAACCAGCTTCTCAGGACTTCCTGATGGTCAACACTTCTGAGCTGGCTCTACTGCCAGCTACACCCCCAGTCCCATTTCCAAACTAAGAAGAGGCTTGCAGGTCCTAAGCTTTGTGGAGATGCAGTTAGTATTCATGGTGGGAGGCTATAACAGGAGACTGGAGCGGGCCTGCGTTCCCTTTCTATCCACCCAGGACAATCTCCTTTCTAACCATCTCCAAGTCAACTGATTAGGGACTTCATTTTATTGTTTTAAAATATTTATTTATTTATTTAGGCTGCAGCGTGTCTTAGTTGCAGCATGCGGGATCTTCCTTGTGGCATGCGAGATCTAGTTCCCTGACCAGGGATTGAAACCCGGGCCCCCTGCACTGGGAGTGTGGAATCTTAACCGCTGGACCACCGGGGAAGTCCCTGATTAGGGACTTTACATCCACAGAATCCCTTTTGCCACATAATGTGACATAATCACAGAGGTGACATCCCATCATATCTGCAGGCTCCACTCACGCTTAGGGGGCTGGAATCTTGGGGGCCAGCTTAGAATTCTGCCTGCCACAGAGGGGAAGGGGTTCCTTTAATCCCCACAACCAAGTCAGGGCGAGAGTCCTAAGGCAATCACTCATAAAGATTGGGGTTCAGCAAAACGGGGAATTAGACTCTTGCTAGGGTGACCTCGTAGTTACCCCCAGGCCACGAGGAGCTGAGTGGGGTAAGAAGGTCACAGTGAGCATTCTGGGAGCTGAGGAGCATGGCACAGTGTGTCCTTCCCACTGAGGTTTGGGGACAGACTTGAAAGGCTTGTGACCTGCCAGGCTGGAGATTTCAGAGCAGTCCCTTCCCTTGGGCTGGAAGGGCTGCAAGCTCAGTGAGCCTTGCGGGAAGATGGGGCAGCTCCACCCACCCCACTCTCCAAGTCCATCCAAGCGTGTGGAAGGGGACCCTCCAGTTCTTGGGGCTCTATGTGTGGGAATATACATTACCCCAAGGGCAGAACAAGCAAGCTGCTGGGGGGCCGATTGGCCAGGCGACTGAGTTTGAGATGGAATGCCTAGGACTGAACCTTTAAAAAAAATTTTTTTTAATTGTGGTAAAATATACATAGCATAAAATTTACCATTTTAACCATTTTTAAGTGTACGGTTCAGTGCTATTAAGTGCACTCACAGTGTTGTGCAACCATCGGCATTATCCATCTGCAGTACTTTTCCATTATCCCAAACTGAACCTCTGTCCCCATTAAATCCTCACTCCCATTCCCCAGCCCACACCCCTGGCACCACCGTTCTACTTTCTGTCTCTATGATTTCGACGACTCTATGGACCTCATATAAATGGAATCACACAGTATCTGTCCTTTTGTGACGACGTCTTTCACTTAGTATGTTTTCAAGTTCATCCATGTCATAATATGTATTAGAATTTCCATCGTTTTTATAGTTCACTAATAATCCTTTTTATGTATAGACCATGCTTTTTAAATCCATTCTTCTGTGATGGACCCTTATGTTGTTTCCATGTTTTGGCTATTGTGAATAATGCTGCAGTGAATGTGGGGGCACAAAAATCTGTTCAAGTCCCTGCTTTCAGTGATCTTGGGTGCATACCCAGAGGTAGAACTGCTGAATCGTATGGTGATTCCATGTTTACCTTTCTGAGGACCCACCATACTGTTTTCCACAGTGGCTGCACCCCACCTGCAACGCCTGTATGCGGGTTCCAATTTCTCCACATCTTCATCAACACTTGCTATTTTCTTTGTGGTCGTCGTTGAATGATTAGAATTGAATCTTAAATACAGAAATGAGACTGGTCTAATACCCCCCAAATCTTAGGCAGATTATTAAATCTGGCCAGTCTGATCGCTGGTAGGAAATGGGGATTCAGCAGAGAGCAGCTGCCGACAGCAGTGAAACCATCCCGTACTTAGATCCCCAGCAAGGTGAGAATCCTCTGTAAACCAGTTACAGGAGTAGAGTTCTTTTCCTTAAAATGCTTACTAGCTTTGTAAATGATTCACGTAAGAGCACAGCGGCCTAAATACATTTACTGCCTTCTTCATCCCGCCTCCATTCACTTCCTAAACCCTGGCTGTCCGGGTTCTATTCCCACGACTGTTCCGAAGCTGTCTTCTCTGAGTTCTCGTCCCAGCTTACAGGCGTCTAGGAGCTTGGACTGTCCATTAAATAGAAGTATTTAATTCCCGAAGTTGAGTCTTATAGCAGAGTTCGCTCTGCTCTCCTTGGGCAAAGACATTCATCACCCTGCTCTCAAATATGACTTCTATGACCATGACCCGAACAATCTTCACCTGTGGGCATTATTCATTTCATTTAACAAGCTGAGTGCCTCCCCTCACTGTGGTCAGGAACCTGGTTTTAAATCGTCTGCTGGGCGTCTCATTAAATTTAGATTCATTCATGCATCCATCATCCCTGTTGGGTTGTGAAAGGTGAGGCTGTCTGCTTAGGACGCTTGAGTTGGGAGAAGTATAGACACACACACACAAGTGTCAAATCATTCTGCATGATACAGAAACAGGAGTAATCCACTGGTATCTCAAGAAGGGGGTCGGGATCCTGGAGAAGGAAATGGAAGAGTCTAGAGGAATGGGGGTGGGGAGGGCTAGCTAGAAACATGGAAGAAAACCAGGGCCTGTGGAGAGATGTGGATATAAAACATTCTCTATGTCGAGAGCGATGGGACTTGGAGAGCGCAGCGATGTCTGACGTTGGATTTGAAGTGTTTGCACACCGTGTGGTAACTCTCCCTGCTGCTCCCAAACCATGTAATGCCGGCAGTGCTTTGGGGGAACGGAAAGGGTCATATCCCATGATTTCAGGAAAGCAAGGACGGTTAAAGCAGGGCTGGGAGTAATGGTTTGGAGTCAGAGGAAAGCAGGGAAATCGGTGACAGTGTGGATGAGAAGGCACCCATGTGTTCTTGGATATGTTAGAGAAATAGATGAGAGTATTCTAGATGCAGCTGTTAATGACCGCATTTCATTTTGATATTAAGTGAAACAGTGACCTCAGGAAGTTGGAGGCCAGGGAGTTGCCTGGATTATAGAATCTTCCGAACAAGACTTGACCTGGGGCACCAGGTGCCTGTTCTTCATACATGTTAACATCCTTATGGGACCGGTGACATGTGTTTTTCATGCTAAGTGTTTGGCCCTCACCTTTCGGGCTCATAATCTTCTCTCTCAGATCCCGACCTTCTTTCTTAAGCTCTGTTCAAGGCCTGGAGGGAATTTCCAGTGGTTAGGACTCCGTGCTTCCGCTGCCAGGGGCCCGGGAACTAAAAAGGCCTGGAGCCCCTGTTGCTCACATTTCAGGGGTATAAATAATAACAACCGTTACATCTTTATACCATTTCATGGTTGACAAAACATATTCACACACATTTAATCCTCTTGACAGTGATTATTCCCATTTTACAGATGAAACTGAGGTTCAGAAGTGTTCAGTGACTTTGCTCAATCTCACTTGTGTAGTAAGTGACAAAGTGGTTGTTCTAATCCACTGCTCTCTGCTTTTGATCAGAGCTGCCGTTCCTGAGTCTGTGTTGACCGGGGATAGCAGTACTATTTCATGCATTTTCTCTCTGTAAAGCCAATTAAGGAATTTGTGCTCATACTGTTGACTATTTTCAAGGTTATTAAATTAGTATTGGGGGAAAGTACAAACTTTATGAGAGTTTTAGGAATAGTCATAAACATGAGAAATGTGGAAATCTTGTCTTATAAAATGTTCATCTGAGTGGAGTCAGCTGAGGAGTTACTGAGAGGGAAGCCTACAGGGATGACAACAAAATAGAAGCTGTGTCTCAGCTAAAGGTTGAGAACTATGTAAAAATCCATTATTTCGATGGAATGTGCCACAACGTTTCCCCGAAGTGTTCCATAAAGAATTACTGACTTTCAAATGCAAAGTTAGTACTTTTAACTTGTGAAAAGATTCTGTGCTTCCATGTACCAAAGAAATCCAAACAATAATTCCACGAGTAAGGCTAACCTACCTAAAGCATCACCTCCTCCAACACAGAGTAAAGCCCTTCATTCAGGCAAGACCACAGAAGCTACAAAAAGGTAAGTCTGCAGGCTCGTGCTACGCAGGCTTCATTTTTTTGGCCATCTTCATGTCTTCCTTCGGTTTTATTTGGAGCCCCTTAGCCAGGCTGACAGAGGTGACAAAAATAGATGCAAGACCCTGCAGGTGAGGGGCAGAGCTGGCTGGGGAAGGGATGCAGTCTGCTTCACGCTGACTCTCCCGGGCAGGACAGATGGCCCATGCCTGCAAAACCTGTATTATGGTGGGAGAATAATTACGCCCAACAGAGTATCTAAATATGCCCATTTTCCAGCATCCATTTGAGGGGAACAGGGGTAATTGATATCCAAACAGCTCCGTAATAAGTTTTGAGTTTCGTCTCCCATCAGCCCATTTCCCACATTCACTAAAAATAGCAAAATTAATTAATTTTCATTGGCTTTCCCTTCCCCTTCCTCTCCTGGGAAGAAGTGCTTATGAGCACTGAAGAGGAACAGGCCTGCTTAGATTCATAAATTGAATAGTTGAAGCCATTGAGGTCTGACTCTAGAGCTAAATTCATCTGATCTAATCAGCAGAGGGCAGAACAAATAACAAGCCATTCTGACTTAACATTGTGTTAAAATGTTGTGTTAAGAAATTCCAAATGTTTGAGACATTTCTAAGAGGGCCACATAATTTTTCATTTCATAAATGCATTTACTAAAAGATGCCTTTAAACTGTAAGCTCCTTTTGTGTGTTAAGAATATTCAGATTACACACAAGACCACTTCTGTGGCTTAAAAGCTACATCCATAGCTCTGATCCTATAGCAGTTGTCACACCTCAATCTCAAAATATTTTTCAGATACTAATTCGTTAACTAGATGACATTATATATCCCATTTTCAGGAGGAGAAACTGAGGCTCCAAGAGAACCTGCAGAAGGACATGGTTCTTGCTCCCCCATCTGTGGCTTTCTTCAGTAAAAGGCCTTTGCAAATTCAGGGACACTGCCCAACAGGTGGAGTGGTTATAAAAGGAGGGTATTATTACAATAAGGTGGTAATAGAATAACACACTGTAATTTTTGGCAAAATAGTTTTCAGACAATTGAAGAAAGCCATAAACATTGGATTAGGGAAATAAAAAGCTATTTAAATATATTTTTTAAATAGATAGCCTTTGTCCTCTAGCCCAGCGAAGACATACCTGTAGGGTGGCATTGGCCGGACATCTTTAAATAAGTGAAAAAGTATCTAGTAACTGGAACTGTAGCATCCGCGGGAGCCAAGTCTGTGTGGCATGTCAGTGCCAGGTGTGGGCTGACCACCGCCCTGGGGTCTGATCACTATCTCCTGGCCACTGTCTGCTCTCTGAAGGCCTTCCATTTCACCAGTGAATACCATCCTCTGGGGACAGAGCCTTCTTGGCAGCCATTTCCAGATTGTGAAGTGATGACCCAGTTCTCTTAGGAGACAAACTGGGAGGAAACCGTGGATGTCAGGTGGAGGTAGGAAGGCACGGGGCTCCTCCAATCCTGCTGGAGCAGCCCCGGAACTTCAGAGACCCGCCCCTCTCCCCAGGCTTTGCTCACTTGGGCACAAGCCCATACATCTTTCGTGGGAGATCAGAATGGAGACTTCTTTTTTTTTTTAATTTTATTTATTTTTTTATACAGCAGGTTCTTATTAGTTATCCATTTTATACATATTAGTGTATGGATGTCAATCCCACTCTCAGAATGGAGGCTTCTGACCCTGCCCTTGTTAAGAAGCTGAAGTCAATTACTCACTACGAGACCACTGAACTCTCTCGTTTTGTTTTTTCACAAGTGGGACAGGACCATGGGGCGTGGCATAACAGAACCTGGGCATCTATTGTAATAATGACTCAATTCCTTTGTTGCTAATAAGTGGACAAGTTGGAGCGAAGCCCCAGTTTGTGATGTGTGAAGGCTGCCCGCTAAAGGCCCCTCAAGCAGAGGCCTGCTCACACACGCCAAGCTCAGCCCAGACTCCTCAGCGCTGCATTCCTCTGTTTGACCCCCAAATTCCCTCCTCACTCAGACCCCTGCTGCCTCTGTGGCCTGAATGCTTCCTGAACCTGCACCCTGATCAGCCAGAGTGGCTCTCATTCTGTACCTTTAAAGATCTTGCTGGTCCTTTTGAAGCTCAGCTTGAGTGTGGCTTGCACGTCCCCCCAAAATCTCCACCTACTCCTTTCTCTCTCTCTCTTTTTTTTTGCCGTAAATATATATTTCTTTTTATTTATTTATTTATTGTAACGGGGAAGAGTTTATTTATTTATGTTATGCATTCATGCATGCATGATGTTAGTCCCAGGGACTGAACCTTCGCCCCCTGAAGTGGAAGCACAGCGTCCTAACCACTGGACCGCCAGGGAATTCCCCCAAGTTTCCTTGACTTTCTAAAAGTGCCTTACATGATATGACAACAGCCATCCATGCTCCCTACAGACAAGTAGACAATACAGAAAGGGTGAAGCAGGAAAATTGGAGAACTCCCTTCTTGGACCACAGCAGACAGGTTGGTGCTTTTGCTTGGAATATTTTTGTGTGTGTGGGCAGTTGGTTACCTTTGAAAACACGGGTTGCTAACTCTGAGGGTCCACCTGGGTGCACAGGCCCTGGGGAGCGCACACGTGGAGGCCCCAAGGCTGCAAACTCTGTCCCTCCCAGCAGCAGACAAACGGTCAGGGCCCCAACAAACAGTCGCGGCCACGCCTATATTTCTTCTTTTTTTAAATCAAAGTATAGTTGATTTACAATATTGTGTTAGTTTCTGGTGTACAGCTAACTGATTCAGTTATATATATATATGTGTGTGTGTATGCGTATACATATTCTTTTTCAGATTCTTTTACATTATAGGTTATTACAAGATACTGAACACAGTTCCCTGTGCTACACAATAGGTCCTTGTTTACCTATTTTATATGTAGTAGTGTGTGTATGTTAATCCCAACCTCCTAATTTATCCCTCGCCCCCCTTTCCTCTTTGGTAACCATCAGTTTATTTTCTATGTCTGTGAGTCTGTTTCTGTGTTGTAAATAAGTTCATTTGTATCATATTTTAGATTCCATATGTAAGTCATATCATATGATGTTTGTCTTTCTCTGTCTGACTTACTTCACTTAGTGTGATAATCTCTGGGTCCATCCATGTTGCTGCAAATGCATTATTTCATTCTTTTTTATGGCTGAGTAGTATTCCATTGTGTATATATACCACATCTTCTTTATCCATTCACCTGGCAGTGGACACAGGTTGTTTCCATGTTTTGGCTATTGTACATAATGCTACTGTGAACACTGGGGTGCGTGTATCTTTTCAAATTAGAATCTCCATCTTTTCCAGATATTTGCCCAGGAGTGGGATTGCTGGATCATATGGTAGCTCTATTTTCAGTATGTTTAAGGAAGCTCCATCTTTCTTTCTCTTTCTATAGCACTTGAAACATTCTGCCTGGCGGCGTGGTTGTCTCTACCCCCATCTAACTGAGCATCCACCAGTGGGTTGGAAGCTCTTTGATCTCTTAGGAGCCAGGCCCATGCCTTCTTCCCCCTGAGCCCCTGGTGCATGGAACACACCATTTTGAAAATTACGCTTATTTGGAGTAGATGGAAACCGAATTGAAGGGGGTTAAGGAAGAGACAAGGGATCAAGAGGCGGAGGCAGAAGGTTGGCGGCCAAAGGAAGGGAGCAATAAGATGACTGCTCAGAGGGCAGCAGGGTTGAGTGCCGCTCGTCAGCAAGTTTGATGGAACCAGTGTGAGGAGAGGATGCAGTGGGAGGTTGCAGAGAGAGACGGGCTAAGCCCTGTGTCACTGATGCGTGTTGCTCCTCATGAGGGCTCACAGGAGCTTGGGGAATGGCCAGAGCGCTAGCCTCTCCGAGCATCATGTCTTCAGGGAGTGCATTATAACAAACAAATGCATGGTCAGTGTTCTTGGAATAGCTGAACGTAAGAGTGCCGGTGCTGAGGAGGGGAAAGACCACAGCGTCCAGGGCAGTCACGACAGAGGAGACGGTTCATGGTCCATCCCAGGGGTTCCCTGTGAAGGTGACCAGGGCTGTTTAAACCACACGGCTGGGTTCTGGATCAGAGGATCCCCCAGGCCCCAGGAGACATTCCACTCGGCCTCACGCATCCTCCAGCTACAACAGATGAACCTCTCACCTATTTTTAAGGATTCCCAGGAGAGGGGATCTCGTTCCCTTTTTTGCGGGAAATGGAAAGAGCATGGGAAGCTTTCTTTCCTGGGTTAATTGAGGCCGTGTCGCTGAACGTCTCGAGGCTGCCTGGATAGTGTTTTGTGAGGTCCTGATTCAAGGAGGGTGTGTCAGGCTGCTGTCTGGTCCTGGGTGCTCCGGGAGTTGGGAAGTGGAGGGGACACTGCCGTTTGCTGGAGCTACTGAGTGATGTCACTACGTATAGAACTTACCTCCAGCTCTCTGGACTCTGAGACCAGCCCAGCAGCGAGGGTGGTGGGATGAGGCGTGGGGTCAGGATGGGGGGATGCGAGGCTCTTTCCCAGAATCAGGTGGAGTCACACAGCCCAGAAAGGAAGGACTGAAAGACCTGGAGTTGCTTTTCATGAGGGGCCTCAGAGTGATGCCATTCCTACAGCCTGTGGGGCAAAGAGCTGCAAACCCTGACTACAGGCCATTCTTTGAAAGGTATGCAACCCAGGTAACGAAACGTGAAATAGAGCCGGAGGGGTGGCCCCAATCAAAGATCTGGGCTAATGCTGCCAGCATCGGATTTCCGTAATCCCTAGGATTCAACCAACAGAGGGAACAAGGACTTTTGATTTTATTTCCATGGTGGTGCAGTTTCTCCTTTTAATTCTGAAATGCTTTAATTGATACTCTTCACCTGGGTCTACCGCTTCTCAGAAAGTCACAGGGTGTCCATCACCAAAGATGCCCAATCCAGACTAGAAGTCATCTTGTGGGTAAAATTCAAGATACCCCTGCAGAACCCACTTCTAATTCTGACCAAATAAAGAAACCCGTGAATTGCCTGCAGGGTTGGTCTCCCAATTTAAAGGCACTGTGTCCTGCCTAATGTTCTCCAGGAGAACTTCAGACTAGAAAATCCTGGATCTAGGAAACCTGCTCTGATAAATTTGAAATGGATGTAGGGGCAGTGTTTCAGGATGGGAGTCAAGGGCCTTTGAGGGGACTCTTCAAAGTCAGGTATTGTTGTGGGCTGAGTTACGACCCCCCAAATTCACATGTTGAAATCTTAACCCCCAACACCTCAGAATGTGACAGTATTTGGAGATAAGCCCTCTAAAGGGGTAAGTTAAAATGAGGTCACTAAGGTAGGCCCTAATCCAATAGGACTGCTGTCCTTACAAGAAGAGGAAATTTGAACACAGACACAGAGGGAAGACCCCATGAAGATGTGGGGAGAAGACAGCCGTCCACAAGCCAAGAGAGGCCTCAGCAGAAGCCAACCCTGCCCACCCCTTGATCTCAGCCTTCAGCCTCCAGGACAATAAGACAATAAATGTCTGCTCTTGAAGCCCCCAGGCTGTGCTACTCTCTCAGGGCAGACCTCCTGAGCAGACCGATACAGGCGTGTTGAGGCATAACTGTTATAGGGGAGCGGGGCACAAGGCCCAGGAGAGGGAGGCACAGCCTGGAGCCTGAGGGACTGCTCTGAAATGACAAGAGCTAAAGTGGACTATTCTAGGTTAGGGCGGAAGCCTCAGGGGGTAGAGAAGTACAGACAGTTGTAGGTCAGGCTGGGTTAAGACAATAGCAATCAGCTCATCTAACCTCTGCTCCCAGCTTCAGCTCACACGCTCACCTGCCCCTTGCCCAGCCGCCCAACTTGTTTCTCATTGGTCAGTGCCTTGACCGCCAGGGTCTTGTTATATCTCCCAGGAATATATGCAATATATTAGGGGACCCCTGAAGTTGGCAGAATATGTGTCCCTCCCCCAGTGCTCTCCGTTGGTGGCATTTCACAATAGTGGTGAAGAAAACATTTGGAGTAAAGGCCTTTCCTAGGTAGCCCTCAGATTATATCACTTTGGGGACTGCTGGCCATTAAGGCTTCCCTGGTTAAAGAGGAAAAGATTGAAAAGAAAAAAACTATGGACCATGGGATGCAAAACTGAGTTGAAAAATTGAACAGAAGCTTCAGTGTGGCATCCCCAGACGGAGCCCTGTGTCTTACTCAATCTCAGATCTTGATTCCTCTCGTTTTTGTCTTTAGTACCTTAAAACAATCAATGGCCCAACACAGGGACAATATTGGACGTTTTCCTGTTGAGTGGACTCAATGCTCCCCCAAAAGTGAGTTATTTCACTACTTAGAGTCTTGGTTTTCCATGTGCAAAACTGTGGGTTGTGCTAACCATTGCCTCCTTGCTCAAAAAACCATCAGGAACATTCAAGTTGAAAAAAATATTCAGGTTCCCAGTAAGTATTTGTTAAATTGGCAGCTCCAGCGTACTTACTAGAAGTGGGAAATACAGTGACCTGAGACTTAAGTTCCCCTTTTTAACTTTTGAGGTTGGAGGGAACTACTTATTGCTTTTTATGAAAAAAACCCCATTCATTTTGCTCATTAAATTGTTATAATTTTCTTTTTAATAATAGGTCTGTGATAGGTAGAAATTCCCCCAAATTGTGGAAAGTATGGCTTCTCATCTCACTATAATTTTGATAATTATAGCTAACAGCCATTCATTTAGTTGGCATCATTTGGGAGAACTGAAACATTTCTTTGAGTGTCTTCATTGTAATAGTTAACATTTTGATAGAACCTCTTCAAAATCCATTAAACATCCTTTTATCTTCCTAAACATTGTCCACTGGATACAGCTTAAAGGTTTTATTCCTCAGGGTCACCATACCATTCCTGTCACACTGAGGTGTAATGAGGGTGTCATCACTGAGCTGCTGTGTTGGTCTTTTTGCCCTGTGGCCGAATGATCATGTTTTTAGGAATCTTGTGTCTACTTGGTGCCATTGCCTGTTTTTGTCAATCTGTCTGCTTCGAGTGCTGTCCACTTGCTGTGGGCTGGGAGAGCAGATATGAAGCTTGCTAGAATATGTCTATAGCTGGATAAAATCGGCTCTAAACTACTCTTTGGTGAAAAAAGGTACAGTGGACATTTGTGAATGCCATCCCAGCTTGCATTACACCTTTCCAATCGTCCCTGATTTCTTTTTTTTTTAACTTATTTTATTGAAGTATAGTTGATTTACAGTGTTGTGTTAATTTTCACTGTATAGCAAAGTGATTCAGTGTACATATATATATATATATATTCTTTTTCATATTCTTTTCCATTATGGTTTATCACAGCATATTGAATAGAGTTCCCTGAGCTATTATGGTATGACCTTGTTGTTTATCCGTTCTGTATATAACAGTTTGCATCTGCTAATCCCAAACTCCCAATCCATCCCTCCCTCACCCCTCTCCCCCTAGGCGACCACGACTCTGTTCTCTATTCCCAACAGTCCCTGGTTTCTATTCAGGGATTCGTGTGTCTCTACCTGGGGATCCAAGGTTGGAGCACTTGAGCTCAGCTAAGCCAATGAGCACATTGCATTCCCCTAGGCACGTGGTTGGCCCAGAGGTGAGCAATGGACCCACGCAAGTCTAATCGGAGCACGCTCAGCATCTTTAGCCCGTGATGCTCTTTCTTGGACATGAAAGACGAAGCATACAGCCTGCATCTATGGGCAGTCATCTTGCCACCATTAGTGAGTCAGCTTTAGGACGAGGCTGATACCAAGGAAGGCAGAATGGAGAGAAGGATCAGAACAATACTTTGGTGACACCCCCTAACCCCTGAAGCAACCATTGCTTAAAGCTCCTTCTACTTACAAATTTTTTTAAATTGAAGTATAGTTGATTTACAGTGTTGTGTTAATTTCTGCTGTACAGCCAAGTGACTCAGTTACATACATACATTCTTTTTTATATTCTTTTCCATTATGGTTTATCTCAGGACACTGAATATAGTTCCTTGTGCTCTATGCAGTAGAACCTTTTTGTCCATTCATTCTATATGTAATAGTTTGCATCTGTTAACCCCAAACTCCCAGTCCATCCCTCCCCACCTCACTCCCCTTTGGCAACCACAAGTCTGTTTTCTATGTCTGTTTGTTTCTGCTTTGTAGATAGGTTCATTTGTGTCATGTTTTAGATTCCACATATAAGTGATATCATGTGGTATTTGTCTTTCTCTGTCTGACTTACTTCACTTAGTATGATAATCTCTAGGTCCATCCACGTTGCTGCAAATGGCATTATTTCATTCCTTTTTATGGCTGAGTAATATTCCATTGTGCATATGTACCACATCTTCTTTATCCGTTCAGCTGTCGATGGACATTTAGGTTGCTTCCATGTCTTGCTATTGTGAGCAGTGCTGCTATGAACATGGGGGGCATGTATCTGCCTATGGATTTTTTTTTTTTTTTTTTTGCCTATGGATTTTTAAAATGAGACTTTATATGATAAATTTCCTTATTGTGTAAGCCACTTTGAGTCAGCTTTTCTGCTATCTACATCAAAGACAGTTCCAATTGACTGATAAGGGGAAATAATTTAGTACTTGGACTTGATCGAAGATCTATTTTGGTACCTCAGAATACATCATTGGTACACTTTGTGGTAATACATGGGTGCGCACTTATTCTTTAAAGAGTACATATGCATTGTAGGCACTGTTGTATTATGATATTTCACTATTAAAAAGAAAATAGTTAATACCATTATACACCCATCTAGGCAGACTAACCAGTAGCATTCATTCAAAAATATTTATTGAATGTCTGTTATTTGTCAGACACATTCTGGGTCTTAGGGATATAGTTGGGGAACAAGAAAAAAATCCCCATTCAAAAGGATACAATTTAAAAGCACAGAGGATCTATAGGAATGCCAGGTGACGATGTGTGCTATGGAAAAAGTGAAGAAGGTTAAGGGAAGGATGAACAAGGGCTGTTATTTTAGGCAGCATGGCTGGGAAGGCCTCTCTGATGAGGTGACATATGAGCAGAGACCTGAAAGAAGTGAGGGTGAGCCTTGCAGATATTGAGGGATTCAGAAGGAGCTCTCCAGACATGGGAACAGTGTGTGCAGAGGTCCTGAGGTATGAGTGGGCTTGGAGCGCTCTGGACATAGCACAGAGGCCAGTGGGCTGGAGTGCAGGGACTGGGGGAGCGGGTGTCAGAAAGACAGCCAGGAGCACAGCCTCATACACAATGTCAGGGACTCTGATTACCTTCAGAGAGAGGTGGGGTCTGTCTGGAGGATTTTGAAGGCATGTTAGGATCTGACTCAGTATTCCAAAAAATCGCTGTTGGGTGCGGAGAACAGTCTGTAGAGACTAAGGACATGGGGTGCTTTGATGTTGCTCGCTTCAGCAGACTTCTTTTTTTTTTTTTGGCTGTGCAGAGCAGCTTGTGGGATACTAGTTCCCCGACCAGGGATGGAACCTGCACCCCCTGGAGTGGAAGCCGGGACTCCTAACCACTGGACTGCCAGGGGTGTCTCTCAGCAGACTTCTAAATAGCAAAAACGCACTGACCTGAAAGAGAACAACGCACAAGTTATTGCATTTTACTTTTGCCCCCAGAGTCCTTCTGCACTGTGGGTTCTGTCCTTCTGCAGGATGCCGTTCTCCCTGAGTGACTAGGGAGCCTGTAAATACAGCTGGAGTACTGGAAGCAGATGATGACAGTGGTGCCTGTGACTTTGCAGAACGTGGGAGTCCCTGCCCTGGGTGTTTGATAACCTCTAACCTCTGACCTCTGACCTGGGAGGCAGCCCTGGGCAGCAGAAGCAGCAGTGAGTCTGAAACCCATGGCCCTGCTGGACCCCTGGACTCTGCTTCTTCCCTTCTGTCAGACACATCTATACCTCAGCCCGTGGGCTGATTCTCTGTAAGATGGTTTCAAAATGAACACAATATAATGTTCTAGGAGTTGAAATTAAAAATGCTCACTTAGGGACTTCCCTGGCGGTCCAGCGGTTAGGACTCTAAGCTTCCACCGCGGAGGGCATGGGTTTGATCCCTAGTCGGGGAACTAAGATCCCACATGCAGCACAGCATGGCCAAAAAAAAAAATGCTCGTTTAACCTAGCTAGATTCCTTCTCTACTTTCCAAAAGGGAGAGGGCAAAGAGAAGAGGTTGAGAGGGCATTAATAACTCTCCAGATGATCTCTGAATACTCCTGCGGAAGGATTAAGGGTTCTTTTGAGGCATCCGCCCAAAATACCCCTCTGTAGTGTTGCATTGAAATTAACTAATGAGATAAGCCTCCTGTTTTAGTTTCCTGTCTTTGGTTATAATTGCAGCTGCAGCCTTGCTCATCATTTCCTGCGGATTTTCCTTCTCTGGCTGTGATAAATATTAATGCCTTTAATTTTTCATTCCTCCCTTCGGCCTGGGATTCTGTGAAGAGTGAGATTTTCTTGTTCTTTAGGCTGCCTTTCTCAGCGATGTACAATTTTCATTTTCTACAACAGATCTTCCTAGGTTAGTTTTTTTTTTTTTTTTTTGCGGCACGCGGGCCTCTCACTGTTGTGGCGGCCCTGGCTCACGGGCCCAGCCGCTCCGCGGCATGTGGGATCTTCCCGGACCGGGGCACGAACCCGCGTCCCCTGCATCGGCAGGCGGACTCTCAACCACTGCGCCACCAGGGAAGCCCCCTCTAGGTTAGTTTTTAATTCAGACCTTCACTTTGGTTTTTCTTTGACTATTTTAAAAAGAATGAGAAGCCTACAACAGCCAGAGCTGAATCCAGGGCTTTGAAGCTCATCATGGTCTCTTTTTCTCTCGAGTCCTTAACCTGAGGGTGTCAGTTCCCTGTGATTCTAGGCAACGTTTTGTATGTTTAGGAAGATGTGGTTTATTTCGCCTAGAAAAGATGTCACAACTTCATCAGGTTTTCAAAATATTCTTACTAAAATAAATTTTAAAACATTCAGAAACCCCGCTTAACCATTCTGGGAATCATTGCTTTGGGCAAATCTAGTGACTAATCCTTGTGATACATGGGAACAAACATAATCATATCTTCTAGAGATTGTAGGAAAAAGGTTCTCTCCTCTCTTAGAACCACAGGGCATTTGAACCAAAAATGATTACCACTTCCCCACCCCTCCTTCACTGCACAGACGCAGAAGTGAATTTCTCAAATCTCACAGCACGGGAGTGGCAGAGCTGGGACGTGGTATTCTGTTTACTATCCACGTTCCACCAGCAGCAAGGTGACAGCTAGCACTCCCTAGTATTCCACTTCCCAAACTCTTCTATCTTTATTAAGGTAAACTAGTTTATTCCTTCCAATGAAAACAATTTCATTCCAAGTACCAAAGTAATATTTAGTAATTGACAAGAAACCTGACAGATCATATAAAGGGTCTGTATGTCATAAACCTGAGAAATCATTTCTTGTCCTTCCCAGCCTACAGAAGACATCCCTGTGCTTTTTTATTTTTTGGCCACACCACGCGGCATACAGGATCTTAGTTCCCCGACCAGGGATGGAACCCCCACCCCCTGCAGTGGAAGCACAGAATCTTAACCACTGGACCCCCAGGGAAGTCCATCCCTGTGCCTATCGTGGACTCCAGCCATTGCATTGTTAGTAATCTCTTTGTATCCATGTTCGGCATCTCCCCTGGGATTTTCGGGGCCTTGAAGACAAGAACCTTCTCTTGAATGCTTTTATATTCCAGAGAATCCAGCACACAGGCCCGAGCACTATTTGTACATTCCATTGCACTTTAAGGACATTGTCTAGGTGTCACCACTGTGGATCATAATTCCTAAGCTCAGTGCCTTCAAGGGTGAGGCAGTAATGAAGCAGAACAAGTGTAGGGCCATAGGGACAGTGGAAACAGCAGAAAACTGGGAAATTAGTGCCCCATCAAAATTAAAAATTAAAAAGAAAACAAACGTCAGAGGCCAAACTTCCAGCTATCATGACATGAAAAGGTCAGTAAATCCTCTCCTCCCCAGACAGTATGAAACTGGACAATATTGTCAGAACCAACCATTTCTGTGCTTTGGAAATTGGCCAAAGGCAGATAACAAACTGAGAAGCATTTACTCATGAAAAATGGATAGAGCTTCAGGCAAGAACGGGTCTGCAGCCTTTTTGTCTGGTCTGTTTCCATCCCAGCCCTCTTCCCAGTTTTGTCCACTGTTTTATCAGCAAGGGGCTGGTAAGAAAAAAATATCAAGTTTACTGCCAATGGGGTCAAATAAATTTTGAGCAGAGGGTGAAAACCTACAGCACTGACAGCAACAGAGAACTTGGCAGGAAACAGATGGGGAAAACTCACATCTCTGCAAGTGCGAGGATGTGCTCCTGATTGGGGTAAGTGGTGAACCAGCTACGTATTTAACAGAAAATCTTGGAATGGGAGAGCCAGAGGGTTGAGATGGGCTCTCCACACATCCCTGCTGGCTGGGAAACTATGCACATGTGCAGGAGGGATCCAGGAGAGCCCGGTAGAACGTAAATGCTCTTTCTCCAGGACCTAGCACAGTGCCTGGAATATAGGAAGTGCTCTGTTTATGTTGAATCGATGAATGCTAGTCGCCATATGCAGTATATCTGTCTATGAGTTGCCTTAAGTGCTTTTCAGAACAAGACAGGGTATAAGTAAACACATTAAAAGCTAATATTATTATTAAATGATATATGTTGGGAGAGGGCTCAGGAGAAAGGAGCCATTAAATACCTGAGAATCCAGGTACATGGGAGCAAATCCAGGGAGAAGCAATGGACGTGGTAATGGACAAAGCATTTGCTCCCCTGCAAAAGCTCTTTCCCTGACACCCGAAATACACGGGCGTTACTCTTGGTACTTTTCTAAATGCAGGCTGGCTCCTTTGTGTTGAAATCTTGCTTGGGAGAAAAAAGTGTACGTGAAGTGCTCAACACAGTGTTGGTAATGAGAAAACTCAGTGGAAGTGTTTGTCTTTAGGAATGGTATAACAAGGTCTTCTGGACTTTCCTGCCTTGATCCAGATTTCATGGCTCCAAATAATTTTGCCAGGAATGATAAAGACCCACATGTTAAGACACCTCCTCCATTTCCAACTCTTGGTCTGTAACTTCCTTGGGGAACACAAGTAAAGCCCATTAGACCAGAAGTTTATTCAGAATTTGTGGGCTCATTCAGCCTGGTCCTTGGGCAGAAGACTGGCTCCATGTGTGCTTTGCTGCTCAGGACTTGTAAGACCAAGAAAGGGCTTCTCTTGAGGTTGGAACAGGGCCCAGGAGTATGTGAACATTTGGGTAGGTTGGGCTGGCGTGAGTGACTGATGACCCCAAATACACCCCCCACTTCCCTCCTCAGGGGACAGTGGCTTCTATTTACAAGGAGGCAATGAACTCCCAGGAGAAAAGACACCCAGCGAATACCTGGTGGAAAGCACCCAGCTAGATTCCTGAAGAGCAGTGCTCCCTCCTTCAGGGTGTTGCCTGATAAGAGTTTTCATCGTTCTTGGCAGTGTAGGCTTGCTCCTCTCCAAGAACCATAACTCGGAGGATGTTAGGTGTATTAGTCAGCTCAGGCTGCCACAACAAAGTACCACAGTCTGGGTGGCTTAAACAATGGACTTTTATCATCTCACATTTGTAGACTCAGTGTCCCAGATCAAGGTGTGGGCAGGGTTGGCTTCTCCTGAGGCCTCTCTCCTTGGCTTGTAGATGGCCGTCTTCTCCCTGTGCCCTCACGTGGTCGTCCCTCTGTACCTGTCTGTGTCCTAATCTCCTCTTATGTCAGGATGCCAGTCCTGTTGGATTAAGGCCCACCTATACAGCCTCACTTTATCATAACCACCTCTTTAAAGGCTCAACGCCAAATACAGTCACATACCGAGGTACTGAGGGTAGGTCTTCAGCATAGGAGTTTTGTTATGATTCAGCCCATCACGTTAGGTAGCCGAGGGGCAGGGGCAGGGGCAGCTTAAGGCTGTAACTTACTCAGCAAGATTGGAAGAAAAGAAAAAAGAGTGTACAAAGAGGGGCTTTGAAGGGAATAAGGGAATTAACGTTTGTTTATTTAGCCTCTACACACACAGGCAGTATCCTAGGTGCAGTTTAATGAAATTTCGCAACCATCTTATAAGGAAATTATTCTTCACCTTTTAAAAAATAGTGTTACCTTCCTTCGTCTTTGTTTTTAAAATCTTATTCTGATGGTGGTGGTTGGATCTGTGAAAAAACTTAAATTCCAAATGTTCAAACTCGTTTTGACGTTCAGCTCTTCTCTTGGATCCTCTGAGCCCTGGCAGAAATGTACATGAGCCTATCAGCTGAGCATTAGATTATTTCCCTGAAAAGCAATGAAATACCCTTCAGCATCCCTAAACGCTGGCCTGATCCCACCTGGACATCAGGGGACTGCAGTTTGCTGTGGTCAGTTGTGTGAGGGGTAAGCCTGGGATTGTACATGTGTGTACCTTCATGGGGGTGTTGGGAGGAGGGTGGGAGAGAATTTTCTGCTGAATTTTGTCTGACTGAATGAATAGATAGGAGATCTACCTCTTAAATGAGACGCTGAGCATTTTATTCCTTCTTTACCCTTCGTCCTACACAGACACGACGTATCCTACATGATACACCCGGAGACCAGCTACATGGTTTGAGGGGGCCAGTGAAAAATGAAAATGAGGGGGTCTCTTGTTCAAAAATTGTTGCTGAACTAAACTTGGATCCGCTTGCCTGACACGCAGCAAAGCCAACCCACTGACACGGGGCTGTGGGGAAGGAGAGTGCAGCGTTCATTGCAGGCTCCAAGCGGGGAGTCCAGGCAGCTCATGCCCAAAAGGCCCGAACTCCCTGATGGCTTTCGGGGAAGGGATTTTAAGGGCAACGTGAGGGGGAGGGTCCCCAGGTGCATGATCAGCTTGTGTACGTCCTTCTGATTGGTTGGTGGTGACGTAACAGGGTGGTATTTCGGGAGTTAACATCATCAACCTTCTGGTTCCAACCGGTCTGGGGTCTACCTGGTCAGCAGTTTCCACCTGGTGAAGGTTTCAGTATCTGCAAAACAACTCAAGGACACGACTCAGGATATTATCTGTAGCCCCTGAGGAGGAACTAAGGGTCCTTGACTTTGTTTTATGGCTGAACTATTTTTATTTTGTCTTGCTCGACTGCTTTCCCTTGTTTCTGCATTTTCTCACTTCTCTGATTAAATTTGCTCTCTGGAACTTGGGGAAGGCCTAGGAGGCTAAAACTTTTCTACAAACAAGAGGTGGAGGACATAGGGGTCTGCCCCGGGGAAAGTCTCGCAGGGTCCTGTTCGGTTTCAAAATGATGAATAAGTTTAAGATGGTGACAGCCGAGCTTGAACCCAACCGTGAGATCCTTCTGGGTGGGGGCCCTGGGGGGGCTGCCCAGGTCACACACACGTGAGGCCAACCCTCTGACCCTGCCACTTGTCTCCTGGGGTCATTGGACTGAAGGGGACCCTCCTGGTTAATTATTATCCCTCTCTAGATGAGCAGCTGATACTTTGTCTTCACTTGCAGACTCTCCATTCCTCATCCCTAGTTACCATGGATGCATTCTCAGCTGGCTTTCCCAAGAGAAAGGAAAACCCGCCTCTGGCTCCAGATATTCCTGTTTGTCTGCTCAGCACTGGGGATGCGGATGGGGCTTGGTTCCCTGGTCATAGCTGACACCCCTCTGTCACTCTCCTCCCACCCGGCTCCTCCTCTCTGAGGCCCCCAGCCTTCCCGGACTCTGCCTGTGGTGGTAGAAAAGTGGGAACACCTTTGGAATTTTATCGTTTCCATGGCAATGAGGCTGGCAGGATTGCTGGTGCATGTTTTCCGGGCGGAGTCCTCTTCTGTTTCTTCTCCAGCCAACCTTTCTTGGCTGAGGGGTTTCTGAGTGGTCGGTGGAGGTGACTCAGCTGGCAGTGCCGGGTGGCCAGCCCTTCGCTGTTCCCTGGGCACAGGCTCCTTTGTCCTGGCCTCACACAGACCTACTGACACCACAGCTCAGCCTGCTTCTCTCTTCCCTACTCTCCTCATCCCGATTCCCTTCTTTGCTGGCTTCTCAGCATGGCTGGTGGGCATTTGTACCAGCCCTCGGGTTGCTCCCAGGGCCTTGCAGATACCAAGGTGCTTCATCCTACCACACTCAGATTCCTGAGAGGTACCCCCAGGATAGTCAGCAACACTATCTTTATACCCCCAGCCCTTTTCAGTGAGCCACCAAGATGCTTCCTGAACCTAAGGGGCCAGCCCCATCCTTCTGACGAGTGATGTAATGTAGGGGTGGTTATGGGGTAGCAGGGGTATGCGGGGTGTGCACAATGGTAAACCGCCACTTTAAGAGGAAACCCTCTGCTGCTGTGCAACCCAGCTTCTGTCTCTGAACCTCAGAGATGACCTTGAACTCTGAGGAGCCCAAGGGGTAGTGAGGGCCTGAGAGCCATAGGGATACCTGGGCTGGGAGTCAAGGAACCTGGGTTCTGGTCCTCTGTAGCAGGCAGAATAATGGTCCCCCAAACGTCCGTGTCCTAAACCAGTGAATATGTTACCTTACGTGGCAAAAGGGACTCTGCATATGTGATGAAGTTAAGGATTGTGAGGTGGGTAGAGATTCCTGGACTATCAGGTGGGTCCAATATAATCACAAGCCTCTTTATAACAGGGAGGCGGGTGGGTCAGAGCCAGAGAAGATGTAATGCCAGGAGTAGGGGTTGGGGTGATGTGATCGCTGGTGGGAGTCACGAGACAGAGAACGTGGGCAGCCTGTAGAAGTTGGGAAAGACAAGGAGACTGGTTCTGTCCAGAGCTTCCAGGAGCAACGCGATCCTGCTGACACCCTGGCCTTAGTCCAGTGAAAGCCGTTTTGGACTTCTGACCTGCAGAACAGTGAGGTAATATATTTGAGTTGTTTTAAGCCTCTAAGTTTGTGGTCACTTGTTACAGCAGCCAGAAGAAATGAATACGTCCTACACCTGCCATTGATGGAGCTACTTGACTCTTGGGTGGGTAATCCCTCTTTTTCGACCTCAAGTTCTTTACATTAGGGAGTGTGATACACAATCATTTTCAAACATTCACTAGAAAATTTAAAGGAGCAGGATGGTTTTATTAGTTGAAATCATGTGCAGAAGCCCAGTGTCAAGCAGGTGAGAGTGGAGCTTCTTTGGTGCTTTGGGACCTGCTGGGCAGTGCTGAGTAGTCAGAAGGCGCTGGCAGAACTGGAGGTGGGCCCTCAGCGTGTCTCTTGTTATTGACTTCCCCTCTGGGGGGAAGGTGGGCACTTGTGTACTTGATTGGTTGACAACTTCTGTCACACACCAAAAACTCATTGGAACTGAGTAGAACTTAAACTACTGTTGTTGTTTTCTTTTTTAACGCTATGACCTTTATTTATTTATTACTTTTTATTTAATTTTTTAAAATAAATTGATTTATTTTAGGCTGTATTGGGTCTTCGTTGCTGTGTGCGGGCTTTCTCTAGTTGCGGTGAGTGGGGCTACTCTTCATTGCAGTGCGTGGACTTCTCATTGCGGTGGCTTCTCTTGTGGAGCATGGGCTCAGTAGTTGCAGTGTGTGGGCTCAGTAGTTGTGGTGCATTGGCTTAGTTGCTCCGAGGCATGTGGGACCAGGGATCGAACCCGTGTCTCCTGCATCGGCAGGCGGATTCTTAACCACTGCGCCACCAAGGAAGTCCCTACTGTTGTTATTAATGAGGCTTTATACACGTATCTTACTTGGGGTGCTCTATACAACTTATAAGAATAGAGCTCATCTTCAAGGTATGTCCATTTCTTACAAGATCCTCATTTCAAATCCCTGCCTGTTCAGGAGTTTAAGCAGGGAGGTAATGGCCATTAATACAACACATCGTCTGGAAAGAACCACAACTAGTTTGTCACTGTTACTGAAATTGACTTTGGCAGACTGCCAGCATCCTCAGTGCCCTTGGGGAAGGTCCACTCTCCCTGGAGTTTTCCTTTTGCTTTTTTTCTGTTGCTCTTGAAGTCTAGCCAGAGTCCACACTCGTGCCTCTATACAGGACTCTGAGTTTCAGATGTCTAAAGTTGGGGACCTCCTACGACATCATGCTCAAAAAGTGGAAGGGATAAGTAAAGGGGGCAGCAGACTCATCTTCTCAATGGCACTAAAATTCTCTGGGAGGATGCCAAGGGCAATGTAAACCCAGCCCGACTGAGAAATCAAAGCAGCATTTAAAAAACAAACAAATAAGCTTCATGGGCGAGTATCTCAACTCCCTTAATAAAAGCAACTTTAGGGGGCTTCCCTGGTGGCGCAGTGGTTGAGAGTCCGCCTGCCGATGCAGGGGACGCGGGTTCGTGCCCCAGTCTGGGAGGATCCCACGTGCCGCGGAGCGGCTGGGCCCGTGAGCCATGGCCGGTGAGCCTGCGTGTCCGGACCCTGTGCTCCGCAACGGGAGAGGCCACAGCAGTGAGAGGCCCGCGTACCGCAAAAAAAAAAAAAAAAAAAAAAAAAAGCAACTTTAGGACTAGACAAAACAAACACAGGAGTGGAGGAGGGTTATTAAATGTGAACTTGTGTGTTCTGTACCGGAAAATTTTCTACTTGGTCTTTCTCTCTTCCTCTTGATATAATGTATAAGGATCAACAGAGGAACTTGTTAAAATTGCAAATACCTGCATTCTTCCAAACCCAGAGATTCTGCTTCAACAGGTCTGGCATGAAACATTCCAGGTGGTTCTAACATGCATGGCCCTAGGAGGAAATTATGACAATCATTGACAATTGCATCTGAGCTACCGAAGTGAAGATAGCTTTAAGTCCACTCTTCGAAACTCGAACAAGTAGGACCCTTGTGTATACTTCTTTTTATTTCCTGCAGTGCCTCTTTCTACAAAATTTTTTTGGGTGACTGCATAGTAGTTCTCTAATAAAAAAAACATTATCTTTGTTATACAGCATTATGTTATATAATGCCAGCTTTAAACATATTGTAACCCAATACCTTTTGCATATAGCAGTCTAGTTTTCCCAACACCATTTATGGAAGAGACTGTCTTCTCCCCATTGTATGTTGTTGGCTCCTCTGTTGTAAATGGACCATATATGCATGGATTTATTTCTGGGCTCTCTATTCTGTTCCGTTGATCTAAGTGTCTGTTTTTATGCCAGTACCATCCTGTTTTGATTGCTGTAGCTTGTAGTATAGTTTGAAATCAAGAAGCATGATGCCCCCAGCTTTGTTCTTCTTTCTCAAGATTACTTTGGCTATTCGGGGTCTTTTGTGGTTCCACACAGATTTTAGGATTATTTGTTCTATTTCTGTGAAAAATGCCATTGGAATTTTGATAGGGATTGCATTGAACCTCAAGGTGGCTTTGGGTAGTATGGCCATATTAACAATATTAATTCTTCTAATCCATGAGCATGGAATATCCTTCCATTTATTTGTACCATCTTCAGTTTCTTTTACCAGTGTCTTATAGTTTTCATGGTGCAGGTTTTTCACCTTTGGGGGGAATTCTTGGGTTCCCATGCTTCATCCTTGCTTCTTTGCTTCTATATTCTCTCTCTTTCACTGTTGAGAATTCTTTCCCCTTGGCCTTGATTCTTTTTGCAATCCTCTCAGTGGTTGTAAAGAGCTCTCCAAGCAAAGCTAGAAACTGCTGAACCAAGATAAAAAGGCTTCTCCTCCTTGCTGAGATCTTATTCATTCATTCAGTCATTCATTTGTGCATTCCACAAATAATGGTTGAGTGCCTACTTTATGCCAGGCATGTCCTTGAAATGAGAGGTACAGAGATGAAGAAGACAGTCAGGGTCCCTGCCCTCATGCAGCTTATATTCTCGTGCAAAAAAATAAACAAGAGAGGGAGGGAAAAGAAAAGAGAGAAAAGAAAGAAAATCAGAGTTGTAGGTGCTGAGAAGGGAATTAAAGGGAGGTGATGGATGGTGTGACCAGAGGACTCTAGATTGGGTGGTTAAGGAAGACTAAACATCTGAGAATCATGTGAATGTCAAGAAATTATTATGCAAATAGAAAGGGGGGCATTCAGCCAAGCAGGACTATGCGCTCAGGGAATGTAAGATCAGACCAAACAAAACACAATTAATGGTATAATTTTGTACCGCCACTAAATACATTTTCAAAAAATCTTATTTCTCTTTTTCGTATATCCATTAAAATGGACTATTCAGAATCAGAGTCAACTGTGGAGAAGTGGAGCTTAGCAGAAAACAGAGACTACTGAAAAATGTTAGCTGCTGAATGGAATGGTCAATTCTGATAGAATTTCTTTCCACAGTAATTTGCCACCCTTCCTAGGCAGGAATCCTGCCTTTTCTTATTCTCAAAAGTAGAAAAGAAGAAGAAACCCAAACCTAACCCAAAACATCCCACCTCATCCCAAACAGAAATAACCCTTATTACCCACCAGCTCCAGCCATGAAAGAAGAGATTGCCATCAGGGTATGATGTCATTATATTCCGCTTTAATTGGAGCAAAGGAGCAGAGAAGAGGTGAGGTTTTTGGGAAGAATGCTCAAAGAACTACACCCTTCCTCCTTGATTGTTTAGAGCAGGCTTGCAATTAAATACTAAAAATATACCAGCTATAAATTGTTTGACCAACTCACCAGCTGTGGACTGGACTGTCACCCCCAAATTCATATGTTGAAGTCCAAACCCCCTCATGTGACTGAATTGGAGATGGGGGCCTTCAAGGTGGTGATTGAGGTTAAACGAGGTCATAAGGATGGAGCCCTGATCCAATGGGACTGGTGCTCTTATAAGAAGAGGAAGAGATACCAGAGATCTCTCTCTGCCATGTGAGGACCCACTGATAAGGCAGCCATCTGCAAGACAGGAAGAAGAGCCCTCACCAGGACGGGACCATGCCAGCACCTTGATTGGCATGGTCTTGGACTTCCAGCCTCCAGAACTGTAAGAAAATTAATTTCTGTTGTTTAAGTTGCCCAGTCCATGGCTGCCCAAGCAAACTAAGACATCACCCCACCTCTAGTTGGCACAGAGATGGTGCAGTAAAATGAGTGAAGGATCATGACTCCCCCCCATCCCCAAGTCTAGTGTTGGAAAAATATCCAATGAGATCACGGTCCCTCAGGATTTAGTGTCAAATAAAAAAAACCCTCTATTTTTCATAACTTAGAACTAATGTATTGAATAGTATTTAAAGCAAAAGTTTAATAATATTTAAAATTTTAATTTTTTCATTTATAGCAGGCCATTTGAAATGTTTGTTGAGTGAATATATGAATCCATGAAAATGATACCACTGACCCCATAATAGCTAAGACCTGTACTTTTACATTTTTCCCCCAGTATTGAGGTCAGTCTTATGTTGGACCAAGACTGGCTCTGTATCAAGCAGGTGTGTGTCAGCTACACCCTCACCAAAAATGGAGCACAATGTCGGGTGCAGGATAACTTAACGGGACCCCAGGCACTTTTGCCTTGATGCACTCCTTCCTCCATGAAAAAATTTTAAATTATATTTTATAATGACATTCTTCTGATTTTAAAAGAAGTGAACACGAAAACACTTTTCCGAGCCCGTGAAAGTATCGTGCGCCCTGACAGATGTTCCTTCTCTGTCTGGAGTCCAAGTCTTGCTTCCATCACTTTTTGGCTGTATGATTTTGGGGACAATCCCTCGGCATCCTCATCTATAAAAATGAGGTGAATGAAGGTGTAAGAATATGGAGAAAAATCTTCCATGTTAGCAAGAAACTTCTTCGATGGGGGGGTACTTTGATAAGAGTCTTGGGATGGGGTGTGCTGGAGGAGTAATGGTTTTGTGAGGGGTGCAGGGTGAGCTGGAGCTGAAGACAGCAGAATTTTCCTCTCTACCCACCAGACCTGGCAGAGGAATTTTGGGGTCAAGGACAGAAACGTCAAAGGAAGAGTCTTAGGAAGAGGCTTGTCTTTGTCTCCTCAAGTCATCTTCAGGAATATCCCTATTTTCCTTTAATGCTTTCTGAGAGTTGAATCTATTTGGGGAGAGTGGAGGGTGCTGAGTTCTGCTCTGAGGTGGGCCTGGGTCTAGAACAGAAGCTCTTAGCCCGGGGCCTGAAAAGCTCTCAGTAAACGCTGCCCTTTGATACTAACAGCCCAAGGCAGGCTTGAAAACATGGTTCTGGCCTCATTTTGCAGCATCAATACTTTGTTTCGCTGATAAACTAACTGGCCCAGATAATCATCCAGGGCAGTGGTTCTTAACTGGGGTGATTTTGTCCCTCCACCCCCTTGGGGACATTTGGCAAAATCTGGAGACAATTTTGGTTGTCACAAGGGGTGGGGGGAGGGTATACTGGCATCTCATGGGTAGAAAGAAGCCAGGGATGCTGCTAAACATCCTGCAATGCCCAGACAACCCCACAACAAAGGATTGTCTGGCCCCAAATGTCCACAGTGCTGAGCCTGAGAAACCCTGATATGGAGCCTTTCCTCTGATGACCACCCAGGAATAAAAATGCAGGGAGCAATCTTTATAGCACACCATGAGGTCAGCTGACTCTATTATTTAAAAAAAAAAAGAAAAGCAAACAATTATATTTATGAGCTTCTTCCTCTCCACTGCCTCAGATGAACTGACATCTAACTAACTTTACTAGTATTGACTCTGCTAAATATGTTTCTTTTATTCTCAGGACTAAAAAGCAAATGTGATTTTCTAGTCCAGGTAACCTGGTAACAGTTAGGCCGTGGAGATGTTCGTCTAGAGCTAAGCTACCACTGCCCTCTGCTGGAGAAGTTTGGAACTGCAGCTTCAAGCGCTGAGAACCAGAGATTCTAATTAAACAAGGGTCTGGTGCCTGGTGGTCACCCTGGGACTCCCTTTGTTGGCATTCTTGGAACTCCCTTGGCCCCTCCCCTGGTTGGCATCTCAGCCTGGGTTTCCCCTGGAAAGCAGAGCCTGAGCCCCAGGTCTGCATGGAGGCAGTTATTTTGGAAAATGATGCCTGGGAACAGGAGGGAAAGACATCCAAGGGGTTGTTGTGAGATAGGAGAACATGTATATGCTGGTCTCTGTCCCCAGGTCCTGGCGCAGGGCTCCTGAGACCCTTGTCACTTCCTGAGTGATGAGCACACCAGGAGCATCTTTTGTCCTAATATTTGCTCCTTGACCGTGGTTCCCTACACAGAGCTCCCAAATCCCTTGGAATTTCCTGGGTGAGAGCAGTGTCTTTCTGTTCTGAGGAGGTGACTCTGGGATCCACTTCAGAAGAGTCTGGGTGGGGACCGGAGGGGAGTGGGGATGGGACAGGTGACACAAGATAAACTATCCACTGAGGACTGTGAAAGCTGGGCCACGAGCCATTCCAGGCTAGATTCACGGTGGTAGGGAAGGCGGAGGAGGGTGTATGGGTGAATGACAGGAGCCTCAGACGTCTCCAGATGCTTTCCTAAAGCATCACCGTGTGCAGACAATGCACTTCAGGGGCGAGATAAACAGTCCGTCAGGGGAACCGGGCACCTTCCTCCAACACCTGCTGGTTCCAGGCTTTTCCAAGGCAGACTTGTCATTCGTGGTGAGAACCTGTGGTCTCTGAGAAGTAAGTCCTAGTGATTATTTCACCAAC
This sequence comes from Phocoena sinus, assembly GCF_008692025.1. Classification (NCBI taxonomy): domain Eukaryota; kingdom Metazoa; phylum Chordata; class Mammalia; order Artiodactyla; family Phocoenidae; genus Phocoena; species Phocoena sinus. The sequence goes on from NC_045764.1 coordinate 20,351,711, forward strand.
AAGTTCTCCATAATTCATTTTTAAAAGAAACAGAGAATTAAACCTGAAATATGTCTTTAAAAAGAGATGGGGAGGCACCACGCCAGAAGCTGAGTGGTTCACGAAAGGCTGGCTTGTTGTCTGAGTTCAGTACACAAGCCTCGGGGCGCTGTCGGCCCGGAGGAATATTTCAGTGGGATTACCTGAGCTCTTTGCTGCTGCAAAGACGGATGCTTTCTAAGTGGAACCTCTTCTCACAGTGACCAGGCACGATGCCCAGTAAAATAATGGTCAAAAGAACATCACCAGGCCCCTAATGAGAAGCTATTGACAGGAAATTGCTCTCACCTTCATCAAAAAGCCAATAAATGCCAAGGAAGTGACTAGAGATGCAGCAGCTCATAAATTCCTTCTCCAGGGGCCACTGGAGGGGAGTTAGGGGACCACGCACTTGCTCAGCCTTTTTCCTGAACGTTGCTAAGGAAACTTCCGGAAAGCTTGGATTGTTTATGGGGCTGCTCACCCTGACAGTCTCGAGGGCATGTCACCAGGAAGGGCACCCCAGCTTCTGGTCAGAACATCCTGCGTTGAGTACCAGGGCTGGCTAGGTCTGTTATCTTTTTAGTCAGCCAGACCTTGTCTGTGTGATGTCACAGTTTGTAAGGTAACTGGGCGCTGAGATCCCTTCCGCTTGGTTCCTGTAATACTTATTTCCTGTGGTGTTCATTTAGCAACCGGTCGGATGGCCCCACTGTCACGTGCCTTCCGTGGCTAAATCTTGTTTCCACTTTTTTGTGAGGGATGGGGGGTGCTCCCTGAGTGACTGATGTGAATCTATCCCTTGACTCAGTTTGGGTTCCCCAAAGGCGGACCCCGAATCAAGGGCCCTTGTGAAGGTGGTTTATTTGGAAGGTCATCCTGGGAAGCACAGGTGAGGGCGTGGGACCAGGTGAGGCAGGAAGGAGAAAAGCTGATGAAGTTTGCGTTAATGAGCAGGTCAGCGCTATGGTGGGCTCAGCCCTGCCGGTCCCGCCTGAGAAGACACAGCCCCGCACCTGAGAGCTTCTCCCACCGACGGCCAGGGCCCGGGGCGGTTATCCACACACCCCACCTGCTGTGTTGAGGGGTGTCCCTGGAGGCCTTACCTCCCCGCCACTTTGGGGTTTGTGTTGAAGGCTGAGCCCGTTACTGGAGGGCCAGCACCACCGCAGAGGTGGAGACAAAGTGCTTGGGGGCGGGTCTTAGTCTGCTTGCTGTAACAGAACACCTGGAGGACTGGAGGACTTAAAAATAAATGTATTGGGCTTCCCTGGTGGCGCAGTGGTTGAGAGTCCGCCTGCCGATGCAGGGGACACGGGTTCGTGCCCCGGTCCGGGAAGATCCCACATGCCGCGGAGTGGCTGGGCCCGTTAGCCATGGCCGCTGAGCCTGCGCGTCCAGAGCCTGTGCTCCGTCCGTAACGGAAGAGGCCACAGCAGTGAGAGGCCCGCGTACCGCAAAAAAACCAAAACAAAAACAAAAAAAAACAAATGTATTTTCTCCCAGTTCTGGAGGCTGGAAGTCCAAGGTCAAGGAGTGGGCAGGTTTGGTTTCTCCCGAGGCCTCTTTCCTTGGCTTGTGGACAGCCTTTCCTCTGTGCATAAATATCCCTGGTGTCTCTCCTTCTGCTTATAAGGACACTAATCCTTCTAGATTAGGGATCCATCCTTATGACCTCATTTAATTACTACCTCCTTATAGGCCCTAGTTCCAGATACAGTCCCATTGGGGGACAAGGGTAGTTCAGCATATGAACTTTGTGGGAACACAGCTCATTTCATAACGGGGGAAGCTGTTATCTGTGGAAAGTGCCCACCACAGCTGCACGTGATATGGAGGTGGGTCATGGGGACATGGGGGGGGCGGTCATCAAGTCTCATCTACGTTAATCCTCGAACCACTTAGGAGCCAGGTATCACTATCATCCCCCTTCTAACCATGAGGAACCTGAGGCTCGAAGAGGTTAGACGACTAGCCCCCACATCACACAGCAAGTCACAGGGCGTGGGCACAGAAGCAGCCCAACTACCTGACTCCCGTGCGTGGCGGCCATTTTGTATTTGAGTTTCAACGTGGTCATGACTTATCTACTAGACTAAGTTCCTGGAGAGTCGGAATTGTCTTAAAAAAACCATCGCATGGTGCCTGGCACGGAGCTCTGCATTTTAGACTCAATAAATACATGCAGTGATGTTTTAAAATCCTTTCAACTGTTTCTTTTGGAAATAGACCCGGGGGGAAAAAAATCCATGCAACTGAAATAAAGGAAATTAAATCTGCTTTTACATGAACATGGTAACTTGTGTGTGTGTGTGGTTCACCACTAGACTGGCAGGAGGACAGGTGTGAGGGGTCCCTGGGGTGGGTGGGCTGGGTGGGGTGAGGGGCACAGTGAGTGACCCTGGCAACTGTCCATCATCCTTTAGGGACCAGGTGGGGTTGCTGATATGGGACTAGGGCCTTGAAGAAACTTCATGTGTGAAAACTGCACGGACTGACTGGGTAACTTAAGGGATAATGATCAAAGGATCAGAATAATAACTTTGACAGCAGTAACAAATGAGCCAATTTTGGTTTAAATAGGCATATTAACCATTTCAATGGAGTCTGTCAAGAGCAAATCTATTCGCTGTCTTCTCACCTTGCCAACCAACCATATATTTTCTCTCTGTTCTATCACCAGAAGTGTAAACATTTGGAGGCCAAAACATGCTTCAGCTGTGCTTTAAAGAAAGAAAATGGGCTTTTTGGAACCCTGGATCTGATCTCATCCAAAGTAACTCCTGAATACCGACCTACACAGAGACACCATCAACTTCCATGGACCTACAGAGAAAACATGGATTTAATTCACGTTTTGCTGAGCTATTCAACTTTGCAAAACTGATTTAGAAAATGTGGTCTGAGAATTTAAAGAAATTTCTCATGTCTGTGTCACAAGCCAGGACGGGGTGAGGGTGTGTGGGGAAACTGCACCCTGGCTGCATTCACCTGGACCCGGAAAGTCTCATGGGAGGTCTACGCTGTGCCGGGCAGTGTCCAGGCGCTGAGAAATAAACAACAGAGACTGATGTGGCCCTGTAGGAACGCACACTCTTGTTTGGGGGCAGGGAGCGTGATACACTAGACTGTGATTAAAAAGAATAATTCAGGGCTTCCCTGGTGGCGCAGTGGTTGAGAGTCCGCCTGCCGATGCAGGGGACACGGGTTCGTGCCCCCGTCCGGGAAGATCCCACATGCCACGGAGCGGCTGGGCCCGTGAGCCATGGACGCTGAGCCTGCGCGTCCGGAGCCTGTGCTCCGCAATGGGAGAGGCCACAACAGTGAGAGGCCCGCGTACCGCAAAAAAAAAAAAAAAAAAGAATAATTCAGTGTGCTTCCTGCACAACAGAAGTGTCTACAAAGTGATGGAATGTCGCTGTCACCTCAAAGCCAGTAAGAGGGGCAGCAGGGTGGCCTGGGGTAGAGTCCGTGCTCAGAACCCGACCCCCTGGATTTCAGACCTAGCTCTGCCCCCTACCGGCTGTGTGATGACAGGCAAGTCACAGTATCTTTGTGTTTTAGTTTCTTCTCTGTAGAATGGGGTTCATAAAGCCTAGTGCATAGAGACTTTATGAGGCTTCACGTATTAACATGCAGAAAATGCTTAAACAGTGCCCGGCACAGAGCAACCACGACATCAGTCGCAGCATTGATAAGCTTTAAATCACACTCCACTCTGATCAACAATTTTTCCTGTTTCTAGATTCCTAGAAATTTCTAAACGTGGCCAGTACCGTCTCAACACAGAGTTAGGTAAGGTAAACATTGAAAACATGCAACAGAAAAGGGAAAGATTTCTTAAGTCTGTGAACAAATACTTGCAAATTGGGTCAGAGCTGAGACATTCCCGGGCAGGAAAGGCAGCTTGGAAGGAAATATCGTTATGAAAATCAGCGAGGATGTCAGAGGAGCATAAACCCCACAACACTGGACTCACCCGGCCCCAGCCTTCCCTCCCCCTTTCCTGTGGGACAGCGGCCTCCCCTCCCCCAGGGAGCCAGAGGGGGCCGGGCCCTCCCACCCTGCAGGCCCAGGATGGCCTGCCAGCTTCTCGGGGGGGGGGGGGGGGGGGGGGGGGGGGGGGTGGGTGGGGGGAGGGCCTCTGTTTGGGACCTGAAAAATACATTCTGGGCTCCAGAACATGAAAGAAAAACCCTTGCAAGACTGAAATTTCATTAAGTTTATTAACGGTAACAGGTGAGCTTCAATAAGGCTGATTTGAACTCTGGTCTCTTGATGACTGCCAGGGAAGAATAATCATTCATTGGTCAAATATTTTAAAACAATTTAAAAGCTTAGTGCAGTGGGTTTTCAGAGGACGGAGAGAGGAAAGGGGGCCCCTAGACAAAATTAGGATGATTGCCGATTTCACTCTGTAGGTGCTTCCCAGCCAGACATTTTTAAAAGGTTCAGGTGTGGCCCCCAGGCTCTGAGGCTCCATCATTCTCCAGTGTAATCAGGTGTTTTCACTGTTCACCGCTTCTAGGGAAAGAGGCCCATCTTCTCCTTTTGTAAAAGAGCATTTTCTCTGAGCAAAGCTACCTGTTTCAGGTTTCACAGCAAGTTTCCATTGCTGTAGAATCTGCAGTGTCAGAACCGGGAGGACACGAGGGTCCCAGAAGGGGACCTGGGTGCTGAAAGAGGCTCCGTCACCTGCACCGTCACACAGCTAGATGGTGGCAATCCTCGGACTTGAACTCGGTGTTCTTCGAGGTTGAATCTGTGCTTCTCCTGCATCCCCTCGGTAAGCAAAGCTGTGTTGCCTTGGCTCTGCCATTTCTGATTGGTTTCCTTTGAGTGCATTGGTCGTCCGTCTCTCCAGGCTGGAACTGTGATCTTTTTGGTACATTGGGAGGACTGCGGTGTGGTGTCAGAGGCACGGGATTCAGAGTCATATAGATGCTGGCTCACCTGTGGCCAACGCACATACCGGGGAGCAGAGAGAGCTCCTTCCGAGGGCTGCCTGGCGAGAGTTTCGGCTCAATAAATCTCCTGGCAGCCCCCCCATTTGTTGGTGTAAAATTAGTCATTTGCGCCATGTTTGGTTTTTTGAGGGGCTGAGGCCGGCCTTGGGAATGCTCTCTCCCCCAGGCCGTGCAGAATCAAAGGCCCCTTTCGCTGACTTTCTAGCCCCTGAATCTGCTGGTCTGGGCGGAGCTCAGCAAAGCTCCCTGAGCAGTAAATGGTACAGAGGGAAAGATGAACGCACGAGGCTTTCCAAAAGCAGTCGTCTGTGGTGGTGATCAGAACGTTTTCATTCAATATCCCAGTGGAAGGAAGCAGAGATGCAAATTCACCCCCAATTTGTATTTGCCGTGGGGGTGAATTATGTGACACTGGTGTTTGGGTAGCAGATTTTCCTTCTGGATTATTTTCTGCTCCGGCGATTATTAAGATTTATAGCGAGTCCCTGAGGCACTTCAGCTCACAGGTTGGGAAGCCAGCCTAGAGGCCAGAGGATTTCCTGGTTGGAGGCTATGGTGCCGCTCATCCAGAAACTGGAAAGGCAACTTGGTTTTCCTTGGAACGTGTGAGAAGACTTCGCTAACTTTCTCCAAAGCCCGGAGTTTATAACACCCTCTCCTCACTGTGGGATCTATCAGCAGCCACACAGCAACTCCCACGGGGGGCAACCCGCAGGGGCCCCACCGGCGGATTATTTTTGAGCAGATCATGACGGCCAGTCCTTCACAGCCTGGGTTGAAATTTCAGACAATCGTTTATCAGATTCGTAGTAAAACTCCACTGGTGATTTGCCAATAGTCAAATCCCACGTCCCCGGTGCACCGGCAAAGTCCTCCAGGGGGCGCGCTTAGTCCAGCCCTGGGTTCTGGAAAGCTGAGGGGCAGGGGTCAGGTCTTCAGGTCGGCCTCCCTCCAGCCCAGGCTCCCCGACAAGGTGGGCAGCCGGCGGTGGGGGGAGGGGGGGAGGGCACCCACGGCTTTATCAGCAGACAGAATCTGGGACCCTCCCTCTCCCCGGTCTCCACCACCCATCTGTAAGCTGGAGGTGATGGTGGCCCCGCTCTGCTGGATTCTGGTGGTGACTGAATGAGGATGTACAGGGGGTGCTGGTGTGTACTGGGCTCCAGGGACTGGTGGCTCTGATGATCTTTCTTCTTCTGAGGAACATTCTCAGTAACAAGCTCCTCCTTTCCAAGAAAACATTCTTTTTTACATTTATTTTATTTATTTTTGTCTGCGTTGGGTCTTCGTTGCTGCGTGCGGGCTTTTTCTAGTTGCGGCGAGCAGGGGCTGCTCTTCGTTGCGGTGCGCGGGCTTCTCATTGCAGCGGCTTCTCTTGTGGAGCACGGGCTCTAGGCGTGCAGGCTTCAGTAGTTGTGGCTCACAGGCTCTAGAGCGCAGGTTCAGCAGTTGTGATGCACGGGCTTAGTTGCTCCGCGACATGTAGGATCTTCCCCGACCAGAGCTCAAACCTGTGTCCCCTGCACTGGCAGGTGGATTCTTAACCACTGCGCCACCAGGGAAGCCCTCCAAGAGAACACTCTTTTTCACCTTTCTAAACTCTGGCAAAGAAAAAAAAAAAAAAGGCCAATCTCAATAGAAACCCACTAGGGGACCTCCCTTCCAGGGGCTGCTTGCCCCCGTGATTAGAATGAGAACCACCGGGTAGAGCCTCACGGGTTTCTGTCTTTGGTACGAATTACATTTACGGCCACTCTAATCATAGGTTTAAAAAAATTGGCCTTAACAAACATGATCAGCCCCAGGTGTGAGCTGGCGGAGGCGAGGTCTGGGCCACTTCCGGGGCCTAAGTGGACCAGAAGCCAGAAGGTAAGACGTTTAGGTCCTGAACCACCTTTGGGGAACTCAAGTGCTCGAGACTAGTCGGGATTCTTCACCAGAAGCTGAGCAGAGTTTGGAAATGCTTCCAGGGGAAGTGATCTTTCGTGGGGACAATGTGTGTTCTGCGTCCCTCCTTTCTCTCCCTGATGCTTTTATCCTCAGGTTTAGCCCAGGGTCCAGGTTCCCAGTTTCCTGGTGGCAGGGACCTTCATTACAGAAGCAGCAGGCACCTACCAGACGTCCATCAGCACAGGCATCAAAGACAGAGTTCATTGATTTTCTTCTCTCAACCAGCTTACAGTCTGGTTGGGGAGTTAAAATTACCAGTCTCTCTAAATAGGTAATCTTTAAAAGACCCCATAAGATTATCCCAAAGCCAGAGGCATGATTATTTCTCAATAGAATCAGGAAGATTTCCAGAGGGGAGAGCGTCTCGTGAAGATCTGCAATGTTTCTGTCGTAGGCAACTGGCACCACCGCCACCTTGGGGGCCCTTTCTGGTCACAGAGTCGGGCTGAAATCCTTCCTTCTCGCCTCAGTTTTATCTTCACCTTCTCCCCTGGGGGGGGCATCCCCTCATCTAAGGTCCTGGGAAGGAGCGTCACACATGGACTTTCTTGTGTGCAGCCCTTCCGCTCACATTAGCACCCGACTCTCCAGGTCACCCCCTCCCCAGGGAGCGCTGACTCGTAACCCAGACCCCGTGCACTGAGACGTGACTGATGCTGGAAAAGCAGGCTGGCTCTGCTACAGTCACGAGGCAGCGGTGGTGTCTGGGGGTCGGAAGGTCACGGGTGGGGCCGGTGGGGGGGAACCCTGAGCGCTGCCCACTGGGCTCACGGCCCCCGGTTCCTCTGATGAGGCTGCTCAGTGTGACCAGACGGGCTTCCTCTTCTGGAGGAAGGCCTTGACCCCCTCCTGGGCATCCAGCAGGCCCAGGTTGTCCACCATCATCTGGGAGGTGAGGTGGCAGGCGGTCCTGAGGTCCCAAGCCAGCTGCCCATAGAGGGCGGCTTTGCCCAGCGACAGCACAGGCTGGTCCGGCGAGGCCACCTTCTTCGCCATCCGCGTGGTCTCATCCTCCGGCACCACCCTGCTCAGCAGCCCGTGGAGCAGGGCCTCCCGCGCAGAAACGGGCTCCCCGGTGAAGAGCACCTCCAAGGCCACCTGTGGGAGGGGACAGGGGCCGTTACTTAGGCACCGGCCATCCTGCGACCCAGCGCCGCCCAGGCCCCACCCGCCCTGCTTCACTCTGCAGAGACTGTTTGTACCGTGACGCTCGGGCCAGTTACCTGCTCCTCAAACACCATGTCCCCATCACCTCTGAGGTCTTCCATCCCCAGACTCCTGCCAGGGATGGGATCCATGAGCACCCAGGAGAGGGGGGCACCCTCCTCATCTCCTTCAGGTCACATGTCACCACTCTATTGAAATCAGAGCTCACACCCCAGCACCATCCCCCCTTCGGGCTGCATTGTCTTCCTTTGCACTTTCACCATTTACTATATATTTTACACATTCGTTTTGTTTATTGTATTATCTCCTTTGTTGGCACATAAACTTCACTAGATCAGAGACTTTTTTTTTTTTACTCTTCTGTTTATTTCTGTATCGCCAGCACCAGAAGAGTACCTTGCACATAGTAGGCAGCCTCCAGGATATTTACTGAGTGATTTAAGGAGTGGATGGATGGAGGCAAACACAGTACAGGAGAGGTGATGGCACAGTCCTGCAGAGGCCAGGTCAGAAGGTGACAACGGCTTCCACTGGTTCTTTCTCTCCGGCTGTTCAGCCTTGGAGCCCAGCTGCCACGCCGTGAGGAAGCCCGAGCCACTCTGAGGCTGAGACACAGCCTGTGTGCCCCTGACCAGCCCAGCCGAGGTCTCAGCTGAGAGGCAGCCTCAACAGCCAGATGTGGGAGCGGGCGGGCCCTCAGACCACTGCCCCCAGCTGTCATGCTCCCCTTCCAAATCTTCCCAGCTGAGGCCACGGACACTGTGGTGCAGAGATAAGCCTTCCTCTCTGAGCCCTGTCCAAGTTGCAGATTCACGAGCTAAAGAAATTACTATTGTTTGGAGCCACTGAGTTGAGGGTGGTTTGTTATAGATCATTGGACTAGCTTGTGCTATCATCAGCACTTAGGTCATGGTTTATCAGCCTCAGGGCTATTGTATGTTTTGGACCAGATAATTTTTTTGTCGTGTGGGGCTGTCTTGGGCATTGTAGGATGTTTGTGGCATCCCTGGCCTCTATCTACCGGGCAGCAGTACCCCTGTCCCAACTTGTGACAATCAAGGCACTGCCAAACGGACCCTGGCGCCAATACTGCTCCCGGATTAGAACCACCGATTAAGGTGGTTTTTTGAATCATGAGACTAGATCGTATCACTGGGGGACTGGGCTTTGGTGGAAGAGGAGAGGCCAGAAGGTGGGTACAGATGCCATCATAGGTGCAGATGGAGCACACAGTGGACTGGGTTGGCCACCAGGGACAAGGCGATGTTGGCCCCATTTTCTCCTCTGCAGTTAGGGGAGAGGACTAAATCCCAATGTTGTCCAATTTTGGAAATTTCATGATGACATGCTGGAGGCAGCAGGAGCTACAGAGACTATTTCATAGTTGAAGAGGAACAGCATTGTCACTGCAAAGCGTGTCTGAAGTGCCTGTTTGAATGTGGAGCTAAAAACCGGTCCTGCTGATCCAGGGCTGCTAAGTAAGACACCCCTGAAGACACCCAGCGAGTCCCAGTGAAGGGCAGAGGCCAGGGGGTCCGATCTGGGGAAGGCGCAAGAGAACACGAGAGTCCCCCCTGTCCCGGGCACTCATGCTCCTGGCCTGCCTTCAGCTTCCTACCTGGTCCTGCCTAGTTCATGGCCCTCTCTGGCATCAGTGTCCTTACCTGCCTGGTGGGGTAACGCTATTTAGCACCACATTGATTTATAGGGGTTGTACCCACACGGATCAGATAATAGAGTGGCATTCCCTGAGAAAAAGAAAGCCTATTTTATGGCAAATTAGCACAATCTTTACTTACTGTTTCCCCTGAAACTTCAGATGAGAGAAGAAAATACCTCCTCTCACCCTTTTCTGTTATCAATCCTTGTTAGGGTCCCCCTAACAAGGTGGTGATTTTATACTTCCTCTTCCCAGAGTATCTGTATTAAAAGCAACAAAAAGCACTTGAAGCCAAGGCTGACCTTCAAGGCTGACCCCTGGTGTCTGATGTCCCCAAGTTCCAATCCCACTTACCAACCGCACAAACTTAAGGGGGCAGTTTAACCCTCTGAGTCTGTTTCCTCATCTGAAAAAATGGGAGCAAAGATTCCCATTCTCCTGCGGAATTGTGAAGATTGGAGAAAGCTGTGTAAAACTTACACTACGGTGCGGGGCACCCAGGAGGCCCCTAGTAAATGCAGTGCCTGTTATTAACAGGCTTCTTCTGTAAATTTGTATGAATCTCCAGTGTTGGCTTTAGGTATCAAGGCCCCTGATTATTTAAAGCAGAGGGGTCTCTGGGGTTCCTCAAGGCACGTGTAGGAGAAGAACTAGCTGGTGGTGCGTCAGCATTAGGGCTGCGATTCGGCAGGACCGGAAGGGAAGGACCTGACAGGGGATCACGGGTTAACTTCATCAGCCCGGAGACCTCCGGTGAGTCACTGAGACCCCAGCCCTTCCGTGAGGTGGACTGTTGAACATACGCCTGTGGTGGCCACAGCGTCACCGTTAACATGCAGATTCTGAAGCGGTGGGTCGGGGGGGGGCGGCTGAGACCCCCGGTTCCCAGGCTCTCTGGTGATCCACACGCGGGCTGGGTAGCAAGGCTTTCACTTAACATCCTTTCCATCTTGCAAGTTCTACTCTGATCTAATCAATTACGAATTCAGATCCCGCAGATGCAGAGTTACTGTGGGTAAACTGGAGGAAGCAAGTGTTCCCGCGGAGACCTGACTGGTTTGGGAAGCCGGGGCTCTGGTCTTTCACGTGCTCCCCCTGCCTGTGGTACCCACTGCTTTAGGGGCTGGGCGAGACCAGCTCTGATTGCGGGAGGGAGCAGCTGCACCAGGCAGGTCGTCTATACGTGCAACGAAGATGCATATTTAACTCAAGCTGGGGGAGGGGGACACTTTGCACACGTGGTAAATGATTCACGCCCAGGCTCAGTCTGGCTGGAACCCGAGGGCTCCTCGCCACGGTTTCTGCAGGACAAAAGGCAGCGTCCTCCGCACGCTGGGCAGTTCCCTAGGGTGACCAGCAGAGGGCACTGGCGACCCACACCTGCCGCCTCAGCCGTGTTGAAAGGGGCGGAGCTTCCCGACTGGGCCACTTTGCAAAGGCACCTGCTAGTTTTGCTTCCCGGCGGATGTGCACGGGAACGCTGGCATGTCACCCACGCAGGTGGCGGCCCGTGTATGGATGCGGCCCTGTGGGTGCAGCCAAGCACTGACGACAGGCAGGTGTGTTTTGGTCGGTTTTAGATTTTTGTGAATCCCTAGTTTTCCTCCTGGGGCGGGCCACGCAGGTGAGATTTATGCAACATGGTTCTGAGAACTGGGCTTCCTGGGAATTTAAGGCCTGTCTTTGACAAAAAATTTTTTTCCTTCTTTCTTCTCAAAAACGAATTTAAAATTTGACACATATGATCAATTTGTAAGTTTCTGGGACTCAAGTATAAGCCTTGATTTTTAAAGTTTGTTTTAAATATTTTTTTTAAATGAGAATTTATTTTTAACTTTTGTCTGTTGGGTTTTCGTTGCTGTGCGTGGCCTTTCTCTTGTTGCGGCGAGCGGGGACTACTCTTCGTTGTGATGCTCGGGCTTCTCTTTATGGCGGCTTCTCGTTGCAGAGCACGGGCTCTAGAGCGCAGGCTCAGTAGTTATGGCACACGGGCTTAGTTGCTCCGCGGCATGTGGGATCTTCCCTGACCAGGGCTTGAACGCACTCCCCTGCATTGGCAGGCAGATTCTTAACCACTGCGCCACCAGGGAAGTCCTAAAGTTTGTTTTGAGAAAGAATAGATTCTTATCTGGAAAGTAGGGCTGATTTAAAGTCTTCAAATGCTTTAACATGGAACCTTCCAGAATGTTAGGTGTCAAAGCTGAACAGCAGCAGGTTGGCCAAGCAACCACCTTTAATGTGCAAAAGGCCTGGAGATTTGATTTGCACAATTACAAGATACTTCGTTCATAAGCTCTGACGATAACTTTGTGATGCATTTTAATTTAATGTGCTGGCATCAAGCAGGGACTTAAGAAGTATTTATTGAATTAATATATAACATTTAAGGTAAATGTGTATCCTGGTGGGATCCAGACACACCCCTGAGTCTGAGGACACTGGAGCAAGCTGTTGTGTTCTGAGGGTCACCTTTTCCAATGTGGAGCCCATGTCCAGCTGGTTTTCAGAAGTGTATGTGTTTGTAGGTATCTGTCACCAGAATTTTCTCACAAACACACATTTCTGTAAAAGCTAATGAGGTGCATGAAAGGCAGGTGTGCTCCCCTGAACCTCTTGGTCCTGCGGCTTGATTTCCCTTGGGGCTCATTTCTTTTGTGCCTCCAGCATATGAGCAACTGCTAATTTTCCTAGTTGATGCTAAAATGGTTAATATATTCTAGAAAGCAATTTAGATTCCCTACTTGCTACGACTCTGGCACCCCCTTTAAAAACAGATTTCCAGTTGAGAATAAGGATGTATTTTTCCTTACAAGGAAACCACCGGTTTCCACTTAAGAGCTGTTCAGTAAACATTCTTTATGACGTTATAGGAAGGAGGAAAGCTTTGTGAAGAAAGTGGACTTCACAAGGGTTAGCAACAACAGAACAACTCTGGCAATGCAGCTCCTTCTGGGGCAGATTCGACACACCATGTACAGGACATTCCTGCAACCACTGCAAACCTGACACACTCAGTGTATCAGCTACTTTCAGTCCGTTCTGGAATGAGACAGATTGCTGGCAAACAGGAAGCCAGCGACAGAATGTCCTAGCCTCTTATACTGGCATATGTCACCATGCTATTATAGCTCATGGGCAACCTTTCCGTGCAACAAAACTGTGTCTGAATTGCATTTCAAATAGGAGTGCAAAAAATGTTCACCTTTATGGGCTTCCCTGGTGGCGCAGTGGTTGAGAATCTGCCTGCCAATGCAGGGGACACGGGTTCGAGCCCTGGTCTGGGAAGATCCCACATGCCGCAGAGCGACTAGGCCCGTGAGCCACAATTACTGAGCCTGCACATCTGGAGCCTGTGCTCTGCAACAAGAGAGGCCGCGATAGTGAGAGGCCCGCGCACCATGATGAAGAGTGGCCCGCACTTGCCACAACTAGAGAAAGCCCTCACACAGAAACGAAGACCCAACACAGCCATAAATAAATAAAATTTAAAAAAAATACATTTATTAAAAAAAAAATGTTCACCTTTATGGAAACAAAGCATATCTAAAAACCTAACCAGCTGTACTGAGGGGTAGGCAAGAATGAAAAGCAGTGACTTACAAACTGACAGCCACTGGGATAACCTCCCAACACGAGACATTAGTACATTCAGCCAGCTCTGCTTTGGGCAGAATGTCCTGAATCCAACGGTACTTTCAACAAGAAAGTTCTGGAACTCACCCTCACAGGCACTGGAGGATCTCAGTTAGCAAGGAGGTGCAGGGAGTTCAGTTACCTTTCTCAGCACCGCTCTCCCCAAGGCCACCCCGGGGGTGGAGCAGAAGAGCCCGATGTTCACGCCCGGCATGGCAAAGGAGGACTCGTCACTCGCCACAGCAATGTCACAGCCGGCAACCAGCTGACACCCGGCGGCAGCGGCCAGGCCGTTCACCATGCGATGATGGGGACCGGGTGGGTCTGGATCAGCATCATGACCTGAAGAGCAAACACACCTGCTTCGCTTCCATCCGAGAGTGAGGTGCGACAGTAACACTCAGGATTTTATGTGACTTTACTGTTTTCAGAGCCCTTTTCATATGCTATCAGTGTATCAGATTCTATGACAAAAAGCGTAGGGGAAGTCACAAAGAGAATAACTTTCATTAAATATCGACGGTGAGCCAGACTGTGTGATTTGGTCTTCCTGAGATCCAGAAGGAAGGAACCAGGACACCAAGGCTCACGGGGGAAGTAACCCCTAAGGCCACCAGATCTGCGAGGGGGGATATGGGGTCTGAGCCACCTCTGTCTGACTCCAGGCCCCTGGTCTGTCCCTAAGCATGATTTCTGTGAGGATGCTATCCCCTCAACCGCTCCCCTAGCAACCCCGCTGCAGAAGAGGGCTGACTTTGACCTCTGGGGAACAAGCAGTTCTGTCCCAAAGGTGCCTGCGTGGAGCTCTTGTGTTAAAAGTCTGAAACAGGTGGGAAAGGGCCTGGGAAGTAATTTCCTTAGTAATTACTTCTCCAATTACCACCATGATACTCTCTCAATTCTATTAAGATGGTGGGGAACACCCTGCTGTCATCAAAATAAACAAAATTCCAGGGCTTCCCTGGTGGCGCAGTGGTTGAGAGTCCGCCTGCCGATGCAGGGGACATGGGTTCGTGCCCCGGTCCGGGAGGATCCCACATGCCGCGGAGCGGCTAGGCCCATGAGCCATGGCCGCTGAGCCTGCGCGTCCGGAGCCTGTGCTCCGCAACGGGAGAGGCCACAAAAGTGAGAGGCCCGCATACCGGAAAATAAATAAATACATAAATTAAATAAAATAAGCAGAATTCCAAAATGCATTGGCACAGAGAGGGTAGCTGGAAACTGGCTCAGGTGAGACCCCTCCCCCGCAAAATCTCCAGAACTTTAACTTAGTTTTGCAGCTTATGAAATAACTTGGCTAATTTCTCCATTTTTTTCCATGACACTCTAAACAGATTGTGTTTCTATGGTGACTTCAGTGTATAAATGTTTGCCCTTCGACCCCGGCAGGAGGGAGGGGAGGCGGGGACCTGGCCTTGCTTCCCACGGAGCGGCTCCAAGGAAAACGACCTTCACGGATTCCAAGGTTTTGTCTAAGGAACTTACCTTTTGTGTTCATGAACATTTGGTACTTGTCAGCTTTATTATAAAATGGCCAATTATATATTTAGGGATATGATATCATATTCCTGATATCAGGAATTGGGGGTTCGCCTTTTGAGAATCTGGTAAATGCTAATGACCCTCCTCCAGAGGAATGCACATATATGTACCAGCACCCCAAACTGCTGGTGGGTACAGGGGGTTCGTGCACATACGTGAGGATGGGGAGGGTGAGGGGCAGCGCTGCTTCTCAGGGGACACAGTAGCAAGCAGGCTGCACAAGAGCATGTAAGGTCTGACTGCAGAGGCAGAAAGGACTGTTTCAGCTCTGACTGTCATCCGTCACCTGATCAGCTGAAGGTAGGAAGAGTCAGTTGGCTGTGACTTGGGTGGCACAGTCTGTCTCCTGCCTGTCGTCTAGGAAGGGCTGAGACTCCACACAAGCTGATGGGAAATACTTAGGCAATCCAGTAGATCACCAACATTAAAAATATCCTACCCTCGATCTAGGAATTCTACGAAATAATCTGAAATAGGGCAAAAAGCTGTCTGGACCAAGATGTTCACCAAATCATTACTTTATAATAGTAAAAACTATAAATCATATAAATATACAAAAATAAGTAAATGGCTATATAAACTAAAATATATTCCAATGCAATGGAATGCTACATTCTCATTACAATGAAATTTTCTGAGAGAAATATCAGCATGGTGGTCTGCAGTGAGGCTGCTGGGGGCCGACACCCCGGCTATCACTTACTTTCTTCCTATCCCTCAGTCTTCACATCTGTAAAATGGGTATAATTATAATAACAACCTTACAGAACAGGAAGATTATGTAAATTAACATGTCTAAAGTTCTCAAAGTATCACCTGGCACATAGTAAGCATTCAATGCTATGATGATACTACACAATTATACTGTATAATCACACCCATGTATGATCATTCAAACAAATGGGTACACATGGGAAAGGATGAAAAAGAAATACAGCAAAATATTAATTACAGTTCTCTCTGGGTGGTATGATCATGGGTGTAGTATCAGTAATTTATTTTTCTTCCTTTTGTTCTTCTAGATTTTCCAAATTTTCTATAAGAAGTATCTATTACTTTTTTTTTTTTTTTTTTTTGCGGTACGCGGGCTTCTCACTGCTGTGGCCTCTCCCATTACGGAGCACAGGCTCCGGACGCGCAGGCTCAGCAGCCATGGCTCACGGGCCCAGCCACTCCGCGGCATGTGGGATCTTCCCGGACCGGGGCACGAACCCGCGTCCCCTGCATCGGCAGGCGGACTCTCAACCACTGCGCCACCAGGGAAGCCCTCTATTACTTTTATAATTAAAAAATATTTTAAATAAAGTTAGAGAGCAATTCAGGGAAGACAGAGGGAACCTAGCTAATACACCAGCTGGGTAACCAATCCCTTGATTGTCAAGAATGATTAGTCCTCCTATTTTGCCTCCTGAATTCAGTACTTGTTTTGGTCCTGCCTACTCCAAAATGGAACATAAATTTAGCTCTGCCCCAGCCTCACTGAACAGCATCACGGAGGGTTCTACACTCGTTCCCAAAGCAAGTGGCCCTGTCCCTTTGTCACGTCAGTGGTGGGTGTGAGGAGGAGGGAAGACTCTTCCTGGACCAGGGTTTCCACCTTCAAACTTGAACGGGACGAAAGAAGAGACCAGGACGGGCCTCCAGCGAAAGCCCCCCACATCTGCCCGAGGGAGGTGACGTTCGCTTTTCCCTGACCAGGTGTTTCTTCTCATTTGCCCCATTTCTGATTTGTAAATAACTAACCATCATGCAGCACTTGTGGTCTGTGACAGATCTGCTACAGAACTTAGATGCGGAGATAATCCAGATCTTTCTTCCTTTCTTCCATCCCCTGTTCTCGTGCATAAACTGAACGGGGAAATACCTAGCTCATTCTGTTCCCGTCTGCCTGCTGATTACGCTTGCCAACTGAAATCTCACACAAGTTCATGGTGTTCAGATTTATCCAGGGCAATGTGATTTTCTTCGAAAAAGTATTAGAGAAGTCAGTGTACTTTCAGGTCCTATTTTACTACATCGGGGTGAGGTCCTGTATGCGTCTTTTTTCAGTGAGTTGGAGGCATCCGTGGAGTGGAAGCTTCCAGAAGATCTGGCCTTTGTCCGGGGGAGAATCTCAGCTCCCCTGTGGCCCTTTGCTGTTTAGATCTCAGTTCATGAAGATACCACCGAAAAGTGAGCAAAACAGGCCCTTTAGGGAGGATGGAAGGGCTCCACTGGTTCTCTACAATGATTTTCTATTTCGACCAAACATACCAGATTAGTAGAAAAATAACTTTTAAAGCACCAAGTCCTGGCAAACACAACAGCGGAATGTCCCATAAGCATCATTAATGTGAAACAAAAGACTGAAGTCTTGGCTCTGACTTGCTCCCATCTCCATGAAGTCAAGTCAATCCCTTTTCCGGTTTGTCCCTCCACGAGATGAGAAACTGTAATGTGATCTCCGAAGGGGTTTCTGGAAGGGCAAGGAAAACGAGAATGTATCCCAATCACCTTCCCCTTCCCCTCTCTGATGCTCACTTCTGTCTGGTCTACAGTGAAGGTATCGCTAAATATTTGTTGAATCATTAATAAACATTGATAACCAAAGAGATGAATGACTAAGTCAATGTACAAAGGAGAAATTAGGTGAAGTAATCTTAGGGTTAGGTTATGAAATGGCTTTATACGTCTTCCTTCTCAACTAGATTTCCAGTTTCAGGTCGGCTGGAAACTCTTTTTTCCTTCTGTTTCCCTCAGTATCTTGCAAGTATGCATATAGCAGGTGCTCAATAGATGCTCATTAAATGAACAATGTGTTAAAGTTGGATTCTATATTTTTGGTTATCTGGGTTGATTTGATGCATTTGTAAGTGACCCCCAACTTTTGTCCTTCCTCCCCTGCATCTGTTGTCAATTTCCCTCCTTAATGTGGTTAAAGAGACAGAAGATGGAGGTGAAAATGAAGAAGGTTATTTTCCTACTTGGAGGCAGTGATTATAAAGGTTAGTTGAAAGAAGCGTTTGAAAATAATTTTAAAAATAATTATTGTTAAGGGCTTCCCTGGTGGCGCAGTGGTTGAGAGTCCGCCTGCCAACGCAGGGGACACGGGTTCGAGCCCTGGTCCGGGAAGATCCCACGTGCCGCGGAGCAACTAAGCCCGTGCACCACAACTACTGAGCCTGTGCTCTAGAGCCCGCGAGCCACAACTACTGAGCCCGTGTGCCACAACTACTGAGCCTGCGCTCTAGAGCCCGCAAGCCACAACTACTGAGCCACAATTTCAGTGCCACAACTACTGAAGCCCGCACACCTAGAGCCCATGCTCCGCAACAAGCCACCGCAATGTGAAGCCCATGCACCACAACGAAGAGTAGCCCCCGCTCGCCGCAACTAGAGAAAGCCCACGCGCAGCAACGAAGACCCAACGCAGCCAAAAAATAAATAAATTTATTTTAAAAAAATGTAAACTTTCCATTCACGGGGCAAGAGATGGTCCCTGTAGATGCCACAGTGAGCTGTCGGAAGGCCATACTATCGGCATAAACCACCAGAAGGTCCAGGAGGCAAGACACTGCCAGATTCCCACACAGGGGCAACACTCAACGTGTATCTGTTGACTGAATTCATGATCAAAAAGAGCATTTCTGTTTTCCACGGCCAGTTCCACCACTGCTGTGGATTTTAACCTCGTCTAGTTTTTTGGCATCTCTTTTAAACCTAAGTGGCAAGTACCCTGAGATGGCACGGCAAGAGTGAGGAGAAGTTTGGAGGCAGATGGGCCTTTCTCTGACTCCTGGCAACCCTACCTCCTGGCTATGTGAGCTCGAACAGGCTGTTACCTCTCTGAACCCTGTCAAGTGGCGTTATCTACCTAGTGGGCTGTAGTAAGGGCTGGGATAAGGTGTAGCGCCGAGCACAGTACCCAACTCTGAGCTGGCCCTCACTACACGGCAGTACTGTCACCGAGAGAAGCAGCTTTGAAAAGGGACACTTGAGTGAGTTGCTCCAGCTCACCCACTTAGTGCCTGACATAGTTCTGCTTTAGCGCTGGCCTCCGGGCTTCCTTGCTACTAAACCATTCCCAGCATGTATGATAGATTGTTCCCACCATCCCCGCTTCTGATTCATGTTTCACTCTGGAGAATCAATGAGATCTTCTGTTGCCTGGCTGCCGTGCCAAATGGGCCAGATTTGCAAAAACAGAAGTGCCCTTGAAAATAGGCAAGAAGGGCCCCTGCCCGGGCCCTCTTCTAGCGGTGCCCCTCCAGGTGAGCAAGGAGTCCACTGGGAAGTTGGGATGTGCCCACCTGGAAATCACCGCCCTCTTCCACACCCCGCCCCAGTCACCTGAAACCCTGGAATTCCCTGGCTCTGCAGTGGGAACCATTAGGCCCAGAGGGTGGCTGTGAGCAGCTGTCTGTAGGGGGTGAAGGATTAGACAGATTGTGGGCATGCTGCACGGGGTGTCTGCAGACCTGTGTGCCAAGGCCCTGGCAGAGCAGCAGGAGGGAGGGGTGGAGAAGGAAAGAACAAAGCTGCAGGCTCTCCCCTGCTTTGGGGGAGTTCCTAGGAGCCTGGGGATTGTAAATTCAAACACAGCCTTCCAGGTCTTATGACGGCCTACTTGTGAGGGGAGGAGAAGAAAACATATTTCACAGCTTGATTTGTAAGGTCTAAATACTCAGACATGCTACCTAGGCCTCCCTCTGCACTCCTGCCCTGGCCAGGCAAACGTCAGAGTGAGGCCTGGATGGGGCTGGGGCCTTCTACCTTTATCACGCCACCGTCCACTTTCAAGTTTGTGCCCTGGTATGTTTTTGTAAAAGGGTTTTAGGCTTGTTGAGCCAAAGGTCAGAGCTCAGTACCCTGTGTCCTTTAGCCTATTTATTTACCTGCCCTCACGTGGGCACTGCTAGATGATGGCCAAGGAGCAGCTCGGCTATGCCTGACCTCGTCTCGGAGCCTGGTCAGGTTTGTGAGGCACAGAACCCTCTACTGAAGGGCTTTCTCAAAGGTACAGCAGCGGTGGAGCCTCCCACAAGGCTGCCCACGCTGAGCCCAACTGCACTGTCGACTTGGCCTGGGTTTAAACGCAGTGCTGGAGGCCTCCCAGGTAGCCCCACTTAAATCCTCCGTGTGCGTCCTGCAGGGTCGCGAAGGCCACTGGGCCCAGGCAAGGGACGTCTGTAAACGCAGCATCCGCGGATTCCCTCCACGTCGGACTTCTCCGCCGGACCGATCCGCTGTGATGGATAAACTGGGCTCCTGGCGGGCGGAGCTGACCACTGACCGAGCCTCGCTGTACTCCGCGTGGGGTGGTGCGGTCGGCGGCCCGGCCTCCTCCGCCCCTCTCTCTTCCCGGGTCCCGCCGGCCACGCTCCCTGGGAACAGCCCCGCACGCCCGCGGGCCGCTGACCTGATGCCGTCCCGCTGCCGCGTGCTGGTGGGTCGCGACCCCGGCTCCGGCCGGCGACCCCGGCCGGTCCCCCGCTGCAGAAGCCGGCGGTGAGCGGAGGCCACGGGCCGCGCCGGAGCCAGCCCGACCCCTTCGCCCCCAAGGCCCGCAGGCCCGCGGCGGCGGCCATGGCGGCCAGAGACGCGCCGGGGTCGGACGCCGCTGAGCTCGACGCCAAGGGCCGCGGGCTCTGGGCGCTCCGAGGGGCGCGGGAGCGAGCCGGGCCGCTGCGCTTCGACCGCTCCGGGTAGCGGGCAAAACCGAGTCGGGAATCGCAGGCCCAGGTTTCGACCGGACTCTTCTCCCAGGCCGGACCCAGCCCCCGCCGCCCTGCCCCCGCCCCGCCCCCGCCCTCGCCCCGCCACCTCGCCCCGCCACCTCGCCCCCGGGTCCCTGCCGCCCCGCCACCTCGCCCCCGGGTCCCTGCCGCCCCGCCCCCCGTAACCCCTCCCCTGGCGCCCAACCACCCTTGCTCCACCCCTAGCCCCGCCTCCGATATCCCTACACCGCCTCTGATCCCTCCCCCCGCGCCGCCCCTTCCCCCGCGCCGCCCCGCCCCCGGGTCCTTGGCGCCCTTCCCGGGAGGAGCCGAGGGCTTGGTTCTGGGGTGAACGACTCTAAACCTTCAAGCACGCTCTGAGGGTTTTTTCCCTTGCAAGGCCAGATGAAAGGGTTTAAAGGAGGCGAGGAGTGGTGTAGCTTGCTCCTTTTTGTTACAACACCAAGAACATAGTGGTTTGCCTAGATTAGGAGAAAAATGAAGTGTCGGCAAGTAGCGAATGATGTGAGCTAGGGACGTCACCTTTTTACAAATTGCTTTATCCTACCCATCCTATCCCAGGCCTCTCATGTGATCCCAGGTCATTACTTGAGCTGTATCCCACTCAGGTATTGGCTTTTAAATGCTTTGTGTCTTCTCTTATCGAGAACCCGTGGGATCTATGTTTATATCTTGCGTTTTCCCAATGCACCAAGGAGGGAAAGGGAGGCCCTTTTCAGGATCTAAGTGGCTGGCATGAGACAGGGCACATCCTGCAGCTGAGAGCTGAAGTGTGATGAGAAGATCCTCATTGTCATTTGCTAGTTAACTGCTTCCTGTATTCGTTAACTTCCTAAAGTCTGGAGATTTGCAGGATACTTGGAAGGAAGGGTCTGGGCCCTCAAAGATCTTCCAGTCTGTAGGGTTGACACCATGCCCAGGACCCTCCTCGGGCTTTGACACTGAGAAATTTTGCAAGGATAACAATTATACAAAGGCATCTACAGGCGGGGCCATTGAGGTTGCACAGTGGCTTAAAATAGGCACACCCTGGATTCCTTTGAGTGAGGCCCCCTTTAATTCTCAGCTTCATAATTGGACAGATCACTTATGTACAGAATAATATTTTGAAATATCAATTGACATCTCTACCAACACCACCACTCACTCCATTTCCTTGGTCCTTGTTCCATTCAGGCAGGTGGGGCAGAACTCTAAGACACACAGGGGCAATTCCTGGCTTTCAATTTGTAAAAGCCCAGCCTTGGGATTGGAAAGAACACCATGCAGACATAATAGATTTGGGGAGCAGTTGATGAATAGGAACAAGGCCTCTAACCTGAGGCCAGATTAAGGTCCCCCAGGTTTGAGGGCAAGGATAGGGCAAGTAGGGCTTCAGGAAAAGCCAGAAGAGAGTGGAATTTGGGAAAAAAGGTGTGCCAAAGCCTCCTGGAGGAGAAGTGGGAATAGTGGGAAGGATTGCTCCTTTCCTTGGTAGAACTCCAGGTCACTCATGAGACTCTGGGTGGCACGGAATGTCTGGGCAGATGGACCTAAACACCTCATAGAATTTCCCATGGTCCAGTGCGGTGCTGTGACAACAAACTTGTCCCTGTCCTCTGAGAGGGGATTGGAAACAGCTGAGAAAGGTCTGGACCTGAGGAGGCCCTGAGGTGGGGAACAGAGATGACTCAGCAGGCGTGGACTGACAAGTTGAAGACAAGGTGGGGACGAGGACATCTCGGGTGGATGCTGTCACCTGTACCCTTCTGGTAGACTGGAATATGCTGAGGTGACAAAAACAACTACAACAAAAACAAGTCTATGTGCCCCAAACAACCAAGCCTCATTTCTCACTCACACTACTGTTCTACTGCAGATCAGCTGAAAACTCTGTGCTCAGTCAGCCCTGTCTTTGCCTCGGGACCCAGTGGAGCAGCCTCTATCTGGAAAGTTGCCAGTCTCTGGGGCAGAGGAAAAAGAAAGGATGGGAGAGGACTTCCCTTGTGGTACAGTGGTTAAGAATCCGCCTGCCACTGCAGGGGACATGGGTTCGAGCCCCGGTCTGGGAAGATCCCACATGCTATGGAGCAACTAAGCCCACATGCCACAACTACTGAAACCCATGTGCCTAGAGCCTGTGCTCCACAGCAAGAGAAGCCACGGCAATGAGAAGCCCGCGCACCACAACAAAGAGTAGCCCCTGCTCGCTACAAGTAGAGAAAGCCTGTGCACAGCAACGAAGACCCAATGCAGCCAAAAATAAATAAATACATTTATAAAATTAAAAAAAAAAAAGGAATGGATGGGAGAAGCATGAACTGGCACTTGGTCTCGTGATTCATTTGCCAAAGCAAGTCACACCACCACACTTACCTTCAGATGTGCAGGAAAGTACAACCCTCCCATGTGTTTGGAAGAAGCAAGTCTTTTTTTTTTTTTTTTAGCAAGTCTTTTTGAGCAATGATTTCTTAATGATGGCCACAACTGCCCAAGCACAGAGCCTTGGTGTTATAAATGAACAGATGGTTATTACTCAGGGATCGGGAATAGAATTCCAAATTGGCTTAGTTTCCGCCACCAGGCAGAATGGAGATTTGAAATAGAAATAAGCTGAGAAATAAAAGGAAGTTAAATCCTTAAGAGTACTCGAGTTTGCACACTGGGATTTGTGTCCATCCTCCCAGTCATGCCAACTGCTGCAGAAGAGACAGAACATGTTCCCTGAGGCTGAGTCATGCAGGATCAAAAACTCTGACCAAAGTGATCATCTTGGGCCAAAGTCCACCACCGGAGGACCTTTTCCACCTTCTTACCAAGACGAAGTGTCATTGGCAGGACGGAAGGTTTGACTGGGAAGAGATAAAGAGACTGCTCCCTCCCAGCCTAGGAGCTGGAGTAGAGGAGAGACCTGGAGTAGAGGGTTTTGGGAGAAGGAACGAGGAGGGCACTCGGAGCGTGAACGTCACAGATGAAAATGGAAGGTTTCAGAGACAACTTCCACCTGCTTCTAAACTTTATTTAATAGGGAACTATACTCAATATTTTGTAATAAGCTACAAGGGAAAAGAATCTGAAAAAGAATAGGTACGTATGTGTATAATGGAATCATTTTGCCATACACCGGAAACTAACACAACATTGTAAATCAACTATACTTCAATTTTTTAAAAAAGCACTTTGAAAATTGTAAAAACAAAAATTTTAATTTAATAACAGTCGCTCTTTATGAAGACGCCCACTCTGTGGCAGTGCCTGCACTTAGCTCATTACTTATGCCAGCTCAGGATAACTTGTGAGACAGGTACCATTAACCTAGTTCAGAGAGGCTTTGCCAGCCCCACTCGCGCTCAGCACAGCAGTTACAAAGTTGGGACTGGGCGCTGGGGGTCACCTGAAGGATGGGCTGCGATGGAGGTTTCCATGGTCATCTAAATTCCTACACTTGCTCTCCCATCCCTTTCACGTCTCCTTCCACCCCTCATATCTTTCTGTGCCTCTAGCCCTGGTTTGAGAGTGGAGAAACACACAAAGACGGAAGTGGAGATGGACAGCCATTGCGTCATCCAGGCGGGAGTCGATATCGCTTGCTGAACCGCTCATCCATCCTTAAGCAGTGCGAGAGTCTTTTCATTCGGGCTGTTTCTCCAGGCCTCCTCTGCCTCTCATTAATTTTGGTAGGGGCTGCTTGTCTTTCTTCTCTCTTGTTCAGTGCCCTTCTAATCTCTTTTTCCACGTAAGCCCCGACACAATTTGATTTCCAGGTTGCTAGCAGGCTTCTCTCTGGCTTTGATTTATGTGCGCCTTCCCTGTGCCTCATGTCTTTGCCCTATGGATGTGTCTTCGCTACCTTTTCTCAGTTTCTTTAAAGACCCACCGATGCTTGGCAGGACGTTGCAGAAATAATGCAGAATAAAAGACAGTTCTAGGGAGCCTGGCATCTCAGGCTTGATGTTGGAATGAAGGAAGATTTAGAACTCCTCAGGGTGCAGAGAAAGAAAAGTGAAGGGCAGATTTTCAGCTGCTTATGGAGCAGTATTTGAACTTCTTTTTATTGATTTCGGGCCCTTCGAAGACAGGCACGTAATGACACGGTTCAGAGTACAATGTGAAAGATCTGGGGGCTTAGTTTCAGCAGAGATTCCTCTGGCATCCGGCTGATTCTCCTGTTCTAGCTTTTCACCCTCATTCTCCCCACGTCTGTCCCTTCTCCCCACCACCACCACCCCCAGAAAAGTCATAGGAGGATCAAGCGCCTACACACCAGAACGTTTCAGACGTTCATTGTTTTTTTTCTTGCGGTACGCAGACCTCTCACTGTTGTGGTCTCTCCCGTTGCAGAGCACAGGCTCCGGACGCACAGGCTCAGTGGCCATGGCTCATGGGCCCAGCCGCTCCGCGGCATGTGGGATCTTCCTGGACCGGGGCACGAACC
Source organism: Phocoena sinus (assembly GCF_008692025.1). Lineage (NCBI taxonomy): Eukaryota > Metazoa > Chordata > Mammalia > Artiodactyla > Phocoenidae > Phocoena > Phocoena sinus. Next base: position 20,376,779 of record NC_045764.1, read on the forward strand.
CGTGTCCCCTGCATCAGCAGGCAGACTCTCAACCACCGCGCCACCAGGGAAGCCCCACATGTTCATTGTTTTACACAGCTGCAGATGCTGTTCAATGCCCCAATTTTATTTTGTATTTTATTTATAATCCACCAGTCATTATCCAAATGCCTTTTGCAAACCTAAAACTTCTTCAGAAAGACCCATGCCTCAAGGTGGGTGAAAATTAATTTAGAAACGAAATGGGGTGGGGAGCAGGGTGCATGGATGAAATGAACTTCCTTTATCCCCACTTAGCACAAATTCTTGAGTTTGCTCATATGCCTTAAACCCAATGAATTCAGTAACATCAGGTAAAGGATATGGAAAAGTGGTACAAACAGATGACAAGGGGTGTGTATGGACAACGTTTTGAATGAGTTTGCAAAGTTAAAGTGTCCTGTTAGTGGAGTTGATAGACTGTTGGAGGGCAAGAGGTCATTCAGGAGAGGCGTGTTGAATGTTTGATCCATTAAATGGTGCAAGACAGAGACAGCCATGCAGCTCAACACTGTTCGTGGTCTCTGAATGAGCACCGCAGGGGCGGGAACCCACTGGTTCCTGTCTTTCCCACCTCCTGCAGCTGCATCACACCTCACCATGATTATAATCCTGCAACAGCAGAGGAGGTTAAGAGGAAGTCAGTACTTTATTTATTTACTTATTTATTTTAAAATTCATTTATTTGTTTATTTTTGGCTGCTTTAGGTCTTTGTTGCTGCGTGCGGGCTTTCTCTAGCTGTGGCAAGCGAGGGCTACTCTTTGTCGCGGTGCGTGGGCTTCTCATTGCGGTGGCTTCTCTTGTTGCAGAGCACGGGTCCTAGGCACGCGGGCTTCAGTAGTTGTGGCACACAGGCTTCAGTAGTTGTGGCTCACAGGCTCTAGAGCGCAGGCTCAGTAGTTGCGGTGCACGGGCTTAGTTGCTCCACAACATGCGGGATCTTCCCAGACCAGGGCTCGAACCCGTGTCCCCTGCATTGGCAGGCGAATTCTTAACCACTGCGCCACCAGGGAAGTCATGAGGTCAGTACTTTAAAAAGAAAGGAAAAGCAATGGGCATCCTGGCATGGAACAGGTTAACCTTCAGCCAAATGGAACATTCCACCATGCAGTGTGGTCTATTGCTGGAATATTCCAGACAGCCTCAGCAGCAGGGAGTTAAGGGAGTGTTGGAGGGGAGGAAGGAACGAGGCGGGTTTGCTTGACCAGAAGTGGGAGGTGATTTCCTACTTGGTTTCTGGGAAGGAGGGAGGGGGAAGGTTTAGCTCTTGTAGTTATTAGATTACTAATTGATGACCTCAGCCAGTGATCTCTGAGCCTTGTTCCCTCATCTGTAAAATGGGGGGAATAATTTAAATAATTTGCATAATCCATTCCTTGAGCACGTCACGTGCCAGGTATTGCTCTAGGCACTGGGGAGACAGCAGTGCTCACAACTATGTCTTTACTCACAGAGGGCTTGGGTTCTAGGGAGGGAAGTGGCAAATAGATTCGTGGGAAGTGTGTCGGATGGTGATGAACACCCTGGAGAAGGGTAAAGCAGAGGGAGGGGTGTTATTCCGTTGTAAGTGTGGAGTGGGTCAGGGCCTTTTTGATAGGATGGTGTTGGAGCAGAGAACCGGAAGTGTGGGGAAAGCCCAGCAGGGTGCTGGGGCAGGAGGGCTTCCAGGTGGTGGCTGTGGGAGCAGAGTGTGGGTAGGAGAGGTGGCGGGGCCAGCTGATACTGGCCTTTTATTTAGGTGGCAGCAACCCCTTGGCTTTCTCACGCTGAGCAAGGTGGGGACCCATAGGAGGCTTAAGCAGGGGAGTGAGTGGCAGGATTTGACTTGCCCCCCACCCCCAAATAAGGGCATCATCTCCATCTCTCCCATTCCCCAAGTGAGACAGCTTGGTCAGAGGTTAGAGAATCACAGTCTCTCGTGAACCCACAGCTTCTGGCCTCACTTCTCACTCCTTCCCGGACGTCTCCAACTGGATATCATCCTTGCTTCCCAAAGCTGATAGGCCCCAGTCCAAACTCATGCTCTGCCCTCACTCGATCACACTTCTTCCTTTTGTTCCTACGCAGACTCAAAGCTTTCACGTCTCCTTGAAGGCCTGGAGTGTCTCATTGCTTGTTCCCTAGACTGAGGGTTCCCCACCCCAAACTACATCCTGACCACCTTTCCCTCTCATGGTTCACTCCTATACCCCCATTAAGACAATTGCAATGGCCTCTGAATCTCGCCTCCCTGCCTCTAGCCTTTCCCCTTGAAATCCATCCTGGAGCCAGATTAGCCTTCCTGGAGCCCTTCTCTCCATCCCCATTGACACCTGCCTCAGTGCAGTCCCCACTGTCTCACCTGGCAATTGCAGAAGCCTCGCAACTGGTGTCTCTGACCTGCCCATACCCACTCCTAGTGCATTCTTCACACTGGACCCAAGTGATGTTTTTCAGCTGTATGTGTGGTCACATTCCCCCCAACTCTCCTTGGCACTTAAAGTGCAGGCTCACTGCCGTGACCTGTAAGGCCAGCATGGACGAGTGTCCATTCCCTCTATGCCATCTCTGGCCACCCGCCTCCCTTGCCCCTATCTTTCAACCACACCAGCCTTTTTTCCAGCCTCTTGAGCTCAGCAAAATCATTTTTTCTTTAGAGCCGTCACACAAGCATGGAAGGTTCATTTCCCGAAGCTTCACCTGGCCGTCACCCACCTCTCCTTCAGTTCTAAGGTCATTGTCTCAAAGGGCACGTCTCTGACCCCCAAACTCAGTGAAGTCCCCAGCCCTTCATTATTCTTTATAGGACCGTGTTCTTCATCTGCCTTATCATCACCTTTAATCAGGTATTGATATGTATGAATTCTTCTTTATCACCTCTCCCCTCTATAAGCTCTGTAAGAGCTGGGCCCGTGTGTGTTTTTCCCAATGCCGTGTACCAGGCACAGACAGGCACGCTGATAGCTGTTGAACAAGACTGTTGAGTAGATCAAGGAATAAACGAGCGTCCCTTCTCTGGCTCCACTGTATCACCCAGGGAAGTCCAGGTTTGTTGGACCTTAATTCCCATCCTTACTCTTCACACGTCCGTGCTCCAGGAATGCAAAACTCCTCGTTCTTCTTCCCACAGCTCCTGCACTTTTCTGCCTTGATGGTTTTATTATGCCACTACTTAAAATATTTCGTAAACGAAGGAATGAAGGACTGGTCCTAAATCATACCCAGTCTTCAAGGCCCGTATCAAATGGGCCGTACCTGCCATGAAGCGTAAACGATAGCCCCAGCTGGAATTAATTTCGCCTGCTCTCTGGCTTTCATAGCGTTTTCTCTGTAACCACTGAAGGCATTTGTCACGTTTTACCTCTTTTTTTCACGTTTCGTTCTGCGTGTCTGAGTTTCTCTACGAAACCACGAGTTTCTTGAGGGCACGATCCATGTTCTCATCACCTCTGTAAATGCCACCGCGCGATGCTTCAGCGTAAGTGAGGTAAAAAAAATTGTTACGGGTTATTGATTCAAAGTGATTACGATTCTTCAAAGCACTTAAATGGTAGTTCCCTCTAGAGACACATGGAGGCGCCCTAACCAAGCGAAACGACACGGACTGCTCTCGGTGGATTCGTTTCTAAACTATTTTATATTTACTCTTTAATATTTATTTTGAAATTGAAGTATTGTTGATTTACAAGGTTGTGTTAATTTCTGCTGTAGAGCAAAGTGATTCAGTTATACATATGTATATACATTCTTTTTTTAAAATATTCTTTTCCATTATGGTTTATCACAGGATATTGAATATAGTTCCCTGTGCTATACAGTAGGACCTTGTTTATCCATCCTGTATATAATAGTTTGCATCTGCTAATCCCAAACTCCCAATCCACCCCTCCCCCACCCCCTACCTCTTGATAACAAGTCTATTCTCTATATCCATGAGTCTGCATTTCTAAACTATTTTAAAGATGATGGGGTCCCTTCTGAATTCTGTCTCACTGATCATCATATTGACCAGCTGTGGATGACAGGAAAGAAATGTAAGAGACGATTTAGTGGGTAACGCAAGAGAGTTAATAAATTAAAAACAAAGATTGCGTCTGGTCAGAGAGACAAGGCGAAACACAACGCCTGCTTTCTCTGAATGAGGGGCCCTGTGATCGCAGACCGTGGATATAATATTGATATCGTGGGCCTCCAAATAAAGAAGGGCTGGGGGCCGTGTCATGGAACGAATTGTGCCCTCTCAAAATTCATATATTGGAGCCCTAACCCGCAATGGGGGTGGTATTTGGAAATGGGACTTTGGAGGTGCTTAGGTTTACTTGAGGTCATGAAGGAGGGGCCCCATGGTGGGATTAGTGTTCTTATAAGAAGAGAGACCAGAGCTCTCTCTCTGCCATGTCTGGACACAGTGAGAAGCCAGGGAGAGGGCCCTTCCCAAAAACCTGGCCATGCTGGCACCCTGATCTCCAACTTCCAGCCTCAAGAACTGTAAGAAAATAAGCCTCTGTTGTTTAAAGCACCCCGTCTCTAGACTTTTGTTGGGCACCCCGAGCTGATTCAGATGGGCTGTGTGAATGGAAGGGGCTGCCTTTCAAACCCTCTTTCCTTTCAAGGAAAGATCGATATTTAGATAAGAAAATGCTCCATTGTAAAGCAATTATACCCCAATAAAGATGTTTAAAAAAAAAAAAAAAAACATTGTAAACAAAAAAAAAAAAAAAAGAAAATGCTGAAACATAAATCAGGAATAAACAACGGGATTTCAATCCCCTATCAGATCTTCTGACTTTGTTTTCTTAAAGTATAGGTGGTGTTTTGAAGACCTATCATACGTGTAATAAAGGAGCACCCTTAGCTTTTTCTTTCATAATGGGCGTGGTGGTGGCAAATCTCTTTCATTAGTTTGTTTGGACCAGAATTTTATTTCTGTTTTTGAATGTAATTCTTTCCATTCTTAATGTTGGGACATTATGTGGGAAATGGGCTCCAAGAGCTCTGTCACCTGGGCTAAATTTATTTTTTTTTCACTATTGGTCTAAATGTGCAAAGCATTAATTATAATTAATCCAGGGATGTCTATACAACAATAGCCATAGAACACTTTGGCATGCCTGGATTTACATGTGTCAAACCATCGCTTTCCCGATCTCTCCTCACTATGCTGTGCTACTGTAAGGCCTTTACAGTTTTTAATTTGCATGTTTATTTATTTGGATAAACTGAATTTGAATAAGCTGAATATATTGGCGGAATTCAAAGGTGCGATTTAAAATTAAGGTGGTTTATGGACTTCCCTGGTGGTCCAGTGTTTAAGTAAGACTTCACGCTTCTAATGCAGGGGACACGGGTTCGAGCCCTGGTTGGGGAAGTTCTGCATGTTGTGAGGTGCGGCCAACAAACAGACAGACAAATAAGGTGGTTTACAAGCTGAAATAGAAACTCCTCCTTTCCATCCTCCAGCCCTCCTCCCAGCTCCGTCCACCTTCCCAAAGGGGCTGTCCTGCCTCTCTATGTGTGGGTGTCTGTGTGTAACCGTACTCTGCATACAGATGGGGCTGAGTTTCACATCTGGGTCAACATAGTGTAGCTGTGATAACATAAGCGTCTTCTTCCTCATCCTTCTCCTTGGAAAAGGCAGGAACCTCAGGGAATGCTTTGAACTTCCGCACGCATGGAGTTGGTGAGGGGGTACTGAACAGATTATCACTAGATCTTAAGAAGTAAAGAGGGCCCAGTTTATACCTAAGTCACAGATCTTTTGTAAATGTAGGTATTTTATAACGTGTAATATAAACTTAGAATAATACAGTGTAATATTTTAAAACCTGCTTTTTCCCCTAATAAATACTTCCATGACACTGAATATTCTACAAGTGACTTGGATAGCAGCATGCTGTTACAATACCGCTTTACCGTAACTTATTTAACCAATCGCTCTTGACAGACATTTAAATTCTTCCTAATGTTTAGTATGAAAGGAATACCACAGTGAGCAACCTTTTGCATAAATCTCTCTGCACATCTCTGGTGTTTCTCAAGGATGAATTCCTAGAAGCAGAGTTGCTGGATCAAAGGATAAGAATGTATTTGATGGCCTCTGGTACTTGTTGCAAAATTGTCCTCCAGAAGTATGGTTCTTCTGGTCTCAAGTTTTTTAAAGAGAAAATGTATTTGACCTGTAGGATCAGACTTGGTAATCACCTATTGATATAGTTCATTTGCTCCGCAGAGATAAAAACACCCACTGGATGCCCTACCTTGTACATGTACATCCAGCCTTGTGGGTTGAACAGTTTCTTGGGTATTTTAAAGACCTCCTCTGCATTCATCACAGTGAAGGGAAATGTGGCCGAGATGGGGATAGGCAGGGTGTGCACAGGGAGATCTTAGAATCATTGTTACTTTACTATATCGTTCAATGATTCCAGACAGTTCACAGGTTGATTAGCAAAAACTTCAGAGAAAGACCCAAATGTTAAAACTTTGAGGTTAGATTATCTTTGATTTAAGAAACAAGTTTACAAAATGCTTATTTCAGTAAGTAGGCAATCTCAGTAAGTTACACCCCTTTGGAACACAGGCCGTGTGGTCCTCCTGGCCCACATAGCATCCTCTCCTCTGTCCTCAACTCATGGGAAAGGGATCTCTTTCCCTTTATCTGCACTGTCTTTTTTTGTGTGTGTGTGGTACGTGGGCCTCTCACTGTTGGGGCCTCTCCCGTTGCGGAGCACAGGCTCCGGACGCACAGGCTCAGCGGCCATGGCTCACGGGCCCAGCCGCTCCGCGGCATGTCGGATCTTCCCGGACCGGGGCACGAACCCGCGTCCCGTGCATCGGCAGGCGGACTCTCAACCACTGCACCACCAGGGAAGCCCATGCACTGTCTTTTATATACGAAGGAAATGCCTCTGACCTTCTGCAGTAAGACATGCCCCCTTGATTTTTTTCTTTTTTGTAAAAACGTTGCTCATATCCATCTGTTGCATTCTGTCCTCCTTCCCGCTTCCCCGTGGTGACTCTGCCAACACCACTTCCATCACCCCATTAGCAATGGCTCTCACCATTCTCAGCCCGGTGTATTGATAAAAGAAAACGAACTGAGTCTGGAATCAAGACACCCAGGTTCTAGTGATACTTGTCTATTCATCTATCAAACGGTAGCATGAAGCTAATTGGGGTCATTAGAGAAACTCCAGAGCTGGACTGAATGTGGTTAAAGCAGCAAAACCACATTTTACTGAGGACTATTGCAACAGGGGAAAAGACCTGAGTGCAGAACCAGGCTCAATTCCAAGTCCAGCGTGAGCAAGTGGGAATTTACAGCCCAGGAGTGGGTGTGGGTTGGTGGATGGAAGATTCCTAAGAAAAAACATCAGGGGTTGGCGGGGGGATTCTGGCTAACCCACCTTAACGGGATTCTTGCCAAGGGCAGGCCGGGGTGATCAGATATTGCCTGGGGGGTGGTGAAGGATGAGGATCCTGGTCAGATATTGAGGATGATCAGATATGGAGGGTGGGGGATTCTAGCTAAACCAAATTAGCAGGATTCTTGCTAAAACTGGACAATGCAGAGATGAAGATGGAAGTCCTAAAGTTGAAGCCTGGAAAAGCTCAGGGGAGCCTGGGTAGAGTTTAAGCAAGGAGGGATCTTTGTCCGGATGTTTTTTCAAACTGTCTTGAGAAGCCCCAGGGGTTCTGAGGAGAGGCCTTGGGACTGGGGGTTGTAAGAGAGTGGAGCCGAAGGCCAGAGCAGACAGCCCTAGCCTCTCGCCCAGTCCCCCAGTTCCACTCGTACCTGTGTGATATACTGGGCTCTAGCCACAATTCCTTAATTAAGTCAGTAGAACGAAGAGCATTAATCTAGATGTGTGAAGACCTTTGCAGACACGTAGGATTTGGAGTCAGCCTCCAGCAAGCTAAGTACTTACTTTTCTTCCTAACAGACATCCCAGGGAACTTTGCATGAAAGGGAGAGAGGCTTTTTATGAATTACAGAAACTCACAATGCTCAGTCTGCCCCTTCCTTCTGTCACACGCATCAAGGACAGACCCTTCTGAAGCACATTTACACAGCCAGCACCGAAACTCTCTCGCTTCCCAGGGATAAGTGTTCATCGCTGCTCCTGACTTGCATTTTAGGGCATCCGTCCTCTGTGGGAGGCCCTGATTATTCATCCATTTCCACAGCGCATGCTGTAGTATGATTTAGCGCCTGTTCTGCAGAAGAGGAAACTGGGACACAGAAGGGATGAACAACTGACCTCAAATAGCACGGATTGTTTCTCGGGGTGGAGGGTGAGTGAATCAGGGCTGGCGCTTCCCCAAACCAGTTCCCTTCCTGCTAAATGCCACCCTGCTGTGGAGAGACTCATTTCTCTTTTCTCTTGATGGAACCCGGAGTCTTCTCTCATTTTATTTTCTTCCACTGGGAAACCAGCCAATCACAGTTTGGCCACAGTGGCCAAGGAGGCAGCCTCTGGGCTTGAAAGGCGGGACTCAGTGCTGAAAGACGCACCTTCTAGAGCTCTGGGAGAGCGATGACACCTCTCCTGTGTGGCTGAGTAAAAGGAGGAGATGGTTAGTGAGGTTTGGCCACGTTGCCCCACCCTGACCTCATCTTTCATTGCCATGGGGATGGTCATGGGCTGCAACACAAGGACATCATGGAATAACCTGGACACAACCTAGCTGTTGACTGAGTCTCAAATAACATTTAAACTCATCATCATCATTCATGACTTGAAAGCCCGGGCCCATTTCATTTGCAAGAGCTGAGTTTTTGTTTTGTTTTTAAAGGGAAAGGATTCTAGACTTCCAAAAGTTTAACTTTTAGTGAAGAGGCAAAGCCCAAAGAACTCAAAGAACAAGGGTTATACCATAAGAGCTTCCTAAATGTTTCCGCTTTGTGGCACACATAGAAAACTATATAATACCGTGTTTGTAGAGTATACTGGGCAATGCAACTGGCCACCAACTCAGGGTGACAGTCCACCTCGAGCTCCACCTGGCCACGGAGAGGCAGAAGGGATCAACATCCTGTCCCACCTGTAAAGAAAAGAATGTTGCCTGCCATCCCAGTTCTACAAGGATCAAGCCATTAGCCACTGCAGTGCGCCCTGGGAGGATTTCAGGATGTAGAAACCCAGGAAGCATTCTGTGCTTTGATGACATGGCCCCTACATAGTTAAGATGCATATCTAAGGAAAATTTTTGATGCCCTTGGATTGTTGCGTCTTCCTGAATATAGAAAAGCACTAAAATCATTAACTTGAGGTATCTGGGGTTTTTGTGTGTGTGATTAGCAGGAATCTTTTACCAAGATGTATGTTCAACTATATGTATTTCCAGCCAAAAAAAATTTGTACATATCCTGACTCCTCCTCTACCTCTTCAAAGCAGTTCCTCAGAGCTGTCTGAGAGGCTGTCCCCAGGGCTATAGTCCTCAGTTTAAGGTCCCCAGGCAAAACTTAACTCACCACTTTGACATTGCGTGTTTCTCTCTCAGTCAACACACCCATCCTGGTAACAGCCCACCACCAGGAAGCCCTGCCAGATAAACAAGAGTTGGGGACAATCGCAGTGATGTGACCATGACATTTCCCATTAAAAAAAAAGACAAAAATAACATCTAGACAGCAAAGAATAGACTGAGACTCTGATGTGGATACCCTGGACAGGGCTTTCCCTGGAGGAGTCTTGAGGGGACTGGAAGTAAATTTTTTAAAATTCAGGATAGGACCACGGGGAGGCGGGGAGAGGGGGCACCACCTCACACCCATTAACGTGGTTGCTTAAAAAAAAAAAACATAAAATAAAAAATGTTGGGCTTCCCTGGTGGCGCAGTGGTTGAGAGTCTGCCTGCCGATGCAGGGGACGTGGGTTCGTGCCCCGGTCTGGGAAGATCCCACATGCCGCGGAGCGGCTGGGCCCGTGAGCCACAGCCACTGAGCCTGCATGTCCGGAGCCTGTGCTCCACAATGGGAGAGGCCACAGCAGTGAGAGGCCCGCATACCACAAAAAAAAAAAAAAAAAGCGTTCCTGAGGCTGTGGAGAAATTGGAACCCTTGTGGACTGTTGGTGGGAATGTAAACTGGTGCAGCCAGTGTGGAAAACAGTATGGCGGTTCCTCAAAAAGTTAAAAATAGAACTACCCTGTGATTCAGCAGTTGGACTTCTGGGAATACAGCCAAAAGAATTATAAGCAGAGTCTTGAAGAGATATTTGTACACCACGTTCATAGCAGCATTATTCACAACAGCCAAAAGGTGGTAACAAACCAAGTGTCCATTGACAGATGAATGGATAAGCAAAATGTGATGTACACACATGGTGCAATATTATTCAGACTTAAAAAGGAAAAAAAATCCTGACACATGGTACAATATGGATGAACTTTGAGGACATTATGCAAAGTGAAATAAGCCAGTCCCTAGAAGACAGATACTGCACAATTCCTCTTACATGAGGTACCAAGAGGAGTCAAATTCAGAGACAGAAAGTAGAATGAGGGCTGCCAAGGGCTGTGGGAAGGGGGATGAGTGGCAAGTTGTTGTTTAAAGGGTGTCAAGTTTCAATTTTTCAAGATGAGAAGAGTTCTGGAGATGGATGGTGGTGACGGTGTCACAATAATATGATCGTACTTAAAGGCCACTGGACTGCACACTTAGAAATGGTTTAAGATAGTCAATTTTATGTTACATGTATTTCAGCACAACTTAAGAAAAAATTCAACATATGGGATAAAAAAAACCAAGATAAGTTTGGGAGGATCTCAGACAGAAAGGGCTTGTGTCTTGATTTTCTATAAAAGCCCAAGGAGGCTACAAGCCTTGGAGAGAAGTCACCTTTACTAAAGCAAGTGACATCTCTGCAGAGGCTCATAGGACAGAAGGTGGCCCCTTCTCTATCCCCCTACATCTTCTGGCCTAAGGACCTCCCCTGTGGAGAGAAGCAGGAGCAGGAAAACCCCGATGTGACTGACCCAGAGCGACTGGGAAGTCATTGAATTGACTCAGGTCGCCTGGAATTGACTAGATCGGTTTCCGCCATGAAGACAGAAATGATGCTATAGAAACGTATAGAAAACACATCCTTCCACATTCGAGGTCATGATCCTAAAACACACAGAACAAAACAGAAGAACATATGCCAGGAAAAAATAGGACCGTGGCTGGATTTGCCCCGGAGCTCTCAGCCATCTGGCCTTGACTGTAATGGTATCTGTCACATCCTTTCCTTCGTGTGGTCTTACCCAGACGAACTTCCTCAGTAGAGGTGACTGGTAAAAAGGGGCCCAATGTGAGTTATCATTTGAGTCACCCATGGGTACAGAACCCTTTCCCATTTTACAGGGTCCAAGAGTGGTTGCTGTGTGTGATCGATCCTGATAGAAAGTTTTAGATTTTGTGAACTTTTGTCAGAGGGTATAAATATTTAAAGATTATGTTTGAATGTTTTATCGCAACCGGTATGCCCCAAACGTCACCAAAGGGTCAGCCTCATACACATTCATGCTTATACTGCAGTATGGCTGTGCTTTTATCTTGCTTTTCTAGAAGAACTTCTTTCCTAGGTTTTCCCCCTGAGCATTTCTGGGCCTTTCCAAGGATCTGTGCTGGCTTGCCCACCTTCCCCCGGCCTCGTGCAGGACTCTGAGGTGGGTCCCAGCCACTGTCACCACGGTTGCCTCCTCGTCCTGTGCGGATTTCTAGAACAAGGAATTCCCTCCGCCTTCTACCCAAGGTGCGCACAAACTCTTCCCTTGCCTCCTTCCGCCAAAGTGACAGCTCGAGTCAGGTTGTCACTTTGGCAAGACTCTATTTTTAAGAGAGTATAACACAGAGAGTAATATCGGGATGGTGACAGGCACAGGGCGTGGAGTAGATATTGGTGGAATAAATGAATTATGCTCACAGCCTGTGAGGCAGAATCCAACCTACCCTTGAACCAATCCCGACCCCCTGGTCTGGGCCCAGCTTTCTCCTTCAAGGGACCCGAAGGAGGAAGCTGTTTCTCCAGCTCTCCCTCGCTCCTTCTGGACTGCTTCCAGGGTGATGGGCAGTAAGTGTGCCCACCCCTTACTCATGGGGGGCCAGGGTCTTGCCCAGTGGCCACCAAGGGGATGCAGTGGCCCGAACCCAGCCCCTTCTGAGTCTTCAATCTTGGACAACCTGGTGGCTTTCACAGCCTCTCCTTTCCCCACATCCTACCCCACTAAGAATAAACAACTCACAAATACAACAGCAACAAAAACACCACACATTCCAACCAAAGAATAAGCAGTAGTTCCTGTAAAACAACCTCTCACCCCATTAGCATTGCTCTCCAGTCACCATTTGTTGGTTCCAACCACCCCTTTCCCAATCAGTGGGAGAAAATGAAAGTTCTTAGCATTCTTTCCCTTTTCTGGCCATCCTTTCCCACCTCCTTGCGCGCTCTTTCTGAGGTTGGGCTCGCTGTGTCAGGCGGAGGCCTTGATGCCTCTTTTGTGTCAAAAAGGAGAGAGGGCATGTCTGCTGTGGAGGTGCTTAGGTCAAGGCCCTGGGAAGCCTTTTCCTTTGGCCCCTACCGGTCCCTGGCGCTGGGCCAGTGCTGCTCTGAGGGGCAGGGGTGGGGACGCCGGGTAGAGAGGTGGCCCCTCAGACGGCTGGACGGGGGTGCCTGGAGCATAGACGTTCCCCCCTTGTTCCCAGCGCCAGCGGGGCCTCTGTCCCCTCACGTCCGGTCATGCCAGCTCCGTTTATGAAAGGACTTCATTTGGGGCCAAGTAGCCTCCACTCCACCCATCCTGGCTCCCCAGACCAGGCCATGACTGTAGGACCAGGTAATCACCCTGTGATCTGGGGTGAATTTTAAGGCAAGTTTGCTGGGGGAGGGGGGATGGAGCCTGGGTTTCTGGCTACGTCTGTTCCTTCAGTTGACATCCCTACTCGGACCTGGAGCTGGGTGTCAGGCTAAGGCCAGCCTTTTTGCCCCTCTCTTTGGGGGCCAAACAGAGATGCCAGAAGGCGTCTCAGATTTTCCAGGCCATACGTCATAATGTCCCAGGCCGTTCAGGTACTGGGACGCAGGCCACTGTGGTAGCAATGGTTTTGCCTCTTTACTTCCTAAAACTCCTCCTTCCTAAGTTCAAACCCCAGTAGGAATTTTTTCCAACCAAGATCTTAAAGTTTATCAAAAGCATCTATAAATTCTCCCTCCACTGCATCCAGCAGTCGATGTGTAATGGATTCTGTGACCTCACGCAAGTGCTGAATGAGGGTATATGGAAGATCCAGAAGGTAAAAGAGCAGCGTGGGGTGCCCTAGCCTCGGTCCACGGCAAACCGCCCGGATAGCATCCTCTCAGTTGAACTTTCCTAGGCTTCCTTTTCCTCAGGCGTGATCGCAGTTTGGCGGATTCTTCTCAGGGTGTGAGTGGACGTTGGTGTGTGTGAACGCCTGGGCAGCCTTTTGTCTGGATTGCCAGGCCCACTCAGGCCTTCCTCCCACTAGCATTTGAGTAGGAGGACAAACAGACTCACTCCTGGCCGAGACTTCATACAGATGTCTCGTTTGCTCCTTGAGATGTCACGCCAGCGCGGTGCCTCGTCTGGCTTTTGTATAATGCCCTGAGTTCCGGAAACACAGACACCTACACCACAGCAGGCTTCCCAGAGCAGCTGGGTGTCTGTGGATGCCCCAAATAGCAGCTATTTCTCAAACAAATAAAGCAAGGATGGAGTGATGTTTTAAAGGGGACTTTTCATCAGGAAAGAAAACACAAGTTGATGTTTCTACTGATTCGATGACAGAGATACTTCCATGCAAAGTGAAAAAATACAGGCATGGCGGGTCCTGCACGTCCTTGGAAGGATGCAAGGTGGGGAGGAAGTGATGGGCTGCTGAGGGAAGACCAGCAGGTACTGAAGAGAGTTAATGCTTTCCCTTGAGGAGGGAGGACGCTCGTGTGCTTTTTATTCTGCTGGAGCAGCGCCGGGTACCTGGAAAGGGACAGGGGCCGAATGCAGAGAAGACAGTCGAGGCTGGATTCTAGTTGTTTCTGTTCAGAGATCTCCCTAAGATGTTCCCGAGGTCCTCTCTCCAGCTGTGGTTCAAAATGCAGCCAGGTGATCCAGAGTGGGTGTGAGGTTCCACAGCAGCCCCCTCTCCCTGCACCTGCCTTTCCTTTTTGGAGGTCAGAATGCCCCCTCGTTATCATTCCTCATCCCCGCAGAAAAGCGGGTGGGAGAGAGGGTGTGACTGCAGAATTCCAGAGGGTCTCTGTTAGGAATCAGCCATACTCCCAACACTTTCTTACACAGTGAACAGTTTTCCTCCCAGCTGGCATGGCTTTGGGTGATCAAGGAGTCCTATTTCTAGAAGCTCCATATCTGTTCAGCAGGGCAAGGTTCTGCTGCTTCTTTTCCTCCCTCTAATGGCCTTTTCTCCCCCTATGAATAACAACAATGATCGTTAAGATTATTCACTCAATCAGTGAATGTTTACAAGCACCTGATTATACTGGGCACTGTTCTCTGGGGAGATGCCTGTCATAAAACCCGACTCGTGCATAAGGCTTTACAGTTTACAGAGTGCGTTCGGTTCAGATTAGATCACCTAATCTTTTCTTTTCTTTATGCATTTTAAACATTGTGGTAAAGGACACATAACACAATTTACCATCTTCACCATTTTTAAGGGTACAATTCCGTAGGTGTTGTTGTGAAACTGATCTCCAGAACTTTTTCACTTTGCAAAACTGAAACTCTACCCATTAAACAAGAACTTTCCTTTGCCCCTCCCTCCAGCCCCTATCAACTGTCTGCTTTCTGTCCCTATGAATTCGATGACTCTTGGTTCGTCATATAAGTGGAATCATTCAGTATTTGTCCTTTTGTGTCTGGCTTGTTTCACTTTGCATAATGTCCTCAGCGTCGTTCATGTTGTAGCCTGTGCCCTGATCTTTTCTAAACCTCTATAGCAACCCTTCCAGTTGGGGTTCCATGCTTCACAGGTGAGAAAATGGAGCCTCAAAGCAATTAAGCAATTGCTGGGGGCCACATAGCTAGTGTAGTGGGCTGAATAATGTCTCCCAAAAAGCTGTGTCCAAGCCCTAACCTGCAAATGTGACCTTACTTGGAAATAAAGACCCTTGTAGGGTCTTTGCAGATGTCATCAAGTTATGGATCTCGGGTTGAGATCATCTTGCATTTTGGGTTGGGCCCTGAGTCTAATGACTGATGTCCCTATAAGAGCAGGGAGAGGAGGACTGAGATACACAAAAATGGAAACACAGGGAAGAAGGCCAGGTAAGTGAGGGGCTGGTCACAGCTCTCCTGCAGCCCCGGCCTTCGCTACCCTGCTCTCTGCTGCAGGGGGCTGACCTGTATGAACGGATCCACAGGCTCTCCTGTCCCCTGGCTTCCAGGTGGGGGTGAGGCAGGTGAGGTCAGCAGGCTTGTGCCCCTGCTTGGCTCTCCTCCCACGAGGTCACTTGGCCAGAGGTCACTGCCCCTCTGAGCCTCTCTTCCTGGAGTCCGGCATGAAGTCCCTCCCTCCTCTGTCTGGTCGCCACTGTAACTCTTCTCCCTGGCCCCCAATCACACCTTTGAGCTAATCCTTTAGCGATCAAACCCTAATCACCCTTCTGGGCCACGTGACAGCTCTTTCCTCTTGGAACCCTAAGTAACACAAACCACTAGAATGTGAACTTCATAGGGGCAACTGTTTTTTACCTATTTTTGTGCTGTATCCCAGGAGCCTCGACTAGTTCCTGGTAAACCTTTCAGCAGGAAATCTTTGCTGAATGAACTGGATATGGAATACTCAGGTAGGTGCTAGGCCTATCTACATTGTCAGTTCCCAGCATTTATTTTCTCCTTTATAGAGAGAACACTTTTAGGCAACTTCAGATTTTAAATATGACTTAAGCAGTATTGTTTATAAAGCTTACACTCATTTTTGGGCCCCCTCGCCCACCATCCTGCATTTGGCTGGAAGAGCAGGGCCTACGGAGACCTGATGGGTCTGCGATCGTGTGGCTGGAGGACACTGATGTTCCTTCTGCTATTACAATAGTCTAAACCCGACCTGCCGCCCCACTGGCTTCCACACGTGTCTTATTTCCCTGCAGACTCTTAGATGGAGCGGCTGACAACAGCCATGTTGGTCTCCTCTCCATCCTCCCCTGCTAGGGCCTCCAATGTCCCTCCCTCGCTGGCACTAAGGCTTCTCTTCCTGATGGTCCCGGACGCCACCTTTATTTAAGGAGCCAAAGGTCTCTCTCCATGTCTCTCTCTCTGAGCTTTGTGTTACCCTTGACCTACTCTAGCTTGTCCTCTCTCTTCTGATGAGCTTTCTCCTCTCTCAGCTGTGGTCCTTTCAGTTTCCTTCTGCTCTTTCTGCATGTGACGTCATTGCCCTGAGGGCCAGGGTGCAGCCGCTGTTGCCCTGAACGCCCACAGCCCTCCAGCCAGGAGATGTTCATTTGTTCTGATTCTTCTCCCTCCGCCAGGTGTCTGCCTTTCTTTTTTTGTTTTTAAAGGGCATATCCTTTTTTTAAAAATATATATGTATTTATTCATTTATTTATTTGGCTGTGTCGGGTCTCAGTTGTGGCACGCGGTACCTTAGTAGCGGCATGCAGGGTCTTTCGTTGCGGTGCGTGGGCTTCTCTCTACTTGTGGCGCATGGGCTCAGTAGTTGCAGTGCATGGGCTCCAGAGCACGCGGGGCTCAGTAGTTACGGCACACGAGCTCTCAAGCACGTGGCTTAGTTGCCCCACGGCATGTGGGATCTTAGTTCCCCCACCAGGGATTAAACCCGCGTCCCCTGCATTGGAATGCAGATTCTTAAGCACTGGACCACCAGGGAAGTCCCATGGTGTCTGCCCTTCTTGCTCCTGGTTTCACGTGGATGTGGGCTGACCCCACCGCTGAGTCCTGTTCCCTCTGCTGTGTTCTAGATCTTGTGCAAAACTGAATCTTCCCAGGCAAGACGGTCTGTTACCCTTGATGTTGTCCCTTAGTGGGTACTTGGATTCCTCAAGCAATAGTTACCACTTGGTGTATCAGTCAGGGTTCTCCAGAGAAACAGAACCAATAGGATCTATCTATCTATCTATCTATCAAAAGATTTATTATGTGGGATTGACTTATGCAATTACAGAGGACGAGAAGTCCCACAATTTGCTCTCTTCAAGCTGGAGACCCAGGAAAGCCGATGGTTGTTCCTGTCCAAGTCTGGAGGCTCAGAGTTAGAACCGGGAGTGTTGATGTCCAAGGACAGGAGAAGACTGTTATCCTGGGCAGAGTGGGAATTTGCCCTTGCCTTTTTGTTCTATTCAGGACTTCAATGGATTGGATGAAGCCCACTGCATTGGGGAGGGGGGATCTTCTTTACTCAGGCCACCAATTCAAATGCTAATCTCTTCTGGAAATGCCCTCACAGACACACCCAGAAATAACCAGATATCTGAGCATCCCTTGGCCCAGTCAAGTTGATACATAAAAGTAAGCTTCAGACTGGAATATCTGCCTTTCTCCTCCACCTTAATTGAGAGTCAGGCCCTGCCCTGGACTAGAATTCACAGTGGATGCTGATTTCACTTTCTTCGGAAAAATTTTCTGCTTCCTGGGAAGAGGCACCTTCACTACTGCAGAAGCCAAATGATGGTGCTTCTGATTTCCAAGAGTCCTAGATTCTGAAGATCTATTTGACCTGAGAATGAAGGCTTGCGGATGATGACAATATATTTATTTCTCTGATGGCAGAAGGGACCGTGAGTCAGATTTCTTTTTATCTCTCATAAAGAAACCATGTTCTGTTCTCTCCGGGACAGGGCTGCAGGAGGCATCAGAACCTTTTAAACGTGGGGCAGTCTGTGTGCAGCAGCATGGCACAGTCGTCTCCGCAGGTGTGCCCTTGTTATCTGGACAGTCTAGCTCCTCAGAGGGCCATCTCTCAAGAAGAGGGTTCCAGGCTCCACTAGGTCTGGGAAATGCTAAGTGAAAGCAAAGTTATATAGGCTGCTTTACTGCAGAACTTCTCGGAGTCCTTAATTTGCTAAATCAGCCATTGAGTCAGTACATACCTCTCTACCACCCACTGTGTGTGTGATGTCGTAGGAGGTGCTGGAAACCTGGGGATGAGAAGGTTGATATGAAGCTTACATGCCAGTAGCAGCTGGACGGGAAATGACTACCTCTCCACTGAGAATGCGGCTGTGATGACCGATAAGCCCTATAAAGGAGAAAAGCCCGCTGTTGAGAGGGTGCTTATCTCTAGGTCCTAATCGAAGGAAAGGCTGTGGACCAGGAGGAAGCCGTCTGGGTGCAAAGACTTTTAGACAGGAGGGCGGTTTATGCAAATGTCTTGAGTAGGAAAGGGCTGGGCGTCTAGGCCTTGTTTTGAAAACAAATCAGATCTCAAATCAGGGAACTCCTCCCTCTACACTGCTTTCCACCCTCCCGTGTGTTGTGGGATCAGCACTTGGCTTTGGTTTTACAGAAGGATCCCTAGCAGGGGGTTCGGGAGGCTCGGGCTGCGGTCGCCACCAGTCAGTAATTGGCAGAGAGACGGTGCCCTAACTTCGCTGAGCCTTGTGTTTCTTGCCAATAAATTCAGGGGTGGACAACGTGATTCTGAAGATCCCTTCCAGCTGTGGTGTGCTGTGATATCTTGGGAATGCGCCTCATTTTCTTAGGGTAGAGAGAGAAGGGCAGTCGAGCTCATATTAAACAGGGGAACTTTGAGGCTAGGAGGGAAATCCTTCAGTACTGTGGAGGGTGAGATAGAAAAATGCAGCATGGTGACCGTCCTAAGGCCTGAGGTGACCCAGTCAGGAGTTCTGTAGTCACTGGGGCCTCACTGTGCTTTTATCATTCATCGAAGAGCTGCTACTTACCAAGTGCTCTGGGGCATGCAGGGCCTTGCTGTGAGTCCAGAGGGCAACCTGGAAGGGGTGTCCTCACCCCACGTGCTTTCTTGCTTCAAAGGCAGCATTGCCAGGGACATGAAGCCTCAAGGGCTCTACTGGGGACAAAGGACTCTGATGGACACTGGACAGGCCAGAGGGCTGCCCAGGAGAGACTGGCATCTTTTCCTGCCAGCCCAGCCCCCATTCTGGGAGACCCTGGGGTGGGAACAGTGACCCAGAATCCGGGAGAACCCAGCAGGAGACTTTCAGAGGAGCATTTATTTTACAAAGTAAGAGACGTGCTCCGAATGCCAACCCAGTCCTATTTTTGAACTCCTGCAGGTCAGAAAAGAAGATGCCCTCCATAGCACCAGCCTAGAAGTTAAGAACAAATAAGGAATGAAAACCATGATCTCCCAGGATCCCTGTTTCTCTCTTTTTCCACTTTCAATCTGTCTCTCCCCCCTCCCCCACCCCGCCCCTCCACATTTTTCTGCTTCTCGGAGTCAGATGCTTCGTTCCATCCTTCCTCCCTGTCCCAGAAAACAGCCCCTGGCTTTGCTGCTGCTCTCAGATTTCTTCACTGCAAGAACTTGGTGTGAAAAGCTTTCTCCCTGCTTGGAGGGAAGTAGAGCACTAGTCTTATCTTTGAGCTGTGGCTGGGAACGTTCTGGGTGCCCACACCCACCCTGCCTCAGGCCCACGGCAGATACACGTCCTGCAAAGGTCCCTTTCTCCGTGGAGCCGGTGTGTTCATTTACTAGGGCCTCTGTCACAAAGTACCACATACTCTGTGGCTTACACACCAGATAGCTATGGTTTCATGGTTCTGGAGCCTGCAAGTCTGAGCTCAAGGTACCAGCAGGGTTGGTTCCTTTTGGGGGCGGTGAAGGAAGTGTCTTTTCCAGGCTCTCTTCTTAGCTTGTCCACGGCCGTCTTCTCTGTGTCTGTTCATATCATTTTCCATGTTCGTGTCTGTGTCCACATTTCCCTTTCTTATAAGGCCACCAGTCACATAGGACTAGGGCCCACCCTAATGACCTCGTTTTGACTTGATTACCTCTTTGAAGACCTTATCTCCAAGAAAGGTCCCATTCTGAGGTACTGGGAGTTGGGACTCCAACATATGAATTTGCAGGAGATACAATTCAACCCATAACAGCCAGTACGTTTATTTTTTTAATTAATTAACTTATTTATTTATTTTTGGCTGCGTTGGGTCTTTGTTGCTGTGCATGGGCTTTCTCTAGTTGTGGCGAACGGGGGCTACTCTTCGTGGCGGTGCGCGGGCTTCTCGCTGTGGTGCCTTCTCTTGTTGCAGAGCACGGGCTGTAGGCGTGCGGGCTCAGTAGTTGTGGCTCGCTCTAGAGCACAGGCTCAGTAGTTGTGGCGCATGGGCTTCGATGCTCCGCGGCATGTGGGATCTTCCCGGACCCGGGGCTCGAACCTGTGTCCCCTGCATTGGCAGGCGGATTCTTAACCACTGCGCCACCAGGGAAGCCCAACAGCCAGTAAGTCTTAAACTTCAGTGTACCTATGGCTTCCCTGGGGGCTTATTAAAAATTGGATTGCCAGGACTTCCCTGGTGGTCCAGTGTTTAAGATTCTGTGCTTCCAATGCAGCTTCCAATGAGGCGAATGCGGGTTCGATCCTCGATCTGGGGACTGAGATCCTGCATGCTGCGTGGTGTGGCCAAAGAGAAAAGAAAAGAAAACAAAACAAAACAAAAAAATGGAAGTGCTAGTGACAGCCCCACAGATTCTAATTTGATAGAACTGGGGTGGAGTTCAGGACTCTGTGTTTTCACAGCCCCCTGGGATAAGTGTGATGTGCCCCCTCTTCCCATAAACCCTCCCAGATTTCATACCATGAACTCAGCACTTCGCTTACTGAGGGCTTATGATGGTGTTGTACCCACCACCTCAAGCTGCAAAGAAATGACTTTCTTTTCTATCTAGCTTTTCCTAAGTCTCTACTGCAGGACCAGGCACCACTCACATGTCACCACACACCCTCTTTAATTTTCCACCCTTGTCACATCTGGAGGCTGCCAAGCCCACTTTGATGGCCATCATCCTCTCCTACTGGTGGGTGGATGGTGTGACTTGGGTTTGGGACTTTGGGGCCCAGCTCTCCTGCTTATTGACTGGTTGATCCCTGGGCCTCTCTGAGGCTGAGTTTACACACATCTGCATCGAGAAACTTCCCTGTCCATCCCAGAGGGCCCCTGACTGGATCGAAGGAAACAATGTTTGCAAAAGGCAGGGTACCTGGTATGTAGAGAGGGCAGAGTGGTTACTGGTTACTATTATAATCCTCTTCCTGCTTCAGATGGCAAAATCCGATTTAACTCGTTTCTGCAAGTCACATGTGCTATAAGGCAACAAGGAGAAAGTCTATCCCAGAGACCTCAGAGGCTGTCAGTTCTGGAAATGAAGATGGAGCCTCTCCTTCAAATGTAGCACCCAGTGTTGGCACGTGAGATCCGCAAGGTGTGCTCTGAAAACCTGTTTTAGAAATCCACTGCCTGATGACTTCTCGCCTCAAAGAAACCTGCCCCTCATCTCCAAAATTGGAGGTATAATGGTTACACCAGGATGGCATAATGGTTACAAGCACAGGGTCTGGAGCCTGCCTGGTTTCAAGGGGCCAGTACCATCATCTCCTAGTCGTGCCACCTTTTGCAAGTCCCTTAACTTCTCTGTGCCTTGCTTTCTTCATTTGTAAAACAGAGAAATAATAATCCTGTGATGGTTAATTTTATGTGTCAATTTGACTGGGCCAACGGTTGACCAGAGAGCTGGTAAAACTTTGTTTCTGGTGTGTATGTAAGGGTGTTTGGGGAAAAGATTAGCACTTGAATAGGTAGACTGAGTAGAGAAGATCGCCTTCACCCATGCAGGGGGGCCTCACTCAAGCTGCTGAAGTCTGAACGGAGTAAGCAGGCAGAGGACGGGCGAGTTCACTCTCCCTCCTTGAGCTAGGCTGTCCATCTGCTCCTGCCCTGGGACATTGGGGCTTCTGGTTCTTGGGCCTTTGGACTTGGACTAGGACTTACACCATCTGTCCCCTGATTCTCGGGTCTTCAGGGTTGAACTGGAACCACACCATGGGTGTTCCTGGGTCTCCAGCTTGCAGAGAGCAGGTTGTAGGACTTCTCAGCCTCCATCATCAAGTGAGCCAGTCCCTCATAATATCTGTCTATCTATCTATCTATCACCTATTGGTTGTGTTTTCTTGCTGTATGACAAACGACCACAAAGGTAGTGACACCCAGTCATAATCCTGCAGGTCAGAAGTCAGGCAGGCTCAGTGGGACCCTCTGCTTAGGGGCTCATAGGCTGGAATCAAGACCGTTATCTGGAGGCTCTGGGGGTGAATCCACTTCCAGGCTTACTCAGATTGTTGGCAGAATTTGGTTCCCTGCAACTGTAGGACGGAAGTCCCTGTTCTGGGTTTACTGTCAGTCCAGGGCCTCTCTGGAGCGGGTTGAGTCAATGAGTGCATTGACTCTCGTTCTTGTGCTTTGCAATTCTGAGACTTCCTCTTCTGCCCCTCATCTTAAGGGCTTATGTGGTTATATCGGGCCCACCCAGATCATCCAGGATAATCTATTTTAAGGTCAACTGATCACATCTGCAAAGTCCCTTTGTCATGTACGGTAACACATTCATGGACAAGATAGCATATTCATAATCTCAGGAATTAGTGCGTGGAATCTCTTGGGGCGCCATAATTCTGCCTACAACAAGGGTATTCCTTAAAGACTTTCCCCCTGGATCAGAGGTCAAGGTGTGTTTTACATACATACAGTTTCACCTGCAACACATGCTGTAATATGTTTTGTTTTCTCTGCTCTTCAGCACAGTCCACATCCAACTTGTGGATGCAGTGGATGGTAAAGCTGATCCCAAATCATCTATGTCAGCCTGCCTCTGTGGCTCAATTCCTGCAAAGCAGTGCATGGTTTGGGTGGAGTGGCTCTTCTACCACCCCCCCCCAGCTCCAGAAATGGGTCCTTGTTTTCTAAGGTAGTCCCACCCTACCCCCAGGCACACTGATTAGTTCAGAGATGGGCATGTGGTCCATATCAGAAGGATGCTTAGGATCTCTGATCCAGTTGGGGGAAGGTATTCTCTTCTTGCTCTATGGGATGGAGGCAGTTTATCCCAGGAGCTGCTCGTGACCATCTTGTAACCAAAGAGGACAGAGCCCTTGGTTGAAACCAATACCAGGAAGACAAACAGGGACAAGAAATGGAAAGAAATATGGGTTTTTGGTGGCATTGTTGAACTGCTGGATCAACCCCTGCCTGAAGCCCACTCCACGTTTGGGCTTTTCATTTATGCGAACCAATAAGTTCTTATTGTTAAAACCACTTTGAGTTAGATTGGCTCTTACTTGCCACCAAAAGTACCCCAACAGACAGAACTTTTTTAACAATATGGTGATTTTACAGATTGGAGTAACGGATGGGGCCACCAAGAGAGGTGGGGTCTCCTGGGTTTTTCCTCCCCCCACCACACCGCAGGGACTGCAGCCACGGGTCCCTCTGAGTTGTGGTCGACAGTGGGGTGAGGAGTGGCCCTGGCAGAGCAGGAGGAATGCCCAGCTGGGGAGGCAGTGGTCAGACAGGGGGCTCTGGACCCCGCGCGGGCAACCCACCTCCTTCTGCTGTCACGCCTGCCCAGATGCACCAGAGGGGGTGACACTGAAGAAGGAAGGAAAGGCTGGTACCTGGTTAATGTGAGTGACGTGCTGGGCAGGGCCTGGCACGTGTAGCCCTGGGACAGAGCCATATGCCCTGTGTCCTCTGAGGTGGACGGGGCACCAGAGAATAGACGTTTGCTTTTTCTCTTCCTCAGCAAGTTCTGTGTCTAAAAACCACCTCCTTGTTATGGGCTGAATTGTGCCCCCTCAGAATTCCTATGTTGAAGCCCTAACCCCCCGAACCTCAGAAGGTGACTGCGTTTGGAGATAAGGCCTTTACAGAGGGGACTAAGGTTAAATGAGGTCAGCGGATGGGCCTCTCATCCAACATGACAGGCTACCGTATAAGAAGAGGCGATGTGGACACACAGAGACACACCAGAAATATGCCCACAGAGGAAGGACCACGCAAAGACACTGTGAGAAGTTGGCCGTCTGCAAGCCAAGGAGAGAGGCCTCTGGAGAAACCAACCTTGCTGACACCTTGATCTTGGACTTCCAGCCTCCAGAACTGTGAGAACATAAATGTCTGTTGTTTCAGCCACCAAGTCCTTGGGATTTGTTACGGCAACCTGAGCTGACTAATACACCTGGATTGAATGGCGCTCCCCTAAAAGATATGTCCAGCAGAACCTGTGAATATCACCTTATTCAGAAAACGTATCTTTGCAGATGTAATTAGGTTAAGGATTTCGAGGTGAAAACATTCCAGATTAACCAAGTGGACCATAAATCCAATGACAGAAGACAGAAAAGCAGAGGCGAAACACAGAGATGGCCGCGTGAAGGAGGTGGAGGTCGGAATCACGCAGCTGCCAGCCAAGGATTGCTGGCGGCCCCCAGAAGCTAGGAGAGAGGCATGGAAAGGGTTCACCCTCAGAACCCCAGAAAGACCAACCTGCCAACACCTTGATTTCACACTTCCGTCCTCCAAAACTGTGAGAGAGTAATTTCCATTGTTTTAAGCCACCCAGTTTGTGGTCATTTGTTATGGCAGCGCTAGGAAACCAATACACAGCGGGACTCACGTTTGGGGCCCTCCGGGCTAGATTTAGTCCCGAGGAAGTGGCTGACCCCACCTCTAAGAGCCCAAGCCTCTTGTGCACAACTCTTGCCAGGTGGTGGACAGAGATGGCTGGTGGAATCAAGCAGGAACGGTTTCCAGCAGCGGTGCTCGGTGGCCTTCAGAAGCAAAGACATTTTAGACTTGATGTTTTTCTCTGCTCAGATGGTGTGGACCTCTTGGGGTGAGGAGGGAGAGGGAGAGCCCCATGAAGGAGATAAATGGATTTCCTGATAATTAGACAAGGTCTGAGTATTAATGGTAAAAGTAGAAGGTGCGGCGAGCCGCTTCTGACCAGCAGAATGACGAGTCACCACACGCTAGATTCTTCTCGTATCACACTTTATTGGAGTACAGCTTGGTTTCAGACAGATGGAAGGAAGACCCCGAGCCTTGTTCACACTGGCTTTTATAATGCACTATAACCTGTGGCAACCTGTGGTTGGCTGGTTAACTCAACAAGATATGTGCTGTTCACAATTTATTGGTTGCAATTCTGATCCTTCATTAGCATATTGGCTCGTCGTGGCGCATGTGTGGCACATAGCCTTTGGGCTACTCCCTGATAACCGTTATCTGCGACATGGCAGAACACAGGCTTCCCGTTATCTGCGACATGGCAGAACAACGGCTTCCCACATCTCCCCCTTTTTGTTTTCTTAGACCCAGGAGCTGAACTCGAACAATGCCCGCACAAGCGCTCACCCCATGGGATGCTCGCTGAGCAAGAGTTGGTTCGAGAAGCTGGCTCATCACCCTCCCCGTCGTGCAATGTCCACACAGACTGCGGAGTGCAGGGGCTGATGTGCCTCGTGATTCCCATCAAAAGTGCAATGGTCATAAACCGTTTTGTGCAAGGGCAATCACTACGGGTCGTTCAAGATGGAGATCCAGGCGCCAGGGGAGTCGCCTTTACTAATGGCCACCAATGCCTGCGTGAACAACATCTTATCTCGCTTCGTCCGAGTTCGCAAGCGACATATCAACCACAGGCACACCACAAGTCCTGCCATGCAACACACTGCAAACATCCCTACACCAATCCACTCCTTAAAGAAGGTAAAGGCAGAGGACAGCCAGGTAGTAAAGTCCCCAAGCGTAACGGGGTCTAGCCTAGTAGCATTTAAAGTCTTAATCTGTATCTTCTGGTTTAATAGCATCAATTCAGCCTCTCGGGACCAATTGCCTCTCAGGAAATTGCCAATCTCCCTGCTCCGGTTCAGGGCATCTGGATTACTCACCGACGGTCCACTCCGTGTGTCGAGTTCTGAATCGGTCCTCCATGCGGGGTGCGAAGTTCCCGGGTTTCGGCACCACTTGCGGCGAGCCGCTTCTGACCAGCAGAATGACGAGTCACCACACGCTAGATTCTTCTCGTATCACGCTTTATTGGAGTACAGCTTGGTTTCAGACAGATGGAAGGAAGACCCCGAGCCTTGTTCACACTGGCTTTTATAATGCACTATAACCTGTGGCAACCTGTGGTTGGCTGGTTAACTCAACAAGATATGTGCTGTTCACAATTTATTGGTTGCAATTCTGATCCTTCATTAGCATATTGGCTCGTCGTGGCGCATGTGTGGCACATAGCCTTTGGGCTACTCCCTGATAACCGTTATCTGCGACATGGCAGAACACAGGCTTCCCGTTATCTGCGACATGGCAGAACAACGGCTTCCCACAAGAAGGGATGTGACCATATGGGCACACTGATTGGAGCGCTTTTTACTGGTCACCCAGGGCTGGACCTGCCCCCGTAGGTCTGCTCTGGGCTGTGCTTTTGAACGCGGAGATTCCTTACATCTCTATTTCTGCGATCCCTTCTCAAAAAAATGTAATTACAATTCAGGAATTCTGATGTTTGAAAGAAAACAACTATTATTGGTTAAGCCAGAGACGGGGTGCTGGAAAACAGTGGGCACCCTTCCCCTCCCCCTTCTCCCTCTGTTCCAAACCCTAGACCCCACAAACCACACAGGCAGAGCCAGATAGCTCCATGGTACTGCCAGGTAGGGGAATCACTGCTTGTTACAGGAGCATCTGTGGCCAGGAATCAGGTTAGGAATTCCTAACATCTCTGGCAGACATGTGGGTGGGTTTACCAAATAGTGGCTCTCCTTCTTGCCAGATGTCTCCTCCGGCTGCAGGATGCCGGCAGCTCTCAGCTCTGGGTGCCCTCATCTTCTCCCTGTTTGGCAAATTCTTCCTTGGTTTTCTCTGTGCCCAGTTCCACTTCACACACTGTGTGGGTGTAAGTTAAGGAAATACATGATCACGGCCCATGGGGGTGGGGGAACCTGGTGCCGGGAGAGGCTGGAACGACCTAAGGGTTTGGAGTCAACCAGGAGCCTTCCTGGGATAAGGTGAAGCCCAGATTGGGGCAGGGTGTCTGGGCTTTGCCACTGGATGCCAAATGTTGGTGCAGATTTTTGAAATAATGGTTTTAAAAGACTGTAAAGTTGAAAGCTGGTGACTTTTTAAAAACATTAAAAATTTTTTTTGGCTCCGTGGCAAGTGGGATCTTAGTTCCCCTACCAGGGATTGAACCGGTGTCCCCTGCGTGGGAAGCATGGAGTCTTAACCACTGGACCACCAGGGAAGTCCCTTAAGCTGGTAACTCTTGAGGAAGTGCCCTACCATACTCCTTGCCTCTCCCATCCCCACCCGAGGGCAGCTCTCTGGCTGGGGTGGCCAGGTGACCCCTGTCCCTGTGTCAGCTACGGTGGACACCGGGGTGCAGAGAGGAGGCTTTGTCTATGTAGGGAGCGCTCTCCCCTTGCCATCGGGCATATGGTTGTTCCATTGACCTGAGGGCACTTTTCACACTTTGATCTTCTGCTGCCAAAATGGCTACTAGAGCTAGCTATAAACTTGGGGAAAGATTCTCTTTGGAGGAAGACGGACTCCTGTGCACCTGGAGAAGGACCAGGCAGAGGGATTGGAGAATGTGGATCCTTGACAAGGTCCTGCTGAGGTACCAGCCACAGAGGCCATCTCTTAGCTTTGAGGGTGGAGGCTCCTAACAGAAACGAAAGGCTTTCTTTTTCTCAGATGTCAGCTCAGTTGAAAGCAGGTCCCTGTTTTCTTGGCTCTGGTTGTGGCCAAGAGGACGTCCATCTCCAGGTGGGCACTAAGGGCTGTCAGAGGTATTGTGGGGAGGACGCCGGGGCCACCGTCCCAGAGCCACCACAGCCTGGGGGCCTGTTCTGTTCTCTGCTGCCCACACCCTGCTCGGTGGAACGCTGGTCTGTAATTTCATGGACCTGCATTTCCCAAGAATAAAGTCAGACCACAACTCTGTCACTCCCGAGAGCTTAATGAGATCAACAGAACATGGTCGTGTCCAGCCGCAAACCCCACTGTCGGTGCTCAGACACAGAAAAGAATACAATCCCATACTGTAAACTTTGAAAAGTGGTCCCTGAGGAAAGAAACATGATATACTAAGCAGCTCCTAACTCCAGCTTCACCCCCTGCAAACATCCCCCGAAAGCAAAATATAAAAAGGAAGATTAATCAACAAAATCAGGAACATTCTCTAGTGAATGAAACAGTTTGACAATATTGATAGGGAAACTGCATGAGAACAAAAACTCTTACCCCGCCCCTCCACCCCCAGGCTCTCAGGATCTTAGCCCCTTTCCAGAGCTCCACAAAATTTGGAGGAATGACCCTAAGACCTGAGGGATCCACACAGCAGTTAGAAATACTCATAATGAGGTAGTGTGAAATCTAGGACATTTCACACCATCTCAGAAGAGAAAGCTAGGTGCAGCTTTGCCAGCAAAAGCTGCTCGGAACCCCACAGAAACTCTCCTCTGTCTCTTCCCTGTTAAGTGACCAGATACAGAAAGTGGCTATGACTGCAAACCCCCCATCAAAACTATAGCTCAGAAGGGGAGACATAAGCGATCCGATAAGGAGTGAAGTATGTCACAGGGAATTCAACCACACTCTAAGAGAGAGAAACGGAAGCCTGGAACAGCAGATGTGCAAAAATAATCAAGAAAGCAAAGGCAGGAATAAATAAACAGCCGTAAAGATGACGGACGAAGAAACCAGTCTGGAAAAAAACCTCATCAAAGGAACACAAGTAGATTGGAATCCATGTTTCCGGCTGTAATAGACACAGGTGGATCCCCAGACCGCCTCTAATAGGCCGTGTTGGCTGCTGACAGCCAGCCCTTAGCTGCTGTTCTGCCCAGGATGCTATGCAACCGCCCCAGCCCCAGGGCAGCTGGAAGCCAAGGCTGCCTGATGAGGAAAGGCTGGCCTCCTCGCCTTAAGGTGGACCAACCTCGTGTTCAGGCTCCAGGGTGCTGACTTGTGGGGCCCACAGCTTTACCCACGACTGTGTGGGTGGTGCTCGAGAAACATGTGAAGGAGACAGTTCACACCAGTTGGGACTCATGGCTCATCTATTTCTCAATGAGCACAGAAAGCCTTATTCTTTCCCCACCCAAGAAGAAACAGTTCTAAGCCCTTGAAGTGGCTGTAAAGGGAGGATTTTCTGCCCAGAAACTGGGTTTCACTGAGGCTTTTCCTGGGCCTGGCATCCGAGCCCAGCGTCAGCAGGCTGTGGGCTGTGAGCAGGTGTAACTGGTTCTCTGGGCAATGACGGTAATGAGGTCACCAACGAGCCATCCCTCCTGTGTGTTTAAATGGCACAAGCCCAGAATACCTGAGTTTCTCCTGGGGTGAAAAGGAAGGGACATACCTGGGGCCAGTCAGACTGCTGATGCCATTTTCTGTATCCAGATACTTCCCTCAACCCTGTGTATGAAGCCCCTTTGTAGAGATCTTCTCCTCTGGGAGACAGAGCCCCCATCCCCCAGCATGGAGCACTACTGAGGCCACACCAGATAGAGCTGGCAGCACCTGGGTCACCCTTGTCCCGTGGTTAAGTAGCCTATCAAAGGTGGTTTCTCCTGAACAACTGGTCTACCCCGTAGTACCTGGCCTCGTCCTGTGTGTGGCTCGCGTCGGTGACACCTCCTCAGTGTGACTTCAGAGCCTCTCTGTGATGTTCCTCCCTACCCCTCATCTTCCCCCATACCTCCTGTTCCTTCTGACACCTGAAATTCCAGTTAGACCATATTCCTCTTTGTATTAAGTCAGGCTTCTCCAGAGAAACAGGACAAATAGGATATATATAGATAGACAGATATACAAAGGAGATTTATTGTGAGGGATTGGCTCATGCAATTTTGGAGCCGGAGACGTCCCACAATCTGCCCTCTGTAAGCTGGAGGCCCAGGAAAGCCAGTAGTGTAGTTCCAGTCCAAACCTGAAGGCCTGAGAACCAGGGGGCTAGTGGGTAAGTCCTGGTCCAGGTCTGAGGGAGTGCTAATGTCTAAAGTCAGGAGAAGGTGGACATCCCACCTCAAGCAGACAGAGCGAGTTCCTCTTTCCTCTGCCTTTTTGTTCTATTCAGGCTCTCCATGGATTGGATGATGCCCACACACATCAGAGAGGGAAATCTTTACTCACTCTACCAATTCAAATGCTTCTGAAACGTCCTCATAGGCATGCCCAGAAATAATATTTTACCAGCTACTTGGGCATCCCTTGGCCGAGTCATATTAACAATTAAATTACCCAGCAAGAACACAGATGCTGCTCAGAGAGGCAATAGCTCAGCTGCCAGAGGTCAGCCATTGACATCTTGATGAAAGACCATCACATTTTCCCTTAAAACCTAAGGTTTAGGAGAACATAGGGCTGGGCTGGGACCTGCAAGAAGAAGGAAAGGAGTGAGGTGGACACTAGGGTGGGCAGGTGGAGGAAGCTGAAGATTCCTTTGTCTACTTTTACAGTTTGCCTGTGGGCTGGTCCAGCTTTGGGCCAGGTGTGGGAGAGAGGGCCACGGGGTACAGAAGTCCACCAGGACCCTACGTACTTCTTCCCAGACCTGTGCCAAAGCTAACCTTGCTTGAAAAATAAGATCAATGCGCTGGTGAACCATGGTGAGCTCTGGGGACTGTGGAGGAACCCAGCCTTGCCTCCCCAACCTGTCCAGTTACAAACGAGGAGGAACCTGGGAGCACAGCCACCATTGGCTTCATGCTCTACGGAGCTGCCTGACGACTAAGGACTTCTCCTCTGAGTCGGGTTTGTTACCACGTTTCGCTCCTGGAATGCATTGTTTTCTCTCCTTTTTAAGACATTGGAAGTCGTTTGATGAGCTGATGTTTATATTTCATGTTCTCTCATGCCAAATGGGCACTTATTATTACCTAGAATTACAAAAGCATTTGGTGTTTTCCAAGCTTAGCTACCTTCAGATTCCAAGAATATCTTGCTTTTTATACAATATAGGGGGTCTGAAACAGTTGTATGTAAATCAGATTTCTGACAATTTAGTAATGTTGAAAATTCACTAGTGACCAAAAGGAAACTTCTGATGGATCTGGGGGGGGGGTGCAAAATAAAATAATTATCATTCTGTAATGATTACTGTTGTCTCTGTGCTAGGCAATTGAAGTATCATAAGTTGAGATTCTGGGTTGGCGTTTTTTACAGGAAGGCATCCTGTAATATAAATGCTTACTTGTCTTATATCCTCTATGTAGTTATCCTGTCTTTTCCTTCATTTTTTTTTTCCTCCTCCACTTTACTTTAATTGGCTGTGACTCACATAACAAGTCAAGCGCATTAGAAGCCAGACCAAGACATTCAGGGATAGTCCCAAGAACCCTGGGCCTGGCAGGCACCCCAGCTCCAGGGGAAGCCATCCGTTTCCTCAACCGGTCCACCTGGCAAAAGGTAATTACCGTTTGTGATGCTTGTTAAAGCAGCTGGTGGAGTGAGAGCAGGTTGGGCTGCCCCTTCGCGCCCCAAACAAATGAAACACCTACTGTTCACAGCCCCATCCTAGGTGCTGGTGCAATCGCCTTCCCTGGATTCCCAAGAGGTCAGCCTTGAACGTGAGTCCTTGCTGCCTTGAAGGCTCGTAGGCGGGTCCTGCCTGGAAGTAGGGGGGCACAGAGAGGGGTCTCCTCCAGACCTGGCCCCAGGGTCCCCCTCAGCCTGGAGTTCTCTGATGGCAGCAGGAGCCCCAGAGTTCTGGTGACTTGGCAGGGAGGAAGCGTGACTCGCCAGGCTAGTTGTGATTCTAAGGTGTGAGGCAGCGGCTCACTTAAAGGAAATGCAGCCTTCTCCTCTCCCTTCCGAGAGGGAGCCGCCAGAACCCTGGTTTAACACGAGTTAAACAGGTGCCAGAAAGAACAAAGAACTCTCGGCCTGCTGATCTGGTTTGAAAGCTGCTTGTGCAAGCGGCCAGGGCAGGGCTGTCCCAGTGTCTCTCAGCCCAGCCCTCCCGGCTGCCCTGAGGTGGCCGTGCGTTCTGGGGTGAAGCCAGTGGCCAGCAAGGGTACGCTTATCTCCGTGTTCAAGCAGGCCTGGGATCTAAAAGGCAGACTCTTTCCCTTCTTGTTCCAAACCTGTGTGTGTGTGTGTGTGTGTGTGTGTGTGTGTGTGTGTGTGTGTGTGTGTGAAATTGCAGGGGGAGGGGGGAGCCTGCAGGGCATAGAACAGCATCTCTCATGCCAGGTGCCCTGTCTGTTCCCCTCACGCTGGAGCTGGGCAGAGCAAGAGGCTGAAGTCGATGTTACTCCACTAACAAAGACAGAAGCTTTGAAACAGACCAGCTCAGGCCTCCATGATGGGAGGCAGAGGTTCTGAAAGGAGCCTGATGGGAAAGTTGCTGTTTCACTTGGCTCAGTGGTGTGGGACAGAGAGGAGGGGAGATGTACCCTCGGGAGCCGGCTCTGCAAAGTAGAGATAGGACGAGGGCAGGTGGGCTTTTGCAGCTCTGTGCCTTTTTAGGAGGTCGCGCTATAACTGCTCAGTGCGTTCTCCAAGAAGCAGGCTGGGGAGAGCATCTCAGTTGCCTGGGTTGGGCACGGGACAGGGCATGGAGTGCCGGCAGCCGTTTGGGGGGAAGTCAGAGCACAAGGCAAGGCCGGGCCAGGCCAGGATGGCGGGCTGGTTTCACCTTGTGAGCCAACTCTGACCCCAGGGTGCTGTGTTGAGGAGGATCCTAAGTCTCTATCTCAACGGTCTTTCATGTTCCACCAAGGCTGTCAGGGGCGCAGGAGGTCCTTAACCAGCAGACTGCCCAGCTCGTGGAGCTGTGCACCTTTCCTCATCTCTGACGTGCATGTGACCCAGGTCACACAGAACTCTGATTCCTGGGATGTGGGACCCCTTTCTTTATGAGGCCAGACGTATCTGGGCTGGGAGGCAGGGGCAGGCCAGGGCCTGGGAGGCTGAGCCCAGATCTCTTCCTGGTCAGTGGACAAAAGAGCTGGTAGCTAAATGAGGGACCCCTTCTCCTGAAACTCTGGCAGGTTGGGGCAGTTTTTCGACCATTGCCCTGGGGACAGGGGCTTACACATTGTGGGTGCACTCCTCCCAGAAAGGCCCAAAGTCCAGAATAGAGGGCGGTCTCTGGACACCTGACCGGCTGGCTGCCTTGCACAGAGCCTGGAGGGGTTTTGTGTGGGATTAAATAAATCAATTAGGCCGGTGCTGATATACACTAGGTGCTCCATGAATATAAATTCACTTTTCCTTTCTCTCTTTTACAAAAAATGTGGTAAAAATGTGCATAATGTGAAATTTACCATTTTAACCTTTCTTTTTAAAAATTAATTAATTAATTTATTTTTGGCTGCGTTGGGTCTTTGTTGCTGTGCGGGGGCTTTCTCTAGTTGCGGCGAGTTGGGGCTACTCTTCATTGCGGTGCTCCGTCTTCTCACTGTGGTGGCTTCTCTCGTTGCAGAGCACGGCCTCTAGTCTTGCGGGCTTCAATAGTTGTGGCTCGCGGGCTCTAGAGCACAGGCTCGGTAGTTGTGGCGCACGGGCTTAGTTGCTCCACAGCATGTGGGATCTTCCCAGACCAGGACACGAACCTGTGTCCCTTGCATTGGCAGGCAGATTCTTAACCACTGCGCCACCAGGGAAGTCCTGATATGTCCTTTTGTGACTGGTTTATTTCACTTAGCATAGTGTCCTCAAGGTTCATCCATGTTGTAGCAAGTGTCCGAATTTCCTTCCTTTTAGAGGCTGAATAATATTTCATTGAATGTATATGTACCACATTGCTTTTATCCTTTCACCCGTCAGTGGACACCTGGGTTGTTCCCACCCTAGGCTATAGTGACTAATGCTGCTATGAACATGGTATACGTGTGTCCATTTGAGTCCCTTTCATTGAGTCCATTTCAGTGCTGTTCTGGGCACACACAGAGGTGGATCCTTTCTCCTTTGAAACACCTTTAGCAAATTTGATTTTCAAAAACTTGAATAGGTATCATGGAGATTGGAGTGGGCCAGCTATTTTCTGTAGCACTGTCAGATGGCTTTTTACCCTGTGTTCGTCTTGGGGCCCAGAGATGAGGCCATCAACCCACCTGGCTCCCGGCTCTGTATGGGTCCTCTCTCACCCCCAAAGAGCCTTTTAATCTCTCTAGGCCACTGTCCTTCCAGTCTATAGCATTGATGGATCAGCCTAAAACCTGCAAGTCCTCCCTGGAGCATGAGCTGTAGCAACTGCCTTCCACCTGTCCCGATCCTGCAAGTCCATCTTTTCCATTGGCCCTAGTGTCATCCACTTGCTGTGCACATCTCACCCTAACACCTCCCACTGCCTGCAGGATACAGGTGAGGTCTTCCCTGACCACGCCTCCCCACTTTTTGCAATTTATACCATAGTTGCTCATAGTTTTGCACCTTCTATGCCTTTGCTCGTGTGGTCCCCTCTGAATGCCATCCACCTATTACGCCCAACCCATCCTTCGAATATCTACCTGATCCAATTTATCTTTGAAGACTCAGCTCAAGGATTTGCTCTTCCAGAAGGCCTTCCTTGTGTGGCCTGGTTGAGTAGGAATTCAGAAATGTCTGGTGAATTGACGAGGGAATGGCATCCCCAGCGATCTCCCTCCAGGTGAAATGCGAGCGTCCTTTTAATTTTTGCTTTAGAGGTGGGGTCACGCCTATAAAGGGTGTGGGCTCAAGTAAGTCCCACTGGGCTTCCATCCCTTCCCTGGTTGGACAGTTCTATAAAGTTGAAGGTTAACAGAAACACCAAGGGCTCTTTGAAATGAAGAAGCCGCTAAAGGACACGGTATAATTGGAAGTTGTACATGGAGCATAGTTGGGTGATGGCGGCTCTTTAAGGATTCATTGTACAAACTTACATGCATAGATCTATGTGTGAGTCTAGATGTGTAGACCTAGCTCTACAGGAGTCTTAGCGCTTTGTCAGTAGCCATGAAGACCACTGCCTCTCTGATTTGTCCCCTGGCCCCCGGGGTCCCCTAGAGTGGGGGAGCCAGAGCAGGGCTAAGCTTTGCTCTGTCCTGGGAACATTGCTTGTTCCATCTAGGTTGTGACTTAGATATTAATAACTCTGTTTCTTGCTGTCCTCAATCTGGTAGGTTAGCCCTCCCCCATGGGATGCTTGCCCTACATGTAAGCACATTCTTCCTTGTTCTCTGCAATAGTTCAGGCTTAAATATCACCCTTTGCAGAAAATGTAAATGCTAGGGCAAGAAAGTACAGAGTTCAACCAGTTGTAGGTTATAAGTAGTGATTATACCATTTTCTCAGTAATGCCTGCACGGTGATTAGCACCGTGTATGTATTATACCCTATATATGGGGGCTGCTGAAATCTCCTTGGTAGAGACAGACTTCAAATGCAGCTGCACTGGTTTTAAAACAACATCAGTTTAATGTGTGACAGCCCATTCTGTCACCAGGAAGCCAAAGTCATTGCGACATGGATTGAACCACTTAACCTTGGAGTCATTGCAACAGGGGTTGAACCACTGAACGTTGCGGTGGCAGCAGCCTGTGTCTGATGGATATATTCCTGTCTTTGGGATGTTAAAAAAAAAAAAAAGTCACACAAAGCCCTGTGGGAGGAGGATAGAACTTCCCTTCAATTTATACCCTCTCTCTGAGTCTGGGAAGAGACCAGGGAGAGCTCTCCAAAAATGGCTTCCATGCATGCGCCAGCCCTGCTGTGGTCCTTGCCTTGTTCTCATTTTGTTGAAAGTCCCATCCTAGCTGGGATTCCATTCCCAACATGGGTCACCCCTCAACCTGTGGAATGTGCCTAGAGAATCCCCTCCAAGTTATACACAACTGTTCCCACAATATTTCTTCTCTCCACTCTTTATTCTACCTGGTCTCTGCCCTCAGGAAGTTTGCAGACACATAATAGATCGTATGGCATTGGGAGAGATGAATGCTGGGATGCTGGGGTTCCAGGAGAGCCAGATGAAGGCCCTCAGCCCAGCCCAGGGGAGGGGAGCAGAGCGGGCATTTAAAGGAGGTGACTTTGGGGGTGGGGGGCACAGTCGGGAATGCTTCTTTTCAACTCCTGGTGTTTCCTTCCATGTAGAGGAAGCTTTGTTAGTGTAATGCTTCTGGTCTCCTTCTGCCCTGTTG
This sequence comes from Phocoena sinus, assembly GCF_008692025.1. Taxonomy (NCBI): domain Eukaryota; kingdom Metazoa; phylum Chordata; class Mammalia; order Artiodactyla; family Phocoenidae; genus Phocoena; species Phocoena sinus. The sequence continues at coordinate 20,412,909 of NC_045764.1, forward strand.
CTTCCTAGAGGAAGAGGAATTCCTTACATTTGGAAAGAGAAGCTGGGTTTGCAGAGTCCAGATATGTCCTCTCCTTTTCTTGGCGAGCCAGCCTACCTGCACGGAGTGCAGGTCTGCTCTGCCTTCTACCCCGCCCCCGGCCCCACAGTAAATATTCCAGGGGCAAGGCATGGAGGTGTGCTCTGACACAGCACAGCCTGTTGCTGGGTGGGCAGCTTTATTTGAAGCTGGGGTTAGTGTCCAGAAGCCCCTTGTTTGCAGATAACATAAGCAACGTTCTCCAATGTCTATTTTGTCAGTCATGAAGATGATGTTTTGGTTTCCAACTGCCTGGCTCCTTTCACTTATTTCTCAAGGACTCAGAACTTGGATAGAGAAGAAGGCTGCCATTTGGGGGACCATGCTGCATTCCAGTAGTGACAGTCAGCTCAGCCCCAAACCCTGATCATTTAAAGAAAAAGGAGGTTGGGAACATGCTCTATCTCCAAAGTGGCTGCCTTTGAAGTATGTGGAGGTGAACTGTACAGACACAGGGAAGAGAAAACACAGAGCTCAGAGTGGGAAGGATTAGCGTCCAAAGACTGAAACACACCAGTGTGGATGGAACATTGTGACTGAGGAAGGAGTGATTGAGAAAAGCCTCGAGAAATCACCAGACCAGACCATGCAGGCTTTGCAGGCTAAGGAAGAAGAGTTTGAATTTTATTTTAAGAGTGATGGTAAGTCAGTGAAGGTCTTAACAGGGCAGTGATATGGTCTCATTTACGCTTCAAGAAGTCATTCTTTTGACCCTGGTAGAGAATGGTCTGTGGGCTGGGTGATGACAATAGGAGAATTGGGAATGAATCCTAAATCTGGCTTGATGCGTGGATGGAAGTGCCATTTACAGAGTTGGTGAAGACCAGGAGGAGGATGGGGAAGGTAATTAAATTTCAGATGCTCCAAGACTTCCCAGTGGCAATGTTAGGTAAGCAGTTGGATATGGGTTCTGGGACTCAGAGGATCTGGAGGAATCCCAACATTTACAGGGGTGTGTATGTGCGTGTGTATGTGTGTGAGTGACCACGCAAAGGAGACAAATGAACACATCCCTGGCCAGTCCATATCATCCTGCCTGGACAGTCACTGACTAGAGAACACTAGCAAAACATTTTTTTTTTTAATTTAAATTTTTATTTAGCAAAGTTTGGGGCTGAATGATACAAACAATTTCCTTTGGAAAATTCCGTATAGAATACCTAGCCTTATAAAGAACTATCATATGATCTTATTTGGGGGAAATTTTCATAACTTCCAGGATATTCTTCTCTACACAATAACTAGTTGTCAATCATTTTCCTGTTGAGGGCAAAGAATGCAGGAGACTTTTCATTCATTACAATTGATGTCTTTCGCAAAAGGACCCCTTAATTAATGTTTATACGGGGCACATAGCTTTTTCAAAGACATCCGGCCCTTCCTAACGCACACAGCTGTGTTTGAGAGCCTGATTTTTCACCCAGCCAAAGGACTCCGCAGGGATCCAGTCTTCATCTCGACCTCTGCCTTTCCACCTTTTTCATAGCGGAGCCACTTTCCTGCAATGCTCCTGCTGGCTGAACTGCATTCATCGCCATGAAAGGGGCTGCCAATATTTAAAGTTCATTTCAGGAAGGTTTCATAATAAGAACTGGGGAAAATAACATAATCTCATTTTAAAACATTTCCTTCCTCTGTTCTGCTGATAGAATCAAACAATTCAGAGTTCCATCTGTCCTGTAACAGATCCAGGTTGCATGATGTGGTTTTTGAAGTTATTTGTTTGCTTTGTTTCAGGGCACCTCTGGTGGGATTCCCTCCCCTCCTGGCTGCATTCAGCCTGTGCCATTTGATCCTTGGATTTGCAATTCCAGGAGCAAAAATAATGAGCTAGCATTGTAGGAAAATGTCACTCAGCCCCAACACAATCAGAACCTAAGTCTGGGGAGGGATGTCAAGCTCTAAAAGGCAGAGTGGATTTTTGCTTAAAGGAACATTTTTAAAGTCAGTATAGAAACACACAAGCATGGAATCAGACAACAGCAATAATAATCCAAATGTGAGTCTATATGTAATGTGCTGACAGGCTCCGTGGTATGTTAATCTTTTTTCCCCTCCCTGGGCCTCTGAACAACCAAGGCATTTTATGGTGCTAAGTGCTACACTGAGAGACCCTTTCCTGATGTGATCTCAGTCCCAGATGAAGGTGGGAGGGGACCACCTTCTACAGCTTTGCCTGACTTTTCCTTTCCTGGGTTTCCAACCTGCCCATCCCATTCCCTGTGGCTTCTAGTTTGAGGGCCGGCAAACCTTTTCTGTAAAGGGCCATGTCTTACTGGTTTAGGCAACTATAACAAAATACCACAGACTGGTGTCTTGTAAACAGAAATTTGCCTCTTACGGTTCTGGATACTGGGATATTCAAGATCAGGTGTCTGGTGAAGGCCCACTTCTCAGACTGTGCCTTCTAGCTGTAACTTAGTGTAACAGAGGGGTGAGAGCTCTCTGGGGTCTCTTTCATAAGAGCCCATTCATGAAGGCTCCACATCCTAATACCATCACAGTGGGTGTTAGGTTTCAACATATGAATTTTGGAGAGATGTAAACATTTAGACCAATGCAGGCCAGATGGTAAATATTTTAGGCCTTGTGGATCACACATCTCTTCCACAACGACTCAATTCTGTCACATAGCATGGGAGCAGCCACAGACAACATGTAAACAACAAGAGTGACTGTGATCCAACAAAACTATTTATGGACATTGAAATTCGAATTTCAAATAAATTTCACATGTCATAAAATAGTATTCTTTTGATTTTTTTTAAAACCATTTAAAAATGTAGAAGGCATTTTTGGCCCATGTGTTGTTCAAAAAAAGGCCGTGGGCAGGACAGATTTGGCCCATGGGCTATAGTTTGCAGCTCTTGTTCTAGGTTATTGCTTTTGTGCTAATGTTCCTCCTGGCCACTAGGGGCACATGACTTCCTCTTGACCACACATCAAAATTCTTTCTCTACAAAAGCAAGGATGAGAGTAAAAGTTTCTATCAGATTGCAGTTGAAAAGTGAAAGGATCCTTCTTATTTTCATTTTTTTAATTCTTTTTTACTCACTTTCCCCTCACTGCTCTCTCTGCTCACCTCTTCACCTAAGTGTTGATCTCCTAAGCTTTCATTCTCTTCCATTCCTCCTTCTCCATTATGTGCTCAATTCTCTTCCAGGACTTTCTCATTAAATTTCACAGTTTGGGTTACCCTTGTGTCTTAAGCCCATGCTGGGCAAATGCAAACCAGACGGTCTGTGACACAAATTTCACAGGTGTGCAGCCAAACGAGACAAATGGGGATGATGGAGGGAGGTTTTCATATAAATTGATTTGATTTAAAGGAGTCTCCTTTATTCTGATGGCTTTCATACTTTTTTTTGGAATTACAGTGTCTGGTCTTTTTTGAAGTGGTGGTACAGTAGATGATAATATATAACAAACAAAAAAATTAGCTATGTGAACTGCCCCCTTTTTTTTCTGAGAAATTTTACCAAAATTTGAAATTCAAAGCTTGACAACAAATATAAATATGATTCCTACCCCAACCTCTCTCCTGGGTTCCAGACCCATAAATCCGAACTGCTCACTGGACATCTTACCTTGAAATACTGTAGGCACCTCCAATTCAACATGTCTAACTTGAAATGTTTTACCTTCCCTCTCCTCCTTCTTCCATCCCTCTTTACCACCCTTCCCTGAAATGAACTCAGATTTTCCTTCTTCCTGAATCCTCTATCATGGTCAGGGCATCACTCTCCCCTTAATAACTCGGGTTAGAAATGTGCAGTTATATCTTACTCCTCCCCCTTCCTCCCCCTCCACGGCTGATCAGTTGCTAAATTCTGTTGATGTCACCTGAGATAAGTTTCCTGAATTGGTTCCCTCCAGCATCTCCAATGCCTCTTCCCCTTTCAGCCCTTAATGGTTTCTTGGTTTCCTACCAATTGCCCCCTGCTCCATGAGTCTTCTCTCCAGCTACCAAAATACTGTCATTAACAATCATCTTTCTAAAACAGATCTGATTGTGTGATTCACCTGCTCAAAGAAACCACCAAGTTCTTCTTATTAGGTACAAAATAAAGTCTTGGATTTCCTACAGCTGTTACTCAAGACGGGTTTGCCCGCAGCCACCTTGCTAGCTTCATTATATATTTACCTTATAAATGTATTTATTTATTTAAATTTTCTATTCTCTGGTCAAAATGACTTAGTCACTTGACTTCCCATCTTTATTCCTTTGCTGACAGCATTCCTTCCATTTGGAATGCCCTTTACTCTTCTCCAAATAACTAAATCCTGCTCAATCTTCAAGACCTAACTAAAATGTCACTTTTTCTATGGAGCTTTTCCTTGTCTTTTTTTTTCTCTAATTAATCAATTTATTTTTGGCTGTGTTGAGTCTTCGTCGCTGTGCGTGGGCTTTCTCTAGTTGTAGCGAGCGGGGGCTACTCTTCATTGCGGTGTGTGGACTTCTCATGGCGGTGGCTTCTCTTGTTGCGGAGCACGGGCTCTAGGCACACAGGCTTCAGTGGTTGTGGCACGCAGGCTTCAGTAGTTGTGGCTCGTAGACTCTAGAGCACAGGCTTAGTAGTTGTGGTGCATGGGCCTAGTTGCTCCATGGCATGTGGGATCTTCCCGGAATGGGGCTCGAACCTGTGTCCCCTGCATTGGCAGGCAGATTCTTAACCACTGTGCCACTGGGGAAGTCCCAGCTTTTCCTTGTCTTTGTTCCTGCTTATCTCTTCCCTACATAGCAATCAAAGCAACCTCTTCCCAATACTAATCAGAATATTTCTTTCCCTTTTTTGAAGCCCTTCAGTAGCTACCCATTGCTCTTAGAATAAAGATCAAACTCTTAGCATTGCTGACAAGGCCCCTGAACATCTGCCCCACATCTGGCATTCCAGCTTCATTCCTCACCATCCCTGTGATGGTTAATTTTATGTGTCAGCTTGACTGGGCCATGGGGTGCCCAGATATTTGGCCAAACATTATTCTGGGTGTTTCTGTGAGGGTGTTTTGGATGAGATTAACATTTAAATGGGTAGGTTGAGTAAAGCAGATTGTCCTTCATAGTGTGGTGAGCTTTGTCTGATCAGTTCAAGGCCTGAAGAGAACAAAAAGCTGATCTCCCCTGGGCACGGAGATTTCCTCCTGCCTGACAGCCTTTGGACTGGGACATTGGGTTTTTTCCTCCCTTTGGACTCAAACTAAATCTTTGACTCTTCCTGGGTCTCGAGTCTAATGGACTTGAGACTGGATGACACCATCCGCTCCCTTGGGTCTCAGGCCTTCAGTCTTGGACTGGAATTACCTTCTTGGCTCTCCTGGGTCTTCAGCTTGCTGACTCACCCTGAAGATACTAGGACAGGCCTGCTTCCATAAACACAGGGACCTATCCCTTATAATAAATCGCTCTCTGTATATATCAATGCATCCTATTAGTTCTGTTTCTCTGGAGCACCATGACTAATACAATCCCTTCCCACCCTAATTATCTGCAGCAACCTGATCTTTCAGTTCCTTGAAAGCACTAAGTCCCTTCCTGCTATGGGGACCCTCCATCCTTCCTTCATGTCCTGGCTAAAGCCAAATCCACCTCAAGCCTCAGCTTAAGCATCGCTTCCTTAAGAAAGCCTGACCCCTCTGCATCCCCTCCCCCATGGCTAGGCCAACTCCTTCTAAACTTCTTTCCTAATGCTCACCATAACTGTAATTTAAATGTTTATTTGTGAATTTACTTGTTTAATGTCTGTGTTCCTCCCAGGACAGGGCGCTTCCTGAGGGCAGGGACCACACCTGTCTTGTTCAACACTGTGGTCCCAGCACGTGGCACAGGGCCATGCACGAATGGATGAATGATTGCGTGGACCCTTGTGCCCGTGGCTGGTATTATACCAGAAGTGATTACGTTCTGCAGAAGACAACAAAAGTGTTAGGGCAAGATAAAGTAATAAACAACCTGCCTGCTTTCATCTGTGTCAAGAAGTGTAAATCCCAAAGAGAAAGACTGTTTTTCTTGTAGTGAGTAATATCACTATTGCTCTGTCATAGCTAAGATAAAAATCAATCTAATTAAAGCAACAAGGTGTTTTCTGGTTGGGTAATTTTGCTTGTTGTGGTTTTTAAAGTGTGTGTAGAGCTGGATGATAATAAATGACTAAGAGTCAGGACAGATGAAATTTTAATTTTTGTTTCTTCACTTTTATCCTTCTCCCACTTTCCATAATGACTTCCGTATGGGGATAAACATGACTCATAACTTGTGTTTTTAAGTTAAAAATGTATAAATTGTAGCTCCCCGGTCTGCCTTATTATTTTCACTTTGCAGAGACTTCCTATTAAGCCAGGTTGTCCTTGATCACTGAGCCGTCCCTGGACGCTGGGCAAAATGAAGCTGAACTCCCTGACGCTGGGTTTCCCACAGGCAGGCCCACCTTTGCTTCTGAAAGACCTTGCAATTCCCTTCTTCCATCTCTTCTGCCTCTTGTTTCCCTTCTTCCTCCCCCACACAGACTTGGCCAGTTTCCATCAGAGGTTTGGAGTGGGGTATTTCTTTTATTCCCCTATCGTGTGCTAAATTCTATTTACAATTCTCCGAAGGACACAACATGCAATCAATGGAAGAAAAAGTTTCCAAAATAATGGTGAAGATTTTGAGACGTGGGAGGCCATCAATGAACAAATCAGTTGACAGAGATATTTTTAAAAAATTTTATTGAAGTAGAGTTGATTTACAAGGTTGTATTAATTTCTGCTGTACAGCAAAGTGATTCAGTTATATACATATATTCTTTTTCATATTCTTTTCCATTATGGTTTATCCCAGGATATTGAATATAATTCCCTGTGCTATGCAATAGGACCTTGTTGTTCGTCCATCCTATATATAATAGTTTGCATCCACTAATCCCAAACTCCCAATCCTTCCCTCCTCTACCCTCCTCCCCCTTGGCAACCACAAGTCTGTTCTCTATGAACAGACATGTTTTGAGAGTCTTCTTTGAGATCCGTGCTGTAGTAAATGATTGAGAACTACAAAAGTATACCATTATCTATTTGTTCCCTACCTAATTAGTATTTATTGAATATTTGTCTTATGCAACTTGGAAGATAGTGTTGGAGCTGGAAAGCCCCATGTGCTACAGTGGGGCATGTCCAGAGGAAAGGAAAGGAGGAAGTCAGTTAGGAAATGTGTCCTCTGGTGTGAGGTGTTGAGTGCCCACACCTGAGAGGTGATAAAGCCTCATGAGGCTCATACCTGATTGGTTCCCTCTGCATGGCTGCCCTGAATGCTGTTTCTCTAAGTATCTTCATGGCCAACTCCCTCACCTTCTTCAACTGTTTCTGCAAATGTCACTGTCTCAATGAAACTTCCTTATCTGTTATGTTCTGATTTTTGTATTTGGTGTCTCCCCCAGAATTTATATGTTGAATCCCTAACCAGTAATGTGATGGTATTAGGAGGTGGGGCCTTTGGGAGGTGATGAGGTCATGAGGGTGGGACCCTCATGAGTGGGATTAGTGCCCTTATGAAAGAGACCCTGCAGTGCTCCCTCATCCCTTCCTCCAGGTGAGGACACAGCAAGGAGACAGCCATCTGTCTATGAACTTGGAAGTATGTGCTCACCAGACACTGAATCTGCTGGTGCATTGAACTTGGCCTTCCAGCCTCCAGAACCATGAGAAATACGTTTCTGTTTATAAGCTCCCCCAGTCTGTGGTATTCTGTTCTAGCAGCCTGAGGAGACTAAGACACTCACCGTGCTATTTAAAATTGCACATCCCGTTCCCTCTGCAACATTCCCTGCCTTGTACTCTCAAATTCCCTTTAACCTTTCCAACTTTTTCTTCTTTTCGTAGCATTTGCCATCTTCCAATATACTATATAACACCCATATTTATTTTGTACATTAGTTATGTTTGCACACCGCCCGCGCCCCCCCCCCCCAGCCGACTATCCATTCCATGAGGGCTTATCTGTTTTATTCATTGGTGTATCTTAAGTACCTAGAAAAGTGCCTGCATATGGCAGATGCTCAATCGGTATGTTTTGAACAAATGACAGGGTCACATATTCTTAGCGAGTTTGCTTTTGTGTTCCTCTAGAACATCACTGCATTGAAATTGATAAATAATTTACCTTCCAACACCTGTTAGTTGATGTTTATTGCTTTTGTTTCCTGGTTTTTAAGTAGCTGAGAGGGAATCACGGAGGTGGTAATTTTATTGAGAATGGAGATGCTAAATTTGCATCCAAGGTGCAGGTGAGTACTCTTTCTGGATGTTTACGGTTCAGACTACAGGCACTAAAGACAAGGAATGAGTGGGGACAGCAAGACTTAGGCTGGGACTAGAATAGCTTGAACTTAGATCAGTGAAGGTCATAGGAAGCACCTTCCTGGCATGATGCCCCAGGGGCACAGATGCAGGAGAAAACAGAGCGTTGGTGAGAAGACCAGCCTGTGGGATGATGGGGACTAAGGTAAAACAGGAAGGGAGGGGCCGGATGCTGAGAACCAGAAAAGCTGGGCAGAGGAGTTTTGACGTTTTGTGATGAGCCACGAGGAGATAGGAAGTGGCCCGATGAGAGCTTGTTTTAGCAGAGTCTTGTAGCTGCTCTACACAGGCTGGCCTGCAAAGTGGAGCCGGAGAAGGTCAGAGCAACCTGCCTTGATGTTGTTACCCACAAGCAAGCCAAGGTCTGAACAAGGTGTAGTAATGGGTCATCTCAGAGATTTTGAAAGAAGCAACTGAAGTTCTTCTGATTTTTATTATGAAAAATTTCAAACATACAGAAACATTTGTAATATATTACTCTACATATATATGTACACACACACACACACACACACACACACACACACACAAACATTGCCTGGATCCAACAACAGAATTTTAAGTGGGTTTTATTTCATTTACCAAGAGTCTACAGATGGGTTACAGTACGGACATTATATACACGGAAGAATATTTTTCCAATTATTGCAGTAAGACCTCAGATTCAACATATGATCATGTTTTCTCATTATAATTTCCATGGAGTCAAGACTGTAATACCAGTTTTAGGATACTTAGTTCTCGAATGCAAACCTCCACGTGAAGTCACAATTCATTAAATGAATGAGGAAGGCAACGTGATGCTGTTTGGCTGAGCGCATCTGTGATTGTAATCTCTGCCAGCAAAGTATTTTTTTAAATGTTCCTGTTAGCTGGGTTGAGATGGAAAATATTGTTTTGTTCCCGTCTAAAGAAAATAAAAGCTCGTGCGGTTACTTTTTGTTGTTGTTGTTGTTTTGCCAAGCATTCTCTGAGGATAAAGAACTCATTCATGCTTCACCATCTTCACCTCTCGTGTGGGGGGAAAAAAAGTAAAAAAGTGAAGTTTGAAGGTGAAAATACTGACGAAAATAAGACTTAGCAGCTTGACATATACTGTTTTTTTTTCTTTTTCTTTTTCCAGGTTTCTTCCTTTCCCCAGTCTTCTGTTTTAGGTTGTTTTCGTTGCTGTGTGTTTTCTTCAGCCTTTTTGGTCTGACCCAGTGTTACTTTCTGTGTCCATCAATTTATAGGTCACCGTTGTCACTTGCCAGTTCTTTCGTGGGTGACTTGTTAAAATGCCAGTTCAGTACCTTCAAACTGGTCCTCTGTATCTGTTTTAAAACCACAGATACTGCAGACTCACTGAGGTTGAGTAGTGCAATAGTGAGGGACTTTGAATTCTCTGTGTAGTAAAGAAAACCCCCCTGGATGGGGGTCAAGGGAAATGGTCTGACGGTGAGTTTTGGAACTGTAGGTTATCGCGTTCCAGCGAGGTTCCTAACTGTTAAGTTCCTACAACGATGGTTCTCAGGCCTGTGTCTTCCTCATTCTGTGGGGGATGAGGTAGTGGTTTGGATACCACACTGCCTCAGAATAGAGTGCTGGGGCCACCCAGCCAGTAGAGATGGATGGGACCGTGTGCCAAACGTCCAGTCAACTCTGGAGGGAACGGGGGAGGGAGAGAAGGAGGTGGGTACTTTTGCTTCGTTCCCTGGGAAGAAGTTCCACCCTTCTCAGTGGTCGACTCTATTTACTTGCCTGGCTTATGAAGACAGACGCTTTTGCTCCTTCCCCTCATTCTTTTTTTGCTTTTGTGTAAAAAATTTTTTTCTATTGAAATATAGTTTGATTTTACAATGTTGTGTTAGTTTCAGGTGTACAGCAAAGTGATTCAGATATATATATATACACACATATATATATACATATGTATATGTATTCTTTTTTTAAGATTCTTTTCTCTTCTTGGTTATTACAAGATATATAGTTCTCTGTGCTATATAGTAGGTGCTTATTGGTTATCTATTTTATATATAGTAGTATGAATATTTTAATCCCAAACTCCTAATTTATCCCTCCCTGCCCTCTTTCCCCTTTGGTAACCATAAGTTTGTTTTCTATATCTGAGTCTATTTCTGTGTTGTAAATAAGTTCGTTTGTGTCCCTCATTCTTTTAAAATCCATTTGGACTTTCACAAGTAACACATGAATACATTCTCTTTGTAAAATACAGACAAAGACAAAAATCTCCCTGAATTCCTCAATACCCAACCTCCTTCCTCCCCCAGACGTAATTGCTAGTATCATTTTGGTATAAATGTGTCCAGATTTTCTTGTTTGCATTTGAGTGGCCGTATTTACATAGAGAAATATATAGTTTTGTGTGTGTATTTACATGAACAGTGTTACGCTTTCTGTAGCCTTCTGCAACTTCAGCTTTCAGTGAACAATATGCTTTGACATCTTCCCATAGATCACTGATGTGGTCTTTTCCATCTGAATTTACTTCATTCCTTCTTTTGCTGCTCCGTTGTATTCCACGGATGTGCCAACATTTAACCAGGCTCTCTAATGATGGTTTTTAAGTTGTTTCCTTTTTTTTTTTTAAACACTGCTGTAATAAACATTCCTTGCTTCTTTGTACATACACTTGAGTAATTCTCTAAGACAGATGGAAACCGGGACAGACATCCAGAAGTGATTGGCTAGCTGAAAGGCACAGGCATTTCATAAAGATAGATGCTGACAAAATCCCACCCCGCAAAAGTGTTATCAGAGTACTGCCGGTGAATAGAAGGCAATCTACTTCTCCACCTTGTCTATGGACAGTCTTGAATCTTTAACGCTCTGCTTTGCAAAAACATAGTATCTCACTGTCATAATTATAAATGGTATGTTATGAGAATTAGTGGCCATTGAGCGCATTTATTAGCTACATGCCCTCCATCTTCTTTTTTCCTCATTAAGATGCCTTAGATGTTTCTTTTAACAAATGTGCGTAATGACAGAAAGATGTGCGTTATTTGAGGGGGTTGAAATGGAAATGCTTCGATCTAGGACCTGGCCCCCCTCACCGGGTACAATATCTGTGTTTGGGGTCTGGACTGTGGTGGCTCTTGTCTAAAATGCCTCTTGTCTAAAATGACTTGGAAAGCTTACAGTTATTAGCTTACAGTTAACTATCTCTAGTTACAGCGAGCGGGGGCTGCTCTTCGTTGCAGTGTGCGGACTTCTCATTGCAGTGGCTTCTCTTGTTGCGGAGCACAGGCTCTAGGTGTGCGGGCTTCAGTAGTTGTAGCACATGGGCTCAGTAGTTGTGGCTCGTGGGCCCTAGAGGGCAGACTCAGTAGTTGTGGCACACGGGCTTAGTTGCTCTGCGGCATGTGGGATCTTCCTGGACCAGGGCTTGAACCCGTGCCCCCTGCATTGGCAGGCAGATTCTTAACCACCGTGCCAGCAGTGAAGCCCAATCTGGCGGCTTTTAAAGAAAGAATTCTCTTTTACTTTGGAGGCTTAGTGACGCCGAGTCAGGTTTTACTGCTCACCCATATCCTTTGACAAGGCTTGATTCTAAACTACAGTCAGCTGGTCAACTGAAACGCTCTGGCCCCTGTTCATCCCCTTCTGAGTGGTTTTCATTCATCCACAGAAATACCAAGGATTTTCTGGGGTCTATCTCATCCCCAAGAGCAGATCTGAAGACATCATTCTCCTAGTACGTTCAATCTTGTCACTTATCAGGACAGGGTCCCTCTGAGCAGGACATTTTCATGCCCTTCACTGCTTGACTCCAATCTACCTTTTTTTTTTTTTTTTGTGGTACGCGGGCCTCCCACTGTTGGGGCCCCTCCCGTTGCGGAGCACAGGCTCCGGACGCGCAGGCTCAGCGGCCATGGCTCACGGGCCCAGCCGCTCCGCGGCATGTGGGATCCTCCCGGACCGGGGCACGAACCCGCACCCCCTGCATGGGCAGGCGGACTCTCAACCACTGCACCACCAGGGAAGCCCCAATCTACCTTTTTAAGCTCACCTAGACCCTCCTCTTTCCCACTCCCACCAATCACAAGCATTCTAGAATCCACCTGAGGTTTCTGAGCCCAGTGAAAGTCGTGAGAAACGCCTTGGACCCGAAGGCAGGGGTGGGGCTGCCAGCGGCTGCTGTTCTGTTGTGCTCCCTTCGCCTGTCCCCTCAGAAGAGCTGTCTCTGCTTCACTGTTCTCGGCTGGCCACACCCTCGCTGCTTGCCCTCTGCCCCTCCTCCTCCAGCCCGGCTGTTTACCCCCAACTTCTTCCCTCCTGCAGCCTTCTCTGATTACCAGGAGGACTTGGCCTCTTCCAAGAGGTGTGGGCGGTGTCTGCAATTGAACCTAAGGTCCCTGGGAAACTCAACAGCTACTCACTGCCATGTCCTGGCTCCCCACCCAAGCAATGCACTGACAGGGACCGGATGAATGCTTCGGTTGGCAGCCACCGGTATGGTTTCAAGTTCCCACCTGCTGTCATTTTGTCCTACCTGTTTGTCCAGGTGAATGCTGTCTACCTTAGAAGGTAAGATCTTGAAAACAAGAGAGCAGTTCTATGCAATTCCTTCTGTACAGTGCTTAGCCCAGAAACACAAGCAATTAGGTACTTAATAAATGCTTCCTGGTGGTAGAACACTACAGGAAATCATTTCTTTAATTATGTATTTCTTAGACTTTCTTGGACTTATCTCTTGAACTAGGTGGAAAGTGGGCGGAGTGGGGTTAGAATGGTGGTGATTATTTTTTAAAACTTTCCAGGGGTTGAACTTCTAATTTGCATATGTGTGATTCCCTAGAGGGTCTGATTTGATGCATAATTCTGGAAGTATAAAGCATATTTACAAAGCCAGGTCCCCAAATGAGCTGCCATACGCAGATCTGAACAAACGTGAGTGAGATCATCCCATTCTTGGCCTCGAGTTATTGCAGTTCTGCTTTGGAGGCTTGTCCCAAGCCAAATAAAACACGAAGGGCAAAGAGTGTTTCCCCATTGCCGTGCCCTGCCCCAGACGCTCTTGAGTCTTTATGCAGCCAGGGCACCTTGCTTTATGTCCGATTTTTCATTTTTAAATAGAACATTTCTACAATTTAAAGAATTGTTTAAACTTACCCAATTTAAATTTTAACTGTAACTTGCTTGTTGGGGAGGGATGTGGGTGTATCATTTTATTTGAAGACTAGATAAATTAAAAGAGGTATATAGGATTGGAATCAGAAAAAGCTACCGATTTTTATTTTTCTTGTCTGTTTTAGTTTAGCCAACTTGACGTTTCTAAGCTTCAGATCTCTTACAATAAGACAGGTGTAATAACATTTTAAAAAACATGTGAGTAGACTATTATACTATCTCTTATAGCTTTAAGTTCTTCCTCACGAGGCATTATCGGAATACCACCCCAAAGATTGTCCTGGGCCTCTTTGGTAAGACTTAGGTCTGGGGACTGAGGCCTTCTAATCCTGGCTGGACCCAGTGACTCACTTTGTGATAGGGAGACGGTCGGTTTCCCTGTACAAGTTTCAGAGTAGTGAGATGGGAGCCCTAACAGCAGCTAGGATGCTGTCTGCCACTGTCTGCCACCCAGAGCTACTAAGAAGCAAAAGTTGCTACGTGGATGCAGAATAGAAAGTAACCCCCGTGTTGAAAGGACTTGCCCCCAGACTGCATGTCACGGCTAAAAACAAGAGCTCTGGACTTCCTGCCTCATGGTCTAGTGCCCAGGCCAGATGTTTGGTGAGAGAGGAAGTAGAAGGGACCAGCCCCAAAACTCTGTCTGCTTTCGCCAGCTCCCAGTTGGCCTGGCATCAAGGGACTTTCCCGGCTACTGTGTGAGGATGGTTTCTACCTGGCTCCATCCATGAATAACCTTCTGGTGAGGACCAGGGACACTGCTGCCCAGAAGTTGGATGTTGGTGGAAGCTCGTGCCGTCCCCCTGCTCATACCCCTGTGTGTGTCCCCGAGGCCTGCAACTTCCTGGGCTTGTCCATCAGAGCCAGGCACAGGGTTTGCTGGGAAGGACCCCTTTGAGGGATGGGAAGGGGCAGGGCCCTGCTTGAGCCTGTTGTGAACAGAGCTGGGATAGGAAATCCAACTGGCAGAGAAGGAGAGAGAGAAGGAGAGCAAGAGGGAGAGGTGTGTGCGTAGTAGAGGGGATGAAAAAGAGAAAAAAGAGGCCAGAAGACAGAAAGTGGGCTCTCTTGTCTCATTCAACTTAATTTTCATTTCAAAATTCTTTTCCTGTTTCTCTGCTCTGGGCTGTCTTGTCCACTCTGCTTCCTGATGTTCTGACTCTCAGCTTTGCTGTGTCTCATCTGCGGTCAGCCTGGCCCTCTGTTTGTTTCCCACTTGATCCAGGCATTTTTTCATTGTTTTTGCCTTCTGCAGTTTCCGGAACACACTTTAGAGACAGCACACTTCTCAGGAATTGGGTGAAAAGCTCTATTTTTATAAGAACATACTTTTTTCTTCCTCCTAAAAACCCTCTCTCTTTTTTTTTTATATAGTTTTTTGTTTTTTTTGGCTGCGTTGGCTTTTTGTTGCTACACGCAGGCTTTCTCTAGTTGCGGCGAGCAGGGGGCTACTCTTCGTTGCGGTGCGTGGCCTTCTCATTGTAGTGGCTTCTCTTGTTGCGGAGCATGGGCTCTACGTGCTCGGGCTTCAGTAGTTGTGGCACGGGGGCTCAGTAGCTGTGGCTCGCGGGCTCTAGAGCACAGGCTCACTAGTTGTGGTGCATGGGCTTAGTGGCTCCGTGGCATGTGGGATCTTCCCGGACCAGGGCTTGAACCCGTGTCCCCTGTATTGGCAGGCAGATTCTTAACCACTGCACCACCAGGGATGCCTCTAAAAACCCTCTTGCTCCCCCTCTGATTTCTCTCAGCCTCACAGTTCACTTCCTCTTACAATGACTTCTTCTTCTTCCTCCTTTCTCCTCACTGTGGGTTGTGTTTTGATAACAGCTTTATTGAGATACAATTCACACATCTTACAATTCGCCCACTTAAAACGTACAACTCAGTGGTTTTTAGCATAGTCACAGAATTGCGCATACATCACCGCAAGCCACTGCAGATCATTTCCATCACTCCCCCAAAGAAACCCTGCACCCACCAGCAGTCACTCCCCACCCCCCTCTCCACCCAGCCCCTGGCAACCAGTATTCTATTTTCTGTCTCTATGAATTTGCCTATTCTGGACATGCCGTATAAATAGAATTACCATAAAGTATTGTCCTTTGTGACTGGCTTCTTGCACTCAGCCCAGTGTTTCCAAGGTTCATCCATGTCATAGCATGTGTCAATTCCTTGTTCTTCTTTATTGCTGATACCCAGAGATTTCGTGTGTCCATGTGGCATGGACAAGCCTGGGGCAAGAGTCAGATGTGACGATACGAACATGCGTTGCGAGGAAAAGAATGCAAAGTGATAGATTATTGAAATACAGTGTGGAGCTTTTGCCAGAAATAGTGCTGAAATTATATTAAGGACCATCAAATAACCCTGGCAGAAGATATGACAAACCTTCCAGAATTCAGGAGGGGTCCAGTCTAGAAAATCCTTTCCATGTACATCTCAATGCTCCCAAACTCCCTCCTCTTGTCCCTTTCTCCCTTTTTCCCTCTAGTCTTTTTGTTCAGAGGAGCAGTATTCCCCCGCTTGGAATTGTGTGCCCATGAGGTTGTACCCATACCTGGGAATTTCAGTTCCAGTCTTGGTCAAGAAGGAGGGAAATGATTTCTTTCTTGGGAATTTGGTTGGGCTCAAATGAGAAAGATCAATAGATAGGTTGAGTTGGCTTTTTAAAGGAGGAGATAAAAACGGCCGAAGATACTGATAGACAAGAGCTTGGAGACTAATTATCATTGAAGTCTGATGTCATAACAAGACCACGTGAGAGCCAGCAGCACAGGAGCAGGGAGTACATTTTGGTAGGTGTGGGTAGAGGGAATCAAGGAAATGGTGTCTTGAATTTCCTTCATTCTCCTGGCAGAGGTTGGAAAGCTTCCTGCAGCCTCCAGCAGGAAGGCTGTTCTCATACACAGCGACAGCTGGCCACGTTTAAAGTCAAGGAGTTAACAGGAACCGTAAGCTAAGAAAGGAATATAGGGGCAGGACGGGAAAGCTCTCCCCTTGCAAAAATATCTCAAAAATTATATTAATAGTTACAAAATCCATTAAATGTAAATATCACGAACTTGATTCATGTGGCTCCAAAACATTAATGCACAAAAAGAGAAAGATCATTTTAAAGCTCTGGAATGGCTGGCATTAGGATATTTTGAGGTTGGGTTGGAAAGAAAGCAGAGAAGTCAGGGTATGATTTACCATGTTCCACTGTCGGGTGATACGCTGCTGTGCACTCTGAAATTCTGAGACTCAAGACCATCCCAGACAGCCTTCATCCATCTGCCGTGTTCTCTAAAGGGCCCAAGTGGTGCTGCTTATGCCCCTGGAGTTTTACAGAGTTCACAGAGACAGTTATTCTATTTATAATCTTCTGTGACCCCAGGACCCAGTCATGCATCCCCAGAGCTGGGCAGGAACAGATGTGCTAACCACCACCACACAGTATTCCGAATTCATTCCCTCACTCAAGTAGGGAACTAACAGGTATTAGTACTACTGCCAGCGTAGTAAGCTGGGTGCTGGGGACAGAGCCATGAATAAAATAATCATGGTCCTGGTTATGAACTGAATGTGCTCACCCTCGGTGTGGTGGTGGGGTCTCTGGGAGGTGATGAGGTCATGAGGGTGGAGCCCTCACGATAGGATTAGTGCCCTTATCAAAGGGACCCCAGAGAGCTCCCTCACCCCTTCCACCATGTGAGGACAACTGTCTATGAAGCGAGAAGACAACTGTCTTTGAAGAAGAAAGTGGGTCCTTACTTGCCACTGAATCTGCATGTGCCTTTAAATTAAAAAAAATTTTTTATACAGTTTTAAAGGTTACTTTCCGTTTACAGTTATTACAAAATATTGGTTACATTCCCCACGTTGTACAACACATCCTTGTGCCTTCCTTACACCCAATAGTTTGTACCTTCCAATCCCTCACCCCCTCCCCACTGATAACCACTAATTTGCTCTCTATCTGTGAGTCTGCTTCTTTTATGTTATATTCACTAGTTTGTTGTATTTTTTAGATTCCACATGTAAGTGATATCATACAGCATTTGTCTTTCTCTGTCTGACTCATTTCACTTAGCATAATATCCTTCAAGTCCATTCATGTCACTGCAAATGGCAAAACTTCATTCTTCTTTTATGGCTGAGTAGTGTTCTATTGTATGTGTACCACATCTTCTTTATCCATTCATTTGTTTATGGACACTTAGGTTGCCTGGCAATTGTAAATAATGCTGCTATGAACATTGGGGTGCATGTATCTTTTTGAATTAGAGTTTTTGTGTTTTTTGGATAGATACCCAGGATTGGCATTTCTGGGTCAGATGGTAGTTCTATTTTTAGTTTTTTGAGAAACTTCCATACTGTTTTCCACAGTGGCTGCTCCAATTTACATTCCCACCAACAGAGTACAAGGGTTCCCGTTTCTCCACATCCTCGCCAACATTTGTTATTTGTGTTCTTTCTGATGATAGCCATCCTGACAGGTGTGAGGTAATATCTTGTGGTTTTCATTTGCATTTCCCTGATGATTAGAGATGTTGAGCATCTTTTCATGTGCCTGTTGGCCACCTGTATTTCCTGTTTGGAAAAATATCTGTTCAGTTCTTCTGCCCAGTTTTTAATCAAGTTTTTTGTTTTTTTGATGTTGAGTTGCATGAGCTGTTTATAGATGTTGGATATTAATTCCTTATTGATCATATCATTTGCAAATATTTTCTCCCACTCAATAGGTTGTCTTTTCATTTTGTTGATGGTTTCCTTTGCTGTGCAGAAACTTTAAAGTCTAATTAGGTCCCATTTGTTTATTTTTGCTTTTATTTCCTTTAGGATATAGATCCAAAAAAACATTGCCTTGATTTATGTCAAAGAGTGTTCTGCCTATGTTTTCCTCTAGGAATTTGATAGTATCTGGCCTTACACTTATGTCTTTTATCCACTCCGAGTTTATGTTTGTATATGGTGTTATAACATGATCTAATTTATTCTTTTAGATGTAGCTGTCCAGTTTTCCCAGCACCACTTATTGAAGAGACTATCTTTTCTCCATTGTATATTCTTGCTTCCTTTGTTGTAGATTAATTGACCATAAGTGTGTGAGTTTATTTCTGGCCTCTCTACTCTGTCGCCCTGATCTATGTGTCTGTGTTTGTGCCAGCACCATATTGTTTTTATTACTGTAGCTTTATAGTATAGTCTGATGTCAGTGAGTGTGTGAATCTGCAAATGCCTTGATCTTGGATTTCCCAGCCTCCAGAACTGTGAGAAATAAATGTCTGTTGTTTATAAGACCCCCAGTTTATGGTGGTCTGTTACAGCAGCCCGCATGAACTAAGACAGGTGTACTCATGCAGCTTTGAGTGAGTGGAAGCAACAGGCATTAAACATGTCTTTAGCTATAACTGCAGGAAGGGCTATGAAGATGCTAAAAGTGAGGGTGTATTGCAGGGGACACTCCCTGAATTGGAAAATTGCTTTTCCCCTGTGCTGAGCCAGACTGTGTTTCTGGGTCAGCTTCCTGCTGCCTGGGTCTTTCTTCCTTTACAGTGAGTTCCCAGCCCTCTTGCAAATGAACTTCTCTCAGGCCACCCCAACATTTTCCGAGATTTGCCTAGGTATATCCCACCACAGGACATGGTTACAGTCTGAACTCAAGCTGAGGTCCCTATTGTGTATGTGAACTTTAAAAGTTTTCTGTTTCTTTTTTTAAGATGGTGGTTAAAAAAAACGCATGACATGAAAGTTACCATCTTAACCATTTTTACATGTAGGTTCAGTAGCATTAAGTACCTTCGTATCGTTGTTCAACTATCACCACCATCCATCTCCAGAACTTTTCCATCTTTCTGAGTGGAAACTCTGTGCCCATTAAACAAAACTCCATACTTCCCTTTCCCCCAGCCTCTGGCAACACCATTCTACTGTCTGTCTCTATGCATTTGACTATGCTAAGAACCTCATATAGTGAAATCATATAATATTTGTCTTTTCATGTCTGGCTTATTTCACTTAGCATAATGTTTTCAAGGTTCATCCATGTTGTAGCATGTGTCAGAAGTGTGTGTGTGTGTGTGTGTGTGTTTAATTCTAAGTATTATTGATGCCCCATTCCCACTATGTTGTCAGGGTCCCCTGACATGGTTTTGGATATGGACATGGATACTGAGCAAAATTTAATAAAGGAGCTATTTATAAGGGTGTGGGTTTAAGGAAACCAACAAGGCGTGGTGAAGCACCCCCCCCCCCTCCGCAACAGAGCTAACAACCACTGGGGGCTGTTACCACTCCAAGGCCTGAAGGGCAATGGGGGTAATGATTACCAGAACCTGGAGAGACTATTGTAGCTGGAGACAGGGCCACCAGTCAGGAGCTGAAGACTTGGGGAGAAGGGAGAAGAGACCCCCACTTCCCTCATCCCCCACCCCCCAATCTTCTTCCTGTGCTTTACACTACCCAACCCAACCAGGAGCCAGAGGGTAAGACTGGCCTTCCCAGGCACAGAGCATGGGGGGCAAGGATAGAGACTGGACCTAGAGGAGCAAACAGTATATCCAGCCTACCACCTTCTACAAGGAGTTAAGTGTGGGGTGAAAGGGGAGGCAAGATGAGAAGCTAGCAACACGAGTGGGCTGAGTTCCTCTAAAAGAGAAAGGGTGTGGGAGATACTCAGAGGGGAAAACAGTCTGAAAGGAAAGAGGAAGAGCCAGAGAGAGAAAATGAAGAGAAAGTAGAGAGATTTGACAGTTCCAGTGAGAGACACTGGGAAGAAACCTTAGGAAGAAGAGATGTCCAAAGGGGATTTACTGTGTGAAGACCTAAAACTCCCCTTTCAGTGTTTCAAGGGACCTTTAGTAAAGATCACTTTATTTTCAAGGCTTTTGTAGAATTTTGAATGTGACACTAAGTTGGACCAGAGTTAGGAACAGGGAAGACCAGTTATACTTGGCATGGAAGGCAGAATAATGGGCCCCAAAAATGTCTGCCTCCCAATCCCCAGGGCCCATGAATATGTTAGGTCATGGAAATGGGAATTGTTTGCAGATAGAATTAAGGCTGCTAATCAGCTGACTTTGAAATAAGAAGATTATCCTGGGTGGGGCCAGTGTAATCATGAGATCTTAACTGGGGAAGAGGGAGGCAGAGGAGTCAGTGTCAGAGTGACATGATGTGAGAAGGAATTGATTGGCCATCACTGGCTTTGAAGATAGAAGGAAGCCACAAGCCAGGGAAGTGGCAGCCTCTGGCAGCTGGAAAAGCCCTTCCAACAACCTGACCTCCAGAACTTAAGATAGTATATTTGTGCTGTTTGAGCCACTGTGTTTGTGGTAATTTGTTACAGCAGCAATAGGAAACTAATACACTTGGGTTTTATGGGTGTGGCGTATAGGTAGCTAAATTTTGGATTGAAAATGTGAAGCTGCATATAATTACCGTAAATACTGTATGTAAATCTATAGCTATGAATTTTACTGATAAGAGCTTTGATTAAACTCCTTAACTTCCTCACACTAGGTGAAAACACGCTAGCTAAAGTAGGACTTGTCCTTTATACTTGCTTTCAGTGCTGTAGTAGCTGTGTGGTTCTTTTAATCTTGGTTCTTGTGTAGCTGCTCTCATCCTGATCCCTTGATCAGTGGAGTGTCTGGATTCTCACTTTGTGGCTTCCTTGGTCTCCTTTGAGAGACCAGTGCTGTGCCCACTTCTGAGCCCCCACAGTCTGTTTTTAGGGTTCTCCATACAGGTGGTTTAATGTCCAATCCGTCATGAAAAGGTTTTGCTCTTCTTTGTAGCCTCCTTGTTGCTGGCATGAGCTTTCACTTCAATCTTGTTGGACACACAAACACAGCAGACTTGTGGTGGGAAGGTTTAAAAGTCCAGCTTTCTGGTAATGACAATACCCACAGAATAAACCCTCGACTCTCAGGCACCTGCAACAGATAAGCTTCTCTATGTCAGCATTTCCACAACTGAAAGAGGTACTTTCAGGCATTGCTGGCAAGAGTTCAAAGCAGCTTAACGACTAAGGAGGAGGACTTAGCAATATTTAATAAACCAACATCAATGGATCTCACCGAATTGAAATCAGGGTGTCAGCAGGGCTGCTTTCTCTTTGATCCAGCAATTCAGCTTAGATTAATTTATTCTGAAGAAACAACCCCCAAAATGAAAAACAACATATGAAAAAGGTTATTGATTGTGGAATTTCTTATAATAGCAAAACATTGAAAGCACAACCAAAGTTCTTGTCCATAAGAGACTGGTTGAATCCATCAAGGAGCAGTCAAGTCATGGAATATTATACAGCCATAAAAAAGAACGACTGAATCACTACGAACTGATGTGTGAGGATTTCCAAGCTATATTATTAAGTGAAAAAAGCAATGTGGAAAAGAATATATAAAGCACATTACCATTTGTGTAAAAAAAGGTTGCAGGGGGATGAGAATGTGTGTGTGTGCGTGCATGCTTGTTTTCACAAGAATCACAGAAAAGGTAAACCAGAAATAAATGAAAATGATTACCTATAGGGTGTAGGTGTGGATGGAGTGGAAGGAATACGGATGAGAGTGATAGTTTTCACTTCTCTGAGTGTTCCTTTTAGGCAGTTTTGAATTCTGAATCATGTAAAGGTTTTAAGTATTAAAAAATTACATTAAATCTAAGAGGAGTTAAAAAAAAAGAAACCTTGAAGTTGAATGCAAACAGAAACAAAGGAATGTATGTGGTTAGCAAATTGATGGCATAACAACACAGAGATAAGAACTACATGTAGTTTTTTTTTTTTTTTTTTTTTTTTTTTTTTGCTGTACGCGCAGGTCTCTCACCGCTATGGCCTCTCCCGTTGCGGAGCACAGGCTCCGGACGCGCAGGCTCAGCGGCCATGGCTCACGGGCCCAGCCGCTCCGCGGCACGTGGGATCCTCCCAGACCGTGGCACGAACCTGTGTCCCCTGCATCGGCAGGCGGACTCTCAACCACTGCGCCACCAGGGAAGCCCTACATGTAGCTTTTAAACCCTGTGCTTTTGACTAGTGGGATATATTCTAAGGGGAAAAAATCGACAGGAGGCTTATGAATTAGGCTAGTAATTGAGACTAATATTAGGGTCATCATGCAAACCTCTCTTGTGTATGTTGTAGGATACAGCAAATGGGTCAATATATTAATTGTGTGTGGGTGACCTAAGGCCCTCACTGTAGCAGGGGGCAGGTAATATAGAATGGAGGTAAATATGGAATGGTGATATGATCCTGCAATGGGAAGCGGGGTATCAGAATGAATTCATGATGTTTCAGTTCTATCCACTGTTAAAGACAAAGTGGGACATTAGTTAAAGCTGTGAAAACATATTTTATTCAGTAACTAGTGACAGTAGGGAAAAGAACTGAGCTCTGTTCTGATTTGCACAGAGTGACTGGGTGTTTTAACAGGAGAAGGAAGGAGTCAGGAGCGGGACAGAGCAGGGCTCAAGTAAGTGATTACCCTGGGTCAGTCAGTGTAGATGTAATTAGGTCAGCTGTGTCTGTTAGCTGGCAATCACGGAAGTGAGAATTCTTCACCCCACAGAGATTAGGAAACAGAGGTACCTATACTTCTTGATGATTACATTTCAAAGGAATGGCTTTTAGGACCTTGAAGATGACACTCTTGGGTTGTAGGAGATACATACATATCTCAAAGGGGCAGAGTAAAGATTCACAACTGTAGGCAATTTTTAGTGAATGCACTAAGAAAGGCTGGTGAGGGGCCTGTCCTCAGGTGTTGGCTGGAACAAACAGTAAATTCTCCTGGCACTGTTGAGTTTTCCAGGCAGGTGTTGAAGGGAGGGGCTGGGGTCATCCTACAGACATGGCCTTATGCTGTTTGAAGCCGTGCTAGAGTTTAGTTGTCTCTTGGTGCAGAGGTTTGGATGGAGTTGTTACACGCAGTTCTCACCATTGAACGTGCCTTGAAGCAGTGACACCCCAGGACCAATAGACACAGTAGTACTCAGATCTTGGTTTCTAAATACCATTTCCCTCTAAAAGGAACAAGCCTCCTTGAATAAATTGTCTGACTATGAATCAGGGACAGGGAAGCTATAATGTGTTTGGAATGTCTTCTTGTGCCAGAAATCAATGGGTGGGACCAGCTACATAATTTGCAGGGCCCAGTACAAAATGAAAATGCAGGGCCTCTTGTTGAAAAACTACTAAGAATGTCAAGAGAGAACCACATAGAAGGCTTTGTAAGAGCAGGGTCACAGGCCCATGAAGCCGGCCCTATTAATGGAAGATGTGTTAAAAGTTCAGAAGAGCCAGCTTGAAGGGGCTCTTGCTGGTGAATTTTGGGACAATTTGAGCACACACAAAAAAAGAATAGTAATAAGAATGGATTATAAAACACAGAATTGAAAAAGAACCGATTGAGACTTCCCTGGTGGCGCAGTGGTTAAGAATCCACCTGCCAATGCAGGGGACACCGGTTCAAGACGCGGTTCGGGAAGATCCCACATGCCACGGAGCAACTAAGCCCATGTGCCACAACTACTGAAGCCTGCACTCTAGAGCCCATGCTCCACAACAAGAGAAGCCACCACAATGAGAAGCCCGCGCACTGCAAGGAAGAGTAGCTCCCGCTTACCGCAACGAGAGAAAGCCCACGTGCAGCAACGAAGACCCAGCAAAGCCAAATAAATGAAAGAAAGAAAGAAAGAAATTTATTTAAAAAAAGCACCATGAATTTATAGTGATACTGAAAATGAGTATCACTATACTCCCTTGCACAGAAGGGAAAACTTTATGAGGAATGCCAGCCAATAAATGTAGACAGAATAATATAATTAGAAAATTTACCATTTTTACCACCACCAATGTAATAATGATACTAAAACATTGGGTTAAAGATTGTTGGGAAACAAGATATTCACACAATTCATAAAGTCTCCCCTTATCACCCGATAGATGACTTATTAATTACAAATGGGAAAAGATGCCTCTGTGATAGAGAGATCTGACAGAAACTATCTTACCCGAGTGATCAGCTTCGCATGAGCGATAATGAGACAATGTTATCATGCATCTCTCAACGTGATGCAATGAAAAGTACATGGGTAGTATTTTGCTCAAAATGTTTAACCTGAATCTAAGCACGAAGAAACAAACAAACGTGGACTGTGGGACATTCTACAAGGCAACTGGCCTAAGCCCTTAAGAAAAAATGTCATGAAAGAAAAAAGTCAGGGAGAGCTGTTGTAGATAAAAGGAGGGTAAAGAGTCATGAGAACCAAGTGAACTGTATGACCATTGATTGTCCTAGATTGAAAAAGAGCTATGGGAGACATTTAGGGGACAACTCTGGAAATTGGGATTTTGGACTGTAGATAATACTATTGTATCAATGTGAAATTTCTTGAGTGTGATGATGGTGTTGGTTATGGAGGAGAATGTCTTTATTTTTAGAAGATACATGCAAAAGACTTAATGCCCCAGTGTCTGCAACTTATTTGCAAACAAAAGGGAGAGAGAAAGGGAAAGGGAAAGAGGAAGGGGGAGTGGGAGGGGGAAGAGGGAGAGAGAGGGCAAAGGTGACAAAATGCTAACGACTGTTTGAATCTGGGTGATGAGTATACAGCTATTCTTATACTATTCTTTCACTTTGCTATAGGAGAGATATTTTTAAAATAAAAACTTGGGGGAAAAAGTTTTCCTAGCTAAAGTCATCTCTCAAGGAGGAACACAGTAGCACATCAAGGGCAGAAAGCCTCTCTAGGTTGGTTGGCAGGACCCCTGAAGCAGCAGACATGCCACCTGGCACTTCAGCATCATTCACGTGTCTGCCAATCTGTGTGCCCAGCATAGTTATGGTGAGCAGAGCAGAGCTGACAGCAGACAGTGGTGTGAGATGGGCACCTGTTCCCAGTGCGGGCTAACAAGAGCCAGGACCGGACTGGTAGACCAGCTAGTCAAGGGCTGAGGTTTCTTCTGTGTCGTGAGAAAGCAGGAAGTCTAGTGCCAGTTCAGGCCGGACAACTTCTTTGGGTCTTATTTGAAAATTGGGGAGAATATACCCTCTTACTTATGCAACAGAGATCAAATAAGATCTTGTACGAGGCAAAACAGTCTTCATAGATTTTCTTATTATCTTATTTTGTAGATTATCTCATTTTATTTTATAGATTTTAATTCTGGAAATATAGATAGCTTTTTTTCACATATGAGCTGTTACAGATGTACTTGCTGTTTGTAGTTCTATTACAGTTTGTGTCCTATATGTACAGAATTTATGATCTTTCTATTTTATACGATTCCCACCAAAAAAAAAAAAAAAAGAAGCGGTGCATCTAGAAGGGTCTCTGCTGCGTTACTGAGTCCTCCTAACTATTCAGGAGTCAGAAGCAGAGGACTTCTTTTCTGACTGGGGTTCATTGAGAACAGATTGCATATTTCAAACTTGTTTTTCTTTCACTACCAGTATCCTTTCAGGACTGAGTGCAGTAGGACACGTGTCACATCATGACGTGCTTTCTAGGTGAATCAGCCTAATGGACAGTAAGGAATATTCCTGAAAGCCATTCCTGCACCAGGGTGGCTAGCAACAAGCGTACACCCAAGTGACTGTGAACCACATGGATATATCCCACCAAACCCAATAAAATGCATCCCTAACTCAACTTCCCTTTGGCTAGAATCCAAAATGCCATAGCCATTCCAGGGGTATCTGTGCAAGGGGAAGGAGGATGGAGAGAAAATCCAAGAGGAAAGAGACAATGGTTTTAATTGATTAGAGTTAAAATATCTTACTTTAGGGCTTCCCTGGTGGCGCAGTGGTTGAGGGTCCGCCTGCCGATGCAGGGGACACGGGTTCGTGCCCCGGTTCGGGAAGATCCCACATGCCGCGGAGCGGATGGGCCCCTGAGCCATGGCTGCTGAGCCTGCGCGTCTGGAGCCTGTGCTCCGCGACGGGAGAGTCCACAACAGTGAGGGGCCCGCGTACAGAAAAAAAAAAAAGAAAAAAAAAATCTTACTTTAAAAAAAAAAGGAGAGAAAAGGAGAGGCAGAGACAGGGAGAGGGACAGACAGGGAGAATCTCTTAGTGTTACATTAAACAGGAAATAGAGAGGTCCACTGGGCAGTCAGAAGTGTGGGTTTGAAGAGATGACGGATGGTAATGTAGAGATTAGGGATGTCATTTCACAATCGTAGCTGCATGAGTGGATGAATCCCCCCAAATGAAAGAAAAGAGGACAGAGGACAGAATCTTGGGTAATGCCTGTATTTCATTGTGAGGTAGGGGAGATGGCTATAAAATGAATCTTAGACCAAGACACTGATTACAGCCCGGACATGAAGAATGAACACAGTCAGGTCGATTGGGGTTTTGTCATTCGTAACAGAAAGATTTTTGATAATACATACATTTAAATATTTAAAGCCAGCTATAAACCTATGTTTATAGCTCTTCTACAATTATAAGATCAAAACATATTAAGTACTAACAAGACTACAAAACTCATAAAAACAGAAATTGACATTCAGTATGACACGTGGTACTGTTTTGCTGAAATAAAATCACTGCTATTGACGTTAATAGTAGAACATCTATTTATGTGGTTGAGATTTCACTTGCTGGTTTGGTTATTTTGATTTTGAGCGTATTTCCCATCATTTGAGTAATTGTCATGATCTCTGGTGATATTTTTCCTTGTGGACAGAATTTATTTTATATCCCCTATCCATTATTTAGAAGAGACCGTCTAATGGTGCATCTCATATATGATGGCAAAAATATCAGTTAACACAGTTTATTCACAGATTGTTCACTGTCCCCACTAATGATCTGTTGTAAGCTGGTGTGTGTTTTCATCATGGACTTCTTACTCTAAATCACTTACAATGTGAGCATGGAGCTGAGCTCTGGGACACACTCTTTTGAGTTCTGTATGCTTACACCACCGTGTGTATTTTGATGACTTAATTCTCCCACCATTTTTCCCCAATCAAACTACTACAATACTTTCATCTCTATAGCATGGCTTCCGATGGTCTACAAATACTTCACCATATAAAGAAAAGAACTAAAGAATATATAATCCACTAAAATTGGGTGGTGGAGGGAAGCAAGGGAGGGGGGAGAAAGGAGAGAGATACTAATTCACCATTGCTCAAAATAAGGTGTTAATACTGTCAAAAGAATGTTCACACCAACCTTTCCACGTCAAAGCCTTTATGGGAGTCAGTGTACCAGAAGCATGGGAGTGGGAGTTAGACAACTCTGAATCTGGTGATGGTCTTACCAGCTTTGACATTGGTAAGTTACTCAATCACTTGGTTTTCTCATCTGTAGAGATGATTAAATGAGGTCATGTAGCTAAAATGCCTAAAACTGCCTGATCCACAGTTGGTGTTCAGTAATAGTAGTTATTAACAGTTTTTGACACTTAGCAGGGTTAGGATAAATGTGGAACTTAAAATGCTGGTAGATTAGGTAAGTAAGGCTCAGAGGTCTGATAGGTCTGGACCTACCAAGCTAAGGGCAGGCGTTGGCTCTTAGGACTATTTAGAGTCTGTATCCAGGTTATTGCTGGTTCTAAATGTTTACGGTGTGATGTCTCGCTGTGTTTGTGTCAGGTTAGTGCATCTGTCCCCCAACTGTCCAAAAACCCAGTGTCACTTACTCATCACATCTTTTTGTAAATTTCATTATCAATCTGGGGAAAGGCTTTGGTACACAGTCCATTCCTGGGGGTTAAAGTGATTATTTCCTTCATCTTTGAGGATGATAATTCTTTTGGTTTTCTTTGGAGCTTCTCCTTTTAGTCTTTCTTAAAGAACTAATTTCTGTTCTTTTTCATTGCCGTTGTTAGTAGGAAGAATTCAGTCCTAATCACTGCAGGAGCAGAGGTTAAGTTCAAGCAGACCTGGTTCCGTCCTGGCTGTCACTTAGCTATTGCCTGATCTTTTTGAGCATGAGTTTCTTCTGCTGGCAGATGAGGAAAAATAATGCTCACCTCCTGGATTATTAGGAGGATTAAATGAGAAATGGCTCTGAAACCCTGGACATATCTTCACTGTTCACATCTTCCCAGCTTCTCCCACCCCAGTTAAAGAGCTCTTTGCAAGATTAGCAGTTCTTTGGCATACAAAAAAAGTATTTAGTTCCTGTTTGGAAAATATTAAAAACTATAGCACCAGGCTGAGTCTTAACCACACTTGAGAAAAATTGGAGAGGAGTTTTAAATTGGAAGCTTACTTTATTCAGGATGAAGAAATACTGAAATCAAGGGGGAAAAAAATCTGCTGTTAACTTAAATACATGATTATTATCATAATTTCTTTTTTTTTTAACTGAGAAGTACAGCTAAAACACAAATGATTTCCAAAGATTATCTGCCAATGCATTTAGTGAGAGGCAGTGTGGTGCAGAGGTGGTGCTAATGAGCTCTGCTAATGAGCTCTACAGTATCCGCAAGTCACCCCCTCTCTCTCGCCTCAGTTTCCTCACCATCAAATGGGGTGATTGTGCTTAACTGGGGGAGGGGAGGGAGGTTGAGGGGATGTGTGAGATGCTTCTGCTCTCACAGTGGTGATAGATATATGGTAGCCATCTTCCCAGAGGGCCCCCAATGACCCCTAATTCTGCGGTTCCCACCGCTGTAGACCCCTCCTCCCCAATATTGCATCAAGGTTGGTCTGTGTGACCCATAGAAGGCTTCAAAAGTGAGGGCCAGCCATTCGAGATAAGGTTAGAAAAGGCACCTTCCGTCCTGGGCTCCTTCTCCCACACCTCCCCCTCCCTTTCTCTCTGTTTCTCTCTCTCTCCCTCTCCCCCTCCTTTTCTCTGTCTCTCTCTCTCTCTCCCTCTCCCTCTCCTTTTCTCTGTCTGTCTCTCTCTCACCATTTGCTCTGTGGAAAGCCCTGCTGTGAGCAGCCCTGGGGAGAGGCCACATGATGAGGAACTGAAGCCTTCTGCAAACCAGCCAGATGCGTGAAGTTAGAAGCCAGCCCTCCAGACCCAGTCAGGTCTCAGAGGACTGCAGCCCCAGCTCATACCTCGACGGCAGGCTCGTGAGAGACCCTGAGCCTGGACCATCCAGCTAAGCTGCTCCCAGATTCTTGACCTACAGAAACTGCGAGATAATAAATGGTTATTGTTTTAGGATGCTAAGTTGGGAATAATTTGTTTTGCAGCAATTGATAACTAATACAGGATGCTACTGGCTTTTAATTAGCAGAGTCAGGATGCTAAGCATCCTGCAGTCTGTGGGACAGTCCTGCTCCCAAAATTCATGTATTGGAACCTAATCCCCAATGTGATGGTATTTGGAGGTGGGGCCTTTGGAAGGTGATTAGCTCATGAGGGTGGAGCCCTCCATAAGTGGAATTAGTGCCCTTAAAAAGGGACCCCAGAGAGCTCCCTCACTCCTCCTGCCATGTGAGGACACAGGGAGAAGACAGCTGCCTATGAACCAGGAAGTTGGCTCTCACCAGACACTGAATCTGCCAGTGCCTTGATCTTGGACTTCCCAGCCTCCATAGCTGTGAGAAATAATTGTTTAGTGTTTAAGTCACACAGTCTATGGTATTTTTGTTAAAGCAACATTAATGGACTTAGACATACCCCCACTGTGGAGATCAGACCTCTCCCAACATTGGCATGATCTCTCCCAGCTTGAAATACGTATGATTGTCTTTTGCAAGTTAAAAGCGTAAGGTCAAAAAGAAAAGGTGTCCATAAATTGCTGTCTAATTCTACGCACATTGAAATGCAGGTATCCAATAGCCCAATGATTCTTCTTTGAATCTATCCTGCAGAAATCCTGGCAGATGTGCACAAAATTATGTACAAGGATGTCTCTTGCCCCTTTGTTTGCAATACCCAGACACTGCAAATAACCTACATGTCCACCAATAGAAGATTAGTCAAATAAGTTGTAGTACATCTGAAATATTACACAACTCCTAACAAAAATGAAGTCAGTCTATATATAATGGCATAAAATGAACTCTAAAGTGTATTGTTAAATGAAAATCTAAATCACAGAATAATGTAAATGGTATACCGTTCAGGTTTTAAAAACAGTATGCTGTGTGTGTGTGCGCACATGTATGTAAATGCATGTAAATAGATAAGATATGGACTGATTCACCTCAAACTCTTATCAGTAAATTTCTATGCGGGAAGGAGCTGTGTGAAGTGGAACTTTGACTTTTGTTCTCCAAAACACTGTTCTGTTTGAATTTTTTACAAAAAACATTAGTTTTGTGATTATAGAATGTTCTGAATTATTATATTCAGTGATATTGGTAATGTCCTGTGTACTTTGGGTGCCACCGAGGTTGGCAGTGTAACAGAAATGGGGACATTGCCGTGGAGCGTATTTCACGTCTCATCCCCCTCAGCCCTGTGAACTCCGCAGTCCCCAAAGGACCCATCACCAGCTGGTCTGGAAACATTGGAAGCAGCTCCAAGTCCAGAGATGGAATTGGGAACACTTAAACTCAGAACATCCTGGAGACCCTCAGTTTCCCTTTGGCTCTTATAAAATGGAAGCTGCGCTTCCTCCATCATTTCCGATTTCAAAGTGGAGTCAAAGATCTCAAGTAAGGAGTATGACTTTATATAGGTTGGACTGGAATGCATCTACTCCTTTGCTCACAGTACACCTCCCCTTATTCATTGACTGGCTGCATTCTTACCTCTGCAGGTCTTTGCCAGATAAAACACATGCTACTAGAGTAGACTTCACTCATTATCAACAAACGAAAGCTTGGTGTTATGTATCCAAAGTCCAAAAAGGTACAAACAATTAGATGAAAATGAGAGTAATGAATATGACTAAGGAAACTGAAAGTTTGATTTATCTGTGAAGATAAAACAGTAAAGATAAACAGTACAGGGACTTCCCTGGCAGTCCAGCAGTTAAGACTCTGTGCTCCCAATGCAGCAGATGCAGGTTCAATCCCTGGTCAGGGAACTAAGAGCCAGCATGCCGTGTGGTGTGGCCAAAAAGTAAAGAAAAAAAACCAAAACAGTACAGACATCTTAGCCAATGACAAATAAGATCCAAAGACAAGACATAGGGAAACAACAAAAGAAAAAAAAAAGAGAGAGAGAAAAGAAGTACAGTTTTAAAGACTTGGTTGACTTGGTTGATCATTGCTTGACCACCACCACCACCACCACCAATTTATTTATTTATGGCTGCGTTGGGTCTTTGTTGCCGCACGCGGGCTTTCTCTAGCTGCGGCAAGTGGGGGCTACTATTCGTTGCGGTGCGCGGGTTCTCATTGTGGTGGCTTCTCGTTTTGGAGCACGGGCTCTAGGTGCACGGGCTTCAGTGGTTATGGCACCCGGGCACAGTAGTTGTGGCTCGTGGGCTCTAGAGCTCAGGCTCAGTAGTTGTGGCACATGGGCTTAGTTGTTCCGCGGCATGTGGGATCTTTCCCGACCAGGGATTGAACCCGTGTTCTCTGCGTTGGCAGGCGGATTCTTAACCACTGTGCCACCAGGGAAGTCCCTTGACCACCATCATAGGAAAATAGAAAATCGCATAGCCTGGTTGAACAAAAACTCAAAGGACTCCCCAGATGCCCTTTTCTCCGGGGTTTGTTACAAACAATACTTGTTCAAGACCTGTAGAGCCAAAGATGTTGTTTTTCCCCACAATCCACAAACCCCTTACTCAGGACGGGAAATGTGCATTCAGTGAATGACTATGTCAAAAACACAATAAAAGAATGGGAAAACCTTACTTTTTTCCTCTGTATGGAATTAAATTGTTGGAAGGAAACCAAGGAAATGACACATCTCACCTCTGTTTCTGGCTAGACAACCATTTAATCATTGATAGTTCTTGATCAAATTGGGGTCTTAGATACTGTAGGTCAATGAATTTATTTTCCAGCAACCAATTTTAATTTTTTTGTATTTCCATGAGGAAATGAGACATGGTACCTTAATGTAGATTATAAATCTATACTACTTTTTAAATTAAAACTAGTGGAAAATTATCCTTTGTACCATCTGCCTGAGTAATAGTTTGGTTACTTGCATGTACAGGCTTGTGTTGATTTTTAATATCTTTATTTAAGTAACTTCTCTCCAACCAAGTCAAGGCAGAGAATAAATCTTTTATTTTCTTCATGTTTTTCTGAATATACTTGACTTTTCACTTCACCTCACAGTCTTAATTTCCTCATCTGTACAAGTAAGAAAGTGGTCAATAAAAGGCTGTAAAGTGTAAACTGTATTAAGGAAAAATTCTGTGGGAAAGGAAATGTGATATTAAAGGGGGAAAGAAACCATATAAAATGCCATCTGTTAAAAAAGAGGTTGTTCAAATATTTAAAAATATGACGATAGTGGGTTATAACAAATCACCATGCTTCGTAGATTCCATCAGATTTATTTAGAAGAATCATATAACAGTTTCATTTGAAAATATTCATATTTACACTGTATTAGAAAACTCATTCTTGTAGCTATTTAGACTTAAGATAACATTTTTTTTTTTTTTTTTTAAGATAACATTTTTTAATATGCCAACTTAAAAAGGTACAGGGAGAGTGTATAACCTTTCAAAATACTTTTAGGAAGAAAAAAGGAAAAAAAACACATTGATTTAGGGATGGGCAGAACAAAGAGGACTAAGAAAGAATAGTCAGAGAGAAAGAAAAAAAACTCAGTGAGCACGTTCACAAAATTCAAAGGAGGAGAGACTTTGGAGGAGAGAGTTTGCTCTAGGCCTCAGAGAGCTGAAACAAGGCAAGTGCCACGAGGTAAGCTACTGAGGCTTCAGTTCATGAGAATACAGATCCTTGCGAGACAGTTCACCCTTCCCCTGCCCAAGGGAGATTTTGAGTTTGGAGATCAAGGATTTCCTTGTCCCCTGAGGGGCTCACAAGGAGTTGAATTGTTTGAGAGCAGAGGAAGCGCTCCAAGGATACTGCAAAATTGAGAATGGACTGTTTAGTGAGGACAGTGTCCTAAGGGATTGGGAATGAGTTGAAGCCCGTGGACTCTCAGAACAGTGGGGCCCATGGCCTTCCCCCTTAGGAACCCGGGGCATGTGGCAGGTGCAGTGTCCACCTAGCGGGGAACGAGGTTATCTAGTCTAGACAGCACCCCCTGTGCCCAGCTTAGAACAGAAGCAGGGGAGCTATTCATCCTCGATGGAAGCATAGGGGATGGACAAGAAGCACGTCACTCCAGACTCTTGGGAACCAAAGATCCCACCCCCAGTGTTGTGTGCTGTCTAAAACCCTCTGGAATCTTGCATGAGCCAGGTCCCAGGAAGGGAACCCCAATAATGGCGGAGATTGGATTTCTTCCCTACCTAGTGGGAAAGGGAGCTTAGCAACAGATTAATTTTTAGAGGGGGAAACATATAAATAGAACATTTCTTTAAGTCTGTGTGTTGTTGCATATTCAAAGCCGCTCCGTAAGGACTGGAAAGTATTTGGTTGCATCTGACAGCTAGGAGGTAGGTCATAGGTGCAGTTTCAGCAGAGTGTGGGGCAAGATCTAGATTTTGTGGAAGGAGGAATGAGTGGGAGGTGAGGAAGTGGAGGAAACACATGCAGACTGCTGTTCCTAGAAACTTGGCTATGAATAGAAAGTGAGATGAAGGGTGCAAGCTTGAGAGGATGCAGAGGAGAGGATTCTGCTGTGAGGCCCCGACAGCAGCTTCGGAACATCATTCTAGCTGACTGTGGTCCTCCTGTCCAGCTTCCTCGGGTATCTTTTTGTTATCTCCTTGGTCTTTATGAAGGAATGTATTATCATAATAAAGGTATTTAACAACGAGGTCCTACTGCATAGCCCAGGGAACTATATTCACTATCCTGTGATAAACCATAATGGAAAAGAAAATGAAAAAGAATGTATATATGTGTATAACCGAATCACTTTGCTGTACAGTAGAAATTAATGCAACATTTTAAATCAACTATACTTCAACAAAATAAATTTTAAAAAATTCTAAGGAAAATAGCGGCAGACCAAATTCAATAATAACAATAAAGGTATTTATTGTAAGGTCAAGTGAGCTGCTTCAATAAATGAACTCCCAAGTCTCAGTGGCTTAACACAATAAGGTTTTGTTTCTCATGAAGTCAAAACCCAATTGGGTATTCCTACTGGGACCCAAGCTCATTCGATCCATGTCACCTTCCATGCGTGGCTTCCAGAGTTGCTCTGGAAAGGGAAACTAGAATAGAGAATTGCCTGGGGGAGGTTTCTGTGGGCCGTGACTGCAGGGGATGAGCATCACCTCTGCACACCTACAGGAGAGTGCATTGATGTGACCACATGTAACTGCAGAGTGGCTGGACATGGAATGTGAGTCCATGAAGAGTCAAGGCTGATGAACGTCTACTAGTCTCCCCCACGTTATTCACCCACTCACTACTATGACCCACTTAGCCTGTATCTTAGCCTCTCAGGACCCCACCGTCAGGTGAGCCTGGTATCCCGACTAGGGTACCCCTCAGATTCCTGTCTTCACCTGTTTCCAGGCTGATACATTTAAGTCTCAGAGTTTCTTGTAGAGACAGTAAGGGAATCATCCCTGCTTAGAAGTGAAGTCACAAAACCCGTATTCTTGGCTTGGGAAGTATCAGAAGGGAAGGCTTAGGTGTCTGGGGGCGGAAGAGGCAGCAGGACCAAACACCCTCCCTCGAAACATGGGCATTTCACTTTCCCTTGAGAATCTCTACTGTGATGACCACTGTCACACCACCATGGCCACAGATACTTTCTCTATGAACGTCCTACCCGCAATGTAAAAACACCCGTCTTCACAGAGTTGAGACAAGATGGCATTTTCAAAGAGACTTTACTGCATTCTAAGGGAGGACAAATGGAAATAAACGAAGCTTCACCAGCCCTTCCTCCTGAGCATTCTCGTTAGCCTATCTTTTGCCTCCAGCTGTTATCCTCAGTCTCAGGGAGCTGCAACATTAAACAGTTGCCTCTAAGTGTTTTTGACAGATGGCCCAGGGAAAAGGTCGTTCTCACTGGGTGAGCTCCGAGTCATGTCAAAGACAGCCTTACAAGTGGAGTCTTCTAGGTCGGCCAGACCGGTCAAATAATGACAATTCTCTGGTAATGAGGTGTTGAAGGAGTTCCGACCCTATTCCCTTTTCAGTGGCTCTGGCTGCTGGGTTTTTGGGGGATTTTTTTTTTTTTTTTTAAGGCTACCATGGTGCTGTAGAGAGGGGATTGAAACAGGAAAAGTTAAAACACCTCAAGAATGTTAGGGCTTCCCTGGTGGCACAGTGGTTGAGAGTCCGCCTGCCGATGCAGGGGACGTGGGTTCGTGCCCCGGTCTGGGAGGATCCCACATGCCGCGGAGCGGCTGGGCCCGTGAGCCATGGCCGCTGAGCCTGCGCGTCCGGAGCCTGTGCTCCGCGGTGGGAGAGGCCACAACAGTGAGAGAGGCCCGCGTACCGCAAAAAAAAAAAAAGAATGTTAAAACATTCTGAGCAGAATTCTGCAATTTTTCTTGATTAAACACTCCCCAGATTGCTGTAAGCCTTGGATTAATTTCCAGAGTTTTGAAAATGCTGATTCTGTCAGTTTTTGCCAATTCTCTCATTGCTTTGTTGGAAGGAAGCATTTTCATAGGTCTGTACCCCACACCATTTCTGCTGACATCACCCTGTATTTATTCTTACAAGCCTCACTATCCTTAGAATGGAAAAGTTCAATCCTATTTGGAGCTGTTACACACTGCGTCTAGCATATCAACTCCCTCATTCAATCATCCATTCATTCTTTTAAGAAAAAGTTGTCGGGTTCCTGATATTTGTTCAAGCTTTGTGTGCAGTATTGACGATGCAACAGTGAACAAGGCAGACCTACTTCCTGCCTCAATGGAGCTTATATCACCAGGGGCAAAAATTCGGTGCTAGGGTGAGGGGTGTTGAGGATAGGGTGAGAAACATGTAATAGAAAATAAGACTACAGTGTGATAAGTGCTATGATAAGAACATACTGGGTTCTGTGGGGGGCTTGTGGGAGAGGCATCCAACTTGAACTTGTCAGGGAAATCTGAGAAAGTTAAAGAATTCGTCATGGGCTCCCCTGGTGGCGCAGTGGTTGAGAGTCCGCCTGCCGATTCAGGGGACACGGGTTCGTGTCCCGGTCCGGGAAGATCTCACGGGCCGCGGAGCGGCTGGGCCCGTGAGCCATGGCCACTGAGCCTGCGCGTCCGGAGCCTGTGCTCCGCAGCGGGAGAGGCCATAGCAGTGAGAGGCCTGCGTACCGCAAAAAAAAAAAAAAATATATGGGCAGAGGACAAATAGTCTACAAAGCAGATGGAGGGGAGATAAAGAGGGAGGAGAAAAATCAGGAGAGGGAGGCATATTGGTTTTTAAATTTAAAAAATTTAATTGTGGTCAAAAACGTAAGATTTGTCATCTTAACCATTTGAGTGTACATGCAGTTCAGTAGCGTTAAGTATATTTATATTGTTGTGCAACCAATCTCCAGGACATTTTCATCTTGCAAAACTGAAACTTCTTACCAATTAAACAACAGCACCTCCAGCCCCCAGCCCCTGCCAGCCACCATTCTACTTTCCACTTCTGTGGATTTGACTTCTCTAGGTACTTCATACAGGTGGAATCATGCTGTATTTGTGAGTGGCTTATTTCACTCAGCATTATGTCCTCAAGTTTCATCCACTGTAGCATGTTTGGTACATTGTTTATAACCAAGAAAAGCCACAGGTATTTTCAGGGGGAAACAGTTTTTGAAAAAATGTGAATATCTGTAGAAAAACTAGAATCACTGAGAAAAACTTTTGCACAAAGGCATTCTGGTAGTTATACAATAAAATTTACAACCAAACTATGTGAAGCATGAGCGTTACTCTTAAAATGTAGTTTTCATCACCTTAATTTCTCCCATACATTTGTTTAGTTCCAAAAATATGTTCTTCTCTATGGTAGCAAATATGACATAAACATTCAAATTCATGAGAAATGTGCATTAAAGGTCTATGCTCAGCTGTTCTATAAATTAAGTATAGGTTTAAAAATTCAAGTAACAGTTGCTTAGACAAGATAAAATGTTATTTCCTCTCACATATTATAAAAAACAAAGTAGGCAGGTCCAGGGAAGTATGGTGCCAGTGTCATAAACGTCCTCCTTGGAGACACAACATGGCTGCTGTAGAACTTATCAATGTATTGCTATCTGGATTTCTGGTAGGAAGGAAGGAGATGGGAAAAGAACAGAGTAAGCTGAAGCCTGAATCAGTGATTTCTGCATGCTTTTCATAGGCTACTCCAATTGTAAGGAGGGTTGGAAAATGTGTTGTTTCAACTGGGTGTAGTGTTACCCCAACAGTGTACGGAAGGAAGAGGTGGGGAATGAACAGCATGTGATGACCAGCTGTCTTTGACTCAGACCATTTTCAGTGAGCTCTCAGCTAACATCCAACTAAAATTTAGAACACTTTCCCTGTTAATGAACAGCTAATTGATGTCTCAATGTTATATAAAACAAATGGACCTATTTAATCAATGACATTTTGCCAGATAAGCAGTGTTTATGGCATGTGGGTACACATATGCTTTTTCATACACTTTTTTTTTTTTTGGCGGTACGCGGGCCTCTCACTGTTGTGGCCTCTCCCGTTGCGGAGCACAGGCTCCGGACGTGCAGGCTCAGCGGCCGTGGCTCACGGGCCCAGCCGCTCTGCGGCATGTGGGATCCTCCCGGACCGGGACACGAACCCTTGTCCCCTGCATCGGCAGGTGGACTCCCAACCACCGCGCCACCAGGGAAGCCCTTCATACACTTTTTAACTTCCTATGTTGGAGCATTCTAGCCTCTGGGGGAAAAAAAGTTTATGTTTTCTTTTGAAAAACAGAAAACTCTCATTGGATACATCATTGAGGGTTTCTTTTCTCTTGAAATCAGAAGTTGTCCTGGGGACTTTTGTCTCTGTTTCTGCATTGGTTATATGACTATAGGCATGTGACCCACATGCTTATACTGAAGGGGATCTCAGGGCAATAGCTCATCTCTGTGTGACAATTTTCTGGTCTTCACCCAAGATGGGGACTGTTTCCCAGGCCTCCTGTCAGTATTATGACTTAACACCCAGTGGGCTGCAGAGGGGGAATTTCTTTCTCGATTTCACCATAAAAGTGTGAAGTTCTATAGGCAGGAGCTGCTGGCGAATGGGATTGGGAGCTCTGGCCTTGTACGTTGAACTAGATCAGGAGCTGGAAAGTAAGGAACTTAGGGGCCACCAGGGAATGTGTCAGCTCCTCAGGGTTAGAGTTTAAATATTGTAAGAGAGGGGGTGGAATAAGGTCTGTGAATCCCAGGAGGAGCTACTTACGTGGGGGTCAGACCCCTCTACTTTGAGAACAACCTTTTTTGATAATAAAAATGTATATACGTATTCTTATCATCTGAATTTAGTCATGGCAAAACACCAAGCTCATCTAAATTGAGAGATCTGTCTACAAAATAACAAGCCTGTAGTCTTAAAAAAATGTTAACGTTACAAAAGGTAAAGAAAGACTAAGGAACTACGTCAGATTAAAGAGACAGATCTACTAAGTGCAAGGTGTGGTTATGGACTGAATCCTGAGTTAGGGAAAATTTTGCTACGAGACATTATTGAGATCACTGAGAAAATTTCAATATGAACTGTATATTCAATAGCACATTGTTTCTTGATTTTGATAATTGTCCCGTGATTGTGTTAAAGCATGTTCTTATTCTTAGAAAATTCACATTTAAGTATTTGAAAGTAAAGGAGCATGATATTTATACGTTATTCTCAAATGGTTCAAAATGGGTGTGTCTCTGTGTGTGTGTATGCGTGTGACTGATAATGAGAAAATAAATGTAAAATGTTAACAACAGTGAATTTGAGTGAAGCATATACAAGAGTTCTTTGTACTTTTTTTTTTCAAATTTGCTATACATTTGAGATTTTTATCAAAACAAAAAGTTAAAAAGCAATCTTTACAGAGGATCTACTCTATGCCAGACATTGTTCTAAGCATTGAGATATGGCAGTTATCAAAAGAAAAATTCTTGTCTTCGTGGAGTTTCCATCCAAAAGGGGGAGACAGAATAAACTAAATAAGTATACTATATTGCATTTGGATGGTGGTAAGTGAAATGGAGGAAAATAAGCAGGGGAGAAGGATAATAAATTCCAGGGTGAGGTATTTGCGATTTTAAGTAGGTGGTGGGTTAGATATCTCCTTTTGTGCCACTTCAGATCTCTTGTGTGCGATCTCTGACCATCCTAGCCCAGGTGCAACCTGGTAGCACCACCTTCACCTTGTCTCCCATTGTGGGGCTGCTCTATTGATGACAAGGTGTGGGACACGTCTCTCAGTGCCCATGGCCACACATGCATGACCATGGACACTAAATCTCCCCATGGGAACTTCCTTGGTGGTCCAGTGGTTGGGACTCTGTGCTTCCATTGCAGGGGGCACAGGTTCGATCCCTGGTAGGGCAACTGAGTTCCTGCATGCTGAATGGTATGGCCAAAAAAAAAAAAAAAAAAAAAGTAGGATCTGTATAAAAAAATAAAACATCCCCAAAACAATAATTCTATAAAACAAGAAAGAAAGAAAGAAAGAAAATCTCCTCCTGGAGTTAACCTTTGACCAGTGTGGGACAGGAGCTGATAGCTACATGCTTCCTCTTTTCTCCTCCACCCCAGATGGCTGTAAAAGTCCTATAGGACCAAGTAACAAGTCACCAACTTCATAATGCAACCTTGCATCTTTGTGTTGGCTCTCCCCTCTGCCCTGCTTTGCCTCCTTCCTCCCTTCCTATTTTGATCCCTGAGGTCACAATCCCCAACGAAGTATGCATACAAAAGCATCTTTCTCAGATTCTGTTTTCTGTGGGAACCTAAGCTATGACAATGGGTGAGGAAGCCCCCCACCCCGGCCCCACTGAGAAGGTATCTTTTTTTTAATAGGAATTTATTGAGCATTTAAAACAATCCAATGAGATAGGTTCTGTTATTATCATCTCTCATTTCATTGTTGAGGAACCTGAGGCTTGGGGAGATGATGTGACTTGTCCAAGATCCTATAGCATAGCAGTGGCAGAACCCAGTTAGTTTGTCTCTTGGCTCATGCTCTGAGCCTTTGTGTTGTGCCCCTTCTTTCCCCCCATTGTATTTATTAATGCCATTTCAAAAGTTCCAGTGTCTTATCAGCTAAGTCAACAGAAACCTAAGAAAGAGTTTTTGTCAATGTGGGGTTCTCGGGTTAAGGGAAAATTAATAATGAGGGTAAGGGCGTTAATGATAGTAATAAGCTCACTGTGATTAGTCAGGATAGGCTAGACTTGGCTGCACCAACAAATAACTCCAAAATTCCCAGGGCTAAAACTAAGATTTAGTTCTTGCTCACGCTACACTCCTACTGCTGGACAACTGGGGGTTCCACTCTGCATTTGTTGTAAGTCAGGCTGATGGGGCAGCCAGCATCTGGAACATTGCTTTGCTGGTTGTTGTGGCAGAGGGAACGCGTGCTGTGGAGGGTCTCACACCAGCAATCACGTGTTTCACGCAGAAGTTACATATGTCACATTCTGTTCACAACTCATTAGCCAGAATGACCCCACTCAACCCAAGGGGGCTAGGAAGCAATCCTACCATATGTCTGGGAGGCAGAGGGCCAGAAATATTTGTTAAGCATCACTAACGACTGTCACACCCACTGAGCAAACCCCAAGTGGAAGTGAAACTCAGGTGCAGAGGCAAGTTCTCCATCGTCAGCATCTTGTCCTCATAAAGAGCATCTTCTCTCAGAGATTAGGGAGACAGAAATCCCTTACATTTGTGTTTTTTAAAAAATATATATTTAAAAAATTGTATTCCAAGTGTTTGGCTTAAAATGCCTTTTTAGATTATTTTTACTATTATTAATTTTTTGAGGAAGGATAGCAAAGACTCCAATATTAAATACACAAGCTTCCCTGCTGCTGAAACAAGGGACGACATTCTCTTTAACTTCAACATAGTTATGTCTTATTAATAGTTTTA
This sequence comes from Phocoena sinus, assembly GCF_008692025.1. Classification (NCBI taxonomy): domain Eukaryota; kingdom Metazoa; phylum Chordata; class Mammalia; order Artiodactyla; family Phocoenidae; genus Phocoena; species Phocoena sinus. The sequence continues at coordinate 20,454,465 of NC_045764.1, forward strand.
TTTGTATATCCTCTATTTAGTCAAAGACACTCACAGTTTATACCCAAATGCATATACAGTGTAGAAGGATTATCACTGGTCATTATCTATAACATCAGCTGCCATTCTGAGTCTGTCTACCAGAGCAAATTTTATTATATTTTGGCCACTGATGTAATGAAAATGAAAAGAGGGTTTCTGTATCTATCTGCTTCTTGGTCCTAGATTTTGCAACGTTGGAAAAGGTGGATCTTAACATTTTCTTTGTCAAAAAGAGCATATTTGGTATTCTTTGAGAAGTGGCTTGAGGCTGGTATCACAATATATATACATCTGTCATTAGCCATTCTTTGACTGAGCTGCATCTTCTCAGCTTCTTGAGGATAATGCCACGTTAGAATCTTTATTGAAGAAAGGTGCTGTGGATCAGCGGTCCCCAACCTTTTTGGCATCAGGGACTGGTTACATGGAAGACAATTTTTCCATGGACGGGGTGGGGAGGGGATGGTTCAAGCAGTAATGTGAGCGAAAGGGAGCGACGGGGAGCGGCAGATGAAGCTTTGCTTGCTCGACGCTCACCTCCTGCTGTGCTGCCCGGTTCCACAGGCCTCGGACCACTACCAGGGGTTGGAGACCCCTGCTGTGGATTATAGACATGGTTCCTCCTTATCAGTGAACCCTCCACTTCATCCTAGAAGGAAATGAAATTGCCCTTGCACGGTTTGCTCTGTTCAAAGCTCTCTTCTTTTGTACTTTTCTCTGCTCCTCAGTATTTTTTCTGGTTGATGTTCCTCCTTTTACTTGGAAATGCATTTTATTTCATAGTTGATCTTAGTATCTCCCAGGTAGCAAACATATAAATGCATGATGTGTAATTCCCAAAGCTGTCTTTTATTTTTCCACTTTTTTAAAAAAATAAAATTTATTTATTTTTGGCTGTGCTGGGTCTTTGTTGGTAAGCACGAGCTTTCTCTAGTTGCGGCAAGCGGGGGCTACTCTTCATTGCGGTGCGCAGGTGGCTTCTCTTGTTGCGGAGCACGGGCTCTAGGCGCGTGGGCTTCAGTAGTTGTGGCACTGGGGCTCAGTAGTTGTGGCCTGCGGGCTCCAGAGCGCAGACTCAGTAGTTGTAGTGCATGCGCTTAGTTGCTCCGTGGCATGTGGGATCTTCCAGGACCAGGGCTCGAACCCGTGTCCCCTGCACTGGCAGGCGGATTCTTAACCACTGCACCACCAGGGAAGCCCTCCACTTTTCAAAAGGACTTTTTTTCAGTTGTAGGTACTATGGGTCTTCCATTATATCCACACAATAATTGTCATGACCACATAATATACTGCAGGGCTCCTCTTGTACTTCTTGCTGAAGAGTAAAAAATGAACAACTAACATGTAACAAAACTTGGGAAGAAAATTAACAGGCAAGGGATACCTGTCTTGAGTCTTTGCCTGGATACCAACAGGGATTAGGTTATTGTAATAAAGGATTAGTAGCGCACAGTTATCCCAGAGGAGGAAAATGTTGACCATCTTGCTCTAAGTTGAGTTATTCCTTTATTCAGTCAGTCAATCATTTACTGAGTGTTCACCATGCACTTTGTTTTGGAGCTCTGAACAGGCAGGTAAGTGACATGGTCAGATTTAAATTATAGGCAAATCATGCTGTTAGCAGTGTGAGGCATAGCTATGTGGGACGGAGTGAAGAATGGATGGAAGATAAAGAAGAGATTTGTATTAATCCAAACACAAATTGATGAGAGATTGAATCAAAACAGTGGTGGTGGGAATAGGTGAGGAGGAAATAGATTCAGCAGTTATCTGAAGATGGAATCTACACTTGTTGACTCGTTGGAAATGGGGACAGATGAGAAGGAGCAGTAAGGAGGATGCCCAGGTGGTTGGCTTTGACAATTAGGTGGATGGTGGTGCCATTTATTGAATATGAATACAAAGGAAGAATGGTGTATGTGTCTGTGTGTTTGTGTATGTGCATGTATGTGTGTGATTAAGTTAGTAGTAGACGGGTTGCTGCGAAGGATATGATGGGTTAGTTATGTGGGTCTGGCGGTCAGCAGAAAGTTTCATTTATTTAATAAATTACTGTGTGCCTGGGCTCCAGCTACAAGTGTGGCAATTGGATCATTCCCATACAGGTAGTAGTTAAAACCACGGTGTGGATGAGATCGCGTTAGACTGTGAGTGGAATAAGAAGAGCCCCTTCTCTCCTGTATCATCAACCCCTCTCCTGCTCCTGGATGCTTTTATCAGCAGTGAAACATGCTCTTAGTTTTCCCACCTTGGAAAATCCTCTCTGGACCCCTCCTCCCTTCGGACCTGGCTTCGCCCCTCTCCTGAGCTGACTCTTGCTAAGGCATCCGGGTTTTCCATGTTGCCACATCTAAGGAACACTCCAGTTTTCTGGCCTCGCAATATTAGGATATTCCCATAGGCCCTCACCGCTCCTCTGGCTGCTCTGAATGGAGGAGAATGACTCTTTGTCTTACTCAGGGTCACCTGCCCACGTACCCTATCCGGGCATTGAAGTAACACTGTCTATGCCTCTTTGTCTCACAGAGCTCCCTGGGAAAACATCCCTTTCAGTCCTTGCTTGCAGCCTCTCTTGCCATTAAGCTCAGCCCTAATCTGGGGGTCTGAGCTGTAGGTTAGACCTTGACTGTCCTCTTCCTCCAGCTTCTACATGCCCCCCATCTTCTCCCCATAGAGCTGTTCCCAAACTGCCTTAGACACTGTTCCTTCAGTGAAAATTCCTATGCAAATAGGTGTAACATGTCCAGATGTTTATTTCACAAAATGCAGAGTTTTAGAGGGGAAAGGATTTTAAAGTAATACAAGCTCGCTGTAGATATTATTCAGGAAATGTAAAAATGTATAAACACAAGAAAATTTCCAGTAATTATTACCCAGAAATTACCACTCAACATTTTCAACAATTTCCTTCCCACTTTGGTCTATGTGTCTCACACATTTTATTCAAAAATAAATTAGTCCAGTGGTTAAGACTCCACACTTCCAATGCAGGGGGTGCAGGTTTGATCCCTGGTTGGGGAACTAAGATCCCACATGCCGTGCGGTGCGGCCAAAAATAAAAGTATACTATATATGTAGTTTTAAAAAGTCAGTGAAAGGTATATTTCCATTGTTAATAAATATAGATGGACATAATTTTTTAAAAATTTATTTTATTGAAGTATGGTTGATTTACAATATTGTATTAATTTCTGGTATATAGCAAAGTGACTCAGTTATACATACATATTCTTTTTCATATTCTTTTCCATTACGGTTTATTACTGGGTATTGAATATAGTTCTCTGTACTATACAGTAGGAACTTATTGTTTATTCATTCTGTATATAATAGTTTGCATCTGCTAATCCCAAATTCCCAATCCATCCCTCCCCCACTCCCCCTCCCCCCTGGCAACCACAAGTCTATAGATGGACATAGTTTTTATTGGAATTGCCTTCCGTTAGATGGGTTGCTCTATTTTAACCAATTCTTTATTGGCATGGAGGTGGCTTCCAATTTTTTTATATTGTAAACAAGGCTGTGATAAACCGCCTCCTTATACATGGATCTTTGTGGGTCCTTTTTGTATGTGAGTTATTTCCTTAAAAAATATGCCTAGAAAGTAAATTACTGGACCACTGTATTTACATTACAAAATCTAATACATATTGCCACAGTGCCCTTTAGTTAAATCCTACGAGTTTACATTCCTGCCAACCCATATCACCAGATTCTCAACATATTCTGGGTGTTTTAAAATCTTTGCCAATATGATAGATGAATGATTACATTCTACTGGCCTCAATTTAGGTTTGATTACTTGTGAAGCAGAACAGGTGGTTATTCATTATCTGTGTTTATTTCTCATAAACTTCCTTGCCATGTACCTTGGTGGTTGCCCAGTTTTCTATTGGCACCTTCGTATCGACTCTTACTACAGGACAGGATAACAGCAATGATTACCATCATTATTTAGAGTAAAATTGACCACTGAATCTGATTAACACATTAATATAAGTTCTGTGAGGGGAGGAACCATGTGTGTCTTGTTGATTTTTGATACTATAATGTGTTGTACAGTACTTGGCACATCTGGGTGCTTAATAAGTATGGGTTGAATTAGTAAACTCCCCTTTTTTTCATTGCTTTTGAAAAAATAGACTTTATCTTTTAGAGCAGTTTTAAGTTCACAGCAAAACTGAATGGAGGGTGCAGAGATTTCCCATATGCCCCCTGCTCCTACCCAGACACACTGCCTCTCCCAAGATCAACATCCCTCATCGGATGGTACATTTGTTACAATTGGTGGACCTACATGGACACGGCATCCTCACTAAGAGTCCATAGTTTACATTAAGGTTCACTCCTGGTGTTGTACATTCTGTGGGTTTGAACAAATGTATAATGTCACGTATCCATTATTAAAGAATCATACAGCATTTTCACTGCCCTAAGAATCCTCTGTGTTCCACCTTTTCATGCCTCCCTACTCCTAGCTGCTGGCAACCACTGATCATTTAACTGTTGCCATAGTTTTGCCTTTTCCAGAATGTCTTAGAGTTGCAATCATACAGTACGTGGTCTTTCAATGTTTTATATACATTCTCCTTTAAATGTAAACTTGACTTCTAATAGCAAACTTAAGTTGGGCAGTTTCACTTCTGGACCAAGGCAAGCTACATTTTCTGGGTTGGAAAGAGAATTGTTTTAATTTCACATGCATCCTTCCCAGCTCAGGTAACATAGGGAAGAAAGGAGTGACACATACTAGAGGATGGGGAGTGGGCAGGTAAGGGACTTTGGTAACTGTTGTTCTCAAGTCCTGCCTCTTTGTAAGTGCTCAATAAGTGCTGTTGAAAAAAGGGAGGAAGGATGGAGAGAGAAAAGAAGGAAACTTCCAAGTCCATTATGGGTAATTTAACTTAATTATCCAGTCTCTGCTTTGATTTTAACATGACAATATTAGGTTTACAAGGCGGTAAAGCAAAGTCACCTATTTTTTGAGTGAGTCTGTTGGGCTTGAGGTATAGAAGACCTTTAGGCATAGCTCCCTGTCCTTTCACCAGTTAGGGCTAAAGAGTGACCTCTCTGTATTGAAGTATTAACCAGACTCAGAAGACTCACAATAGGAATGGATTAACTTGGCAAGGGACATGGAGATTTTGAGAACATTGTTGGTCTCTGAGCTACCCCCGGTCAGGTGTGTTAACTACGATTTGAATGCTTTCTTACCTTGCTTTCCGCTGGCTGTGAGTGATTCAGTGGCTGTAACTCTCTTCTGGCCCAGAAGAGAGTTTAACCAATGTTTTTCAAAGGCAGATGTGACATTAGAATCTGATGACAGAATTTAACCAATGCTTTTTAAAGGCAGATGAGACATTAGAATCTGATGACATGATGATATCATGTATAAATTCTCCATTGGCTTATTACCGCCACAAGGGTGATGCTCTGTTTTTTTTACCATTGAATCACCAGCTCTTGGCATCACAGTGCCCAGCACGCATTAGGGACTCAACAAATATTTGTTGATTGAATGAATGATTTTCCATAAATGAATAGCTTATCAAATACCAAGTCCTAGCATTAAAATGAATTTTTCTAAATTCTTTCTTTTTTTTTCTATTTTTGGCCGTGCTGGGCAGCATGCGGGATCTTAGTTCCCTGACCAGGGATCCAACCTGTGCCCCTGCAGTGGAAGTGAGGAGTCCTAACCACTGGACTGCCAGGGAATTCCCTTTAAAAATTAAAAAAAATTTTTTAAAGATAAATTCTTTCATCTCTATACAGTTTTAATTAAAGAAACTTTTTTTTTTTTGAGAATAGGTCTCCTTTCCTCCCCCCCGCCTTTTTGCTGCTTAATGAATTAAGTCTAAACGCCTTAGGCAGGCATTTGAAGTCCTCCATAATGATATGCTCTCAAGTTATGCTCCTAGGATTACTAATTTTCACCTAACACCAGTGGTCCAGCTAAAATGGATGATTATTCTTTATTTTTAAAATGGACCTCCAAAAAAAAAAATGGACCTCCAAACTCTTCTGCTATTAGATTCCCTCTGACCAGGTCAAAGCCTATCTCCTCTGTTACGACGCCTGTAAGATTACCTGGTGAACGTTGTGATGACCCCCCCCCATAGCCATTCCTCTTTTCTTTCTCATTGGCCCAGTTTTCCATGTGAGAACCATACCTTCCCCATGTGGGAAGAAGCCTAACTCCATATATATATATATTTCTCCTATAGATATCTGTACAATCTGTACAATATCTGTACAATGACTTGTCTATAGTCATGGCTAAACAAAACCCATTTATTAAGAAACAAATGAGTCTTTTAAGGCTGAGTAAATTTCAGTGGTTATAGAGTTAATTTTGGTCAAAGGATTTACCTTATTTCTACAAAAAACTTATAGTGTGGTTTAAAATTCTTTTATAAATATAAAAACTCAAACATAAAACTCTTAGAAGAAACATAAGGGTAAATATGCCATGACCTTGGATTAGGCAATAGGACACTAAAAGCAGAACAGTAAGAGAAAAAAATAGATAAATTGGACTTCATCAAAACTGAATACTTTTGTCCATCAAAGGATATTATCAATTAAGTGAAAAGGCAATCTACAGAATGGGAGAAAGTATTTGCAAATCATATATCTGAGAAGGATCAGAGTACATAAAGAACTCTTACAGTTCCAAGATAAAAAGACAAACAACCCAATTTTTTAAATGGGCAAAGGAATTGAGTAAGCATTTCTCCAAAGAAGATTTACAAATGGCCAACAAGCACATGAAGAGATGCTCAGAATCATTAGTCATTAGGGAAATGCAAGTCAAAACCACGAGACACCACTTCATACTCACCAGGATGGCTATAATCACAAAAGTAGAAAACAGGTGTTGGCAGGGATATGGAGAAATTGGAATACCTGTGCATTGCTGTGGGAGTATAAAATGGTTCAGCCGCTGTGGAAGACTGGCAGTTCCTCAAAAAGTTAAACCCAGATCAACCATACAACCCAGCAATTCCACTCCTCAGTATGTATCTAAAATAATGGAAAAGTAGGTACTGAAACAAATACATGTACACACATGTTTATAGCAGCACTATGGACAAGTCAAAAAGTAGAGACCACCCAAATGTCTATTAATGGATGAATGGGGGTATATCCCTACAGTGGAATGTTATTCAGCCATAAAAAGGAATGAAGTAGTGACACATGCTATAACATGTATGAACCTCATACTAAGTGAAAGAAGACAGAGACAAAGCTCATGTATTGTATGATTCCATTCCATTTATAGGAAATATCTGGTGTAAATCCATAGAGAAAGCAGATCAGTGGTTGCTGGGGGTTGGGAAGACAACAAACGGAGAGTAACTGCTTAATGGATACTGAGTTTCTTTTTGGGGGGATGGAAACGTTTTGGAACTACATAGAGGTGGTGATTGTACAACATTGTTAATGCACTAAATGTTACTAAATTGTTCACTTTAAAATGGTTAATTTTATGTTATGTGAATTTCATCTCGACCACATCCAAAAATCTTATATGAGTGAGTCAGTAGGAGCAAAACATACTAACATGCATTTAATACTCAGCTATGAAGTAGTTTTCAAAATTGAATAAATAAATACCTGGATTCTCAGCTAAACTTTCAGTATTGATATGGCAGAAGGCAGTGTTACCCAAAGTGTGGGTTGTGTTCTATTGATGGCAGGTAAGACAGACAAGGCTTTAAATAACATTGCCTTGCATAGTGAGAAATTTAATTTCTTTACTGAGATTTAGACACCTTTTAGTCCATGTGAATATATCAATGACAGTCTCAATTTGGTGCTAGGAAGTTTGCTGTTAGTACATTTAATGTCTCTAATACAAGCTAATCTCCCTTTACAACAAAGAGAGAACAGGCTTCAGGCTCAGAGCCCTCTGGGCAATGTTATTCTGGCGGTTTTAATATCATTGTTTTCAGTGTGTTCTTTTTTACTTTTATCTTCTTTTTTTCTTTTATCTTTATGTCATGTGACATCTGTTTTCTACTTCAGTGACTTACATTCTACTTTACATAGTGATGCAAAATTTCCTCTTTAGATTGATTTAAGTAGAAATGTGAGTCAATAATAATATAAATGGTATGAAGATTTAAGGGATAAAGTAGAACCCAGATGATTAAATAGGACACAGCAGCATAAAGACACATTCTCTAGATTTCGAATTTAAGGACCTGAGTCTCTCCCTACCCAGGCAACACCAGACACATCACTTAGCCCCTGTGCTACTGTTCCTGCCTACCTCAGAGAGCTTTTATGGCAAGTGCTTTACAAATGTAAATTATTGTTATTAAATTACTGTTTATGTTGGGTATTGCCTGATTCAGGGCTGCATTTCCCAGAGTCCTTTGCCAGCAAGTTCTGATAAGGTTTAGGTTCTGCCAGTGAGATGCACTCGGGATTTGAACAGCATAAGGATGGTGCCATTTTTCCTCCAGGAGTGGCTGACACGAGGGTTTGACAGACATACATTTTTGCAGTGAAGCTAGGCACCAAAGAGTGTCCCTGACAGTCACCAGCTTCTAAGCTGCAGGGCAGCTGTGACATTGGCCATGGTTTCCTGTCATTTCCTGCAAGTTCTGATCTCTGGGTGCAGCAGCTTCCTGACATTGGGTCCACAGCTGATGTGGAATAACCTGAAAGTTAGTGGAGGGTCACTCTCAACCTTCACCCATGCACTCCTTCCAAAGCCTTTGTACACATCTGATTTCATGGGTTAAATATTCAATATCTTTCTGCTGGTAATACCTTGAGTAGTTTCTTTTTCCCTCACTGAATCCTAACTGAGATATTATTTATTTCATTGAATTTATGAAAAGCTTACGTTTAATAATAATACAATAAGAGTGAACATTTTTTGAGTGTTTACTACTAGTCATTGGGCTAAGCATTCTGCATGCATAATCTCACTTAGTCCTCTAAGTCAACCCTATGAGGTAGTTTCTATTGCTGTCCTCATTCTGCAGGGGAGGAAACTGAGGCAGAGGGTTGCACACTAACGCAGGTCTCAGAGGTGGCCAGCGGTGGAGTTGGGGTTTGAACTCAGGCTGTCTGAATCCAGAGATTCCTCAGTGACTCTGCGGTAGACTGCCCTTACCCCTGCAAAAAAAGTTTACTTTATGTCGTCAATAAAGTCAACTTCAGGTCTGAAACAAGAAGTTGCCATTTCAAGGGTGACACAGCACATATACTGCATGTTACTTGAGGGTGGCAGCATAAGCGGGGTCTGGGACGGGACCTTGTAATCAAACACACTAATTGTTCTGTGAGGAAGTGAGTGTTCATATGAAATAAGGTAAAGACCATCATAAATAGCCAAAGGAAAGTTCAGTTGCTACCCAATGAGTTTAGATGGCAAATTATTTAGGAAAAATACTTTTGGTTTTCAGAGCTTTGTGGATTTCAAAATTACAGATTAGGAATTACGGACCTGAATCTTTTTTTTTGGCTGCCCCATGCGGCTTGTGGGACCTCATTTCCCTGACCCGGGATTGAACCCGGGCCCTCAGCAGGGAAAGCATGGAGTCCTAACCACTGGACTGCTAGAGAATTCCCCTGGACCTGCATTTTTAATAAAGTATTAGCCAACAGAAAAGATAAACTGAGCAGATAAAAAAAATTTTTTTCCATCTATCGTCTTATTTTAAACGAGTCTTTGGTCTGGCTCCTTGTGACCACTCCTTCTTTCCTTTTTTAGCCAAAGCATGTGGACAAAGACTATTGCATATCTATTTAAGTCAAGTGTAATTGTGAGTATATTTACTTTGCAGACACCAAAAGGTTAAGGTCACTGTGTTCTTTCACAGCACCCAGCAACATGACCCCACTTCAAAGGAAAGAACCAGACAAAATCAGCAACTTAGTAGTGAAAAGCGTGCTCGGAATACGTTAGGATCTCTTACAGCTCCCCTCATTCTTCTACAACTGGACCTTCTAATACAGCATTTCTACTAATCTTGATAAAGTTATTTACTTATTAAGGTTTCAGCTAAAATATATCTAAGTATAGCTTTCACATTTTATTTTTAATCAATTTATTCCAGTTATCTGTAAGTGGGTAAAAAACCACCCTAAACTCAATGGCTTAAAATAATTTTTTATTGCTCTCCTGGTTCTATGGGTTCTGTGGGTTGACTGAGATGTCCTCATTTGGGGTTTCTCATGCGGTTGCACAGTTGGGGCTCAAGACATCTTGAAGGCTTGACTGTGCTGGGTGTCCAAGATGGGGCACCCATGTGACTAGCAGTTGATGCTGGGGGCTCAGCCAGAGTTGTCATTCAGACCACCTAGGTGTGGCCTCTCTGTGTGGCTTGGGCTTCTTTCAGCATGATGGCTGAGCTAGGAGGGAGCCCATCAAAGGTAAGTAAGTATTCCAGAGACCCAGGTGGAAGCAGTAAGACTTCTTATGATCTAGCCTTAGAAATCACTTAACATCACTTCCACCTGATTATTTTTGTCAACAGTGAGTCACAGGTCCAGCCCAGATTCAAGAGGAGGATAGTATAAAAGGATGTGGATAGCAGAGGCATTTTTCATTGGGGGGTCATCTTTGAAATCCAGCTCTCAGACAATGTATATAGATTTATGTGTACAGAGTTTAAAAGTAAATTCAAAAATCACATACACAGAGGCAAAAGTTTTATTGCCCTGCAACGGAGACAAAAATGCCTTGAAGTTGTACTTCAATTTTTTTCAATATCTTAGAATACTTTTTAACACAACTCTGCTTGATGAGACAAATAAAAAACAAATAAATGTCATGAAAGATATCTAAAAGGTGGTCAAACAGAGAGTTGAAGTATGGAAACGCTAAGTTGAGCAGACAGAAGAAATTCTCTAAAGCTATAGAAACATAAGGCGATGCTTTTCAAATGCTATGACATCATTATCGGTCTCTGGCAAACCATGACAGCCATTCTGGTGTGTCATCAGGAGCAGGTTGGCTTGTGAACCAAAGAGCAGAGGAGATAATGAGAGGCAGCCTTTGTAGTTGAAAACAAATCATTCCTACATTTTTTTCCCCTTTGAGTCACAGACCCTTTGGAGCACATGGAAAAGTTAGGAAATACTTTGCCCAGAAAATAAATGTATTTTTTAAAATTGAAGTATAGGTGATGTACAATATTATATAAGAAAAATGTATATTTGTATACCTTTGTTCCTTCCTTCATTTTTTCCTCCCTCTCTCCCTTCCCCCTTTCCTTCATTCCTTCTACAATTATTTAGAGAAAGCTCATTCTGTATCAGACACTGATTTGGACTAAGGGATAGAGTAGGGAAGAAGACAGATCCATTCCCCAGTCTCACGGCATGTCCATTTTTAAGATAGACAGAAAAAACCCAAGTATACCAGTAAAAAAACAAGACGACCCCAGATAGTTATAAGGAACAAACTGTGTACACAGCATCTTGCATACAATTTTATGGGGTTCACAGTCGTGCCACGGACTCTCCTTCCTTGCTGTGCAATCAATAACTTCTCTTTTAAACCAAAGGATAACTTTTCAGTATGAGCATTGTGGATGTGGTTGTTGATTAGTCGTTGCTTTTTCACTTATACTGGGTACACAGGTGTTGACTGGCCTGAGTTGTTTTCAACAATGAAGCACAATTATACACAGTGTCACTGGAGCTGACTTTCCTAACCAATGGGAGAGCACTGGCTCCTTATGAGATTTCAGAAAGTACTACTGCTGGTGAGCATGACAGTGTGCACTGCAAGGCTTTCCACAGCTTTACTAAAAAAAAAAAAAACTCCCCCCACTAGGGAGCTATCTGCTCTCCCTTATTTTAAAAAAATTAAATGGATCCAATAGCCATGGATTCACATTTCAAATTCTCAATTTACAGGAGACTCTAGGAACGCACCCTTTCATCCATATTCTGATGATAGTGAAGGACGTAGGATTTGCTTTGGAGATTTTTTTCCCTCTATGTCCTATGTTCTTCTGTTCTCACCACAAATTGTACTTCTGGCCTTAGTTATTATGGCATCCTGAGGATTTAAACATATACTTTTACCTTGGGCAACATTTTAAGTTTTTTTCATTAGCATAATGCATAACTTTTGCAAAAATGAAATGCAAATATCCATCTATCTTATTCCATCATAATGTGTGAGACATAGTTCTAAACCTTTGTTTTTTGTTTTTGCGGTATGCGGGTCTCTCACTGTTGTGGCCTCTCCCGTTGCGGAGCACAGGCTCCGGACGCGCAGGCTCAGCAGCCATGGCTCACGGGCCCAGCCGCTCCGCGGCATGTGGGATCTTCCCGGACCGGGGCACGAACCCGTGTCCCCTGCATCGGCAGGCAGACTCTCAACTACTGCGCCACCAGGGAAGCCCCTAAACCTTTGTTATTTTTGAAATATTTTAACTGGTAACATAAACTGTTACTCCATACTTTTTTTTTTTTAACTTTTTGGTGCTTTATGGATATCAAGCTTTTACACTTTCTCCAGTTAATACCTGAAATTTTATTGGAATGAATATAAAAGTGGAGTGAGCATAATCTAAATATAATTTTTAGGGGGTTGGTAAAATATGCCCTGTGGGTCAAAGCCACCTATTTCCATGATAAATTTCTAGTGGAATACAGGCACACTTATTCTTTTACATATTGTCTATGGCTGCTCTCATGTTCATTATCTTTCCCCTTTAAGAAAAAGTTTGCCCATCCCTCATTTAGAGGAAAAATGATTCTATCTTTATTTCCTTGCTAATCATTGACATAAATTCTATATATTTATCATATGCCATAGATAAGGGAATTTGCATGCCTGCCGCGTGTCAAGCACTATGCTGGGGATATAAAGACAGAACTTTGTGTTTACTGTTTAACAATAGCTCCAAGACGGTTAATAAAAAAAAATTCTGGGAAGCCCCTAAAGGTATACCTAAGAACAAATACAGGTTTTATACTGAGGTGACGCAATTCATTGATGACACTTTGACTTGGGGAAAATGTGGGTTTTTCTGAACCTTAATCATGCTATTATTGTAGTATAAAATTGAGTCAGTGGTGCTCATAATTAGGTCCAAAGTAAAGTTTTCAAAAAATTACCCATAAAATTTATGGAAAAACATATCTGAAATTTCCACTTCGTTTTGCCAAATAAGCCTGGGGCTGAGGTTGTTCATCCCAAATCCCATTAACTCATTAACTAGTAACTCCGGGTTCTTGTTTATGATGTTTGCGAGGATGTCCCTTGAAGAACATCTCTTGCGTGTCTCTGTGGTCCCCAAGGCCTCCTGAAATGATGAGAGCACAACCACAAATATGGTGATTTAATTCAATAAATGTTTATTGAGGGCCTACCATATGCAAAGCAATCTGCTGGTCCAGTGGGGGCTAAAAGGCTGTATGAGAGGGGGCTCCTGCCTTGCAGAAATTCAAAATTTCCCAAGCTGGGGGATGGCTAATCAGAGCATTCCATAATTTTTGGAGAAGTGTCTTGAGTGTTGAAAAAGTTACCAATGTCCTGCTGTCCCGCCAGCTCCTGATCTGTTTTTACCCCAGTTCATTTCATATATCAAGCTATTTATGGCTTTGTTTTGTTTGCTTTTTGTTTTTGCCTGCACTGTGCGGGATGCGGGATCTTATCAATAGTTTCCTGACCAGGGATCGAACTCGTGCTCCCTGCAGTGGAAGCGTGGAGTCTTAACCACTGGACCGCCATGGAAGTCCCACTAGTTTTGGATCAGGATCATTAAACACTGGTCTTCACAAATCTGGCTTAAATGTATGTAGGAAGACCCAAAGGGAAGTATATACATTGTATTTTCTTAAAGAGTGTACAAAGGAGATCACAACATTTGTGAGCTAGAAGGAGAAGCCTTAGAGACCATTTGAGACCTAAGCTTATGCAAGGTTCTCAAGGTTGCATCCTTTGGAAGAGGCCGTGACCCCGCCTCCTTCCTCCCCTCCTCTCCCATAGTGCACACAGCTCCCAGTTTCTTGGTGTCAGTTTTCAGCAGCTGGAAAAGAGAGATAATAGCCACCATGCAGAGTTGCCAGCTTTAGTAATTCTAGTTCCTGGAATCAAGGACAGGAAGCCTTTTAGTTATTTGCGCACCCTAACTTTGCTAGCTTCTAGTGAATAAATCATTTAACTGCCAGCTAATTACAGTATTGGAAAGTTTACATCATTCATCTTTTTATGGAACCTCTTGACGGACGATTCTGGAGATTAAAACTCTTGACAATTTCCATGATCTAAAAAAGGAAAGCTGACCTAGAGAAATACGGGACAAAAGATCAGCATTTCAGAAGTCTCAAGCAGCAATGGGATCTTACACAGTAGCCTATTTAAAGTGGTGCTGATTTGAACACTTAGATTAAGTTCCTGGAAAAAGACAGAAATGTGACTTTTGTCAGAAGCAGTGCCATTTTATTGAATGAATGATAATTTTGCACTTTCTAAGTACCATGCACTTGCTTCCAGGAAACAACCCTATGAGGCAGGTACTATTGTTATGTCACTTTACAGATGAAGAAACCGAAGAAAGTGAGGCATAGGGAAAAAGTGTCCAAGGTCCTGACAGCTGGTCAGTAGTTGAGCCAGGAACGAAACACGTCCATCCCTCGACCTGCCAGTTGACACCAGCTGAAGCCGGTCGTTTTCGCGCAATGCCTCGAAGCCCCGCTCCAGGTCCTGGCTCTCCAGTGCCGCCCGGGCCCTCCCTCCCTCCCTCCCTCTGGGTTCCAGGAGCCACTTCTGGCCGCGCATCCGGGGGAACGGCGCCCGCACCCGGCAGCCCGGGCAGCGCGCCCCCGCGGCCGGCGGGAACGCGGAAGCTGCGCGCACGTGCCGCCGGGAAGAGGCCGACCGGGCCGCCCCAAGATGGCGGCGGCCGCGGCCGCAGCGGCGTCGGTTGGCAGCGGCCCGTGAGGCGGGCGGGGCCGGTGGCGCGGAGGCGGGGTCCCGGGCGAGCCGCCCTGGGAGGCGGGGGCCGTTTCCATAGCGGCGGCAGGAGGTGTCGCGCCGGGCAACTTCCTGGTTCCAGGGCTCGGCTTCGCCGGGATCCTCTTGGAAGGGAAACAATGGGGCGGAGGGCACTGCGGTAGCCGCCGCCGCGCCGGGACCTCCTGGGCCCCCGGGACTCCCCACGCTGCCTCCGCCGACGGGACCGTCCGGAGGTAAGTTCATTTTCTCCTCTCCCCCCGCCAGAGGCCGGCGGCGGTGGGGCTCGGCGCGTTTCCTCCAGGCAGGGACTCGGAGTTGGCCCCGGGGAGCCGGACGCCGCCATTCCCGGCCCCGGGGGAGGTGGACGGAGCAGCGCTCCCCGTCCCCGCCCTCCAGGGGGACTGGCTCCGGAAACGAGCGCGGCCTGGAACCCCCTGGAACCTGGACGGCAGGGTGCTGCGGGTGTGATTGGCAGGTTGGCGGGCGCGATTGGCAGGTTGGCGGGCGCGGGGTAGGGGGCGCAGGGGGGCGTGCGGGGAGGGTTTGGCGGGGCCGGCGCCCGAGGGGACCTGCCGACCGGTGAAGGGGGTCTCTGGAAGGGTCGGGGGTCGGCCAGGTCCGCGGGGAGGGGAGACCCACAGCCTCTCCCTACCCCCGAGCAAGTTTCGGTCCCCGGGAGACGTGTCTCCCTTGCAAGTTTCAGTTGCGTCCTCCAGAGTCCAAGTGGGCAGGACTGAGGCAAACTTCGTTCTTTTAAATTATTGCCTTCCTGCCGTGGGACTTCGTTTCGACTAGGCAAGGGGAGGATGGGGTGAATGAGGGCTTTGGAGAAGCTGGAAATCTCTGCGCCTTTGCAGAGTTTGCAAAATAGTTTGGAGCTCACAGCCGGGTGTTGGTGCGGCAGTTGTGATGCGGCAGAATGGTTACTCGCAGGTATTTTAATGCCAAGAAATGTGAAGAGTCTATGAATCCACGGGTGGACATTTCTAGAAATTGAAGATTAAAGTCTGCCCGCCCCCCCCCCCACCCCTTCATTTTAATCCACGGATGCTTTTTAGTCAGTAGATTTCAACCTGAGTTAAATGAGTCCCTTACGGGACTGGGAAGGAGTTTTGAATTGGGGCAATACCCAGTCATTGGAAATAAGGAGACACATAGAGAAAAAGTGGGGACATGGTCTTAAATATTTTGTTTGCTGGAAGAAAGTGATTTCAAGCCTGTATTAATTCATTTATAAATAGAAGTAAGTCTTTGGGATAGATATTTAATGTTTCGTAGCACAGAGAAGTTGGACAAAACTTTAGATATCACCCTGGCCAACTCCCTCACATGTTGAATCTATGAGAAGTTCTGTTACAGGGAAGTCAGGGTACTTTTTTCTTCTGTGCAGTCATCTTAACAAGAATCAAATTAGCCAGCATCAAATGGACAGTGGTTTATTTCTCACTCTGTCAGACCCGAAAATTAAGAAAAACGTTTCTGAGCTTGCTGTTTTTTTTATAGTAAAGTCTGTAGACATAGTCTAGTTTATTACTTAAAGTGGATGTTGTTGACCTATGTTATATTCCACATAGGTAACTGAAATATGTCAAAATATGAGAAAAAAGCTACACTAATAAAGGTATAAATTAATTTAAAAAGGAAAACCAGAGCCTTGATTCCAAGTACAGATATTCTGAGTTAACAGAAATTCCTTTGCTGATTACCTATTTAAAGAATCACTGAGGTGTCACAAGGGCATTCAAAGAAGCATCATTTCCCAAACATTAAGAACTTGGGCCCTGAGTCTTGCTGTTGGTGCCTACTTAGTGTTTTTAGCTAGTCTGTCTGACTCTCTGGCATCCTTGTTTCTGGTGAGAATAGCTCATTACCAGTTGTAACATTGTTTTGACATGAAATAGCTCCTCTGGAGGACAGCTGCCATTGGTTAAACAAGCCAGTAAGCAGAAGTGTCGGCTTTGGCACCATCTGTTTTTTTTAAACATCTTTATTGGAGTATAATTGCTTTACAATGGTGTGTTAGTTTCTACTGTATAAAAAAGTGAATCAACTATACATATACATATATCCCCATATCTTGGCACCAGCTGTTAATTGGCTGGTCATCCTTGGGAACCAAGACAACTTCCTGGCATGGCAGATCCAAGTTGGACTTCCAGTGCCAGGCAGAGGTTGTGTGTCAGGCTTTGCCTTCATGTTGCATCTCTCTCAGGTTACTGTTACCTTTTGTAGCTAGTGAAGATGGGTGAAAAAGAGGCCAGTAAATTTAAGCTAGTGGCAAGCTGAAATGAAACAAAATTACTTTGATTTGTAAATGCCAGGAATGTTAAGGCAGTTTGAAGCTGGCAAAAAAACTTAGCCACAATACCAAAACTTTAGGAATTGCTGCTTCAGTTAGAAAGTGGCAAGTGATTACATTTTCTGGTTTATGTTTGCAATTTCACTTCAACCATCCTTGTTTCGCTTTAGCACAATGGTATTGTTACACCAACAATCCTCAGACCATTTATTACCAGAAGGGTATAGTTTGTCCCTTCAGTGTGATTTTGAAAGGCATATTGCATTGTTAGATATGATTTCCTTATATTTAGTGTCTCATTTTTTTTCCTTTAGAAAGTGTCTCAATTTTTACAGTGGAAGTCAATACAAAAATAATATACATTCGAAAGAAATCTGACTTCTAGCACACTTCCTTATAGTACATGGGCATTAGAGCACGGGAATTAGAGTCACAAACTTGGAGTCTCAGCTGGTCTCTGCCATTTCCAGGTTATGGTATTTAATGCAGATAACTTAATTTTTTAAAGCTTGTTTCTTTGTAAAATCCGGGGGGGGGATCATAAATTCACACTTGTTTGTTTATTCAACATATATTTTTTGAGTGCCTTATTGTACCCATGACCTTGTGTTAGGTACCTTGTTTTCAACAACAGGAGGGATCAGTCCTTTGAAGTAAAGTACGGGGAGCTATAAAACCTGTCACCAGGGAACCTAACTTGATTGGGAGTGGCAGGGCAAGCTGTCCTGAGGAAGTGGCTGGTAAGACCTGAAGGATGAGGAGAAGATGGCAGGTGGAAAGGGCAAGTGGGAGGGTGGGACGCTTTGAGTATGAGAGAGAGCGCGTACATGGTCCCTGAAGAGAATGCTTGTGTGTTAGTTCCCTCTGTGGCACATACACCACCACTGTTAGTTGTGGAGGGAAGGTAGGCTCTTGGCCCCGTGCTCGCATCATCTGAACCAGGTGAGAACAAAGGTGGCTCAGCCTTTGTAGAAAGGGAGTTAGTCGAGACGACTCTCACCTCGCTAGACTGGAGATGAGTCTGCACACTTTGTGTCTCCTTTCATAACTCTGGCACTGGTTACTTGATAGTTCTCATATCTGTTAAGTGGTAAATAAAAGGTTCTTTGATTTCTTTAGCGAGATGCTGTATAATATGAGTGTAGTGTTTTGATTTAATTTTGATAGTATTTTCCCTTGGAAGAGCTTAGACCCCCCCCCCCTATTTAAAATATCTCCTCCTCACAAAATGCAAGTAGCAATCCACTGTAAAATTTTTTTTAAAAAATTAGTAAGTGGCAGGTAATTTCATTTGCTTATAGGACGCTCAAGAGTGACTCTGGAGTTTCATATCTTGTTTGGTTAAGTATCTTTGGCTCTAAAGAGATTAGTTATTCTCTGATAGAGGTATATGTTGCACCTGTGTCTTGCTGACATTGATACTAGTGTAGAAAAAGTTTTAATTTTATCCTGGGATTTCCCTTCACTGAATTAACAAGTGAATTAAAAAATATTAGAGCAATGTTTTTCATGAAATAAGTGAAAGAATATCATTTTAAGCTTCTTAACTACATTAATTTTGGTTAGTACTATTATATAGATCAGTAATGGCAAATTAATATTTTATTGCGGAATTAATGCAGCATTTATAAGCCAGTTGGTTCTCTGGATTTTTTGTTCCTGTTTCTTTTTGTTTGGCTTTTGGATGTTTTAATGATTGTTAGCATATCTGCAGTTACATAAGAAAAGATAAGGTGAAATAAGACTTTGAAAAGTCAGTGACAATGGAAAAAAATGGAATGGATGTGGAGGTTAAAATTTACGAAGTTTAGGTATGTGAGTGGGGGCTAGGTATTTCTGTGTATTTTGCTGATGGCTCTTATAGAAATGAATTGGCAGATACCTTGATATTAATGGTTAAAAATTAAGCATCTCACCTGTTCCATGTTCCTTTTCTCTTTCTAGATTTGTTTTGGATTGATTTTAAAAAATAATTATTCCATTTCCTCCTTTTTTATTAGCTTGGGATTATATATTCTTTTACTCTTTTACTCTTTAGTATTTGCCTGAGAAACTCTAATCTTTTCTCTACTTATCAAAGTGTAGCATTAATTGAGACTTTCACCCTTTTTCCAGATAATGTTAAGGCCTTTAAAAACATGTAAGTCAATTTCTTTCCTATTTTTTAAACCTATTTCATTGTTATCATGTTTTTAAATGCATATATGTATTATACCCCAAGGACCTATTTCTGTTGTTTTGTACCATTATTATTCAGTTAGACTTAACTGCCTTTCTTTTCCTTTGCTCCTTCTTGTGATACTGACCTTCCTTCTGAAACAATTTTCCATCTGCCTGCAGAATACCCTTTAGTATTTTCTTTAGAGTGGATTTAGTGTTTAAAAAATTTCAGTCTCTTAGTTTGTCTGAGAATGTTTTTATTTCACGTACATTCTTGAAAGATACATTTTGCTAGGTATAGAATTCTAGATCGGAGATACATACATACATATATTTGTATATTAGTTCTTTGAAGAAGAGATTACTCTATAATCCTTGTTTCTATTGAGAAGCAGCTGCGGTTTATCACTTTGTTGGTAATTTGTTTCTTTCTCAGGCTATTTTTAAGATTTTCTTTTTGTCTTTCAGATTTTATTTCAGATGATGTCCTCTCCCTCCCCCGCCCCTCACCCCCCACCCCTTCCTTTTCTTGCTTGGGCGTATACCTGTTAATGCTGTTACCTGATGTCTTTCATCAGTCTTGGGTAGTTTTTAGCTGTCATCTCTTAAAATATTGCTTCTCCCCATTTCGCATGCTTAATCTTTCTGGGACTTCGATTCCAGTGTTAGGTCTCACTGACTCCACTGTGTATTTCACCTGTCTTCTAGGTTTTCTATTTTTTTCTTTTTTTCTGGACATTTTCTTCTGGCCTATCTTCCGGTTTACTAAGTTAGTCTTCATCTCTGTCTAATTTGGTCTTAAATGTGTTCATTCTCTGGGTTCTTAATTTTGGTTATTGTGTTTTTCATTCTAGAATATCAGTTTGGTTCTTTTTAAAATCTGCTATGCTGCTTTTATAGTTACTAATTCCCTATCAAAATGTTCAAGCTTTGCATATATCTCTGTGGACAGAGTAAGCATGTAACTCTGTCCCAGAGTCCTGCAGGTTTTTTCTGTCGTCTGGTATTTCTCAAGGAGTCTCATCTCCTTGTATGCCTGCTCATCTTTGATTGTGTACTGTTCACTGTATTTGAAAAATTATTTCTAGAAGTAATTATAGATTTAGATAAGGATTTTTCTGTTGCTTTTGCCAGGCACTTAGGATCACCTTGATCCAAATTGAGATTTTTTTTTAGCGTCTGTGCAAAGGCTGGTTTAGTTTACTTTTGTGTTATTCTTTCTTCTGGAATTCAGCTTTTTGAAGTCTTATTCCAAAGCACGGGATGGCTCCCTTGGTGGCTCTTGTACTCTGACATGTTGTCTTCCTAGGTTGCAAGGCTGCCTAAGTGCATTTTAGCCTCTCAGGCACCTCCCTTGATTGGGCAAACATTTCCGGGAGGAAAGAAGCCCCAGGGTACCATGGTCCCCATTTTGGATTCCTCTTCTTAGACTGTGGCTGGTAATTCCTCATTATCTTGTTAGCTCTTTGATCGCCCCACCCCTCCCTACCTTTTAAAAATTAAGGTGTAATATACGTATAATAATATGCACTAATCTTAAATGTATACCCTGAAGAATTTTTATAAATGTAATTAAGTATATAATCACACCCAGTGTAACGTATAGAATATTTTTGCCACCCAGTAGGCTCTGTCACACTCCTTCCCAATCCATGCCACCTTCCTCCCTTACCTCAAGTAACAGTTACTCAGTTTTCTCTCACCATAGAAGTTTTCTAGTTTTTCGTCAAAATGGTATCATACAATATGTACTCTCTTGTCTGACTTGTTTCATTCAACATTGTATTTTATCAGTGAGATTCAGCTATGTTGTTGCAAGTGGCAGTAGTGTTTCTTTTTTATTGCTCTGCACTTTTTCTAGTTTACTGTGGCTTCAAAAAAAATTGCTTCAAAACTCAGTGACTTAAACAATGACAACATTTATGTTTGTCACAAAACTGCAGTTTGGGCAACGCTTGTCTCTGCTTCATTTAGTTTCAAGTAGGGCGGCTCGAAGGCTGGGCCTAACGTTATTTGAACGTTTGCTCCCACAGCTGGTGGTTGATGATAGAGCATCTTAGGTGGCCTGAGTTTGTCACTGGGTGGTGGCCGGTTGCCAGGGCGGTCGTCCTGCACAGGCAGCCCGGGGAGGGGGGGATGTGGAGAGCCAGATGGACGCTAGGTCACCTGTTAGGAACCGACCCAGGTTTAGAGAGAGCAGAAACCTGTTGATGAGAGATGCAAGGTTCTGGAACAACATGTGAGTCGAGAAATATTACAGTGACTGTTATTGGAAAATACTGTCTGTCATAGTAGTAACCTAACATACGAATGTATCACAATTTATTTCTCCATTCTACTTTTAATAGGCATTTGCATTATTTCCAGTTTTGGGCTGTTATAATAAACCTGCTATGAACATTCTTATACATGTATTTTGTTGGACATATGGACTCCTTTCTTTTGGAAGTATCCCTAGAAATGGAATTGTTGAGTAATAGGTAGATAAATATTTAGCTCTTGGAGTTACTGCCAGTTTTTCAAAGTTGTACCAATTTTTACCCTCTGATATTTTTAATAATTAAAAAATATACTTTATATATACATTTATATATATATATTTTTTGGTCTAGGTTTTTGTCTTTAAGGTTGGTGTGTAATAATATGTGGTTTAGTTTTGTCGGAAATGCAGGTCCCTTATTTTGTCTTTTATGTAACTTTCATGTGTTTGTGTTTTACTTTCCCAGCTGATGATTAGTTATTGGAAAATAGAGGCTAAGTAGAATAATGTGGTTGTGAAGTAATAGACTCATTTTGAAAGCAGCATTTTAGAATATGTATTCAAATTAGTTACCATTAGTAGACTACATTAGTTGCTGAAGAGAAGTTTCTTTTTAGAAATTGCTTTTTAGAGATATGAAACCCTATTCATCATCAATTTATATCACATTTTATTATCAGTTTGAATTCTAAGCTCCTTCACCAGACTTGCTTGGGAAATATTTTTCTTTTCTTTTCTTTCTTTCTTTTTTTTTTTTTTTTAAGAAATATGCCCTTCCAGACATTTCACTATTTTAAAAAAATTAATTTATTTTTATTAATTTTTGGCTGCGTTGGGTCTTCGTTGCTGCGCGCAGGGGCTACTCTTCGTTGCGGTGTGCGGGCTACTCATTGCAGTGGCGTCTCTTGTTGCAGGGCACAGGCTCTAGGCGCGCTGGCTTCAGCAGTTGTGGATTGCGGGCTCCAGAGCACAGGCTCAGTAGTTGTGGTGCACAGGCTTAGTTGCTCCACGGCATGTGGGATCTTCCCAGACCAGGGCTTGAACCCATGTCCCCTGCATTGGCAGGCAGACTCTTAACCACTGCGCCACCAGGGAAGCCCAATATTTTTCTTTTACAAAAACTTTTTCCTACAAAGTTGATGATCTGCCATCACTGAGGATTGCCAAAAGAATATCATCTGGATTCCCCCTTTGAATTTAGGATTACCTTTGATTACTTCACTGTTAGTAGTCATTTTGACTTTCTTCCAAGTGCCCTTTGAATCTGCCATCCCCCTCCCTTTTTAAAACATAACCAACATTTTAGACCAGTTTTTTCCAGCTCATACTTGGTTTATTGCAATAATTTATTAATTGAGTCTACTTATAATGCTGAGGAAGTTAGAACCTTTCTTAGTTATCCATTGATCTAAAATTAGTTTTTAGGTCACAAACCTTACAGTGCTAGGAAGAGAACTTAAAAATTATGTTTCAATTCCTTTATTTTATAATAAGACCAAAAATGGATCCATGCTCATGCATGTGTCAAATATATGAGATATTTAGTTTATGAAAGCATTTTTTTTGTCATGCATAATCCCTTGACAATCTTGAGTGGTAGCCAGGTTGAAAAAGCTAACTTCTCATTTTATGGATAAAGGAACCAAGGCTCAGAGAAGTGAAGTGACTTGATCTACATTCCTAGAGCTGGTTAATGGCAGAGCTGGACCACTTTCATCTTGGACTTGCTGTATGTTGAGTGATTTTCTTGCATTCTGCCATCAGCTTGCTGAATTCCAATTTTATTGACATCTTACATGAATTTTCCTCTTTCTACCTGTATACATTTACATTTTTTTGCCCGTACATTTACTCATTTTAACTTAGTATAGGGCCTTTGCGTGAGCTGAAGCCCTTGACTCCCATCTTCTTTAGGACTTTTGTCCTGACTATGTTCTGTTAACGGCAGGGTGGCTGGGATCAGGTTTGTCTCGATTGCTGTATCTCAAGCCCTTTGAGAAGTTTTTACATGTTGTAGAGCTGAATTAGTATTTATTGAATGGATGGATGGATACATTCTTGTGTTTAGAATCCAGCTAGATGTAAATTCCTTAAAGTTGGGCCTGGAATCCTGTCTACTTTTTAATCCTCATAGTGTCTGCAGCAGTGCTTATATTATACTTAGCTGTATGTAATTTTTAATTGACTTTTTAAATGAAGCCAGGCCCCTGAAAATCAGAGATACTGTACCCTTCATTCTAGCTTTTATCTGTAGACCTCAGGCATTATGCTTAGTTCTGGTAGGATGTATCAAGTACGTTAGGCAAATGTGACATGTAAGCAAATTATAAGCTGCTTTTGAAAGGCCCTGCGTCTCTGTAACTGAGATAGGAAAGGAAGCCTTGGGAAGGACATTTGTTTTCCTGAATACCTAGAAGTTGACGCGTTGACCAGTGTAAAGCTACTAGAATTCGATAAGTCCTTCTGGAAACCTAACTTAAATTCTACCTGTAGAGGGGGAAATCAGACCTGGTTCTTATCTGATGCTTCATTAACATACACGTGTAAACAAGCCTAGGAAACCGAAGGATTTCTCATTTTGCCCATCTCCTTCTCTGATCTTATTAGCAGGAAGTACTTTGTTGATTGAGTGAATGGGGTAAATAAACCTTCTACTCTAGCTGTGATAGAAGATTTGCTTTACTTCTCTTGAGCAGGGAAAATGCTGAAAGCCGTGGGAATTCAGCACTGTGTTTCAGGGGGTGTAAACTGCAGAAAGAACATTCTTTATAGAAAGCTCAAGAATTGTGAAAGTACAGTGGTGAGACCATCCATGTCAATGAATAATGACTTTAAATATTAACTAAAGTTTTCTTTATCTGGCATGAGAAGACATTACCCTGGAATCTGCCCTGACATATTTATTTGAACTAATGAACTGTGCATCTGAATTAAGAAGGGAAGGTACTAGAATTGCTAGGATGTGAGTTCCACGAGGATGGGGTATTTGTTTTGTTCGTGGCTGTGTATGCAGAGCCTAGAACACTGTCTGGCTCGTAATAGCTGCTCAGTAAATATTTATTGAATGAATAGTAAATTTTTATATTATCTGTTCATTTTAAATTTAAAAATTGAACATTAATCACTTTAAGTATTGGTTTATAAGCCTTTGGGGAAATACATTTAAGTTGGTTGAGGCATCATTTCTGATACTTCTTGCTGATTGTGAGAAAGTGGCACAAAGCACATTGGGGAGCATTCATTCACTCACTGTCATTAAATTTCTTTGCGATGTTTTTTAAATGGATGCATGAGACTCCATTACATATAAATTAACAATTCATTTAGTCAGTCCCTTATTATTACACATTTAAGTTGTTTATACTTTTTTTTTCTGTTACAAATAATGCTTCAATTAAGACAATTTTCTTAAGCTTTTTCTTGGGATGGTAGTCCAATGCATGGCAATTCAGCAAAACAGGATCTAGGAATTTCTACTAGAAAATGAACTTGTATTATACAGCTGTGAAGGTGAGATCAGAATCTTCATTGATCAGATAGCTGAGAGCAGATGCACAAATGACACAGCTCTTTGGGAAGGCTAGCTGCTTCTACGTTTGGATAATGTATAATCATCAGTCTTTTCATGTAAATTCCCTCTTGCATTTTATAGTGGACCTGGCTATCACTTGTATTTGTCTCTTTCTCTTAAAGAATAAGTGAGTCAGGGCTTCCCTGGTGACACAGTGTTAAGAATCCGCCTGCCAAGGCAGGGGACACGGATTTGAGCCCTGGTCCGGGAAGTTCCCACATGGCCGCGGAGCAACTAAGCCCGTGTGCTGTAACTACTGAGCCTGCGCTCTAGAGCCTGCGAGCCACAACTACTGAAGCCCACGTGCCACAACTACTGAAGCCCACGCACCTAGATCCCGTGCTCCGCAACAAGAGAAGCCACTGCAATGAGAAGCCCACACACCGCAACGAAGAGTAGCGCCCACTCGCCATAACTAGAGAAAGGCCATGCGCAGCAATGAAGACCCAATGTAGCCAAAAATAAATAAAATAAAAAATAAATTAATTAATTAAAAAAAACGAATGTGAGTCACTACAACTCTTTCCGCCTCTTAATTATGGCTTAAAGATTATAAATGCATTTAACTCTTTTATACATGTGATTACTTAACATATGTTGTCATTTTTATTTATAATCATTTCATTTCTGAATTTTGTTGGAAAAGTTTTGCTTTTTCATATTAAAATATATATTCATACAAAGGACTATATGTAATGTTATGTAAGGTCTAATAGAATGATATTTGTACTGTCCCCTCCCTCAGGTTAAGTGGTAGAATGCTAGCACTACCCTCTTGGCTCACACCTCCCTACAACTCCTCTTCTATCTTACTCCTGTCCCCAGAAACTCTGGGATCCAGCATTCTCTTGCTTTTCTTCTTTTTTTTTTTTTTTTTTTTTTTTTTTGCGGTATGTGGGCCTCTCACTACTGTGGCCTCTCCCGTTGCGGAGCACAGGCTCCGGATGCGCAGGCTCAGCGGCCATGGCTCACGAGCAGCCCAGCTGCTCTGCGGCATGTGGGATCTTTCCGGACCGGGGCATGAACCCGTGTCCCCTGCATCGGCAGGCAGACTCTCAACCACTGCGCCACCAGGGAAGCCCCACCCTCTTTTTTTAAAAAATCGTGAATTATATACTTATTTCTGTTGTAGCTTGCTTATTATCCTTAGTTTTACAATTTGAACTTGTTTTTATGGTAACTTTATCTGTGGAAATTCTTACGAGACCTGGGTTAAGAGTGCTTTCTCCCAGAGAAGAATCGCAACTGAGGACACTGTCAACCCAGGGCCACTTAATTTCTAGGCTTGAGATTTTCACAATGTACAAATAGTATGGATTTGAACTTGATACCCGTGTGAAGGTTGGTTTTGGTTGCAAACTTCCAGGGAATATTCCCCTTCTCCCAAAACACCAGTAAGCCTAGACGCAGGGGAGAATTTTTCTCTAGTCTCCGTTTGCAGTAGATTGTTTTTTCATAGTTTATTCTTTTTTTTTTTTTTTTTTTTTAAACATCTTTATTGGGGTATAATTGCTTTACAATGGTGTGTTAGTTTCTGCTTTATAACAAAGTGAATCAGCTATACATATACATATGTTCCCATATGTCTTCCCTCTTGCGTCTCCCTCCCTCCCACTCTCCCCATCCCACCCTTCCAGGCTGTCACAAAGCACCGAGCTAATATCCCTGTGCCTTGCGGCTGCTTCCCCCCAGCTATCTACCTTACTACGTTTGTTAGTGTGTATATGTCCATGACTCTCTCTCGCCCTATCAAAACTCACCCCTCCCCCTCCCCATACCCTCAAGTCCGTTCTCCAGTAGGTCTGCGTCTTTATTCCTATCTTACCCCTAGGTTCTTCATGACATTTTTTTCCCCTTAAATTCCATATATATGTGTTAGCATACGGTATTTGTCTTTTTCTTTCTGACTTACTTCACTCTGTATGACAGACTCTAGGTCTATCCATCTCATTACAAATAGCTCAATTTCATTTCTTTTTAAGGCTGAGTAATATTCCATTGTGTATATGTGCCACATCTTCTTTATCCATTCATCCGATGATGGGCGCTTAGGTTGTTTCCATGTCCTGGCTATTGTAAATAGAGCTGCAATGAACATTTTGGTACATGACTCTTTTTGAATTTTGGTTTTCTCAGGGTATATGCCAAGTAGTGGGATTGCTGGGTCATATGGTAATTCTATCTGTAGTTTTTTAAGGAACCTCCATACTGTTCTCCACAGTGGCTGAACCAATTCACATTCCCACCAGCAGTGCAAGAGTGTCCCCTTTTCTCCACACCCTCTCCAGCATTTATTGTTTCTAGATTTTTTGATGATGGCCATTCTGACTGGTGTGAGATGATATCTCATTGTAGTTTTGATTTGCATTTCTCTAATGATTAATGATGTTGAGCATTCTTTCATGAGTTTGTTGGCATTCTGTATATCTTCTTTGGAGAAATGTCTATTTAGGTCTTCTGCCCATTTTTGGATGGGGTTGTTTGTTTTTTTGTTATTGAGCTGCATGAGCTGCTTGTAAATTTTGGAGATTAATCCTTTGTCAGTTGCTTCATTTGCAAATGTTTTCTCCCATTCTGAGGGTTGTCTTTTGGTCTTGGTTATGGTTTCCTTTGCTGTGCAAAAGCTTTGAAGTTTCATTAGGTCCCATTTGTTTATTTTTGTTTTTATTTCCATTACTCTAGGAGGTGGGTCAGAAAGGATCTTGCTGTGATTTATGTCATAGAGTGTTCTTCCTATGTTTTCTTCTAAGAGTTTGATAGTTTCTGGCCTTACATTTAGGTCTTTAATCCATTTTGAGCTTATTTTTGTGTATGGTGTTAGGGAGTGATCTAATCTCATACTTTTACATGTACCTGTCCAGTTTTCCCAGCACCATTTATTGAAGAGGCTGTCCTTTCTCCACTGTACATTCCTGCCTCCTTTATCAAAGATAAGGTGTCCATATGTGCGTGGGTTTATCTCTGGGCTTTCTATCCTGTTCCACTGATCTATCTTTCTGTTTTTGTGCCAGTACCATACTGTCTTGATTACTGTTGCTTTGTAATATAGTCTGAAGTCAGGGAGCCTTATTCCTCCAGCTCCTTTTTTCGTTCTCAAGATTGCTTTGGCTATTCGGGGTCTTTTGTGTTTCCATACAAATTGCGAAATTTTTTGTTCTAGTTCTGTGAAAAATGCCAGTGGTAGTTTGATAGGGATTGCATTGAATCTGTAGATTGCTTTGGGTAGTAGAGTCATTTTCACAATGTTGATTCTTCCCATCCAAGAACATGGTATATCTCTCCATCTATTTGTATCATCTTTAATTTCTTTCATCAGTGTCTTATAATTTTCTGCATACAGGTCTTTCGTATCCTTAGGTAGGTTTATTCCTAGATATTTTATTCTTTTTGTTGCAATGGTAAATGGGAGTGTTTTCTTGATTTCACTTTCAGATTTTTCATCATTAGTATATAGGAATGCCAGAGATTTCTGTGCATTAATTTTGTATCCTGCTACTTTACCAAATTCATTGATTAGCTCTAGTAGTTTTCTGGTAGCATCTTTAGGATTCTCTATGTATAGTATCATGTCATCTGCAAACAGTGACAGCTTTACTTCTTCTTTTCCGATTTGGATTCCTTTTATTTCCTTTTCTTCTCTGATTGCTGTGGCTAAAACTTCCAAAACTATGTTGAATAAGAGTGGTGAGAGTGGGCAACCTTGTCTTGTTCCTGATCTTAGTGGAAATGCTTTCAGTTTTTCACCATTGAGGATGATGTTTGCTGTGGGCTTGTCATATATGGCTTTTATTATGTTTAGGAAAGTTCCCTCTATGCCTACTTTCTGGAGGGTTTTTATCATAAATGGGTGTTGAATTTTGTCGAAAGCTTTCTCTGCATCTATTGAGATGATCATATGGTTTTTCTCCTTCAATTTGTTAATATGGTTTATCACATTGATAGATTTGCGTATATTGAAGAATCCTTGCATTCCTGGAATAAACCCCACTTGATCATGGTGTATGATCCTTTTAATGTGCTGTTGGATTCTGTTTGCTAGTATTTTGTTGAGGATTTTTGCATCTATGTTCATCAGTGATATTGGCCTGTAGTTTTCTTTCTTTGTGACATCCTTGTCTGGTTTTGGTATCAAGGTGATGGTGGCTTCGTAGAAGGAATTTGGGAGTGTTCCTCCCTCTGCTATATTTTGGAAGAGTTTGAGAAGGATAGGTGTTAGCTCTTCTCTAAACGTTTGATAGAATTCACCTGTGAAGCCATCTGGTCCTGGGCTTTTGTTTGTTGGAAGGTTTTTAATCACAGTTTCAATTTCAGTGCTTGTGATTGGTCTGTTCATATTTTCTATTTCTTCCTGATTCAGTCTTGGCAGGTTGTGCATTTCTAAGAATTTGTCCATTTCTTCCAGATTGTCCATTTTATTGGCATAGAGTTGCTTGTAGTAATCTCTCATGATTTTTTTTATTTCTGCAGTGTCAGTTGTTACTTCTCCTTTTTCATTTCTAATTCTATTGATTTGAGTCTTCTCCCTTTTTTTCTTGATGAGTCTGGCTAGTGGTTTATCTATTTTGTTTATCTTCTCAAAGAACCAGCTTTTAGTTTTATTGATCTTTGCTATCGTTTCCTTCATTTCTTTTTCATTTATTTCTGATCTGATTTTTATGATTTCTTTCCTTCTGCTAGCTTTGGGGTTTTTTTGTTCTTCTTTCTCTAATTGCTTGAGGTGCAAGGTTAGGTTGTTTATTCGAGATGTTTCCTGCTTCTTAAGGTGGGCTTGTATTGCTATAAACTTCCCCCTTAGAACTGCTTTTGCTGCATCCCATAGGTTTTGGGTCGTTGTGTCTCCATTGTCATTTGTTTCTAGGTATTTTTTTATTTCCTCTTTGATTTCTTCAGTGATCACTTCATTATTAAGTAGTGTATTGTTTAGCCTCCATGTGTTTGTATGTTTTAAAGATCTTTTCCTGTAATTGATATCTAGTCTCATGGCGTTGTGGTCGGAAAAGATACTTGATACAATTTCAGTTTTCTTAAATTTACCAAGGCTTGATTTGTGACCCAAGATATGATCTATCCTGGAGAATGTTCCATGAGCACTTGAGAAAAATGTGTATTCTGTTGTTTTTGGATGGAGTGTCCTATAAATATCAATTAAGTCCATCTTGTTTAATGTATCATTTAAAGCTTGTGTTTCCTTATTTATTTTCATTTTGGATGATCTGTCCATGGGTGAAAGTGGGGTGTTAAAGTCCCCTACTATGAATGTGTTACTGTTGATCTCCCCTTTTATGGTTGTTAGTATTTGCCTTATGTATTGAGGTGCTCCTATGTTGGGTGCATAAATATTTACAATTGTTATATCTTCTTCTTGGATCGATCCCTTGATCATTATGTAGTGTCCTTCTTTGTCCCTTTTAATAGTCCTTATTTTAAAGTCTATTTTGTCTGATATGAGAATTGCTACTCCAGCTTTCTTTTGGTTTCCATTTGCATGGAATATCTTTTTCCATCCCCTTACTTTCAGTCTGTATGTGTCTCTAGTTCTGAAGTGGGTCTCTTGTAGACAGCATATATAAGGGTCTTGTTTTTGTATCCATTCAGCCAATCTGTGTCTTTTGGTGGGAGCATTTAGTCCATTTACATTTAAGGTAATTATCGATATGTATGTTCCTATTTCCATTTTATATATTGTTTTGGGTTCGCTACTATAGGTCATTTCCTTCTCTTGTGTTTCGTGTCTAGAGAAGTTCCTTTAGCATTTGTTGTAAAGCTGGTTTGGTGGTGCTGAACTCTCTCAGCTTTTGCTTGTCTGTAAAGGTTTTAATTTCTCCATCAAATGTGAATGAGATCCTTGCTGGGTAGAGTAGTCTTGGTTGCAGGCTATTCTCCTTCAGCACTTTCAGTATGTCCTGCCACTCCCTTCTGGCTTGTAGGGTTTCTGCTGAGAGATCAGCTGTTAACCTTATGGGGATTCCCTTGTGTGTTATTTGTTGTTTTTCCCTTGCTGCTTTTAATATGCTTTCTTTGTATTTAATTTTTGACAGTTTGATTAATATGTGTCTTGGCGTGTTTCTCCTTGTATTTATCCTGTATGGGACCCTCTGTGCTTCCTGGACTTGATTAACTATCTCCTTTCCCATATTAGGGAAGTTTTCAACTATAATCTCTTCAAATATTTTCTCAGTCCCTTTCTTTCTTTCTTCTTCTTCTGGAACCCCTATAATTCGAATGTTGGTGCGTTTCATGTTGTCCCAGAGGTCTCTGAGACTGTCCTCAGTTCTTTTCATTCTTTTTTCTTTATTCTGCTCTGCAGTAGTTATTTCCACTACTTTATCTTCCAGGTCACTTATCCGTTCTTCTGCCTCAGTTATTCTGCTATTGATCCTATCTAGAGTGATTTTAATTTCATTTATTGCATTGTTCATCGTTGCTTGTTTCATCTTTAGTTCTTGTAGGTCCTTGTTAACTGTTTCTTGCATTTTGTCCATTCTACTTCCAAGATTTCGGATCATCCTTACTATCATTATTCTGAATTCTTTTTCAGGTAGATTGCCTATTTCCTCTTCATTTGTTAGGTCTGGTGGGTTTTTATCTTGCTCCTTCATCTGCTGTGTGTTTTTCTGTCTTCTCATTTTGCTTATCTTACTGTGTTTGGGGTCTCCTTTTTGCAGGCTGCACTTTCGTAGTTCCCGTTGTTTTTGATGTCTGTCTCCAGTGGCTAAGGTTGTTTCAGTGGGTTGTGTAGGCTTCCTGGTGGAGGGGACTAGTGCCTGTGTTGTGCTGGATGAGGCTGGATCTTGTCTCTCTAGTGGGCAGGTTCACGTCTGGTGGTGTGTTTTGGGGTGTCTGTGGCCTTATTATGATTTTAGGCAGCCTCTCTGCTAATGGGTGGGGTTGTGTTCCTGTTTTGCTAGTTGTTTGGCATAGGTTGTCCAGCACTGTGGCTTGCTGGTCATTGAGTGAAGCTGGGTGCTGGTGTTAAGATGGAGGTCTCTGGGATATTTCCACCGTTTAATATTATGTGGAGCTGGGAGGTCTCTTGTTGACCAGTGTCCTGAAGTTGGCTCTCCTACCTCAGAGGCAGAGCCCTGACTCCTGGCTGGAGCACCAAGAGCCTTTCATCCACACAGCTCAGAATAAAAGGGAGAAAAAGTAGGGAGAATTAGTAGAAGTATGAGTAAAGAAAGAAGGAAAGGAGGAAAGGAAGGAAGGAAGAAAGAAGCAAAGAAGGAAAGAAAGGAGGGAGGGAGGGAGGGAGGGAGGAAGGAAGGAGGGAAAGAAGGAAAAAAGACAGAAAGAAAGATGATACAGTAAAAATAAAATAAAGTATAATATAGTTATTGAATTAAAAAATATTTAGAAAAAAAAAAAAAAGGGACGGATAGAACCTTAGGACAAATGTTGGAAGCAAAGCTATACAGAGAAAATCTTACACAGAAGCATACACATACACCTTCACAAAAAGAGGTAAAGGGGGATAAATCATAAATCCTGCTCCCTGAGACCACCTCCTCAATTTGGGGTGATTCGTTGTCTAAAGGAGGGAAGGAAGGAAGGAAAGAAAGAAAGAACGAAGGTAAAGTATAATAAAGTTATTACAATTAAACTTAATTATTAAGAAAAAGAATTTTTAAAAAAAAGTCATGGACGGATAGAGCCCTAGGACAGATGGTGGAAGCAAGAGTATACAGACAGGATCTCACACAGAAGCATACACGTACACATTCACAAAAAGAGGAAAAGGGAAAAAAATCATAGATCTCGCTCCTAAATTCCACCTCTTCAATTTGGGATCATTCCTTGTCTATTCAGGTATTCCACAGATGCAGGGTATATCAAGTTGATTGTGGAGCTTTAATCCACTGCTTCTGTGGCTGCTGGGAGAGATTTCCCTTTCTCTTCTTTGTTCTCACAGCTCACAGGAGCTCAGCTTTGGATTTGGCCCTGCCTCTGCGTGTAGGTCGCTGGAGGGCGTCTGTTTTTTCGCTCAGACAGGACGGGGTTAAAGGAGCCGCTGATTCGGGGCCTCCGGCTCACTCAGGCCGGGGGTTGGGGGATGGGGGTAGGAGGGGCACTACGTGCGGGGCGGGCCTGCGGCTGCAGAGGCAGCGTGACGTTGCGGCAGAGGCCGGCGTGATGTTGCACCAGCCTGAGACCCGCCGTGCGTACTCCCGGGGAAGTTGTCCCTGGATCCCGGGAACCTGGCAGTGGTGGGCTGCACAGGCTCCGCGGAAGAGGGGTGTGGAGAGTGACCTGTGCTCGCACACAGGCCCCTTGGTGGCGGCAGCAGCAGCCTTAGCGTCTCCCGCCCGTCTCTGGGGTCCGCGGTTTTAGCTGCGGCTCGTGCCCGTCTCTGGGGTTTGCGCTTTCAGCCGCGGCTCGCGCCCGTCTCGGGGGCTCGCGCCTTCAGCCGCGGCTCGCGCCCGTTTCTGGGGTTCGCGCTTTTAGCCGCGGCTCGCGCCCGTCTCTGGAGTTCCTTTAAGCAGCGCTCTTAAACCCCTCTCCTCGCGCACCAGGAAACAAAGAGGGAAGAAAAAGTCTCTTGCCTCTTCGGCCGGTGCAGGCTTTTCCCCGAACTCCCTCCCGGCTAGTCGTGGTGCACTAACCCCTTCAGGCTATGTTCAAGCCGCCAACCCCAGTCCTCTCCCTGAGCTCCGTCCAAAACCAAAACCCGAGCCTCAGCTCGCAGCTCCGCCCG
This sequence comes from Phocoena sinus, assembly GCF_008692025.1. Lineage (NCBI taxonomy): Eukaryota > Metazoa > Chordata > Mammalia > Artiodactyla > Phocoenidae > Phocoena > Phocoena sinus. Next base: position 20,488,406 of record NC_045764.1, read on the forward strand.
CCCCGGCGGGTGAGCAGACAAGCCACTCGGGCTGGTGAGTGCCGGTCAGCACCGATCGTCTGTGCAGGAATCTCCCCGCTTTGCCCTCCGCACCCGTCGCTGTGCACTACTCCGCGGTCCCGAAACTCCCCCCTCTGCCTCCCGCAGTCTCTGCCCGCGGAGGGGCTTCCTAGTGTGTGGAAACTTTTCCTCCTTCACAGCTCCCTCCCACTGGTGCAGGTGCCGTCCTTATTCTTTTGTCTCTGTTTTTTCTTTTGCCCTACCCAGTTACGTGGGGAGTTTCTTGCCTTTTGGGAGGTCTGAGGTCTTCTGCCAGCCTTCAGTAGGAGTTCTGTAGGAGTTGTTCCACGTGTGGATGTATTTCTGGTGTATCCGTGGGGAGGAAGGCGATCTCCGCGTCTTACTCTTCCGCCATCTTCAAGGTCCCCTCAGGAGCTCAGCTTTGTACCCGGCCCTGCCCCTGCGCGCAGATCGCTGGAGGGCGTCTGTTTTTTTGCTCAGACAGGACGGGGTTAAAGGAGCCGCTGATTCGGGAGCTCCGGCTCACTCAGGCCGGGGGTTGGGGGATGGGGGAAGGCGGGGCACTGCGTGCGGGGCGGGCCTGCGGCGGCAGAGCTATTCTTTTTTATTGAAGATTTAGTTCTTCAGGGACCAGGCTTTAAGTGCTTATCTTTAGTCTGACTTCCCATATTGTGTAGTATGAAGCTTTTGCTTTGTCCCATGCATGACTGTTAACACTGAAAGCTCTTCAGCATTATCCAATAGAATTTTCCATGATAATGGAAATATTATATATCTGTGCTAATATGATAGCCAGTAGTCACCTTTGAAATGTGGCTAGTGTGACAAAGGAACTGAATTTTAAATTTTAGATGCTTTAAATTAATTTAAAATTAAAAAGCTACATGTGGCTAGTGGCTCAGTATTGGACAGTATAGCTTGGTTATGGGGGATTGTCAGTGCCTCTAGAGCAGTTGCTGGCATCATTGCCCACCTTCCACTCTCTATTTGTGCTCCTGTTTACTTTTTTGGTCTCTGAGGACATCCCTTGTGAGCTTTGCTATGCATTCAAAAGGATAATTCTTACATTTTTATCAAGCATTTTTAGGTGTCATGTAGCAAAAGGGTTCTCAAGCCGTTTGGACACAAGAATTGCAGAAAGGGAAGTCTCTTACAGCTTTATTTTATTAGTTAGTGAAGTACTTACCTTTTTTTTTTTTTTAAAGAAGATGTTGGGGGTAGGAGTTAATTAATTTATTTTTTCTGTGTTGGGTCTTCATTTCTGTGCGAGGGCTTTCTCTAGTTGTGGCAAGCGGGGACCACTCTTCATCGCGGTGTGCCGGCCTCTCACTATTGTGGCCTCTCCTGCTGCGGAGCAGAGGCTCCAGACGCGCAGGCTCAGTAGTTGTGGCTCACGAGCCTAGCCGCTCCGCGGCACGCAGAATCCTCCCAGACCAGGACTCGAACCCATGTCCCCTGCATTAGCAGGCAGACTCTCAACCACTGCGCCACCAGGGAAGCCCTGAAGTACTTATCTTGAATGATAAACATTGGAAAGTTCATAGCAGAGTGGTGGGAATTCTTTAAATAGAAACTGACCATGAAATTAAAAATTATGAGAAAGAATTAATTAAATAATTACTTTGTCCTTATTCTACAAAATTTTTAAAGATGCTAAAAGATAAAAATAGAACTGTGGGTAAAGTTTTTAAAGTCTTACACATAATCTTCAGCTTCTTGGTGTCAGTAAGTGTTTTATGTATACAAGAGTGCATGAATGAAAAAGTATCCACGTATTTAGAAGGAAAAATATTTTGAAAATGGATGGAAATACACCAAATGAGTTTAAGAGATCATAGTGAATGGCGGTATTGGGGGAACAGCTAAATCCTCCTGGATTTAGCAGGAGTGTGTGTTAGTAATTTAGTTGTAGGGATTTTAAAAAAAATCTAAATAATGAGTCCTAGCTATTTCTCACGTAGACACTTCTTTTTCTCTTATAGCCAATTAGAAACATGCAGTTGGTTTTTAATATTTATGAATTAAAAAGTCTAAACTCTTTGTAATTTCTGTTACTTCAGGATTTGCTTACCCTTTCGAAACCATAGGTAACTGATTCTTTTTTTCCGTTTGTATTTCTTATTGTAGTAAAATACACATAAGATTTACCATTTTAACTATTTTAAAGTGTACAGTTCAGGTACATTAAGTACATTCACATTAATGTACAGCCATCACCATTCATCTCCAGAACTTTTTTCATCTTCCCAAAATGAAACTCTTCACCCATTAAACAGTAACTCCCCATTTTCCTTTCCTCCAGCCCCTGGCAACCACCATTCTACTTTCTGTCTGTGTGAATTTGACTTCTCTAGGTCCCTCATACATGTGAAATCATAGAGTACTTGTCCTATTATGACTGGCTTATTTCACTTAGCATAATATCTTCAAGATTAAATTTGATTTTTTAAAATTATAATTTGTGATGAGATTAAAAATGGAGATTACATTAGCTTTTAGTAGAGATTGGGAATCTTTGTGTATTTTCTTTGTAGAAGTTATTGTACAATGAAATAAATTAATGTTAATTTGATCTCCAGACAGAATATTATTAGAAACAATAGAATGTGCTACTGTATGTTGTGGTTTGTAATTCTATTAAATTTAAGTTTTAAAATAATTTAAAAGTGGGACTGTTGAGCTAGTTTTAGAATAGATGATCTGGTGTTATAAAACCAGAAATCCTTTTAAATACTTCCATAGTTTTTAACTGACTAAAAGTGACAGGAGGGACTTCTCTGGTGGCACAGTGGATAAGACTCTGCACTCCCAGTGCAGGGGGCCCGGGTTTGATTCCTGGTCGGGGAACTAGATCCCACATGCGTGGCCACGTGCTGCAACTAAGGAGCCGGCAAGCTGCAACTAAGGAGCCTGTGAGTCACAACTAAGGAGCATGCCTGCTGCAATCAAGACCCAGCGCAACCAAATAAATAAAATAAACTAAATAAAAATAAATATTAAAAAAGTGGGCTTCCCTGGTGGCGCAGTGGTTGAGAGTCTGCCTGCCGATGCAGGGAACGAGGGTTCATGCCCTGGTCCGGGAGGATCCCACATGCCACGGAGTGGCTGGGCCCGTGGGCCATGGCCGCTGAGCCTGCGCGTCTGGGGCCTGTGTGCTCCGCAGTGGGAGAGGCCACAGCAGTGAGAGGCCCGCGTACTGCAAAAAAAAGAAACCCAAAAAACAAAAACAAAACAAAAAAAAAAGTGACAGGAATTATTTTTAGGTCATGTTTAGTGCCTGCAGTAAAGAAAAGGATATGGTGGAGTTTCTTTCCTTTAGCTGGTCCTTGAGTTCCCTGCCAGGATGGGTGTCAGCAGGCCTAAGGAGGCCTGCTGTAGCCTTACCACTTGTGCATATCAAGTGTTATCACAAAAGTTGGAGGAGCCACTTGAAAGAACCCATAGTAGGTTAGCATGAGGATAAATTCTTTGCTGAAAATAAACAGCAGTGGCTCAAGTTCCTGGAAAGTGCGTTGAAAGGCCAGATTTTGCAGAAATATCCCAATAATGCCTTTTATGTGAAACTCTGGATTTAAGACAGACTCTTTCCCTCTTAGACGGTGTGAAAAACAACAAGTAAGATTTTTCTTCTTTCTTCTTCGTATGTCCAGGTTGGTAGCATTTTGAGGAGGAGAAAGGGAATCTGAAAGTTTTATCATTTGTGCTTCTGAACTGCCTCATTGCTGAAAAGAATTGGTAACCACCTACTTGGGGATGGAGGGTCTGCATTTCAAAGCTGTGATTAGCATAAAGAATCTTGAACATAGGACTTCAGTTATAAGTAATTTAAAAATACGTTTTCTAAGAACTACTCCATGACATTAATTCCAACTCATGCATTGTTGCATATTTGTCAAGTACATTTACCACCTCAGATAGTAAGTAAGGTTATAAATCCAGTGTTTATAAGTTTTATTATCCTGGTTTTTTGAGGTTACCATTTTTGGTGCTGAGAAAACTAATATCTGAGGAACTTCAATCCTTGAATAAGTTTTTATTTGGCAGTTTATAACTGTGGGTAGGAGGGGTGCATGACTTAGTACAAAGTGCTTTGATGTTGCCATGTAGGAATTTTAAATTAAGATTAAAAACTTGATATAAGCATGAACAAAGAGAGAAGTCCCTGGGCAGAGAGAGAACCTGTGAGCGAGCTGTGCGTGAGCTCCCGGGGCCCCTGTGAGCGGGTAGTCTCCTCTGTGTCTCTGTGACACAGGGCCCTCGTCCTCGGCCACCTGTCAGTTCGCTCCGTGGGGCAGCGTGCGCCAGCCACCTCCTAGTCTCCTGGCCGGGAAACAAGTCTAATAGACTCGGCGAAGCACCAGGAAGAAAGTGTATTCATTGTGAGGACCTTTCGTCACATGGATTACGTGTTGTTTTAGAATTTTCCCTACAGCTTCTCATTTTCTTTGGGATAATTGGGTTATCTGGAAATGGAAATCATTTAATAGTAGCCACTGCAAGACGAAGAGGAGGGCGTGTGGGGTGGGGGCCAGGTGATTATGGGTAACCCATCGGAGATAGGCCACTACTAATTACAGCGTGTGGACCCTGCTGGGCGTCCAGAATTTCCATTCGGTGAATTTATCCTTCTTTTGTATATTACACAGTATGAGTAGAGATGTTTTATACATGGGGCAAGCATTATTTCTTCAAAAAATGGTTCCTGAACTGAAATCTGTTTCAGAAGCAGAGGTCCTTAGTATTATGCTGTTTTCTTAATTGATCTAGAAAGTAATCACCGCTTCTGGTGATTACGAGAAGTAGCTTATCAGTTTATGAAGGCAGCTACACATGACTTAGCACAAATGTAAATTTTGTATCAAATCTGATGTTACCTTGTTTGTGGAATGTCATGTATTAGGTTTGGGGAGGCATTTGTGCATCCGTGGTTATGTTTAAATGTAGCATTAGTATTACTTTATGCCTCATTTTCTTTAATATATTATCAAGAGAAGAAGATTTATAATGGAAATCTTCGCAAAGCGTTAAGTTTGTATTTATAATAATGCAGGGTGATGCTTTACGTTATACTCAAAAGAACCAAATACAAAATTTTGTATGTAGTATTTATAAAGTGTATTTTTAAAATATGTACAGAAAGTTTCTGGAAAGGAGATATGCCCCACGTGATTGGGTAGATGTAGTGGCATTGTACTGTGAGAGAATTTTTTTCTTTCTACTTTGCTGCTGTTTCCAGCTTTTTAAACCAATGAAACCATATTACTTTTATAGTGAGGAAACTGCCCATTATAAGGGAAAGTCCATAGCAATCACTTTGGTAATCTTTATTTGATGGTGTATATAAATCACCTGTGTGCAGTCAGAGTACATTTAGCTGGTGTGATATGCTTAATTTACCCCCAATGGAGTGCTTTCTTCCTGTGACTTATTTATGTGGGGGTGGGATGGGGAGGGACTGAAGACAAAGGGCACCTGTTAATAAGTTTCTGTGTGGTAACTCCTTTAGACATACTGTTTGCTTTTGAGGTAATGGCTTTACTGAAAAAGGAAAATAGGAGCAGAATCATGATATTCCAAAGATTGGTAATTTTTTATATTTAGATGACGTCATGGGGTTCTTTTAGAAATAGAAAAGTTTTATAAGTAAATTATTTTTATTTCCTTTTAGAAAACTTTAAACACTGACCTTTAGAAAATATGATTTCTTTCTCTTTGTTTTCTGACCAGGACATGTATTCCTCTGAGAAACGTTGGACAGCAGATTTGGGTGTAGTGCCTGATCGGGACCACGTACAAAGACATCTCCAGTCATGGGTAAGTGCCCTTCCTCCTGTGTATCATTTCAGTCCTCTCAGGAGCATCTGTGGTGTTGTACTTAAAGAAAAAAATTGTTACTGAGCAGATTGGAATTATGTCACTTCATCAGAGATTGGATAATCTGGTTCAGCCCAATACTGTGCACTTGCCTGTATTTAAACGATGAGATTGATGTTTGATTTATTCTAAGAAGTTAGGTGTGGTGAGGATATCTGTGTCATTAGCTTCTTGGCTGGTTTAGTTCTACTATCTAAACTTTTCTGTTGACTAGCCATTGGAAAATGACTTTTTGGAAATATGAAGAGGGAAATATTGCAGTTGACCATAATTAGCAGAGGTTTTATTGTGTGAAATTTAATCATTGGGTAACATAGGTTAATATTATATTTAAGCAAAAAAAAGAAAGAAATCTCTTTATCAATGTCTTTGATGGATCAAGGAACCAAGTCTATCCTATAGACCTATGTTGATATAGATTTTATCTTCTCAGTTGTGAGGGGATGGTATAGTAATATTTTCTGTCATTCCTTTCCACTTCTGTTTGTGAACAGAACTGGATTTTACTATTTTGTGTTGTTTACTTTTAGAGAGTGAGGAAAGAATTAAGATTTAATCCTGACTGGGATCCTATGACAGTTCTGATATACTTTTAGAGTACAGTTTTTTGATTATGGAAACTTTGGGATGAAGTGAGCATTTTCTTATTGGAATATAATATTAGAGAGTATAAAAAATTTCACATGTTATTTATATTGATTATATTTACCTTAATAGGAATAGAGTCGCTTTTCTCATCAGTTTGAATAATCAGGCAGTTGATAAGTGAAAATGAAGCTGTTATTGTGAAATCTTTGAGCGCTTTCTACTAGAAGTAATATTGCAAGTAGTGGTCTTTGGTTTTGAAGACTTTACAGTGGGTTACTTTTTCGGTGGTGTGCTTTGAATAAACAAGGAATAGTTGCCAGATGAGTTCAAATACAGATTCGGAAAGAAGCATCTTTGGTTATGTCAGCTCCATTCATATGAAGTTTTGTGAGAATGTTTACCTATCATAGAATGCCAACTCTAGTAAAGATGGTAATATGACTTCATGAACACTAAGAGCATTTTAGTTTAAAAAATGCTTACCTTTTTTGGAAATTTAACTAAATTTTTTTCTGCGTTGTAACCTTAGTGGTCTGGTAGATCACTGTTACAGCTGGCAAGTTCTTTGAGGACAAATACAGGGTGTCTTTGATTTTTGAATCTTGGTGTCTAACACGACTGCCCCCTAAAACTCAGAGCCCTGTGAGCGTGAAAGCAGAGGGAGGGATGGCTTACTAGGCAGCCAAGATACGTATCGGAATCACCACCAATTTATCTATAAATTACAGTGGTTATACTTCATTTGCAAGATTTTTAATTTTTTTATATCTACTAGTTCATTTCTCATCTCTGCTCGTTTGTATTTAACATTTTTTTGGTTCTTTTGTTATTTATCTCTTCGAAGATCTCTTACATGCTTATTTTAAAGTCCTTTTCAGATCATTTGATGATTTTTGTCTTGTCTGCAGTGAGTTTATGTGTGGTTGTTGATATTGTTGGTGTTTTCATCATGTTCTGTAATTCTGCAGGCAAGTTCTGATGGGAGTTTCTTTTTTCTTTTTCCTGTGTGTGTGTGTGCGCGCGTGTGTGTGTCTCTCTGTCTCTTTGTGATTTCCCCTGCTGGTCTAGCATATTTGCCGTTGTCTCTGCCTGGCTTTGGAGTTCCCAGATCAGAATCAGGTCTGTGTTAGTGGACCAGAGCCCCGGTCCCATGGTGACGTTGGGGATATCACAGATTCAGTCACTGAGGCAGCTGGCATTAGGTCAGCCGCTTCCTAAGCTGTAGCCTGAGTGCAGTTAGCAGAAGTCTTTTTCAGTCTAGTTTCCTATCAAGGAAGAGTGCCAGCCAGTCCCTGGTTTTGAGCAAAGAGCCTGGCTACTGACCCTCGTAGCCCTTGTGGAGCCCTTGTTACACCACACGATCAACCCATAGTTAATCCCCGAGGATCAGCTGCCTGCTGCCTTTTCCTGCTTTGGGGCCCAGAGCTCAGCAGACCTCCTGGCTTCAGTGAGGCTCACACTTTGTGTTTCTGTTAGATTTCTGATCTGTGGAGATGTTTAACATGTTTGGGGGCATAGGTATGTCCTTTTGGTCATTTGTCTTCATATTTTATCTGTAATTTCTCTGTGTGTGTTGTGAAGAGAGGGAGCTGCAAAGCGTGAACAATGCCATTGGGCATTTAACCACTGGGATTACAGTGAAGTCCCAAATCCTTACTTCACATTTAAGATTTAAAAATAAATCAGTTTCTGCTTAGTTCCCTGGTTCCTAGAGTTCCTCCCCATCGTCCATCACCACTTCACTCGCTAGGTGAGCCCTGTGGTGCTGTGCCTCCAGAGCATGCTTGCTTGCCTCACTCTAGGAGCTGTCGTCCTCCAGTAAAATCAGCGGCCTGTTTACTCTGATCTTCGTCTATTCTGTAAACTCTTTGAGGGCAAAGACTTATTCCTAGTGGTAAGTTCCTGGCACTCAGTAGATGCTCAGTAAATAGTGCATGGATTTGACGGTTCCTAAGTGACATCCTTACTATGTGGTAACTGTAGCTGTTCCATGTGTTATTATTTTTAGGTTGAAATTCGAGCTGCTCCCATGAAAAGAGTGTGTGTGTAGGATAAAGCGTTCCAAGTAGGGGAGCACTGTGAGAAAGGCATGAAGGTTTGACCATACAAGGATGTTACTGAGTAGTTGAACATTCTGGAATATAGGGCTAGGGAGGAGATGAAATCAGGGTCCGGGGTCGTGTACATTTCTGGAGGTTTGGACTTCGTATCTCAGGGCTTAGGGACTATTGAGGGACTTCAGTTAGGGGAACAACTTAAGATTTTATTCTGGAAAAATTACTCTGACAAAGAGACATTTGTTAGACGTAAATTAAAAAGATGGGTTACAGGCAGTATTTGCTTTGCCTAGTTTTGTTCTTAGTTTTCAGCCCTTTCCTTGCTCCCTTTGAAATAAACTTGGAGTTTCTTTCTTGCCAACTTGATTTTCTGTAGTGATGGAAATCATTCTCGAGCAGAGAACTGGAACCATAGATTAGGGAGTATTGTCATGGTCTGTGCCGTGTTGCAGTTTCTATGGGGTTGTAAGTTTTCATAAAGGTGGGAGGGAACTGAGTATATCAGAGTTCCTGTTTTTGTAAAAATTACTGGAGAAGCACGGTACAGGTTAAAAAATAGGAAGACATGTCATTAAAGATAGAATTTCCAAACCTAGATTTGGGTGAGATTGATAACTAAAATTTTTTTCAGTATTTCTCTAGAGATTACAAGAAAGGTTGGATACTTGTATGTCTGGATGCGTTTAGCTCTGCAGGATTTCCTAACCCTTCCCATGTCATGAACCATGCAGGACATGGTAGTAGTTGTACAGCATGTGAGATAAACTAATGGAGATGTTTGGGGCTTGGAGGCTACCAGCTCTGACACCTCAGGCCGGGCTGAGGGATCAGTTTCTCTGCACATCCTGACACACGAATTGGGATGCTCCAACTGTAAGACCTAGAGAATTTGTTAGGTGCTTTAAGATGTTTTTCAGCTTTTAGTCTCAATTTTTATGTATTCTGTTAAGTTCTGAGGCCGAATATTGGTCTTGTGGACTATGTGTTATATGATGCTGCTATGCTGTGCATTTCATTGTGAATTGTTCACTTTATTACAATTTGCAAAAAGCCTTTTTCAGTACTTAAATTGGTCTTAATTTTCTATAATGCATATTTAGCAATGTTTAGCATTTATCAGATTTGTTAAAGATTTTGTTTTATCAGATGCCAAAGATGCAATAAGGTTGTTATATTTAAAGTCTGGCTGTCATTTAAAATGGATTTTTTAGATCTTTAATGGAGATTATAAAAGCAAGAGTAGTTTGTGTAAAGAGCAGTGCTTGGGACTTCCCTGGTGGCGCAGTGGTTGAGAATCTGCCTGCTAATGCAGGGGACACAGGTTCGAGCCCTGGTCTGGGAGGATCCCACATGCCACGGAGCAACTAGGCCCGTGAGCCACAACTACTGAGCCTGCGCCTTTGGAGCCTGTGCTCCGCAACAAGAGAGGCCGCAATAGTGAGAGGCCTGCGCACCGCGATGAAGAGTGGCCCTCGCTTGCCACAACTAGAGAAAGCCCTCGCACAGAAACGAAGACTCAACACAGCAAAAATAAATAAATAAATTACTAAACTCCTACCCCCAACATCTTCTTAAAAAAAAAAAGACTCCACCTGCCAATGCAGGGGACACGGGTTCCAGCCTTCGTCCAGGAAGATCCCACATGCCGCGGACCAACTAAGGCTGTGCGCCACAACTACTGAAGCCCACGAGCCTAGAGCCTGTGCTCCGCAACAAGAGAAGCCACCGCAGTGAGAAGCCCGCATACCACAAGGAAGAGTAGCCCCCTCTCGCCGCAACCGCGTGCAGCAACAAAGACCCAACACAGCCAAAAATAAATAAATAAACAAATTTATTAAAAAAAGAAGAGCAGTGCTTAACAATTTCTAGATGATTATTTTGATGGAATATGTTTTAAAAAAAAAAAGCCAAAACACCAAAAACCAAAAGTGATAATTTAGGGTACTAATTATTTTTCTTTTCCCAAGTTTTAAGTTAAAAAAAATAAAGCTAATCTATTAAAATTTTTAATCTTTACTTCTGTATTTATTTCACTTTCTTTGGAAAAGTTTTGCTCTGTAAGTAATTATATGAAATGTTTCCTAAGAGAGTCTTTTTGGATGTTGACTGGGCAATCCAGGAGTGAATCTGTTGTGTGGGAGAGTTTGATCCTGCCCTTTGGCCTAAATAGTGGAGTGAGTTTTTTGAGGTTACTTCAGGATATGAAATATTTCTCTTTTACCTGAGGAAAAAGTAATGGCAGCGAATAATTTGGGATGTGGTGTATTTGTGACTTTCTAATAAGAGTAGGAGTAAATATCATCATTCGTTGGAGCGGTGGACTAAGAGATGATGCTGGAGTGAAGAACACTTTAACATTTGTTAGAGCAGATAATGTTACAAATAATTGAGGCGATTACTGAATCCCTGAGTGGTGGGATAAGGATTCTTCTGAGTCTTAAATAGAAAAAATCATGCAACAAGTAAGATAGGACTTTCCCTAAGTACTGGCTACATCTTCTCTCTATAACAATAGCCTATCTAGATGTATATCCTGTTTTGTGGAATAGCTGTGTACCTCAGAAGTTGGGCAGAAGTTAAAGAAAATTTAAGTTGAATTGCATTTTAAATACTGGCATGTCTGCATTTAATGAAATCGAGAGAAATCCCCTAGAAAAGGACATTAATTTCAGAAATTTGAGTTTTACAATTTTTTCTTGAATTCATTTTATTATAACTGATGTACTGGTTTGAAAATTTTCCTATCTCTTTAACAAAAACTTCTCTAAAAACAAAAACTTCTCTAATATATTCTATATGAAAATATTATAGGTATGACTTTTAGTATTTCTCATTCATCAAAAGACATATAATGGAAAACAACTTGTAAGTGATATTTGTTATATGGTCTACAACTAGTTTATCTACATATAATTAACATCAGTTTGTTTTTTTAAAATAGTGTCTGGACAGCTGTATATTATCACTTTTTGCATTTAGTCAAATAGACATTTTCTATTAAGAAAATTTGAGCCTGTCGGATATCATTGTATAGTTGTCTTCTCATTTCCCAGATATGTGAAATTGATGTTAAAAATTTCCTAGCCTGGATATTTCTCCCTTAAAACTGATCTAAAATGATATTTTGGTGTTACTTTTTTTTTTCTTCTTTGGAGATAGACAAGTGATTATGTAATAATTCTTTCTAGCCTGTCTTTAAAGCCTTGGGCTGAAAGGATGAAGAATATAGCGAGAACGTCTTCCCAGTTTCCCTTACCCCAGTCTCCCACTCCCACTTCCAGCACTGAGCCATAGTTAGTTATTTTTTTTTTAAAAAGGAAATGTTGTATAGGTTTCTATCATGATTGTGGTCCAGAAGTTAGGAGGGCAAATGCAGCTGAAAACTTTTTATGAGTTATCTCTTATTTAGCTTCAAAGATGGTGGTCATTGTATAGGCAGATGGTAGTGGAGTGCTATTTTCCCCCCTAAATTCAGAAGCTGACTTCTGCTGGCATTACCTAGGCACCCCTGGAATTGCAACAGTTTTCTTTCTGCTTACACATTTGGAGCATTCAGGTGTTAAACTTTAAACAGTGGGATGTAAAAAGATTATGGTCAGATACTAACATACACTCATATACATCTTATATTAAATTGTGGGGCATGTGGAATTGCAATGTCTTTTTAAAAGTACAGTTGCCTGTTTCAGATTCTAGAAGAATGGAACAGAACTGGAATTTATTGGATGCACTGATAAAAGCTTTCGACACTATATAGTAAAGTACTGTGATCTCCTCACTGGTTAACCTTGTTATATTCTAATAAATGCAAAGTAAGGCAAAATATGTTTGCTTGACTATAACTTAAATGAAATTTGAAATTAAGTTTTTATGTAAACCTACAGTAGTTGGTCTTTTGTATTTTCCTTAGGTAATAACTTTCTGTTCTTCTGTGATACGTAGATATAGATCAAGTAAGTGTATGTACCAGGAAAGGAGGAACTAGGTATTACCAGTGTTGGAAGAATATTACAAACTTGTTTCCTTGTGACAATTATGGCACAGCAAAATTTGAATTTGATTTTTCAACCTGCTTGAATTTATTGTTTTAACTGCAGTAATACAAGGTTATATGCCAAATGATTGATTCAGACTGTTAGAATATGATTGCCAAGATATATCAATATTTCATTGGCATGCTTTATTATAAAAAATGTTGTTTCTGGTGGTAGAAGTAACCTAGAAGCTATATGAAACGGGGTTTCCTTACTGCTAACTAAAGAGAAAGCTTCTTTTTTGTACTCTCTTTTGGGTTAGGAAAGATCCTTCTCTGTTGCCATGAAGAATGCACATGGTCTTGACACATTACCACACATGGAGGCCATGGGGCCATTGTGATTAAAAAAAAAAAATCAGCCGTAGACCTTTCATGGAACTTTGTACCTATATGTACCTGTGGGTATATGTACCTATATGTACAGGGAACTTTGCCCAGGACCGGAGAAAAACCCCACCCCAACTTTTTAGGTACCCAAACTGACTTTGTTAAAAGGAACTTGGATCTCAAATGATTACTTAGTAGAAGTAACTCTCCACTTAAGAAAGGTATACTTAAAAATGTTGACTTGTGTTTTAAAAGTGGAGTCATTATTCTCTTTTCCCCTAAAATGTGATGTAAAAAATTTTTAGCTATCAGGTTTTAGTCTAACCTTAAAGCTATGCTTTCCTAGCTCAGCGCTGAGCTGCATTCTGATGGACAATAATAACTTCTAGGTCTGCAGAATTTTCCTTCTTATTTTTTTCTGTTTAGTGCATATCTGTTCTCAGCAGGTGAAATTCTACCTCTGATATCGTGAAATTCTATCCTTCCTTCCCACCCAGTCCAACTTTATTTTTTCCATGGGATCAATTCTTTATTTTATTTTTAAATATCTGAATGTGTATTTAAAAAATACACATTACTTATTTTTGGAACCATTTGAGAATAGGTTGCATATATCGTGTATTTCGGTGTGTAGTTCTGAAGAATAAGGATACTCTCTTACATGACTGCAGTAAAACTATCAAAAAGATAAATTATGTTTATCTGGCAGTAAAACTATCAAAAAGATAAATTATGTTTATCTGGTCTACAATCCTTATTTCATTGCTGACAGTTTCCCCAATGATGTCCTTTATGACAATTCTGTCCTTCCAGTGCCGGGTCCAGCTGAGTATCATTCACGCCTTGCGTTTAGTGTGAAGTCTCTTTAGCCTCCTCTAATCTGGAAGGTTCCTCAGATGTTCTTTTTTTTTTTTTTCTTTTGCGGTCCGTGGGCCTCTCACTGTTGTGGCCTCTCCCGTTGCGGAGCACAGGCTCCGGACGCGCAGGCTCAGCGGCCATGGCTCACGGGCCCAGCCGCTCCACCGCATGTGGGATCCTCCTGGACCAGGGCACAAACCCGTGTCCCCTGCATCGGCAGGCGGACTCTCAACCACTGTGCCACCAGGGAAGCCCTCTCCAAAGATGTTCTTTATCTCACATGATGTGGTGTTGTAGGACTGCGTGGTGATTTCTCCATTTCCTTCCGATTTGATTCTTTCACAGAAAAATTTCCCATTTCTTCTTTAATTGAAATAGGATTCAAATCTCTTATATAAGGACAGGATTTATTATTCTACTTTACTGGTTTCTGTTTTGCTTTTATTGCAAAGGCTTGAGAAAAATGGTAATGAAATATTTTCTAGAATGTGAGATGACCTTGAAAGGAGACATTTGGCTTTTATCAAGAGAAATTCCTTTCCGTATGATTCCTGTTTTGAATTACATTGACGAAAATCTCAAGATGCTCTTGAATAAGTACTATGAAGGTGTAAGGTATAGCACTATTGAATTTAGTTTTTTTTTTTAATAACAATAAAGCAGCTGCAGCTCTTCATATATAAATTGAATTCGCTTCACTAAAAACTAGCCCTTCCCATAACCCGGTGCTTCTTTGTCTTTGTCCTAATAAATTTTCTTTAGCTAAAAATAGAATAGATGAGCGTATCAAGACTTTGATTCTCATTGGGTTTTTAGGGGTTATATTAAATTTAATGTGAAATGTCAGGATACTTACTATCTATAGTTATAACTCTTAAAAGTTTAATAATTGAAAGGTATATTGGAAGCTAGAAAATTGACAGAATATTGCAAAGCATGAGAGATTCAAAACTTGTTTTTAGACAACATTGAGACAGGTGATGCTATAAATTAATTTCTTAAAATGTTGTAAGAGTTGTGGTGTATGAGTCTGATTTTAAAACAAATTTTAAGGAAGAGAATGTATGATTTAGAATAAATATTAATAATGTTTTCTTTTTAGTACTAATATATTTAGTGAGCACCTCCCCGTGCACTGCTGCTATGTTGGTCTTTGGGGATATAGACAAGGGCAAGACTAACATGGCCCTGGGCCTCATGGAGCACAGAACTAGTGGGGAGGACAGATACCGCAGCGCTGTTAATGCAAAAAGGGAAGCTGGTGTCTGCAGGAGCCAGGGAACCTCCTTCTGGGAGGGCAGGAAGACTACCCTTAGGAAATCATATTCCAGATGAGGCCTGGCTAAGTGAAGAGGAAGGGGGAGAGGGTTCTAAACAGAAGGAACATGTGTGAAGATCTGGAGTTAAGAGGTTGAGATTAAGATTAAGAAATTAAGGAAAATTTAACATTGGTAGAAGTAGGTGTTTGGAGGGGATTAAGTTGGTAACTTCAGTTTAGATAAACACCCTACTGTTGCCTCCATTTTATACTTAATTTTACCTAATCTCATCTAAACTAATCTGCTCTCTTCATTTTCTCTAATCCCCTTTTGTTGTTTTAAAGTATAACTGTAACATTAAAATAAATACATTTGGAAATGGGGGGAAGTCATTGGTAACCCCACTTGTTTGCTTTTTTGCATATGGTCCTCTGGTATTGTCCAGATAGTATATATTTTGATATAATTGGGCTCTTGGTGTATATGCAATTTTATATTTGGATTTCTAACATTGAATTGTGTTTAGATAGTTATCCTATTTCCATAATGGTTTTTATACTTAGAATTCATAATTATATTCCTTAAAGGTAATGATGCATAGTAACTTATTTAACTACGTTCCTATTATTTTTTTTACTTATGATGGTTCATTTTTTTAAAATGTTTGTAAAATGAATATCATTGATGACTTTGCCCTATTTCTTAAAAAAAATTCTTTAGGCTAGATTTATAGTATTGAAATGTTTTCGTAGATTTGTAGTATTGAAATGTTCTTCCTGTCTTTCTTAAAAGACTACATCAATTTACAGTGACTCTGGTAATTGGTGTACAAGGATACCAGTTTCACCATGACTAGCTCAGTAGGCTCAAAATGACATTATACTGTTGCTTTCAGTTGCATATTTGATTTTTAGACAGGATAACTTTCCAAAAAATTTGTGGTAAATGTCCCTAAAGTAAAATTTACCATCTTAACCACTTTTAAGTGTACAGTTCAGTAGTGTTAAGTATATTCACATTGCTGTGCAGCCAGTCTGCGGAACTCTTTTTACCCTGCAAAACCGAAACAACGCATTCATTAAACAGCTTCATGTTCCCCTCCCCACATCCTTTGGCAACCACCACTCTACTTTCTGTCTCTGTGAATGTGACTACTCTGGGTACCTCATGTAAGGGGGAGCATACAGTATTTGTCTTTTTGTGACTGGCTTATTTCATTTAGCATAATGTCCTCAAAGTTCAGACATGTTGTAGCATATATCAGAATTCCCTTACCTTTTAAGGCTGAATGATATTCTACTATATGGATTACATTTTGTTTATTCATCTGTTGACGGACACTTGGTTTGCATCCACCTTTTTTGGCTATTGTGAATAATGCTGCTATGAACCTAGGTGTACAAATATCTCTTTGAGATTCTGCTTTCTGTTCTTTTGAGTATATACTCAGAAATGGAACTGCTGGATCATATGGCAATTCTATGTTTAATTTTTTGAGGAACTGCCATACTGCTTTTCACAGTGGCCATGCCATTTTGCATTGTACTAGAGTTCCAATTTCTCCACATCCTTGTCAACACTTGTTATTTTCTATTTTTGGATACCAGCCATCCTAATGGGTGTTCAGGAGGTATAGCATTGTTAGGATATCTTTTTCATGTGCTCACTATTTACATTTTCTGTTGCATCATATCCTTCTAAAATAGTCTTTTCTTCCAAAATGCTTATTGAAAAATCACAGATTTTTAACCTTGGATGATGCTTTTTTGTCTCTCCAAAAATTTATTATGAGACAATATAGTTGTTTTTTTTTTTTTTTTTTTTTTTTTTTTTTTTTTTTGCAGTACACGGTCCTCTCACTGTTGTGGCCTCTCCCGTTGCGGAGCGCAGGCTCAGCAGCCATGGCTCACAGGCCCAGCCGCTCCGTGGCATGTGGGATCTTCCCGGACCCGGGCACGAACCCGTGTCCCCTGCATTGGCAGGCGGACTCTCAACCGCTGCGCCACTAGGGAAGTCCAACAATATAGTTTTTATATGTTTTTTGGAACATAGGTAATTTTGTGATGGTCAGAGGAGAGAGAATGCGCAGTATACAGAAAAGGCAGAGATGGAAAAAGGTTTCAGAAAGGGAGGAAGAGCAGAGAATGATAGGTACCATGGATCAGTTTTGCTCAATGTATTGTTCTGTCAAGGACTCTCTTAATGGTCTTCCTTCTGTATTGTGGTTAATGTGTTATGGTGATTACAGATTTTATATTGAGGAAACGTTGGAAAGATCTTTCTGAATGTTGAAGAGACTGCTGTGTTTATGTACACAAGTACTTCTATGAACTCTATAGAAATCCCTATGTCTTTATGTTTGTATGTTATGTGTGTGTGTATATATATCTCCCCACATAGGACTCTTTGATCTTAAATGTGATGTTATAATGAATTATGATTTATTCCAAATTGAGTTATGATTTATTTTGAGATAAACATATACTTAAATGATTTTTAATATGTGTGTTTTTTTTTAATAGAGCATTAAATTTCAGTTGTATCCTGATGTTTTTTCTTTTTTTTAAAACATCTTTATTGGAGTATAATTGCTTTATAATGGTGTGTTGGTTTCTCCTTTATAACAAAGTGAATCAGTTATACATATGTTCCCATATCTCTTCCCTCTTGTGTCTCCCTCCCTCCCACCCTCCCTATCCCACCCCTCCAGGCAGTCACAAAGCAATGAGCTGATCTCCCTGTGCTATGCAGCTGCTTCCCACTAGCTATCTACCTTACGTTTGGTAGTGTATATACGACCATGCCACCCTCTCGCTTTGTCACAGTTTACCCTTCCCCCTCCCCATATCCTCAAGTCCATTCTCTAGTAGGTCTGTGTCTTTATTCCCGTCTTGCCCCTAGGTTCTTCATGACCACATATTTTTAATATGTGTTTTTTAATGGTAATGAATTTTTTTAAACTAATTATGTTATTTCATAGCTTTGTTAAAATCTGGAGTAGGTCAGATTGCCTGGATACTGTGTTTTCTTTGAATTCTTGATTTTGAAAATAGTCATATTTAAATTTCCTTATTATGACTAGAAAGTCTCTTTTCCTTCCATATCTGTGCATTCATCTGCATGTAGCTTGGGAAAGTCAAAAGAGAGGTCATTTCTGCACAAAGGAAAGCTTACTTTAAAAATTAAAAATGTGGTAATTCAGAAATTGGAATATGTTCAGTTATAATGTACTATGTATGGCCTTTAATTCACACTGTTTTTCCACTTAAGGGCACATGCTCCAGTCATCCAGTGCTTACTCGCAGTAGTCATCCCAGTTGTAATTCAGTAATGAATTGTTGTAATTATGTGTTTAATGCCAGTTTCTCTTGGAAGAATGAAAGGAGGTTGATCACACACCTGTAATAACCAGCAACTGGCATTGTATCTACTAGGTACCTGCTAGGTATTGTACATACATATTAGATGCGTAATATATTTTGTATGGATGAACAAGATTTTATTGCCTTTAACATGCACTTCGGTGTACAATCAGTACATTAAGAATTTGTGAAGATGTATTGGGATAACATGTTTGTATTTCCCTTGCTTGTAAAGCACATTTTGTACACATTTATGACAGTTTCCACTGAGCTACACAGTTAAGCAGTTTCTTGGTTGCTTTTTATAAGTAAAATGAATTGCCCTTTGGTAAAATATTTTTAAAAACTGGTTTTAGGGCTTCCCTGGTGACACAGTGGTTGAGAGTCCGCTTGCTGATGCAGGGGACATGGGTTCGTGCCCCGGTCCGGGAAGATCCCACATGCTGGGAAGATCCCACATGCCGCGGAGAGGCTAGGCCCGTGAGCCATGGCCGCTGAGCCTGCGCGTCCAGAGCCTGTGCTCCGCAACGGGAGAGGCCGCAGCAGTGAGAGGCCCGCGTACCGCAAAAAAACAAAAAACAAAACTGGTTTTGAAAGAATTGCTAACTTAATTACATTAATACAGATACTTTGTTCATAAACAGTTACTGTATCTAATACACTTGGAGATTATGTAAAAGAAGGATAATATTAACATCCATAAACATATTCTGTGGCTCTTTCCACATCCTACAATTTCAGGACATTTACCTTCATATCTTCTTTGTTTTGTTTTACTTTTTTTCTATGAAAATCTCTGAAGATAGTTGATGAGCTTTTGATAATGTTAATTTTTAAATACCCAGTGTGAATTATTAGGAACACTATTTGGACAGAAAACAGTATAGATTTTTAGGTATAGAAAAAATGTAAAACTTTTATTTTTTATAAACAGTATATGTTGTATTTTCTATTGATGAGTTTGAGTTTGTAGAGATTGATTTTCAGAATTCTAGAACAAAGTGACTATGTTTCAGCCTTACAATTAAAGTAGAATGACAAAGAAGTGAAGTGTATTAACTGGTTTATTAAACCAAGAAGAAACCAGTTGGAAGTGGTTTATAGCTTAATATTCAATAGTGCTTTTCTGTCTGCAGGCCGACTGAATATTTACAGATTATTTTTGTCACAAGAAGTGTGACCTCTCACATTTTTTCTTCTCATTTATCTACATGTTCTGAAAAAAGAATGACAGTAGTTTAATTCTGAAATATATTTCCAGGAAAACCAAAGAAGTTTTCTGAAAATTGGGTAGAAAAAAATCTAAATCATTGCCAAGAATGAAAAGATGCTGGGTGGTTATTCATTTGATCAAAAAATTTTGTGGACAGAGCACAGTGCAAATATCCTGGTCTGTGTTTATTTTATGAAAGAAATGATGAAATATTCAGAAGTGTGAAAACTTCTGTGAAATATCAATTCTAAAAGAGTATGTGTACTGTTGTCTCATTTTTGTAAAATCAGCAAGCAAAAAGTACATGAAAAGTCTGAAAGGTTGTTGGTAGTGCTTATCTCTGTATAATGGGCCTAAGAGAGATTTTTATTTTCTTTTGGCTTATTTTTGGATATTTTTTTCCTACAGTGAACATGCATTCTTTTTGTAAAGAGGAAAACTATTAAAGATATAAATTGAAAAAAAGAAGCAAGCAGAAACCTTGTTAAATTAATTTGCAGTTCTTTAAGATTCTAAGGAGTTGGTTTGAAGTATCTATAACACTATTTTTATGGATAGTAATATAATTCTGCTTTAGAATATATGGATTCTCTTGTACTTGTTTTCACTTAGGGCCAAGAAAGATGCTCCAGTGAACTTGTTCACGGTTTTATTAAATGAATGAGGGAAAGAATACAAATGAGATCAAATTCAATCTTGTTCTTTCTCTCTTCCTGTTTCTTTTCTTTCTTTCTTTCTTTCTTTTTTTCGGTGAGCGAGGAATGGTGGGAAAAGATTTCTTTCCTCTGCTGAGCTGTTTTATCTTTATATCATTTGTCATACAGTTCCTGTTCTTGATCCCTTTTCATCTGAAAGAAGTTGATTTTTGCCTTGTATTCTCCTCTGGAGAAAGGAAAATGGCACAAATTGAAATATCCAAATAGGAGTAGAAAGTGCTGTATTTCTCTCTTTGTCATGTCTTTCTTGTTCTCTCACGGGTTTTCTCCCTTGTGTCTGCTCTGGGAATGCTGGATTTGGAAGTGATGGGAAGGAAAAGTAAATCAGCGGTTTTGGGGCTTAGCCAAAAGTTAGTGGTTTTGGGGGTGGCTATGTATAACAAAAATACAAATGTAGGAAACAAGATTGAGGTAAGAATTTTTCTGTTAAAAAAAGAAGTAGCTCACAACTGTTTGCAGGCAGCCCATTGCAAGGGCAACTATAATAATATTCCTTGTCCTCCAGGCCACATGGATCTCTCATGTATGTAGGCAATTAGGATTTTTGTTTTAAGCACGCTCTCTCTTGTTAAACTCTGTACTCTTTGGATTTATCTTTGTATTAAAGTCTGAAGAGTGGGATGTAGATTATATATATATTAAATATAGATTTCCTTTGTAATTTTTTATAAAGACTGTTATTTTCAGAACAGTTTTAGGTTTACAGAAAAATTGAGTGGAAAGTACCAAGAGTTCCCTCATACCCCTGTTATTAACATCTTACACCAGTGTGGTACATTTACTGCAATTGATGAGCCAATATTGAAGCATTATTGTTAACTAAAGTCCATATTTTACATTAGGGTTCATTCATTGAGTCATATGTTATATGAGTTTTGCCAAATGTATAATGACATGTATCTGTCATTACGATACCATACAGAGTAGTTTTCAATGTCCTAAAAAATCCACATATTCATTCTTCTCTCCTTCTTCCCAAATTCCTGACAACTACTGATCATTTTATTGTCTCCATAGTTTTGCCTTTTCCAGAATGTCATGTGGTTGGAATCATATACTATGCAGCTTATTTCAGATTGACTTCTTTCACTTAGCAATATGCATTTAAGATTCCTCCATGTATTTTTGTGTTTGATAGCTCATTTCCTTTTATTGCTGAATAGTATTCCATTGCCTGGATGTAGCACAGTTTGTTTATCAAGAATTCACCTACTGAAGAACGTCTTGGTTGCTTCCAAGTTTTGGCAATTATAAAGGTTTTTGTGTGGACATAAGTTTTCAGCTCATTTGGGTAAATACCAGGGAGCACAATTGGTAGATCATGTTAGTATATTATATTAGTATATTTAGTTTTGTAAGAAACCAGCAAATTGTATTCCAAAGTGGCTGCACCATTTTGCATTCCCGTCAGCAATAGATGAGAGTTCCTGTTGCTGCACATCCTTGCCAGCATTTGATGTTGTCAGTGTATTGGATTTTAGCCATTCAGAGAGAGGTGCAGTGGTATCTGATTGTCTTAGTTTGAAATTCCCTAATGACATAGGATATTGAGCCTCTGTTTGTATACTTATTTGTTTTCTATATATATCTTTTTTGGTGACGTGATATAGATTTTTAAAAAAACCAAAATGTAATTCCCTTTAAAAAAAAAGTACTGATAGTATAATGTGTTCTCTGTAGAAAAGTATAGCAAAAGGAGACAGTAAATATTTATAATGCCACCATTCAGAGGAAAAATCATTGGTAACATTTTGATAGTTTCCTTCATACACCCATCTCTCTCTTTCCCCTCATGTATGTATAAATAAATGGCAATAGGGCATTCATTAACATTTTGTACTTTTCATGTTTACTTATCCACATAAAGTTAGCTTTTCCTGTGTCATTCTTCTAGAATAGTGGTTCTTAACCTTGGCTGAATATCAGGATCATTTGGGGGAGCTTTTAAAATTTATGGTGTTCAGGCTGCACTGTAGAACAGGGAAGTCAAAATCTCTGTGGATGGACCCAGGCATCATACTTTAAAATATTTCCCAGGTAATTTCAGTGTGTGTTGAAGATTGAGAACCACTGGTCTAGAATGTAATAGAATTACTTTTAAGAAAAAATATAATTCCCCAAACATCACATAAAATATGATGCCCTTTTTATAAAGTTCAGAACAACCAAACAGCAACACAAGGATTGTGTGTGTGTGTTTAATAAAATATAGATAGACATAAAGGAAATCAATGGAATGATAACTACTGGATTCAGGATGATTCTTACTTTGGGGTGAAAGCAGGGAGCTGAGTTGGTGTTTGGGGGCACCATAGGTTAAATGTAGATTATTGTTAACGTCCTAGTTTTTGTCTGAGTGGTTGCTTTGTGGCATTTATTAAATTATTGAAAATGATTAAATAATTAAGTGGATAAGTAAAACTGGGCCATGCATGGACCAATGATAAGAGCTAAGGGCTATGATTAAACCAATTCTTTGTGCCAGAGGCCCAATGAAGAAAAGTATTAAGTAGATGAAAACTTACATCCCTCTTGTAAGCGTATACAGTAGGGTTTAAATATCTCAGTGGTTTGATACCCAGTGTCATCCATCTAAAAAAAGGAACAGGCTATTCCTTAGTAGCTAGAGATCTTACATACTTTCCTTTTTTTCTGAAAGTATACATTAATTCCACTTTCCTCCCAGAGTTTCATCCTAATGCAGTTGGTCAAAAACAACAAACGTGATAAATTTTGATATTCACTATAAACAAATACTTTATTAGAAACTCATGTATCTTAATCAGTTGCATGGGCTGATGTTACTTCTTGTGCCTTGATCAAAGGAGCTGCTGAATTTTCTGTGTCCCCCACCTGCCATGTTTTTACCCTTTGGAGCTCTGCACCATAGTAAGATGGGTGAGGGTTGGCCTTTTTCTCGTAAAATGGGAGAAGGGAGATTGTGTAAAGGGGTAGGAGTGGAGGACCACTGCTTCAGGCATCTCCTCCAGCAGATCAGTTTTAGTGGCAAAATTAATTCTTTTAAGCCTAACCATGCCAGAGTAAGCCCGAACTTGCCTTACAGGAGGGTTCAGAATGGTCTCTGGGGTGAAGGAAGCAAGTATGAGAATGCACGTGCAAGTTAGGTCAATGTGTACGTACATACATAGAGTTAACTGAAACACAGCCTATATACAAATGTGTAATTCTTCTTATATTGTTTATCTCCTCATCATTTTAAATTACTGTTTTGTATGATTTAAACATATATAAATATAAACACATACATATCTTTTTAGACAATAAAATAATGCATATATTGGGATATGTAGTCAGAATTTAACTTATTTTAAAATAGTTTCAGACTTAGGAAAATGTTGCAAGAGTAACATAAACAATTCTCATCTTCTCTTACCTGGATTTCCCAAATGTTAACATTTTACCACAATTGCTTTCTCATTCTAATAAATATTATTTTTGCCCCATCAGAGAGTAAATTAATGTATTGATATTTACCCTTAAGTACTTCAGGGTGTATTTCCTAACATCCAGGATATTCTGTTACATAACTGCCATGGAATGGTCATAGTCAGGAAATTAATATTGATGATCTATAGATTGTATTCAAATTTTGCCAGTTGTCTCAAAATGTCATATATTTTCCTTTATCCCTTTCTGGTCCAGTATCTAATCCGGAATTGTGTGTTCCATTTAGTTATCCCGACTCTTTACTCTCCTCTAGTCTGTAACTGTTCCTCAGTCTGTCTTTGTATTTTGTGATCTTGACATTTTAGAGTACAGCTCAGTTCCATATATTAGAATATATGCTCAGATATTTTTACCGATGTAATGTGTGATAAAAACATGAGAAGCGAATGAGAGAAACAAGAAAAAACTATTGGTAGGTTAGCAGAAGTTAAGGGCTAAAAGTGGTGAACCAGTGTGTTCAAACTGATCATTATATGATTTTCATTTTCAAAACCAATACTGGTATCAGTGAGAATAGGGAGTTATGATACTTGAAATTTATGGAAACATGAATACAGATATTCTTCTCTTCACTGATCAGATATGGAAGATACAGTTGACTGAGAGGATGGTGTCCTGTATATCCCCTTCCTTGCATGGAAAGAGAAAAATTATGAGAGAAAGCAAAGCTACCAGAAAGTACTTTTCACAAACATCATTTCTTTCCCAGAAAAGTGGAAGTAATTTCTCAGGAGCTGGACATGCAAAGAACTGGAAAATAAAGCCAGTAGATACTTAATACCTGTTTCATGTTCAGAACTGCCCTAGGAAATGGGGCAAGGGCTAGAAGGAATTAGGGGAACTTGATTTGAAGGGTTTGACTTAAATGTTGATTTGTCTATTTCAGGTCTTCAAAGGGATTCATTGAAAAACAGTTTTGATTTGAGGTTTAAAACTTGGTCTTTGACCCATCTGAACTCTTGATTTGGTTTGCAAGTACAAACTCTTTAAAGATAATAGGTAGTTAGGATAATTGCTGTGTTTTGTCTTCCATTTGCAAATATTTTCTCACCATCATGGATTTGTAGCACTTATGTCTTCAGTTAACACCCATATGGAGAATACATTATGGGCAGATATATATGCGCATGTTATAGCACCTCTTCTTTGAAGAGCTGACAACTTTACCCTGAATTTCAAAACTGTACATTTTTACAGAAGAGACTTGGTGTCATAGAAGGCAGAAGCCTTTGGGTTTTGGATCCTGTGTTTTACTTCCAACCATAGTTGATTCACCATGTACCTCAGTTGTCCAACTGAAAAATGGGAAAATAACAAGCAAGCCTTTAACTGTGTGGAGGCAAAGGAACTGCCTTTAATTTGCTCTGGGATCTATTATTTTATGATACATTAAGAATATCAGTAAATGGGAAGGAAAGAAAACTAGGAAAGTCAGCAGTACAGTAAGAGGAACAATTTGCTGGTGAAGAATCACTTTAGTAAATGTAACATTTGACAATGTGAACCTGAAGCTCATTTTTCTTTTAATTAACTCTGTAGGTTTACTTTGAAAAGGGCTGCTATGTGCTAACTAGAACACATGACAAAAGTATTAAATATTAATTGAGCATGGTTGCAGCTTGGCTGTTAAAAATCATATGGTTATACTTGACTTGAAAGTCTCTGGCCCACGCCTCTGATGGTGAGACCAATGCACTTACCAATGCACTTACAGCCCTTCTGGGGATTTCCAGTGTGCGGCAGGACCGAGACCTCTCTTCAGGGGCTAGAACCTCAGGGGCATGTGTGAGGAGGAGGGCAGGGAATCCTTAGGATAATTTTTGAGGTACCATTTCTTCTGTGCAGATCTGGGAGCTTGGAGTTAGCAAGATAAAGTTGTATTTTTATCCACATTTTATTTTCTGTATTTCAAATATGAGATTTTTGGGAAATTGGAAAAAAGTATCAGGGCTTTGACAGTGCAGGGTATTTTGGTTGACTGCTTCCGAGCGTGTTTTTAAAAACCTGCACACAGCATCTGCAACCCACTATATGAGAATTTATAGCGTAGCACTTTATTTTTCCTGTCGTGACTTTGTCAGAAAATGTTTTCGCTGTGCTTAGTGCTTTAACAGATGATTACTCGTGTTTTGTTTTGCTTTGTTTATAACTTGTTAATGCTCTGCAAAGTCATACATTTTGGACTTTGAGGATGGTGGTTTTCACATGTGCAAAAATCACTTTGAATCCATCATTTCAAGAAGATGCAGCCCATCCTTTTGTTGTTTCTTATTAACTGCTTCAGAGCCTTCAGGGAGAGCTAAGCAGAGCATGTACTTCTCTGGAGTTGAACCGTGCTTGTGCCTGAGCTTCCTGAAAGCAGAGATGCAGTGAGCTCGCGGTGATGAAACCTGTTGGATTCCTGGAGGAAGCAGCTGGAGCCTTTGGCTTGTTAACTAGCAATGATTCACGTCTTGCAGATTGTAAAGGAGCTGGTGACACCATCCAGGCAAAAAGCAGCCAGAGTGAAGGAAGGTAGGAACAGCATCAGGATGAACAATCAGAGCACTTTAAGGCACTTAGAGGTTTTTACGAATATCGACCTAAAGAGCAGCTATAAAAAAGGAGTTTGAGTTATCCTGTGTGCTTTTGCTCTTCTGATATATTACGGTATCAGAGGAGGATCAGGTAATGACATAATTGTGAACATGCCTCATTATTACTGTTTTTAAACCACAAATTAGAAGCATTTCATTTTATTACAAGGTACGAAGAGTGAGGAGAGGTTATGACATATCTGCTGCGGCAGTACTTTTCATGCTGTAAGGATCCTCTCGCATTATTTATTTTGGCGGTAGAAGAATAATCTGTATAATCCTATTCTCTTTTAACTTTAAAATATACATTTTCATGGCAGAAATCAGAAGAGAACAAGCTAGGATTCTGCCTATAGCAGAGCAAAAGAATTAGATGGTTCTTATTTATGTGAGTAAGTGATAAATAATAGTAATAAATATGAATTTAGTCAAAGAAGGTAGACTCTATTGCCTTTTTCAGTGAATAATTGCTTTTATCTGTCCATGATATATGCTTAATCAGCACTGTTTATATTTAAAATAGTCCTATATTTGTAGCCTGTGACAGTTTGGGATATGCTGGAATACATTTTCAAAATCTTTTTAATTGCATGCCTGACTTACAGATCTTAAAACGAACTAATGCAGATACATCTTTGAAGAAATACTTGTATATTTTCTTTTTAAGCATTTGAAATAGTAAATCTCCAAAATAACAGGAATTAATTTAAGAAATGTAGGCCATCAGCTAAGTTTATAATACTGACAATTTCACTAATTTAATCTAGGGTTTAAAATCAGTCAGTTGATAAATTTATATACCAGCCTTTTCATATGAAAGATATAGCATTCTGTCTTTATATGATTAGCGTAAGCATACCTCAGATGATATAAAATATAGAGTACTTTGGATTTTTTTAAAAACTTGATATGGTCTGTGTTTAAGGTGAAGCTTATGAGATTCCTCAAGTCCTATGTAAAATGATTTAGGGTAATGGTATTAGATAATATTGTAACATGTATACGGAATATTACAGCTGAAAGAAACCTTAGAAATCTTGTCTGTTCTGATTTTATGGAAGAACATGGTATTTAAATGGACAAAAATGCATCTCACAAAGCAAAGAAACTATTGTCATTTACCTTTGAAAATGTGTTAGTCTTATTTAGGATATTTTACAATTATTTACCTCCTGTTTTCTCCTTCACTTTCTTCTGAAGCAAAAGATTGTTTCTATCTCTGAATAGCAGGATTCTAACAATTAGGCATTTTTTAAAAAGCTTTTTGCTTTTACTATTTCAAGAGAATATAAATCAGTTAATTTAATCCCAATCTGTTTGAAAATGTCAGATTCATACAGTTTGACCTTTACAGACAGTCAGAATTTTTTTTTTATTGGAATGTTTCTTCTAGTTTATATGTTTTCAGTCATAATCATAGTTACTTGGAATATACCTGGGGAAAGAATAATAATATTCTTCTTGCCTTTCATAATGCTTGCACACACACACGTAAATAATGTAATCATATTGACAGGAAATGCCATATGAATATAGGAAAAATAGTACTAAAAGATACTAACTAACGTAGTAGAATGGTTTTTGCTCTTAGATTTTTTTCCCCTATATTTCAGGCAGAATTTTCCATGACCAGGGAAAACAGAGGCAGCTTATGCACAGACATTTTTCTTAGAAGCTTGTTTTTCTCAAACCCATTCTCATGGTGTTTTTAATCATTTAGCAAACATATTTACTATTAGTTTTGTCTTCTTGCAAAATAATGTTATATTTTACCAATTTTTAACATTGATAAACTGCTTGGGAAAGGTAAAGTCCTATAGACAAGTATAAAACAATGGCCCATAGGAAGAGGGTTTTTAACTCAATTATTTAAAATATAGTATGAATTTGGATGGCTGCAGAGAGAGCAACATTTCAAAGTATTGTATTCACATTAGTATTAGTAAATAGTATGGAAAAATTGATTTGTGAGGGGAAGTATCAAAATTGAGGATGAAATAATTACGATAAATGGTTTGAGAAGTTTTCATCAGTTTTCCTTGGTATGAGATAGTAAACAAACTTAATATATTTTAAGTAAGATCCAAGGGTATGACTAAGAATTATTTTGGAGAAAGAGAGAAATTATGGAATACTCATGAATATTTTCTCCAAAATTTTCAAAATATTTGCCAAATCATTGCTTTCTCACTTAGTAGAAACATTAATCAAGTATCCCAACCTTCCAGAACTTAGTGAAATACAGTGCTAAGAGTTCATGCTAATGCTCTTTAAAGAACTTAGAATTTTGCAGCAGTTAGCACTATAAGAAAGGGAGAGAACTAGTAACACTATTTGAAGGATAATTTTTGTGGATCCACACTCTATTCTGCTGATGTTGTGGTAACTGCTGGAAGTAATTGATGTTTGTGAGTAGTTGAAGTGGATAGAGATATTTTGTAGTACAGCCTTGGAAGACTAGGCAAAGGATAACTGGTCTTTGGAAAAGTTATGGGATGGAGGGTCAAATATGCATGTATATGTATTCATTCATTTGTTCATTCATCATTCTCATTTGTTCACCTTTATCAGGTGTCCACTATTTGGAAGACACTTTGCTAATCACTGGGGATACAAAATAAAATATGATCTCTGCCCATACCTGGGATATAGTAGATCCCAGCTATTTACTGAGTGAAGGAATGAATGGAAGAATATACATTTGTTAATACAGTCTAGTCTAAGAGGTGTTTGTATAGTCAGGGCAGTATAGTGAGTTGTTTGTTTTGCCATGAGGTCATCATGTGCAGAGTTAAAGCAACTTAGTCTTGTGGACTAGGGAAAGGAATGGGGTAAGTGATTCTGTGCTAAATGGAAAAATAAACTGTAACAGTTTTCGTCTTGAATGACCTGGTTAGCCTGCATCTCCAGGGCCAAGTTTGACTAGATTGGGAAGGAACCACCTCACTGAGTAGACCAGAGGTAAAACCCTACCATCTATTCAGATGTACATAAGGCACAAATGTAATCATCATAACTTTGTATTAGTAAGAAGCCTGGTTTTCTCCTTTAAAGGCCTCGTGTTTATTTGGACAAAAATGTTTTGAAAATACGACATGTTTTCTATCTGGCTAAGTAGAAGTATGCTAAATATAAATTAATCATTTCTTAATGATTCAGGTTCTTTATTGAAACAATTTTTTTGTAGGTTACAAAACCTGATGACCATGTTTATCAAAATTATTTTAAAAATAAGAGTAGATTTAGAATGAAGCCCTGAAAGTCTGTCCTGTTAGTAAAACATATGAGCTTTGGCATCTGTCCTAATCTTTTCATTCCCACTTTCATGCCTTAGCACCTCTCCTCTAGATTATTAAAATAGCCTCCTCATTTATTTTATTTGATAAACATGCATTGAACACTTACTGCATCTTAGGTGAAAGGGTACAGAGATGTATCCTCAAGGAACTCATATGGGGGTGGTAAGAGACAAAAGTCAATGATTACAATAGTATGAGAGGTGTTGTAGTAGACGAGGTGTCGTGGGAACCCAAAGGGGGAACTGGCCCTGATTTGGTAATTAGGAGAGTGAAGGGATTAAACTCTTTGGTGAAGTGACAGATGCCCTCATTTGAGCTAAGTATCAAAGGGTGCATAAAAGCTAGGGGGAAAAGAAGAGAGTGTATAAGCATCTCAAGCAAAATAAATAGTGGAGGAGAGCTCAGGTGCCAAACATGTGAAGAAGTTTGGAAATATTCTTAAGGTGATAGTGGGAGAAGATGAGAAGACTGGTCAGTGGTATGTGGTCATTTAACTCTCTATTCCATCCTTCCATTGCTGTCTGAGATCATTTTGTGAAATAATTTGCCATAAAACCTGGAATTGGGACTTCGCCTATATTTCTAGCTGTGATGATCACTAACTAGATCTCCCCATGCACCCTCTTTGCCAGCGACACCAGAATGCTTGCTGTTTCCCAGATGTGCTGCTCCATCAGGACGGCAAGTCCTTCCCTTCCTTCTCCAGTGACTATAGTCCTTACAGATCAGCCTCCAAGGCTCAAATGCCACCCCCACCAAAAAACATTCCCTGATCTTTTTCTCCTCTTGCCCTTTTAGGTCAGAATTAATCATTCCTTTCTTTTTATTCTCTTAGTATTTTGCTTTTGCCTCTATTACTACACGTTTAAAATTCTACTGTACCTTATGATTATATTTATTAAATTAACCAGTAAATGTTAATTGAAATAATGTTTTGGCTTACTGAACATTTTTGTTTCCATTCTATTTTTTAGCTGTGTTTTAGATAGTTGAGATTGTCATAAACTGATCGTTAGATAAGTGAAATAGTATAGCTGATAACCTAACAATGGACAGAGAAATGTGTGATTCCCCTTTAAGATATTTTGTAATGGTTTGATAGAAAATGGCGTTCAGCTTATGTTTAAACTATACCCATATTTTGCTTCATGTTGACTGTTTAAGCTTGAGAAACTGAAGTTGTAGCATCTAGTGTCCTTTATTTAGTTGTTTGACTTACTGCTAGACTTCTTGGTTTATTACTCACGGTCAAAGCAATCCTCAGTAGTATGGTATCCAATGTGGTTAAAAAAAAAGTGTCTTTTAAATGTACCTCAAACACCATTACAGTGTATTTTGTTCGGTGCTGGGGTTGGGCAGTCTTAATGAGGAGTAGCCTATATCCCAAGTTAAAACAGACATGTGGCCATTACAATAATATGGTGGGCAGGACATTGATGATTTGGGAGCCAGAAAACCTGTGATCTGGTCATACCACCGTGCGACTTTGGGCAGGTCAGTGAGTGTCTTTGTGTCACAGGGTTTTCCATCTATTATATGATGAGTTGTTCCCTAAGACCTCATATAGCCCTGACATTCATATTCTACTGGTTTTCTTAAAGCCATTTTTGTTTTTCCGTGGTAGCCTCTTAGATTAAAGTATCAAATTCATAAAGCCTGCCTGCCTACGTCTACTCTTTCTGAACAAACACATACACAGAGTAAATTGGGTTGTGTAATTGGCTTAATTATGAAGAGCTTTTAGAGATTTCCCACAATTTACTGCTCTGTGAGTAACTGCAGCACGGGGAGCCTGATTGAGAACATGGATACCCAGTCAGGCTAATTGGGTCTCAGCCCTGGATTTGCTACTCACTTACTTATTAGCTGTGTGACCTTTGGCAAGTTGCTTAACCTCCCTGTGCAACAGATTCTTTATCTGAAAAGTAGGGATAATAATAGTATGTACTTCACAGGAGTGTTGTGAGGATTGAGATAAGGCATAGGAAGGACCCTGCACAGTGGCTGGCACCTAGCAAGGGCTAAATGTAAGCTGCTGTTAATATTTTTGTTGGTTTTGTTATCTTTATTATTGTTATTATTGTTGATGCTGCAGTCCTGATCACTTAGATGGCTGATAGCTTGTTTGTAGGTGTTTATGTCTGAGACAGTGTACAGGGTTCTGTGGACAATGGTCAGATTCAATATACTGATGTTTATTAATATTTATTGTAGTGTTGGTTCATTTGTGCTTGGAAAACTTTAAGCAGTGAATTTATTCTTTAAATTTAGCTCTGTAATATTGGACGTCAAAGTTGTATGTGTCTTGTGGGCAAAGTTAATTGAGAAAAGTTTTATCAAAACTTTATTTTAGGGAAATATACTTGTATGTACAGATCTTAATAACCTTGTTTTAAATATTATTTTAAAGAAAAATGGGTCCATTTTATTTAGCTCATAGACCCAGTGTATCTTTGTCTTAACTTTGGTGAAGAATTTAAAAAGTAAAGAGTGAATTTTTGCAATCACTTGTTGCTTGAAACTAAATTATTGGAAAGGTTTTCTTTGAATTGTTTAAACTTCAAAAATTGAATGCAGTGGACTCCCTGACTAGCATTCCTCTCTTGCTTGTCAGTAATGCAGTGCTCTGCTGTAATGAAGCGCAGAGTCTGAACTCCATCCAATGTGCTACGCTAGCCACTAATATGTGGTTCTTTAAACTTAAATAATTAAAATTAAGTAAAATAAGACATTCGGTACCTCAGTCACGCTAGCCGCATCCTGAGTGCTCAACAGCCACATCACAGACAGTTCTGTTAGACAGCGCTGGAGAGATTGTAGAGCCAGGCTGCTGGGATCATTTCCTCAATAGTCATGTGACCTTGGGCAAGTCAGTTCATTTTCCTGTGCCTCAGTCTCCTCATATGTAGGCTTGGACAAAAGTTCTCCTGTGGTTGTTAATGTGGATTAAGAGAGTCAACATTTGTAAAGTGCTTGGAACAGCACCAGGCACGTAGTATGTGTTTGTCAAATAAACAAATGTTCATCGTGTTCAGATTTATTACGTTTCATAACTTATTAATGTGTAGTGATTATCTTTTTGTCTTTTATGTATGTTTTATTGCCCTTTTGAGAAAAAATTTATATATACCAACCTGCTTGGATAAGTTTTTGTATTTGAGTTTTTATATTTAGCCGCAATTTAGAGTAATGTCTCTGTCATGCACTCTGGCTTAAACATTCATTGGGAGTGCTCACTGCTTTCAGGGTGAAGCACGGTTTCCTTTGTCAGGCATTTTGGGAATTCCAGCCTGCCCTTCCCAACTCATTTCCACTGCCATCCAATTCTAGCCCTTTGTTCCATTTTTCAGTTAATCACTGCCTTTGTTGTTAAAAATATTTAATGGTGGTGGTTTCATCTCTTCAAATGGTATATAAGCTCTCCCAGAACGTTTAGCAGTATTATCCGTGCATTGAGTAAACGCTCAGGGTTTGTTCAGGTTGAGTAAAAGAATCTTCTGTTTTTGAAATGCAATCAGTATTTCTTTTAATATCAAAACACAGTTATTCAAGTCATCTCTGAAGTGAAGGGAATTCAAAACCCATTCCACCATCTGTGATGTCAGCATCAGAAATGTGCTCCATCTCTTAAGACTCTGCTACTGGGCTGTACTTGTCTCAGTGGGGAGGGGTCTGGACAGTGGTTCTCACCATGGTAGTCACTACCCTGCAGCATGGTGGTGCCGTGTAAAGCACCATTTGGTGAGGAATTTGGTGATTTTCTGGATGACGCTTTCTAAAAGGATGCTGATTTTATCTTGGTTTACTCATTTCTTTAGGTTATCTCCCATATTCTTTGGTCTGCTGTTTGTTGCTTCTTTCTGTGTTTTTCCTGATTATACGCAAATGCTTATCACATGAATGTAACAATGGGAAAAAAAGTCACTCAAGAGGAAAAAAAGTACCATGTATTATAAAAAGCAAAGCTTAGTTTTTATGTTTCTATAATAATGACATTTAGGTACAATTAGGTATTTTTTCACTTTAAACAGGTTATTTTCTCCATATGAGGAAAAAAGTGTAAAAACTCTAAACCTCTTACCATAGAAATGGTGTGTGCTTGTGGTCTAAGGTCATACAGAATTCCCATTTGTTACTACAGGTTGCTTAATATATAACATCAGTGGCAAATCCATATGGCTGCATTTTGGATTGCATATATTGCATTTATGTTGTGCAAGTTGCCTTGTATTATATGTTGATGGAGAAAAGAGTGGATATTACAAAACCAGTAATGTGAATAAAATTCATACATAAATGGTCTTGCATTATAACTGGAGATACTCAGACATCTTTGAGACTTTGATTTATTATCCTGTGTTGTGGTCTTGGGTTTTTTGGAGGTGGCCTGGGGGATAGTTGGGAACTGTAGGACAGAGGCCCCAGGTTCTACTTGGGAATGATTTAGAGTCTCCCTCTGCATATATCACTACTTGTTACCCTATAACATGGTACTTCTGGTTACTTTTCAAAGTGCTGTGGCTTCATTACACTGTGAGCTTCTTGAGGACAAGGACCACAGTTCATTTATCATTTTGGAGAAAAGTGAATTCTGAAGAATGCAGTGGTTTGTGAGCTTGTCTGGTATTTGTTTCTCTGTAGCTTACCATCAAAGTGATGAATACACCTATGGGTAATAGGTAATTGGTATACTTAATCAGTTACCTAATTATTGAGAGGACTCAATTCTCACTTTATATTATTTTATTACTGAAACAGACTGCCCGGTAGATTTTTTAAAAACTAAATTTATGTGTTTATTATTTTTGGCTGCGTTGGGTCCTCATTGCTGCGCGCAGGCTTTCTTTAGTTGCAGCCAGCGGGGACCACTCTTCGTTGCAGTGCGCGGGCTTCTCACTGCGGTGGCTTCTCTTGTTGCAGAGCACGGGCTCCAGGCATGCGGGCTTCAGCAGTTGTGGCACATGGGCTTAGTTGCTCCGTGGCTTGTGAGATCTTCCCGTACCAGGGCTTGAACCCATGTCTCCTGTGTTGGCAGGTGGATTCCCAACCACTGCGCCACCAGGGAAGCCCCTAGTAAATATTATAAACATTCTCTAGAGAACAATTAGGTTTACAGTGACTTACTATGCTTAGAATGCTACTTGGAATTAACTGTTTGTACCACTGTCTTGATATAATTTAAATGTAATTTAGAAGTGCTGCAATATCTTCATTCAGATAACTTGTTACCCTTTAAAAATTGGCTGCGTAAGTATTGTTTCTCTCCCATTTGGCAGACACCAGATGCAGTGATTAATAAAGGTCATTATGTTGCTTAGTTATGGAGAGCTTTTAATGACTGTTACCTGAACATCTGCTGTTTTCATCACTGCAGTTACCCAGAAAACATCTGATACAATATAGAAGCTGTACTTTGAAAATGTGACTTAGGCTAATCTAATAAATTACTACTTTAGAACATTTAAATATTCCTTTACATTTTAAATAATTGTGAGAAAGCCCTTATCTTTCTGTAAAGTGAGCAATAAAAAGTATCAAGGACAGACTTTCGGAATGGTTGTACTGGATAGTCCTGGAGTCCCATGGGCTAAATTCTCAGCATCTAGGAGTTGTCTGTGTACAGAATTGGGTGGGAGAAGCGGTGACTTTCTCATGCATTCTGACTGTCATGTGAAACCTTGACTGAAAATGAGGGGCTTGGAGTGGAACTGAAAGGAAGGAAAAAGGTTACCCAGACTCTGCTGGGAGAACATTGAAAAGTGAGAAAGGGTTTATTGATTATGGGGTTTTCAAAAATAGGACCAAATACTTTTAAAGTTTTGAAACAATTACAGTGCTTGCTTCAGCAGCACGTATACTAAAATTGAAATAACTACAGATTCCCAGGAAGCTGCAAAACATAGTACTGAGAGGTCCCGTGTACCTTTCACCCAGTTTCCTCCAATGGTAAAATGTTACAGAATGATAGTCGAATATCAAAACCAAAATACTGACATTGATGCAACCCACAGACTTTATTCCGATTTCACCAATTTTATATGCACTTGTGTGTGTGTGTGTGTGTGTGTGTGTGTGTGTGTGTGTGTCTGTGGTGTATAGTTTATGCAGTTTTACCACATATATAGGATCCTTGTAACCACCATCACCATTGAGGTACAGAATTGTTCTGTCACTTACAAAGCTACCCCTTTATAGTCAGTCCTACTCCCTTCACCTTCCCTGCCCTTCTCTAACCTCTTGCAACCACTAATTTGTTTCTTGTCTCTATAATTTGGTCATTTTGAGAATATTATATAAATGTAATAATATATTATGTTACTTTTGGGGATTGGCTCCCCACCACCTCCCAGTATCCATGCAAACTGTTTCATATCAGTCATTTGTTTCTTTTTATTGCTGAGTAGTATCCCATAGTATGGATGTACCAGAATTTGTTTAACCATTTACCCATTGAAGGATATTTGGATTTTTTCAAGATTTTGACCAACACAAATAAAGCTGCTATGGGCATTCATATACAGTTTTTTTTGTGTGGACATAAGTTTTCATTTCTCTGAGGTAAATATCCAGAATATGATTGGTAGATTGAATGATAACTAGATGTCTAGTTTTTCAGGAAACTACCAAAAGACCAATACTTTTATTTCTCCAAACCTTACTTACTAATGCCTAATAAAACTGAGACACTGAGAAATTAGTTCCCATATGGTTGTGTTCTATAAAATTCTGTGTCTACAGATCAAGAGACAACCAAATGGACATTTAGTAGATATAACAGACAAGTTACGGAAGAAGAAGTACAAATGGCTATTAACATATGAAAGGATTTTGAATGTCACTGATAATCAGACAACTATTGTTAGAATTATGTTTAGATGCAAGTAATTTAAAAGCAGGCAGAATGGCTGGGACAGTCCAGGGTGGCTAGTATGGCAGGTACAGTGGGCAAGAAATGCCTTGAGCAACCCAAATCTTTTCATTTTTCTCCTCAGTCACACACAATCTTTGTCCTCATATTGGCAAGATAACTGCTGCTTCTCCATATTTGGGTGCAAGAGCCAGGCCAGAAGAAAAAGGAAAGGGGGAAATCCAGAATGAGTGTCACCTGCAGAAGGGAAGCAAAAACTTTTCCTTAAACCGTCAGCTAGAATTATGTCACGTGCTACCAGCAGCTGCAAAGGGGCCTGGGAAGCAAGTAGTTTTTTACTTGAAACATTCTTGCTGAAAAGATATGGGGTTCTCTTAGTAAGGAAGATGTGGAAATATTGCATAGGCAACTAGCAAAGTTTGTTGGAGAGTGCAGACATGAAGTGTCATGTGTGCCTAAGACCCTGCAATTAAAAAATATGAATAATGCCCTGTGTTATGTAAAAGGTACTAACACATTGTTTGTAAGAGAACAAATTGGTATACTTTTTTTGATGGGCAATGTGATATTCTTTATCAAAATTAAAGGTTGTGTTTTATCTGGCCCATCAGTACAAATCTATGACTCTATTCTGTAGAAATACTGTCCCTGCATATGTACAGAAAGATCTTCGCTGTAGCGTTGTTTACATAATATCAAACCACTAGAAATTATCTGTCTGTCAGTGGGAGAAAGGCTCATACATCATGGCATATCCATACAGTGGAGTACAGTACAGGCAGCCAGTAAAAATAATAAGCTCGATTTATGTAAATAGACCTGGAAAACAGCCATGAAATATAAAACTGCAGGACATTATGCATAATATGGTTCTACTGCCCACCCTCCAGTACATATGTATGTGTTTTTGTATGTGTTCTTGTGTATGTGTGTGGTATGATTGTATCTGTTTTGGCCCTATGCAGAAGAGAAAGACTTTATTGAAAAACACTGAAAACAGTTAACAGTGGGAAGTGGGTTTGGGGAGGGAGAATGTAGGAGGAGATTTCACTTTTCTTTATATACATCTGTATTGCTTGAATAGTTTACAAGCCTGTAATAACTGTTCAATTAGGAAATGAAGTATTGTATAATGTGATTTTTTTTTGGATGCTTGAAGCACATACTTTTATATTTTAACCATTCTGGATGAAACTGCATAACATCTTGTTTTGCCATTTTATGCATATAGTATGCTAAATATTTTTTCTTAGTCACTCAAGGCCTGATGAGATAGTCAGGGCTGCTTAAATATACTCAAAATAGATTTAGATTCAATGAGTTTTAACGCTTCCTTATAAATGTTTAAACTTTGACTTCTTAGGCAGGCCGTACTTTTTGTGTATTATCAGTGTATCTGCCTCTAACAGTTCTTCCTATTTCTAATTTCTGCTGTAATCTTCTTTGACTTGGGAATGAAGCAACCAGCAACCTGGTTTAATTGTGTCTAAAAATAGTTCTGAATAAAAACAAGGTAAATTCGTTCTGAATGAAGGTTTTGAGAGACTTTGTGGGTAAAGTACATGAACTTTAGCTTACTGCTATTTGAACATCTTTTTTTTACTGTTTAGAGCTCTTCTTTTTTGTTTACCTTTGTTTTCAGCTGTGTTTTAGTTGTTTGAGATGGCTTGATACATGAAGTTTGCCAAACCTAGGGATGTTTAAAAAGCAGATAGCCCGTCAGTGTCGCTCTTTTAGAGAAACTTATTACAGCAGTAAGGAAAGGAGATAGGGTGTTTTAGGACAGGGTTATATAGGAAAAAAGCCCCTGAGCATCTGCATTTTCTTTCTGTTCCTTAATGGTAAGATGATTCTTGTCTTTGTTGACAAGTTAATAATTAACCCCATGTAACATAGTGTGCAGTGCATACACATCAGGCTGGGGTTTGAATCCTGGCTCTGTCATGTACTTAGCTAAGTGACCTTCCTGATCCTCAGTTTTCTTACATTTAAAGGCTTATTTTGCTTAATATTAGTACATATTTTATATAAATGCCTAGTTGACACATTCATAGATTAAGTGGAGAAAATTTGTGTAATGTTATCTGGCCCAGAGTATTCAAATAGTGACTTATTATGGAGGATAATGTGAAATTTGAGATTTGTATAATGTATTACACTTTTTTATAACAAAACATTTTATTTTTTCCTTTTATTTTTATAGAATTATTATCCTTAGTGCGGAAAACTTGAACAACACAGAACACACAAGGGGAAAAATTTTTTTAAAAATCCTCTATAATTTCCTTACTCAGGAAAGGTCTCTATTAATATTTTATAGGTCTGTCATTCAGTCTTTTTGCCATGTTCAAATACTACTTGCTTTATATCAATAGACTCAGTGTTAAATCCTTCAAACAACCTTACAGGCGTGGTGATGTCTCAGTCTTCCCTTACTGGAAATGAGGCTGAGAGAGGTTAAGATCGAATTGCTGGTCAGTGGTGGAGCTGGTGTTCATGATCGGGAGTGAGAAGGGGCTCCCCTCCCCACCCAGTTGGAAGCAGTCATCTCTCCTCATAATCAGTTTGCAATAATCTGTGATTATAAGATGTTTGATTAAGATTGCAAAGTAGATTTGGGCTTAATGCATGGTATTTCCGTGTATTATTGTAGTATAATGTTACTTAGGTGATATGCATGTTTGTAGCTCCATAAACATTAAACTCTAATACTTGAGGTCAAAATGAGACTTTGTATTTCTCCAGCGTGATCCTAACTCTTCTAAGCTGTAGAAAATCTGACTGTGGTGCTTGGAATACACTATGTGTTCACTTTGGATGTTGGATTCCTGAGTGGTGTGGAAAATGATCTTAACGTTGCTGTTTTATTGTACTCAGAAAAGGACTAAATCAGCCATATCCTTATTTTTATGATATTTTTGAAATTGTAATTTCCATGATCATGTGTCTTTAAGATAAGAAGTTATTTGGGTCAGTAAATGTTGCCTTTAATTTAAACATCCTGGAGCTTCCCTGATGGCGCAATGGTTAAGAATCCGCCTGCTAATGCAGGGGACATGGGTTCGAGCCCTGGTCCGGGAAGATCCCACATGCCGTGGAGCAACTAAGCCTATGCGCCACAACTACTGAGCCTACACTCTGGAGCCCGCGAGCTACAGCTACTGAGCCCACGCGCTGCAACTACTGAAGCCCGTGTGCCTAGAACCTGCGCTTCGCAACAAGAGAAGCCACCGCAATGAGAAGCCCGCGCACTGCAACAAAGAGTAGCCCCTGCTCACCGCAAGTAGAGAAAGCCCATGTGCAGCAACGAAGACCCAACATGGCCCCCCAAAAATATTAATTAAAAAAAATCCTAAAGCATTTACAGATTTATTTATAATCTTTAGAAACTCCCTGAAAAACTAGTTTGTATATTGTACTATATATACTGCCTATACAGTACCTGTAGGTACACACACACATAAATCTATTTCTTCGGGGGACTTTATCCTTTGTTACACTGTCATACTTGGACCTTTAGCTTAGGGGATTTGGCAGCCTGTTATTTCAGATATTTTGAAAATTGTACTGTCATGATTATAAGTATGTAATGAAGCTTGACTTCATGATTTTTTGTATTGCTTTTTCATGATTTTTTTCAGAAGTAGGTTAAAAAAAATAATGTTAGTAGTTGACCTGAATATATCATCTAGACAGTTACAAAACATGTACCAATATTAAGCAAAATATTGTTTGAATTTAGACATTGTTAAAAAAGAATTTGAATTTAGACATTGTTTGAATTTAGACATTGTTAAAAAAGAATTCCAGAAGAAATTCACTGTATTTGCTCTATATTTGTAGCTGAGGTGGGTAGATCTTTTTGAGTTCTTTAGGTATTTATATATGACTTCAGTATGCTGTAACTTTCAACTTGTTTAGGATTAAGTGGCTATAGTTTATATAAAGTTAATGAGGTGAATTAGATGTGATAATCTTAGAGGTGTGGAGTTGTTAAAGAGCTGGGTGTGTTTGGGGAAGAAATACAGTGTGCCTTGATTATGGAGTCCGTGGATGGGCAGTGGTTTAAGGAGATGTGTTTGGAATTCCACAATCACAGATGAGGACCAGACTGTCAAGGGTTGTTTTAGATACATTGGGATTTATCCTGTAGATATCCAGTGTAGACATCCGGAAAGCATCAGGATAGGAGTTTAGCATCTAGGTGGTACCGGGTAGAGCGACATAGACAGAGGATTCATCATTTTGGGAAAGGATGTGATCACTCATGGGAGAACTTGATGACAGAGGGAGTGAAGACAAGGGAGAGAGGCCCAAGGGAACCCTGTTGGTAAAGGAGACCCTGAGATGGTGGTGTTCCTCTGTACAGGGGCTCTAGTGCTTATCCCTGTAGAAGAGGAATTTAGGCAGGGGCGGGGGGTGGGTGAGGGGGTGGCAGGGGAAGAGGGGAAGAAGAGTCCAGGGCTTCAGAGTGTTTTTGGTGGCTGATCTGACCTCTTCCCAATAGGCTCTAGCCAGCTTTACACCCACTTTGCTTATACCCGTGCAGCTGGATGTGGCTGGAGAATACACCACCTCTGAATAGTTGTACTTTAAATTCCTGATCATCAACTTTAGGTGGGCTTTTAATGCTGCCTGGCAGTCATACCATATTATTCCTACTTCATTCATATCGGTGACTCTCTCAGTTCCCCTGCCTTTCTCAAACCTTCAGCATCTGTTTACCATATCAATTCTCAACTGGTTATCATCTCCTTTTTTAACTGAGAAACTTGAAGCATATTGCTTCCACGGACTAACAGACTCACTGTCAGTTCCTCCATCACATCAGCTGAACGCATGGCCTCTGCCTGTTCCTGCCACACGTGAGCTATCTGCTCCCATGTAAAGCTAGCCCCCTCCTTGTGCACTAAGCTCTCTCTCCTCATACGCTCATAAACATTGCTCACTCAGCTCTCCGTTCTTTCTCTTGTCCTCAGTTTTCTTCCTCTAATGCATCATTCCCATCGTTATACCATGTGCTGTTATTTCTCTCATCAGATGAAACAATACTTCATTTGACTCTGCTCCTCTTGTCGGCAGCTGTTCCATTTCTCTCTTCCCTTTTGCAGTAAATCTCCTCCAAGGAGTTGTCTGTACTCACTGTCTTCAATTTCTCCTCTTCCACTTTTCTTTTAAATTCACTGTAGTCAGACTTTCAGCCCCATGACTTCAATTTAACATTGGCAGAAAGTCAATTTAAAATTTGCTTTTAAAATCATAAGTTTTATTTGAAGCGGAGTGTTATTCACAGCACTTTAATTTCCTTTGCTAAGTATAATATATTTAGAGAAATGTGTAGATTTACCATCCATCCATAGTTGCTATGGTTATATCATAAAGAGGTATTAAAAATGGTAACAAATTTTAATTGCTGTTGTATCATATTGGGTATCATACTTGCTGGCTTTGTACTATTGGGCTCCATATGTCTTTTTGGGTGACTGTTCCTTAATCTTTCCTACTACTAAGAAGTTGTCTAGTTTGGACCAAGCAGATGGTTTCAAGTTTCTCTCTAATATGTTGAATGAAGTTGTGAATGAGTAACTGAGCTGAGTGAGCATGAAGACAGTTAGCATGCAGGAAGTTTAGTGTAGCAGGACAGTAAACTGTTCAGCAAAGTTAATGTGATGTCTAATTAATGATATCCATAATTGATAATGAGTTATATGCTGTAGCTTTAGTTGTCTGTTAAAAGTTCTTCTGAGGACATGGAGTTGCACTAGAATTCTTTTAAAATTCTCTAATTATGATCCCCCAAGGCCGCCTTCTTTCATGCAAGGATTATAAAAATTCTAGGCCTTCAGGGCTTCCCTGGTGGCGCAGTGGTTGAGAGTCCGCCTGCCGATGCAGGGGACACGGGTTCGTGCCCCGGTCCGGGAAGATCCCACATGCCGCGGAGCGGCTGGGCCCGTGAGCCATGGCCGCTGAGCCTGCGCGTCCGGAGCCTGTGCTCCGCAACGGGAGAGGCCACGACAGTGAGAGACCCGCATACCGCAAAAAAAAAAAAAAAAAAAAAAAAAAAATTCTAGGTCTTCAGTTGGTTATACCTATGAAACTGAGAGCCAGATTAGTTTGCTCAAAAATATTGAATATGATCAATTTGTTGTTGTTTTTCAGTCTTTTATATAATTGTAACATATATAATAAGAGACATTCACCTGAGTGAGTAGTCTTGTGGACAGGCTATCGGTTATATCTGGCAAAGTTGCCCAAATGCCATCACTTTATTTCCTGCACAAGGAAACATGGAAATCCAAGTTAGCCAGAGGAATGTTACTACAGGGAGAGATTTGAATTCAGGTGTTGTTATGCTTGGCAAGTTACTTATGACATACCTACCAAATGATCCCAATAGACCATACTTGGGAATTACTGGACATTGTCTTGTAACAGCATATTCTTTCTATTCAACAAATATAATTCCACGAACAAAATATGGTTGTAGACTAATGCGGTAGCGGGGGAAATGAAAAAAGCAAGGAATGATTGAAAAACAATATTCAGAAATTAGTGAGAAATTACATGTAGAGTGGTGAAAGAAAAAGAAATGTGAAAAATGACTCTAAGCTTTTGAACTTAGGGTCTGGCATGGTGATGCTATTGGTGGAAATAGGTAAATTAGGAAGCGTTTCTTGAAAGAAAAAACATGTTTCATTACTTTAAAGTTAAGAATATGTTTAATCGGCCTGCTTCCTCTTGGTGTGAATGAATTCTCTGCATAATGTGAACTGTATTACACCAACATAAAAGAATTTCTTTATCGTATTCCCACCCTAAAGGATATTACCGAACTTTACCAAACCTATGGTTGCTACTGTATCCTCATATATTCCATTTTATACTCCCTGCCTGCCCCTCTCCATAGATGGTATTTCAGGAACTAGTCTTAAAACCACGTACAATTCTAATGTAGGTGGCAAAACTCTAACCCCATTGAAAACAGGAATTCAACATAAAGTAGCATTATTTCCTTATTTTGACAGAGATTATAATTAGCATTTTAGGACTTACGGTAGTATCTGTTCACAGTTCTGAGGTATACACTTAAGAATGACTCACTATCCTGACTCACTTGTTCAAGTTCACTGTCATTCAGAAGCCCTTTTATTCTGCTGTTCTTTTTCTGGCTTTTATTTTTTTCCTGAATGAATAGAATTATTGTAGTAAGTCTCACATTGCTGAATATAACCTTTGTTTTTCCTTAATTGGTGTGTATATGCCTCGCCTCTAGGCATATTCAAGCCTTTTGCTTACGATGGCTGGCATTTTGTTGTTTAGCCTCGGCAGGAAGTACAGTAGGGTGAGAGTCGGTAGTGTGTAAGAGCCGTGAGACAGGGGCTTCCCTGGTGGCGCAGTGGTTGAGAGTCTGCCTGCCGATGCAGGGGACGCGGGTTCGTGCCCCGGTCCGGGAAGATCCCGCATGCCGCGGAGCGGCTGGTCCCCTGAGCCACAGCCACTGAGCCTGTGCGTCTGGAGCCTGTGCTCCGCAACGGGAGAGGCCACAACAGTGAGAGGCCCGCGTACCGCAAAAAAAAAAAAAAAAAAAAAAGAGCCGTGAGACAGCCAGCTCTGTGGTTAATAGGGTGAATGTGTAAATACGGTATCATTTACTTCAGTGAAAATACGCACCTATTGTTTGGGAATGTATTATAAATTTAGTTGTACCCAATTAAAGCCTGTTCCAGGAAGTACCATCAGGTCTCATAAATATTTCTGCTCAACAATTGAGCTGGCCCATTTATTTCAAAGAATATTTGATCAAACAAAATTCCAGGGAAGTAAATAGTCCTTGAGTTTGTGATAGGAGCTGACCAGTAGCTTAAGACTAGATGAATAGACCTAAACAATCCATTATAGAACTACTTACAGATGTTAACATACAGTTAGATGCCCAAGATTTGGAGACTGAGAGGCCTGGGTGTGATTTGTGGCACCACCACCTTATGGCTGTGTAATGGCCAGTGTCACCCTCGCTAAGTCTGTAGTGGTTCCTATGTCACTAGGGTTTTGATTAGGATTAAATTAGGAAGTTCTCGTTCGTTCATTTAGTCATCCAGTAAGTTTAGTGAGCATCAGTTTGGTGTCAGGCACTGTATCACCACTGGTTTACAGTGGAAAATAAAATGACATGGACTGACCTCTGGGTCCAGTGGACAAGACAGAAAGCAAACAAACAAACAGATAATTTACAGTT
Source organism: Phocoena sinus (assembly GCF_008692025.1). Classification (NCBI taxonomy): domain Eukaryota; kingdom Metazoa; phylum Chordata; class Mammalia; order Artiodactyla; family Phocoenidae; genus Phocoena; species Phocoena sinus. The sequence continues at coordinate 20,533,164 of NC_045764.1, forward strand.
GCGGTATTTCTGTCAGGACGATATCAAGGCACCGTAAGAGGACCACTGAAGGGGCAGCTCCTAGGTTGACAAGGGAAGAGTGGCAGGAGTCAGCCAGTCAGCATAGAGGGGAGAGCTCTGGCTGGAGAGAATAGAATAGTCCATGGTCCTGATGCAAAAAACAGAGGTGGGGTGGTGGCGGTGTTACTAGGAACTGAAAGAAGGCCTGAGTGGGTTGGAGTATTGCTTGCAAATGGTGAAGAGTGGGATAGATAGCTGTGGCTGATCTGTGTGGTGCCTGGCCCAGCGGGCAGGATTAGTGTCAGCTGCTATCATTGTTCTTATTATAATGATCCTTTCCTTTATGTAGAGGTTACTTTATGGGCTGTCAGTTAAAGCCTTGAAGGAAGCTAATAACTTCCCAAGTAGATGCCATGAAGTCAGTGCATTAAACTTGTGTATGCTGTTTAGAGAGGGCTCGGGCCCTCACTCAGAGCTTGTTGGTGATTATTTTTCATACTGTTCACATAAATTTAGTTACTTGAGTTTTATAACAGCCTAGAAGTAACAAATTGGGGCATGAATTCAGAGGTTCTCCAAAAGACAGAAAGCAGTTACAGTGTAATAAAAATAAAATTTAAAGTGATTAGTGATGGTTAAAAATGTGAGATGATGAAATCTTTTTTTCAGATTTATTGAGGTATTGTTTCCATACAGTGTAATGAATCCACTTGCAGCATAGCTCGATGAATTTTCATAATTATATATAGTCACACAGCCAACCATATCCTGCTATAGAAAAGTTCCATCAAGAATCCTAAGAATTCTTATTTTCTTGTGTTTCTCTGCCTTGGCCACCAGCCTCAAGCAGCCACTAATCTGCTTTCTGTCACTATAGTTTTGTGTTTTCTAGAATTTCATGTAAATGGAGTTGTCCACTATGAAGTCTTTTGGTTTGACTTCCTTTTGTCCATGTTATTGCATGTATTAGTAATGTGTTCCTTTGTATCATTTTGTCGACTGAAAAAAAATTGCACAACCTAAAAGTGGAGAACTATGTTTTATTCAGTGGACATACTGAGGACTTCAGCCTGGAAGACAGGCTCTCAGGTCGCTCTGAGGGACTCTTCCGAAGAGGTAAGTGAGGAGCCAGGATATGTAGGAGTTTTGAAGCAAACCAGATAGTTGGACATCAAAAGCTTTCAGCTAATTAAAGAAAAAACAAGCACCTCAAGTTAATGAATTTAGCCAGTCTGGGCTTCTTGAAGCCATGCTGATATGCACCTTAACTAGCTAGGGCCAGCGTCGTGGTTTTCTCCATCCTGAATTCCCTCAGGGTGCACAGTTGGGGGCTGCTGCAGTGGCTGATGGCTTGATGGCCGCAACATCCTTCATTTACTGATAAATCAGGATATTCTTTGCCGACAGTTTAGTAGTATTCCAAAGTAGAGATGAACCACAATTGGTTTATCCATTCACCAACTATGGACCTTTGGGTTGTTTCTCATCATTGGCTATTATGAATAACACTTGTATGAACATTCACATAAAAGTTTTTATGACTGTATGCTTTCGTTTTGGGTAAATACCTTTTGGGTAAGTAAGTAGGAATTGGATTACTGGGTCATATGGTAAAGTTAATGTTTAACTTTTAGAAGCTGCCTCTACTCTTTCCTAATGGGGCTGTACCATTCTGTATTCTCACAGCCCTGTGTGAGGGTTCTAGGACACCCTCTGCGAGCTTGGTATTGTTTTAGCTTTAGCTGTGGTGGATCTCAGTGTGATTTTAATTTGCATTTCTCTGATAACTAGTGATGTTGAGCATCTTTTTATATGCTTATTGGCCCTTCGAATATCTTCTTTGTTAAGATATCTGCTTGGTATTTTAAGTGTCTGTTAAATCTTTTGCCCATTTAAAAAACGTGCTGTTTATGTTCTTATTTAGTTGTAAGAATTCTTTTTATATTCTGGGCACAAGCTCTTTGGCAGATATTTTACAAGTATTTTCGCTATCTGTGGCTTGCATTTCGTTTTCTTAACTATATTTTTTGAAGTTGAGATTTTAGCTTTGATGCTCTATTTTAATTTTAATAAGATCTATTTTATAAATATTTCTTTTATAGTTTGTGCTTATTTTAGTTAAAAGAAATCTTTGTCTAACCCAGAGTCACAAAGATTTTCTCCTGTGTTTTCTTCTAGAAGTCCCATAGTTTTTGCTGTATGTATAGATCTGTGGTTTATTTCAAGTGAATTTTTGTGTACTGTTCAAGGTAAGGGCCAACGTTTATTAATTTCTCCCCATATAGATACCTAGTTATTCCAGCACCATTTATTGAAAAGACTGTCTTTTCCCCATTGAATCATTTAGACTATGAGACTTTGCTATCATTTGTAACCATCTTCTTTCACCAAGAATTTAAGCTTGACAGCAGTGCTTATTCAAATATAAATAAATCCATCTTGTATTCTTACTGGTAAGTATATATTTTAGGATGTTATAAGAACAATGAAGGGAACTGCTTTTCAGGGCTAATTCAAACTAATGAGGGGGTGTTTGTTGGTAATGTAGAAGTGATGGTAACTTTTTAGAATCTGTCAAGTTCTAAGGAAGAAAGTTCAGTAACCAGTTATGATATATGATTATCTTTAGGAGAGTGATTTAGAAAAATATTAGTGTGAAGGTGGGCTTGCTTATATTCACAGACTCTAAAAGGAGACCTGAATCAATAAAAGAAAAATCTACAATGGCTACTGATTTTAATGAGAAAGAAAAGATGAAGGAATTTACACAAAATGCAGTAGCTGCTTAAAGGTGCTCTTTGAGTTCAAGGGCTTGAATGAAAGGTAGAAGAAAAGATTTGTAACCAATAATGAATGAAAAGAGTAGTAGGTACTTAGAAAACCAGTGTCAGGAAGGATCAAGCGCAGATGAATTGACATCTGTGATTAGTGTGGAGCATGTCAAAAACATCTTAAGAAGCATAATTTGGTACCTGAAGGTCACTAAGGACCAGATAGGCCTGCTGTTCAGGGCAGGTAATGTGTAAATGTGAGAGAGAGAGAGAGAGAGAGAGAGAGAGAGAGAGAGAGAGAGAGAGAGCGCATCTGAGTCCCAGACTCTTTTGCATCCAACTGCCTTTCTGTTTTGTCAAAGCAAAATTATCTTCAAACGGATAAGGGAATGGACAGAAATGAGCCGTAGTTGAAGCCCAATGTAGGTTAGAAGGTGGTAACACCCTTTAAGTCAGGACTTTAGGATAAGTGGAGTAATATAGTCTTGGACGGTTTTGTAGTAATTGTGAATAGTCTTGTAAGGGTAATAAAACATGGAGAAAGTACCTGAAGAATGGACTCAGAGAGGAGCAAGGGGAGACTCTGGTAATTAGAAATGATTGAGTTTCATGATAATTTGAATCAGAATTCTAGCTTGATTTTATTAAATAATGGCTTATGAATGCATTTAAAAGGAAGCGATCTTTAGGAGCTTTTCTGGGTATAATAAGAATAAACTAATGCAACCTCCTTCTTTGTTGTTGTCACTGAATAGACCACCTAAGGAAATGTTAGAGATAGGTTTTATTTGGGTGTTAGAAAGGTATGTGATAAAGTCTTCTATGATGCCACCATAGACTAGAAGTAATTGGTCATGTAAGGATTTTATAATGATTGATGGATCATGTTTAAAGTAATTCATTTATATCAGAGTGAAGGTCTTTGCCAGTGTGTCCTAGGGTCTTAGCTTATTCAACAGCTTTTCGGTGGCTAGAATAAAAATTCGGTTATAATCATTGGATTTATGATGGAAGGAGGAGGGTACAGAGTTGACGAAGCTTATAAGATTATGAAATGGAGATTTACGAAGATCTTACAGGCTAGAATAGTGGACCAAAATGAAAAAAAGCTTGACTAAAAAAGATAAAATGTCAACCTCTACATAGCAATTGAGACAGCTCCTAAGAGGAGGTTGAGAGATGTTACGTATATGCTAAATTGGAGCGCATTACGTTGACTTGCCAGCCTGGTTTGGTTGCAGATCAAGGGCGGTAATAGAGCTGTTGTTCTCCTCACCTCAGACTTTTTCTGGGCTGTCATGTTGGATTTAGGTGTCACATTTCAAAGGGAACTTTAATAAAATGTCATGTGTGCAGTGTGAATATATCAGTGATTTGTATTTATGGGTTGTCATGTGCAAAAGCCCAATTTTGTTTAGAACTAAAAGGAAAACATTTCTAATAATAATTAGAATGTTTTAAGATGGAAGGGGATGACTTGTGAGAGTTCATCTCTGGAAGCATTGAAGGTCACTGCATTTAGAGTGACCACTTATTAAGAATGTTATGGAGGGAAGGTCATCATTTGGGGGAGGTTGAGCTGGATACATTTTGAGGTTCCCTTTAATCCCTTTAACTTTTCTTTTTAATTTTGATTTTTACTTAGGTACCTACACAATCAATTTTATCAATCTTAAAGACTTTATTCATAATTAGTGTCTTATGTTTATATGGCACTTAAAAGTTCTGGAATGCTTTTATGAGCCTGATTAAATGGGATGTTTGCAAGAATTCTACAGGTTGGACAGGAGATTTTTACAATTTTTAGGCAGCTGTATCTTAATTTAGAATATGGCTTCTGGGTTCTCGATAGTCTGGGCTCTGGCACCTGGCACCTGGCTGCGAGACCTTTGGAAATTTCTGAATGCCTTTGTTTTCCTCATCTGTAATTTGGTGATAATAATAGTGACTACACCGTAGGGTTGTTTGAGTTTACATATGATCATTGCTTGAGAATATACGCCTAGAACATTATGCTTAGCTTAGAGCCAGTACCTGACACGTTGTAGACGTTTAGTAAATGTTAGCTACGCGCTTGTTCTTATCACCGTGTATCTCTTGTACAGGTAAGGAGACTGAAGCTCACACAGGTTGTGGCCCAAGTTTACATCAATAATAAGTGGTAGAGAAGTTATTAAGAATTCTGTTGAATTGGATTTTAAAAATGGGGTAAAATTACTGGTATATGGACAAATTTGTGAAACAATATTGATTTCACTTTAATAAGACTTTTTTGAAATTATTGACTGTAGATTTTAGGAAAGCTAGGGTTTTTGTGGGTGTTTACGTATATACACACATTCCAGACATAATTCAGTAGGAAGGCCTTTACTAAAGCATATTATAAATAAAGATAACCACATTTCCCACAAGATTTATGGTGCTTGATAGGGTTTGAAGGGAAGTAGGCAATTAACTTTGGTTTCTGTTGGCTTTCCTAGTGCCAAGCAGTTTGAGCTTCTGATTTCTAGATATGCTTAGATTTCTCGAGGAACATAAGTCAAACTGAAGGCATCTCCTAGAAGAAAAATCCACATCGGCTCTCATTTATAATATTGAAGTAAACAGAAGAATGATCTCACCAAAACTCTGTTCTATCTTTAGATAATCACCTCTTAGAGTTAGTTCATTAAATGCTATGTAGTTTTCTGGTCTAGTTAAAAACAGTTTAAGTTGTGTAGTAACGCTGTTGTTCCCCATAGAGGGTGTGATGCGCTTTAAGGATTGTTACTTTTGCCTTGCTTCCTTGCTGGGGAACACATCTCTTAGGGTAAGGATACTTTTATTCACTTACAGGGTTGTAAACATCTTGAGGGTAGATACTGTGTTTCAGTATTCTATGTTTCTCAGTACTTGCAAAGAGCTTTGCGCGTAGTGAGTGTGTGAAGTTGTCAAAGCATTGATGGCTTTATTGGAAACCAAAGAACCCATTAAATTGGTTGTATTAAAAATGGTCAGTTAAAGTAACTTGCCATTCACAGTGATCTGTTGCCATTCACAACAGATTATAAATGTAATCTGTTTGTCAGCAAGTTTATTAAAGTTATGTTCTTGAAAAGGACTGCAGTTGGCAAAAAAAGCAGTTGGCAAGATCAGTGTCATAAGGAAGATATGAGTTTAAATGAAAAGAATACCCTCTAAAGGGCTTTAAAGCCATTTCAAAAACATTATAAACGCAAGTTTATAATGTTTTGTGGAAGAGAATTTTTCCCCGGCCGGGTGGGGGGGTAGGGGGGATGGTTCAGGCAGTAATGCGAGCCACGGGGGCAGCAGGTGAAGCTTCCCTTGCTTGCCGGCCGCTCACCTCCTGCTGTGCCCGGTTCCTAACTGGCCGCAGACGGTCCACGGGGGCGGGGGTTGGGGGGGCGCGGGTTGGGGACCCCCTGGTGTAAGACATCCATTACAAAACCACCCAGATTTGTCAGCAATAAAAATCCCCTCTGGTAAGTAAACTGATAGGAAAGTTGTGTGTGAGTTGCTGAGGCAGATTCTCCTGTCAGTTTTGCCATTTGGCTTGTGCTTATTTTTTTTTAAAGTATGTGAACCAGCCCTAAATAGCATAAAATATAATGTATTAGCCTTTGTTTAATTTTTGCAGTTCTCAGTAAAGCGCTGATCCTTTTACAGATTATTGTGGTAGAGGGCCTAGTTTTCTAGCCATATACCAAGAAAATAGAATATAGACCCTTAATCTCCTCTTCCTGCGCTGACACAGGCCCCCTGCCTGCATGGGCTGCTGGAGGTGAAAGTATTCATTGGTTTTCGTTTGGTCACCGGAAAGAGTAAGTTTTGCATCTGACAATAGTTTCTATCTTTGAATTTCTGTTCTTCCTTTCCTTCCTTTAGAGCAGTAAAGACAACTGGAAGGTGAATCCATTCCATCAGGAAAAGCTGAGGTGGCCTTGCACTTGAGAGGTCTCTGGAGACTAAAATAAGGGACCATCTGCTTGTGCAGAAGCAGCTATGCTGGAGCAGTAGTAAATCTTCAACCTTTTCCTGAGGAAGGATTTTTCTCCTATTAATTATCTTTACAGTTGTTAAAACTTTTATGTGTTATGTTTTGGTAAGGTGGCACATGTACATGGTAAACAATTCAAAGTGTACTGAAGGTTATCCAGTGAGAGATAAGTGTCCTTTCCATTCATCTCCCCCAGGACAACCGCCGTTAACTTTGTGTATTTATGTACATCCCTGACCCCAGTAGTGTGTTATACACACTGTTCTGAACCTTGCCTTTTTCCCCCCTCTAGTATATCTTGGAGATGAATCCAAATCAAATCAGTATAGAATATTGCTTCATGATTTTTAACAGCTGAATTGATGAACATTTATGTCGTTTCCAGTCTTTTTTGCTGCATTGTGAAGTTGGTCATGCTTATTTACTCATAAAAGAGGAATTTGGTTTACTGTTCTAAATGCATTCTGTAATTTCAGATAGTTTACTCAATGAGTAGGTAATAGTGCTTTCTAAGAAATACTTTCCACAATGAGAAGGATTGCAAGTCTTTTATGTAAAATGTATTTTTATAGTCAGTCTCCTGGAGTATGTGGAAATTGGCATAACTCATCAAGTACAGTATTCTGGAAGAGGCTTTGTCCCATTTAATGACTTCTTAAAAGAGTTTTATTCTTCGGCTGCTGTGTAAAATAATGACTTAGAACCTGATTGAACCTGTGTATAAGTTTTTGAGGTGTATAAGTTTTTGAGGCGTTGGAGTGGGAATGGGATTTATAGGTTACTGTCAAGAAACCTTAAATGTAAATTTTCAGGATCTCCAGACAAGGTGTTACCTGGAGCCTAATGGCAGCCCTTTCCCCTTTTCTCTCATCAGTCAGTTGCATTTAAGACTTGTTTTGTTTTTGTCTTTAAATCTTGAATGTAATGGTGCAAGTTTCTTTTGGAAATCTGTACGCTACTACTGCTATTTTTCTCAAATATGTTATATTCATTATTAGGAAATTAATGAATACATTATATAGGCACTTCATAATATTAAAGGAAAATATATTTGGATGTGATTAGACTTGTTTTTAAAATTTGTGTTTTGAGCAGAATTTTACATCATTAATAAAAGACTTACGATTACCATTCTCTTAGTCATTCAATTCTGAATGACCCAGGTAGTAATGAATGAATACCTCGGTAATAATGATATGTTAACGTATCAAAAGATGAGTTGTTGGTAAGTTTATTTCATTTTATTTATGGCCTCAAACTAATTTTTAATCCCCAAATCTTTTCCTTTGCTTATTTTCCTGTGTACACTTAACTTTTGCACCAAGAGATTACCTTCTGTTCCAGTAGATGGGTGGGATATCATGAAAAGAGAAGGGGAAGGAAAAATGATAAAAGTTTAAAGACCTGTCTTTCCTGCCCAACATGACTGTTGCCATAGGTGCTATTGAAATAGCTGTACTGTCACCATGGACTCCAGCTTTTTATTAGAACGTCACGGCTTTCTCCACTTGTCCAAATGGTGAGTTTCCACCATTCTTGTAAGACCTGGGTCAGATGCTGCCTTGTAGGTAAAGTCTTTTTCTGACTTTGCTTTTTTCCTATTGGCTTCTCTGTAGCATTTAAAAAAGATATCTGTTGAGGGGCATTTATCACATTATTTACAGTTGATTATTTTTCTGACTCAGAAAACTGTGATTTTTTAAAATAAATTTATTTATTTATTTATTTATTTATGGCTGCGTTGGGTCTTCGTTGCTGCGCGTGGGCTTTCTCTAGTTGCGGTGAGCGGGGGCTACTCTTTGTTGTGGTGCGCGGGCTTCTCATTGCGGTGGCTTCTTTTGTTGCAGAGCACGGGCTCTAGGTGCACGGGCTTCAGTAGTTGTGGCACATGGGCTCAGTAGCTGTGGCTCGTGGGCTCTAGAACGCAGGCTCAGTAGTTCTGGCACACGGGCTTAGTTGCTCCGTGGCATGTGGGATCTTCCCCGACCAGGGCTCGAACCTGTGTCCCCTGCATTGGCAGGCGGATTCTTAATCACTGCGCCACCAGCAAAGTCCTGAAAACTGTGATCTTTTTGAAGAATTATGTTTTATCCATATGTATTCACAGTGCAATGGCAATAAATTATGCTCAGTAATTTTTGAATTAATACATATTGGAAGACTTAATCCACCTCATTTTTCCAAGGGAAAGCTGGTATTTATATTCTTAATCTCACCTTCATTCACTTACATGATTGATTATTAGATATTTCAAATGGAATTTTTAGGTATCCATAGAGATAGAGCAGAGTCATTTTGATGACTGTAGATGACTTTCCTCAAAAATTGTTTCATAGCTTTTCATCTAAAACCTCATAAAAAAGACTGAGGAGCAAGTCTGTTTTCTAGTCAGCATGCTCTTTTATTAAAAAGCTTAAAATGTGTTGGAAAATTAAAAAAAATTTTTTCTAACATATATCAATATTACATCTTTATATTTTTTATAAAAGCATATTTTTTAATAAAAGTAGTATATGCCTATTATTGATCATTCAAAAAATACAAAACTGCAAAGAAAAAAATAAAATTATTCATATTTCTTCCTTTCAGAGGTTAAAATGTTACCATTTTGGTGCATTTCATTTCAGTCTTTTTTTCTCTTCATGGTGTTTTTGTTTGTTTGTTTGTTGATGATTTGGTGCTTGGTGTTGGGATAACTGTAGGCTTCCGCTGGCACACTTCTGGTGAGATCCATCAGTTAAGACCTCTGTGGGTCACCTCTAGAGGGGCTCATGCTGTGTTACTATAGCAGGCCCCTCAATTTAGAAGTACTTCCAAAATATTGCCAGGTTGTTTTCTTTTTGAAGCCATTCAATTTTTTGTTTTGCTCAGTTTTTCTTTACCCTCCCCTCCCCCTGCCCCATTAGATTTGGTGTGTTGGTGACAGTGCATAGGGACAGGCGCCGGCCAGGCAGTGGGGCTCCCTCTGCGGCAGGTGACCAGCTCTCTCACTCACACACTGGCTGGTTCACACTCACACCTCAGGGACCTGCTGGTGGTTATACGCCGTGGCTTTTAGGATAACTTGCTCCAGTATTGAAACTGAAATGTTAAAAACTGACGAATGCCAAGGATGAGCTGGGGCAAATCCTAGACAGCAAATCCTGGGGAGCCTTGTCTTCGAAAGGTAGACAGAAGGGAAGGAATTAACACAAAATATTGAGAAAAAGTAGCAAGGGAGGAAGGAGAAGAACGGAGGGCAAGGTGTACAATGTAGGCAGAGTTTCAAGACCAGGGAAATATTTTGCATTGTTCAGTCCAGCTGAGCTGTCACAGGAACGATCCCCTCCTCTTTCAGGCCTTCCCCAACTCACTCAGCCAGCCTCGATTGCTCTCTCTGTTTTGCTCTCACAACGCATGGCGTGTCCTTCTCCTGCAGTCTTTGGCGCCATGTGGCATGAGTCCCCCGCTGCTTGCCAGGCTCCCCGACCTGCTCACTCTGTGCCATGGTCCTGGGCACCTGGCTGGCCCTCCATCAACGCTGCTGAATAAATACATGGCTACATACACTGTGCCTACTTTCCCAATTTTTCAAATTTTGTCCAAGGGTAAAGCTAAGGAAACTTTATTACCTACTCTGCTGGTAACCAACAAAATGCCAAAAATGAAGAAGATTTGTTTCTTGGTCCTAGATGGTTATTTATTGAAGATAGGGTAATATTAGTGTACTGCTGTGCTGATTTTTCTCTAACTCAGCTTGAAAATGCTTTTACTTATATTTTGGTATTTGTATAAGTCAAGAGTTAAGAATTTGTGAAGGTGTTTGATCTTTCTTTAAATTATGCACATTTATGTTCCAAGATGATATTCAGATTGGATTGATAGAATGCTTTTAGTAAGTGGATGTTTTGTGAAGCATCTGTGCCACCATTGAAACAATGATGTGAGAACTTCACTGCCCATTCCTTTAACTTTGGTGAACAATGTCTATTTTGTTTTATTAAGGTGTCTTTGTCAGGGAAATACTGAAATCTTTGTACAATGTTTATATACTACCAATTGCCAGTAGGAGATGTGTTGGGAATATTATTTTTTAAAGTTTGGTATACTTTAGAGCTAATGAATCTTTACTCTGAAGAACATCATGTATTGTATATAGAAGAAAATAAAGACGTGGTTGAAAGGGTTTGTAAAAAAGAAGAAAAGTGTAGGACTGGATTATAGTGAATAGACGGTATGAATGAAAAACCATGTAAGATGCGACTGGTGCGGAGCCCCTGCCTTCTTGTTTCCTGCCCAGGGTCTGGCAGTTGGTAACTAGTAAAGCATTAATTTAAAAAAAAAAAAAAAAAAGCTTAATTGTATAATTGTATCTAGTTGTATATGAAAACAATAGTTAGCTGCCTCAATTTAAACTTTAGAAAAATCTGCTTCCTTGTTTATAATAATCAGATACTGTGAAAATGCATTTTATATCCTTTAAACTCTGACAGCTTTATGGAATCAGTGGAGTGAAACCTTGGAAGCTTGGGTATCTGAAAGTGTACAGGAATAAGTAACTTTGGAAAGTAATCATTTTCAGATCTAGGAAGACTTTTCTTTTTATTGGAGTAGGATATATTCACTGTGGAAACAAAAGAACAGTAGTTTCGAGCACACTGGAGTCAACTAACCCACTTCCTGGTGACTGTGCACCAGTTTCTAGGTAGTATAGACCTTATTAGTTTAGACACACCACACACACACACACCGTCTCTCTGTCTCTCGCTGTCTCTCTCTCTCTCTCTCTCTCTCTCTCGCTCTCTCTCTCTCTCTCTCTCTCTCTCTCTCTCTCTCTCTCTCTCATAATGGGCAGGTGGACACAGACTTTGGAGCCTTTCAGATGTGGGTTTGAGTTGAGCTCTGATGATAATTTAGCCTTGGACAAGTTGCTTGACCTCTACGTTTCATTTTTGTCATCTGCAAAATGTAACTGATAATAGGGTTGTTTGAATATTAAATGAGGTTTTCCGTACACCTAGCACAGTGCCTAATAGGTATTAAAAGCTCAGCAAACAAGTGTTCATTGTTAACAGGCAGGATAAACTGTTCTTCCTTCCTGAGTGATCTTCATTTTCTCCACAGCTTTTCTGGCCTCTTTTCTCTTCAGAAACACATTGGCTTCCTATTGACTGGAGGGTATTTCCTTGGCCTCTTGCCCTTGTTTAATGCTATTTTGATGATTCCTGTTGACAGATCCTCTTGATAAACCTTTGTTCATTTGCATGCTATTTTATTTATTCAAAGACCATGTGGAGTGATTAAGAGCACTCTGAAGCCTTATTGTCTTGGTCTGAACGCCAATTCTCCAACTTCAAAGCTGTGTGATCCTTGCAAGTTCATTAACCTAACAATTTTCTTGTCTCTTAAATGAATGATAATGATACCTACCTCGTAGTTTAGATGTGAAGACATTAAATGAAATAATACACATAAGACTTTTAGATTGTGCAGAATAAGTGCTAGCTATTACTTATGAGCCTGGCTCTTTGTTGGTACTTAATGCATCTAGACTCCTGATCAATGACTACCCCTGTATGTATAGCAGTTTTGATGTTTGTTGTGTAATATGTATAGATCATGTTGTTAGGATTTGTTAGGTGAGGTGTGTTGTATGTTGTGAGAGTTAAGTGGTGTTGTGTCAGAGTTTAGAGCTCTGTCTCTTTTTTTAAAAAAAATAGATTTATTTATTTATTGGCTGTGTTGGGTCTTCGTTGCTGTGTGCGGCTTTCTCTGGTTGCGGCGAGCAGGGGCTGCTCTTTGTTGCAGTGCGAGGGCTTCTCATTGCGGTGGCTTCTCTTGTGGAACACAGGCTCTAGGCGTGTGGGCTTCAGTAGTTGTGGTATGCGGGCTTCAGTAGCTGTGGCTCGCGGGCTCTAGAGCACAGGCTCAATAGTTGTGGCACACGGGCTTAGTTGCTCCGAGGCATGTGGGATCTTCCTGGATCAAGGCTCGAACCCGTGTCCCCTGTGTTGGCACGTGGATTCTTAACCACTGCGCCACCAGGGAAGCCCTGTCTCTCTTTTTAATGATTGTATGAATGACAGCTTCAGTGTGATACGAACACTTACATTTATTGTATCCCACATTGCTGGCTTTTGATGGCCTTATGTTCCAATTTGAACCTAAAGGCCATTTGGGGACCAAATACTTGCATAGCTTATACTTTTGTTTATGTATTAATGCATTTCTTCCTGTTTCCTACTCAGTTGTTGTAGGTAATACTTAGTTCTTGTTTTCATGTCTCATTTTGGGCACAATTTGGTTTTTGCATATTTGCATTTTTGATTTAAAGAGTAGAAAAGTTACCTTTGGGTTTACAATAAGGCTTGCCAAGCTATCTGTGGAATTAGTTATTTGCTATTAGGGTGAGCGGTCTGTGAATTCTCTTTGTCTTATATCTGGTCTACAAGAATTTGCTGTAATTGCATCATTTGTTATTAATACCCATTGGGCTGAATTCAACACAAAGGTTTTTGTAATTAATAAAACTATACATGCTTACAATTCCGAATGAGCTGAAAGAGTTGTGAAAGTTAAGGAAATGAAGTGGATTCAACAGAATTCTTTCTGTAATCATAGAAATTAATCGTGAAGACATTTGATTTAGTATCTACTAAAAGCATAAAGTATTTTAGTAAAGTTAACTTCAGTAATTTGGTGATTATCCTGTCAATTTTTTTTGCCTGTTTCTTGGTCATTTCCTGTTACTATCCTAAAGTATTGATACACCACTTAAAATGTAATAGAGGAGGTTATGATCACAAAGAATATTTTATATAAATGGTTCTTGGATTCTACACAACACCATTGGTCTCCATTTTGCACAAATAATTGACAATTTAGTGTGATAAGATTGGAAGGCTACTGGAACCCAGAAACCAACTGTCAAAATTCATAGGAATCACAAATAGATTTGTTTCTAAGAAAAGAAATGTAAGCACTAGCAGAAGTGAGAAGAAATAGAAAAAGATCACTCGCTTATACTTTAACAAATAGTGTGGCGGTTAGAAACAGGGCTTTGAAGTCAGACAGCCAGACTCTGCTCTGCCACTTACTTCCTGTAGGACCTGAATCACTTCGCCTCTTCGAACATCACGCTCCCTGTGTGTAAACTAGGGAGGGTCATAAAACTGACAGAGTAGGTTGCTGTGAGGATTATGTGAGTTTATGCATAGTAAATGCATGGTAAATGTCTGGTACGCATTAAACCTGCACTAAGCAGGTTATAAAGTATCCACAAGCAAGGAGTTGTTACACACCAATCTTGTGTCATCTGTTACTACAATCATGCTCTCATGCTGCTAGAAAAACTGCTAAGGTGTAGTCTTGAGTCTGCCAGCAATTGTAGGCAGGTTGAAGTGAGTAAAATGACTCATACGCTTGTCTTGGTTCTAGGTATCTGTTGTTGGCAATTTTGTCATTCAACCCTGCTGCCAAATGTGGAAATCAAACTCACATTCAACAAGTAATAATTATGTTTCTCATCAGTAGTAATGGTATTTAAACATTGTTACATCACTTCCTATCCTTTTTCTCTGTGAATCATCTTACACATAAACGTTGGAGTTACTAGTCTGATTTTGGGAGTTCTAGGGAACCAGTAGTAATGCTCTTTCTTTTTGAGAAGTAACACAGGAGACATTGACAGATGGAGAGCAAAATCTTTTGGCTGATTGGAGGGCACGTTAGATCTGAAGTGGAAAGGGCTTATTAGCCTCTCTTGACTTAGATTTACCCACCGGGTGACTAGCACAGCCAAGCAACCCCAGGCCTCCCATCAGGGCAGGTGCTTTCCTGCATAGAGAGGGTATCAGAAGGGATGTGCCCTTCTGATGGGGTGGCTGGGTGAGAAAGCGAGGAGCTCGGCCAAGCCCATCCCCAACTCCTCTGCTCCCGAGAGAGGAGTGAAGGAAGAGTGGGAGGGAGTTGGGAGTGTTTCTCTAGCTGAAGGCCCTTCACTTGAGCTTGAAGCATGATGGGGGCACACGGAGCTGAGTGAGCTGGAGCTTCCAGTAAAGGAAGTGAGACAGTGATGGTCTGTGAGTAGGTTGGGGAGCTGGAAAAAGAGGAAGTGTGAGGTTGGAACACAGACGTAACAAACAAATCTCTGGTTTCTTTCACCTTCCAGTAGCCACATAGTACATACATACACTTATTGATGCATGTATTCATTCATTCCTTAATGGATATGAAGGTCTTGCAAATAATCAGAAGTGCTCATCAGAAATAGATTGTGACTTCTCATGTCTGAGTCCTAATAATATTTCAAATGCTACCTTGAAATAGACTTAAAAAAAAAACAGAATAAAATGTATAAGAAAGGTAAGAATCTTTAGCAGAAGCATATATTTTCTTTTTTCTTTTGCAGTAAAGCTATATCTGGAAAATAGCTTATAAATCTAATTTTTAAAATAAGTTGATATATTGTGTTTACCTGGTTGAATAATTCACATTAGTAACTAATTTTGAGTAATTTTTCAAAAGAAATACTTAGTGAGCAACTACTGTGTGCCGGGCACTGTGATGGATATGAGAGATACCAAGATGAATGAGATACTGTCTTTTGTTTGTGGAGATTACAGTTTAATAGAAGTGACATGGAAGTAAGTATATTCAGTAAATTGTTGTGGGTAACAGATGGTAAATACAGTAGATCTAAAGGCCAGTTCTACCAGTAACCAATTCTACCTTTATGGCAATGGGCATTGGTAAGGTGGATCCTCTAGTAGGTCTGTAGTCATGATTAAATTTTAGGGAAAAAAATTATCCTGTTATAATGAGTCCTTGTCAGTAATTGTAGGACTTTAAATTTATTTTGTTTCTCATCTTTCTAGAATTCAGGAAGCAAGTAATAGAAGCCTTCCCTGGAATTGTTGTTAAAATTATGATTTAAAATATTTTATTAGTTTTAGAAATATTAAATATCTACCTGATGCTGGGTGCTCCATGTTTAAAATATTGGAGATGTGTCCTATTCTTACAGGTCTTAAAATATATATGCCTACAAACAAAACAACGTACAGACAACCTACCAATTATAAAATGTTAATCTTTTTATTTGTAGAAGCAAGAGAAGGGCCTAGAGAATTGAGAGGACTCTATGAAAGGGAGGTGGCGATGGCAGTTGGGAAACTGTTGGAAGAGAACTCATTTGAGCAGTAGATGACAAACGTGCTAACACGAGGACTTTGCTTTATCTCTCGTCAACCCCATCACTCTCCTTGCATGAAAGTTGGGCTTCTATATAAGAATTTGTTTGAAGAAATGTGTTCTGCAAACTGAATGAAAAATTTACAAATGAAAACATGATATAATAGAAAATGCTGATATCATGCTACTAGTGAGATAATAGAAATATTTTGAATGGAAAGGTACAAATCATATTTACACTGACAGTTAAAAGCTAAAATTGAAGAGCACTTAGGCTTATTGTTTGAACACTTTTGTTGTATCAGACAGTGCTTATTACCAGAGGAGTATGAAGATGTATGTGGAAGCTTGTGTGGCTCTTTCGAAGTGGAAAGTGGGGCATTTCTGAGGACTTTTGGGTTTATGGCATTGGTTCTTTCCTGTATTTAACTTTCAGCCTTTGGCTGTCCCTTCCTTGATCATGATTAGTTACACTATTTTTATAATCGCAGCTGTGATCAGAATCTTGTTGTTATGTTGTTTCCAAGTTAACATGGAAAGAGGGGAGGAAGCCAAATGATTTTTCTGAGATTACTACTCTAGTGGGGGAAGGAAGAAGGAGAGAAATGGGTTTTTGAGGTTGTACATTTTTGATACGACACTTGTTTAAGGTGGAGTTAACTGAGCTGTGAGAGGTGGAGGTGGGACTGTGCTGGAGGGCGCAGGAGCATGGATTAGGGTAAAAGGGACCGGAGATTTGGGATCAGTGCTCACAGGACCACCAGGTGGAGCTTTTGGCTAAGGATGTGAAGCTCTCCCGGGATGCTACCCAGTAATAAACTTTGTTGCGGGGAGAGTAGGTATACGTCACTTTTAAGTGTCCGTATTGAATTTTATCTCTCACAGAATAACTAGTTAAAATAAGTGGTATTTCAGGTTCTCTTGTGACTGGTGTGCCTTCCTTTATTTTGTTTTTAGTTGTGTTTTGATGTTGATCTGTTTAACTCGGCTCATTTCTCCTCTGAGCATTCCCTTCAGCCTTGGATCTAGAGCATGGCAAAATAAATGCTGACGTTTTTAGCAATGGTGCCTTTTAAGATTTTATCATTAGAAGAATCTTTATAATTGGTGTATCTTAGTCCATAGTATTCTACGAAAGCGATCACAAATAACTGAAACATTGTTTAGGCACCATCGTTACTTAGGGCCTCTTGGTTGAAAGCTGAGATGGAATTAAAGAACTCAGATTATAGACATGGGTAATTCACTCAGATCATTTCAGGAGAAAGAAGGCATTTGCTTTGTGTACATGCATTGAGCAGGAGAGGAGAGCCAGCAACTGCAGCAGCAGCTCAGAGGCGGGCTAGACTCTCTTTTTTTTTTTTTAGGCTAAAAGGTCTCTCTGATGGTGACTCTGCTTTGCTCTGCGTATTGGGTACCGTTTTCCTCTCTGAAGCATCTTTTTCTCAGCTTACTGGTAGTTTCTGCTTCCTCTTTTTTTTCCGCTTGCCTTTGGTTACAGTAACCTGTTAAGCTCTTTACCTCATAATGTTTCACCTTTAACTCTCATTACAAATTGACTCTCTAGTTTATCCTAGTTCGAATTCCTAAGAGAGGACTAGTTGAATAAATTATGTTCGTGCATTGGGAAATTTTACAGCCGTAAAAAAGGTTGAGGTAGATCCACTGATATATTGGACCCAGCCTGAACTATGCGTCTGGTGACATCACACTGGTACCTTGGTAAGTGGCTGCCACAGTAGGAATATTCGCAGCATAGAAATTGGCAGGTGCCACAAACCAGGGCTCACAGCCTAAACTTCTTCCCTGCAGGAACTGGTTGCTAAGCCTTTATTGGTGTTGATATGCATAAGCTCGAAGATGTACTGTTAAGCAAAAAAGAGTAAGATCTAGAATTATTTATAGAATGGTTCTAGTTTTTAAATAGAAAAGGGACATTTAAATATATGTGTATGTGCATACATACATGCAGATTCTTGTATAGTGTGGAGAATAGTTTTGGGAGATAACGGTGGCTGCTTCTAGGAAGGGGGGACTTAGGTTTGGAGTGGGGTGTGTGGAAGTGTGCAGATCAGAGTTCAATTTTAGGCGCTTTGTATATAGTTGATTATGAACATTAAAAGCCAATAAAATCCTTATATAATCACAGTGTCAGTAGTCAATATAATTTACTTCAATCTCAAACATTATGATGAAGTATGTAGGAAGGAAATATAATCCTAATGTTGAAAGTGTCAAGGTCAGATGAATTCACTTTTCCCACATGTATCAAATTCATAGCCATGCCCCTTAGTACATTGCTTCATATTTGACCATGACTTTTATCACTCTCTGCTTTGTTTGTTCTGAATTTTCTAATAGTCTTCTTATCCTCTTTTTGGTGTCTTTCATATGTAAGCTTTCACTGTATCGCTAATAATATCTGTGATCTACATGTTGCCTAGAATCCACTGTCTTCTTGAAGACACCTTGTATTCCCTATTCTAATGCAGGGTGGTCACTCTCTAGGCAACTACACAGATAGCTTCCTGAGATTGCATGGATCCTGTGTCTACCCCTTTTTTTGATTCTGTTAAAAATTATTCTGACACTTATTAAAACAGTAAAGAAATCCCTATAAATAAGAGATTTATAGTCAGTCAGTCAAGCGAGGGCCTTGGTGGATAGAAAATTACTCAGAGGAGACTTCAAGGATGGAATTCTTGCTAAACCAACTTAACAGGATTTTTGGTAGAGGCAGGCCAGTGTTACCAGATATCAAGGGTGGGGGATGAGGAATCTGACCAGATATCAAGAGCAAAGAGATGTCAAGGGTTGGGGGACTCTCACTGAACTGACTTAGCAGGATTTTTGCTACAGCTGGGCTAGGCAGGCTAAAACAGGACTCAAGGCCTAGTAAAGAAGATGGTTAAAAGTTTGGACAAGGAGAGAGTCTTTGTCAAAGAAACATTGTTTAGGCAGTAAACTCTGAATCATTGTATTAGTTTCCTCTTGCTGCTGTAACGAACTATGACAGACTTGGTGGCTTAAAACAACAAGATTGATTCTCTTACTGTGCTGGAGGCCAGAAGTCTGAAATCAGTTCCACTGGGCTGAAGTCAGCAGTGCTGATTCCTTTTGGAGCCACTAGGGGAGAATGGGCATCCTTGCCTTTCTGAGCTTCTGGAGGCCACCTCCTTTCCTTGGCTCATGGCCCCTTCTTTCCTCACATCACTCCAGCCTCTTGCCTTCATCCTCACACCTACTTCCTCCTCTGACCTTCTTGGCTGCCTTTCATAAGATTCCTGTGATTGCGTTGTGCCCACCTTCACGATCCAGGGTCACCTTCCCACCTCAAGATCCTTACTTAATTACATCCGCAAATTCCTTTTGCCATATTAGGTACATCCACAAGTTCCAGAGATTAGGATGTGGACATATTTTGGGGAGTCATTCTTCAGCTCACCCCACCTTGTAATATCTGTAAACGTTTTTACTTTTTCCTCATACCGAATCAGTTGTTTAGCTTGGTATAGAATTCCAAGCTCATGATCATTTTTTTTTTTTCTCAGAACTTTGAAAATAAGTGCTTCATTACCTTCTAGTTGATAAGAAATTTGATGCCAGTCTGATTCTTATTCCTTGTTTATGATTTGAACTTTTTCCCTCTCTCTAAGCTTCTGACATCTTTAACTGTATTGAATGTTACACCTGGCTTAAGCTGAGTGTAAACGTAATTCACTAGTGTCCAGTTAAGTGTAATTAATGTTCATAATCATGCCTCTAAGGTGGCTGTCACTTTTGCAAAGTACTTTCCATATTGTAGGTCCCAACCCTTTAAAAAAAAAAAACAAAACAGTGAAGGGAAGAAGGAAAGAATAAATAGGACATTTCACAGTGCCACCCTGCAAGTAAGCTATGCGTTTTGTTTCATGAAACATTTATTTCACTTGTATATGTGTGGTGTGTTAAATATTTCCAAAACCCTCCAGAATTTAGTATGCATTTGCTTAGTGTCTGAAACAGGGGCTGAAGCTTTCACATTAAAAAGTATCATTAAAATTAAGTTATAAAATGTACTCGAGAAGAGTATTCCTACTTAGCTTTAGTTTAATGTTTTAAATACAACTTTTCTTTATTGCTCCAAGACAAGTTTTATTAAAAGTAATAAGAATGTGGCTAATTTTGAAGTGCAAGATTAAGGCATATTCAAAGCCCCTGTTTGTTACTAGATGGAATGCTGGGTGTAGGCTGGTGTGGTTCATACTTGGGATCTAGCCTGAAAGGCATGTTTTTACCCTCAACAAACATCATCTTTGTTTGAATATCTGTAGTGCGTGTAACCACAGCAAGGTCTTTTTTTCCCCCTTAGAATATATCTCAGACCTTTTCTTTCTTGTGCCTGTTTCACAAATAGTTTAAAGTAGAGCTGCCTTCCGCTTTTCTGTTTCAGTTTGTTGCAGAATGTGTGAGGGACCACCTAACACTCTTGGTGTGCTTGCAAACTATAAAGCAGTAATGGAATCTTGGAAGAGATAAGTTTACTCTATGAGGACTGAAGCTGTTGTTAATTCCCAAAGCCAGACTGGTTATCTAACAAAGGGTAAAGTACTTTTTAAATTGAAATATATATTTATTTACATTCATCTGTTAAAATGTATACTAGGAAAAATGGTCTGTCAATTTTGTTTCATTGAATTTAAAATTTAGTAACTTTGAATGAATTGTTCATTACAATTTGGGGCTAACTTAGTGATACTAAGTTACAATCCAGGTGGATGCTTGATTCTTTAAAGTTTTTATGTTTAAATGGAATTAGAGGTCTTCTTAAAATGCTCTAGTTGTCGTTTTCTTCCGTTCGTTTGTGCCCAGAGATGTTTTCTGTATACTTGAGTATTTAATCCAAATGCCTTTCTATCCTTATTGCTTAAAATGTGCCTCTTGTACTTTGAAACATTGTTACATTAGATGTAAAGTCAGTTAAGATAATTTGATTTAATTTGGCTTGAATACTGTGATATTTGAATACTGTGTTTGATAATGACAAGTGCCCAGGAACACAGCCTGGAAGTCAGTGCACACTTGCATAGACACAGACAGCTGCCGATACCTTCTGTGGTCAGTGTTTATAGGGCAAACTCTTTGTTCTGCAGTGGAATTTCTAAATAAGCAATCAGAACAAAACCAAAGGGAGTATTCTACTATAATTCTTAATAAACTTCTCAACTGTAGATCAGACAGTATGAAATATAATTTAACTATAGTGAATTCTGCATAAGGACACTACTTCTTACTGGAAAGATGCTTGCTTCACAATGCAGATTATTAAATAATGTCTCTAAACTTGGTGTTGGGAAAGATTGGCATTTCTATTTAGTCTCTTCAAAGAAGCAGGTTTGGCTATATTTTATAAAATTAGTTTGACTTTAACTCTGTTCTCTTTTACATTCATTAACATTACAAAATTTTCTCCGCATCAGGAAATACAAGGATAAGAACTTTCTAAAGGAATTTAAAGATTAGTACTGACTTGATTTGGAGTCAACTATTCTAATCATGTTAATCATTTTATTCCCATAAAATTAGGTACAGTTTCATCCAATTCCAGTACAACCCGTATTACTTGGCTAGGTCTCCTTTCTGGAAATCTCTAGATTGGAGACGACCCATGTAAAGCGTTGTAGCTTACAGTTTGCCACAATGATGTTTTCTTGGGATACTTTGCATCTTCACTTCCGAACTCTATACTTTTTCCAGTTCTTGCCTTTACACTTTTAAACTTCTCATTGTTAAGTTGGAAATATAGTTGAGACTCCTAGGACTAGTAGCAGGAATAAAGGACTAGTATAAAATACTTCAAAGAAAGCACTCATTTATTGGATTTGGCCTAATCACCATAGAAATTCATGCTTAGCTGTTCTGGTAATGGAATAGAATTTACTAAGGAGCCAAGTTTCCTAGTTTGAGTTTAATTTCTGTTAATTTGCTTTCCCTACCCTTTTGTAGAAGTGTAATGTGTTAAAGCTGGGTAACAGGAGAGGGAAAAAGGAATTGATGAAGGTTCGTACGTCTAAAATAGGATAATAAATATGTGTATAATTGAGTTGAGTATCCCAGACTTCTGATTGTATAAGTTAACTGTGAAAATCTGAACAACTAACCTGTATTTTTGTTATTTTATTGAACCATTTGTTATTTATTCACATTTCCCTCAAAGGATAGTATATTGACACTTCGTAGTCTGAGAAAAGCAGTGGCATAAACATTTTTTTCCCAAATGAGCTTTAAGAAATTCACAAATTCCATTCTGCTATTTTTACTATTATAAACAACCTTGTGCTTGTTTGATTATCTCATTATCATAAATTCCTAGAGGTGGAATTATTGGGTAAAGGAGATACCTGTTTTTAAGATTTTTAAAAACTTTTATTTTTTTCTTTACTTTAGAAAACTTTTCTTGTCTTTTGTCCTTAATACTATTTAACATATGGACAGCACTTTGCTATTATGTGGGTATTTATTGGACTATAGTCTCTTCCTATTAAGGTTTTTTTCTTTTTCATATTTATTTATTTATTTGGTTGTGCCGGGTCTTAAGTTGCGGCAGGCAGGCTCCTTAGTTGCAGCTCGTGGGCTCTTTAGTCGCAGCTCGCTGGCTCCTTAGTTGCGGCAGGCAGCCTCCTTAGTTGTGGCGTGCAAACTCCTAGTTGCAGCATGCATGTGGGATCTAGTTCCCTGACCAGAGATTGAACCTGGGCCCCCTACATTGGGAGTGCAGAGACTTAACCACTGTGCCAACCAGGGAAGGCCCTGTTTTTAAGATTTTTGATACATATTATCAAGTTGCTTTCCAGAAAGATTTTATACATTTGTAAGTCTACCCACAGCATAAGTAATGGCAGATTTCCCCACACTATATCAAGATTGAGTAATATCAATGCATTTCTTGGTCAGTGTGAGATAGGTGCAAAGTGGTATTTTATTTATTTATTTATTTTTATTTTTAGCTGTGTTGGGTCTTCGTCGCTGCGTGCGGGCTTTTTCTAGTTGCGGCGAGGGGGCTACTCTTCGTTGTGGTGGCTACTCTTGTTGTGGAGCACGGGCTTTAGGTGCACGGGCTTTAGGTACACGGGGTTTATTAGTTGTGGCACACGGGCTCAGTAGTTGTGGTGCATGGGCTTAGTTGCTCCACAGCATGTGGGATCTTCCTGGACCAGGGATCAAACCCATGTCCCCTGCACTGGCAGGTGGATTCTTAACCACTGTGCCACCAGGGAAGTCCCTTTATTTTATTTTATTTTATTTATTTTTTACATCTTTATTGGAGTATAATTGCTTTACAATGTTCTGTTAGTTTCTGCTGTATAACAAAGTGAATCAGCTATATGCATACATATATCCCCATATCCCCTCCCTCTTGCGTCTCCCTCCCACCCTCCCTATCCCACCTGTCTAGGTGATCACAGAGCACCTAGCTGATCTCCCTGTGCTATGCAGCTGCTTCCCACTAGCTATCTGTTTTACATTTGGTAGTGTATCTATGTCCATGCCACTCTCTCACTTCGTCCCAGCTTACCCTTCCTCCTCCCCATGTCCTCAAGTCCATTCTCTACGTCTGCGTCTTTATTCCTGTCCTGCCTCTAGGTTCATGAGAAACTTTTTTTTTTTTAGATTCCATAGTTAGCGTATGGTATTTGTTTTTCTCTTTCTGACTTACTTCACTCTGTATGACAGACTCTAGGTCCATCTCCCTCCAAAGTGGTATTTTAAAATTTGTATTTCCTTAGTTTCTGATGACTTGAGTTTTTTTCCCCCATGTCTTGGCTTTTAAAATTAGCTTTTATTTTTATCAGAGCTGTACTTGGTGTAAAGATTCAGCAGCCTGTAAAACTTATTTTGAAAAATAAGCTGACTTCCACACCCCTCCCTCCAGGCTGCCCACCCCAAAGAAGTAATCACTCTCCACTCCCAGCTGGTTCATTATCCGTTTACTTGCAAAGCGCTAGATACCATGCCTATATTGCCGCTTCCTGTTCTGCAGATTTAGTCATTATCTCATGGTTTCCTGCTTTGGAGGGTGAGGATTTGGTTTTCTTCCCTGCACTCACTCAACCTCTTACATACACACACGCATCCCTTCAACTCTCGGGACTTGACTTCTTTAATCAACTCCCTGTTTTTAACCCCACCGTCACCTCTTCTCTGGAACCTCCATTTGCTGGGCCACTGAGGGCAAGGATTTAAAGAATCCCTATATTGTCGTTTTAGTGGGGTTTTAGGAGGAATGGATATAAAAGTGTGTGTTCCATCTGCCATCTTTAACTGGACATCCTTTTTCGTGTCTTTAGTGATCTTTTTAATAAAGTAGTGGTTAAAATTATGGACTGTGGAGTCAATACTGTCTGGATTTGAATCTATCTTTGCTGTTTACTAGCTTTGTGACCTTAGACAAGTTGGTTAAAATCTCTAAACCTCATTTTTTTTCCATCTGTGTAATAGAATTAATACAGTGAAGTGCCGTTGTGAGAATTAAGTGTGATAAGGCATGTAAAGTGCTTTCCCGCAGTATCGGATGCTGGCAGTATCTTATTATCTGCCGGGCACTCTGTGCGGAACACAGAGTTGTCACTGCTGTTGTTACTCCTGTGAATTTCTTGCATATGACCTTTGCCCAGTTTCCACTGGAATGCTTGTCTTTCTTTTTGACCAGAGGTGCCTTTTATACAGTCTGTCATTGATCTTTTATTTTTATTTATGGTAGTTGGGGTGTGTAATCATATCCACACTATTTCATGTTTTGACCTTTACTTGTTACCAGACTTAATGATTTTGAAAGATAACCTGGTGGTAATAAGAAAGAAAACTTTATTTGTGGTTGTATTGTGGTAAAAAACTGGAGATTATAATAGTAGTTGGGGCAGTTGATAAGGGAGACCTGAGAGGCTAAATGAAGAAATGATTGTATTCATCACGTCAGAGGAATATTTTTTTTAACTCCTGAAGTCTATCTTGCACTGATTTATTTTGCGAGCAAATTACCTAAAATTTTAAAAGCCTTCTTGAATGCCCTTCTCATCATCTACCCAAGTGGATTTCATCTGAAAACTTAGAGCTGTCAGTTCCAGTTTCTACTTTAATATTTATTTCTATGAAACTAGATCCAAAATTAACTCTTGAGGGATAAGATTTACCATATCCCCTAAGTTAATGCTGTGTTAACCAATTTGCTTTCTTTGAGTATGGTATTGTAATATTGAAATGGTAGATGCGTTGATATTTCAAAGTTATAATTACAGATACCTTATTCGATTTTGCTGGTTTGTCATTTTAGGCAGCATTGACTTACTGTTTTATTTTCATTTGTTTTATCTTAGTTTTATAATTAATTAACTTTATAAATCTTTAAATAACAGTTCATTGAAATTTGATCTCTCCACAGATTCAAACCAGGATGTAGCAATCAAACTTGCCCAGGAGCGAGCTGAAATAGTTGCTAAATATGACAGAGTAAGTATTCATATTTACTCTTTGAGTAATTTTTATTTACAGAAGTATAAACAGAAATGGAGTTCCTTTTTGGAGAGCTTAAATTACAGCAGCAGTTTGTTTACTTCCCGTGACTGTTGAAGTCATCTTATTTCTCTAACTTCATCTCCGTATTTTTTCTTCCTCCTTCCCTGTGCTTTAGCCACTCTGGTCACTTGTTATTCTTCCAACACTTCTTCCAGGCTTGCTCCTGCCTCAGGGCCTTTGCACTGGCTATTTCTTCTTCCTGGAACACTTGTATCCTGGATACCTTCATGCCCTATTGCCTCCTCTTTTTCTTTGCCCAGATGCTACCTCTTAGTGAAATCTTCTCTGACCACACTGTTTAAAAAATACACCCCTCCACCCCCTGGCTCTCTCTATCCCCTTTCTCTTCTTTACTTTTCACCATAGCATTTAAAGTATCAGCATACTTTATATTATACTTTGTTGTCTGCTCTCCCTCCTAGAATGTAAACTCTCCGAGGGTAAGAATTTCTTTTGTTTGATTTGCTCTTGTATCCTAAATACCTACAATAGTTCTGGCTCATACTAGGTATTCAATAAATATTTTAATATAGTAGTATATGGAATTGGATACCCATTTTATTTATAATGGATACGTGATGTTAAAAATTGAACATGGATCTGAAAATATGAATTTATACATGATGTATAATCTCCATTAGCATTTTATCCTTAAGTTAATTATGGAATCTCTTTTTTTTTTTTTTTTTTTTTTTGCGGTATGCGGGCCTCTCACTGTTGTGGCCTCTCCCGTTGCGGAGCACAGGCTCTGGACGTGCAGACTCAGTGGCCATGGCTCACGGGCCCAGCCGCTCCGTGGCATGTGGGATCTTCCCGGACCAGGGCACGAACCCGTGTCCCCTGCATCGGCAGGCAGACTCTCAACCACTGTGCCACCAGGGAAGCCCTGGAATCTCATTTTTGATGCCCTAGAAAATCACAGTTGTTGACGATTTACATATATCCTTATTATTACCTTAGCTCTTGAGATCTACAATGAGTTGTAGCCATGATTTATAAATGTCATGTTTTATATTTATATCACTTGGATGTAATTTCGTATCTGTTATTTTTGATTACTTATGAGAATAACAGGAACATGAAATTATAGAAGGCCATCTGGACTGTGCCCTGCTTCCAGGGAGGCATACAGGCAGAGCTCATCTGAACAATCATGTTCCCAGAGTTTCTTTTTAAGTTGGTTGTTTGGAACATCAGACACCGTTTCCCATTATTATGATTAGGTTTTAACGAAGTCCGTGAAAAACCCAATTAATTTATTTAACTGCTTAACTAATTTAAAACCAACAGAACCATCGTTTGTTCATGCTCACATGCATTTTTTTTTTTCATGCCGTTAACACTTAGTGACCAGGCCAAGTCTCATGCTAGGCCTTGGGGTTTCACTGTACAAACGTGAGTTACAAGGGGTCCCTGCCTGCAAGATGCTCACGGCCTACTCAGAAAACACATGAACAGGCAGTTACCAAACATCCACGAGACAGTCGGGTACTAAGTGTGAAACGTGAGGGATTAGTGTCGACTCTTGCCCTGGGGCTCCTGCTCTAATCAGTGCTGCTTCGCAGCTCAGGAGGGGAGTGTGACGGGCAGTGGGCTGAGGATGGAGCTCTGGGCACACGGACACTTGGTGGGGGCAGCCCATGAGGAAGCTGTCACAGAAGAGTAGGGGAGGGACAGGAGAACCAAGAGACGATGGTGTCATGAGGCTGGGCAGCACTGACAAGCACAGTGGAAAAGTCCACTCGGTGAGGAAACCAGAGTAGTGTCCACGGGATCTGACGGTGGGAGGCCGGTTTTGACCTTGGCAAGGATAGTATCAGGGCCAGTAGAGCTGGGAGTGAAGAGGAAGAGAGGCAAAGTAGGTAGCCCACTCTTCTGAGAAGTTAGGATGAAAAAGCAAGACATACTTTCTTCTAAGATGTTTTCACTCTAAAACCTTCAAGTTTGGCTATTCATTCTTTTTTTAAAAAATAAATTTATTTATTTATTTTTGGCTACGTTGGGGCTTCATTGCTGCGTGCGGGCTTTCTCTAGTTGCGGCGAGCGGGGGCTACTCTTCGTTGCGGTGCGTGGGCTTCTCATTGTGGTGGCTTTTCTTGCTGTGGAGCACGGGCTCTAGGAGAGTGGGCTTAAGTAGTAGTGGCATGCGGGCTTAGCAGTTGTGTCTCGCGGGCTCTAGAGCACAGGCTCAGTAGTTGTGGCGCATGCAGCATGTGGGATCTTCCCGGACCAGGGCCCGAACCCATGTCTCCTGCATTGGCAGGCGGATTCTTAACCACGGCACCACCAGGGAAGCCCTGACGGTTCATTCTTGAGTGGCTTCTTGTCCTCCGTTGCTCCCTCTTTCCCAGTCTGTTTCTCACAGGAACCCAGCTCTGATCACGGCTTAATGTCTTCCAAAGTTTGTATCAAAGAAATAGTGATTATTGCCCAAAATTTTTTTTAAGTTAATTAGGGTCGATAATACCTCAGTTCCAGCTCTTATTTTTAGCAAAAAATAAGTCTTATTTTTTGTTCTTTTTAAGAAATTATTCAGTTTTATATATTCCTAATAACACCCTTCTTTGTCCCCTATTATAGGGACGAGAAGGTGCAGAGATTGAACCTTGGGAAGATGCTGATTACCTTGTTTACAAAGTCACGGATAGATTTGGCTTCTTACAGTAAGTTGCATAGTTTGAAAGCTAACTTTTAAAATTATGTTTCTGTGGTCTCCTATTTCGTTGATTTTCTTTATTTTTAATAGCATTGCTCTGAATAAGATTCCAGGATTGATCCTGCAACATACTTTTTTTATTAAATTCCTGGCATTTTTAACCTCTGTGATTGAAATTGAACTATAGTTAAAAATACAGTCTTTAATATTCATTGTGTTTTAGGAAGAACATTAAGTGCAGTGAATGAGTTATATTAATAATTTAGCAGAATTAAGTGGAAATCAATAACAACTTGTATTTCAAAAATAATGATAAAACATTTTATTTTATATAAATGCATTTTAAAAATAATTAGCAGTTAGAACTTTAGTATCGTGCAGCCTGAAAATGAGCAATGAAAAGAAATGCCACTGATCTTCCTTATGGTGGGAAATGTATTTGTGTTATTGCTTCTGAAAATTAATTCCATTTTTCCTGAGTATGTTACGTAAGGAGTCGAGAGAGGCCTAGAGCACTATAAAGTAAAGTAGTTAAAGTGGTTTTGACTCTTAAAAACATCCTGAAATGATGTGAATTTGCCTGTTTGGTTCTGGCTTTGTTTAGTAAGATTCCCATGGGCTGGAGACTTTTCTGCATCTTCGTAGTTTGTATGGTTCCATACAATTTAGTGATTAACCTACTACTTATTCACATTTATCCTTTCCCAATCTCATTTATTATAAAGAGGAAGAAGCCAGGGATTTTTATTTTATGATACATGATTAAATTTTGAAGGAGGAATACAATTTCTTAGGGAGTTCATAGCAGTAACTTTATAGTACTCAGACCTTCTTTTTCCTTTCTGTTCAGTTTTCTTGCATTTAGAAAGTATTTTGTTGTATCTTGTTTTTCTCAGGGTCACGCAAGTGAACAGAAACAGTTCTGAGAGTTAGAATGTATGCTCTTCTTCTGGCTTTGCTGGTTTCAGTTAACTATTTCACGCCTTATCTGTGAAACAGAAATCATTAATTGCTCTACATACTTAGGGGTACTTGAAGCTTTGAAGAAATAAAATGATAGAATATACTACATACAGGTCTAGACAAACGTAAGGTGTCATTATGCTACCTAATGATATCAGCATATCCGAAATGTTCTCCTGCCTAGTTCTAATTAGAGGACTTTGAATTTCAGCAGACCAACAGAGCAGTGTGTAACTGTGATGAAAATACTGTCCCTAAGGGAAATCCCCACTTTGGCTTTTTTTTTTTTTTTTTTTTAAGTAAATCAAACTTGGCCACAAATGTGACAGGAAATGATTTTACATTTGTGTGGGTTAATGTGCAGATCTGAGGTATGTGAATGCTGTTTGGAAGGACACTTTGAGCATTTAGCACTGTCAAGATCAGTGGGTCCCAAAATCTCCTGCACATTAGAATTAGTTGGAAAATGTTTGTTTGTTTGTTTAAATAGATAGCTGGGTTGTATCCCAGATTCTGATTCAGAAGGTAGGATACAACTCAGCTGATTTTGACCTCCCCAAGTGTTTGTGATGGGCGTGAACCACTACAAAGGATGTTATCATAAAATGGTCTAATATAGGACAAAATATGTATGAAAAATCCGTGCATTCCGGAAGGGTCTAGGAATTAGCTAAATTCTCTTTTCTCATTGCTTGAAACAACTAGCTTCTGGCCCAAGAGCCTAGCCTGTGTCTACAATCTAAAAATCACACTCAGTTACTCCATGTGTCTTTTTACCTCTGTGCTGAGGTCCATTTGGCTCTGGTGGGAAAAAAAGCCAGTCAGTGATTTACCTTAATAATATTAGCTAATATTTATTGAGCGCTTACTGTGTGCCAGGCACTGTTCTAAGCTCTTAACATGGATTATTCCTCTCAAAACTTCTTTGGGATAGGTACTCTTTTTGTCTTTTTTTAGATGAAACTGAAGCACAAAGAGATCAAGCAACTTGCCCAGGTTGCGCTCGCAGTAAGATTGGGGAACTGACCGTGGCAGCCTCAGGGCAGAGCCTGAGTTCTGACCTTCTGCATTCTATTGCCTCTGTGGTTTTAATAAGAGAAACATCGAAGATGCCTAGAAAGAAAATTAAAGGGGGAAAGAAGAGTGCCTAAGGAGAGGGATCTGTTTGAAATGATCCCACTGGTGAGCTCACCGTCTTTGAAAACGAAGCCCAACCAGTCCTCCTACTGCCCCCCTCAATTTTGTATTAACTCCATGGTGCAATCCTAAAGCAGGCAGCACGAACAAAAGTAATGAGGCATAGAAATGGGCTTTAGTGTGGCGTTAGGCTTTACCGAATTTCACCAAACGCATTGATTTTTGTTACAGTGCTTCATTCCAGGGAGACACTTTCTTCCAAGGTTGCTGCTGGGTGTTTTTGCGCTATTGAATAAAGTCACCTGGCCTAGGCATTTAGACGTCGCTCCCTGTCTAAATGCACCTTGATCAAGAGCGTTTCTTTCTGCTGTCTTAGTTCTTTGTAATTTCTGATTGGTTCTGTGATAAACATGCGTTTTAAGTGTCAAGGTCAATAAAATGGTACAAAGTAACTTTGCAGCCTTCTCTGAAGGCTGCTGACTTCATATCTAATTGCAGTTTTTGTAACTTAAATTACTTGTTATGATATGTGGAGAAGGATGACAGTAATTAACAAATACAGTATAGGACTAACTTGGTTTTATAATAGATTTCACAATAAATATAAAAACTGTTGCCAAACCAGCCTGGCGTGATGCTGGAACAGGGTCGTCTTTGTTTAGTACGCAGAAATGGGGAGCTGTCCCTAGCTGCATGCCTGTGATGGACTTGTATCTGGAGAATGGAGAAATCGAGCTTATTTAAGAACTTAGAGAACTTTCAGTATTTGAACTTTCAACACTTTTTTCAAAAATAGTCACTGTCAGTCTGCTCGACAAAGAATGCTTGGTATTTGGATAATCATAGATAATGCTTTTAGGCCACAAGTTATTAATAGAAGAATTAGAAGGAAATTGTTTCAAAAACAAAGATAAAATTAATACCAAGCTTCAGATTTTCAACTACTTATCACAATGTGTACATTTATAAAATTTAGCACATTGTCTGTAGTTTAATGTGACTATATAAATATTTGTAAGCCAGAATAATGGTGTTTTTGTTTTTAAAGAATATCTGTTTTAATGACGAGGCCTTGAGAACTCTTTCTACCCATCCAATAATTTTGACTAGAGTAAATCTAAACTTAGGCAAAATCTGCTACAAAATCAGAAATAAAATTTAGTCAGTATATTGAATAACTGATTTTCACAAGTTAACTTTTATGTTTCCAAATGAAAGTTTATCTCATAGTTACAGAAATACTCCATTTGAGCTATTGAGAAATTACAAGCACATACACTCTAATTAATAATTCTTTTAAGCTTAATAGCAGATAAAAGAAAATAGATCCAGGTAAGGTCCCTGTGTTTCCAGTGATGACTATGTTGTTGTTTTTACTTCGTGTATTTCTACGAGGTGTAGCTTCTTGCTATCAGCTTGGTGTTTTCTTTAAGCAGTCTCTAGGTGCCTCTTTCCATTAGACGATAAACCTTCGTTTTCTAAAGCAGGGGTAGGAAAACATTTTCTGTAAAGAGGCAGATACTAAATACTTTTTGGCTTTGTGGACCATATGGTTTTTCTTACAGCTATTCAACTCTACCATGGTAGCCTGAAAACAACCATAGACAATATATAAATGAGCATGGTGGTGTTCCAGAAAAACTTCATTTACAGAAACAGGCCGATGGCCAGATTTCATTCAGGGGCTGTAGTTTGCTGATCTAAAGGAACACTGCAGTCACCCAGATTTTGGTCTTCCCTTTCTTCTACTTGGAGGATATTTAGGTGTCACGGTAAGAATGCGTACATGAATGCAGGCATGCATTCATCCTTCCCTCCATACATTCATTCAGCAACATTAGTACTCTCCTGCAGCATGCCAGCCATGGTGCCTGAGGCTGCCACAGTGTTTTACGTGTGT
The DNA here is from genome assembly GCF_008692025.1 of Phocoena sinus. NCBI lineage: Eukaryota > Metazoa > Chordata > Mammalia > Artiodactyla > Phocoenidae > Phocoena > Phocoena sinus. The sequence goes on from NC_045764.1 coordinate 20,565,311, forward strand.
ATGTATACATTGTGTATAGCTCTTGATAAGGCACGTTCCCTGTTTTCTCTTTGGAAGGCTGTGAAAGAGTGTATGCCAACACAGAGACTAGAAGAGGAAAAGTTCTTTGGAGATCAGTGTTGAGCACATAGCAGATTTTGTATGAAAGATTTTAGAAATGGAGCAATAATGCAAGAAAATTCATGAATGGATCACATTCTATCTATGAGGTCTTAAGACTTTATAAAATTCAACATCCATTCAGGATAAAAACTCATAACAAAATGAGTATGGAGTGAATGTACCTCAACATAATACAGGCTACATGACAAGCTTGCAGCTAACATCATATTCAATGATGAAAAACTGAAAGCTTTTCCTCTAAGATGAGGAACAAGACAAGGGTCCCCACTCTCACCACTTTTATTGAACATAATATTGCAAGTCCTGGCCAGAGCAATTAGGCAAGAAAAAGAAATAAAACACATCTAAATTGGAAGGAAAGAAGTAAAACCAGCTCCATTTGCAGATGATATGTCTGTCTATATAGTCTCTGAAGACTCCACTAAATGTTGGAACTAATAAACAGATGCAGTAAAGTTGTAGGATATACAATCGGCATACAAAAACCAGTTGTATGTCTATACCCTGGTAACAAACTATCAGAAAGAAATTAAGAAAAGTCTCATTTACAGTTGTATCCAAAAGAGTAAAATACCTAGGAATCTCAAGTTAACCAAGGAGATGAAAGACCTGTACACTGAAAACTGTAAGACATTGATGAAATATAAGTAGACACAAATAAATGAAAGGATATTCCATGCTCATGGATTGGAAGAATTAATATTGTTAAAATGGCCATACTGCCCAAAGCAATCTACAGATTTAATTCAGTTTTCATCAAAATTCCAGTGGCATGTTTCCCAGAAATAGAACAGTCAATTATAAAATTTGTGTGGAACCACAGAAGCCCCAGAATAGCCACAGCAATCTGGAGAAAGAAGAACAAAGCTGGAGACATCATGCTTCCTGATTTCAAACTCTATTACAAGTTACAGTAATCAAAACAGTATGGTACTGACATGAAAACAGACACGTAGATCTGTTAGAGTCCATGCATATGTGGTCAGTTAATTTATAACAAAGGAACCAAGAATATACAAAGGGGAAAGGACAGTCTCTTCAGTAAATGGTGTTGGGAAGACTGGACAGCTACATGCAAAAGAATGAAATTGGACCACTATGTTATACAATACCCAAAAATCAACTCAAAATGGATTAAAGACTTGAACATAAGACCTGAAACCATGAAACTCCTAGAGGAAAAAGTAGGTGGTAACCTCCTTGTCATTGGTCTTGGTGATGATTTTTTGGATTTGACACCAAAAGCAAAGCCAACAAAAGTAAAAACAAACACAAACAAACAACAAGTGGGACTACATCAAGCTAAAAAGTTTCTGCATAGCAAAGGAAACCATGAAGAAAATGAAAAGGCAGCCTACTGAATGGGAGAAAAGATTTGCAAATCATATATCTGATAAGGCAGGGGTCCCCAGCCCCCAGTCTGTGGACCGGTACCAGTCTGTGGCCTGTTAGTAACTGGGCCACACAGCAGGAGGTGAGTGGCAGGCGAGTGAGCAAAGCTTCATCTGCTGCTCCCCGTCGCTCGCATTACCACCTGAACCAATCCCCCCACCACCGTCCGTGAAAAATTGTCTTTGACGAAACCAGTACCTGGTGCCAAAAAGGTTGGGGACCACTGTGATAAGGGATTAATATCCAAAATATACAAAGAACTTATACAACTCTAGCCAAACAAACCCTCCAAACAATCCAATAAAAAAATGGGCAGAGGATCTGAATAGGTATTTTTCTAAAGAAGATGGCCAACAGGTACATGAAAATGTGTTCAACATCACTAATCATCAGGCAAATGCAAATCAAAAGCACAGTGAGATATCACCTTGTTCCCGTTAGAATGAATATCCTGAAAAAGACAAGAAATAACACGTTTTGCAAGGATGTGGAGAAAAGGGGACCCTTGTACACTGTTGGTGGGAGCATAAATTGGTATAGCCACTATGGAAAATAGTATGGAGGTTCCTCAAAAAATCAAAAATAGAGCTACTGTCTGATCTAGCAGTTTCACTTGTGGGTATGTATCTGAAGGAAATGAAAGCACTAACTCAAAAAGGTATCTGTACCCACCATGTTCATCGCAGCATTATTCTCAATAGCGAAGACATGAAACAGCCTGAGCATCCATCAGCGGATGAACGGATATGTGGTGAATATATTCAGGGGAATATTATTCAGCCATACAAAAGAAGGAAATGCTGCCATCAGTAACAACATGGGTGGACCTTAAAGGCATTATACTAAGTGAAATAAGTCAGGGAAAGACAGATGCTGTGTGATGTCACTTATGTGTGAAATGTAAAAAAAGGAAAACCCAAGCTCATACGTACAGAGAACACACTGGTGGTCGCCAGAGGCGGGGGTAGGACCTGCCTGGCGCAGACCATGTAGCCTGAGCAGATGATTCGCACCATTCCACAGACGTGTGCAGAACTTGGTTCTGATTCAGTGTTGAGAACAGGCACAGTTAGGTCTGTTAGTCTTGTTTAGTGAATAGGAGGACACTGAAGAGCTTGTCCTCTGGTGGCAGCCAGAGTTGGCACTTCATTTGCAGTTCGGAATGTTCAGTGTTCAGTGTTAGGTCAGGATCTGCTCAAATCAGCTGCACAGAAGGTTGTTCTTGCCCAGGGCAGCCCAGCCCACTCACCCCAGAAATGCCATTGTTGGTGCACACAGAGGTTGCCAGATGTTCTTATTCTTTCAAAATGTCCTTGCTGACCTCATCACCTAGCAAGTACATTCCAGTAGTGTTGACAGGCCTTCTTCTGCCAGTAAATGAAGAATGGATGGGTGCCGTTCATGCATCACTGGTAATTCATGCATTACTAGTAATCAGGATTACAAATCAGCAGGGAAAGTTAGACTAGGAGCCTAACAAAAGCTATTAAAAAAAAAAAAGGTGAATAGGCACTTCAAAAAAAAAAACTTATATTTAATCCTTAGATATTCTTTTTCTTGAGAATTGGTTTCTTAGCCTGTTTTTCATATACTCTTGCACAATCTGAAGATGGATACTTATCTAAGTTTGAGCCCACTGGGTTAGATAGTGCTGTACATCTCTGTATTAGGATAAGTGATGGTGTCTGAGTGAAAATGTTAGTTTTCTTATCTGTGACATGAGGGGGTTGGACTATCTCTCTGAGATCTCTTTTGGCTCTTACACCTTTTGGTCAGTTTCATTGCTGTAGCTTCACGCTTCACCTAAGGACTCTCCAGAGCAGCAAAAGAGTGCTTTTGAAAACGTTGGACTCTTGAATACTAACATATTGTACTCTTAAAAGTGTTATTATCTGGTGTCAATAGAAACTAAGGGAAGAATATGGATAGTTCTTGTCAAAACATCAGTACTACTGATAGAGCAACTCAGAGTACATAGCACTGTTTACAGATAGTACATGGTTTTCATATTACTGACAATTAATTCAAGAGTCTCAGAATGTTTTATATTGCAGGTGGTATCACAAAATTACTGTATCAGAGAAATTGATTTGATCTTTTATTATATTTACACTTTTAAAAATTATTCCCATTGAAGTTTTGACAAATGAAGCTTTCCTTATTTACAGAATAAAAATTGAAGTTTTCTTTTTAATTCATAAATCCATGGGAGGCAGTTTTATTTCCTTATACTAATTTTTTTGAACAATCATTTGTTACAGGCTGTAGTTGAAGACAGAAAGTGGAGGTGATGGTCTAGGGTAGAGGTTGGCAAACTATGGCCTATCGGCCAAATCCAGCTCACCACCTATTTTTGTAAACGTTTCATGGGAACAAAACCACACTCTATTTACATGCTGTCAGTATCTGCTTTCACAGTACGACATCAAAGTTGAGTATTATGAAAAACACTGTGGGACCCACAAAGCCTAAAATATTTACAATTCAATATTTACCTTTGCAGGAAAAGGTTGTTGACTCCTGGACTAGAGCAGTGTTGTCCAGTAGAACTTTGTGCAGTGTGCAGGTGTTCTCACTGTATCTGCACTGTTCAGTATGGTAGCTGAACCACGGCTAATGAGGCTCATAACTGAAATTTTAATTTTATTTCATTTTAATTTACATTTAAAATTAAACAGCCACCTGTGACAGGAGAGGACTGGATTGGACAGAGTGTGTCTAGAGATTTGAAGACAGGGGACGTGGTTACAGAATAGCTCAGTTTTATGTTAAATTCGGTGGAATGGAAGCTTACGTAGCTCTTGAGATGATAAATACATGGTTGTACATCATGTTTACCTACAGGTTTATAATTTTTTAAAAGTTTGCTCTGGTTTCAGCTATTTCACATCCACTGTTTTTCCTCTGCAGCGAAGAGGAGCTCCCATATCATAATGCAGCTATGGAACGGGTAAGTCCAGCTCTGCGTTTGTTTACAGTTACCGGGGGATTACATTCATCAGAGGAATAAAACCTGCCACCTTTGTGATTGTGAGTGCCGTGTTATATGTCAGTGCTGTAGTCATCGTTAGAATTTGACCCTCATGTTTCTTACTGTAAGAAAGTAATTAAATTAATGGTGAAATAATTTTAGATTTTATGGAACTTCTGATAGGTACTTGGAAAAAAGGAGAGGTAGGCGTTAGCAGAGAGTGCATTGTGCACGGGTAGTTCTCCATCGAGGATGCCTCAGGACTCGGGCCTGGTGAGAGCACAGAGCTTGGGAGCAGTGAGAGCCTGGGCCCCTAAGGTGTACAAGTTTCACGGGTGCCTCTAAAGCCGTGGTCCAGACCAGCAGCTCTTTGGAACATAACTGTGCCGTGAGCTTTTAATCACATTTTCCACAGACAACAACAAAAAGAGTTTGCTGTAGTCAGATAAGTACATGTGCATTTTAAAGACTTAGAAGTCTTACGTATAGTAAACTCATCAGTTTTTTTGTAACTCAGTGGTTCCCCTTTCTTCTTTGCACTTGGCTGGGGAGCTGACTCCATAGCTGGGTGTGCATGAGAACCAGCGACTGAATGTTTAAGGTTGCTCAGAGCCTCCCTCCCCCTCTCCATTGTTTTATGTACCTAAAAATGAATTGTAGAATTTATGATTTGAGAGGGAGGCTATTGATCGGGGGGATTATTCTCAGTTTGTTTATGTTTGATGGGGGAAGGAGGCTGGGTTTCAGACAATGGAGGTAAAATTGGAATTGGAATTTGAAAAATATTTTATAAAATCTTTCTAAAATAAAAAATTTCCTGAAAATTAGAACTGTAGCATAACTCTGGATAAAAAGTGCCATTTTACATATACCGTGTAGAGAGCCCTATAGGTACTTCCTGCGGTTAAATTCTCTTGTGACTGCCTGATTCTGTGTCATAACCTTGATGTTTGGGCAAAGAAATTTCTTTCTCTTAATAAAGCTCTATTACTGCTTAGCAACTATATATCAAGCACGGGTCTAGAATCGAGGCCATAGCCTGGAACATCAGGATCAAATACGGCATAGTTTCTGCTCTGAGAGGCTGGCTGTTCATCCAGTGACTAGAGGCAGGTCAGGTGAGACAGTAGTGGGAAATGATAGTGGCTTTCAGGGGCATGGTGTGTGCAGCGTGCCCTGGCAGTGGTGCTGGTGGAGAAGGCGGGCCCCTGCAGCCCAGGGATGCAGGAGAAGGAAGTGACGGCGCTTTCTACCAGTTCTGCCCCTGGTGAACTTCTACCAGACCACTTGGAAGTGGTCACACAGGGATTTGCTTGTGTCCACGTTCTGGCCATTCTCTCTCTGTTAGTGCCCTAACTTGGATAATCCGTGGACCCTCTGGATCCCACAACTGTTATGTCTTCATTCCCTCTCTTCCCAGCTCAGCTCTGCCACAGGCTGGGACCGCCCCCTCCCCTCTCCTGCGCACTTCTCCTGGACTGAACTTTGTGCCTCTGCAGCACCTGCACCTGAGCGGCTCAGTGCAACTGGGAAAAGACTCCCAACAGGGATGACTGGTTTTACTTTACATCCATGATCACAAAGCTCAGCTGGATGTTTATGCTGCCTGGACATCATACCGCTTCCTCCTAGTGAATTTCTGCTCCCATTTTAACTAGTGCAGCTTCCTATTCCCTCTCAAACCTCCAGTACCTCTTTCTCTGGCCTTGCCCAGCCGATGTGCTTGCTTCGTGTTTCTTATTTCTTATCTCTGCACTGTCACACCACGTAGTCAGTTCCCAGTGACCCACCCGCGCGTGTGATTGGTTGCTTAGCCTCACTCTCACACGTTCCCACTTCTTGGCCTTCAGATCCCCCTACTCTCCACATATTCTTCTTTCCTCACTGGCTGCTCTTTCTCCATTTCCTCCACTTGTTCCTTCTCGTCTCATGACTTTATCCTGAGCCCATGGCTCAGGCCTGGAACTTCTCTTTCCTGTCTGGATCTCCTCCTCGGTCATCTCATCTAGTCTCTTGGCTTTAAACGCCAGCCCCCAGACTGTGTGTGCATTTCAGTGTCCAGACTTAGTGTCTGGCTTACTCCATACACTCAGATGTCTTAAAAACGTCCAAACTGGGGTTTCTGTTATTCTCTTCAAATCCATCTGTGAACAAGTTTCCCATCTCAACCAGTGGGAGCGCCACCCTTCCAGGTTTCAGTCTAAAAACTTCTGAGTTGTGTTTGACCATCCCCACACCTCATGTGTCAGCTCGGCCTTCTGCTGCCTGGTCTGCTGGAACCTCTCTTCTGGGGCTTCCAATTCCTTTCTTCTGCTAGTGTCCGCTGTCTGTTCACCACAAGAGCCGGAATGATCCTGTTAAAATAAGAGAGAGCGTGTCACTCTTGATGGAAACATCCTGCCTGCTCTCCAGCTTATCCACAGTAAAAGGGAAGGTCCTTAGAATGATCTCAGAACCCCGTGTGACTGGTTTCCGTGAGTCTCTCCTCTCCTGCTCCCATCTCTTGCTCACCCACCGGCCTCCTCAGTGTTCCCTGACCAGCCCGCCATGTTCCCTCTTTCAGGCTTTTGCCTGGCTGCCTCCTCTCCTGGGGAGCCCCTCCTCCTACCCCCAAGAGCTACAGGGCGCGGTCCCTCATCTCCTCCAGGTATTTACTGTATGACGCCACCTTCGGAATAAGACCCTCCCTGGCATCTCAGATCTTACGTTGGGAACTCCCTCCCCGCTGCATGTCAACTATCCCCCTCCGTCCTTTGTTTCTCTCTTTAGTACTCACACTGTTTCACTTACTCAGTATTTTACTTATATCTTTATTTTGTCTGTTTCCTCACTAGGATGTAATCTCTAGGAGGGGGGGGGTTTCATCTGCTTTGTTTACTGTTGTATCCCCAGAACCTAGAGCAGGGCACATAGTACGTGCTTAATAAATGGTGGCTGAGTGAACGACCAGGTGAACATAAAGACTGTGTTATGTCATTAAACAGGTGAATTTAAAGGTTGGCGGAGCTTGTCCTTTCAAATGTTGACAGTGTGCTTTATTTGAGAAATGAGGGAGAGAAGAGTTGGAAGGTACCTTATCCATATTTGGCAGAATAAAAATCTGGCAACCCACTGTTGACTTTTCTCTCCAATGCCACCTCTCTTCCCCTTTCAAAACGAATTCCTGGTCCAGAAAATTCAGACATGTGGGAACCAGTAGCGTAGATGATTCAAGAAATGTGACAGTGAAGGAAAGAAGAAATATGAGACAAAACCTAGCTGGAGAATGCATGCTTGAGGGAGGTTGTTTGTTTTTAATTTTTTTTAAAAGAGATTTGCCTGTACAGTAAAAGACCTCTTATCCAATGCAGTTAAAGTTATAATTAATGGATTGTTTGCTCTAAACAGTTTAATATAACAGGGAATCACTATGAAATGATACGCACACCTTAATAATTTAACATAAGACATAGTTTTATATTCCCTTGTCAGGCTTTTACTGGGAGCAGGGGTTCTGAGGCTGCCGACTGAGACTCCGTCCTCCCCTTGTCTATAAACTGCACTCATATCGTGTGGCCCAGTTGGTTTCTTTAAAGTGGAATGAGAACTTTAGACACATGCAGAGCAGTCTGAGGCTGGATAAATTAAACTTTTTAGTTTATCAGGATTTCCCCCAATTTTTCTAGTTTCAGTTTAGTTCATATGTTCTTCAGTGATTGCCTAGTCCTAATGGCCAAGGTCTGCCATTTCTAGGAAGCTAATAAAAAATTCTGCATATTCATATGCGGCATTGAATAAAATCAGTGGAAAGGATAGCCTTGTGGAAGCGTACAAGTGTTCATCAGTCTTCACGGAGCATCCACTTGCAACGTGTACTTCCTGCCTGCCGTTCGGGAAGACTTGTACACTGATGCACAGTCAGGTCATCGGGGCTTTTGTTCCAGCTTTGCCAGTGTATTCCTTTTACATAAGGTAATTCTCTGTTTAAAATAGGGTGTGGAAGGCAGGCAGTCCCTCGTAAGAGGATGGGTGTTGGTGTTTGCAGCCTGCTTTGGATTCCCCCTGACAGTCACTGAAGCAAATAAACACACATACTTATTATATTTACTCTGCAGAGAACACTATTAATAATGGATTGTATTGTTTCTTTGAGCTTATTGATGTTTTTAATAAGGAGGAAAGGATATGTAAAGCTATGAATTTTCATGGATTCAGCTACTCCTTTTTGCAGTGCAGTATTTTGCATGGCTTAACAGAATATTGGAGCCTTTTCAGATCTTTAAAAATTATATTTTAATTTTATGAGGTGTGAAATCTTGCTCAAAATACATGACTTTTCAATATCATTATTCTATCAAAACACGACTCTTTGCTTCTTACACTCCTTATCCTCTCCTGACCTCTGCTGGTGAGGTCTAGTTGTGCGTGACTTGGGTCAGCTTTATCCTCAGTCACACATCCTAATATTCAAAAAAACATCTGACGATTTGAACTTCAGTAAAGTTCTAAGACTTCTTATTCTAGAAGAGAAGGCTATTTAATATCCATCCATGCATTGTGTATATGGGTAGCCTTTACTATCTAGCTTATAAATCACGTTACTAGTGGGGGGAGCATTGGACCCAATGCAAGGCAGCTTCATACTATGTGGGTGATGCAGCAGTTGTTAAATACTTCCTATTCAACTGGTCCTGTATAGGATGAAGGTATAGTCTCAGATCACTAGAGGTTGAGTGATCTCAACAAAGAAGATATTGGTCCCATTTTTAATCGTTATACCCTCCTTACCCCAATAGGAGGGGCCAGTCCTGATTCAGAGGGGATGTGAATTTAAGACGATCAGGTATCAGATTGCAAACTTCAAATGGAAGTTTAGTCCTTTCCTGAAAACAGCTCCTGGGGAAGAGTGTACAACACCGTACCATTTCCTAATCAGTGGAGGTAATGGAGAGATAACAAAGGGAATATAGGATGGAGATTAAGACCTCTGCATCATTTTCCTTTTGATATATGTTGTTCTGACATTCTCAGGGGAGTAGAATTTTCTTATACTAGGGTCTCCTATATGATTTTTAAAATTTCAGTGATGAGCACATCTAGTACCCAGATCTTAGTTTTGGAATACCATTCCCCATTAAAAAGAACCACTGTTTCTTTAAAGAAATGGGTGATCTAGGTCTAGGATAGAAAAAAGTATAAAGTGAGCCTGAACTATATTGTGCCAGATCAGTCATGTCTAAAGGATCTGCCTGAAGAGGGGAAATCTCCAAGCAGATAAGAGGCAGTCCAGCGAAATTGGGGGCAATTTGAGCTTCAAAAAGAATAATGATGATAATAATAATGGATTTTAACACATTGAATAAAATAGTCCTTTATACCTTAGTGATATTAAAAATGGGGAGGGACTTGAAAGGAAAAACTTTTTAATAGAAAAATATCAGTTAATAATATAGACAGAATCATAAGGAAAGAAAAATCCACCATACCATTTTACAACCATCAGATTCAGAATTGACTCAGACAGAGATTATAGTGGATGAGAAGACCACTGAGTAGAGCTGTTAAGGAACAGGATGTCCAAACTATCTCAGAGTGCACCACCCACATTACTTATCAGTTACACAAAGGAATTTCTCTATTAGTTAGTGGAGAAATTGGGCAAATACCACTTAACCAAGGGATCAAAAGTTGTATCATTGATAATGGTACAAATCAGCATGATCTGTCACTGGATGTGATGCCATAAGAAGGACACAAAAATCACCTGTGTGATAGTCCCACCAAAATCTAGGGGAAACAGTTAGCAAAGCCAGATAGTGTGGACTAGACTCTTCAAAAGTCAACATCATGAAAGACAAACAAAGGCCAGGGGACTGTTCTAGAGCAAAAGGAACTTAAGAGATGTGCCAGTAAAGGGCAGTGTATGTTCCAGGGTTGTATTCTGAATTCCCCTCCCCAACCCACCTAAAGGAAAACAGCTTTAAAGAACGATTTTGGGGCAAGTGGGGAGTTTGGTATATGGACCGTTTATTACCAAATAACGGACCAATTTTAAATTTCTTGAAAGGGTGTTATAGTTGTACTGTGATTATGTAGGATAATATGTCTTGTTTTTAGGTGTTACATACTTGAAATATTTGGAGTGTTCACGACGTCTGAGATTTTCTAATAGATCAGCGCCCCCCACCCCCCTGCAAAAAAAACTCCTAATATAAATAGATTAAATCTGGCAAAATGTTAATAATCGAAGGATTTTGGTGAAGCATATATAAGTATATGGTGTATTGGTCTTCCACTTTTCTGTAGGCTTGAAATATTTCAATAAAAATTGGGAGAAGTAAGATGTCAGTGTATAAAGGCAACAGAGTTATTTAATATCAGCTTTGTATAGATTCCTAACATCAGTAGTTTCACATTTTAGCAGCACTTTGAAAAGCATTGCCAACATGATGGAATGATCCGTATCTTTATTATGCTACATTAGAGATACTATTGTACTTATGTTTACTTCTGTATTATAGTGATCGAACTGCTATCAAAAGTACTTAGGATTTTGGTCGGTCTAGTCATATTCATTCTCCTTCCCACCGCTCTGCTTCCAAGACCACAAAATGCTATTACATAATTGCTTCATAGTATTGTTTGCTTGTCTCTCTTGATGTAAATTATGTTTAAAAATGTTTATTTAACTTTTCTTATACACCAGTCACAGTTTTAGGTGATGAAATTAAAACAAGAGTATATGATATGGTTCCTGTACTCAAGGAGTTCATCCTTTAATAATAATAATAATAAATATTTGGGCATTTAGACCAACTAGAACACAAGTGGTGTTAGGTGCTATAACAATAATCATAATAATTCTCATTTTATAGATAAGGAAACTAAGATACAGAAAGATTATGTAACTTGTCCCAAATGAAACAGATAAGAAGGGGCAGAACTCAGGCCAGCTGAGTCCTTAGTCCATGCCATGAAATGCTGAAGAAACAGTTTATTTTGCCTGGAGGATGGAGGAATTTGGAAAAGGTTTTGAACCTTTGACATTTGACTGGATCTTGAGAGGATGCATAGGGTTTTGCCAGATGATGGTGAGGAAGAGCCTCACAGGCAGATGAAAAGCAAACACTGGTCAGAGAGGCATGAAAATACATTGTGTGTTGGGAATGACAAATAGTTCAAGGTGGCCAGATCATAAAAGTAGCAGGAAAAAAAAAAAAAAAAGTAGCAGGAAGTGAAACTAGAAGGTGAGTTTGGGCCATATTGTGAAGGGCCAACCGTGTAGAGATTTGAACTTTATTTGTAGCTATTGAAAGATTTTAAGCTGGGACTCACTTTTAAAAGGTCATAGCAGCGTGGAGGCTGGCTTGAAGCCACCCAGGGCTACCTGTGAGGAGTTACTGCCCTCATCTAGGGATGAGGATTGACAGAAAAAGGGCAGAGGATGTGATGGAAGCAGAAGTGGATGGGACCAGCGGAGTGTAGGTTGGGTGTGGAAAGAAGATACAAGGAAGACTGAAGACAACCTAAGCTCCTGGGTTGATTGACTTAGTGGGTGGTGATGCTCTTAATTCGTAGTAGGAAAGGGAGGGGTAATTAGCAGCATGTTTAGGGAAATCGTTTTGGGTGTGCGGAGTTTGAAGTATCTGCTGAACTTCTGTGTGAGATTCTAACTTGCTGTTATATTCTAGTCTGTTTTGGTGTTACTGAGTCCATGGCAAGATGATGTTCCTTAGCCTGTTTTTCTAGAGCATTTAAGTTTACATTTGTCACATGTGTTTTCAGTTACTCCTTACCTCAGAATAAATTCTGGAGTTGTTAAGCTATATAGCTAGCATGTTTGCTGATAAAGTATATTGTATCCATTTATTACAGATTCATGAGTGCATGCAAGTCTGGTGTAGTTGATCGGGCAGAGTTATGGAGTTAACACTTAAACCTGATTGAACTACTGATGTATAATTTTAAAATCCTACAGCCTGGGAGCTTTACCAAAGTGTATTTTTTTCCTTTTTTTTTTTTTTTTTTTTTTTTTGCTGTAGGGGAAAGAAATGTATACTTAATGGTTCTGAAAATTGTGTGCGTCTGTTTTATCCTTGCATGTGAGAATGTGTAGCATTTAAAATAATCTCTCTATATATATGATGAGCATTAGAATACAAAAATGTGCCTTTAAAGAAAAGAATAGCTATTTCTTAAAGTGATTTATTGACAATTTAATAGTCATAAGAATGAAAGATAGCAAAAGACCTGCTAGATCTCAGCAGGGTTTTTCCTGGCAAAGTGTATGTAATTGTACTCTTGGATGGGCTTGAATTATTTGGTGTTTTCCTGTTGGTGGAGAAAGGGATTATGCTTTGAAGAATTCGGGGGTGGGGGGGGGGGAAGTGCAGAAGAACAAGAAAGTACCAAATGGCATCTTAGATCAATCTTAATTTTTCACAGCTTGGCTTTCTGTAAAGTAACATTTAGCAGAAACATTAATTAGATTTCAGAGCCCCACTGAGTTTTAAAATTAAACGTATTTCTGGAACCATCTGTAAGATTTTATTACTAATAATATAATGAAGAATATGCTTAATCTTTTGAGAAATGAGAATCATAACAGTATCTTTTGCTCACAAGTGATCATCTTTGGTTATGAAAAAACCATCAAAATTTTTAAGAGTAAAGAAGTAATTAGAGAGTTTTAAGGATATGCCTAAAAATAAAATTTCATAAAAGTATTCTGATTGGTGAGAATCTTTTCCTAAATTCAGGACTTTCTTTGGGATTTTATGCTTCTTTTGAATCTAAAAATATTGATGGTGGGCCTATGCCATCTGCCTGTTTGAGGCTGGATTGAAGACCGTCAATGAGGAGCTATTGCTTCCATCCAGGAACTGTGATCCCCAACGAGAGCAGGGACATGATGGAGGCAAGAGCGTAGGATATGGCGGCCTGGAGCGCAGGTCCTGGGGCCACGCTGCCTGGCCTTGAACTCACCAGATGCGGGAACTTGGAGAAGTTGATTAGACCCTTTGTGCCTCTGTTTCCGTATTTGTAAAATGGGGGTGATTGGGCTTCCCTGGTGGCGCAGTGGTTAAGAGTCCGCCTGCCGATGCAGGGGACACGGGCTCGTGCCCCGGTCCGGGAAGATCCCACATGCCGCGGAGCGGCTGGGCCCGTGAGCCATGGCCGCTGAGCCTGCGCGTCCGGAGCCTGTGCTCCGCAATGGGAGAGGCCACAGCGGTGAGAGGCCCGCATACCGCCAAAAAAAAAAAAAAAAAAGTATGCTCGTTACACCCTTATGTGGTAGGTATAATCACACAGCCTGTGTGTTCAGCCTCAGCTCCGGATGGTTCCTTTTTTACCCCCTACACTGCTGCATTGTCGAAGAAATACATCTGTCCATGCTTCTCGGAATGTTCTTTCCCATGTTGCACTTGATAAAAACCCTAACCCTCTTCCAGTCCTTCATTTATACTCGCCTCCTCTGACGCCCCTGGGTGGGTTCGACTGCTCCTTCCACAGGGCTTGAGTCACCATCTCTGCCTCTAGGTCACAACACTGCGTATTCCATGTCGAGTGCCCTTAGCAGACGGTGAACTTGCCTTGGGGCAGCAACTATTACTTATTTTTGTACAGTTTTTCACTAACGTAGTGCTAGTTATATGATGATCTCCCCCCAGTAATACCCAATTCTCCTTTACAAAACCACCTTTGTCACCGAAAACATTAAGATGCCAGAAATCGGTAAAATGTGAAAGAAGAGAATGGAATTTTGAAGTTGTGTTTTTGATGCTTCATAAAAATATTTCAGACTGTTTTAAAATTTCCTTTTGGCTTAAATTTGTACAGTACCCAGCGTTTTCAGTGATTAAAATGTTAGAAAATTTAAGTGATCCCTTTCTCTTTACCTGTCCCAATGGAGCATCTCCTTCGTGTCTTAACGTCAGCGAGGGGACACTGTTGACACAAATGTCATCAATTATACAACTTTAAAAAAAAGTTAGGATATTTGCTGTCCAATATAGCATGACTTTTTTAGTAGTCCTTTTTCAGCAGCATTTTCCTTGACTTTTTTTTGTAATTTGTAAGTAAAAGAAGCCTGAAACAAACAGTAACAATGAATTTCAATTTTATTTTTAGCAAAAGCACCTGGAAATTGAAAGAACTACTAAATGGTTGAAAATGTTAAAAGGATGGGAAAAATACAAGAACACTGAAAAGGTAATTAAAAATGTTACTTCCTTATGAAACTATACAAATTCAATGTGGATTTTCCCAGTAAAAGTTCCTCTTTAATTATAAGAGTATTACGTTCATATTCTTAAAAATTTTTTAAGTGTAATTTAATTGAGTGGAATGCCTCAAATTAGGAGTCTCTGTGCTGTCACAGAATAGCCAGTTCAGATGGGTTGCAGGAATTGAGAGGATGTGGCGGACAGTCCAGAGGTCAGCTGGCCTTTGGGGATGATTGAATTCCGCCGCTTGGTTACGTTGCCTGTGATTTCGTTTCTTTCCGTCTTGCTTCTCTGCCTACTTCAGTGTCGGCTTCCTGCTGAGCTTGGCTTCCCTTTGGGATCAGGATTATTGCCGTCGTTCGTATCCCCCTGTCTCCCTGCTCAGAAGGAGAGAGGCCTGGCCTCTGAAAGCTTTCCGTG
Organism: Phocoena sinus; assembly: GCF_008692025.1. NCBI lineage: Eukaryota > Metazoa > Chordata > Mammalia > Artiodactyla > Phocoenidae > Phocoena > Phocoena sinus. The sequence goes on from NC_045764.1 coordinate 20,580,422, forward strand.
AGGCAGGAGCATCTCCTTGTCCTAAAGCTTCTAGCAGACCACCCTCGCACCCCGCCCCAGATCTTTTTACCCCGCATTGACTCTGTGCTGTTTTGAATCAATTTGTAAAAATGCATACATCTATTAATATTCCTACTAATCTAATCAGTAGGAATTCCTACTAATTCCTACTATTCTTCCTTAAATATTGGGAAGCTGTGACGTTCCTAGTGGTGTAAGTTTTCCAAAATTCTAACTTTTGCTTGAAAGGGCAGATGTTATCGGGGCAAAAATACTGCCAGGTATTTTCCTTAAAGTGGCTTACTTCATTTATTTTTGAGAAAAATGTCTGCTGAGTACCCAGTGTCAACAACCACGATTGGCTGGTCAGTCGTTCTTTCAAGTAATGATGGTGTCCGTGACCAAAGCTGTTGGTTCAGATCGCGATTCATACAATTCATAAATGCTCTTTCTTGAGGCCGACACTCTCCTCTGTGTGCGTTCCACCTCATCGCTAAGAATTTTAATAAGATGTGTGTGTATTCAGGATTGAGATTGAATGAAATTAATGGTTTCTACTGCTTCGTCCAGGGCATTCCTAAGCGAACTGACCTCTTTTTTAAACTGTGAGGAAAGAATGCAGTGACTGCCAGCACAGTGCTTCCTCTGCCTCAGTTTGTGCTGAGGTACCAGGGGCTTCACCACCATGGCTTTTGGGCTCCCAGTGCCAAAGTCAACATAGGGAAAGAGGCAAACAATGGTTTAGTATCATTACAAAAATAGTCTTGACCTCATGGCCCATGCCTTGGGAACTGCTGACATCTAAGCCTCAGTTTCCTCATCTATAAAGTGGAGATAACAATACCCATTTCAAAGAGATGAAGATTTAATGATTTCATGCATATAAAGCACTTGGCATTGCACCTCGCATATAGTAAGCATTCAATAGGGTTGACTACTGCTATCAGTTTTTTGAAAGAAGGTTGGGCAGTAAAAAATATTTAAAGGGAAAAAAGAAATCTTCCATAATCCTACAGCAAAACACTGAGCTGTTAGGATTTTTGTCTGTTTCCTCACACTTCTTTTCCATGCATTATATATTTTTTCCTTTTTACATAGATATAAATTGTTGTGTGTCAGCCTTTACCAACAAGAATTCCAGGGAGCAGCAGTTCCTTGGGGTCGGATATTACACAAAAGCATTGTTGCCTAATGGTTAAGCAGTAGACTATCCTAGGTTCAGTCCCTAGCTCTGCCACATTACTAGTAGTACGACCTGGAGGAAGGTATTTAACCTTTTTCTGCCTTAGTTTACTTGTCTGTAAAATGGGGGTAATCACAATACCTCCTTCACAGAGTCGTTTTGAGGATTAAATAAGTTAATTCATGTAAAACACAAAGAATAGTGTCTGATACTTAATATGCAGTCAGTAAGTGTTGTTTATTATTACATGAGAAAGGGGCTCTCTGGTTAAATAAAGTTGGGATAAAGATGAACCGAGGTAAGCAGGTTTCTTTACTACAGGGTGCCTCATCATCTTTAATATTATAACGTGGTTGAAATTTTCAAGAGGGACCTTAAATTGCATGACACTTATTCAGCCATGAAAATCTTTTTGTCATGGGGTATCTCACAGGAATAACGTCACTCTTCTTTTTGAGCATCCTAAATATCCCTATTTAAATTCCATTAGACTCTTACTATTTTATTTTATCAGGAGTAAGTTCATTTCTGGGTTGCTGATTTCATTAAGGTGCTTCAAGAAGAATCCGTTCAGAGTAGGATGTTGGTCATGACCCCTGTGCTCTTGTTTAACATTCTGCTTCTCAGACTGGCCTAAAACTGACAACTACTTCACCTGACACCTTTGTGGAAAGGTCTCTCAAGCGCTAATTACAGGATCAGTTTTGATGTGTTGCACCTACACTTTCGTCTCAGCTTCAGTTCAATAAAATATTTGTAGGGTTGTGTGGCTTTATACATATGTCTGAAAGTATATAAGCCTCTGTAAAAATGAGCATTCTACTAGGCTGTTACGCTCACAGCAACTCTGGCTAACGTACTTCCCAGCAAGAGGGATTTTAGTAGAGCTCTTCCTTTCATGAATAATTTTAAAGTATTTTCCCACAGCTATAATGCTAGAATTATTTGATGATATATATGGTCCAGTCTGGTATGAGGTAGAATGTACCTTCCAAAAGAATGCTGCTCTCAGTTCATACCCAGTTTTAAGTTGCATTGAAGTTAAAAAGCAGTATATATTTTTCTTCTCTTCCAAAGGGAGGTATAAGTTTTCTCTCAACAGACTCCTTACTTATGCAGTAGTGGTACAAAGAAGTATCTAAAAATATCTTGAAATAAAAATATATAGCTCTGATAAGAATATTTGGATTTTTAGAATATAAGATTTAATGAAAAATAGTTGCCATTACGGTTGCCTGTGTTTTCACAGTGACTGCCCCCCGTGTACAGTCATAGTGTATTTTTAAAATACAGTCTATTAAATGAAGAGATGAAGTTATCTCTGCTAAGTAGAGGCCATTCTGATTTAACGAGCCATTATATAATTGTGTCTAAGCTCTGTCACAGCAGAGTTCCTACTACAGATACACATTTTTTTTTCTGGTTAAATAACTGAGTGGACCTTTGTTTGTCAGGTAACTAACAGACTCATATTAGCCAACATTTGTACTGATGTGAAAATGGAGGCACGATGTTTAGAAATAAATTTCTCAAGGCCATTATTAGTGACAAGCAAGAGATGCTACGTCCAGATACCATCTGTTTGCTAGCTCTCCCTTTCGGTGTTTGTCAGTAAAAGGCCGGAAGGAAATAGAAAGTGGTTGTAAGAGGCATTAGGGCCTTGTAGATTCTAAAGCTTTCAGATCCAGACTCAGGAGACGTGGGCCTATTTGGAGACAGAGACAAAGGGACCAACGGAGCAGGGGCGACTGAAGGAAATGAAGGCAATGAAGAGCACAGGCAGCTCAGAGAGTAAACTTTTGTCTCCTGGAGTTCACTTGCAGTTTTGATAGTCCCACCAAACTGAGCCAAACTTGCTGGGCTGAAAAGTTTACTCACTCGCAGCCATGCTGACGCACACTGCACATTTATCACTATTTTGAAACCAGTAAGGTTAGAAAGACATGTTGAAAACATTAGGTCAGCTGATGGAAAAAAAAAAATTTTTTTTTTTTTTTAGTTGATGGATTTTTAAATGTATCTGTGTGACTGAAATAGACCGCTTGATTTTATTGGCAAGTGAACAGAGATCATACCCATAAAATAAAATTGTAACAGAATTTTAAAGGTAGTACTTTTCAAATTGGAATATTAAAATATTAAAATCCAACATATAAAAGTTCTCTATATATCATGATTGTTCAGACTATGGTCTATGAAATCTGACTACTTGAATTTCAGTTCTTCTTCCACAGTGTATTAGTTGTGTGACTTTGAGCTTATTACTAAACCTTTCTACACCTGATTTTCTCATCTGTAAAATGGACATGATAAGCACTGTACCTACCTCTTTAGGAATGTAAAAATACTACGAGGAATACTTTGATCTAGAAACGTATCTCGGCTCCTAATAAATAATCATAAAATGTTAGTGTAACTGGTGTTACTAACGTTGCTGTTACTGTTTGATTTATCACTGTCTTTACCCTCGTCCCCACCCTCATTTCTCCTTCCTGGAAAATTCCTGCATATCCTTTATGTTGAGTTTGTTGTCATCCTCTCTAAAGGAAATCTTTCCTTACTCTCTCCCGCAGAACTCACCCCCCCTTCCTCCATTATAGTATCTCTGGTATAGTCTCGGGATGAGAGCCCCGGTGTTGGGCCAATAAAGAAGTGACCACCACAGCAGATTCACTGCCCCTGCCCCCAACACCTTTATCCCTAAACTGTTTCTGGTTCCCCTTAGAATCTCGTGTCTGTTCCGTAAGGGCCAGCTGCCCCCTGAAAGCACTCCCCCAGATTAGACAGCGTGGCGCCTGCCATTCTCCCATTACCACCCGGGCCCACCTCTGGTGGGGGTGATGTCTCTATCACGACTTGCCCCTCAGGGTGTGATACTCAGCTCTGATAGGAATTAACATATGTGGCCTTATTACAAAGGATTATGTTTATAATTATATGATTCTATGATTATCTTCCCCACTACACTGTGAACTCCACAGAACTTTTTCAAGTTTGTATCCATAGTACCTAGTAAGCATTGGCCACAAAGCAGAAAGTCATTACAGTTTCTGTTTACAATGAATGGACGAATGTTGTTCGCTTTCAAGTTGGGATGACTAGCTGTCCCCTTCTACTGATAAATTCTACTACTTTAATAAAGCTGTGATCTCTAAGGGGCAGTGTGATTTGGCAGAAATATCCTGAAGCAGGAGCAGGAAGATGGAATTCTTGGCCTAGGCAGGCCACTTCTTTGTCCCTTGATTCCCTTCCTTTTAAACTGGAGTAGCACCTGCCCTGCCGACATTACAGAGCTGTCCTAGAAGGTGTGAGATACTGCTTTGTCAATTGAAAGATTCTCAACAAGTGAAAACTGTGCTACTGTTCTGGAGAATAAGCAGATTTTATTATAATTGTTGTGCTTTGATACGATTCCTACTTTGTTTTACAAAATTTCCAGAATTTCTACAATAGTTGAAAATTTGTGAGGAAAGATCTGTAACCACAGTGTCAGTCTGTCATGTAACAGTAGAAGTATTTGAAAAATAGTAACTACAATTTAAAATGCTTATTTTAAGATCTCATAATTTGATTCTTTTTCTACTGTATCTTACTTTGTAAACACGTTTCATCTCATTACCTTGCACAGCTTGAATCCAGATACATCCCTTTTTATATTCCTTTTGGGTTTTGATTATAATTTTATTTTACAATTTTATAATTTTATTTTTAATGCTTTCTGCTCTTCAATTTCATTAATATTTTCCATTCCATGTATTTTAGTAAGTCCGGTTAAGCAGGACAGTAGATATACTACATAACACATGGTTTTAGAAAGATGGTCTTTGCTTTTCATAAAATATAAAATCAGTATCTTTTATTACTAACTGGTAACATCTTCTGTGTGTCTTTGGGCAAGTTACTGAATCTTTTTGTGATTCACTGTCAGCATTTGTAAAATTGGGGTAATAATATCTCATAGAATTATTAATATCATTGAATGAGACAACATATGTAAACAGTTTTAAATAGTTTCCTGTACATAGTAAATGCTCAGTAAAAGTTGGTTTTAACTGTTACTGTTGATGATGATAATGACAGTGCATCAGAGTTTCTTTTTGAGCCTTTTCTAGACATGCCTCATTTTTCGTTTTATCCCTGGAATAACACTAGGACCATTAATTTTTTATTTCTACCTGAAATCTTTCTATTATTTCTTCTTCATTGAATCATGGCAATTTAATGTTTTGTTTTTCTAAATCTAGATTTAACTTTAGGATAAACAGTGAACGGTAATTTATGTACAGTTGGTGAATACAGAATTGAGTGAAAGCAGTAAATACTGTCCAAAACCTTTGTAAGTGATACAGTATAAGAAATGCATGTGGTTCCTATCTTACTCATTGAAAAACATCCATCTAATGGACATTCAGGTCCATCAAAGTTTATCTGTTTACCTGCCGTCATGTTTTACTTGACTATCAAAATTTCACTTTTTCACATTTGCAATAATTCCACATCCTGGTATTCATATTAATTGCTTCAGTTTAACATCCTTACTCTAGAAATTCAGGACATAATTTGAAGTTACTTTAGTGGATGATATTCCTTTAAAAAGTTAAGTTTAGGGGCTTCCCTGGTGGCGCAGTGGTTGAGAGTCCGCCTGCCGATGCAGGGGACACAGGTTCGTGCCCCGGTCCGGGAGGATCCCACATGCCGCGGAGCGGCTGGGCCCGTGAGCCATGGACGCTGAGCCTGCACGTCCGGAGCCTGTGCTCCACAATGGGAGAGGCCACAACAGTGAGAGGCCCACGTACCGCCAAAAAAAAAAAAAAAGTTTATCATAATTTTGAAATGAATATAGATGATAAACTTTCTTTGGAAAGTAAATCTTAAATTCACTTTTTTTTAAACCACACTGTTTGCAATTAATGGTGGTAAATGTTTAGTACATGGGAAATGTTGAAGAAGCAGAATCTAGTTTATACGAAGCCTTTCTGTACATACTCTTCCAGTTACATCTACCGCATAAGTTAAAACTTCAGTGTTTCTAGTCACTGTCTGCTGGAATTTCAAATTTGAGACTTACTGTGTTTATACCAAGAGAACAAAACTGAGATTATGTATGTAATTATCTAATTGAATCAACTTCACAGTATTCAGTGTTTCACAGGAAAAGTTATTCTATAGTGTCACTGATTTAAAATCACAGTTTCTTAAAGCTACATCATAATTTAGTTACTAAAGGTTTCATTTTTAAAAATCTAGTATAATTGTAGAAGTTGAAGCTCTGCTTATTAGTTCATAGCTCGTCAACATCTCAATTATTAGAACTTGCATCTTATTTTCTTGGCCGTACTACTTCAATATATTATTTTGATCATAAAGGTAACTACGTACTTATTCTTACCTCGCTCCTGAAGTTTCTGCCGTAACATTTCCTTTTAAGTTTCATCTACTTTTAAGTTTCAAAGTTTCCTTATGCACGACTCTGTAATGAGCATAATAGGTTTATATGTTATTTTGAATACGTAATTAGCCTTGAGAAAAAAGATATAATTACAAGAAGATGGAGAGGTATGGTGAGTCTTAAGATTCTTAGAGTGATGGCAGTGTACTTTCAAGGACCCAGAGTGTTAATGATGCTGATGACTTATTCCTAATTTCCCTCAAAGGTGATGATGCTCCTTCTTGATGGAAATTTATCACTATTTTTGTCTGGTCAGATAGGATCAATGTCATTAAGAAGAGGACAGAGGTTTTCCTGAAGAAACGCTCCAGAATCGGGAAGAGGAGAGGGAAGAGGGAGAGAGTGTGTGTTTGGGGGGTGGAGGTGGACTTGAATGAAGACTGTAGGTCACATTGAGTTATGAGATAGAAGGTTCTAGAGAGACTCTACCCTCCTTGAAGGCACTTTGACACAAGAGAACCCTTTTGCTATTTGGAACCTTTTAGATGTAGGAGGGAAAAAGAAGAAAATGTGTACCTAGTTAGTTATATCAATGGGGAGTGTGTAAGTCAGATGTTCACAACTTAAAGAACAGCACTGATTGTGCTCTCGTGCCACTGAAGGAACACCTTTGCAGTGTATGAAAATAACTAATGTACTGGGCATACTTACACATTTTCTTGTTTATTCTATGCTTTCTGTGTATATGCCTCCCTGTTTGGATCTGAAAAGTAGAGATGAGAGGATCCAAATGTGCCATGTTAAATTGTATCAATTATGAGGAATCCTTTGAAAAGAAAAGACTAACAAATATTCATTAGTTTGATTTAAGGGACTAGTCTAAGCTTTGTCAGTTTGTAACTTTCAATTTATGTTTCTTTTAATAAGTTTCATAGGAGAATTTACAAAGGAATCCCACTCCAGCTCAGAGGGGAAGTCTGGGCCCTCCTCCTGGAGATCCCGAAAATGAAGGAAGAAACCAGAGACCTATATAGTGTGAGTACCGAGAGCCAGCCTGTTATTTTGAAACGATCATTCAATGTTGGGGCATATTTGTAAGGAAAATTGACTAACACCTGGTTGTAGCTACTCATTTGCAATGCAGTATTAATAATAAAGAGATTTACAATGTCACTTTTAGAGTTTTTGGGAAAATAACAGCAGAATTCAGTTTATCCAACGGCTGCCTGTGTATGATTGACTGTTTTCTTCTTTCCCCTAAGATTGTTACAGTATTTCTAGGTTTTATTTTTTATTTATAAAAAGTTAAACGTTTCACTCAGTGATCAGTAATACTTTCTGTATATTAGTCAGGGCATTAAATTTACCTCCTTGTCCTCTCAGCTATACCCTTTCTAAACCTAAATTTTATATTAACCTTTGAAAGGAATAAGAAACATATATCTAAAAATAACTTTGTGCCTTGGAAAAAGTGTTCAATGTCACTAATAAAAACGAAAAATTAAAAATAAAAATAACTTTGAAATCTCAGAAAATGTATATAAATAGAATAAATTAAGATAGAATAGCTGAAATAAAGACAAATTATAATAAAAATAACTTTGAAATCTGTTCCTCAGAAAATGTATATAAATAGAATAAGACCGAATAACTGAAATAAAGACAAATTATTTGCCATTTAAACCCAACACCAATTATAAAAGGGGCTTTGGAATGCTCTTTTGATATTTTCATATTTATGTATAAATAAGCAAAATTTCATCAAGATGTAAGGTAATAGGGCTTCCCTGGTGGCACAGTGGTTAAGAATCCACCTGCCCATACAGCGGACACAGGTTCGAGCCCTGGTCTGAGAAGATCCCACGTGCCACGGAGCAACTAAGCCCGTGCACCACAACTACTGAGCCTGTGCTCTAGAACCCATGAGCCACAACTACTGAGCCCGCCTGCTGCAACTACTGAAGCCCGTGCACCTAGAGCCCGTGCTCTGCAACAAGAGAAGCCACTGCAGTGAGAAGCCCATGCACCGCAACAAAGAGTAGCCCCCGCTCACCGCAACTGGAGAAAGCCCGCGCGCAGCAACAAAGACCCAATGCAGCCAAAAATAAATAAATTAAATAAATAAATTTTTTAAAAGATGTAATAAATATTGGTTAATTTAAACAGTTACTTGTTTTTTATGATGTAAAGAGTTTTTAAATTAGTTGTTTGGACGCTGCACAGAATATAAGTTTTGTCTCAGGATTTTAGAGTTTCAAATTATTTTAGATGGTTGATTAGACATTTGCCTTTAACGTCATAGTTTTAGAACCAGTATTGAAAAATGATATCTGAGAGAAATATTTAAAATCTAACCCCAGCCGCTAGTATAGTGTGCCTCTCATAGGGTGGGTGCTCAGTAAATAATTTATTTAATTAATAAAGAAGAAAATTTTACTTAGCATGCTGTTTTGGTTTCCTGGGGCTGCCATGACAAAGTCCCACAAACGGAGTGGCTGAAAACAACAGACATTTATTCTCCTGCAGTTCCGGAGGATAGAAGTCTGAGATCAGGGTGTCAGCAGGGCCATGCTCCATCCCAAGGCTTTAGGGAAGAACCTTTCCTTGACTCTTCCTAGATCCTGGAGTTGCCGGCATCCCGGGTGTTCTTTGGCTTGAGGCTGCGTCACTCCAGTCTCTCCCTCTGTCCTCAAGTGGCCTTTCCTTGTGTGTGTCTGTCTCACCTTCTAAGGACTCTAGTCATTGTATTTAGGGTCGACCCTAATCTAGTATGACCTCCTCTTAACTTGACTACATCTGTAAAGACACCGTTTCCAAGTCAGGTCATAGGCCCAGGTTCTAGGAAGACAGGAATTTGGGGTGGATGCTGTTCAACCCAGTACATATGCTAATATTAGAACTGTGGTTCAGGCTTTTTCTACATAGAATAAAATTATCCAATTACTGTATATCCAGTATACAGTAACAAGAAAAGAAATGACTTGCCCACCAATCATTTCAAGCTTGTAATTTTCAGCGCTATCGTAAGCATTATTTTTACTACTTGAGATTCCTCTAGCATTTAACCAAGTCTTCCTTTCCCAGTTACTTTCTTTTACTCTCTCTTTGCAAAAGTAGTATAAATTGCTGTCCTGAAATGGGAAATTCAATGGGAATAAAACTACTTTTTCTTAATCTATTGATACTAAGATTTTTCTCGAATGGTGGCATTGTCCTGATTCCTGAGCCAGTGCTCTTATCTGCTATTTCTCCTGTTCTTTTAATTGTGTCTCATTGTTATCTGTCTCTCTGGGGTATAGTGCTCTGTCTCACAGGTGGCAGAGGTCCAGTGACAGTGGATAACAACCTCACCTGCAGCCTTAGCAAGGCTTAGTAATCTTGTTGGCCAAACCCACAGTGAAATTGCTAGTTTTTCATCCAGATACTTTCCACTGTACTTCTGCTCTCAGGTTTATAGGTTCATTACATTCCTATTTCTTTTAAGTAAAATGTTTATTCTTTATTATTGTGACACTCATGGATCTTAACCCCCCTAATCTCAGAGTAACCTTAGAAGTTGCTTACACCTCCTTTCATTAAGGTAAGAAATATGCTTGATTTCCTATATTCTGCACATTGGCTTGTAACCATTCTAGGACATAAATAATCTTTCTGCTCTATTATTTTTTACCTGCTTAACTGGGCTTTGTTTCTGTCATGAGGTCTTTTCTTACGTTGAATTTTCTTGTCCTCTAGAGTAATTTTTTTTAATAGATCTTTATTGGAGTATAACTGCTTCACAGTACTGTGTTAGTTTCTGTTGTACAACAAAATGAATCAGCCATATGCATACATATACCCCCATATCCCCTCCCTCTCGAGCCTCCCTCCCACCCTCCCTATCCCACGTCTCTAGGTCATTGCAAAGCACTGAGCTGATCTCCCTGTGCTAGGCTGCTGCTTTCCACTAGCTAGCTATTTTACATTCGGTAGTGTATATATGTCGATGCTACTCTCACTTCGTCCCAGCTTCGCCCTCCCACCCGTGTTCTCAAGTCCATTCTCTATGTCCACCTCTTTATTCCTGCCCTGCAACCAGGTTCATCAGTACCATTTTTTTTCTTTAGATTCCATATATATGCGTTAGCATATGGTATTAATTTTCTCATTCTGACTTACTTCACTCTGTATGACAGACTCTAGGTCCATCCATCTCACTACAAGTAACTCAGTTTTGTTTCTTTTTATGGCTGAGTAATATTCCATTGTATATATGTGCCACATCTTCTTTATCCATTCATCTGTCAGTGGACATTTAGGTTGGTTCCATGTCTTGGCTGCTGTAAATAGTGCTGCAGTGAACATTGTGGTACATGTCTCTTTTTGAATTATTGTTTTCTCAGGGTATATGCCCAGTAGTGGGATTGCTGGGTCATATGGTAGTTCTGTTTTTAGCTTAAGGAGCCTCCATACTGTTTTCCATAGTGGTTTTATCAATTTACATTCCCATGAACAGTGCAGGAGGGTTGCCTTTTCACCACACCCTTTCCAGCATTTATAGTTTCTAGATTTTTTGATAATGGCCATTCTGACCAGCGTGAAGTGATACCTCATTGTAGGTTTGATTTGCATTTCTCTAATAATTAGTGATGTTGAGCATCTTTTCATGTGCCTCTTGGCTATCTGTATGTCTTCCTTGGTGAAATGTCTATTTAGGTCTTCCACCCATTTTTTAACTGGATTTTTCATTTTTTGATATTGAGCTTCATGAGCAGTTTATATATTTTGGAGATTAATCCTTTGTTGTTGCATTTGCAAATATTTTCTCCCATTCTGAGGGTTGTCTTTTTGTCTTGTTTATGGTTTCCTTTTCTGTGTAAAAGCTTTTAAGTTTAATTAAGTGCCATTTGTTTATTTTTGTTTTTATTTCCGTTACTCTAGGAGGTGGGTCAAAAAAGATCCTGCTGTGGTTTATGTCAAAGAGCATTTTTCCTATGTTTTCCTCTAAGAGTTTTATAGTGTCTGGTCTTACATGTAAGTCTTTAATCCATTTGGAGTTTATTTTTGTGTATGGTATTAGGTAGTGTTCTAATTTCATTCTTTTATATGTAGCTATCCAGTTTTCCCAGCACCAGTTACTGAAGAGGCTGTCTTTTCTCCACTGTATGCTCTTGCCTCCTTTGTCGTAAATTAGGTGCCCATATGTGCGTAGGTTTATCTCTGGGCATTCTGTCCTGTACCATTGATCCATATTTCTGTTTTTGTGCCAGTACCATACTGTCTTGATTATGGTAGCTTTGTGGTATAGTTTGAAGTCAGGGAGCCTGATTCCTCCAACTCCGTTTTTCTTTCTCAAGATTGCTTTGTCTATTTGGGGTCTTTTATGTTTCCATACGAATTGTAAACTTTTTTGTTCTAATTCTGTGAAGACTGCCATTGATAGTTTGATAGAGATTGCATTGAATCTGTAGATTGCTTTGGGTAGTATAGTCATTTTCACAGTATTGATTCTTCCAATCCAAGACCATGGTATATTTCTCCATCTGTTTGTCATCTTTGATTTCTCTCATCAGTGTTTTATAGTTTTCTGAGTACAAGTCTTTCGCCTCCTTAGGCAGGTTTATTCCTAGGTGTTTTATTCTTTTTGTTGCAGTGGTAAATGGGAGTGTTTCTTTAATTTCTCTTTCTGGTTTTTCGCTGTTGGTGTGTAGGGATGCCAGAGATTTCTGTGCATTAATTTTGTATCCTGCAACCTTACCAGATTCATTGATTAGTTCTAGTAGTTTTCTGGTGGCATCTTTAGGATTTTCTGTGTATAGTATTATGTCATCAGCAAACAGTAACAGTTTTACTTCTTCTTTTCCAATTTTTATGCCTTTTATTTCTTTTTCTTCTCTGATTACTGTGTCCAGGACTTCTAAAACTATGTTGAATAAGAGTGGTGAGAGTGGACATCCTTGTCTTGTTTCTGATCTTAGTGGAAATGCTTTCAGTTTTTCACCATTGAGTATGATGCTTGCTGTGGGTTTGTCATTTATGGCCTTTATTATGTTGAGGTAGGTTCCCTCTATGCCCTTTTTCTGGAGAGTTTTTATCATAAATGGGTGTTGAATTTTGTCAAAAGCTTTTTCTGCATCTATTGAGATGATCACATGGTTTTTATTACTTAATTTGTTAATATGGTGTATCACCCTGATTGATTTGTATATACTGAAGAATCCTTGCAAAAAAAAAAAAAAAAAGAACAATAACAAAGTAAAAAAATAAAATTAGTCTAGGAAACTAACAGATATGTTAGAAGGAATATAAAAATAAAAGTATAGATAAATCAACAACCAGAAGGGAAAAGAAAAAAACAACAGAAGAGGGGGTTGGGAAGGCCTTGGCTGTGGAGGGCGGGGCCTAAGCAAGGGTGAGGTTTGGGCAGTGGGCGGGGCCAATGCTCAGGACCCACAGGGCTGGAAAAGGCTGTGAGGGGTGAGGCTTAGGCTCAAAGAACAGAAGGGGCCCAGGCGTGCCCCCCGCCCCTGGTCTCAGCTGGCAGGGGACCTCACCTGGGAGCCCAGCAGGCTCCCCGTGCCTGAGTGGGCGGGGCAATCGCCCTCTGCTCCTCTCCTGCTCCTCCCGGAGGGCCCCTCCCGCCTGCCTCTCCTGATCTCCCCGGCCTCCCTCCTATACCCCCAGCACCCACGCGGCCTGGAGGGGGCTTTGGAATGGGGGATACCGGCTTGGGAGCTCAGCAGGCTCCCCGGCCCGTGTGGGCCAGGCGATTGCCCTCCGCTTCTCTCCCCTCCCGCTCTTCCTGGAGAGTCCCTCCCGCCTGCCTCTCCTGATCTCCCCGGCCTCGGGGGCGCCGATCCTGTCTGGCCTCCACTTCTCCTCCCGACTCAGTCCCCCTACGTCCTACTGGTTCACTTTGGGGTTCCTCCCGTCTCCTTGGGTGTCAGCACCCCCACCAGCGGCCGGCAGGTGGCTTAGTGGGGAGGTGCTAACTCTGCGTCTTCCCACACCGCCATCTTCAGGAAAAGTTTTCTAGAGTAATTGACATTATAGATGTCTTTGGGTGTTTTTCTCCCTTTCAGCTAAATTTTATTTTAAAGCATATTTTATCATGTCTTGTCAAACATTTTCTTTCTGTGTTTTGATACCTCATCTTTTACCAGGGGGCCTGCAGAACAATAATTGAAACCTCTTTGCTTGCCGACTACCTTATTTTTTTTAAAAGATATTTAAAGAACAAATATGTAAAGATTATTATTTTTAAAGCTAAATTTTTGTAATGTCTCTTGGACCAACTTTTATCAGAAATAGCATACAATACTATTTTAGTGGTTGTACGGTTCTCTAGTGCAATAGTATAAATATCTTCCTTGGTCTTCAGAACTCTGAAGTGTTTTAAAACACTGTGGAAGTGCTCATGTTTTTAAAAGCTGCAGAAGCTGCCCTTCTCTGAGCTCCTACCTCAAGACACAAAACCCACATACTCACAAAACATTTAACATACAAACATATATTCCAGGAAGCCTTGTTTTTTCCACTTTTAGCTTAAGTCAGGAATTAACAGTTATATATATTTACTAGAATAGGTTTTAACAGAAATATATATTTCCAGTACATGGTAAATAGGTCAATATAACACATGTATATAGATGTTTAATTACAATTAAGTCTGGTTACGTATAACTTAATATAAATTTTAATCTCCCACCTGGTTAAACATACTCATTTTGTTCTTTTCCCCCTGAAATGCTGCTTAATTGACAGCAGAGAGGGTTTTTTAGAAAGACAAAAACTGCAAGGAATAAGAAAATGGGAGAAGAGATAACCCTTGCCAATGTTTGGAGACCAGAATTCAGACAAACATTTAGTAATTTTAGCAACCCTGAGAAAACCGGAGGAGGACCTGATTTATATCTCAGAATCCCCAGTGGGCTTCATAATTGCCAGCTCCAGGTACCTCTGGAAGTGGAAGTGAAACTAAAAACAGTAGAAGTGCTTGAAAGTCTGTTGCAGAAGCAGTTAGAGTCCCTGAGTTCCCCCACCTGCTCCCCACCCCTGCACGAGACGGGGGCAGGGTGTGGGTTACTGTTTGGAGAGGATGAAACAGAAGGCCGGTGGGCTGGAGTGGACACAGACCTGCGGAGGAAAGCACAGCGGGAGTGAATGTCCTGAATTTGGGGCAGCCCCGCCTTTCCCTCCGCTCGGCTCCCAGAACAAAACACCGGCATCCGGACGCTTGTCCTCCTGACAGGAACTCAGAAGAGTCTTCTCTAGGAATCTGACCAGCCCAAGAAAATACCCCCAAACTCCTGACTTCAAGGGAAGCCCAGTGAAACCAGCCAGATCACTCTACAGTGAAGACAGAGCTTGAAGCCCCACGTCTGCACGTAGCGCTTTCCATCAGCTTTCTCATGTCTTCTTTCAAATATGAGTGAGGAGAGGAGCTAGGAGATAACATGGAAAATAAGAACAAGTAGAAAAAGCAATTTGTGAGAAACAGGACTATACAGCAAGAAGAAAACGGAAGAGCTATTGCTGGTGTCTTCAGAGGGATAAAAAGAGATATTGTGTCCATAAAACAAGTATAGGATGCTATAAAGGGAACATTAGAGAACAATAGAGCTTATGAATATAAAAAATGATAATAGAAATGAAAAATTCTAGAGGAGGGTTTGAAAATAACAAGTGAAGAAATTTCCCAGAAAATAGATTGTGAAGTCAAAACTCAAATCAATGAGTTTTTCTGATTGAAAATATCCACCAAGTGCCCAAACCTGTGGCTAAAAGTAGATCCAAGCCAAGCACAGAAATTACAAGTTTCAAAACTTGAAGATAGAAGCTCCTATAAGCTTCTAGAGAGGAAAAAATAGATTTTATGTAAAGAAGAAAGAATTAGAATGGCAACACTGGAAGCTAGAAGACAGTGAAGGTGGTGCCTTTTGAGCAAAAATGTTTTCTGACTTAGAATTCTAAAATAGCCAAATAGCTAAGAAAGAAGATAGATTTATCAGACATTCAGAGTGTCACAAAATTTATCTCCCACATGCCCTTTCACAGGAGCTACTGGAGGACAAGCTCCTCCAGAACAAGGGAATAAACCAAGATGTGAGATGTAGGAGACAAGGGACCCAAGCAAAGGAAGGCCTAGCAGATGGTGAAGGGAGACCCCCGAGACCCCCGCTGAGTAGCGGGTCCAAAAGCTCTGGAAGCCAGGTCTGCAGGGAGGGTGCCTGTTCTGTTAGAATAGCACCAGGAGAGGTTGATGCAACTTAAGGTGAGTTTGGATTGAATTAGTGACACATATGTAGAAAATGAAGCAAATCAAGAAACAAGGCAATGATAAGCCCCAAGGAAAACAAGAACATTGTGCTAGAAAGAAGAAAGGGAGCATAGTGAACTGCATGGCTCAGCTGTGAAGAGTCTTAGGAACACAAACTCCAAAACGCTCTCCATCCAAAATGAAAGTCTAACTGTACTGGCAGGATGGGAGGGAGAGGAGGGGGTGGGAGGAGGGAGAGGAGGGGGTGTGGATGGAGAGAAACCTTTCATTGCGCACCTTTTCATATTGTTTTCATTTTTGAACCATGGAAATGGCTTTCCTAAGTCAAAAGTTTTTTAAAGAGAATGATTTTACCATTTGTCATAGGCTTTTTGACAACCGATTTCCATAAAAATGTGCTTTCTTCCCCTCTTTTTCCTCTTCAGAAATTAAAACACAGAGCACGGGGTTGTTCACCTGATATCAGACAAATAGACCTTGATGTCAACCGCACATTTAGGGACCATATCATGTTTAGAGACAGATATGGGGTGAAGTAAGTAAAGTTTAGTATTATGAACTATGAATAGCATGTACAAATAGTCTTTATCAATTTGAAATGTCAATGTTTGGAATGTCTTGTATAGATGATAATTTTGATTCCAATTCTAAGGGCTTAAATTTTGGTGGATCATTTGTTCCATATTGTGTACAATTCAGGAGCTAATTTAACTTAAAATTTTAACCTTTGACATAGTAGGTGCTATAAAATTGCTATAAATCATTTTATGATCTGGGAATTCTTAAATATATGTAGATACTTTTATTAAAAGTATTATCAAAGAAATGAGAGATTGTGTTACTTTTTGAGAGCCGTGTCAGCAATAAATATATTCTTAGATCCTTGACTCCATGCAAAGGTGAAACTAAAAAAATGGGAAATACGCAAATGAAATGACTGTGACAGTTTAGGAATGAAAGGTACAGTTTTGCTGACCTCCTATCAGTTAAGGTTCAACCAGAGAAAAAGAAACCAGTAAGAGATGTAAACTAAGGGATTTATCGTGGGGAATTGGCTTACACAGTTGCAGGGACTGACTAGGCAAGTTCAAGATCTGTAGGGCGGGCCGTCAGGAAGGGCAGCTGGAGCTCTCGGGTGGGCGCGAGTGAAGCCACGGTCCACAGGAGGAGTCCCTCCTTTCAGGGAAGCCTCGGATCTGCTCTTCCAGCCTTTTGACTGCTTGACCCAGGGCTTCCCAGATTATCTAGGGCACTCTCCCCTACTTCAAGTCAATTGACTGTGTACTTTAATGACAGTTACAAAGCACCTACATTAGGGTTTGAATAACTGGGGGTTGTAGCCCGGCCAAGTGGACACATAAAGCTAACCATCACAGTCCACCCTTGTCAACCTAATTTCCGCATAAAGACGATAAAGGCATGCTTTGCCTGACATGGTACAGCTATTCTACTTACGACTGAAAATATGCTAACCCCCTCCGCAGGAAAAGATGCAGCGCCCTTGGGCAGTGTTTACTCTTTTTGCATTGATATGTGTAACCTAAATTCTGTGATGTAAAGTCAACTATTATTAAACATCTTATGTTAGATGATAAGGAAAAGAGAAGGAAGAAGACACATTAAAATATATACATAAACATTGATATCAAAATAAGGAAATGCTCAAAACAGATACAGTCAGCAGTTCTGCGACTGGGCATGTGGTCACTGCTGGTTGGTTACTTACCTTCCCTCTACCCACCCCATATTCCCTTTCCCCTCAGCAAGTGCCTCGGCTGGCTGTGGTTCTTTGCCTGGTGGGGGGACCTAAACCTTTATTCCTGAAGAGTCTGGACCATTAGCAGTCCTGCCTGAATTTGCTTGTGGAGGTTATCCGTTGACTTTAATCACAGGGTTTGGTTATACTCAGAGGCACCTTAAGTGTCTTCTGTGTTCTAGACATGCTCCTGCTTACGTCCACTGTGTCCTAGCACCCCCTTCCCCTTAGTGGTCGGGATCAGTCCCTCCAGCCGGTACAGTCACCTCCTTCTTTGCCTGTTGTTTCGGAGGCATGAGGAGCCCAGAGTGGCCGGGTGGCCGTCTCGGCTTCCAGTTCAGGGGAATCATTGTGTCTCCTGGTGGGGACATTCCTCTCTTTGGAGCCAGGACCTCTAGAGCAGCAGAGCCAAGCATGTTGTTAGTGGACCCGAGAGGTAACGGTGTGTGGAGCCACTCCCGTTCCCACCCCTGGATCCTGGGAGAGGCAGCGCTGGTGCTGGAGGCTGATTTCGGGTGTATACCGCATCCTGGGGGACATGCCCCCCGCCCCCCGCAAGGTACTTCTCGGAGCTGGCAGTGTGAGTGAGTCTTCAGAAGGCCGGTCTGCAGCTCCGTCCAGCCGGCTCCTTCTATGGGGATGATTCTATAGTGAGAGTAGTTCAGTGAAAGAGGGGAACAAATTGAAGAAACTGTGAAGCCCTTCGTGCTTTTTGCTATAAATCCTTTCTGTCAAATTTAGCCTCAAGTTTAGACTGTATTGTTTAAATTTGAGCTCGGGGATCATTTCCTTATTATAGTAGTAGTTTTATCTGGATTATCTGTTTATCTTCAGTCAAACTGTTGTTTATTTTTTAAGTTTATAATTTTAAAAATATGTGAAAAAAAACTAAATTGTGTTCAATGTAAATTTCTTTTTCTAGGCAGCAATCCCTGTTCCACGTTCTTGCTGCATATTCTATCTACAATACAGTAAGTTGGAGCACGCCTGCCCACAGCTTTTTGAGTTGTGCTCTGAACACCTGGAGGAGATCTTTGGGCCTCCCTCCTGACAAGGCCCTTTTGGCCTGCATTGCTTCATCTCAGGACTGGATGGTCTCCAGGTCTCTGTGGATCTTCCTGAGGCTCCCGTGGCCCCCCTGGCGTCTTAGAGCAGAGCTGGTTGGGAAGTAGAAAAACCACAGTATGACAGCGAAGCTCACTTTCCCCCTCTTTCTCCAGACTGTTTTGTTACGTTTTGTGTTGTTGTTTGTCTTGTTTTTATTTTAAGCAGGTAGGACTGGAATGAGCAGGCTAGGAGGACAGGAAGTGGTAGCTAGGTTAATTTCTGCCTGATTCCTGGTGACTCCTCATTGCCCCGGGAGGTTGCCTTTCAGGATCACATTCCATTTATTCAGTGAGGTCCAGGTGGGAGACCATATGTACCTACTTGCTGTCTCCTGGAGTGGGCCAAAACTAAGCTTTTAGGTATTAGAACATGTTATTCTTAAGGCATTGATTACTCTGGGGGGAGAAAGATTTGGGGGGAAAGATCAACTAGTGTCGAAACCAGCGTAGATGCCAAATAAATGCTTGTTGACTAGATTCCAGGAAGGACACCTTGAACCTTGGGGTATATCATTTCTGTTACAGTCAAAACCTTTAAGTTACAAGGGACAGAAATTCACTCAAACAAGGGCAAGTTAAAAAGGGATTGATTAAAGGGACTTCTCACAGAAATGAAGCTCAGGGGGGTTGGAGCTGGAGAGTAAGAAGCCTCCAGTGAGAAGAGCTTCCCTTTCTCTCTCTTCCACTCTGTGGCCATGTGGTAACTCTGATTGTCTCTGGGAACTGTTCATTCCACTGGTTCTCTCTCCAGATTGCTTTCTTTGTCTGCTTATCTGTTTTTCCAAGGCTAGTGTTGCACCCATGGACTCACCATGACCATTCTGTTCAAGTACATACCACCATCGGATTGCAGTCTCTGTGGCTTTGTTCAGTTTTCTTAGAGAAATTAGTAAATCAGTCTTGCAGCCAGTTAATGGTTCCCTGGGGCCAGGTGTCCTCTGCTCCATCAGCTTTGGTTCACATGGCACAGACATGAATCTCTAAGGCCATGTCATAAGCAGGGATTATGGGGAGAGTGGGCAGTTCTCAGGGAAGGAGCATAGGCTGGATAGGTACCCCGCAATGTGTCTGTATAAGGGTCCGGAAGTGTAGAGGAGAAAAGACAGCAAATTTGGGAGCTATATGAGGAGAGAAATTTGCCAGCATCTGAGCAAAGAAGAGGATGGTTGAGCTGAGAATCACACACAAAACAGAAAAATAAACAGCCTCTGCAGAAGGTGTAATGGTACTTACTGAACAGGGCTCAGGGAAATCCGCATAGGTTAGACTTGCCTGTACTTCCTCGTGTATTCTCCGATTCCAGGTGCATTCTTTGATAGTATGTGGCTCAGTGCTGTTGAGATTGTAATATCTCTCTATAGAATTGCCATTAAATAATGTGTTTAGGCCTTTTCTGATTATTTTCTACATCAGTTTTTTATATGTGCATGTACATGTAATTCGATCTGAAAACCCCCAGTTTCTCTGCTCTCGTTTTCTCTTTAGGAAGTTGGATACTGTCAGGGGATGAGCCAGATCACAGCCTTACTCCTCATGTATATGAATGAAGAAGACGCCTTCTGGGCCCTGGTCAAACTGTTCTCGGGCCCCAAACATGCCATGCATGGTAAGAAAACCCCATAGCTGATCATCAGCAACAAACAAGGGAGGGAGAAAAAGGCAAATTCAAACAAAGTCAGACTTTGGAAGATGATCGGTAGGGTTAAGTACAAAAAAATGTTTAGGGGCTTCTTTAATTCATTAGTGTTTGTTACTAGTTTCTCATTTAATTCTTCTCTATTTCTAAACTTTTCTGTTCACGTTTATATTCCTTCGTGTTTACTACAAAGTATACTGTTGACATTTTAAAACTCTTTCCTTACTTGGCCCAGTCAGGAGAAACTAATTTAGGTTTAGAAGAATTTAGGAAAAACTGAATTATTGAGAGCTTTTGTTCAGAACTTTTGGACAGTGAGATGTCATTCAGTGAGATGTCTCCTATTGACTGGATGTTGTGATGTCTGCTTCTTTGTCAAAGAGTATTAATTGAGAAATGACACTTAGGTGTTTAAAGGAAAGGTACACCGTAATTGAGTAGTTTTGTATTTCATGTGTGTGTTTCAGTTGTTTCAGCCGTAAAATTGACTCCGTTTTACAGTAAAAAGGCTGATAACATATTCTGGCCACTTTATTATTTAATATTTCAAAACTTACATAATTTTTTGGTTTTCAAGTTAGAAGGAGGTTTTTAATAACGTTTTCGTTATATTTGCCAAGCATATGCAGTAAACTTTACTTGCGAGAGTTTGGATTGCAGCTTCTCTTGGAAATAAAAGTGGCATTTGTCCGTATAATGCAAAATTATTTTCCCAGTGCCACTGCGTGTGACAATACCAAATTAAAAACAATTTTAACACTAATCACTCTGAGAATGGACCATCTTAGTTCTGTTTGTGAATGTTAAAGCTTTATGTGGTAGGAAACCTGCCACATATTAAAGTAGTATTTAAAATTTTCAAAAGTATGACCTTCCATAGACCATAGTTTATTAAATCTCACATTCTTACCATGTGGTTATGGTGGGGGCATTGTGTGTGTCTGTGTGTGTGTGTGTGTGTGTGTGTGTGTGTGTCTGTCTGTTTCTCCCTCAGTGTTCCCTGTGAATCTTTTAAAAAATAAATACTATCTGCATGATAACTGTTTCTGGTCACTTTGCATCCCATAAAGAGACTCCAGTAGTAAGACACATTATATTGAGCTGCCATCCAATAAACGGTATCATTTCAAAAGACACCTTGAAGAAGAATAACTCTTCTTTATCAGTCTTCATTTTGCTTTACCCTGAGATGGTGTTGCTGATATATCTTGAAGTACAGTGGAATGTTACGGTTTAAGTAGTATGTAATTATGTGGAATACCGCCCAATTTTAGAAAATTCATTCTTTTAAACAAACCTGATAGCTTTGCTTTCAGTAATTATTGTCACCAGTCTAATCTATAAAGCAGTATTAATTTTACTATCCTAACATTTACATTACCAAAGCAGTTTAGGTCATTATTATGGGTAAGTTTGTACTTAGAGATATTTGTTTCAAGGTCTGCCTGTGAAATTATATAACTGAAGGTTACCTCAGTTCTTTGCATTTCCTATATGAAAGTGGTATCACTTACAAATGTGTAGAATAAAGTGAGGGCTGAAGAAAATGAGATTTAAAATATCAAGTCTGGGACACCACTGAAAAGTGAAGCAGAGCTGGGTATCTTAGCACCCTTGGGCACTTGTGTATTACTGAAGGGATTGCCTTTTTCAAAATCAGACTTTTTATTGAAATTCTTCCAACTCCCATTCCTATCAAATTGACCATGAAAGTGGCACAGAAAGAGAGACATGGATTTTTTATGGACTCACTTCACTGGACAGTGTTACGAAGGGAGGAAGTTGCTGTCTGGGAAGTTCTACACGCGCCTTAGAAAGCGGAGAATTAGCTAAGAAGTAGCCCTTCCCTGAAGATTATAAAGCTGTGTTTCCCAGCAGTGTGTTCTTTGGGTTCTTGGAGGGACGTAGTTTCACTTTTTGGAAGCAGGTGTGCTGTGCGGAAAAATGGACTCCAAGAGCCAGTAAGGCTGGGAGATGAGCTAAACGAAGAAAACCAGGTTTCTTTAGTCCATAAAGCAACTTAGAAACATTCAGAAGTTCCTATGCCTCATGAACATAGGCAAGAAGGGTATATATAACACACAGTATTTCTCCTGGATTCTTTTAAAAACAGAACATTTAGTAACATCTTTCGAAGTTAAGTAGAACCCAGGTTGGAAAACACTAATGTGGATAAATGATAAATTCACTGTGTATGCATCCTTTTTAACAGATTATATAGAATATCTGAAAGGAAATTTTTGAATGAAAATAGATGTAAAGTTCCATGACTTAAATACACAAAATGAATACTAACTTCCCATTTACAGTTACTTCCTAGAAATCTTATAGATTATATTGTATAATCAGTTGGGATAGAATATATTAACATCGATCATATAGTGCCTGTATGTTTTAGCTGATGTTAAGTATCACTTATAGAAAGAATTAAAAAGTGATAATAGGGCTTCCCTGGTGGTGCAGTGGTTGAGAGTCTGCCTGCCGTTGCAGGGGACGCGGGTTCGTGCCCCGCTCCGGGAAGATCCCATATGCCGCGGAGCAGCTGGGCCCGTGAGCCATGGCCGCTGAGCTTGTGCTCTGCACAAGTGAGAGGCCCACGTACCGCAAAAAAAAAAAAAAAAAAAAAAAAAAAAAAAAAAGTGATAATAACCTTGGCATGGTATTGGAGTAAGCCTGAAAAGGGTAATAAAATGTTTGTTATGTAATGTATTAATGGTAAAACAAAGTAAGTAATCAAGATTAGAATAACTTATAAAAATGTGTACATATAAGACATGACCCAGTACTTCAAGAGAACAGATAATTTTGATAAATGGCCCCAGTTTCCATTTTTTCTTAGTTTCCCTTTTAATTCAGAAATATTCTGTCCTCTTTTATACTTTTACAAGGATATAGAAGATCCTTAGCAAACACATACTAGACTGTAAGTTTCATTAACCAATGCTTATACACAATTGTTTCCTTGGAGGGGAGGAAAAATATTTGGGTGATTACTGGATTCATTGTTCTTGTTGTTGTTGACAGTTAAAAGATGAAAGAAGTATGTTGCACTTTAAAATAGAGATTTCTGTTGGTGTTGTTTATGAAGTATTGTTTTTATGTTTATATTCTAGGATTTTTTGTCCATGGTTTTCCCAAACTCTTGAGGTTTCAAGAACATCATGAAAAATACTGAATAAATTTTGTCCAAGCTTAAGCAGCACTTGGTAGGTAGATGTGACATTGACTTACACCCACCTACACCAAGAATAAAGCTAGAAGACTTGAGTGCAGCCATTGGTCCCAATTACCCTATTGATTTATAGTCTTGTCCATGTCATTTACTGAGCAGTTGTAATTCCCAGTTTTTCAAAGGACGTTAGATTTGTGAAATTGAGTACGGATGAACTATCACAGCACTAACTCATAGAATCAAACTTTGAAGCTGATATATACGAACAATATAGTTTTTAAGGATGTGTGACTTCTCAGTGATTTGGGAGGTTTTTTAATCACACTAAAATATTTTAGGAGTCATACAAACTCATCCTCAGTGAACCATATACATGCTGTCCTGTAAAACACAGTAATTTAGTAAAGCAAGGATACGTCCCTTTAGAATATATTAAAGAGAAGCAAAGTGTTGTATTACAGTCCTATCTTATGAAGGATTTATTCTCAGGGTGATTTTCAAAAGTAAAATTGAGGGAGAAGAGGGAGTCAGGAGAGAAGAAGTGGAACTACTCCAGCACGAAAGAGATTTGTAATGAATGGTTTTGTTTAGCTGTGACAGCTACCTCCAAAAACCTGCCTAACTTTTAGTATTATATTGTCATATTTTGTGTGCTGCAATCCAGAAGTTGTGAAGTCTTTGTTTTTTCCAGGATTCTCAAGAAATCTACACAAGTTTTTACACAATGAAATGGTTTTTTCAATGTTTCCTTGATCGGGTGAGTATTTATTTACAAAGCCCAATCATAAAATTACAAATTCCAGCCAAGGGCAAACTGTTAATCTTATTTCTGTTTTGTTTTAATTGTAGACTCCCTTTACACTAAACCTCAGAATATGGGACATCTATATCTTTGAAGGAGAACGAATTCTTACTGCTATGTCTTACACAATCTTAAAATTACACAGAAGTAAGAAAATGTTTTAATTATAAAGATTTCACAAAAACCTAGCCTTGTTTTAACTTTGATTTCTCATTACCCACCCAAATTCAAATTCCTTTTCTTTCAGTAATGAGTTTAAAAAATTCTTGGGAATCAGTGAAATTATCTTCAGTTGGCACTTTACTTTCATTGGTTCTTCCTCATGACCAGAAGCTTACTACATTGGAAAACGTCTTTGATTTTTTTCTCTATGTCATTTTCATCTTCACACTTCAGTAGAATGCAGTGTATATGTTTCACTAATAATAATATTCCTGTTAGTTATTTGTTTCCAGGGGGGATCCCTTATTTCTTTTCATTGGTCTGAATCTCAGGTTTGTAGTAGGAAAAGGGAGAGACTAAAGAAGCCAGGCCCCTTAGCTAAAAGGGCTAGTGAGGACGTTTTCCTTTACTGTGTCCTTCACCCAGGAAAAAAGCATCCAGCCCCACGCCGTAGACCAGAGTTGGGGAACCTCCAGCTCATCTCCCTGTTTGGCTGCTTTGCGGCCTCTGAAGCAAGTACAGTCCATGTCCACAGTTGCCCAAATGTAAGGCAAGGCTTTTAAAAGCCTTCAGTTGCAATATTTCAAGGGCTCTGTATATTTGATATGCTGTGCCTTAAGTCAAGGAATGAGAGTTTCTCTTTATGAATATGAAGAACGTTTTTCGTCTTAAAGTCTCAACCCGACCTTAAAACTTTGGTGACTCATCTTGTAACAATGCAGAGAAGAGAGTCGCTGGAAGCTTTGGAACCTCACACAACACTTCCAGCGTAGGGCACAGCCTAGGTTCACGTTCATTGTATACTCTGCATCCTATCTTGTTCTTGAATGATTCATCTCTTCAGTTGCCCCGATAACTTATAAGCTAATTGAGTGCTTGGGGTCATGTTTTATAGTTTTTCTCCCTGCTGTGCTTGGCTTTGTTCTAAGAATGTGTTTAGGTACTTTGATATGAGATTGCTTGATTGCTTACTTGAAAAGCGTGGCCTTCAGGAGCACCAGATTATCCGAATTCTAGGTTGGAATGAAACTTTGAAATCACGCTGTATAGTTTACTCTGAAAGAAGAGGATTCAGAAGTGTTGTGGTCCATCTCCCTCCCTCCCCCAACACGCAAACCACAACACCAAGATGAAACAATTGGCAATGAATTATCTCCCAAGACCTCAGGGGTCTATCATAACCACAGGAAATCAATCAATCAGTCTCTCCTCTCCACCCCTTTACTTCTTTTCTCTCTTTCTGGATTATGAACTGACAAAAATGTAGAGCAAAAGTATCTCTTAGTATACTAAACCATCATTAGTTTACATTAGTTAGTTTAAACATTATTAGTTTAATGTTCCCTAAGCCGTGAGAAAGTAAAAACATGATGTTATATTTCCCTGTAGCTCTCTTCCTCCTCTTAAATTATGTTTTACTTCAGACTCTTACTTAACTTTGACAAGTAAAAAGTTCCTCTACCTTTTGTAAATAAACTTTAAGCATAACAGTTAGTTTTTTTCCTACCATGTCATTAGATTAAATAAGCTGTGGAAAACCTTTGTCTGCTGCTGTGTATTTTTTCTTGTTAGGAAAACACAGCTCAAGGACTTACATGAAGTTCCTTCACCATATAAACCTTCAAAAACTGGACCAATAGTTAGCTGAAGCTTGTAAGATTTTTTTCTTGTTTTTTTTCCCTGATGGCCTTAACAATATTTAGAGACATTGTTACTAAAAAAAAAAAAACACACAGTGATTTTAAACAGTAAAAATAAAAATTAGAAACAACCTAAATGCCCAATATTAGAAGACCAATTAAGTAAAGTATAGAGCGTACAATACAATGGGCTCTTATATAGTTAATGATGGTGGTATAAAATCATGTTTGTTGAAGTGAGAGGTATCAGTGATGTATGCCATCGAGTGGGGGAGAAACGAGGTGAATGACATGGAGAGTATCATTTATTTTTGTAAATTGATACACATGTACATACATCTGCTTGTAGGTCATTGGCTAGTGGATCTTAGCTGATTTTTACTTTCTGCTTTGTATCTGTAATTTGAATTTTTTCATAAGTAGAAATACAATAAAATTAATAATCCAGATTTTTGAGAAATTCTGAGACAGTTAAAATACAGACCTACAAGTGGATGTGCCTATAACAGTTGGAGCTCCGTATCAGTGAAACAGAAAGCACACATGTCATCCTGGGTGGCTCTGGGGGAATATTAATACCCAGGTCCGGTTATTCTTACACCAACGAGAACGTATTTAGCAGCATTCGCCTCTCCCCAAGCCCCCAGGGGTACCTGCTTTTCTCTGTGACTGTTTTAATATCAGAAAAGCTGTTGGTCTTACTCAGTTTCGGTGAAATTCACAAGGCCATGTATAAATTGTATGCTGTGCCCTTTTAAAAACATACATCACAATAGAATAATTATATTCTCAACCTAAAGTAGCTGTTGTTTACCTTTTCCTCCTTTCTCAGAACATCTTATGAAATTGTCTATGGAAGAACTTGTGGAATTTCTTCAGGAGACCTTGGCAAAGGATTTTTTCTTCGAAGACGACTTTGTAATAGAGCAGCTCCAGATTTCTATGGTAGAACTAAAGCGGGCAAAGTTAGACCTTCCAGAACCTGGTAAGGAAATAGCCAGACTCTTTATGTGTAACTTACAATTAAGATTGGAAGACACGGTGCAGTTAACATGGGCCATTTCTGTTTGAAAACAGCAGCATACTTGTGATGACATCATGTAAATCAGATTTCTTAAAATCTTCGATTTTAAGAAAAATTGAATAAACATATTAATTAAATCTGCCTCTCCTAATAGAGTCCCTACTTAAATTTAGGAAGTTTGATATACAAATAATGTTATTTCAACAGAAGTGACCATGGTGCTTTAAGCTACCGTAACAATAAGTGCTTTTTACTTTCATCTCGTTTTGTGGAACCATACGCAGTAACAGAGCAAGTAAAAGTCCCATTTTCTAGAAGAGGAAACTGATACTAAAATGCTAACTCTGAAGCTGCAGAACCTGCAGACACACCATTATTGCTGCCACTAGAGTCAGAGTTTCCTGACTGCTGATCCAGGGCTCTTGGCAGTATGTTGCAGTATATATATATATATATATATATATTTTTTTTTTTTTTTTTTTTTTTTTTTTTTGGCGGTACGCGGGCCTCTCACTGCCGTGGCCTCTCCCGTCGCGCTCCGGACGCGCAGGCCCAGCGGCCATGGCTCACGGGCCCAGCTGCTCCACGGCACGCGGGATCCCCCCGGACCGGGGCACGAACCCGTGTCCCCTGCATCGGCAGGCGGAGTCCCAACCGCTGCGCCACCAGGGGAGCCCTAAATAATATATTTTATTCATTTATTTCAAAACATCTTCCAGGACCACCTGTTAGGTTTTCTGCTAGGTGCTCTGTTGGGGATTTAACTGAAAAGAATGACGTGCTTCTTGCTCTCAGGGTGCACAGAGGAGAGACAGAATTTACACAATAATAGAGTGTGAATAGGGTCATAATAGAGCTAGAAACAGGATAAATGGGGGAAGATGGTTGGAGGGTGATACCGGGTGAGTGGAAGAGAAAAAAAGAAAATGTGGAGAGAGCACAGTAGAAAGAAGTTTTAAGAACACACCTTTGCTAAAAACCAAGATGCTCTGCTTTTAGTTATTTAATTGCAAGGGGTCTAATCCGTGTTCTCCGAGGTTTGTTCTGGGTCTTCAGGATTCACTAGAAAACAAGCCGTCACAGCAATAATGGAGTGTGGGCCTGGGCCCTGTGAGACCATCACCTGTGCTCTGGAAGGTCACCCCTCCCTGGTGCAGTGTGATGATGTCCCTTTTCTGCTAATTCTTTCCTGTAGCAGGGAATGCATTTGGAACGGCAGTTATTAACTATATTCTTGCTATTTCAACATTTATTTTTAAATGTCTTGCCTACTTTTAAAAAGAGTTTAAGACAAGTTTTAGTAAAAGACACATAAAGAAAAAAATATATGTATATAATAGAACTGTTTGAACACGAGAATAAAAATCTCAAAACCTGTGTAATGGAATGGGATGATGTAGCATCTAACTAGCAGCTAGTATGTATTGAATGCTTGCTCTCTGCCACATACCACATGCACTGTCTCATTTAATCCTTAAAATAACTCTTAAGAAAAAGAATTCGTCATCATTTTACACATGAGGAAACCTGGTAGCAGTCGTTCGTAAGATCTTTTACTAGGAAATGGTAGAAAGGGGATGGAGAGTAGTGTGGGGATAAAAGGAGAGGGGTGGATAAACGGGAACACTGGTTGATGTTGCTCTGCTCATGCTGGCGGTTAAGGGGGAACGTGGTGAGGGGGCTCCGCACCACCCGGGCCTCTGACCCAGTCCACCCTGCTGAGTGCACACGGCTTGGCTTAAGCCTTGTCTCCTTCCTGAAGACTCGGCCAGTCCCCCACCTCCCCAAAGCCGCAGAGTTTGGTCACCGCTATTTTGTGCTGGAAACGTGCGTGCCCCGTGTGTGCATCTGTCCCCACACTCGCTGGGCGTCACCCCCGTGCCAGTTAGTTTGATGTCTGCACTAGACGGTAAGTTCCTGGAGGACCGTGACCGTGTCTTCGTGTCGCCAGCACCTAGGGCAGTGCCTGGCATAGAGTAGGCATTCAGTCGATATTTTTTAATGAACAAATGAAGCTATAATGAATTTTTTAGGATATAAAAACATATCGTCTACAAAAGGTTAGCGGGAGGCAGTTTTTGGAGGTGATGGAATCTTTCTGCATCTCGATTGCACACACAGACAAGTCAGTTTAGTTATGTGTTCTGTCTCAATTTGTGAGGGTTTGAGTGCGTTTTCACGTTTGTGTAGTGGAAACTGATGTTACACATGCACAGCAGTTTGTACTGTGTTTGTGACT
Organism: Phocoena sinus; assembly: GCF_008692025.1. Classification (NCBI taxonomy): domain Eukaryota; kingdom Metazoa; phylum Chordata; class Mammalia; order Artiodactyla; family Phocoenidae; genus Phocoena; species Phocoena sinus. Next base: position 20,609,790 of record NC_045764.1, read on the forward strand.
TGAAAACCCTAGGAAACACACAGTACAGGTTTTAAAAATTATTTCACAAAGATCTGTTTAATTTATGTGCATTAAAATAGGTTTATAAAAATAAATGTGTTAAATGATTATGTCCTTTCAGCTTCCCCTTATCTTTCAAGTTTAATCTGCTAGAAAGAAAGTCCAGCCTATGAGCCTAACTGCAATAAGGGTTTTTGGATTTTTGGAAACTGTCATAGCTATAATTTTGAAAGCATAACTGTATTTCTTTTGATCACCTTGTTGAAAGCTGTAATAGTGTTTGAATTGTATATTCTTCTGGCTTATAGTACATTAAACAGAAATGAAACTGCTCTGTTTTTCAGATATAAATTTGAAATCAGTACTTTTGTGACAATATTTGAAACCTCAAATGGACTTAATATTTAATCTGGAAAAAGGAATAAGATGATTCTGTCCAGAAGAATTTTCCTGACAGTGCTCCCCACCATTTATCACTGAAAACCGTTAGAACAGTCAGAGTACATGTATTCTGTTGTTGAAATTTAAAAAGTAGAAAGTTGCTCACAGGGAAGAGCATTGAGAGCACTTTCCTGTAATTACGTATCCTTGGCGAAGAAGCTGCTCATGTGTTCGGAGGCAGTCTGTGAGACTTGTAGTTGCGTGTGGTGTCCACTGGGTGGTGACAGAGACCTGAGTAAGATCAGAGATGGACCTGCCCAAAGGGGCTTGAGACCCTCCTGTATTCTTAGGGATGCTTAGGAGTATTCTTTTCGGTGGCTTTTCTTTTCTTTTTTTTTTTCAAGGAAAAAAGTTATTTAATAATAAACATTTTTGCGTTTATCCTGAACTATATCAAGCTGTAGTTCCTTTTTTTTTTTCTTTTTGAGCAGAGTAGTCTGATTGTTGGCACTGGCATAAAAATACTCACCATTCACATAATGGAACGCTAGTGAAAAATATCATTTAAACTCCTGGTTTTCAGGGAAAGTGTGGATAATAAATATTAGTACCTATTGCCTGTTTATAGCTATCTCTTTTGACGTCAGTTATGCTTGAATCTTTTAGTTACACTCAGTTGCTTAGGGGTGAAAGGAGATACTTAAACCAAACAAAGGCCAAGTATAGCGGTGTGTGTTTTGGGGGACAGGTAGTTCGAGGAGGTTAAGGTGAATCTATGAAGAGATTGTACAAGAATCTTTAATGCTTATTTGAGATCTACTTTTGTGGGAAAGGGCAGGGGATATTTATTAGCATATGAAAATATGACGATGGCATATGTACTTCTTGGAGGGTCTGCCTAGTACGGCTTCAGCTCAGGGAAAGTTGAATGACTAATCACGGGAGAACCGCCTTGCAACGAGGTTGGGTAGATTTTTTTCTTGATTTTGTACTTACACACAGAGGTCAGCTCCCCCAGGCGCAGGGCCCTTGGGTTTTGGTGCTGTGGTTGCCGAGACTCGGCCTTGCTCAGTTTTTGAGAAACAGGAGCAGGTCCCTGCTCAGACACGCGGGCCCCAGCGGCCTCGGGGGTGGGGGAGCGGTGCTCCACCGTGGGCACCCCCGGCCCTGCTGCCCTCCACGCTCCTCCCTTCTGTCTCCCGTCCTTCCCTCCCCTCCTCCTCTCCCCCCTTTCTCTCTTTTCCCCTCTGGTCCCCTCCTTCCCACCCTCTTCTCACTCCTCTTGAGAGACAGCCCTTTCCATGGTCACGGTGGCCCTGAGGACCCTTAGAAGATGCCAACAGCAAGTGCACATTTGCTCGCTCTTGAATCACTGAGGAGCTGCGCTGTTCAGAGGGGTTGGGTCACTTACAGGAATAATCTGGACGTGGCAGAGTCCGTGTGTCATCAGTCAGCAACTGCTGGTGGCCCTACCCTGCTCCCCGGTCCCAGGTCACTATGGACAGTAGGTGTAGCCTGGCACTGTTCCCAGCACTGCGGCCCGGCCCTGGCACCGGGGAATAAGCTTACCCTTACCAAGCAAGGCCTCCTTGCCTAACTTGCATTACTGTCCTTAAAATTGGGAGGAATTAGGTTTCTTAAGCACTTGCATTATAGAAAGCTCCTTCTTATATCCTTGTCTACTGCCTTTTTCAAATTACTTTCCTTTCTTCCATGCTTATTGATAATCTTTATGGGGGCAAAGAGGCCATATCCTCTAAATGTCTTTGTACAGTCGAGGTATTCACCATGCACCTCTTACAGAATCCTAGCTCCTAGTGAGAGATTGACATTCAGAAATTAATTAGACGCAATGTCCTTTTGTCTGCACTGGATTATTTTTTTTTCTCTCCAAACCCTGCTATATCTAGTTTCATAGCTACGTAGATCTTGGGTATTTATAACCGTTATGTTTTGGTACTATTTGAATGGTATATCGTTACTCTAATTCAGATTAATTACATTTGAATGAGCGGACATTTTGTCAAAACCTTACCGGTAATTCTGTTAATATTTTAGATGCTATAGGAAGGTCTGCAAAATAAGTAGGACTGCACTTTAAGTAGGTTATCTTCTGCTAAGGTGAAAGGGAAATGTATTATGGGCTACCATGAAAGAACTTTAAGAAGCTGCTTTTTTGATATTTTAGAACAGTCACAGACTTTTTTTTTCCCGGTGTGGATTTTGGCCTCTTGACCATTAAGTAAATGGAACATGCTAAAATTTTCTTTTAATTCTAATGTAATGTGTAGATGCATAGAATATTAATGTCTCTTCCTTAGAGAAATTCGTGTATTGACTTGAATATAAAGTAGTGTTAAGTGTAAGGTGAGTACTTTTCTTACCCATTATATTGAAAAATTAAAACTCTCTTGTATGGATGACACGTACCTTTCCATTTTGTTTCAGGCATGAAATTACCACCTCAGTCCATTACTTCCTTCTCACTTTTTTATTCCTTCTCCTGAGAAATATGTGCCTTATTTTTGTAATCCTGCGTTTTACCCTGTGTCCTATTAGTCTTTACTGATACGGGCCTTTTATGTATCCAAAGGATTTCGGGATGGAAGTCTATGGACAGTAGAATACAGGAACAGGACGTGATGTTCAGTTTTCTCCCCTAGTACCTCTTCCCCCTCACGTTCTCCCTCCCACCACCACTGTAAAGTGTTCTTAAAAAATTTCTTCCATTGCATCAGCCCCTTATTAAACCCCACTGTACTGCATTTCAGTTACTCCAAACCTAGAATATTGCTTAAATTCTGGGTACCACACTTACAAAGATGCCTTTTATCTTTATCAGCATCAGTAAGTAGCTACAGCTGAATGTCTGCGTTTCCATAGGAAATCACAAGAATCTGTGAAGTAACGGAACTCGAGTTACCCCTGTGGGTCTGTTACTGCCTGTGTCCACCCTCCACACTTACGGTGTTCAGTTGTCTTTTTGACCTGGTTTTGTAAAAATTTTTTTTTTTTTTTTTCGGTCCGTGGGCCTCTCACTGTTGTGGCCTCTCCCGTTGCGGAGCACAGGCTCCGGATGTACAGGCTCAGCGGCCATGGCTCATGGGCCCAGCCGCTCCGCGGCATGTGGGATCTTCCCGGACCGGGGCACGAACCCATGTCCCCTGCATCGGCAGGCGGACTCCCAACCACTGCGCCACCAGGGAAGCCCCTAAAATAAGTTTTAATTACTGTAGTTGGTTTCATTACATTGTCGACATTGAAAATCTCCTAGAACCATAAAAGCAGATGATCATAAATAATGAAATATGTGACTTTTCACTAACAGGAAAAGCAATCCATAAAATTTGTGTTTAGTAAAAGCAAATCAGTTTTGAGGTTTAGGATGTAGACCGAAGGGTAGTGTCTTAGTCCGTGCGCGCTGCTACAACAAAAGCGCCACAGACAGTGGCTCAAACAACAGAATTGATTTTCTCATGATTCTGGAGGCTGGAAGTCCAAGATCAAGGTGAGGGCAGGGTTGGTTTCTTCTCCGCTTGGCTTTAGGTGCTACCTTCTCACTCTGTCTTCACGTGGTCCTCCCTCTGTGTGTGTCTCTGTCCACATCGCCTCTTCTTATACGGTCACCTGTCATGTTGGATGAGAGGCCCACTCCGCTGACCTCATTTAACCTTAGTCCCCTCTGTAAAGGCCTTATCTCCAAACGCAGTCACCTTCTGAGGTTCGGGGGGTTAGGGCTTCAACATAGGAATTCTGAGGGGGCACAATTCAGCCCATTACAAGGAGGTGGTTTTTAGACACAGACCTTGCTGAGGAAGAGAAAAAGCAAACGTCTATTCTCTGGTGCCCCGTCCACCTCAGAGGACACAGGGCATGTGGCTCTGTCCCAGGGCTACACGTGCCAGGCCCTGCCCAGCACGTCACTCACATTAACCAGGTACCGGCCTTTCCTTCCCTCTTCAGTGTCACCCCCTCTGGTGCATCTGGGCAGGCGTGACAGCAGAAGGAGGTGGGTTGCCCGCGTGGGGTCCAGAGTCCCCTGTCTGACCACTGCCTCCCCAGCTGGGCATTCCTCCTGCTCTGCCAGGGCCACTCCTCACCCCACTGTCGACCACAACTCAGAGGGACCTGTGGCTGCAGTCCCCGAGGTTTGGGGGAGGAAAAACCCAGGAAACCCCACCTCTCTTGGTGGCCCCGTCCATTACTCCACTGTGGAAAGGGTGTGAGCACTAATCCCATCACGAGGCTGCACCCTGTGACCTGATTACCTCCCAAACCCCATCTCCAAACACCATTACATGGAGGTGACGCTGGGGAGTTTCAACATGGATTTTAGGAGGACACAGACATTCAAACCATAGCAGATAGCTAACCCTCGAAAAACCTAATTTCAAGCAACTGTTTTCGTGACTTGTGAATTGATAAAGACTGAAACCCTAACGCAGGGTCTGGGCTGAGAGAAGCAGGTGAGGCTTCGGCTGATCGATGGTGTTCTAGGGAGAAGGCGTGCAACCTGCAGCAGCTGGGCAGCTTGAAATCTGTTCTTCTTTTTTTGTTTTTTTAATACCGCTGTGGAGAATTTTTAGAAACATTTAGAATGATTTCATGGGAAGTAGAGTGTTGGCGGCTCTCTGCAGGCTGCCGGGAGCCATCAAGTGGTGGGGACGTGGGACGGCTTGGAGGGCTCAGCGTGAGGATCTCTACAGCTGATCCTGTCTGTCCCTGTAACGTGCATCTTGCAGGCATGGATTAGCACTCTCTCCAGGAGCCACTGTTTTCCTTTTCTTTTTAATGGTTATGTTTTCCATCAGGTTTTCTACACGCCAACCTGAAAAGGCTGATGTTATTATCTGATGGAATATCAATCGGCCAGTCCAATTACTGTGTTGTGCGCTTAGAGAGTTGTCAGAGTGGAGGCGAAAGAAAACTCCTGCATTCGGTTTTTTCTATCATATCTTCCAGATAATTTGTGTTTGTTGCGGTTATTTTCTTACAGGAAAGAAGGAATTCATATGTTTCCTTGGGACTAAATGGATAGCTACTTGTAGAGCTGATAAAAACTTGGGGGACACCAGATAGATTTTAATTTTATTTTTATTGTTTGTTTTTTTTTGTTTTTTTGCGGTACGCGGGCCTCTCACTGCCGTGGCCTCCCCCGCCGTGGAGCACAGGCTCTGGACGCGCAGGCCCAGCGGCCATGGCCCACGGGCCCAGCCGCTCCGTGGCATGCGGGATCCTCCCGGACCGGGGCACGAACCCGCGTCCCCCGCACCGGCAGGCGGACTCTCAACCACTGTGCCACCAGGGAAGCCCCTTATTGTTCGTTTTTAACCTGATAGGCTGAATGACTACTTGTGAATATCCTGGACTAGGGCTGCATTTGAGTCAGCTTTCTCACCTCAATTCCAGATATTTCATATGAGGCTAGTCAGGATGAACTGGAATGCTCCAGACTATTTTACATGCAACGTTCATAAACAAAGCTTTTCTCAATGACAAGCATTTTCAAGTTTGGGTTATCAGTTAAAATAGTCTGTCCGTATATCATAAAACGTCTTTATTACAGAAAGATGCAAGAACCATGTTGATTATGCCAAGACCACTGAATCAGAAAAGCATAAAGTATCTTTAGCTCAATAATTCTTATTCTGGTAGCTTAACTATTTAAAGGATATCGCATTGCCATCATTCTCTACTCCCTCCTCTCCCAAAGAAAAGCTCATTGAATTATTTTAACATCTTAAAGAACATTATGGTATGTGGGTAAATAATACAATTATCGTCACCTAGACCGTAAGCTACCTGAGAATGAGGCGGCGTCTGCCTGCTCACAGCTGGTGGACTCGTCGTGGCTTTCCTCAGGAAACGTTTGTTAGGTGGGTGGGTGGCAGGGCATTTGGAGAGTGCAGTGACTTATTTTTAAGTGAGAATATATGGTTCTGTAGTAATAGAAGACATTAAAAAAAAAATACGTCTTAAGCTTTGGAATTTTTACAAGTGGAGTCTGTTGTTTTTTTCAGGATGGTATTTAGTGGAGTCCATATTGTGGATCATTTTAAACACTTTACAAAATGCCCATCTTATTGCATGTTCCTTTAATTCCTCATTAATTTTCCCATGTTAGTTATTTAAAATTTAAAATCAGGGCTTCCCTGGTGGCGCAGTGGTTGAGAGTCCGCCCACCGATGCAGAGGACACGGGTTCGTGCCCCGGTCCGGGAAGATCCCACATGCCGCGGAGCGGCTGGGCCTGTGAGCCATGGCCGCCGAGCCTGCGCGTCCGGAGCCTGTGCTACGCAACGGGAGAGGCCACAACAGAGAGAGGCCCGCGTACCGAAAAAAAAAAGAAAAAAAAAAAAGTAAAATCAAATCATATTAGATCAAAAGTATCTAATATGATTTTCTCTTTCTTTTTTGTTCTTTTTCCCTTTTTTTTGCATTTAAAGTAGGACCCTCTTAGAGTAGTAATTTGGAAATAGAGAATGCTATTTCTTTGTATATGGTGGAAGGTACTGAGAGAATAATAATAAGCTATTTGGGGATAACTTGGAGACCACAGTTGGTCATCAGTTAACTTTTAAACTTGGCAGACCTGCTTGAGGTTGTTAGGAACCATTTTACTGAGATTCCAAAACTGTTTTAGTTGAGGTATGCTTAAGTGGAAGGAATGTAATGGTGAGACACTGAACTACTGACCTGCAGGATTGTTTTAGGAATAGAAATGAGAATATCAGCTTCTCATTCATGGTAAAGCAGGTAACTATCTTAACAAAATATAAGAATATGTTACACAATTGTATGATCCTTACTCATAAGGTTATAAAATTTTCCCATCTGCACATTGCATAATAAGACTTTGAGTTTTGGTATGCCTTAGTATGAATCTCTCTAAAAAATGCTTCTCCTAAGCCACTAAAATTCTGTGTGTCTGTGTATGTTTATGCATGTGCTTGAGTGCACACATGAAAAGTAAGCAGTTATTCATGATACAGTTCTTATATTTGATACCGTTTATGCATGCGCTTATGTCACTTATGAATTGATCTTTCCCTTTAGGTAAAGAGGATGAATTTCCAAAGAAACCTTTGGGACAACTTCCCCCTGAATCTCAATCAGCTGGCGTCAGTCACCTGAGCAACGGACAGAGAAGTGTGGGCAGGTCAAGTCCGCATCTGGACGGCAGGAGAGAGAGCGGCTCGTCACCTTACAAAGCCCACGAGCATTCCCCTCCCCATCAAAGTAGAACAGGTACCCTCGAGAGGGCGCGGCAGCTGCGGCGGAAGTCGGTGGACGAGGAGAGTAAAAAGCTTAAAGATGAGGTGGATTTTCAAAGGAGACTTCCATCGGGTCCACAGGACAATTCCAGGCAGTATAACCACGCAGCCGCTAACCAGAATAGCAACGCCACTTCACACATCAGGAAGGAGTTTGTGCCCAAATGGAATAAGCCGTCAGATATCTCAGCTATTGAGAAAACCGCCAAGTATGCCATTGAAGGCCGAAGTCGGGCTGCACACCCCACGCCAAGAGTCACCGTCCCCGGTTCCGCCGATCCGTGGGCCCCCAGCGTCAGGCAGAAGGTGAAGGTGCTGGATGCGGACGAAGGGAAGCGTGGCTCCACAGCCTCGCAGTATGACAATGTACCCGGGGATGGAGCCAGCGCGGCCCTGGAGCAGGCGCTGGAGAGGGCGCGCTCCCAGAGCCCCAGGGGCGCGGCCTACCATCACAGCCCAAGGAGGCACGCTGAGCCCAGCTCCAGTCCATCCAGAGCCCCGAACACGTTTACATTTAAATTACAGCCTCCGAGTTATGCAAAATATCCATCCCAGTTAGACGGGGAGGATCGAGGGGCAGCACACCCCCCATCTTACAGTGACCCCCCCACTTACCAGGGCAGTTCTCCAATGCGCATCCCTGCTGCTAACAGCAGCTTTGTGTCTCCACCGTTTCCCCACGGGACACCAGTGAATCCTTCCCGGAGACCTTACGGTTCTACTCTTTCGACTGATGTTTCTCCAGAGAAATCTTACAGCCGCCCAACTCCTCTGGTCCAGCCGTCTAGTCGAATAGAAGTTCTCCCTGTTGATATCGGTGCTGCGGGATATTCGGGCAATTCAGGGTCACCAAAGAATGGGAAATTCCTCCTTCCTCCAGTGGAATGTTTGCCAGATAATAACGGAAAATGGTCGGAAGTTGGTTACGCACTGAGACCGGAGATGCACGGACAGTCGTGGACTCGTGATGCCAGCCGTAGCCACTTAAGCAGTTTACCCAAATACCCCACCTTTCAACACGTCCCCTATCAGGACCACACCCTCCCTGCAGTTTCAGTAGATAGTCCGGTGCGGTATCGAACTTCCCCAGCTCTGGAAGATGCCAGTTCATCTGGGTATCAGTATTCAGGGCCCTCGCCTCCAGTATATCACTACAGGAATCGGGATGGACTCTCTATCCAGGAATCAGTATTGCTGTGAGAATTGATCTGTACTTGCTGCAGCCGAGAGAATAGAAACCATATGAAACCTACATTGCTATGTTGATAATTGCCAAAGCAGTATTTTATACAGTTGTGAACAACTCGCACAATTCTCATGTATGTCAGTGATAAGAATACATGGGAGTGATTTCATCCCCACCTAGATGCTGCTTAAGATGAGCTTTTAACTTGCATCATCACTGAACCTGTTGAAAAGAATTTAACCTGGAAACATAGCAATAGTATTTAGGGATGCACGCACAGTTTCATTTATATCTTTCTCCAAAATCTGAATATTTTTACTCTGTTAGTCTATTCTATTTTGAGTAATGATACAAAGCACTGAAAAACTGTAGAATAGATATTTTTAAGGCTGTGTGTAATGTACGTGTCTTTTAATAGATACTATATGCATCTACGCATACACGTTTGAACATAGAACTAAAGAAATGTTAAAAAAAAAAAACAACTACTTTTCATCTAGATCCATGGAATAATTTATTCTACTTCTTTTCCCTACCTTGTCTTTTGGTCATGTTTTTTTTCCCCCTTATATTTTTAACCCAGGTCCTAAACTGACTTGAGGGTTTGCCCTGGCTTAATTCAGCATCTCACGGAATGCTCAGCTTTCTCGTTCAATGGCTCATTCAGTTTTCAATCTGAAGATTAAAGACATTGGAGAGAAAGGCTAACCACTTAATGGTGCTTAAAATCGGGGCAGTTTAATTTTATGACCAAAGGTGCAGTGCACAATGTATCCGTGTTCACCAAGAGATCAGCTTTCGTGCGTCTGTGCCCGTTTTTCTGTTCTGACCCTCGCAAAGCTCAGAGCAGAGTGTTCCTTGCCAGATGCCCAGGAAGTGTACACACAGCCCTCCGGCGGATGCCAGCAGGAGAAGCTGCAAGTTACTGATCATCAAGCACTCACACGGGGCAGCAGAACAAATTCCTTTACATTCATTTGAAAGCAAGATTAACAATATGGTTACTTCTTACTTCTGCCCCTTACATTACTGTGGAGTCTCCCCGCAAAGGGCCCCGGGGTGGCATTTACATGATCTTTTCCTGGCCCTCTTCTTTAAAGAATGTAGTCAGTGAATATTGCTGCTCGTAGGCTGTTAAATTATCGCTGTGTAAAATTGTAAAAAATGATCCTAATTATTACTAGGAACCTCAGATTTTGGTGGGTTTTTTGTTGTTTTTTTTTAAATAGCGTGACTTTCATACTTTCAAAAATCTTTTTTTTTGTTGTTTGTTTCAGTGAAAAATTCAGGTTCATGGTAACAAATCAGCAATGTCTTTCAAAATCTTCTGTTACACTACAATGACCAAAACACTGACCAAGTTTTGGGCACTCTAAGAAAGTATGCCTTTGGGTTTCACTGGAGAGCTTGTTTTCAACATTACTTTGATCCTATTTGAACAATAGGGAATAGAAAACCTAACATTGATGGTTCTTCTTGTTGCAAGTTGGGGCTTTAAGCTTTCAAGGTACAGAAGTATGTCTTTTAAAATGAGAGTAACATTTGTTTAGCTAGTGAATGTGACAATATTTTTATGTATATAATGAGCCTAATATAATTTTAATCAACTTGGTAATGATGTTATTAAATGGCAAAACAAATGCAGTGTATTAGCAGTCAAACACTGCACGGAAACTCCGATCCACCAGGCTCCTGGTTCAGATCATGTGGAAGCTTAGAAATAAATGTATATAAAATTGTAGCTGGGGATGTGAATTCCAATTTTAAACCATGATTCTGTGACTTGTAATAAACCAAGCTGTACAATTTAGTTTATGATAGCAGCATCAGAGCTGTTCCAAAATATATATATATGTCAACAGTGGTAAATACTGTAGATTTATATATATATATATATATATATATATATATTTGCAAAAAATATATGCACACACACTATTTTCTTATGTCACCTATGACTTTTTTATCTGTACACTTCTTTTGATGTGATTGTTTTTAACATGCTAAATAAGTATATTTTGTTTTGTGTCTTTCATGTGCTTTTTTCAGATGGCATCTCTGATTTTTCTAAAGCTAGTTCCTTTCTAACTGAGCAGATACTGCGTAGCTTTGCCTACGTGACTTTATCACAGTTGTATATGTTTTACTAATTTCCAGTAGTTCTGTATTTAGAACCACATCACCTGCCCTTTATTTGATCTAATCAGCCATTGTTAATAGTGATAAGGTGTTATTTTCAGTCTTCCCCCGTTAGAAAATGTAGATCTGTTAGTCTTTCAAGTAGGAAAATATAGTTCAGAGTCATTTTGCCACCGTACAATTTTACTCTTTCAAATTTATCTTTTAATAAAAGATAAATAGTGAAATAAGGATAAAATATGAAATAACATTCATAAAATAGGCTAAGTATATTTATAAAAAACATTTGGTGAGGATCTTCATGGTGTGGAGACTGATTTTGCTTTAACTACATGTACATGAGTAACTGTTTTGCCACTATTAAGTCTTTTCTTCATAGCAGTTTTGCCTAACACAGTAAGCACTTTGATATAGTTTGTATATTTTAATATTTAGTTTGAAAAGTTAAAGAAACTTAGACCCAGTGTCTCAAAGGGTTTTAAAACTTCAAGTCTTTCAGGTGCTTATGTTGCTTACAGGATTTTTAAAATAGCTTTGAGAGCTGGGAGATAGCCATAGCTGTCAAATCAGACACCCTGGTATTGCAGGGGAGGAAAAAAAATTCTTCTTCCTTCTGCCCTCTAGGTTCTCCACCCAGGCCCTGTAGATTGGACTGACAAAGGACAGACCAACGGGAGAAAAGCAACTGGAAGGTCATTAACACGTGCGTCCTGCATTCACGTGGTATCCGGTGATCAGTCACTCAAAGGGAGGGTTAGCTTGGGGTCTCTCCACCCAACCTAGTAAAGGCAGGGGTGAGGGTGTTAAGGGGGAGAAAGGGCACTTACGGAAAAGCAGGTGACTTTCTGGAAAATAAATGGGCCTTAAGAGAGCAGGTGGGAGACATGATCGTCTGTGACGGGGTCTGGTGGGGCGCCAGAAGAGGAGATTATAGAGTTGCCCCAGGAGGGGATTTAGGAGAGTTGCGTTCTTTGGGGGTGCGGGGGCGTGGCGCTCTGCTTTTAGGCAGATAAGGGATTCCAGAAACTCAAATGCCTTCAGCTCAAAAATCGTTTTTATTGCCCAGTGGCATATTTTGGGGTAACAGATCCCGATACCCTTCACTGTCAATGACAGAATGTTTCTCAAAAGAAGGAAGAGAGATTCAGGTAATGGGGCATTTCCGGAGAAGAAAAATGTTTGTTTACAGGATGTGATGTGATTGTTTGAACTTTTTTTCATTTTAAGAAGATTCTTATACTAAATTTATGTCATACTCAGTGTCACTTTAACATGGAGTTTTATATTTGTTGTCATTTCAGATCTCTCCCTCAGGGCTCGTTATACTATAAGCACAAAAATGACGCCTAGTCAATACTTTGCTAAGATCCCTTTTCTTTTCATTTTCATGATTAGAGAAAAGCATTCCATCTCCACAAATAGGGATTTATTCACAGAGGATCTACAGCTTAATCTTCTGGAAATGCTATTCTCAGTTATCTTTTATTTATTTATTTATTAGCATCTTTATTGGAGTATAATTGCTTTACAGTGGTGTGTTAGTTTCTGCTGTATAACAAAGTGAATCAGCTATATGTATACATCCCCATATCCTCTCCCTCTTGCATCTCCCTCCCACCCTCCCTATCCCACCCCTCTAGGTGGTCACAAAGCACCGGGCTGATCTCCCGGTGCTATGTGGCTGTTTCCCACCAGCTATCCATTTTACATTTGGTAGTGTATATAAGTCCATGCCACTCTCTCTCACTTCATCCCCGCTCAGTTATCTTTTAGATTCACACCTTTGTTTTAGTATGCACTTGATTGTGGGTTAATTGAGACTATGGTTTTTGCAGTCTGTTCTTTGTTTTAATTGTCCTTTAATGGATTTTAAATTTCATTTCTTTTTCTTCTTTTTTTTTTTTGCGGTACGCGGGCCTCTCACTGTTGTGGCCTCTCCCATTGCGGGGCACAGGCTCCGTGGCCATGGCTCACGGGCCCAGCCGCTCCGCGGCATGTGGGATCTTCCCGGACCGGGGCACGAACCCGTGTCCCCTGCATCAGCAGGCGGACTCTCAACCACTGCACCACCAGGGAAGCCCTAAATTTCATTTCTAATATTGATATTAACACTTACTGACCAGATGGTTTTAATAAGTCAGACTTTACTTTTATAATGACCTAAGGTATTGAGAATAGGAAGAAAGGATTCCATTTAACATTTATGTATGAATTGTACTTTCAGAAGGATTTTCAGTTTCCATAAATCTAAGCATAATTGCCACCATTTTATCAATAAGAACCCTGAAAAATAGAGGAACAAATGTTAGATTTCATAGGAGTGGATCTTGACCCCTGCTGCTCGTTAGAACTGGGGAGGTTTTTTTTAAAAAATTGATTGTATATTACCACTGTGAGCTGTCTCAAAAATTCTTAACAGGTCAGTTTCAGAGATTAGAAACTCTGATTTCAGGTAAGTTAAGAAAATTTCCACTGGAAAGACTAACATTACCAGCCATCTCTGTAAATGCTCATGAAGTACTAGCAGTTGTGGAAGGTAGCGGTGGCTTCAGCTGAAGGCGGCTGACCCGGCACTTTCTCTCACTACGTCTTACAGTAGTTCTTCCACATAGGTAGAGCCTTACGAGGATTTCCATTTTCCTGGACAACCTCTGTCACTTTCCGTAAGTGACAGGCTAAAAAGAGGCTTAAGCTGTCAGGAAACGCAAGTGCGTTTTCCCCCCGTGAGAAGCTGAGAAGATGCTGCATATCCTGGTCGTCCACTTGACCGGTCAGCATTTTATTGAGCACCTACAGTGTACTAGTTGCCTCGGGATTGTGCTAGGTTCACACTTCAAGATAAGAGGCACATTTTGTAATCTGTGTCTCAATTCAGTGTTGGGGGCGGGACGTGCACAGGTGACTATTATGGGCACAGAAAGGCCCAACTCAAGAGGGTGAGGGAGGGCCTGTGTGGAGGATTCTCGGAGTAGATGGACTAAAGGGAGGGGAAGGGGGCGTTTGTACAGAGAGGATGGAACGAGCAACTGCGTGGTGCGTGGGGGGAAGTTTCTCGCTTTGGTGTGCGAGTGGGATGGGGTGGGAGGGTCCGCAGAGACCGGGTCCTGGAGGGCCTTTTGTGGCCTGTGGAGGTGGATGCAGGGGCGCAGGCCTGGGGGAAGTTAGGACAATTGCAGCAGGTGTTCTGTCTACAAGGTAGGTGGTCCAGAGCTCAATGCCAGGGAACAAGTTACGAGGAAAAGGTGATGAACTTGAGAACTGTTTACTACGTAAAATTGGCAAAACTTGATAATTGGTTGAGTGTAACCACGATAATTAAGAAAAGTAGCTAACATTACTGAAGGCCTGCTGTGCATCTGGCACTGTACTGAGCATTTTACCTGTATTAACTCACTTAATTCTCAGAATAACTCTCTGAAGTGCGTACGACCCTAATTCCCAGTTTACAGATGAGAAAACTAAGGCACGAAGAGTTGAAGTAACTTACCCCAGGTGACATGGTAGGTAAGAGACCCCGGACTTGAATCTGAATCTAGGGCCTGTGCTTCCCTCCCCGCCACCGACAGTTTTAAGGAGGTATAACTTACCTACCATAAAATTCACCCATTTTAGTGTACACGTCAGTGATTTTTTGGTAAATTTACAGACTTGTGCAACCATCACAACAGACCAATTTTAGAACCTTTCCATCACCTCAAAAAGATCTCTTGTCCCCATTTGCAATATCCATTCCCACCCCCAGCCTCAGGCAACCACTAATCCACCTTATATCTCTTTGATTTCCCTTTTCTGGACATTTCGTATAAATGGAATCAGATAATATGTGGGATTTTTGCATCTGGTTTCTTTTGTACTTGGCCTAATGCTTTTGAGGTTCATCCATGTGTAGCACGTATTAGTAACTACTTTTTTATTGCTGAACAGTATTTTGTTGTATGGCTATATCACATTTTGTTTATCCAGTCACCAGTTGATAGACATTTGGATTGTTTTCACATGGTGCTGTGACCATTTGTGTACAGGTATTTGTGTGGCCTTGTATTCACTTCCCTTGCGTATGTATTTAGCAGTGCTATTGCTGGTTTTTATGATAAGCTTGTGTTTAACTTTTTAAGAAACTCCCACACTCTTCCAAAGTGTCTGTACCATTTACATTCCCACCAGCAATGTTTGAGGGTTCTGATTTCTCCACATCCTCACCAATACTTCTTGTTTTATATATTTTGGTTATAGCCGTGCTAGTGGGTGTGAAGCAATAGCTCATTGTGGCTTTGATTTGCATTTCTCGAATGGCTAAATGATGTTGAGCGTCTTTTCATCTTTTTATGAATCATTCATGTATGTTCTTTGGTGAATGTCTATTCAGATCTTTTGTTCACTTAATTGGGTTTTATTTTTGAAAAGTAAGTGTTCTTAAAATACTCTGGATACAAGTCCTTTATAAGACATATTTGCAAATATTTTCTCCCAGTCTGTGACATGTCTTTTCAGTGTCTTAATGGTGTCTTTTGAAGTGTGAGTGTTTTTAATTTTAATGAAGTTCAGTTTATTGGTTTTTTCTTTATGGATCATGCTTTTAGTATTGTATCTCTCTGCCTAACCCAAGGTCACAAATGATTTTCTCCTATGTTTGATTTCAGAAGTTTTATAGTTTTAGCTCTTACGCTTAGATCTGTGAGCTGTGTTGAATTATTACTGTGTAAGGTGTGAGGTAAGGATCTAAGTTTACGTGGGTATTCGCTGGTCTTAGCACCATGTGTTTAAAAGACTGCTTTCCCCAACTGAATTGCCTTGGTACCTCTAACAGAAATCAGTTGACCATATATATAAATATTTATTTTAAGTTTTGAAATCAGGAAGTGTACACCCTCCAACTTTGTTCTTTTTCAAGTTATTTTGGCTATTTGGGGTCCTTTGCATTTCTATATAAATTTTAGGATCAGCTCGTTAGTTTCTTCAAAAACCAAACCAAAACAACAACCTGTTGAATCTGTAGATCAACTTGGGGATCTTAAAATGTTGGGTCTTTTGATCCATAAACAAAGACTATTTATTTTGATCTTTAATTTTGATTTTTTTTTTTTTTTTTTTTTTTTGCGGTACGCGGGCCTCTCACTGTTGTGGCCTCTCCCGTTGCGGAGCACAGGCTCCGGACGCGCAGGCTCAGCGGCCATGGCTCACGGGCCCAGCCGCTCCGTGGCACGTGGGATCTTCCCAGACCGGGGCACGAACCCGTGTCCCCTGCATCGGCAGGCGGACTCTAAACCACTCTGCCACCAGGGAAACCCTTTAATTTTGACTCTTAATTTATTTTTCATTTGGTTTTTAATTTATTTTTCATTCGTTTTGATCTTTAATTTCAGCAAGCTTTTGTAGATTTAGCCTTGACACTTCTTTTGTTAAAGGTATTCCTAAGTGTTTTATTTTCCTTGCTCTTGTGAATAGAATTGTGTTCTTGAGAGCCTGTGTACTTCCACATCATTCTGTACTGTTGAGGGGAGAGGAGGCTCAAGGTTGATTTCTTCAGTTCCCAGGTTGGGCGGTGGTGTGGATAGTGGGGTCACAATCTGATGAAAAGAATTCAGGAGACAGAGCAGATGTAGGCTTGGTGAGGAAATGGCTTCTGCTTTGACGTGTAGAATCTGAGGAACAGGGGACGGACAGATTGTGCCGTCTGATGGGCAGCCGGGAATTCCAGAGAGATTTGGACTTGCTGGCATGTAAGGATCAGGTCATAGGAGAGCACCTGCCTCGGGAAAAGATGAGCTGAGGATGGGAGAGCCTGGGGGGGTCACTGACAGTTAAGAGGTGCCCCAGGGAAGAAGGTGTGAAGCACTCAGAGAGGCAGTCCTGGACTGGTTCCGCAGTACCCACATGCCCGGTGATTGAAGACAGAGCTTCGGAGTCAGACTGACTCGAGTTTGAAGTCGACATCCACGGAGGCCACTGTTGTCGATTCTGGGAAATCGTGAAGTAGCAGGACGACAGCATCCGTGTCCTCGGGGACCTGATGTGATCCATTTCCTCCTCTGTAGTATGGAGATTGTAGCGCTTATTTCATGGAGTTGTGAGGATTAAAGGAGTTGACTTGTGCAAAGTGTCCAGTGTAGCGTCGTCACGCGGTAGTAAAGTGGAACGTTACCTGTTGTCACACGACCCCACGGAGCTGGGCGTTAGAGACCAGGAGGGTGTGGACCCTGACTTCATGGAGCTGAGAGTCTCGTGAGCAGCTCAGAGGCACACACGACACGACACAACACGACACGTGGGGGGAGGGACGGCACAGGGTGATGGGAGAGGAGGGGCCCTGGCTAGGGGGGCAGGGGTCCCAGGAAGGAGGAAATGGTCGGCGGCCTCAGTGCAGCAGAAAGGCCCATTGCCTTGACTGAAGAAACAATTGGGGTTTGACAGTTTGGGGGTCGGTGCCGTCATCTGCTGTCTCTCCTAGAGCCACGGCCAGGTTGGCACCCATGGGCGGCGATGCCGGTCTCTCCAGAGAAGGGTGGGTGGAGGGAGGGGCTGGGAGGGGTGGATTTACATGGGGAAATAATGCCAGTTAGAGGGTAGTTCTGACCATTCAACCACTCAAGGACCTCTACCAGCCAGCCTGTGGTTTTATTCCAGTTTGTTACGTTCTGTATTCGTGGGGATTAAAACACCAATGATTAACCTTTCTGTAGTTGAGACTTTGCACTTTAATTTGGAGGAAAGTCAGCATAATCTGAAGATGAAGCAGGCTGCATCAGGAAAGCTCTCATGCCCCGCCCAGGGGCGTCCTTGACTCCGGAGAGCAGGTCTTTGAGTTGTGCTGCCATGTGCAGCGCACTAAGGAGGTGTGATCTAGAAGTCGCCGTGCGCGGATGGTGGAGAGGCTCACCGCTCTGAGAGCTAAACACAAATCAGCGATACTAAGGAGGTGTGATCTAGAAGTCGCCGTGCGCGGATGGTGGAGAGGCTCACTGCTCTGAGAGCTAAACACAAATCAGCGATACTAAGGAGGTATGATCTAGAAGTCGCCGTGCGCGGATGGTGGAGAGGCTCACTGCTCTGAGAGCTAAACACAAATCAGCGATACTAAGGAGGTGTGATCTAGAAGTCGCCGTGCGCGGATGGTGGAGAGGCTCACTGCTCTGAGAGCTAAACACAAATCAGCGATGAACCGTGGCTCCCAGAAAGCCCAGGCTTGAATGCGGCTGTTAGCTCTGCCAAGATCCCTGGTGTGGCTCCAGGCAGGCCACTGGGCCTCCCCAGGCCTGGGTTCTCTGATCTGCAATCTCTGGGGGTCGGAAGGAGAGTTTGAAAAGGGCTCTGCCTCAGACTCTAAGGCGAGGGTGCCCCGACCCCAGGTCTCTTTGTCTGCTTTGTGCAGGTACCATGTCGGGTGCTAGGAAGACAGTGGTGAGCAAAGACCAGATGGTCCCTGGCATTACGGAGTGGATGGTCGTGTGGGCAAGGCTGGCATTCTTTGTTACCAGCATAAATGAAGACCCACATCTGTGGCAGGGACCAGGAGGGAGGAGGACCCAGTGCGCTCGGGCCCCTGTGATAACGACAAGCACGAAGGTGATGCTCGTGAGAAATGATGCAGCTTGAATTGTACGGGCAGCGAAGTCGGTGCGGTAATGGGCCGAGGAAACCGGCTCACGGCCATGGGAGATGAGGGGCCCTCGCAGGACGGCCTGGGAGCAGAGGACGCAGAGTAGCAAATATGGCACAGACAGTTCAAGTTGCTAACGTGAAGGCAGTCGTACACTATCAACCGTGTCTGTACCCACGAATAATACCATTCGCAGGGCCACCTTTGGAAAGGCGGATGACGATGGCCCTGGCCGTCTGCAGTTTGCTGGAGTAGACTGGAGGCCGTCACACCTGCGCTGCAGTCTGAGCTTGCCACTTGTCGGCAGGTGAGCTTGGGCAAGTCACGTTCCCTTTCTCGGCTTCACTTTCTCAGCTCTAAAATGTGAGCGTTCGAGCTAGACAGGGTGGTGGAGATGACCTCGGACAGCGGGTCTCAACCAGCGCTGTGAACGAGAGTCACTCGAGAAGCTGCCAGAAATACTGATGCTCAGTCCCCCCCCCCAAGACCAATAAGTCAGAATCTCCCTGGCTGGGGCCTAGGAATTAGGATTGAACCATGTGATGCAATTGTATGGGAATAAACTGCAAGAAGCCAGAGCCTTGGGCTTGAAATCTTGGTTGAGAAGCCATGAGTGACCTGCCTCTCTTAACAAGCAAAGTGTTTTGACCATGAAGAAAGGAGACGTCCTTCCCTTTCCACCTCTACGTCTTTATTGTTCTAGCTCCCATGTCATTCTTCTGTTACTATCCGGAGACACCTTAAAATCATGTGAGGGCATTTCTATCTAGAGGGTTTGAATGGAGTGTGGAAAGAACTCAGGCTTGCAGCAAACTTGGAGATGAGTCTTAGCTTTTCCACTAACCCTGCTGGACCTCAGCCTCTTGAGTAAAATAGAGAAAATGAGACCTTCCCTTCAGGGTCGCTCTGAAGATGTACTGAGGTAATGTACGTGTAATACAGTGCCTGGGACAGAGATGCTCCATAAATGTTAAATGATGAATAGAAATGTTTGTATAGGGAAAGGGCTAATATCATTTATATTTAAAGGGCTTGTTTTTTGCCTTGAGACTTGTGAAGTACCCCCAAGTGGAATATGGGCAAAGCATAGTAAAAGAAAATGTACAGATAAGTACAAAGCGATAAAACATATCCTCCATCTCCACTAACTAGAGAAACTGAAATTGAAGCAATGATTGACAAACAGTTGGCCAAAATGATGTCTGTGCCCTGCTAGTGGGAGGAAAATGCATCCCAAATGTGCCGCTTCCCATGCTGTGTTATCCATACAGCAACACCACTTCCAAGAGCAGAAATGCATGTGGATGTAAAGAGATGTTTGTTTCACCATTGTTGGTAATAAAGAAGAACTGGAAATAGCCTGAATGTCCGTCAACAGAGGATAGGTTAAATTAGAGTGTAACCATATGAAAGGACGCTAACACTGTTCGCCCCTTAAAAACACGGAGATGGCCTGACATGTACTGACATGGGAAGATGTCTGATTTATTGCTCAGTGAACAGAGCTCCAAACAGTATTCACATAGCCCTTGGTTGACTTCCCAGCTTCTGCCTCCCCATCAGGCCAGCCTTGAAGCAGACAGCATTGTGGTGTTGAAGGCCATGCATCGGGTGGGGTCGGGGGTCACTCACCGTAGGTTTGGGAGGACCAGGGAAGTTCTATGTACACGAGCTTCGAAGCCTTAAGGACAGACAGACACAGAAGAAGGTTTTAGAACTGATGGGCAGGCACCTGGGACATAAGAATGAGCCACGTTGAAGTAAGACAGGGTGATGAAGAGGGGTAAAGACCCCTAAAGATGGGGGCATGTCCCAGGTCGGTAGAGATAAGAGGTGAGAGGGAGGCCGGGTAGATAGCTCCCGCTTGGGTCACCGTTTAAAGGCTTTAACGAAGAATGAGACTGACAGGGCTTGCAGTGGAACTCAGCAAGTGCCCATCCTCCATGGAGAGGCCCTCAAACTGCCATGCCCTCCCCTTAAACAGTCCTGCTCCTTCCCTCCCTGTTCTTTCAGCTGGGGAGTTGGCGGAAGAAGAAGGGGCAGGAAATCAGACAGGTCCCTGGGGCAGCCCTGAAAAGCGGCAGGTGGTCACAGGCCAGGAGCCCCGAGCCCAGAGCACTACTGGAAGCCACACCCTGATTGTCTGAGGCTGGTGTGGCCTGGGGTGAAAGGGCACTTGTTTATTTTCACATCGAAGCTAAAGGTCAAGTGATGCCCAGTGAGTGACGGTTTGTAAAGCAATAATAGTTTTTTTGAAAGGCAGGTAACTCGGAAATATAAAGGCCTTGAAACAAGGGGGAGTCCAATCCCTGCTAGTCTCTTCCGGCTGAGTAAGTCGATGTTGGATTTGCTTCTGTTTCAAAGCCTGTGTGGGAAGCTGTCTTCTCTTCCCCGCTGGCCCCATCAGAAACCATGGTGGGTGTTTATTGATTCCAAAAAGAGGTGAGGAGGTTTTAAACCTGGACTTGGCCCATCTTTTTAAAATCACTGGATGTTCCATTCTCCTGGGATAGCCTATCTTTTGGAGTTCATGGATGAGGAAAATGTTCTACAAAGTTTGAGGTACATAGAATTGTCCATTTTTATTTTATCAAATGTATTTATTAAAAGGAAAATATCTTAAACATTTTAAAAAATATGTATTTGTTTTGGTTGTGCTGGGTCTTAGTTGTGGCAGGTGGGTTCCTTAGTTGTGGCATGCGAGCTCTTAGTTGCGGCATGCATGTGGGATCTAGTTCCTGTGTTGGGAGCAAGAAGTCTCATCACTGCGCCACCAGGGAAGTTCCAAAAGGAAAATATTTTAAAGAATATTGTTACACAGGTGAAAAAGAAGAAAGTAAGAGCATAAATCAGAAAAATGGACAGTCCACTAAACTGAATGTAGTTAGCCTTTTTAAAAATACACTATATTGACCTTTATTTTCTTTCTTTTTTTTAAACACCCACATTGTCATGGCAGACTGGTGGAAACTCGATAAGTGGCTCGGCCATGGTGCACACATCAGCATTTAAAGGCCGCTGAATTCGTGTTTGAGTACCAGATGATAAAATTAGATTGCGTGGATTGTAGAAAATTAAATTCTTTAGCTAAACCAGATGCTAAGCTTCTGCCCAGAATCAACATACTGTTAGAAGTCTGGAAACTAATAAACATACCGTAACTATTAATTTATGGATGGGTTGTTGGCAGATAACTTCAGAGAAGGGATCCAGGCTTGAAACAGCTCTTGTAACACCAGATGGAGTGTGTGAGTTTAACGAGTCCCGAGAAGGGATATCTGTACAGTGCCTAAAAAAAAAACAAAAAAACCCACTGGGATCTGAGTTAGGCCTGAGATAAGCTGAGAGAAGCAGAGAAAACTAGAACCTAATTGAAACTGATACAAGAAATTAAGAGCCATGCAAAGAAAACCAGATGTTCTTTTATGATGAAGTACGTTGGAGGGAAGCAGGGACAACTTAACCCACCCAGAATCCAGTCACCTGGCAGCTTCACCCGAGGACAGGAGGCCCGAAGGAACCGGGCTGACTAACCAACTAATGTCCTACACATAGAGTGGGTAGAGCTGGAGCGCTGTGCTCTTGGGGAAACTCTCAGGACGACAGACCACACCCATTGGACTCAGGCCAGGCAATTCCTGAAGCTCCCCGCATCGTGTGATGAACAGTTTCCAGATGGAGAGACAAGCCCAGAGTTGTCCGGGGACAACTTGCCCAAGGTCTCACGACTGGGCAGGAACCAGACCTCACCTGTCCCTGCTGCTGATCCACCCCAAAGCAGATTGAAGACACAAATCCAGAGGAGGAAGGTGGGCACTGCGGTGACCCCTGCCGCCAGCCGGACAGCCCTCACTCAGCCTGAGAGCGAGAGGAGGATAAAGCCTAGTTACCTGAACAACCAACCAACCAACCAACCCTGGTGCAGATATTCAAGAAATGGCAATACGGGTGAAAGAGTCCAACAAATCTGAAGTCTTCCCTGCGTCACTGTGTAGACTGGCCTGTGTAATGAGGTCCCTGAATCCCACAGCGTTACCGAATGTCTGCTGTGTGCCCATAAGTGTTTATCAGAATAAAGTCATATTTTGTTCACTACACATCCAATTAAAAAACAAAAATTCCTAGTTGAAGTCTTCAGTAACACTTGCTGGATTCCTGCAGTAACATTCTACTCAAAGACACAATCTCAAATCATACCATTAAAGCCCAGCTTGGATTATGTCCTTTTCCTGCTTTAAAAACCTTCGGTGGCTCCCAAAGGCCATCAGATGAAATATCCATCATTCAGCCCCGCTTTCAAGGATGCCTGTGACATACAGTGTGAACTTCCTTTCAGCAGGGTTTTCCCATATGTGCTTTCTGGGGCCCCAGGGCCTCTAGAATTGACTCAGGCCGTGGTGGGTTTGGAAGTCATGAAGTTGGATGTTGGCGTAAAAGACAGGAAGGGGCTTTGCTGGCTGAAGCTCGCTAAAGAGGTACAGCAGGACTCAGCTTCGCTGGTGGCAGGTTTCAGTAGCTTAGTCAGTGTTCCAGGCTCCATGGTGCTCGGCCCTGCAGTGGGGGCACCATCTTCCACGGAGTCCACGAAGGAAGTCACCCACCGGGCTGTCGGCAGAATTACAAAGCCTGGTTTGCCTTTATGTCCCTCACACCCTTCCTGTTGCTTTGTCCCCCTCCGGTATCTAGGACTCTTCCCACCTGGTATCACTTCTCTTGAGATCCTCAACATCACATTTATATTTGAATAAAGGTGTCAGATCCCAGTTATGAGTCTACCCAGTGGCCTAGATTTTTCAGAGGCCTCACTCTTCTTACAGTTCTAAGTTACGCAGAACTTTTGAGGAAAGGGTGAGTTTCAACTGGAGGTTGGGCTGTACCATCCATTACCAGGGTCACAGGTTCCTAAACTTCCATGTGTGTGGAAATCGCCTGGGGAGCTTGTTAAAATGCAGATTTGGTTCCGTGGGTTCCAGGATCTCTATTCCTTTTAAGCTCCTGGGCGATGCCAATGCTGCTAGACTGGGGAGCACGCTGTGAGTGACGAGGATAAAGACCAGATGCCCCTGGAGAGCCGTCCGGGAGAAGCTCAGGTTCCCAGGCTCCGTCACTCCCACACCAGGGGGCCAGAGGCTGCCGCCTGGCGTAAACACAAACCGTTTGCCTCGGGAGCTCACGGGCATACATGAGGTAGTGGGGTGTCTGCTTTTCCACGTCTTCGCAGACCTCAGTTATCTCACAGGTCTAGACCGTCAGAAGGCTCTCATCTGGCTGTTGGAGATGGTCCTTTTCATCTCCAGAAGGCAGTTCAGCAAGTTCTCGAGGGAAAAGGGTAAATGTTGCCTTCAGGGATCTCCTGGAGCAGCTTCCAGCAAGCGGAGGAGGTGCCTGTGGACTTGTTCTCCTTAGCACTTCATTTTCCTTCCTACTGTGTTTACAAACAGGCCGCTTAGCTGCAGGTCTTGGGTGGATGACACCCACTCTCGTTCACTTCTGTGTATGTTACTCTGGAGAGGGAAGATAATGCAGTTTAGCTAAGCCAAGCTGTAGGTTGGAAGTTACAACCCACCTAATTCCTTACAGAAGCTATTGATTAAGGCTGTGTCTCTGACACCTGCTGTGCCTGGGCCTCCTGCCATGTGGTTGATGGCAACTCTGACAGCCCTGTCCCTGCAGAACCCAGAGCTCCTGCCACGTTTGTTTCCAGCAAGTCTTTAGTGTCTGCTCTCCTGGCTCCTCTCACCCTCCGCTTCCTTCTAAAGCATGTTTTGAAGTCCACACTGAGACAGGTCACCCAACCCATTTGTCATGTGATGGGGTTACAGACTGTGGAGTCTGCAGCAGATGTCAGCTGGGCCTTTGGAGGCCTGTCACTTCCCCAAAGAGAACACTCTTGTTGACCATCTGGCACAGGGGTGAACACCTTTCTTGCCCAAGAGGTCCTAGGCTTCACTCCAGGGAGCGGCATGAGGGTTAGAACTCAGAGAGAAAGAAAAAAATGGAGTCAGAGACCCAGGAAATGAGGTCCCCACGGAAGGTAAGAGCCTTTGTAAACGTGCCTTTGTTACCTGGATGGATGTTCAGTAAGCATTTGTTGAATGAAAGTGAAAACAAGAAGGAAAAAGCTATTGTATATGAAGCACGGGTGTCACCACCAAATGTCCTGTTCTGCTTCCCTCCCACCAATTACTTGTAAGGCTCTTGTCCCAAGCATGCTGGGGGCCTCATGGAGACATCTGGACGGTGTCCTCCTGAGAAGGTGAGCAGTGACTTATATCATGGGGTTGTGGCAGCTGTGACTGGTCTCCTTCAGGTCATGGAGCTTCTGGACCTGGTTGACAGCAGAGCCTGGACTAAAGCCATATCCTGTGACCCCCAGCTCAACACGCTTTCTATTCTGTCAAGCTGTTGACCCAGCCAGGAAATGTGCACTATCCATGTTTACCCCTCTGTGAGTGAGCATGGGAGTGAGTTAACTCGGAGACCTGTCACTGACCTCCATAAGGCCAGGGGGCCTCCCTAAGAACTAGCATCCCAGAAGACTTGACCTCGAGCCCTGCTCTGTTCTTCACCTTGGGCAAACACTTTTACCCAAAGAAGTTACCTCTTCCCCCATATACAGTGGGGAGGATGCCTAAGATCAGCAGCAGTGGGGGCCACGAACTAACGGTGACTTGTCTGTACCGGCACTAAATGAAAGATGAAGGGACAGATATCCAAGGGGCTGCTGCACTTCCCTTCCCTGCCAAGGAAGTGCAAAGGACTCTCCATTCCAGTTCAGAACCCAGGCAAGGCTCCCCACTTGATCAGCCTGGATTTTTTTTTCTAGGTCATTGGAGGGAAAGAAGTAGTGCACTGTATCCCCTTCCCCTTTTCCTTCCCTCCCTCCCTTCGGTGAACAATTACTGCCTGTTTGCTGTGTATTGGGCACTGTTTCTGGGCACTGGGAATAGAGCAGTGAACAACAACCCACACCCTCATGGGGCTCACATTCCAGTGGGGGAAACAGCAAGGCAAAGCCAACACATGAGCGAGGTAGCTGCTGGGGAAACAAAGCATGGAGAGGAGGAGAGTGCTGGGAGGGGTTGTGATGTTAATCAGGATGGTCAACGAAGTTGACCTTTGAGAATAGACTGAAAGGAGCTGAGGGAGCCAGACATTTAGGTCTTTGGAGGAGAGTCTTTCAGACAGAAGGAATAGCGAGTGCAAATGTCCTGAGGCAGGAGTGGCCGGTGTACTTGAGGAAGAACAGGAGGGCTGGCGAAGCTGAAGCCAAGAGTGTGTGAGGGGCCGAGAAGTCAACGAGAGAGAAGATCTGGGGCCAGATCATGAGATCACAAGGTTGTTAGAAAGATGGGAAATTACTGCAGGATTTCTCCTGGCTGCTGGTTAAGGAGTGGGTCAGGGCGTGCGGAGGGCGGGTGGCAGCAGGCGGAGGAGTTAGCACCTCTCAGCTGTGAACAAAGCGGGGTGGCGATGAGAACTTGGACGGGGCAGAGCAGTGAGGGGTGAGAAGTGGTCGATTCTGAATGCATTTTAAAGACAAAACCAAAAATCCTTGCCATTGGGTTGCATGTGGGACATGAGTGAAGGAAAGGAGACAGAATGACGGCAGGTGTTTGGGGTTTCTTTTCGGCTGAGTAGCTCAAAAGATAACGTACCATGAACTGGGATGGGGAACATGTGAGAAGAACAGGGAGAATGTGAGGGCCTCTGCATTGGGCATATTAAACTTGAGATAATATGGAATGAGACTAAGAAGAGCCTACGTTTGCTGAGCTCTTCCTATGTGTCAGGCACTGGGCAAAGCATCTTACAGATATTGTCCCATTTCATCCTTACAACAGCACTCTTACCGTAGAGATAAGACAGTGGGTAGCTGTGCCCATTCGCAGCCTGACAAGACCTCCTGCAGCAGCAGCAGCAACATAGATCTTTCCTGTCTGATGTTCTGTCTTAACTGCACAGCCATGGTTGGTATTGGCTCACCACACTGTTAATGAAGACGTGAGTCTTCTCCTTGGTCCCACTGCACGGCGAGAGATTATCAGCTTTGTTCTGCTCCTGGAGGCTCATGGATGCCGTGTAAACACAGAGTGAGTGAGTGAGCTTGTGGAACCTGTAGGCGCCGGCCACAGGCTGGACTGACCATGTTCCTCGCCTGTGATGGGAGAAGCCAAGGAACGGGACCCAGGGATGGGGTACATCCATCTACCAGGCGCATGGTGGGTGCGTGGGAGAGTGAGCTTGAAAACCAGGGGCACGGAGTGTTCAAGGTGAGCAACTTCATAACTAGAAGCATCAAAAATAGAAACGTGAAAACATGAGTCAGCATCTGAGGTGAGCAGCGTAAAGCAAGGTGTGAGTGATGGCGGGGGGAGTGGGGCGGGGGACAGTTCAAGCCTAATCTGTGAGACCAGGTGTGCTTTGTTGTTCCTTACCAGCTGGGAGAGCCTTACCAGCTGGGAGAGTCCTACTAGCTGGGACAGTCTTACTAGCTGGGACAGTTTTACCAGCTGGGAGATTCTTACTAGCTAGGAGAGTCTTACTAGCTGGGAGAGTCTTACAAGCTGGGAGAGTCTTACAAGCTGGGAGAGTCTTACTAGCTAGGAGAGTCTTACTAGCTAGGAGAGTCTTACTAGCTAGGAGAGTCTTACTAGCTGGGACAGTTTTACCAGCTGGGAGATTCTTACTAGCTAGGAGAGTCTTACAAGCTGGGAGAGTCTTACTAGCTAGGAGAGTCTTACTAGCTAGGAGAGTCTTACTAGCTGGGACAGTTTTACCAGCTGGGAGATTCTTACTAGCTAGGAGAGTCTTACTAGCTGGGACAGTTTTACCAGCTGGGAGAGTCTTACTAGCTAGGAGAGTCTTACTAGCTGGGACAGTTTTACCAGCTGGGAGATTCTTACTAGCTAGGAGAGTCTTACTAGCTGGGACAGTTTTACCAGCTGGGAGAGTCTTACTAGCTAGGAGAGTCTTACTAGCTGGGACAGTTTTACCAGCTGGGAGAGTCTTACTAGCTAGGAGAGTCTTACTAGCTGGGAGCCTTACAAGCTGGGAGAGTCCTAAGGAGGTCAGCAGTGTGTGCTGAAAAAAAGAGAAGTGGGAAGAGCTCTAATTGTAAGACATTTAAGAAGTATGTTAGTTATCTCCTTGCTGAGTAACAGATCACCCCAAACTGAGTGACTTATAACAGCCGTGGTGATTTGTGATCTCTCACAATTCAGGAGCAGCCAGCGACGTCTCAGAGGCTCTTCCCTCCCACGTGTGGCGCCTGAGCTGGAGTAGGTGGAGTTCCCTGTCCTCCGGCATTTCTCTCTCTGGGGTCTCCACTCAGGGTCTTTCCAGCATGGTGTCTTCACGACAGTGATACTTCCTATGTGACACCTCAGGGTTCCAAAGCCACGTGTCCCCAGAGAGAGAAACAACCAGGAGGAAGCTCGGGGGACAGACAGCCTCCTCTTTGCTGCAGTCTGATTGTCAGAAGCTAGTGCCCACATTTGGCCCTTGTTCACGGGACGTGAAGTAGACTCCACCTTTTTCTGGGAGGTAAATCCAAGGATTTGCTGGCATGATTTATAACCACACAGAAGCCTGTGACATGGTCTGAGGACCTCATAATTATACCCTCCTAATTATACAAGAGGCGTTCAGTGGAAAGTTTCTCGGTGCCTGCGCTGGTTGGCGATTAGTGTCAGACGTGTGAGGGATGATGTGACGTGCAGGCAAGTGGCTACGTTTTCTGAGACTAAATACTGTGTCGATGTCATTACCAGAAAAACCCCCAGGCCTGGAAATACTTTTTTTCTGTGACTCAGGATGGTATATATCAGAGTAGATTGTAAAGTAGTTCATGTCACAGGGATACAAAATAGAGCTAGGAGACAGTAAAGAAAGGAAACAGTAAGGCAGGAAACAGTAAGGAGACTGAGTGGTAGGTAAGAAAGTGACCTTGACTTTGCTGTGCTTTTGATTTGATGCAACAGCAGAAAATTCCAAGTCTTTGAGAGATAGCAATATTCTGGACCAACTAGATCGGCCAGCTGCCTCCATGACTATTAAAGCCGGTAGTGACACCAGTTCTGGCAAAACCAGACTTCTCGTGCTACTGACCGCAGTGTGAAGGCACTTGGGGTTCTATGTGCAGAAATCGAACTATAGATAATTGTTTTGTTAGAGGGGAATTGGGAGTCTTAGTGAATTCAAATGTACCTCCAAGAGGTGTTTGAAAGCCTCCTGCAAGGACATTGATTGCTCTATGGGATGGTTGCCTGATGCCAGCTAATTAGGAAAACCCATTCTGGGCCTAGCTTGAGTGAGCCCGGGGAAGGATAAACAGTGTTACTATAGCTGGTACCCTGGAGTTCCCAGGATAACCTGTAGTCTCCTTACACTTGATTGAGTTTATTACACGCACAGACTTTCGCTAAAGGCCACCGTGTCCCAGCGTGTGAGGCAGTTGCCAAAATGGAGTAGTGCCAATAGCTGGAGCTCTTATCTGTTGCTGCAGCTAAACAATTAAAGAGGAACCTGAGTTTCACTGGAAGCAATTCCTTGGACCATTTGGCGCCGTCTACAACTGGGTCCAGGCATTACCACCACGGGGCCGACTGGCTGGCAAAGGTTCGCCGAGGCTGGGGTACTTTCCACTTTGGGGTCCAGCATTATGACTAATTTCTCAGTGTCTCAGGCTGGGCAGATTCCCATGGGGGCAAACCCCAGACCCACATCTCTTACCGTGTGATGGTGGAATGTAATTTGGCAAATGTTGCACGTATGATGCAAAAATAAATCCATAAGTAAACAAACTCTAAAAGGAGACAAAGAGAAAGTGAGCAAATAAATTTGGAAAACTAGGCTCAATAAAAGTAGTTTTTTCCCTTTTTTGAAACAGGATTTCTCGGAGCCTTTAATACGCCACCATGCCTTGTGAATGTCCAGAATGACAGGTAGCATTTCACCTCTTTTGTGACCATCGGAACCATGTTCCCATGATCACGTTGGGTGACTTCGTTTTCCAGCAACAACTTTGGGATACACTGTCCTAGATCAGAGCTAGGGTCTTTCCCTAGGGCAAAGGGCAGCCAGCCCTTTGGCAGGGCAGCCTTTGGCCTGATGGTCACCAGTGGGGTAAGTATGGAAATTGAGAGTAAGCTTTTAGAAAGTTTTCTGGCAGTTGGACAGATTAATTTTTATGTCTGTTGAACCTAATACCAAAGTAATGGGGCTTATATTTTGTATTTCTTTGCTTGGTATTTCATGTTCGAGTCATTAATTTTTAGGGTACTTTACTAAAAATAACCATCTGCCGCACACTGAAAATTAAAAAAAAAATCACAGTCCTTCCCCTCATCGTTTGAGAGCGTCCCCACCAACATCAAACCCCCGATCAGATTTTTCTAGCATCAGGCCACGAGCACAAAGGTTACCCAGCTGGACTCCAGACTACCTTCCAGCATCCCCTACCCCTGTAGGGCAGCCAGCCCTGCCTGTTATCATTTCTTCGTGCACCTGTAATTTTGTAGTCTGAGTGCAGAATCTCAGACCCCCGCAGCGGTCTATCCACTCCTTGCTCCGGAACGAGAAGCCCCTGGATGCTACCTCGTCAGGAGGAGAAAAGGCAACAGCCATCACTCTGCCTGACCCGCCCGCCACACTCAGCAGCGCTTACCTCCCACCCTTGGAATATTGCTGACAGCTCTTTGAAAACTTAAAAAGTATGACAGGCTTTCAGGAATGGTGACTTCCCACCAAGGAATGGAGGCATGGGAGGATTTAAGTACCTGGGTTTAAACAATGCTTGCCTTTTGTTCTCCCTAATAGTGCTGGTCATGTGGGTTTTTCTTCCCCACAGCTTTCTGACGTGATCGTTCTCCAATAGAGGACTTCAGTCTTTTAAAAACAGTAATTTTGGTAACAGTGGTAATTGGTTTAATTAGAGTTCTTTAAAGGTAGATCCTTCTCGCCCACCTCATCTTAAGACGTGACTCATGCTCTGATCTATCTATCGTGTTACCCTGAATCCACGTGGTATTATTTCCTCCTCATACCTGTTAACGGGCATTGTAGGAGAGGAGGTGGAAAACTTCCAGAAGTCGCTATTTTTTCAGTCTAGAATAATTGCAAGTAATTTTTCTTTGTTCCCAGGAAATGGTAGATAATCAGCTTTCTGTAGAGAAAAATATGCACGTTGCATATGACTGCACTTTGCACGGGGGCCTTTCATGGGGACTAGAGCTCTTAACTGCCCACTGGGTTCCATTTGGATCACAAAAGCCTTCTCTGGCTCCCCAGCAGAACTGATTTGCCTCTCGTGTTTCCGGGGACCCAGTCCTGTCATGAAGCGACAGTAGTTGGCCCTGCATAGAGTTCTTTATCCCCAAATAGCCGCATTCTTTCAAATGGCTGTTTGAGCTGCTTGACACACACTAGGGAAGCTGGCAGAATATCATGCCCTTCCCTTCGGGTATGAGAAGCGTGGTGACAAAGAAGCCACCCAGAAGGCCCCACACGGCTGGGTGGGGGGCTCAGGAGAAGCTTGCAGGGACCAGCCTCCCCCTCGGCCCATCCGGATAACCTCCTCCGCTCCGCTCTTCTGTATGTCGGAGGGGACAGAAACGGGCATCTCTGGCTCTTTGAGTTCTATTTTCTGTTGAGTTTCAATCTTCTGGTTGGTGTTGGGTGAAATTGCTGAGAAAAGTATCCATCACAGATAATCTAGAAAAGGGGAAATTGGAAACCATTGAATTTTGCTTCTAAAACTCCTCTTGGAGTATGACAAGCAAAAGTAAGTAATTTGTATTCTGGAGTTCCTGTTCACTTATACTTTCATGTCCTTTCTTTGTGCTTGTCCACATTTTAGGAAGATAATAAAAATAAATGTTTCCTCTGCAGTTTTCTTTCTATCTGTCATCTATCCATCCATCCATCCATCCACCCTGTACTTATATCTGTTTATCTATTTATCTATACGTCATTATCTGTCTGTAAGGGAGGACAAATTCTCCTCTACTCTTTAGGTCTCCAGTTGGGTCTAAGAATTAAATGGACAAAGACAGATGAACAGGAGAAAGGCATACACGTTTTAGTAAACTGTTACATGTACAAAGGAGCCTTCATAAGAGAATGAAGACCTGAAGAAGCAGCCAGAGCAGAAAGCTTTTATACCTTTTAGACAAAGAAACAATACATTTGTGAAGAATGGATAAGACACAGGGCTTTGGGCCAGAGGTGGTAAATGGTGAAGTAAGATAAGGGTCGGCTGAACAGGGTTTGCTTCTACAGATCTCTCGGCCTCAGATTCCCCATCTCTGGTGATAAGAATATCTTCCTTTCTCCCGGTACAGGGAGGACACCTTTCACAGGGGAGTTTATCTCCTGCTTTCAGGAAGAAAAAGGAAAGTTAGAGAGCCCTTGTTATACCTGCTATTTCTCAAGTGCCTTTAATTCAAAAGAATCAGTATGCCTGAGTGGCATATTTTGGGGGGACATCCTCTGAACTCCTTCACCATCCATTCTATACCTATATCTCCATCTATCTATACATCAGCTGCCTGCCTATCCATCCATCCATCTGTCCATCCATTCGTCCATCCATCAGTCTGTCCATCCATCCATCCGTCTGTCCATCCATCCATCCATCTGTCCATCCATCCGTCCGTCCATCTATCCATCCATCCATCCACCCATCCATCCATCCACCCATCCATCCATCCATCCATCCAATACCTGTCCCTCTACCTGCCTGCCTATCTACCATCATCCATCCTCTGTCTCATTCATCAATAACCCACATGGCCAGGTGTCACCGGTCTGTGATCACCAATTAAGCCACACTTCATCTT
The DNA here is from genome assembly GCF_008692025.1 of Phocoena sinus. Classification (NCBI taxonomy): domain Eukaryota; kingdom Metazoa; phylum Chordata; class Mammalia; order Artiodactyla; family Phocoenidae; genus Phocoena; species Phocoena sinus. Next base: position 20,642,207 of record NC_045764.1, read on the forward strand.
GCTGTGAATTTCACAGCTACTTGTCAATTTGTGGATTGTTAATCTGGGTCCCTTCCCTGTCCAGCCCCTCAATCCTGAGATCTCTCCAGCATCCAAATTTGGCATTGTGGTGTCTTATTCATGCTCTGTCACTGAGCTGGGCCACCGTCCCTCCCTGTCAGGCTGCTGCCCTCACCAACATGCTAGCTTTGGCACTCAGCCCTGCGTTTCAGGTACAGTACAGGCTTTTCCCTTAAATTCTGACACCACAACAGGAACCAGACTGTGTTGACGAGTGTGAGTGAGAGAAGGGGAAGGAGGTACAGCACAGGTAACAGATAACCCTACTGGATGGGACTTCCCTTAGAGCCTCTAGGTGGGTCTGTTCTGGGGGTCTTTTTTTTTTTTTTTTTTTTAGTTTTGGCTGTGTTGGGTCTTCGTTTCTGTGCGAGGACTTTCTCTAGTTGTGGTGAGCGGGGGCCGCTCTTCATCGCGGTGCGCGGGCCTCTCACTGTTGTGGCCTCTCCCGTTGCGGAGCACAGGCTCCAGACGCGCAGGCTCAGCGGCCATGGCTCACGGGCCCAGCCGCTCCGCGGCATGTGAGATCTTCCCGTACCGGGGCACGAACCCGTGTCCCCTGCATTGGCAGGTGGACTCTCAACCACTGCGCCACCAGGGAAGCCCTGTTCTGGGGGTCTTTTACAGAGCTCCCCCCACACCTGCTGCCAGGTGACCCTCATGGGGAGGAGGGGCCACTTCTTCCCTGGGAGGGCTTTGTGCTTGTCCCATCTCTGCATTCAGAGGCCAGCCTCCCTAATCCTCACTTCCTGTCTCAAGAGCAGCCTCTCCCCAGGATGACTGACAACAGAAATGGCCCTTGTGTTTGAGAGAGAAACCCGCCCCCACGCTTAGCCTCAGGAATGCTCGCTTGCCTTCTGGTACCTGACAAGAAGGTCCATTAGAACATGATTTTCCAACGTGAGCCTTAAAAAACAAGTGTGTCCAAGAGCATTCCCAAAGGCTGACAGAGACAGCAAGCTACCCAGGTCCCTGCTCTGGACTTTCTTCTCTCCTTTATGATAGAATTCTCCAACCCAGCCTGGCCTCCTGCAGGTGTGCCACCTGCAGGCTGCAGGTACAGCCACTGCAAACCCATTCCTTAGCCCCTAGCCCACCAATTCTTTTTAGGAACTATTCTGTTTCTGCTGTTTACTCCGCATAGAATATGGAGCTTCTCAGCCTCAAACGCGCATTCAGGCCAACAGACTCAACAAGAAGCATGATGTCTGCTTTATATTTCATAATCAAATGTCCACTTAATAGTTCTTCCCAAAACAAAGACAATCAGTCTATCCCAAAGGTGAATTCAAATTTCTTCTTTTTACTAGGTAAATACTGCTTACATATTTAAGATGATTTTTAAAAGGTAACAAAACAAACAAAACCCCCCAAACCTTAGTTAGGGACTGGGATTCTATTTGGGCATCCTGTTTCTCCCCTTCCCTCTCTACCTGTCCTTCCTACCTACCCTGCCAAAGCTGCTCTGAGACAAGTCTGTATATAGTCCCATGCTGTTTACCCTTGGGAGCTCTCTGAGCCCATGCTCCACCCCGGCCATATCCGCCCTCTTTACCCATTCATTTCTGTCCCCTCTGAGCAGAGGTGAGGGAGGCCACATCACACATGCAGTCTCAGCTGGGGTGGCAGCAGCTACCGGGACCCCCTTTCCTTAGAAGCAGTCAGTCAAGTGGGAGTTCCCTTTCTCAGTTCCTGGATCACATCTGCTTATTAAGAAAAAATATTTAAGACTTGAAAATGAGGCAAAAGGTGATGGCATGTTATTTCAGTGTTAACTCAAAAAGATAACCCCAAAGGTTTCAGTTTATTATTCCCTAGGGCATTAACCAGTTTTGTACTATTTTGTATTAACCTAGCACTCAAATTCTAACAGTCCTTTATGAAATTGCTATAAATATCAAGTTCCCCAAGTGTTCCTGGAATTATATTACTATTTCCATCATTCATTAATGAATTGAATGAAGTATTTGATGTGCTCATTTCAATCCTGTAATAGTTATCTATTGCTGGGTAACAAATTATCCCAAATCTTAGTGGTTTAAACAAATAATAAACATTTGTTATGTTACACAGCTTCTGTGGGTTGGGAATTCAAGAGCATTTTAGTAGAATGATCTAGCTTGGGTTCTTTCATGAGATTGCAATCAGCCAGGACTACAGCCAACTGTAGGAGCCTGGGCGGATCTGCTCCCCAAGATGACTCACTTATGTGGGTGACAAGCCAATGGGCACTATTGGCAGGAGGCCTCAGTCCTCACCATGGGGACCTCGCCACACACCTGTGTGAGTTTCCTCATGACATGGCAACTGGCTTCCCCCAGAGCAAATGATCCAGGAGAGAATAGGGGAAAGTCACAGCGTCTGCTAAGACCTAGAAGTTACATCCTGTTGGTCACATTAGTCAGTCCTATTCATTGTGGGAAGAGGTGACACAAGGGCAAGAGTACTGGAGGATGGGGATCATTGGAGGAAGTCTTAGAGGCTGGCTACCAACATCTTCCCTCTGTGCCCCAGTGATTCACGTCCTACCCACACACAAAATGTGCTTAGCCTCTCCCAGGGCCCCCAATGCAGTAGAGTATCAGTTTGAAGTCCAGAATTTCATTATCCAAATTAGATCCAGATGTTCGTGAGGCTCCTTAGGTGTAGTTCCTTGAATCCTCAAAGCCAGGTCTGAAATTTGTGAGCTAGAGAGACAAGTTATCTGCAATAATAGGACAAGCATAGCATAATTACTGAAGACCCTCCTGTTCAACAGAGTTGGAAATTGGGGATGCATGGAAGTCACTGGTTCATAGCAATTTTGAAATCCAGTAGGGTGCAAATTGACATTTCCTGGGAGTAATTTTCCACAGCTCTTGGATTTACTCTGCAGGCTTTTGGTTTTACCCTCTGAGTCATCCTTCCTTTTCCTGTATTTGTGTAGTTTTCTCAGCGTGCTTCTGCCTTGTACAAGTTTCAGGGTCCAAAGACATCTTTTCAGTTTGTGCTGTCTGTCCCTTTCAGCTCAAGCTGTCAATGCTTCTTCCAATATAATTCTCTTAAAAATCTTGTGGATGACCTGTGAATCTCACTGTGGGGGCGGGGGTGGGCTCACTCCATTAGAAAAAAAAAAAAGCTTCACCTACAAATAGCTCCAATATATGCCCTGAAAGGACAGGGTTGTTGAAGTGCTCAGTCTGTGGTGTTTGTCATTTGTATGGCAGCCCGAGCCGACTAAGACACAGTCACACTCTTGGGTTCATCTTTAGACCAGATTTTCCTGATGGTGCCTGTACTTGATTTTTACCTAAGAGCCCTTTAAATTTAACATCATTTGCCATCTGGAGAAGGTGAGAATTTTCAAAAGCAGGAAGTGCTGCTTCTCTTTTGTTTAACAGTCCTGCCTTTCTCTTGTCTCACTTTTTACCAGAAGCAGCAAGAAGAAATCACTCTTCAGTACTCTGCTTGGACCATCTCCTTTGCTAGACCACCCCATGCCTAAGGTACGTTTTCTATCTTCCTTATAAGGCAACAGTGCTGGTAAAGTTTCTGTCTCTACTACATAACAGTTTCCAGTAAGATTTTTCCCTTTTCTTTAATCCTTTACCTGAGGCCACCTCAAAGACAGTCATGCTTCTATAAACAGTTTTTCAAGGCTCTTCAAGTTTTCATGGACACTTTCCTCAAAGTCCTTCCAGCTTTTACTATGAGGTTCCAAAGCCACAAGGAAGCTTTCCTCTAATATCCCTAAACTTATCTGGGAATTCTCACACCAAGAGACAGGGGCCCATCCTCAGAAAAACCCCTCTCACTCTTTCCCAGGAATTCCTCCACGCCTCCAACTCTATTCTTTTTATCCTCTCTCTCTCTCAGTAAGGATGGTGTGTGATTAGTTTGTTGGATATAATTTAGTCATGTCTTACAGACAGATCACAGCTCTTAAACTATTGGCCAAGAATTGAAGCCCCTGGAGGTCTGTGTCTGATGGGGACCCTGACTAGTGGGAGTGCAGTTGTATTCACACTAATGAACACGTCGCACTGTCATTTAGAGCCTTGTGTCATTCTAGGTGCTGCTCCATTTCATTCCTTCAGAACCTTATGAAGTAAGCTCACTGATTGACCAGATGGACCCTGGCGGAGGCATGCAGGGATCAACTCAGGTGTCTCATTTCTGTTCCCATCTGAACCTGAATCCAGGCATTTGCAAGGAGCCTGTGACATGCCAGGGGCAGCGGCTGCTGCTGCCACAGCCATCATCCCTCCATCTCAGGGTCCCTTAGAGCCCCATGGCCTGAGCCACCTTTGTGCATGGCAGCCAGAGGGGCCTGGCGCCACCCCATCACAGCCCCTGCTGGAAACAGCTGCGCGCCCTCCTGTCGTTAGGAGGGAGCAGCATTTGCTCCCCCACACTGTCTCTGAGAGCAGCCTTGGCCAGAGAAAGGTTGGCGGAGTAGAGTTTGTTCATCTGTTCCATCTGCTCCCACCGCCGTGGAAGAGGTCACGACAGCCCACTTGTGTGCAGCCAGTAAATCTGTAAGAGTTTTGCTAATACTGGAAGGGGCATACATGGGCGTGGGGGTTGACTGGATCATGGCCAGCTGTGTGGCTTTTGGCAGGTGATTTAATCTCTCTGAGCCTCCGTGTCCTCATCCACAAGAGGGGATGCCAACCTCTTAGAGGTGTTGTGAGAGTTAAATATAAAACATTTGGTACAGTGTTGGACAAAGGGGAGACGTTTAAGAATGTAAGTTTTATTATTTAGTAGTAAGGAAAGAGGTTTTCATTTGGGGAAAAGTGTATAAGTGTGAAAAAAATTAGATAGCAGGTCTTTATTAGCTTGATGTAGAAAAAGATACTGTAGGACCCCAGACTTCTATGCTACACCCACGAAGAATGAGGAGAGCCCCTTCTGTCTACCATCAGGGGTTCTCAGGCCATGTTGCTTGGTTCATGTTATAGACTGAATGTTTGTGTCCTCCCAAAATCCATCTGTTGAGATCCTAACCCCGCAGTGTGATGGTATCAGGAGGTGGGGCCTTTGGGAGGTGATGAGGTCATGAGGGTGGAGCCCTCATGATGGAATTAGTGTCCTTATAAAGAGACCCCAGAGCACTTTCTAGCCCCTTCTGTAATGTGAGGACACAGCAGGAAGGCACCATCTGCAAACCAGGAAGCAACCCTCACCAGTCACAGAATCAGCAGCCTCCACAGCTGTGAGAAATGAGTGTTTGTTGTTTAGGACACCCAGCCTCTGATATATTTGTTACAGCAGCCCGAGCTGACCAAGACAGGCCCATGGCTGATTTGAACCCAGATGAAATCAGGGGTTTCCAGACACAATACTCCTGTGATGTAGAAACGGGCACAGACTTACTATTTTTTGGAAAGGCTACATTTAATTCATTGTCTCTGTACCTCGTTTTCTTTATTTGGAAGGTGAAGGATTTGACCGGCCCTCAGGCAGGCTCGGAGAATAACAGTCCATCATTCCAAGGGCCTGACTGCCTTCAAACAGCCTCTCAGTCTCTTCTTTGCCCCGAATTGTTTTTCATTGCCCAGCATGGCGTGGGCACATAATAAATGCTCAGGCAACCTAGGATGGCTGTCTGATAAGACCATTCCTCACTCTGCCTGATCTCTGTTACATGCCTCCACCACGCGAGGCTGCTGGAACTGAAGTAGAAATTCCTGTTTGCCAAGCTCTGTCTCCTTCAGTGGCTTTAATGGAGCCTCTGTGTGTCCAGTCTCCCCCGAGTCCTGGTTTGTATGTACTTTTTCAGCCCTGGAAAAAATGCATGTTTGAGCACTTGATTAGACTCTACTTACAGGTGAAAAGAAGGTAGAAAAAGAACTGCCCCCCCCCCCCAAAAAAAACCCCTCAACTCGAATTCTATTGCCAATCCTCGGAGCTTAACCAAGCTCGCAGCCTTGACACCCAGTCCCGGGAAAGGAGTTGAGTGGTTGTGGTCTGGGTGTCAAGTGTCCTGCCGAGACCCAGCAGGAGGGATGAGTCGTATTAATTCCGTCTGACACCAAGGGCCTCGTTGCAATTCTTTTCAGTCCCCGCTCAGAGGTCTGCAGGGAAAAGAATGTTTTTAAATGGAGGACGAAACCTTGGTGCAGGCGGCCTGCCTGGTCTTGGTGGCCGGCTCTCAATAGAGAAATCCAACGTCCAGAGTCAGGCTCTCCACGTGAAGGGCCCTCCCCACGTCCGTCACTGAATGAGGAGCCTGCGCTAGTGGTTCTCTCTGCCCTGGAGCACTCTGTTTGGTGGCTGACTGTAAACTTGGTAACTCAGGGAGTGTGGGTCTGCATCCCCAGACTGATCTGTCCTCTACCCTCTCAGAGGAGCGCATCTGTGGCCTGAGAGTCGTTCGGTGAGATCACTATTTGGTTGACCAACCAGTGGCATCGATTTTATGTTGCTGTGTAAGCCCCCCATTCAGCTGGACGGGAGCTGCCGACTTGGCGCAGGGCTGGGGGCCCCAGGGTGCCTGGCGGGCAGCTGCCCCTGGCTCACGTTATATGCTGTGGCCCGTGTTTCTTTCCACTACGAGTCTGTTCATCAGTGTCCTCCTGGACGTGGCTGTGTCTCCGCGGCAGCTTTGGGTTTTAATTTATTCATGTGTGTGTTATCGGAGCCCTGCACCACTGCCAAAGGCTTTATGGCCTCTTAAGTTTCAGAGCCTTTGCTTTTATGGCCACTGTTTGTTGAAGGGAAGTGCTGTTTGGGGAAATGATCGGTTTACCATCCGACTGGATGATGGCTGAAGGATTAGATTTTCCTCTTTTATTTAGCGCTTGAACAAAACCTGAGCATATGCTGTCCAGTGCCGCGAGTTTTCCCGAACGTCCATTAATTCGTGTGTACGTCCATGGAATCTGCTCTGAGCCAGATTCAGTGCTAGGCATGTGCTAAGTTTGTGTGATCTATCATACTGAATCCGGGGGATCACAGGTTCCTCTGAGATCTGCTGCAGCACTGCTGGGATTCGGATGCAAAGCGTGCATCCTCTAAGTGTCTAAGTGCACTGCAAGCGCTCTCGAGCCTGGCCTTCGCAAGGCGTGTTAGACTCAAGACTGGGTCTGTTGACAGCGGGTCTGCTGAATAGCTGTGGTGGCCATCATCAGTATTATCAGGTGAAGAGAGCTCAGGACCGCGCAGACCTGTCTTAGCCTGTTCTGCCTGCCCTGTATCGAGGGGGCGGCCCTCGTACGGAGCACACGGGGAAGCAGGTGCCACTGTAACAGCGGCTGGGCGAGCACAGGTCTTGCTGTGCAGGCCTGTCCCGCCAAGCTGGCGTGGACTCAGCAGCAGCCTGTCTCCCCTGCAGCCACAATCTTGAGAGGGGATTTTATCCCCTTCTGCCCTGGTGCCTCATGCAGGAGAGCAAAGCAAAGCACACCAGGTACAGCAGCAGGGAAGAGAGACGAGCACAGTGGCCGGGCTCAGCCATCGACCCTGTCCCACCGGAGCCTGAAGAGAAGGGCCCCGGGGTGTCCAGATGAGCAGTGACCTCTCCTCCAGCAGCCACAGCCCAGCCTAAGCTGCACAAAGCCAGGCGAGAACCCCTCTTCCCCACCCTCTAGAGGGAGGTGGAGAGCGACAACTCCCTCCTCTGTGTTACTCTGAGAACCCCTCATATTCCTGCAGGATCAGTGCAGTGGGAAGTTCAGGCCGTGTCCCCAAAATAGGTCAGAGTGGACATCAGTTAAAGCCAAGAGCACACTGCACATCAGACCCCAAGTCCCCACGCCCAGTTCCATGCCCACCTCCCTAACCAGGGAGAGACCCTGTGATCAATTGTCCAGACACAACGCCCAGAACAGGGACCCGCTCCCATTTGTGTTTCACCAGAGGAGCGAAAGCCCCAACCAATGAAATCCCCTGTTTCAGTTATTAGTTTATCATCTCTCAGCCCCAAATCCATTCTTCTTTTCTCTGCCTGTGACACTGGAGCTGGACCCCAGCTGGCTGGGGGAATGTTCTCTTTCGCTGGCTGGAGGAATGTTAGGGTTCCTCAGCAGAGGGCAACAGATGGACCACGGGGCCAGGAAGACCCTTCTCTTACGGGTCCCAGCCCTGCATTGCTGTTGTTCCTCAGTGAAGAGCCTAGACAGCTGCCCCACCCCCCACCCCAGCGAGCTGCTTCTCCAGCTGGCTGCATGCTCCCTGTCGGGCAGGGTCTCCTGAATAGGTGGGAGTCCTAGCCCTGGTTGGGGGTGACCCCCTCCCAGCCCTTGTCCCCTATGTCCACTCTCCCTCCACCAGACAATGTCAGGCCCTTTTGCACCTGCTGCTGCTGGACCCTCTCCAGTCCTCTTATACCCCTTTTAATAGTTTTGGTTAACAGTTCTTAATATTAAATTTCCCCATTCAGATAATCATGGTGGTCGATTTCCTCCAACTAGATCTTGACCAATATTACCCCTCCCTTTTTTGCTGAGAAATGAAAGTCCAAAATAAACTCCCCTCCTTTAAAGAAATTGAACCCTCAAAGAAATCACAGCCCCCAGACTTCTTCTCCCTTATTGCATATTGGGTGTATGTGGAGTTAGCTGATTATTTAGACCACAGGGATATGAAGACAGAACTGGGCTGTGTCTTTCTGCTGGGGTTCTGGGCTGGGAGCATTGGTGTCTGAGGCTGAAGGTTTGTCACCCTGCCTGTCTAGTGGAGGCTGAGGCACATCAGAGACAAGGTGACACAATGATGGAAATCCCCCATCGTACCATTTCGGTCCATCATTTAGCTGAGGCTCGCTCTTCAACTTCACATTTACGTGAGCCAATAAGTTCCTCCCTCCCTCCCTCCCTCCCTCTCTTCCTTCCTTCCTTCCATGGTTTTTTTTAACTGATATTCACATAAAATAAAATTAGCCACTTTAAAGTGAGCCATCCAGGGGCATTTAGTACCTTCACCATGTTGTACAACCACCACCTCTATCTAGTTCCGAAACATTTTCATCGCCCCAGAAGGAAACCTCATAACTCGTGAAGCAGTTATTCCCTTCCCCTCCCCACCCAGCCGCTGACAATCAATCAGCTTTCTGTGTCTCTGGCTTTGCCTGTTCTGGATACTTCATGTGAATGGAATCATACAGTATGTGACCTTTTGTGTCTGTGTTCTCATCACTTGAAAACTCAGTGTTTTCAAGGTTCATCCATGTCGTGGCATGTTATCAGTACCTGATTCTTTTTGTGGCTGAATAACGTCCACTGTAGGTATGTGTCACATTTGGCTCATTCATTCATCCGTTGATGGACACTTGGGTTGTGTCCACCTTTTGGCTAGTGTGACTAACGCTGCTGTGAACATGTGTGTACATGTATTTGTTTGAACATGTTTATAATTCTCTTGGGTGTATGCCTGGGAATGGAATCCTTGGTTCATATGGAAACTCTGTGTTTAACTTTTTGAGGAATTACCAAACTGTTTTCTGAAGTGTCATTGGGTTTTCATAGCTTTAAATCAAGAGTCCCAGCAAAAAAAACATATTGTGGCTTTTGGTCTTTATCTTGTCTTAGTCTATTCAAGCTGTCATAGCAAACAAGTCTGTACCACAGGCAGCGTGACTTATAAACAGCAGAAATTTATTTCTCATAGTCTGGAGGCTGGAAGTCCAAGATCAAGTGGCAGCATCGTGGGGTGAGGGTCCTCTCCTGGGTCAGCATCTTCTCCCTGCATCCTCACATGGTGTAAGGAGTGAGGGAGCTCTGTGGGGTCCCTTTTATAAGGGCACTAATCCCATCCCTGCAGGCTCCACCCTCATGGCCTCATCACCCCAGAGGCCCCACCTCCTAATACCATCAGCTTGGAGGTTAGGATTTCGACATGTGGCTCTCGGGGGGGACACACTCAGACTATAGCAGTCTGGGAGCACTGGGGGGCTGTGGAAGGTTTTTAAGCAGAGAGGTGACAGAATCAGATCTGTGACTTAAACCATGGCTCTGGCTACGCTGTGGTGGGCGGATTCGAGGGAAGAAGCACAGACTCAGGGAGACTGGTGTTGAGGGGAGGGGTTCAGACCATTGCAGCCTTGGGGAGGCTGGTGGGCGAGAGAGGAGGGGCGTGTCCCTTGGCCCCATTTCTATGCCGGGGGAGAGTAGCCCTCAGATTCCAGAACTGCAGCCACCCTTATGGCTGAAGACTCCTTACTGGGCGGCAGTTAGAACGGGCAGGCCTTATAGTCAGGCTGTGGCTGAACCACGATCTCCACCATTTATCAACTGTGGGACTTGGGGTCCTTCCTAGCTTCTCTGTGTCTCAGTTTTTGCAGCTAGGAATCGGGGAGAGTAGGAAAATCTGGCCATATACGAGTGAGGTCATGTATGTAAAGTACTTGGCACAATGGAGAAGGCAGAAGGGCCTCCCCGCAAAGATGTCCACGTCCTAATCCCTGGAACCTGTAACTGGGTTGTGTTCTATGGCAGAAGAGGCTTTGCAGGTATAATTAAGGTTATAGACCTTAAGATCGGAAGATTATCCTGGATTATCTGGGTGGGGCCAGTGTAATCACATGAGTTGTGTTATGGGCTGAACTGTGTCCCCCCCCTCCCAAATTCATATGTTGAAGTCCCCAGAATGTGATTGTTTTTGGAAAGAGGGTCTTTAAAGAGGCAACTGAGGTTAACTTAGGTCAGCATGGTGGGCCCTATTACATATGACTGGGGTCCTTATGAGAAGAAGACAGACACAGGGACGACCACGTGAGCCCACAGGAGAAGGCGGCCATCCACAAGCCAAGGAGAGAAGCCTCAGGAGAAACAGCCTTGCCCACACCTTGATCTGGGACTTCCAGCCTCCAGGACAGGGAGACAATAAGTGTCTGTTGTTTAAGCCCCCCAGGCTTAAACTGGGACTTTGGTATAGCAGCCCTAGTAGTCTAATACACCTGTGGTTCCCTTTTTAATTTTGTTTTCAATTTTAAAGATGAAAAGAAACAAAGGACTAGAATCGACATTGCCAAGGCCCACAGATGGAACTTCATGAGTCAGGTCTTCTCATGTGCGTCACCCACCAGAATCAAAAACACCTTTGCTGGTCCCAGGAGAGCTCTCTCTTCCCACCAAGGACAGAGGCCCCCAGCTCAGCTGGACCTCACTAAGGTGGGTCTGCTCTTCTGTTACGCCCCTTGGTGGTCGTGCTGGCAGCTGGAGGTCTGAACACAGGGCCCGGCCGCAGCCCACACCGTCCATACGACATTCATCCCAAATTCTCGTGCCGGGGCACCCCCTCCTCTGCCTGCTGAAGCATCTCCGACAGAGACCCAGTGCCCCACGTCTAGACGTGGCCGCCAGAGGAAGTAGCAGTGATGGGGGTGCCCATGGCCTCAGGCGAAAGGAAGACAGAGGGAACCAGCAGGCTGGGGCATCCTGGCCCAGCTCGCCCACTGGCCAGCGTGTAGGGAGAGGATGCCGCCCCACTTAGAACGGCCATCCCACTGCTGGTAAACCTGCCCTGTCGGCGCCCTGGAGCCTGGCTGCCTGGTGAGCACCCTGCTGCGGTGGCGGAAGGGAGTCCAGGTGAATGTCCTGTGATACAGAGGAGCGGCATGGAAGCGGGGACTCCAAGGCAAGATACCCCGTCAGCTTCAGCGTCACAAGTCAGTTAAATGGGATTAATGATAATGCTGGCCTGACCCCTTCGGAGGTTATTATTATGAAAACCATCATTCGTGTCTATGATTATGCCACATCCATTCCAGGTCCTTTTCCCACCGTTTTTCTTAAAGCTCAGGAATCGGTGCTGAATAGGCTGCCGGAACCAGGCAGTATTGAGGATTTCTTCAAAATAATCCACTCAGGCCCCGTTCAAATGTGTTCTGCATACACAGAGCTCCTCTGGCCTGTGGCACTGCCAAGTGGATGCATCAGGGTGGCTGGACGGACCCTCCTGTCCCGCTGACAAGGACACCTGGTCGGGGTTGAGTTTTTGGCTCCGGGGAGGGTTCCTCCCACCCCAGGGGCAGATGTTCTGGCTTTGGAATGGGCAGGTCCTTTAACATCTTTGACATAAAGTCCCATGATTTTCTTTGGATATCAGTCGTCACCCATTTAACCTGGCAGTGACAAAAATCCCTGGGTCAAATTGGAGAATTTCACAGTCTCATCTACCCAGCTTGGGTTTGTATGAGTTTGCCCTACAAAGGAGAGAAGGTGGAGAGAGGAGGTGAGCAGAAATGCTGCTCCTTCAGCTCTAGATTCCTTCAGAGACAGCAGAGTTAGTGGAAAGTATGCCAGGCATGGTGTGTCTCGCTCAGAATCGTGTGAAGTTGCAAGGAACAGAAAGCCAGCTTAAGCGGCTTGAACACGTATGCGTATACTTTTCTCATGTAAGCAGGTGTTCAGAGGTAGGGCTTGCTGCCCCTGGTTCCCCTAATCTGTGATGCTCACCCAAGCCTTTCCTTTGCCTCCTGGTTGCAAGACAGATGCTATAGCTCTAGACATCATGTCTGAATTGAAGTCTGAAGACAGAAAGAAGGGAGGCGAGGAGTCAAACCAGCCATGTCTATCCCTTTAATAGGAAAAGTAAAGTTTTCCCGGAAATGTTCTCAACCTACTTCCATTTGGATCCACTGGCCAGAGTGGCTCATAGGGCCACCCCTAGTTGCAAGAGAAGTTGGGAAGTTGGGGAACAGGATTGTCACGGTTATCTGGTGCTGCGCATGTGGCCACCACGGAAAAGAGGAAGAAGGGAGGATGGAGGGTGTGGAGGCTACAACAGTTGCTTTGTCTGACTTATTTTGCAGTCACATCTCCATGCAGAGGACCTCCAATTGAGATTCATTTACGATGCCATCTTGAGCAAACAGGGTCTTTTTACCAGCTGTCTTATGTAGAAAAGCTGTTTCTACAAGTGATGTTATTAACATCCCGGCCGAGCAGCGCTGTGGGTTGACCTTCACTTGCCAGTTGAGAGGAGACTGCTGAGTCCTGCATATTTACCAGCTGTTCCGTTGAAAACGGTTGCATATTTGGAAAGGAAATGAAGCAGATTGGTCCGAGGTTTCAGGATGAAGTTAAAGGTATGAAGGAGGGGACTTCCCTGGTGGCACAGTGGTTGAGAGTCCGCCTGCTGATGCAGGGGACGCGGGTTCGTGTCCCGGTCCGGGAAGATCCCACATGCTGCGGAGCGGCTGGGCCCGTGAGCCATGGCCGCTGAGCCTGCGCATCCAGAGACTGTGCTCCGCAATGGGAGAGGCCACAACAGTGAGAGGCCCGCATACCACAAAAAAAAAAAAAAAAAAAAAAAAAGGTATGAAGGAGGGACGTCCTTCTTGAACAAAGAAAGTCTCTTCAATCCTAGTGAAGCAATGGTTTGTGAGAAGACCTTACAGAGCCAAGGCCAGGTGGTGGTTGCCCTTGGAAACCAAGGGAACTTTCTTCCTGATTGGGTAGCTGGTCATGAAGAGGGTTATGGCAGCCTGGCCTGGCTGCCATGCTTTTTGTTTTTTTTTAATTCTTTTTTATTGAAATATAGTTGATTTACAGTGTTGTGTTAGTTTCAGCTATACATGTATATATTTTTTCATATTCTTTTCCACTATGGCTTATTACAAGATATTGAATATAGTTCCCTGTGCTGTGCAGTAGGACCTTGTTCTGGCTGCCATGCTTTCATGCAGATTTTTTTTTTTTAATTACGTAAATGGAGAGAAAACAAAGGATAGAGGATAAGAGCCCATAACAGAGGGACTGTTGGTTTTCTCTCAGGAAAGATACCTTCAAGAACCTCCAGCAAAGCTTTGCTAATTATTACTTAGGCACCCAAAGGGAGGCCTCTCTCCCATAAGGCTAATGAGAGATCTGATACAAAGTGAGTGTTGCTCCTGAGATTCCTAATTCTGCACAAAATCAGAGAGTTTTTCAACCCAAGACAAGGTTAGGTGATAGTTTACGAGAGGTTGAGTTCTTAGTGAGCTGACACCACGTTGTTCTTATAAGTGAAACTTACCCTGTTGTTTTTTTTTAACAAATTTATTTATTTTGTTTATTTATTTTTGGCTGCACTGGGTCTTTGTTGCTGCACGTGGGCTTTCTCTACTAGTGGCAAGCGGGGGCTTCTCTTCGTGGCGGTGTGCGGGCTTCTCATTGTGGTGGCTTCTCTTGTTGTGGAACACGGGCTCTAGGTGTGTGGGCTTCAGTAGTTGTGGCACGTGAGCTCAGTAGTTGTGGCTCGCAGGCTCTAGAGCACAGGCTCAGTAGTTGTGGTGCACGGGCTTAGTTGCTCCCTGACATGTGGGATCTTCCTGGACCAGGGCTTGGAGCCATGTCCCCTGCCTTGGCAGGCGGATTCTAAACCGCTGCGCCACCAAGGAAGCCCAAAATTTACACTGTTTTAAATAATATATATGTTTATTTATTTATATTTACAAAAACACCTCTGGTCTGGCTCATAGGTTTCCTAATTCTCTCAGCTTTCCTGGCTGGAGAGGAGCGTTCCCTCCGACTCCCCAGGCCACCTGGCGGCCATGACGGGTACCGCAGTGTCCAGAGGGGACTCGTTTGTCCCCTAGGGGTGTCCATGCCAAATCCAGTTCCTTTTTAGTGATAGAAAAGACACATGGACTGTTTCGCGTCTCAGATGCTGATTTTTATTTTTTCGGATTGCATCCTCCTGTCTTTGTGTGTGTGTGTGTGTCTTATGCTATTATGATTTTTATTATGGTAAAAAACACATAACATAAAATTTACCATCTTTACCATTTTCAACAGTACCATTTATAGTAATACTGAGTATATTCCCATTACTGTGAAACAGATCTCCAAAACTTTTCACCTGGTAGAACTGAAACTGTATACCCATTAAGCTTCCACTCTCTCTGATTTCCTCCCTCATCATCTTTCAGCAGGGTGAGTTTAAGCCTCTCTCGCCGACCCGACGGCTGAGGACCCGGGGCTTCAGTGGAAAGCTGGCAGCTTGTCGCCCATGAAGCACCCTCTTCACCTCGGATGAGAGCCGGGGGGTGGGGGGGAAATGGAGCTGAAGAAGGTAAAGCGGTTTCCCAACAGGGGGCTTATGGACCAACACGGAAAGGGTGGTGCTGAGCTGGCAGCTTGCTAGATGGCTGTGGGGCAAACCACCCGGGTTCCTTCTCGTGGTCCCGCTCCCTGGAGAGGCTGGGGTGGGGCGGGGGGCGTAATCACGTGAGGCGTTCGCAAAGGAAAGAGAGGCCGGTCAGGCCAGCGATCGGTTCAAGGCAGTGGAGCTGAACTGAATCTGTGTCTCTTATGTCGAATTTGCCTTATGTTGGTACACGGAGAAGACTGTATTTTCCTACTGGTTAATGTGAATTAAAGTCGTATTTGCTTCCTTTGACGGAATCATCCCAAAGTGATGGGAAGCGGTCTCCCCGTGCTCGCTGCCCCCTGGTGGCCTCACTGCTGCTTGGGCTCAGCAGGGCCCTTATCTGCGGGGAGGAGATCTGTGACACGGGTTCCTGTCCACTCCCTGCCATCCCCAGCCACAGGGTAGGGCGTCTGTGTGTAAATATGTGTGTGTGAAGATATAGTCTATTTACATATAAAATGTACTTCTATTTATAAACTGGAACGATAAACCGAAGACTGCAGGGCTGCAGGACAGGGAGAGATGCTTGGCTTGTCCGTCAGGGCTGCCTGTGGGCCTGGGTGAGAGGAGTCCCTGCCCGGGCCTGGGGGGTGAGGACCCCGTGGGCTGAGTTACGGGGAGCCAACACCCTCCTTTCTAGATCACAGGACTCTGGAACTCCCTACCCACGTGGCCCCAAGCCCACTTCGAGGGCCCCGTCTCAGGGTTCATCCTCCTGAAGGCTGACTAGGGCTGGTGTGTCCACATGTGTGTGTGCAAGGCCCCCTGCGCTATGGGGAAGCGGGGGTGGGGGGAATGGGACCAGGAGGGGCAGTGAGCGGCAGGCTGCCCTGTGCCACCACGTTCCAGTGTGGAGCTCTAAGTAGCCAGGACTTCTACCTGGAGATTGGCCTCCATGTCTGTGAGGAAGTGCTTCTCTGAGAAGAGGATGGGACATATTCTATTTAAGAATTTGTTGGCTTGATTTATTACTTTAAAATACATGTCCACATAGAATGTGGGCCTCTGTCTGTAACCTTGTCCCAGGACCCACACATGTTAAGGTCAGTCTACTAATAAATTCACCTTGTTTTGTATATTTACCTTGGGAATCATGAAAATATTTTACATACCGATGGCAAAAAATTAAATTTCAAGGTGTGCTTCCTAAATGTTGAGAGCAAAATGAAACAACTGAGCAGAACTGGGTCTTGAACCACTGGCGTAACTATCTAGAAAGGAACTATTTCAGGTGACTATAAAATGCAATCATTTGACTCTACGTCCCTGGTCAGGCCGTATTCTGAGGAAAAAAGAACTGTAAAACATTTTTAAAAACTAAGGCTACCCTGGTGGCGTAGTGGTTGAGAATCCACCTGCCAATTCAGGGGACACGGGTTCGAGCCCTGGTCCAGGAAGATCCCACATGCTATAGAGCAACTAAGCCCGTGTGCCACAACTACTGAGCCTGCGCTCTAGAGCCCGCGAGCCACAACTACTGAAGCCCGCGTGCCTAGAGCCCACGCTCTGCAACGAGAGAAGCCACCGCAATGAGAAGCCCACGTTTCACAAGAAAGAGTAGTCCCCACTCACCGCAACTAGAGAAAGCCCACGCGCAGCAACAGACCCAACGCGGCCAAAAATAAATAAAATAAATTTATTTAAAAAAAACAACACCGTATTCAGTGACTCCTGTTTGTGGTGGTGTTAGGCATTTTTATTCTGGAGCGGTTGTGTGCACGTTGTGGAATAAAGCACAGCAGTTCTTTGGTTGGCATTTTTGAGGACCGGAATATGCGGCATAAAGGAAGAAGTACAGATGTACCATCAATGAGTTAAGTAAAAATCCCATAGTCCTGAATCTGAATTGAAATTTTTAGTATGAACTCATATATCATGAACACGAAATTCAAAGTATTTCATGGCTTTGTCCAATAAAGATGTTTGAAAGCAGTGAACACCCCCAGAACACAAATCAGAGTATCTGAATATCTAAAACCATTTCCTGCCAGAAGGAACCAGAGCTGAATCCAAGTTTGGGAGGCTTATTCCAAGATGAGCTCAGACTATCTAATTTACCAGAAAGTAAGGAGGTTATATCAAAGATGCTGACATTATGCCAAAGGAGCTGAAGGCCCCCACTGCTGCAGGTTGGGGATCTGAGGGCTATTTTAGGGAACGAACCATAATAAATTGCCCCAGACTTAGTAAGCTTTCAGTCTATTTGCTTCTGGTTCATTCCTTGGACAAAATAATCTACTCAAAAAATCTCTTTGGGATGCAGACCTTAAGCCTGCCCATAGGTCTTTTTCTATTTAAGGGTTTACACTGCCAACCTCCTCTTCCTCATTTTAACAGTGGCTTTCTTGAAGCCACCTGAAATGTTTGAGTGGAAAGCAACATCCTTAATCTGACTGTTGCTTCTAGCCTGGATCCTGTTGTCCGGTTGAAAAGTCTCCACAGGACGCCTTTGAGAAAGGCTCTCAGCTTGTGCCAGGAGACTCTGCTGTTGGTGACAGAAGCAGCTGGCTTTTCCAGCCACTTGGTCAATTTCGATTGCAGGCCACAGGCAGAGTGGCCTTTCTGTCGCAGAGCTGCATCCCTCCATCTTTGCTTGCAAACACACCTGACTTTATGTCTCCCTTGTGGTCCCTTGTTAAAGGTATCAAGGAACAGCCAGACGATCCATGTTGTGAATGTTCTAAAATTATTTTTGCTAGAGACACAGGCTCTTTACGTACCTGATCTGCTTCCAAGTTACTGAAGGCAACTGATTTGCCAAATATCTTGCCACATAACACGGATCACCTGCTTTCCAGCCTGCTGTGTGACTTTCTTACTGTCTGCCACCCCACTGCTAAGACAATGCTGTATAATTTAGTTTTCATTATGGCAGCACCTCCCTTCCAACACCAATTTCAGGACTAATTAGGATACAGGACAGCCGCTGTAACAGAAGATCCCAGAAGACAGGTGCTCAAAGAAGCTAAAATTATATCTCCTGCTCCGTAGAAGCTGGGAAGTGGTCCAGGGATACTGCAGCTCTGCTCTTCAAGGTCACCAGGGATCCCGGGTCCTCACCTGTTTTTGCGCATCTCATCCCTGAGGTTGTTTCCTCTGACTGTGGCGTTGAATTTGAATCATTCCATCGTATCTGCATTTTAGTCCATTCAAGGCAGAATAAGAGGAAATGGAGTGCAAAGAATTTCCTTATAAAAGCAACCTGTAACTTGCACAAATCACTCCTGCCCACAGTTCATTGGCCAAAATTTAGCCATATAGTCACCCCTGAATGCAAAAGAGTCGGGGAAATGTAATTTCTAACTAGGATGCCACGTGCCCGGCTGGAATTCAAGGGGTTCTATGACTACAAGGAAGAAGGGGGAAATAGATACTGGGGTACAATTAACCGTCTCTGCCACACCCAGCCTGTCCTTGGGAGTAGAGCTCACCCCAGGGTACTTTTCCTTAAATCTCTGCTGTCTAGGAAATAGCCATTTTCTGTCCCTCAGAATCCCAACACGTAGCTCGTGATTTAGGTCAGACCATTCGTGAGGTGTTGGTTGGAGTGATGACCCTTCTTCTGGGTGGCTGATCTGATGCAGACCCTCAACTGCCCTGACATGAGATAATAGCAGACAGCTACTACTTGCTGAATAGCCATTTTGCAATGGTTATCCTTTTAAGTGGTTCACATGCATTATCTCATTTCATCTTCACCAAACCCTACGAGACAGGTATTAAAATGCCTGCATCCTGTGTCAGGAGACTGCGCCCAGGACTGTGATTGGGAGAACTTCTCACCAACCTTCTCACCCCTGCTAGGTGTGCAGCCTGATCTCCTTGAAGGAGAGGAAGAGCTGGCTGGTCATGATGCAACAAGGACACCCAGGAGCAGGCTAAGTAACTCTTTATTTTTATTTTTTTTTGTATTCATACAAGAATGTTTATTATGGCATTGTTCATAGTGACAAAAAAATGAGAAGCAAAGTGAACGTTCATGAATGGTTGAATATATTACACACACACACACACACACACACACACACACACACACTACTAAATGTGATATAGCCATTAAATATATAGAACTCATAGAGCAGTATGAATTTGGAGGACGCTTCAAAAGTAGCAAAGGGACTTCCCTAGTAGTCCAGTGGGTAAGATTCCATGCTCCCAATGCAGGGGACCGGGTTCGATCCCTGGTCAGGGAACTAGATCCCGCATGCATGCCGCAACTAAGAGTTTGCATGCCACAACTAAAGATCCCACATGCTGCAACCAAGACCTGGCACAGCCAAAGTAAATAAATAAATAAACAAACAAATATTTTTGTAAAAAGAGTAGCAAAAGCAACATGTAAGAAATATGTAAGAGATGATGTAATCTCATTTTTAAATATGGGGAAATTGGGCTGTTAATGTGGACTGTTGGGATGGGAGGGTCTCATGGGGGAGGAGAAGAAGCAGAAAGCAGAGATCACAGGGGCTTAAGTAACTTTACTTAACTTGGACTTTGCTGTAGGATCAGCATGTCTTGGAAACTAGAGATCTCCAAAGTGGGGACCATGCCCCTCGGGTGGGGTATGGCGTCAGGATGACTCACTGGAATGCAGGAGGACAATTTTAGAACTTTGCTCTGTACTTATTTTTGTCTTATTCTCTAAACATTTCTACTGGGTGTATGCTTTATGACGTGCACACTGTGATTGGAACAGTAGTAAATATATTTAATTGATAAATAAATACGCAACATGAGGTGCTTATGAGACATTGGAATATGATGAGGTGCAAAGCTTGGGGACCACTGCTGCTCCCACAGCCCTCATAGCCCCCTACACCCACAGCAGAGGGAGGACTCAAGGGATGTGGACATTCAGTGGAAACAGCATTTTCTTCACAGGAGCAAGGGGAGAGTCTGCCTGACATGCAGCAGTAGCGGGGAGGGCATGCTGCTTGACCCTTCCAGGTGGCCAGGCTGTCTCACAGCCAATGATGAACCCACGCAGAGCTCACAGAAGACGGAAACCATTTCTCCGGGCTCTCCTGGGGCCTCCTCTCCTGTGTGCAAAACGTGCCTCCCCAGAATCCTTCTCGATCCTTCCGTCCATCTCCTGAAGTTCCAGCCCTGGCCTCATGCTACTTTTGTAGACTAGCCAGTGAGTCCCGTGTGCCTGGACCTCGGATTCTCCTGATGAAAGCACCAGCAAACTCCTTTGCTGGGCTCATTGTAGTGCCACCATGGGGCTGTCGTGAAGATTAATGACTTGGTTCTCATGACGGGCTTTTAGTAATGTCACCGTCATTATTCTCTGGCTGCCTGTTCTGGGACCTGGTAGCCCTCTTAGGGCTCCTGGGTAAACGTTTGCCATTTGAGTAAATACATCCTTCACTCCATCCTTTCCTGCTGCCCAACTTCTAATGAAAACACTTCAAAAACAAGGCCTAAAGCACTATCCTCGCTGGATGTTTCCATCTGGGTCTGGTTAGGAGGCAGAAACCACACAATAATTTGAACAAGGGAAGTTAACTCTAAGGAGTTATTCCACAGGGATAGGAAAGTGGCCATAGAGATGGAAAGAGAACTCTAAGGGGTGCCCTAGGGCAGGACGACAGCCAAGAAAGGGCAGACTTGGAAGGGGGTCCACCATGGTCAAAGCAGGTGTGGTTGGGGGTCACTGGCTGGGACAGAAGTCCACTGGTGGCCTTGGCCAGAGCTGGCCCATGTCCCTGGGCAGCAGGAACCTGTGTCTAGAGCACAGGCGAGGGGGGCTTGTAGGTGGGTGCACAGAGGGTTCAAGGCACTGCTGCCCACGTGAGGCTGGGGGAGAACAGCAGTGTCCCCACTGCAGCTGGGTGGTCACCAGCCTGGGCCAAGGCTGCCTGTGTGCTAGGGCAGAGCACCACCGGGCACTCGTGCACGTGTGCGTGCATACACACAACTGACAGTGCAATAGAAATGAAAAAGAGCAAACCCCTCACCCTGAAATGTGGGAAGAGAACCTGGCCTTTTCCTGCAATGTCCCTCTCACGCTGTCTTCTGACAAAGTTTTTTTCCTGCAGTGTCCCTCTCACGCTGTCTCCTGACAAAGTTTAGCATTGCTCTCACAGTAAAGGAGAAATGCTGAGAGTACACACAGCCCCTTATCACAGAGCAGGTACTGAAGGGTGAATTTGGATCCAATAGGCAAACAATTGATATCTGGCACACTGGGTAAAAATCATGGTATTTATCTGCAAGATAGAATTATATGAAGTAGTTAAAAATTATGTTTTAGAAGACTATTTAATGCCCTGAGAAAATTCTCATGATATACTAAGTGAAAAAGCAGATTACAAAAGCAATCAATACAGTGTAATCCTAATTTTTTTTTTGCGGTAAGCAGGCCTCTCACTGTTGTGGCCTCTCCCGTTACGGAGCACAGGCTCCGGACGCGCAGGCTCAGCAGCCATGGCTCACAGGCCCAGCCACTCCGCGGCATGTGGGATCTTCCCGGAGCGGGGCACGAACCTGTGTACCCTGCATCAGCAGGCGGACTCTCAACCACTGCGCCACCAGGGGAGCCCTGTAATCCTAATTTTTAAAAAAAGAGCAAGAAAAAGAGTGAAGATCTTCATTTAAAAAAAGATTCCTGAATGTCTTCTCCTTTTCCCACTGCCTGTCAACCCCCTCCCATCCTTCCCCGTGTTTTGGTGAGAGTGAGAAAGTGAGTCAAAGGTCAGGCAGTGTATTAGAGAACCAATGATTTTAATTCCCTTCCGGTCATCTGCCTCACCCCTTGCCCAGGAGGAGCTGGGGAAATGTGCAGGGAAAGTATTATGTTACATAGAATCTCAGCCACTTTCCCTCTCCTTTTTGCTTTCAGAATTCCCCCAGTGATATTGGACTGGCCCCTCCTCAGGCCCAGGAGAACTGGAAAGGATTAGACCCCGGCTTCAGGAAAGGGTGTGAGAAAAGATGGTTCCCTTTATCCCGCAGACCAGCAAGGATCAGTGGTCTCATGAAGAAAGGTGGTCCATGGCTGACGGTGCTGGGTAAACCATGCTTAACGTATTTTGCTGTAGGGTTTCTCAGGGTCTGTGTGTGCCTTAGAATCTCTAGCTGGTCAGCAGCAGGTCCCAGCTTTTATTTTAATTCGTGTGTGTGTTTTGTGGAACACAGTTTGGAAAATGCTGCTATAGAAATATATTTAAGATGTCTACAAACATTTTTAAACCTTTAAATACCAAAATGCCCCTGATCTCACAGCATCTTTTCTTATCCTGGTGATTGATTTTGTTACAAATAAAAGTGTGTCCTCATAAAAATATAACTGCCTACATATACATGCACATAATGTACACACATAAATGCACATAATATGCATACATATAATGCGTATATGTACATATACATGCATACACTCATATACGCACCTACACATACATGTGCACTTACACATAATATGCACACACAATACACGTAACACATATGCGTGCACATAATATACATACATTTATACATATACATGTAGACATACACATATAGATACATATATATGCATAACGTGTACACATATATACACACATACTATGCATACACATACATATGCCCATACATATATGTAGACACATGCATATGCATACACACATACAAATAATACACACATATGTGTGCATGATATACACACACTTAACATATATACACGCACATAACACACATTTATAGACACACGTGTGCATGCATATACCTACACATATACACTACACACAATATATACACACATATACATGCATATAATATACATACACATACATAATATACATGCATACATATATATATACATAATGTATGTGCATATACATACACATAATATACATGCGTACACATGCATACACACACACATATACACATTGACAGAGGCCCAAGGACTCTATGACATAGAGGCAGCAGCTCTCATCTCTTAAGGATGAAATTATGGGCAATTTATTTCATCAGTGTGCTTTTCTGTCATCTCCAAAATTCCTGTGGTTAGTTGTTCCTCTTGTATTAAGGCAGAAACACCGTGAACAGCCTTCTATTGTGTTTTTACTCTGGTGTTACAGCCACTCGGAAGGAGAGCTTGGCACACACCCCATCAAGGTGACTGCACAGAGGGTGTCTCTCCCATCACATTTCCCGATGCAGCAGCAACGTTGCAGATGTCAGTGGGGGCAGGTCCTCTGACCCGCTAATGGGCTGTGTCCGATTCTGCAGGGCTTGCTTGCCTTGCAAGGGTCACTCTGTTGTTTTCTCAGCTGCTGGAGCCTGACCCTCTCTGACAATTATTACTTCATGTCAAAAGACTGCCGGGCAAGCTGTCTGGATCTGCCAGGAGAGACGGAGCTGCCCCCATCAAACTCTGGGCTGCGAGGCTCAGGCGGAGGGTGAAAGGTTCTGGAGTTTTCTGTGGAAAGACACCTTGGCCCCGCTCCTGTGCTCCCCCACCCCTGCCCTCCCTAATAACCCCTCACCAGCCTTCAGCTTCCCTCCAAGCTGGAGCAGAGACCTTAGGCAGTGGCAGCATCACGGGGCCAGGGTCTGTGCTGTGAGAAAGTGACAAGAAAGATGGCCCTGGGCTGCTGGCTGACCATCTTCAGGATGGATGATCTGAGTCTCCTGGAATTTGTTCCAAGAGAAAGTGGAGAGGGCTTCTCTCTCCCTGTAATAATGACCCACTTCAATCCCCAGGTTTCCTGCAGGCGTAACGCAGGAGGGAGCGAGGCCCATGTTCACAGCCTCCATCATCTCTCACCGGCTCTTGTTTACAAAGTGCCAACCCAGGCTGCATGCTGCTCTGGGCCTTCCTGGAAGGGGTCATTCATCTGGGAGGAAAGTAGGGGTCCCTGAGAATGATGAAGGGCGATGGAGGGCGGCCACCAGGGCCTCCTACCTCTGTGTTTCCCAGAAGAAGGTCACAAGATGGCAGGGACCAGCCTGGGTCCAGGGAGCACCTCCTCAGGCAGAAGCTGGTGGAACTTCGGGTTCTGACTCCCAAGTTCAATGGCACCAGCGACATGTAGCTCTAACTTGTGACTTCTCCTGCCTCTCTCTGTGTGTGCCCATGGGGGTGGCCTGAGGAAATGCCACTGCTTCCTGGCAGTGCTGAGAGCTGCCCTCTGTTTACATGGATGAATCTAGAATGAAGATGGCTAATCACAACAATGGCTAATACTTTTGGAAGGCTTACCGTGTGCCGGAAAGAAGTGCTTGTAATGGATTATTTCACTTAAAGCAGTCTTTCAACACGTATCCTGTGTGCCGGCAAGGTTCTAGGCACTGCAATGCAGCAGTGGATGAAAGAGACAAAATCCCACGGATGAACAACATGTGGTCTGTACACACGACGGGACAGTATTCAGCCTTAGAGGAAGGGAATTCAGCCACGTGCTACAACATAGATGAACCTTGAGGATATTGTGAAGGAAATAAGCCAGACACAAAAGGACAGATACTGCAGGATTCCACTTACATGAGGTACCTGGAGTAGTCAAGTGGATGGGGATAGGAAGCAGAATGGTGGCTGCCAGGGGCTGGTGGGAGTGGGGAGAATGGGGAGTTGTTGTTTAATGGTGTTGACCTGAAACAAATAGACAGCCAGATATTTCTCCAGCAAAGAGGGTTTATTCAGAATCAGCAGAGAACTGCAATTCGGAGTCTGTGACAATGGTGAACACATACAAGTCCCCGCCCGGCAAGGGAAGGAGAACCCTTTTACAGGGGGGATTGCCTGGGGTTTTAAGAACGTGGATGCACAACCCCTCTTCCCTGGGCTTTTAAAAAAAGTTCCTCAGGTAATTGTCTCGGGCAGCTGGAGCTGAGAATCACTAATTCACAGCCTTGACCGCACATTTAATCAACCAGGAGCTTTAAAAAAATACTGGTGTCTGGGTCCCATCCTGAGGTTCTGATGTCGTTGTTTGAGTGTCTTTGGGCTACAGCGCTTCTGAAAGCTCCCAGGGTGGTCTACTTTACATCCTTGACTGTGAGCCAGACTGGCAGCTCTGAGTCTGGTGACCATCTGCCATGGCCAAAACCCCCATGAAGCACTGTGCCTAGGACCCGTGACACTCTCAGGGGCCTGTGACCTTTAGTTTTCATTTCTTTTAAAATCAAGCAAAAAGATGAACTTTTAGGTTGAAGAAAATGTTGTCATATATATTATTAACATATTCACCTTTGTACCAACAGAGCCGTAAAATGGAATTTTTAAAATTTTTTTGTTGTTGAGGAAGAGCCCACGAAAGTCATGGTGCTGCCCCAATGTCCGCTTTGCTCTTGGTAGCCCCAGGGCCCTGTCCAGAGCTTTGAACCCAGTGGGTGCTGAGTGAATGAGGGAGGAGACTCAAAGGATTAAACAGTTACAAGGAAAATGAAATGCATTACGAGGGGGATGGATGCTCGTGGGACATTCCATGGAACTCATCCCACTGGCAGAGCTTGAAAGATGTGGAGAGATCAGGCCGGAAAAAAAATAAGGAAAGTGAGGTTGAGGAGAAAACTGCCTGATGATAATGCAAAGGACATCTGGCAGGACCAGGGGCATCTCTCTGTCTCCCTGTCTCTGTAAGTCTCTGTCTGTCTCTGTCCCTCCAGTCTCTGTCCCTTTCTTTCTCCACAAGAGCTGCAAGCCTTATTCAATTTGAAGCAGAAGAATTTGAGATGGATGTCTGGGGAGATTTCTAGAACCTACAAATTCTCCTACACAAGACAGGATTATTTGCAAGCATAGCAGCGACCAGGGTGCGGCAGGCTAGGTAGTCACCCAAGCTGCCCACCTGGGGGTTTTGCCCCGTGAGTTGGGCCCCTGGGATGGCTCACTGCCTCATCTCAGTCACTGCACTTCTTCCAGGGGTCAGTGTGGCCTGTCCTCATCGGGGGATGTTTGAGGAGGCAGGTGGCTCTTTCTGGGGCTCTCTGAGCCCACCCCGGTCTGGAAGCAGGGAACGGGTGTGATCATTTGTGAGGTCCATTCCCCAGGATAAGGGCAGCTTTCTCGAGCAGACAGATAAGGGACCTGGCCTTTGGCTCATCTAAAAACAACTGAGGGACTTCCCTGGCGGTCCAGTGGTTAAGACTTTTCCTTCCAGTGCAGAGAGTGCCGGTTCGATCCCTGGTCGGGGAGCTAAGATCCCACATGCCTCGTGGCCAAAAACATAAAACAGAAGCAATGTTGTAACAGATTCAGTAAAAACTTTAAAAATGGTCTTTGGACCAAAAATGGTCCACATCAAAAAAAAATCCTTAAAAAACCAATTGAAATAAAAAAGCAAGCTGGCAATAAAGAGTTTCCTGGGACCCCAGCAGGAGTGCCCTGTGCTGACCATTCTGAGCTTGGATTTCCAGCTTCCAGTGGAGAGAGGCGCTCTAAGAATTCTGTGGTCAGAGCCTCCAGGAGGCCTGGCCCGGGGCACCTGCCTCTTGTAGGTAGGTCAGGTGCCTGGGTTGAGAAACCCACTTAAGGCAAGCCATGGAAGGAGAGCCTGCACACATGACCTGTTCCAGAAAGATGCACGAGAACACAGTCTATTCATACGTTAGGAATAGAGAGTGGCTCATAGGGTTTTTTGTAAAGGCTCGTGCACCAGTGTCCGTCTCAATCAGGCTGACCCGTGGAGGGTGGGCAGAGGGTGGGCCAGGGCAGACCTCCCTTAATGAATGTCCTGCAGGCCTGGGGCAGAGCCCACGTTGTCACACCCCGAGATGCCGCTCCTGTGGCAGGCCTGCGAGGGAAGCGGGCCTGGAATTTTCAAGCCTCTGCTGGAACACAGCCTGGAGCTTTGTGCAGCGCTATGAAATGTTACTGTGTGATGGCCCTTGGTGGTTACCAAGCTGCTATACTCTCTGAAAGCCCGCCTTCCTGCTCTCCACGGCCACGAGCACTGGAAGTGGGTTGAGGGCAGGGCAGGGCCACACATCCTCTGGTCCTGAAGAGCCTTTCCCCCAGCGCGGCTGCCTTTAACCAGTGAGCGTCTGCAGACCCAGAAGCCTGCCTCTGCTGGGATGTCCCCAAGCGCCCCACCCCTTTCGGGGGGAGTGACACCACACCTTTAACACCCCATTAAGCAACCTGAGATTCCATTTTCACTCCCCTGTGGAAAGAGCCCAGCCTCTCCCCGCTCAGTCCAAAGGCCACTTTCCTCTGGAATAATTGGGGGTTGTCTCACTTCTGCCCCAGAGATGGCCACATGCCAGCCTGTTTTCTGACAGCCCTGGACACAGAGCTGCCAGCCTGGGGATTCTGCCCACTTCCTTCATCCCCTGGGGAACATCAGCCCAGGCATCTTCCTGACAGTTCGGGACAGCAGGGGTGGGTTCATGACAGCTGACAGGCGACCACTGAACATGTGGCCCTGTCTGTCCCAAGGGACCCCCCCCCCCCAGCCAGGCCTTCCAGGAACCTCCTCACTGGCCATTTTCTTCTTGGGTTGCTGGCCAGCCCCTCCCTTCATCCCAGGGCTCCCCCTGCCCCTCCAGCCCTCCAGGGAAATTCTGGTTTTATTGCTTAAATCACTGTTGCTTTTTTATGCTGAGGTTTGAACCCTGCTTTGGCTAAACCCCTTTTATCTGGGCAACACCTTTTGAGGGAAGGGGCAGGCGTTTCTTTTAAACCCTAAAGACCCAGGAAAGCCCACTTAGGGCTTCTGCACCCAACCTGGAGCTCCATTTTGTCTCTCACCTGGAACACACTTTCTTTCATTCCTCACAGCAGCAACTCCATCCTGGGACAGACTCTGAGGTCCAGGAAGGGCCTGTAGGTGGACACCGCGTGTCACAGCTACCTCTCCGGCTTTTGTGATGCCTTGGCACGGTTGGCCAAGTCGATGGGTGGGGTCATCCTGTCTTGGGGATGAGAGGCCATCTTGCTAAGTGTTCTTACTCGCTGCTTCTCCGGAGGCTGGTTCTTCCACTGAAAACTTCTATGCTGAGTTCATCTTTGGTTTCAGATCTGGCTGCCAGATTTGGACAGGGCAGCTTTCTCTAGTCATTTATGGCTCTTCTCCTTGCTCCGGATGGAGTCATAGCTGGTATGGAAAAGTGAGACCCCCCAAGGAGACCATTACTGGGTCTCTGTTAAAATCAGGGCCCTCCCATGTTCCAGCTGAAATCTGAGGGCAGGGCAGAGCCTCAGGGACTCCCAGTGATTCTGAGTCAGAGAGGACAACAGGGAGCCTGGCTTCCTGTAGGGTGTTGATCACACGCACACGTATACACATGCACACACGTGTGTGCACACATGTACTTACATATGTGCACACATGAATGTGCTAACAAATGCATGCAGGCACGCACACGTGCACACCTGTGTATTCACGCACAAGCACGCTTACGGTCCCACATCTAGTTGGGGTGCCCAGGGACCTGTGTACACACCAGTCCAGCTTCAGAAACAGCTGTTCTTGAAGTGTATTCTGTCCTAACTTGTAGGTGGCAGGTGAAAATGGCTACGGAAGACTGTAGCCTCCCAACTTGCTTCTGTGGGCAGGCAGACAAGCTTTTGTGGGATGAGAAGAGTATGAGGTCTGAAGGGTTTGGGGAAACAGAAGGACCTGAGTTGGGTCTTCACAGACAGGTAGGGTTTGAATAAGCAGAAGCACATGGGGCATCTAAGACTGGGGAGTCTGTGTAAATAAAGATTGGTGTGGGAGCTAGTAGCTTGGGTGAGACCACACTGGCGGGACTGGAGTGGAGGTGGGTGGAGAGAACAGGCATCGAGGGTCAGAGGAAAGGGGGCTTGGAAGTCTGCATGATGGGAGGGGCACTAGGAACCACTAACATTTCTCAAAAAGAACAAGAAGAAAAGGAAGGAATGTTGACACGTACTTACTCTTTGCAGAATTCTAAACCAGGTGCTTTACATTTATTTAGTCCTTACCATAATCCTGTAAGGTAAGGTATTATTATTCCTATTTTTACAATTGAGGCAGTTGAGGCTCAGAAGATGATGTAACCAACCAGGGCTGCCTATCTTGTAATTGATGTGGCCAACTTTCAAACCCATTTCTCCCGAGTTCCAAAGGTCCTGTTTGTTGCCTGTATCACACTGTCTCCCAAGAAGACAAACAGGGCTAAAATTAATTTGAGGAAAGATTAATCTAGCTGCAGTGAAGACACAGACAGATTGGAGGTGGGGGTCAGGGGACCTGCTATTGAAATAAACAAGAGTGAGATGAATGTACAAGATGAGCCTGGACCATCCTGTCAGCCCAGAAAGCATGGAAACTATCAGAGTGCACGCAGGAGCGAAAGTCCTAGTAGCCAAAGATGAGGCAATTCAGATATCAGTTACAGTGATAACTGCAAGGGATTGATTGCAATGGATTAAAATACATCAGGTATGTTGAAATCGAAGCCTTTATAGCAATGCTAAAAATCAAGCACTCCTTGGTCACTTTTGGAGAAGGTTAGGGAAGCAATTCAATCTTTGGGAAACTGGTATAAGAAGGGAAGAATCAAGCATTCATTCTGTTTTTCCATGAAGTTTCTCCTTTTTAGAAGCATTCTAGCCAATAAATGCAGGAGTTACAGAATTAGAGCATCACCACGTGACCACCTCTAAGTAATGAATGGATCTGGCATCAGTGTCTGTTAACATCAAGAAAGCACTGACCAGATTCTATGCACCTGCTGATGGAAGGAAAACCACTGCCTTTGAAGTTTTTGCCAAAAATAATCACTGAGTCTTTAGGTCTAAATATCCATTTACAGAAAAGTCAAGGGACAGAGGAACATAGCAAATGAAATCTTGGGGATGCAGTCTGAAAAATCCTGCCTGTGGGATTGCTGACTGGATATTGGTTAATATTTGGAAATTGATATTTTTTAAAGGAACGAGAATGGTCTTGCGGATGTGCTGAGAAAACTCTGATTTGGGGGGGATAATTTCTGTAATAATTACAGATGAAATGGTATGTTGTCTGGGGTGCAGGTTGGGGAAATGGAGCAGGATTATGGATGAAACATGACTGGCCATAAGGTGAAAACTGTTGAATTTAGGTGACAGAGGTGCATTAATTTATCTTCTCTACTTTTGTATATGTTTAAAAATGTGCTTCACGTAGGATGGTAATTTTGGTGCAGTGAGGGTGTAAAAGTGGTGCAGGAACAAAGCATTTTTGGAAGGGAAAGATGGGTGAATTGGAGCCGGATCGGGGCAGGAAGGAGTGGGAGGCACGTGTGGAAGCTAAGCCTCTGACACCCCATCAGCGTGCAGCCGGGAACGTGGCCTGGCGTGACCCAGGCTCCCGGGAGCCAGGCCCTGACCGCAGACAAGCTCCTCTGCCTTGGGGAGCTGAGAAGTGTTCCCAGCCCAGCTAGGAGGACTCTCTGCCAGTTCTTTTTGTTGTTGTTGTTGTTTCTTGCGGTACGCGGGCCTCTCACTGCTGTGGCCTCTCCCGCTGCGGAGCACAGGCTCCAGACTCCCAGGCTCAGCGGCCATGGCTCACGGACCCAGCCGCTACGCGGCATGTGGGATCTTCCCGGAGCGGGGCACGAACCCGTGTCCCCTGCATCGGCAGGCGGACTCTCAACCACTGCACCACCAGGGAATTCCTTTTTTTAAACTTTTAATTTTATATTGGAGTACAGTTGATTAACACCGTTGTGTTAGTTTCAGGTGTACAGCAAAGTGATTCAGTTTTACATAAACATGTATCTATTCTGTTTCAAGTTCTTTTCCCATTTAGGTTGTTACATAATACTGAGCAGAGTTCCTTGTGCTATACAGTAGGTCCTTGTTGGTTATCTGTTTTAAATAGAGCAGTGTATACATGCCAATCCCAAACTCCCTATCCCTCCTCGCTACCCTTCCCCCCGGTAACCATTAGTTCATTCTCTAAGTCTGTGAGTCTGTTTCTGTTTTGTAAATGAGTTCGTTTGTATCATCTGCAAGTTCTTTTTTTTTTTTTTTTTTTTTTTTGCGGTACGCGGCCCCGCACTGCCGCGGCCTCTCCCGTCGCGGAGCACAGGCTCCGGACACGCAGGCCCAGCGGCCATGGCCCACGGGCCCAGCCGCTCCGCGGCATGTGGGATCCTCCCGGACTGGGGCACGAACCCGCGGCCCCCGCACCGGCAGACGGACTCTCAACCACTGTGCCACCAGGGAAGCCCCATCTGCCAGTTCTTAATGAGCTGCTCAGTGTTCCCAGCTCTGAGGTCACCTCCTCTGTGAAGTCTCTGGCATCTTCCGGGGCAGAATCAGTCATGCCCTCCTCGGGTTCCCCCGCTCCTCTACCCTAATGGGCTTCTGCCTTGCATTCCATAGGTTGTGTTCAGTCTGTTGTCCCCACTGCCCCATGTCCCACTGGGGCAGAGCCCAGAGCCCTCCCCACAGGAGGCATTCAAAACCTGTGTATTGGTTATGAAACAGACTGCCCCTCGCTCCCTGGCAGGCAAGGACGCAGAAAGTGTGGGAGTGGGTGGGACCAGGGACCAGGAGGAGGAAGGCCTTAGTCAAGTTTCTTCTCAGTGACCACACCCCCTTTTTCCCTGCCTGGCAAACCTGTAAGAATCTGCTGGGGTTGGCCCAGGAGGAGAGATGGCTGAGTCACAGGGCCCTCCTGGACCCCAGCTGTGGTCCTTCTGGTTGCCATGGTGATGGCTCGCTCTTGCTCCCGCATCGTGTGACGGGCCTGGGCTGGCCAAGGCCATTGGGTTGTGAAACTTTGGTGTCCCCCATCCCTTTCCTCTTCTGCAGTTGTCTGGGACACTCCAAATGGCAGGTTCTCGGAATTCTTGGCAATCCCTTTGCAGGTTTCATGACGGATGGGAAGCTGAGAGGGGACTCAGGTGGGCCACTGCATTGCTTGGGGTCTTCACCTGGCCCCAAAGCTTCCTCCCAGTTAAGATTGACAGCAAGAAGCACAGATCTGGGGCTACAGTGGAATCTGGCTGAGGAATCCCAGTTTTCTTCCCTGATGTCATTCGCCTGTGGGAAATGATTCCCAGCCTGGTGGGCTAGGAAGGCCCTGGAGCCATGATCCCTTTGTTTCCGTTCAATTTAGTGGGAGTGATTTTAACAGGACCAGGTAGAAACCGTTCACTTTCCGTGCACCAGGCACCTGACAACACATTTCATTTGTGGTGACAACCAATCTGCTGTCATCCTTTAAGGAGCTCTGGTTCGTCCCCACAGAATTAGGGGGCTTCTCTTAGCTTTCTTGTGCCTGGAACCCCCAGCTTCAAGTCCTTTTCCTTATTAGGTATCACTTTCTGAATGTCAGCTGATTTCTAAGCAAGGGAACGTGATTGGAGGCCGGCTGGGGCTCAGGGTCAGACCGCAGGACGGTAAGGGGCGCTCCCTTTTCTCCTGGCCCCCGGCAGAGGTACCAGTGGAGTCCTGGCCCAGGAAATGCCACACGCTGAATGCTAGGAACATCTTGGTCGATTTCCACTGTATTTCCAGTTGTCCAGTCGCTGTCAAATTCTTCAGTGTCCCTGGAGAGCGCGTCCTTGTCCAGACCCTGAGGTTCAAGCGGGACAAGTCAGCGCAAACCAGGCACCTCCTAGAGGTGTCACTTTTCCTGGCATGCGGCCCCCACAGCTTCTGAAGACCTGGCTCCAGGGATCTCTCATGCCTCCTTCCTACCAGTGAGACTAGCCATGGAAAATTCTAGAATGACAAATTCCAGAACGCTGGACATTGGTCACTAGGATGCACGGATGAATGTCCGTTCTGCTTATAACCACCACAGCCTCCCGGTGAATCCATTCTTCATGCTCCAGATCACTCATGGTAGGAAGTTCTTCCAAAACACTAAAAACTTTGGGGCTATAGTCAATGACCATTTCCTCCCCGTTTCTCTTCAGTGAAGTAGTAGAGGGGCTGGTTAGTCTCCTCCACTTGCTCATGCGCCATTAGCAGGAGGAGCTGTTACATTGCCTGAGCTCTAATGAGCCCCGTAACTGGAGAAGATGGGCCTTTGGGGGTGATTCAGCTTGAGATTCAATGGCCCGGTTATTCCAAGGGGCTTTATTCCTGACCTCGGGGCCCGCAGAGCGGGGTGTCCGGTCACAGGCACATCTAGGACCTGCAGGGTTGTGGAGGGGCCCCAGGCAAGGATGGAGGAGGAAAGACCCAGCTCGCTGGAGGTCTGCCCGTTGTTTTCGCTCAGAACAATGGCCCTTAGAATGATCCGGGCCCAGACGACCGTTCTTGCACACTCTGTGGTTTGCAGCTTTAGGGGATTAAGCACACTCTTCCAGCTTTTATAGTTAATTCAAAATATTCTGGAGAAAAAATGTGGCTTGTCTGTGGGTAGCTCGATGGCCTACTTCCAGGGGGGTAATGGGATGGTTCCTGTCTGCTAGTCTAGATACCGAACTGCCAAGGGGCACAGGTGGCAATTTGAGGACAAATCTTATTTAAAAAAAAAAAAAGAGCAGGCCTGATTCATACAGCTGTCGCCACATGCGTTGGGTATTCACTCTTCACTCCATTCTTCATTAATTCATCCATTCTGTCTACATACAGAATCTACGCAGAGTCCCTCTACTGCGCGTTTCCCCTGCACACACCTCTTGGCTGGGATGCCATCGCTTTGATTGCAGGCTCTGATTGCTCTTTGTTTCTTGCTTCATTTGCACTGAGATGGAAGAATCGCCCCTTTTCTTTCCCAAGGCCGGCGTTCCCACCTGCCTCCCCAGGATCTGATGTTCTTCCTCTACTGGCTCTTTTCCAACATCGTTCAAGTGTGTTTCAGCCATTTCCCTCTGAAAATGTTCCTTTGGGATCCCTAACCTCCCGGCTGTGATTTCTTCCCTCTCCTCGCATCCCCAGCCCAAATATTCCAGGGTTGTCCCCCAACCTCCCCTTCCCACGGACCTTTATCTTTCAGCCCTCCACACCCCTGAACCTGCCCTCACTCGGGGCACCGCTGGCCTCCAGATAAATACATCCAGTGGCCGCTCCCCATCCTCCCTTGTTGGACGGTTCTGCCCTCGACCTCTCCCTGCTAGGGGCACTCCGGTCCCCGGCTCTGGTGACCACACGTTCTTGTGGTTTCCTGGCACCTTTCCGGTTGCTCTTTACTGCCTTCTCTTCATCCTCAAACATCGGTGCTTCCTGGGGCTCTGTTCAGCATTTGCCTCCATCCCGGCTTATAGTCACATCCCAGCTACTCCCCAGACCTAGGGGTCTCCTCCAGTCTGAGTCCCCTTCACCTGCCACCTGGACTGTGGGCAGCGCCTGGTCTCCATGTACCCATCTCGTTCCTCCAGTTTATGTTCCACAGTGAAACCAGAATGATCTTTCTAACCTGCGGTTTGTCACGTCCCTCTTCCTTCAAGGATCTCAAGGTCACCTTTAAGATCTAAAGTCGAAAGTATTTAACCTGATTTACTAGACGTTTCATGATCATCCTTGCTCTTCTCCAGCTGTGTTTTCTTTCTAGAAGGCTCTTTCCATGATTGGGCACCTGGCTAGCAATGAACAGGCAGTTATGGACTGAATTGTGTCCCCCCACCCCCCGCCCGCCAAACTCCAGTACCTCAGAATGAGACTGTATTTGGCCATAGGATCTTTTTTTAAAAATATTTTATTTATTTAATTTTTGGCTGCATCGGGTCTTAGTTGCGGCTCATGGGATCTTCATCGTGGCATGTGGGATCTTTCCTGGCCGAGCATGGCCGGGCTCTTCGTTGCAATGCACGGGCTTCTCTCTAGTTGTGGCATGTGGGTTTTTTTTTCTCTCTCTAGTTGTGGCACGTGGGCTCCAGAGCATATGGGCTCTGTACTTTGTGGCACACAGGCTCCCTAGTTGAGGCACGCACGCCTAGTTGCCCCCATCCTCGCCAGCATGTGGGATCTTAGCTCCCTGACCAGGGATCGAACCTGCGTCCCCTGCATTGTAAGGCAGATTTTTTTTTACCACTGGACCACCAGGGAAGTCCTGGCCATAGGATCTTTAAAGAGGTAGTTAAGTTAAAATGAGGTGGTTAGGATGGGCCCTAATCCAGTATGACCGTGGCCTTTAAAGAGGAGGTTAGGACACAGGCACAGAAGGAAGACCATGTGGAAGACACAGGGAGAAGATGGGTGCCTATAAGCCAAAGAGAGAGGCCAACCCCACCAGCACTATAATCTTGAACTTCTGGTCTCCAGAACTGTGAGAAAATAAGTTTTATTGTTTAAGCCACCCATCCTGTGGCACTTTGTTATGGCAGCCCTAGTAAACTACTACATAAGCTGCAAGCCTATATAATTTCACCTAGTCAAGGCGGCGTTCCTTGACTCACCCTCATAAATTCTTCCCATACCCTCGATTTCCCTTTGCAACGCTTCTAATGTGTGGAATTACTCTTCAGTGACTGTGTTCCTGGCAAGTCATTAAACTTCTATGAGAGTAGAAACTTGTGTTTGTCCTGCATGGCTGTATCCAGTGTTAGCACATTATCTGGTATCTAGAAGACATACCAGTAAGTATTGGTTGCATGACCAACTGAATAGTGACAAGTGAACAGATTTTAAAGTATTAATAGGATGATCCTCTGAGCTGGAAGACTGCCCACTTCATGGAAGCTACATTGACCACAGATTTGGAGTGTACCTGTTGGGTGTGAGGAAGGTGATGGGGAATCTTGATTCCTTGGTCTTGTTTACATCCTTTGCATGGCTTCTTGTTTAGGTGTAAAGTGAAATGAAAGCAAAATTTTTAAATATTATTAAATTTTAATTTAAAAATATTATAACAAGAAATGGTGTAGCATTTGGGGAAGTAATGAGAGGGCACTAGGGTAAGATGGGAACAGGGAAGATAATTCCGGGAAGGGAGGCAAGGAAGACGGTCTTCACCTTTGACTCATTTTCCACAGGGTCTTCCTGGAATAAGAAGGGATCCAACAGGCTGGTCCTGTTTGGTAGCTATTGAGTGAGGCAAAGACGTGGGGGGAAGGATTCCAGAAGGTTCCATGACACATAACTCAGTGTGCCTGTGTCTAGACCCGGTTTCTTCTTGCCCTGACAACTGAGGAGGGAGGCAGCACGCTTCCTGAGAACAGGAGGTTAAACAGGTTTCTCTGTCCCTCCTTTCCTACTTTCTGGAGCCTTCCCTCACCTAACCTTTA
This sequence comes from Phocoena sinus, assembly GCF_008692025.1. Lineage (NCBI taxonomy): Eukaryota > Metazoa > Chordata > Mammalia > Artiodactyla > Phocoenidae > Phocoena > Phocoena sinus. The sequence goes on from NC_045764.1 coordinate 20,678,381, forward strand.
GGGTGATCCCTCTATCCTAGGAACCCCCATGCTTCTGCCCCAGGGCTGGGCTCTTGCCCACATTTGCATCATGTGACCCCTCTCTGCAGTATTGAACTGAGGTGGGCGTGTGTGAGCCAATCAAATTCTCACCCCAGGGAGGTTGGACTTGGGATTCAGAGATGGCCAGCTGGCTTCTGCACGTGGCTGGGTGTGGGGGACATACGTGTACGATCCTAAGAACTGGCGGGTCTTCGTGTGCAGCTTTGAGGGCTGAGAAGTGGAGGGTGCTGGGCTGGAGAGACGGAATGAGGCAGAGGGAGGAGCAGGGTGGGGAGCTGGAAGAGCCTGGGGGTGACATGGGTGCTTGAAGATTTTCTAGGTCCTTGTTCTAGAACTTTCCCAAGGCCCACTTGAGTGGATTCCCATGAATCACCTCTCTGTCTTTATAGTACTTCCCTCTTTTTCGCTTAAGTGGCTTGAGATGGTTTACCTTACTGTGACCAAAGGCACCTTGAAATCGTTCCCTCTGTCTCTTCATCCTTCTTTTCTCTCTCCTGCCCACTTCTCTCTTCCTCTCCTCTTGCTTCTCTCTTTTTTTTCCCTTCCTTTCTAGTCACTGGGGCTAAATGGAGGGGCAGTTTTGGGAGCGGAAGGCTCCAGGCTGCAGCAATCAGGGTCCTTCTCTCGTCTGAGGCTCTGGGGTTCAGTTCCTCCCAGGTTCAGCCATCAGGTGAGAGGCCTCCAGTCTCCTTTTAGTCACATTCCCAAGTCTAGATCTGTTTCTCTGACCTAATAAATGTATTTTTCTCATGTGTTCTCAAGTTAAAACCATACCCTAGCGATGGAAATAAGCACTTTTTTGTATCTTTATATATATATGGGGACATTTTCATTTATATTTTTATATGTATGGCTTTTCCCCAACAGATCCTCAAAGAGATATCAGCTCCTACGGAGGGTCCTATTGTCCTCATTTGGTAGAAGTGACACAGCAGGCCTGTGTGTATCTAGTTTATACACAGAATAGAATCACAGTAGTGCAATTGTAATGAACAGGGAGGAAATAAAACCCCTTAAAACACTTTGCTTGATCAAAATTTCAAGGCCCCATACTTCTTATTTGCTAACCCTCCTGGAAGAAAAGTGCTACAGTAATGACCAAAGCGTGCTGAGTTTGGCCTCTCTTTATTAAAAATGTTGTTGTCGTTTAAAGGAGTTTAATTTGAGCATCTAGCAGCAGCCAGTCTCCCTTTAATTACAGCCTTCCGTCTCTGTGGCTAGCTGCACCGCGCTCAGGAGAGCCACAGGGCGACGTGACGGCGGGGCACGAGCAGGGGAAGCCTTCTTTCTGGGAGGGTTTCAATCGCCTTTATCTGGCTTATTTTTGCTTTCTTAGTAAATGTACACTTCGAATACAGGGCGAACAGTTGGATCCCCAGAGCAGTGCTTGGTGTGAAAGCCTATAATTATTTATTTTTCTCCCCTGACAGAACTTCCTTTGAGTCTTTGTCATCTCAGTCTCCCGCCCTCCCCGTGCTCTCGATTTTTGCCTGCTGAGTTGTGAGAATCAAAGACCATCACACAGACGGAGAAAACAGGGATGCGAGCAGGCGCTGGTGCTGGTGGTTGACCGGTCACAGGGCCAGCGGATTCTGTCCCCCGTCCCCTACGGACTCATCCTGTCCTCACATCCACCGCCTGCCTCTCCGCAGCCCTGTCTCCTCCTAAAGACTGTCTTCAGGGCACGTCCAGCACAGGTGACTCATGGTCCCTCCACTGGTGCCAGATGTCAGCTGTCCCTCGTCCTATGGCGCCAGCATTTGTGGGAACGGCCTCTCTATCCTGCATGAGCTTGGGAGCAGAGCTCAGAAAGCATCCCCTCACGCAAGAGCAGAAGTCTGCGTAATAGGATTTCCAGAAGCTCTCCCAAGGGAGGCGGTGTGGGTGTTTACATCACAGCAAACTGCTTAAGGATCCATTTCAGGTGTTTCTCGCTTCTCGAAAATCTTTTTCTATCTCCCTGTCCCCAGGAAGTGCCCGACCTGGGTGGTGGTCCTCTCCTCTTTCATGACAAGCGGAGCAGCCCTGCCCAGCCTCCACTCCCAAACTTGCAGAAAACTCTGTACAGACCATAGTGAAACAAAGAGTGACGGGGTTTAACTAGACCTACTTTCATTTTAAAAGGCCTCTTTATGATCATTTCTGATAGTCATGTCATTCACCATAAGTGACTTATCAAAATATTTTTTTCAAAGAGATGTCTCTGCCTAAGAAAAATAATAATTTTTATTTCACTACTGAGTTTTTAATTGGAGGTTGTAAACGTCATGTCATATTTAACGCTCATTAGATTCCCTCCCTTTGGATTCCAGTAAACATCACACTGTCCATTAATGTGCTCAGGAAATCCTGTTTGGATGCCAAGCACTGACCTGGAGAGCTGGCTGGGGCAGGAACTGGTATGTAGAGGAAGCGTGGAAGAGGGGCCCTTTGGAGGGAGGAAGAGGTGCTACCAGCACACATCTGGATGCTGATTCCACTTCCCTCCTACCTCCCTTCAGGGCTTTCCCGTTGCTTCCAAGGAAAAGCCCACACCTCTTAGCTAGGTGTGCAAGGCCCCCGCCCACAGTTGAGCATCAATTGGAATTTCAGACCTCACCTCCTACCATTTCTCTGCACCTTAACCAAGCTTAGGATTCCCGTGTAATGCCATTCATTGGGTGTTCTTAATGTGGTCCCTTACACTACTGAGCGCTCTAGGGTCTTGTAACAACTAAGGGCACGCCCTGCTCCTGCAGCCCCATCCCATCCATGGAGGGCAAACCCTTTAAGCTGCGGCAGGCTAGTCTCCTGGGCCCGGATCCCTGAGGCTTCCCCACCAGCACAGTTGCCTTGGAAACCGTGCAACCCTGCCCCCCACACCCTCGGAGGTGGGCGTGAGTAGCAGGGTCAGAAGCCGTAGTGTCATTGCGTATTGATTCAACCAGGTTGTGGAAATAATGGGTTAACACTGGACTGGATGAGAATTTGTCCCAGTAACCTGGGCCACGTTGCCAGGCCTTTGAGGTGCAGCATGAGTTCTCTTACCCTCAGGCCATCCCCCGAATTCCTGGCCTGTCACCACGTACCTTGCAGGGGTGTCTGTCCTGGACCTGCGTCAGGCCGAACTCTGTTGCGTCCTGCAGTGAAGCCTGGGTTAGATGCTGCTGGGGAAGGACCAGAGGAGTATCATCTTGGGACCTAACCTCTGGCACTGCCAGGTATGTCCCCCTCTCTCTGATATGCACCTGTCTCACCTCCAGCCCTGCCAGCCAGGGAGCTGGGAATGGGAGCTGTGGGGAGCTCTAGCCTCCCCGAGGCCTGGTCCAGCTTGTTCTGACCTGTCACTAACATCTCCTCCAACACCAAAGATATTTCAGAGGCTCTAAACAGCTCACCTTTAATACCACCCTATTCATATGGGAACCGGAAGTGGGAGGGTGGAGCCATGAGCTGGGCCTGGCCCCAGGTCCTGGGGGTGGGTTTGGAGCAGCTGCTAACCTCTCTCCCTGGGATGTTTTCTCTTTTAGTCTCTAAGACTTGAGCTGGCAGTGTTATTCTCTTTCTTCAAAATTCCTGTGGCCTCTCCTTTCTCTTCCCCAACCCAGACTAATCATGAAGGTTCTGGAAGGCCCCTGGGCACTTCACGAAGCCTGAGGTTTTTGCTGACACCATGAATATCTCTAGCAAACGCTTGGCTGAGTCACACAGAGGCTCTGGATGAACGTTCCCAGCTTCTCTGCCCCTTCCACTGCTGTCCATGGAGCTCTGCAAACTCACCACCCACTTAGGGGTCTTTTTACCCCCTTTCTGCCAGGAGGTAAGAAATTTAGCTTGGATTTTCCCATAACTCTTTCCTCCAACAGACCTGCCTCCCCTTTCTGGGAAGACATCTTTGCTTGAAAATTTGGGTCCAAGAGAAGAGTGCTCACACCCACCTCCCAAGCTGATTCCAGAACCAAGGTTCCAGCTACCCATTCCAAGTCCCTCTCACTCCGAGAGGCTATTCCCATTGCCATGACCCCATTGCCACACCCCTGGGCACCAGAACAGCTCTGCAGCTTGGCAGCTTCCACCTCTGGCTCTGTGGGACCCTAAATGGGATTGAGGCACAGAGGGACCTTGCAGCAAAGTTTGGAGACCCAGGTTGGTAGCCTCTCCCACTTTTCTCCTTATCTTTTCAGCCAGGATATGAAGCAGAGTGGGTAGGAGAGAGCCCAAAGGACCCACCTTGTTATTTTTTCAGCCATTGAAAGTGACTCATGGCCCGTAGTAAAAATGACTCTCTTGCCTGGGTTGACTGCAGCTGGGGGTTGGGACTTACTCTACACCCTTAGCTGTGGCCAACTTGGCCACCATCCCCTTAAAGCGAACACACGTGAGCATAGGAGGTACCAAGGATGTTCAGATTCATCTTAAGGTGTTTGTGAGAAATCTAAACTTCAGAGGTGGGACTAGAAGGAAACTCAGGCATTACATGCTCCCTCCGACCCCCAGTCCTGGGCTAGCAACTGTGCATCCTTGCATCTTCTGGGTGTTGGCCATCTTGGCTCAGACCTTTGGGATGGCACCAAGTGGACACCCGCTAGGCCAGCGTGCGGCACCCTCTCTGCCTTAGTAGCTATTTCTTGCCTTCCCACACAATTTTTCTGCCCTTTTAACTCCTTCTTTCCTCAAGACCCCTCCCCTTCTTCTCCACCCCCACCCCCAGCCTCCACCAGGATTTGAGAAGTTTCTTCCGGCATCTTGTGAGCTTTCCCTGCCTCTGGATATAGTCATGAGCCAGCCACACCCGTCCACTCTGCTGCTTGGTGGAATGAAGGGGGGCAGTGGTGATGCTCTGCTCTCGGGGAGACTTGTCTTTTCCTCTTATTTTCTTTAAGTTCCTAAAACCAATCGGAACCATTGCAAATTGCAAGCCGGTGATTTCTCCCCAAAGTCCTCATCAGTATCACATTTGAGATTCAGAGCCTCTGTGCTAGCATAACACTGACCTTATTATGATATAAACAGTTCTCCGTGCCCTCCCCTCCAGCCCCAGAATGCACACACACTTGCTGACTTGGGGTTACCTTGCAAAAACCCCTCTCTGGCCACAGGACAGGGGGGAGGGTGGGGGCAGGGCGGCACTGCCGCACTGAAGATTAGAAATGACTTGGAGAGGGTCTTCTCCGAGACCTGTCATTTTACAGACGCGAAGCCTGTGACTCGGAGAGGTTAAGTGATTTGCCAGATCGATTTGTGTCGATTTGCCACTGTCGACAAATTTGCTGCAGAATTGGGAGTGGAATCCGTCCCTTCTGACGCCTTCCCTCCCCGCCACGGGGTAGACAGGTGCACTCCCTCGGCTGGGGCAGCCCCCGAGGCCTCTGGGGCGGGTGGAGTCCAGCCTTCCGACACCCCTGTTTTCGTACCTGGCCTCCTCCCCTCCCCTTCCTCTGGGAACCTGCCTTGTCCAGAGGCAGCCACACACCCTCGTCCCAGGAGATTTGTCTTTCCGTTGCTTCCACCGGAGGGCCTGGTTCCACCTCTGGTACCGTCATTCTGGTCCTCCTACAGTGACGACAGTCCTCACGAGAACCCGGGAGGTCTGTCCTTCTGTTGTCTCTTCTCCAGGTGAAGTAACCCTGCTTCCTGCCTATGATTCTGACACCAATTCCCGTGGGTGTGTTTTTTTTCTCCCACCAAGCAATTTTTTTTTTACACCACCAAGCAATTAACTCAGTTCTGACACTACTTGGAGACAGCGTCAGATCCCACAGATGAAGGGCTCAGCCCCACAAGACTGCCCACGCCCAACCTTCAGATGCCAATTGCAAGTCCAGGTTGTCACCGGTGACCCACCAGCTGTCTAGTGGTCATTTTCACAACCACCTCCTTGGGTTCGATTAATTTGCTAGAGCAGCTCAGAAGTCAGACAAGCATTTTACTTACTAGATCACTGGTTTATTATAAAAGGATTAACTCAGGAGTTAGATGGAAGGGATGCATAGGGCAAGGCATGGGGAAAGGGGCACAGAGCTTCCATGCTGTCTCCGAGGGCCGCTCGCCCCAAATCTGTATGTGTTCACCAACCCAGAAGCTCCCCAAACCATGTCCTTTGGGGTTTTTCTGGAGGTTTCATTGCCAATGATTAAATCGTTGGCCATTGGTGATTGACTCAAACTCCAGCTCCGCCCCGCTCCCCAGAGGCTGGGGGAGGGACTGGAATTTCCAACCCTCCAGGCACCCTATTCACATAACAGAGACACCTTTATGGCTCTCCTCCGGTAGGTAATCCCAAGGGTTTTGGGAGCTCTGTGCCAGGAGCAGGGACTCAGACCAAATTTATATTTCCTGTTATAAATCACAGCATCACAGTCCTTCATCGTGGGAAGCCTGGCGTCCAGGGGTCCCCTTCCCCGTCCGTGCGGCTGCCCCGTACTTTCCGACCACCCCAGCGCAGCTGAGCAGGAGAGGAGGCCACCGTGCTTGCGGGTCCAGCTCCGGGAGCCGCCACCACCTGCCAGCGCCACTTCCCCAGCTGTTCCTGTGCTCGGCAGTGCGGCCAGAGCCGAGCCAGCCAGGGTGTGAGCCCTGAGCCGGACGGGGATCCAGATCCTGGAAGCAGGAGAGGAGCGGCGGCCAGCGCCTGGCACGGGGGATGGCAACTCCGCCAGCCTGGCTCTGGGAGAAGCGCGAGGACAGCTCTGCTCCTGGAGGTGACAGATAAAGAGGGCGAGCGGGGGCCCCTCTCCACGGCAATTAACAGGCTGGGGTGGCGAGAGTGGACGCTTCGGTCGTGTGGCCAGGGCACTGGGCCATCCAGGGGGCCAGTGGCACGGTTCCCACAAAAGGTTGAGCAATTGGCATTTCTGGTTGAAAAGCCAGCTTTTGAAGGGTGATTTCTCAGCTTTGCTAATTAACGAGAAGCAGAGATTTCAGGTTGCCAAACGGGGCTCCCTCTGGCTGGATGCACATTTTTGTGCTCTCTCGCTCCCTTGCTTTTCATGCCTTTAAGTCTTTGAAAAAGATTGAAAAGAATAATAATAATAAGCCTTTCGGTAGGCCCCAATTTTCAAATTTGATAGGAATGCACAGGGCTGAACAAAGAGCTCCAGGAAGCTCCCAGCCCCATCCCTTGCCTTTGGAAAGCGCTGAGCCCACACCCTCTGTCCCCTGGCCTCCCTGATACAGTCAGCCTTCAACAGAGGCTGCATGGTCTCACTGCTCTTAAAAATCCCGAAGGAAAAAAAAAAAATCCCGAAGAGCCCTGAGTTCCCCTTAGGGTAGACTCCAAATGCCCCAGCCCTGGCATCCAAAGTCCTCCATGGTGGTTTTTCACTCTTCCAGGACAAAATAAGTCCAGCTTCCAAAGGGACAGACATTTCCCAAGGGGATGTGATGTTCTTGTCCTCAAATCCTTTAGGGGCTGGTGGGGGCACTGGGTGGCAGTCGGATTCCTCATCTATAAAATCAGGAGCCTTTAGAGCAGACGGATGCCCGGGCCCAGCCCAGGCCAATCCACTTGCCCCGTTTTCACATGGCTGATTCAAATGTGCACAATGGCTAAGAAGCACCGGCCCCATGACCCCCAGGGTCCCATCCAGCTCCAAACGTCTATGTTTTTATAATGTATTGAGTGTCTGCTATCATTCCAGGGTCAAGTTAATTTGATATATGATCTGCCCTTGAATTGAATTAAAACGAACACCGAGAGGGGGATCACGGGCGTGGAGGAACCGGCTTGTGGAGGCTGGGGCTTGGGACCAGGGGTTCCTAGTTTTCATCTTGTCCCGGGGCCTGTCACTCTCTGTGAAAACAGAGACATAAGTTTCCCTTTCTCAATCCGTTTCCTCATGTGTCAGAGAGTGTGTTGCCACCTCAGCAGAATTTTCACGAATGCAAAACCCGGGTAGAACATCCAGCCGTGCATCAGCCTCTGATTTATTCAGCCAGCAGGTTGGGAGCTGTCTCCCTCCACAGAAGTTTCCTGCACTCTCAGTTTCTTTAGCCCCTCATGGTACTGTTATTTGGGGTTGAAATGAATTTAAATGCTGCATGAGATTTTTTAAAAAATCAATTCATGACGCCTCATGAAGAAACTAAAGTCCCTCTGTACTGTCACTAAGCTGGTCCCTTTGTTTCCATCCAAGAAGGCTGGGCCCTTGGTCACATGCCCCCAGTGAGGCCAACATTTCACATGTTGGCAGAAGTGGGACCAGGGCTTTGGGGTCTCACAGACTGCCGCTTCTCAGCCATGTGACTTTGAGGACATTACTTAAACTTTCAAAATCTCCATTTACTCTCTCTAAAATAAGAATAAAATGAAATGGTGGAATTTCCACGGGTTCTGTGAGAGGATAAAATCATGGAACTCTAGCAACCCCTTTTCCTCCCCCGGAAAATGCAGGAAGTGGTGTCTGGCCACCTCAAGAGATGCTCAGCCCTTTAGAACCATTACTCAAAGAAAGATGCTTCTTGGCAACTGGACCTGGCTTCTGGCGGGGGCTTCCTGCTAGCTGTTCTCCGTGCTGCTCAGGCTGCCCTCACACCCTTGCAGGCATCCCAGCCACACCCATCCTCACCCATCCTGGAGCTCAGCCATTCACAGAGGTATTCTCCAGGCTGCAGCACTTTTAATTCTTCCCCTGCAGGAACATCAGATGCAGCCTGCCTGGGTTCCCGAAGTGAATCCCAGGAATGCAGACAAACAGTAGAATGCTAACATATGGCCTGATGCCTCCCGCCAGGTACCAGGTTTGTTTTTTTATTCACCAACTCTGCCCATCCCTTTTATCCTTGAGAGCTCATTCATGGGGGAAGGTTTGGGCCCAATTTTATTTTTCTTCTGCATGGTCGCTGTGGGCTGTTCTCCATCCATTTCCTCATTAGCATCCCTGTTCCCCCTTCCCCCATGCCTCTGCATCACTGCTTGGAGGGTGGGTCCGTGGCTTCTATAATTCTGTGCTCTCTGCGTGGCAACCAGGTGACTGACCCCTCTTTAAAGCTCAAAGGGCCGTTGCTTAAAGCTTTCTCTGAAAAACAGCGCCCTGCCCATAGTCGAGCTCAATGGTTGTCGGAACCAAGGAGAACCTTTGAAGATGCCCCCTCCTCGCCACCGGCCTCTACAAAGAAACAGACCTTTCTGACCACCGCCGCTCCACAGAGTTTGCCCTACTTAGCTAGCCCGAGGATGGCTGGCTCTGAGTCAGCTTCTCCATGGTCTCTGCCTCTCGGCTGTCCTGGTTTATATAATATTCAGAGTTTGGGCTGTTAGCTAGCTGTCCCCCTTCAGTCTCAGACCTGGGATTGTGGCCGAGAGAGGTGGGCAGGGCCCAGCCGTTTCCCCAGCTGTGGACACCATCCCAGGGAAGGCCCCCGTTTTAGCTACAACACAGCAGAGGGGGACAAGCAAGGACACTGGTGGCCACCACTCAATCCATTTCTTCAAGCCTCAATTTCCTTATTGAATGTGAGGTTGAGAAGCATGGCCCATGAAGTCGACCGGGTAACGAGGTAAACATCCAGCATGATGTGCATACGTGGTAGGTGGAATGGGTTGAATAGTGAGCCCCCCGAATTCATGTCCGTCTGGAACCTCAGAATGTGACATCATTTGGAATGGTCTCTGCAGATGCAGTTAAGGTAAGGATGGAGATGAGATCGGCCTGGATTAGGGTGGGTCCTGAGTACAATGAGAGTGTCCGTATAAGAGACAGAAAAGGACACAGAGACACAGAGAAGGCGGCCGTGTGAGGACTAGAGGCAGAAATGGGAGTGTTGCAGCCACAAGCCAAGGAATGCCAGGAGCTGCCAGAAGGTGGAAGAGGCCACAAAGGGTTCTTCCCTAGAGAGGGTGGCCCTGCTGACACCTTGGCTTTGGGCCTCTGGCCTCCAGACTGTGAGAGAGACATTTCTGTTGTTTTTAAGCCACCAAGTTCGTGGTGACATGTTACAGCAGCCCCTCATCCTTGTTACTGTCTCCATCTTCAAGAGTTTGGTTCTCAAACACTGGACCAGCTTTGAAGAGACGAGGCTGGAAGGACTAAACCTCCAGTCCCGCCAGAGAGCTACGTGCCGCAGCTCCCGCGCCCGCCGGGGAGAGAGACTAGGGTGCAGCCATGAGAGGTTGGACCCGGGCCTTCCCTGTCGGGGGCAGCCTGCTCTGACCTCAGCCTTGCTCCCCGGGAGAGCACCCCCAGCACAGCCTCACACGGGGCTGGAGCCCCGGGGCAGCCAGACCTCCCGGTGGTTCATGCGGGAGCTCTCTCAAAGGCAACGGTGAGGCAGGGAATGCCAGGCAGGAAGGAATGCTATCAGATTCACCTTTTTAAAAAGATCGTCTTGGGACTTCCCTGGTGGTGCAGTGGTTAGGACTGTGCACTTCCACTGGAGCGGGCCCGGGTTCCATCCCTGGTCGGGGAACTAAGATCCTGTAAGCCGAGTGGCATGGCCAAAAAAAAAAGAAAGATCGTCTGTGGATTTGAGAGAACAGATGAACATGGGGGACAGTGGAGGCAGGGGTGCAGGTGAGGGCGAAGCAGAGAGCAGCCTCGATGAAGACGAAGGTGAGAGCCGGTTCAGAGGTGAACTCGGACCTGAGTCAGCGGACTGCACGTGCGGCAAGGGGGTGGGTTTTCACGCACAGACCCTGCGCGCTCCTGGATAAATCAGACCAAGCACACAGCAGGCATGAGAGAAGAACTTGCTTGGTCCTTCCCCCTAGCGCCCACCCAGAGCCTCACCTGTACCACGTCCTACATTTCCCACCCCTCCCCCTCCATGCCTGGGTCTGCAGCTCCATCAGCCAGGCTCCGTCCCCGACTTTTTTTTTTTTTTCCAGTTGAAAATACTGCAGATGTCACCGATGGGCCAACCCAGAATTGTGACTCTCTAACTCTACGGAATGTGTAATTATAGCAACACAAGCGTCAAATTACCAAGGACAAGTAGCTGCAAAGTAATTATATGATTCTTTGTTGCTGGGAGGGTTTGGGGTTTTTTCCCCCTTTTTAAGCTGATTCCTTTTAAAAGCACCCTTTTGGTGGGTGGGCGGGGAAAGCAGGTGGCAGATGGGCCAGAGGATGAGAGAGAACGGTGAGGGAGTTCTATCCGCTGCTCCCCCAAGGGCCCCTCTCCAATGGCATCACCCCACCCTCCTGGAGAAGGAGAGGGGAGAGCCGAGAGGGGCTGGTGGTGCCAGGGGTAGACAGGTCAGTGAGATGGGGTAGGAGTTGGGGAGGAAGAGGGGGTGGGTGGTTATTCCTGGGGGGCTCTGGAACCATCACGAAGAGGTGCAATGGTCCCCTATGCTTATGTCCTCAACTAGTGCCCCCAGCGCCTCTTTCCCACCCCATAACATGCTCCCTGTGGACCCTTCAGCCTCTGCAAAAGCCAAAGGTTGCCATCAGAGGGGGGATCTTGGTCTTGGTACCAAGCCCCAAAGATATATGGGAGGATTGCAGTCCTGGCTCTGACCACCACCCCGGTGGACTGGAAGACGGGGAGGGATGCTTCTGTGTGCAGCCTTCCCCACCCAGCTCACCGTCCACAGGTGCCCAGTTGTTCGTGGTGTAGTCGTCCCTCCCCTGCTCCCTGGCCCTGGCAGCTGCTCAGCCAGTGACAGCCCCACTGTGGCCCCCGCCGGGCTCAGCCCCAAGCTGCCATCTGCATGTGCCCGGCAGATTGGACTGAAGTGGGACTTGGCTCTAGAGGCGGGGACCCTGGTAGGGGAGGACTGTGTGGTCCCCCTTGAGTGCCAGGCTGCCAGTGGTTACCTGGAGGCAGGCCAGCCTCCGAGGCGCTGTGCAGGGACCCATCCTACGAGTCCTGTGCTTCTCCAGCAGACCCTTGTGCCATCTTTGAGATGACATTGTCTGCCCCCCGCCTCTCATCCCCTGTGTGCGCTGTTACTAATTTGCACTCACCTGACCTAATGCCTCGGAACGGTTTGGTCAGCTCCCTGCACGTGTGTGCGCGTGGATCCTTTCTCCCCCACTGGACCCCGCGGTGCTCGCGCCAGCATGGGGCGCCACGCGCCCAGCTGGTGCTCTGTCTACAAGGTGCTGCGTCTTGTGAGCGTCCTCAGACATGCAGCGCAGCCACTGTTGAAAACGCTCTCTCCTTCACACCCATTATGGTTTAGATTACAGAGCAGTTCTCCCGACCAGCAGCTGTGTAATTCACAGGTGGCATGTGTTCACCTTGCTGGTGGCGTTCGGCAGATCCACACTTAGCAGAGCCCAGAAGGCCGAAGTAGGCCAGTGCCCTTGAACCAGGACCCCTGGTGCCGTGGGGAAGTGATGGTGTGCTCTTGCTTTAGACCCCAGGTCTATGGAGGGGGGTAGGGCTGGGGTCCCCGGGGAGCACGGGCAGCCGACTCTGTGGGCCAGACCCGCTCAGGCTGTGGAGAGTCCCCCACCTGAAGTGGGCCAAGGGCATTCTGGCAGATTCGGGATGTCACACAATCTGCTCTTTGGGTGGCCCAGTTGCTTATTTGATTGGGGTGCAAGAATTCCATTTCTAGGTCTCCAGGGGGCAGAAGCCCAGCAGTAACGCCACCAACACGGCAGTCCCGGTGGGCCCCCTTCCACACAACCATCTATCTCTCTCTGTGATGGGAGATCACACAGGACATTGGGAATTCTAGAGTCAAAGACATCCAGAGGATGGTCTTCCAAGGTGTTTCACTCATCTGTTCATGTTTAGCGAGTCTAGAACTTAATTACCCAAAGGGAAAGGCACAAACTAACACTGTACTTTTCAACTACTTTCCCCACAGTAGCACAGAGTGAAGAGCAAAAGCCCTTTTTCACCCCCGGCCCAACCCTGCTTTCCCACAAGCCCAGGAATAGTCATTGTTAACAGGTGGTGTATGTTCTTCTTTTATCTATACACTTATAGATACATAGGTACATGCACACATGTAATTTTTAAAATCACATACATAGGTCAAAACTGCATTTTGTTCTGTTGATTTGTTTGTTTTGCTTGGCAATATATTGTAGAGATCTTTCCATGTCTGTCTATATGTGTGTGTTCACGTCATCCTTGTTAACCACTATGTAGTTTTCCATAGTGAGATGGCTCATAATTTATGTTACCGCTCCCATAGCAACTGTTCCCATTTTATGATACTATAAATGATCCTTCAGTGTCTGGGAATGCATTTTCCTGTAAGTTATAGATTATAACTATGAATTAAATATAATTATAATAGCTTAAACAAGATTCTTCCCTCCTATCTCACTTCTTCCTTCCTTCCTCTTCTTTTTTTTAAATTAATATTTATTTATTTGGTTGCACTGGGTCTTAGTTGTGGCCGGAGGGCTCCTTAGTTGCAACACATGGGCTCCTTAGTTGTGGCATGCATGTGGGATTTAGTTCCCTGACCAGGAGTTGAACCTGGGCCCCCTGCATGGGGCGAGTGGAGTCTTATCCACTGCAGCACCAGGGAAGTCCCCTTCCTTCCTCCTCTTAAATGTAACAGGAAGTCTGGAGGTAGGCATTCCAGGGCTGCTCAAGGATGTTCTTGTCTCTTCCTGTTCTGCCATCCTAGTGTATGGCTTTGGTTCTCCTTGTGAAAAGACTGCTGCTGCAACTCCAGGATCTTCTGTATTTCAGCAAGGAAGGAGGAAGAGTGAAGGTGAAGGGCGAAAGCCAAGGGCTTTCTGCTCTTGTGAATTCGTGTGTGTGTGTGTGTGTGTGTGTGTGTGTGTGTGTGTGTGTGTTGGAGGGGTTATGGAAGGCAACCCTTCTACAGGAACCCATCTCCATGTAAATGGTCAGACTGTGTCACGCAACAAATCCGAGCCTTAAAGGAGGCTGGAAATGGATTTGTTTTATAGGCTCAATTGCAGAGGAAGGCAAAGGAGAAGGTGGTTGGAAAGGCACGTGAGCATCCTTCGAGTCCCTCTGCCACAGGGTATGTGTGAACAGAGCTGTAGAAGAGGTTCCTAGGATTGGTGTTTTAACTTCAAGCTGTTTGACCTGCCATTCAAGGTCTAAGATCTGGAGCCTTGTCTCATTCTTTCCCACATGTCCCTCTGGCTCGGTTTCCCCACTTCTGAGCACTGGGGTACCACATGCTCTGTCGCACCCCCGCCTTGGACCCCACCTTCCTGGAAGGCCCTGGGCTGCTGCCTTCTGGATCACATCCTCTTCTGAGGTTGTGTCTGACATTTCCCCTGAAGTGTTCTCTGGCAGGTGCAGCTGGGCAAAAGCCCCTTTTCCCCCAAATGGAGAGTCTGTTTTTGCTTTCAGTTCCCCTTTCCTCCCGATCTTTCCTAGAGTTATTCCCAGGGGTCTTTTGCCCCAGGAACTAAGGAGGAAAAAAATCAGCAAAGAGAGGGCCGTGATCCCAGGCTAGATTCAGAGACGAGGCCTGCCACGGGGACACACATGGGCTCTATATTCAAATAAGGCCGCATGGATTTGGGCCGAAATCCCGAGAATGGGGGCTGCCAGTAGAAAGTGAGGAAGTGATTTCGCCGAGTCTAGGTGGCCGCTGGGGACAAGGTGGGCGCTGCGGCTGGTGAGAGATGGGTTCCAGGAGGAGTCTGTGCTGGAGGACCTGGGAGCTGCGGGCGGAGAAGCAGCACCGAATATCGCCTGCCACAGCCCCTCAGCGCCCGGCACCCGTGGAGTGACAAGTGGGAGTTTGTGAGCAGCAGTGACCTTGACACAGGCGTCGCAACCTTTGGCGGCAGCTGGCGCTGGAGCAGGAGAGGTGGAAAATGGCCGCGGTGGCTGGAAAATGGCGCGTATGAACGCCCGAGAGGGGTCCTGGTAGGGGGTGAGGTGGGGGGTGATTGGGCTTGTGAAGGCCTTAGGGTAGTGGGTGGGGCGGGGCAGAGACGTGGCGCTTTATAACTGGTGGGTTGATGCCGTCCTTCAAGTGGGAAGTCTTGGACGGCACATGCATAGGTTGTCTTCAGGTCTGGATGGCCAGTCCCACAAGGTCAGGCTCTCTGGCCTGGGCCTGCTCATACCAGCTGCCTGCTCTGCTCCAGTCCTGCAGCTACATTTTGCTGCGAGGTGCTTTTGGAGAGGACACCAGGCAGCAGCATCGCACAAAGCCAGCCAGTCTGTGGGTGCTGGGTTTTCATAGTCTAGAAGTAACTTTTTTTTCTTTTTTTCTTTTTTTTTTTTTTCGGTACGCGGGCCTCTCACTGTTGTGGCCTCTCCCATTGCGGAGCACAGGCTCTGGACGCGCAGGCTCAGCGGCCGTGGCTCACGGGCCCAGCCGCTCCGCGGCATGTGGGATCTTCCCGGACCGGGGCACGAACCCGCGTCCCCTGCATTGGCAGGCGGACCCTCAACCACTGCGCCGCCAGGGAAGCCCCTAGAAGAAACTTTTAAGTAGAGGTGCCTCCAAGTTTCTCCAGGCTAACATTGCTGTATTCCTGCTCTCTCCAGTGGAAGTTTAATGTTTACGTGTTGTATCAGATTCCATATTATCTTCTCAGGAGAGGGGACCTTTCTTCTTAATTTTTCTTCCTGTTAATTTTTCTTCCTTCCTGCCTTCGGCTGAGCTGTCTTCCCTTCACAGATATTTATTGAGCTCACAGTCATTGAGAGGGAGGGTCTCAGACTGGAATGAAATCCTGGCTTCACCATTTACTAGGCGGCAACATTGGATGAATTACTTGCCTTTGCCGTCCTTGGTTGGCTCACCTATTAAGTGGGAGATAACAGTCGTGTCTATCTTGTTCGGCGTTGGCAGGATTAAGTGGCTTCCTACAGGTGAAGGGCTTAGAATTGGTGACTGGCACATGGTAAGAGGTAAACAACAACAAAGTAGCTATTATTACTGAGCCTGGCAGGTATGGTGGTCAGTGCTAAGTGGACATAATTGGCACGGTTCCTGTCTTCATGGAGCTCATAGCCTAGTGCTACAAGGCAGGTGCTCAGCCCACGACCACGGCTGATTGTGATAACACAAGACTCCTGCTTCATTGGGTGCATCAAATAGGTGAATCCTCAGAAATGTAATGTGATCTGACCATCGCTTAACACATTTCACCTGCGGCTGAGAGATATTAAATTTTAAAATAAACTTTTATTTTCTCTGATGCACATAGTCAAACAAGCTAATGGTGCTAAAGAGTTAAATCCAGAATCCTCTGGTCCCTGTTTCCATCCTGTCCTCTTCCTGAAAGCATACTTTTCATTCTTTTTACTCTTTTTTCTTAGCGTTTAATGCCCCATTCCTAAATCACATAAGCATCCTATATCGTGATTCGTCAGCTTTGTGGAAGGTGAGGATTTTTACTTTCTGACACCTGTCTTCTCCTTTCCTCTCTATGGTTAAATTATATTTTTTATTGTCCTTGTTCTTCCATATTTTGTATTGTGACCCCGAGAGTGTTGTTCAGTGCCGTGTCAACTAACGTACCAGGAGAGTATTTCATTTCTTGTTCAACTTTTATTTTTCCTGGAGTTAAAAACTGCATTATTTTGTCATCTGTTTAGATTTTTCCTTATCCAGCTGAGAATATTATTTATAGGCAGCTTTTTTTCCTTTCTATTGCTTGAAATTGTTTTCTCCAACTTTCGTTTTTCTGTTTGTTTTGGTGTCCCCCCTTAACGTGGAAGACATTCCTCCCAGGCCTGGTGGTCCTTGAAAATTCATTCACGTTAAGAGGTGGATACAAGAAATGGATTGGAGCCCTTTGTGCACAGGTGGGGCTTGTTAGTTGTTTTGGGAACTGTACCGGAAGAGGAAGGGGTGGTCCGCAGGCTTTTTCCTATCTCTGGGTCTTACTGTTCTTGGGGGTGTTTCCATTTCTTTAGCGAAGACTCCTCCAGTTTCCTGACCGGGAGTGTAACCCTGTTTGCTGGCGTTCTGGGACTGGGAAGGAGCAGGGAGCTAATTGTCTCAGCGGTCTGTGTGCAAACCTTAAGTGAATTCCCCTAAGGCTGGTCGCGGGACCACCCATGGCCACCCTCCTCATGCCTGGCACCTGTGAATTGGTTCAAGCTCTTAGCACTGCTGGGGGATGGGTGAACTGGTTGTGGGACTGGGTGGGGTCAGGAGCTGGGAATCTAAGCTCTCCTCCTCCTGACTTTCAAACGACCTTCCTGCTTCCACTTCTTCCCTTTCCCTGAAACCACGCCCCCTCCACCACCTGTGCCTCCAGAGCCAGAGGCTTCCTGGGCTTCACGGCAAATCTGCTTTCTCTGGACCCAACTCGCCACTGTAGGCTCTTAGGTATGACATTCCTGCTCCCAGCTTGGTCATTTCCATCTGCTTTTTGCCTTCATATTGTTCTAAGTTACAAAGATTCTTTAGTTTCATCAAAAATGCATCCATATTTCTGACTTTTTTCCTTTTACTATTTGGGATGAATTTAAGAAGAAAAAATTGACAGGAATGTCTTTATCTGATATCTAGAAACTAGTTGGAAACAGTATTAAGTGAAGATCACTGAAAGACATGTAGTCCTTCCATACATCTAGATCATCTAAAGTAATTCTTTGAATTTAGCCTGAGCCACAGGGAGCTGTATACCTGAAGGCTATTGCATTGGCTTCCTGAGTTACACATTGTGATGCCACCAGCTTGTAAGTCCCAAGGAACTCATTGCTGTGTGTCCAGTAAGGAAGCTTTGAAGGACATTGATCATTGAAATAAACATTGTTCTCTCAAAAGGATCCTCAAGAGAATTTACTTGTCTTATCTTTGTATACTGTCCAGTTTATTATTATTATTTTTAATTGAGTGATTGGTTTGCTTTTACTCTTTGGTCTGTATGTTTCCCTTTTCCCATTGGCTTCTAGGCAGCTCAGAGCACAATTTTGGGCTTGCTTTTAGCAAGGATATAGAACTTAGTTTTGTGTTCTAGTCTCATTTTTGTTAGCATTTTATCTCCTCCTCTTGTTTACCATTGCCTTTGTTTTTTCTTCCCTCTCACCCACTCCTAATTCTTGTCGTGTTGCTCTGTTTTATATGTGGGTTGCCAATAGCTTGAAATCTTTTTTGTACCATAGAGTTATTGAAATAGGTAAGTAGAAAATTGATAATAGAAATGAATGAATGCATAAATATTCACAATTTTGTATTGTTTGATGTATGCCCTCTTTAGTCACAGATTTGGTCATTTCTTACTATTGGTCTAATTTAATCTTTTCCTTTTATAGATGAGGCAAATGTGGTCTAGATAAATTGATTTAGTCAACATCAGGTACCTTCAAATTGTTGTGATACCATCACAACCCTCCATCCATAGAATTCTTCGCATTTTGCAAAACCGAAACTCTGTACCTATTAAACAATAACCCTTCATTCCCCACTCTCATGGTAACCACCATTGTACTTTCTGTCTCTATGAATTTGAGTGCTCTAGATACCCCCACATAAGTGGAATCTACAGTATTTGTCTTTTTTTGTGTCTGGCTTATTTTACTTAGTGTAATGTCTTCATGCTACTTGTAGTAGCATGTTTCAGAATTTCCTCCCTTTTCAAAGCTAAATTATACTCCATTGTATGCATATACACATTTTATGTCTCCATTCCTCTATCGATGGACTCGGGTTGCTTCCGTTTTTTGCCTGTTGTGAGTAATGCTGCTGTGAACATGTGTGTACAGATACTCTTCCTGTGTTGCCCCTTTACAGCCACACCCACCTCCCTCCCCCACCCCCTCATTAACCACTGGCAACCCCTAATCTGTTCTCATTTCAACAGTGTTGTAGAAATGCAATCATACAGTGTATAACGTTTGGGGATTGGCTTTTTCACTTTGAAGAATTCCCTGGAGATTCATCCAGTGATTGAGTATTGACTGTTTTTATCGCTGAGTGAGTCATACTTTTCAGGTGTACGCGCTGGATCACGTTGTCCCAGGGTTTACGTCTCTGCAGTAGCATAATGCAGCAACATCTAAGCTTCCTGCCGTGTCCTCTAAGGCCTGTTGGGATTTGATCTCCAACCTCAGAGCCGTCCACCGTCCACCTTCCCTTGCTCACTTTGCTCCGTTCACATGAGTTTCTTGCTCTTATATGAATGCTCAACGCTTTTCTGCCCAGCCTTTCTCCCCCTCCCCCTGCCTTTGAATTTACTGTTTCTTCTACCTGGAAAAGAAGTAGTTGCACCCCGCCATATAGCTGTTAGCATGTGCCAGGCATTGTTCTCACTTTACACATCAGCATATTTAATTCTCACCTCAGCCCTATGGGGTAAGTACTACATTATTACAGTTTTACATAGGAGGAAACTGAGGCACAGAGAGATTATATGACTTGCCCAGGGTCACACAGTGATTAACTGGCAGACAAAGCAGGATTTGATTCCAGGAAGCCTCTTACACCCCAGGCTATGTAGAACCCTGGGCTCCTACCGCTATCTCAGCACTGGACCCTTTCCTGTCACTCAAGCATATTTCCTCAGAAAACCTTCTCCAACTGTCAAATCTAAACCAGCGTGATCTCTCATGTTGCCGTATTTCTTTTTTTACATCACATATTTGTAGATCCATATACTTTCTATGGTATTTTTTTTACAAGTTTTTAAGCTTTGTGTACATGATATCATACATACACATTGAAGATATGGTTCTAGGTCATTTGTTTGAAATAACTGAAGAGTAATCCATTTTATGACTACATATCCATAATTTACCTACTCTCTTGTTGGTGGACATTTAAGTTGTTTCTAATTTTTTTCTGCTATAGACAATACTGGAATGACCAGTCTTGGGCATGTGTCCTTGGAGGCATGGGCAAAAGCATCTAATATCGAAAGTTCTATACTCAAGAAGGGTCATAGGTCATGAGAATATTCAACTTTACTAGATATTGCCAAGGTTCTATCCAAGGAAGATGCTACCAGTTTATACTCCCACCAGCAATTTATGAGACTTCCTTTTTCTCCACATCAAAGAATCCGACTTCTGTTCTGAGAAGATCACTCTGGCTGCAAAGTTAAAAGTGAGCTGGGTGGGGGTAGGGAGGTGTGCAAGGGGGGTCCCGGCACGTGGAGAGCTAAAAGGCAGGCCAGCCAAGCTTCCTCAGCTCCAGACTGGTGGTGAAGGACTTCCTGAATGGCCCTCTGCTGCCTGTTCCCATTTTCCCTTTGATCATCAGGCTGGCAAGAACAGAACTATCTGCTTCTCAATCAAATAGCAAATTATGTGGGCAACTGAACTGCTGTTCTTCGTAGAAAATTATTATTTATTTTTTATTTAACAAAAGTCAAGGCTGAGAGGGTGCTCCACGGTGCCCTTCTGTGGTTTTAGTGTTTCCTCTGCTTTGGCTCAGCCCCGGGTGGTTTATCATGCATGTGTTGTATTGCAAATGTGGAACAAATGAAGCTGAGATATCAAATTAATACTGTGATCTGTTTTTCTGTCTTGTTGCCATAACAATCTGTGGCTCTTGAAGCAAAGAGAAAATTAGAATTGTATTAAAGGTGTTTACACCATGTACGCTCCATACTGCATTATTATTTATTGCTATAATAAGTGTATTTAACATTTGCTTAAGGAAGGTTGGCTGCTACTGCTTTTTGTCTTGTGGTTTTTCTGCTCATCCTTCCAACCTGGCTTTGCTTTTTTTTTTTTTTAAATAAATTTATTTATTTAATTTTGGCTGTGTTGGGTCTTCGTTTCTGTGTGAGGGCTTTCCCCAGTTGTGGAGAGCGGGGGCCACTCTTCATCGCGGTGCGTGGACTTCTCACTGTCACGGCCTCTCCCGTTGCAGAGCACAGGCTCCAGACGCGCAGGCTCAGTAGTTGTGGTGCACGGGCTTAGTTGCTCCGCGGCATGTGGGATCTTCCCGGATCAGGGCTCGAACCCGTGTCCCCTGCATTGGCAGGCGGATTCTCAACCACTGCGCCACCAGGGATGGCTTTGCTTTTGACCTTGACGTTTCCTATAGTTCTGAGCAAGAAGGATGCTCCACCACCTTGGGACTCCTTCTCTTTATTCCTCCCCTTCACCGCCCCCCACCCCAATACTTGGGGCTCTTTCAAGTCAAGAGTCTTGTTAGAAACAAAACAGGACTTGAAATAAGTTTTCCTCCTTTGTTGGCCCCATTCCTGCCTTCTAAACCTGAACTGGAAGTTCAGCATCCTCTGGGAGAAATGAAGAGAAGCTCAAGGGTGGAAGAAAGGAGAATTAGAGCAATTTATGCCTCAGAAGAAGTGCAGTGGAAATCAATATGGCACGTGGAGGCTTATGGTGCGGGTCCCCTAAGATGTCCCACCATTCCACTCTATTCCCAAGGTCAAGTGCTCCACTGCCCAGAGCCCTCTTTGACTGATGACCTTACTGCCCCAGCCATCACAAGCTGCAATCTGCTGGGACACAAGGTGGCTGAAATGGTGGGGCTGGGGTGGTGGAAGCCCCTCCCCCCACTAACTAGATCACTTTCCGCACGTGGATGCCTGCGTGGGACCGTCCAGTGCTGTAAGCTCCTTGAAGGCAGGCGCTATTCCTGCTACATGTATCAGCCTACAGTTCCTAGAATAAGGCTGGTCACACACGAGAAACTCAAGAAGAGCTTCATTCACGGATTGTTTGGGTCATCGTGGTAACACCACTAAAGAATATTCTGGTAATGAGGGAAGATGTGTAAAGATGTTTATTAGTTATGCCCATTTTAGAGCATCTTTTGCTCCAGAGACAATGGAATGAAAAGGGATATTTCTGACCCTGAAGAGTCCTCCAGGTGACCTGTGTCTATTTTCTTCTTCTGTGGGGAAGAACGTAGGCAGAGGGGGGACATGGGTCACCTTCACCCGGTGACTCTCTATGCCGAAAGAGCCAAAGATGCCCTAGGTGATGACAGATTTTTAAAATATCCTGTTATTGTCCTTTACTGCCCAGGGGACCTTAAGTCAGGTCTAAAGACCAGGGTGGGATATGAAGGCCGTTTCTTGTGCCAGTCTCTTCTGGAGCACGATAGACTCAAACCTAGGATGGTCCCTGGTTACGTCAGCAATACAGGCAAAGAAAGCCCAAGAAAAATCAACCTTTGTCTCAAGGCCAAAGTTTTTTTCTTCCTCAAATTCTTGCACAGGGGCTTCCCTGGTGGCACAGTGGTTAAGAATCCACCTGCGAATGCAGGGGACACAGGTTTGATCCCTGGTCCAGGAAGATCCCACATGCCATGGAGCAACTAAGCCTGTGAGCCATAACTACTGAGCCCGCGTGCCACAACTACTGAAGCCCACGTGCCTAGAGCCCGCGCTCCACAACAAGAGAAGCCACGGCAACGAGAAACTCGCACACCGCAACAAAGAGTAGCCCCCGCTCGACGCAACTAGAGAAAGCCTGCGTGCAGCAACGAAGACCCAACACAGCCAAAAATAAATAAATTTATTTTTTAAAAAATTCTTGCACGTGGGCGTACACGCGAGTATACACACACACACACACACACACACACACACACACACTTGAAAGGAGAAAGAGGGTGAAGATGGCTTTGGAGTCCAGGTTAGCCTGTGAGCCGTCACAGTGTTATCACACAGGAGGCAGCTGCTTGTGACTATGGCAACTTGGATCCCGAGGGAGGAGTGTGAAATGGAAGGAATATTAATCATGCTGGTGGGGGGAAGATGCAGGAGTGACAGGAGGGTCTGAGATGGTTGGGTAAGGTTGGCTCTGGGTGCATCTTTGGAAAAAGCACATCATGTCTTTTAGGTTTCCTGTCTCTTCCTTCAGAGCCCCTCTTTTCTTCCTGGATGCCCATCCTAAGTCCTAGGGCAGAAGCTCCTCTAGAACTAGGGGTGTGGTGGGCAAAAGACAGGAGGCTGAGCCCAGTCATCCTCAAGCACCAACTCTTTGTGTTTATGAATGACCTGTTAGAAATGTCCCAACTTAGTCACCTTCTCTCACTCAGACATTTCTGAGAAGGGTGAGTAAGCACAGTAAATTCTTTTGTCTCAGTGGATTTAAATTGCTTATAAAGTGTCACATCCACTACTTCAGTTCAGTCAGCAATTCTGACCATAAGGGTTAATATTGTAGTGTGTTTATTTTCATGCCACGCCCTTGACTCAGGTGTAGGGAGAAGTAGCTTGTCCAGGTTCGCACAAAGAGGAAACACCTGACTTCAGAGCACTGCGATTCTGCTTGCTTCAACAAGCACAGTGTGTATGTGTGTGACCAGGGAGCACTGGAGCTTTGCTGACTTTTATTTGGTTGAATTCCCTTGTGTCTGCATGGTCTGAATGTCAGTGACTGAAACACAGTTACAAGAGAGCAGGTTGCAGTAACTGTACTTGCACTTCCTAACTTATATAGGACATGACGCTTTTGTTTGTTCCAAATAAACTCTTCACAGTATCCTGCAGATAAAACGCGTCCCTATTGTGTGCATTTCTATTGGTGTGGGAAGATGATATTGTGAAGTATTAACATAATCTTGCTCCTCACAAAGACACACGTGCACCTGGTACCCCATGGCACTACCCTGATGGAGGGTAACAGAAAACAGGCCTTTCCCAAAATAGGGTTGCCAGACTTAGCAAGTAAATATACAGGATACCCAGTTCAATCTGAATCAGATAAATGACAAATACTTTTCAGTAAAAGTATATTCTATGCAATATTTGGGATATACTTGCACTAAAAATTTATTTGACATTTATCTGAAATTCAGATGTAATAGGTGTTTTGTATTTTCTCTGGCAACCCTATCCCAAATGAGAGTGAAATCAAAGAATGAAAGTAACATGCTTGGCTTTTAAGTTTAAAAACTGTGGTTTAGTATAAAACAGAAATACCAGGAAGATGAAAACTCTGTCCTGGGGAAAGGACAGAGGGCTGGAGCCAGGGAGGAAAGAGACAATAGTGCCTGTAGCTGTTTCCCGCGCCTCCCTGCGTTCCACACAGAGCTACAGCGCCTTCAGATACCCTGGGGTACCCAGGAGCAGCCAGGGCTTGGAAACCGGGACAAAGGCGCAGCCTGTGGTGGCCCCGCCCACTCACCCACCCCGCCCCCGTCCCCTCCCAGAGTGCCATGCGCCAGAGACGCGATGTCCCAGGGTTCCTCGCGGCCCTGCGGGTCAGCCGACCTGGTAGGAGGTGAGTGCTGTCTCCAGGGCTGGCCCCAGCCGCGGTGGGACCTACACTACCCGAGCCGGGGTCAAGGTTGAAGGGCGAGGTCAAGGACCGGCTCCTGCGGACGCGGGAGGAGGCTGCCTGCGGGGAGTTCACAACTGGCCTACCACCAGGTAAGCCGACCAGGCCTGTAGAGCCTGAGCAAAGCGGGGCAAACACAACCTAATATACGCGTTTACCTAGAAAACCTGAAACTGATGAGATTCAAGGTGAGAACAAGGGCGAAATGAGAGGTTGGGAGCGGGAAGACCAATAACGGGTATTGTGCACCCGAATTCATGGTCCGGGACGTTTGCCCTGCCTGTTTGGGGTTGCTGTGGGAACCATGCTGGCCTGCGGAGGCAGGGACGCCGGGAGGGTGTCTCCGTCTCCACGTTGTCGCGTGCGGTGTTCGAGGCTGCGGTCTAGTGACCCTTAGGCCTGGGCTGGCAGATACACGAGCGGGCGGGAGCATCTCCTCCCGCCCCCTGCATATAGCAGAGCACTCGACAGTGGCCTGTGCCCCGTAGCCACCAGGGGATGAAGCGTACTCGCCCTCCTGATCCGTGCTTCTATCACCTGTGCGCCAAGATGGTCATCAGGGAAACCACGGAACCGAACTATTGCGCCGTTTGCTGGCTGTTTGGCCTTAAACGAACACATAACACCTGAAACTGTTTGCTTCCCTCTAAAATGGAAACAGTAATTACCCCGTCGTTGGGTCCCTCTGAGGATGAGATAAGATAATGTGTATAGAACCAATATAGTGCAATGCCTGGCACATACCTGAGGCGCCCAAGGTCCCATTTTGGGCAGAAGCGATTTGTCTTCGGCGCCCCCCGGCCGCATCCTCGCTCCTCCTGCGCTCGGGCTCTCTATCGTATTCGATTACATCACCTCACAGAGAAGGGCCATTCACACTTCCAGGCGGAACCGTGCGTTGTTGTGTAACCGCTTCCAGGATCGTTGCCTTTTCACCTTGTATCGAATTGTGCAATGCAAGGCTTCAGGTTCTAAGTGGAGCTTGTTAGGGAGCAGGTTTTTGGAGCAGGGGGAGCCCTTCCGCGCTGGGGGGAATCAGAGCAGATGGTAGGTGCAGCCCGAGAGGAGTGTGGTGGCGCTGCGCTGGGCGCTGGTCTGGGCCCTGCTCCTGGTACAGGGTGATGCTCTAGTGTCTCCAGCAGTTGGCAGGGAGATGTCTGGGTTCTTGGAGCCTGCGGGCAAAACGACAAGCCGTGATCCTGTGGACTTTCAGGGTCACGCTGCCGCAGATGTCTGTTCTTGGCTGGGGTGATTAGCCTCAAAGTGGAAAGTCAGCAGGAAGAGAATGGGTCCTTCACCCAGTGAGGGACGTGATTGATGTGCATTTGGTACAGTTTTCAGCTGCCAGAGAGGGAAGGCAGCTAGTCAGATGAGCTCATCCTACTAGAGATCTCGGCTGGACCAGGTGTGGGTAGAATCATAGCTCCAGGTAGGACATTTTCTTTTGCTGGTTTTGAGGCAGCCATTTTGACATAGGCATGGCAAAAAGGAAAAAATGAAGTTTTTTCTTTTCTTTTTTTTATTACCAGGTAATGTGCATATAAGACACTGCTGACCCTTAACCCATCCTGAACTTCTTCCTTACCCCCAAGTGAAGCTCGGGTGTACACTTAAGCCAAGCATGGGATAAGGGTGTTGAAGGGTGTCAGGGGTACGGTGAGGGTTTTGAGCATGATAGCTGGTAATGAATAAATGTTGAAAATGTCTAGGCTTATACATTTAGCTATGTCACTATTCTCCTGTGTCAGGTAGCCATTTCAAGCATAGAGTTTAATGGTTGAGTGTGGAGCTCAACAGTCCCCTGGCCCGCGTGGAAGAGGGAGGAGGGAACTGGCTCCACTTGTTAGAAATCCCAGGCTTCTGTCGTCAATTGGGGAGAGGAGGAAGGCGGCTGAGGCAAATGGGCTTTGAAGGGAATATAGCCTCAAGACGTTACATCCCAGCTTTCCTGGAGTCCCCACGGTGATCTCCTCTTGGGGACAGGAGAAATAAAACCCCTGCATCTTATTCAGGTGTCAATGAAAAAATGTTGCCTGCTATATTAGTAAACAAAGGATGCTACAGCCATCAAGCCATCACACTGCAGCCACCCGCAGCTGTGCACCCTGAGGAGACTCAGGATGAGAAAGCACAGGACACTGGCCCCGGATAGCTGAGGTGCCTATCAAAGGAATGATTTCAGTGAGCCCAGACTCTTGCGTCTTCCCGTACACAGAAAAGCGCTAACTTCCTTAACTTGAGATATCTGGTTTTCTTTAATTAACAGTAGTCTTTTGATGTTCCTACACCTGGTCTTTGTTGTGAAAATTCCTGTATACCCTGGGTCCTCCTTTACCTCTTTGGAGCAGTCCCTCAGCTATCTGAGAGGTTGTGTCGCGGGCTTAAGTCCTCAGTTTTGTCTGCCGAATAAAACATAACTCTCAACTTTTAGGTTGTGTATTATTTTTCAGTTGACACAGGACAGGCCCCTTTCCCTCCTTTTGATGCTCTTGTAGGGTGAGCCCAACCATCCCCTTAACTAATGACCACCCAGATTCATGTCTCCCACATCTGTCTCTGGCCCTGCCTCCTGAGATCAAGACCAGGAGAGATTTGAGCATGACGTGAACCTACCTGATAACCCACAACCCCTCCCAGGGTATGCTTCTACTCCTCCTGTATCCATCTCAGGGATATTGCCACCACCTTTGGCCTTTTCATCCCTCACACCTAATTATTTTCTCTTTCTTCTTCTTCTTTTTTTTTTTTTTGCCATGTCTAAACTTTCTCTAAATGTCACACCCAGTATTTTGCTATGTTTGAAGTACCTTTAAACCTGTTTTCCTGTCCTCTAGTCTGACTGCTCTTTTCTTCTCTGCTTACCTGAACTATTATCTATCCTTGCGCCTAGTCTTTTCCTCTTCAGCTCACTTCCCACACTGATCCTCCCCTGGTTGATTGGTTGTTTTTAACATTTGTGCTCCTTAATTCCTGTGGAAGAAACCTCAAGGTCCTTAGTTTGGGATACAGGACCGTTAACAATCTAATGGCAACCTCATTTCCAGTGCATTCCCCGTCTTCCAACTTAGATTGAACTCTAGTCAAATCAGGCTACTTCCTGTTTCCCAACCAGGCCTGGTCTTGGCTGCCATCATTCTCCACTTCTCTGCTTGGTGAAATCCTACACGCATTTTAGGATTTCTGTCGATTTGGCTGTGGATTCTCTCCTGAACCGTCCCTCACCATTAGAAATATTATTCCGTCCCTACTCTCGGTTCCAGAGTCCTCACTTGCTCCTTGTTCAGTACTTAACATACTGTGTCATAATTATATACCCCTGTCTCCAACGAGTTGGTAATCTTCCCATGGAGAGACCCGAGCCCCAGAATTCTAAAGGGCTCGATTCTCAATTAGCAATAATTGCGCCTCGGATAAACCTCATTGGCTACGATACTGCCACTGCGCAAAGCTAGGGCTCGATTCTCTACCAAAGTGTGTCTTAGAACACTCGTTCTGCTGGATGTTAATCAACATTATATCGTGCTTATAGTGTTGTCAGTGCTGCTATAAATACTTTGCATGTAGGTAGGTATTATTATTATCCATTTTATAGATGAAGAAACTAATAGCTAATAAGTGGGAGCGCTAGCTAGGATTCAAATGCAGGCAGTATTGTTGCAAAGGCCATGCGCTTAACCTGACATGATTTGAACCTATGACATCACACTATATTGTCCCTCAGTTTAATAGGTATTATATGATACAGGGGTTGGTTTGTTTTTTTTTCCGTACACGGGTTTCTCACTGTAGTGGCCTCTCCCGTCGCGGAGCACAGGCTCTGGACGCGCAGGCTCAGCGGCCATGGCTCACGGGACTAGCCGCTCCGCGTCATGTGGGATCTACCCGGACCGGGGCACGAACCCGAGTCCCCTGCATCGGCAGGTGGACTCAACCACTGCGCCACCAGGGAAGCCCCAAGAGTTTTAAGAATGAATGCCCTATTTAATAAACACTGGGTTAAGCAAGTTTAAATAGGTGGATCTTTGCTTCTTGGAGCTTTTCATATGTTAATACACATTGTCAATTTCCAAGAGAAGGCTGTAGTTAACAGCATTTCTCACACCATCTCAGCTACCAAACCCTATTGTTTCCAATAGATTATTTATCTTGCAGGTTAATGTCTGTGCAGTATAATTTGGAAAATATTGCTTTAGATCAGTTTTTCCAAATTCATACCACATTGTAACTTAATAAATTATCCAAATTTTAAACTGGACTATTGTAATAATATATGTGAATATTATATATTTATAGTTATCACATTCTTTTTTACCCTCAGTTTTACTGAGATATAATTGACATACATCACTGTATAAGTTTAAGGTGTATAGCATAATTGTTCAACTTCTATACATTGTGAATTGATTACTATAGTAAGATTAGTTAGCATCCATCATGTCATATAGGTACAATAAAAAGAGGCAGCAAAAAACCCCTTTTTTTCTCGTTATGGGAACTGTTAGGATTTATTCTCAACAATTTTCATTTATTCCATACAGCTGTGTTAACTATGATGGTCATCCTGTGTATGTTACATCTCTCATACTTATTTTTCTTATAACTGGAAGTTTATACCTTTTGACTATCATCTCCCCCTCCCTGCTCCCGCCTCTGGTAACCACAAATCTGATCTCTTTTATGAATGTTGGTTTTTTTTTTTTTTATTCCAAAAGTGAGATCATACAGTATTTGTCTTTCTCTGTCTGACTTATTTCACTTAGCATAATGCCCTCAAGGTCCATCCATGTTATTGCAAATGGGAGGATTTTTTCATTTTTTTATAGCTGAATAATATTCCATGGTATGTGTGTGTGTGTATATGTGTATGTATATCACAACTTCTTTATCCATTCAGCCATTGATGTTTCCATGTCTTGTTATTGTAAATAATGCTGCTATGAACATAGGGGTGCAGATATCATTTTTTTAATAAATTATTTATTTTTGGCTGCGTTGCTGTGCGCAGGCTTTCTCTAGTTGCGGCAAGCAGGGGCTACTCTTCGTTGCGGTGCGCAGGCTTCTCACTGCGTTGGCTTCTCTTGTTGCAGAGCACGGGCCCCAGGCGCACAGGCTTCAGTAGTTGTGGCACGCAGGCTCAGCAGTTGTGGCGCGCGGGCTCTAGAGCGCGGGCTCAGCAGTTGTGGCTTGTGGGCTCTAGAGCGCAGGCTCAGCAGCTGTGGCGCACGGGCTTAGTTGCTCCACGGCATGTGGGATCTTTCCGGGCCAGGGCTCGAACCCGTGTCCCCTGCATTGGCAGGCGGATTGTTAACCACTGTGCCACCAGGGAAGTCCCCAGATATCGTTTTGAGTTAGTGTTTTCATTTCTTTTGGATATATTCCTTGAAGTGAAATTGCTGCATCATATGGTAGTTCTATTTTTGAGGATCCTCCATACTGTTTTCCACATGTACCAGTTTATAGTGCACAAGGTTTCCCTTTTCTCCACATCCTCATCAAGCATTTATTATTTCTTGTCTTTTTATAATTGCCATTCGAACAGGCAGGAGTTGCTATTGTGGTTTTGATTTGTGTTTCCCTAATGACTGATGATGTTTTTTCAGGTACCTGTTAGCCATTCATATACTGTATTTGGAAAAATGTCTGTTCAGGCCTCTTGCTCATTTTAAAAATTGGATTATTGGTTTTTGTGCATTGAGTTGTATAAGTTGGTTATATATTTTGGATATTAACCCCTTATCAGATGTACGGTTCACAAATGTTTTTCCCCATTCTGTAGATTGTCTTTTAATTTTGTGGATGATTTCTTTCACTGTGCAGAAGCTTTTCAGTTTGATGTAATCCCACTTACTTATTTTTGATTTTGTTCCTTTTGCTTTATGTGTCATATCTAAAAAATCATGATCCTTGGATCCATGATCCATGTCAAGGAGCTTTTTCTCTATGTTTTCTTCTAGGCGTTTCATCGTTTCACGTCTTACATTTAAGTCTTTAATCCATTTTGAGTTAATTTTGGTGTATGGTATAAGATAGGAGTCTAGTTTCACGCTTTTACATGTGACTATCCAATTTCCCCAGCACCATTTATTGACAAGACTGTGTTTTCTCCATTGAGTGTTCTTGGCTCCCTTGTCAAATATTAGTTGACTGTATATGCTTGGGTTTATTTCTGGGCTCTTGATTCTGTTCCATTTATCTATTTGTCTGTTTATATGCCAGTACCATACTGCTTTGATTACTATAGCTTTATAGGATAGCTTGGAATCAGAAAGTGTGATGCCTCCTGTTTTGTTTTTCTTTCTTAGGATGGCTTTGGCCATTCAGGGTCTTTTTAGTTCCATATAAATTTTAGGATTGTTTTTTCTACTTGTCTAAAAAATGCCATTGGAATATTGATAGGGATTGCATTGACTCTGTTGATGGCTCTTGGTGGTATTGACACTTTAACAATATTAATTTTTCCAATCCGTGAACATGGGATCTACATCCATTTACTTGTGTTATCTTTGATGTCTTTCATCAGTGTCTTGTAGTTTTTGGATTTTAGATCTTTCACCTCCTTGGTTAAATTTATTCCTAAGTATTTTGTTGTCTCCAATGCTATTGTAAATGAAATTGTTTTATTTCTTTTTCAGATAATTTGATGTTATAGAAATGCTACATGACTTTTGCATGCTGATTTTGTATCCTGCAACTTTACCACATTTGTTGATTAGATATAACAGGTTTTTTTGGTGGAGTCTTTAGGATTTTCTAGATATAAAATCATGTTGTCTGAAAATAGACACAGTTTTACTTCTTCCTTTCCAATTTTGATGCCTCATATTTCTTTTTCTTGCCTGATTACTCTGGCAAGAACTTCTAGTACTATGTTGAGTAGGAGTGGTGAGAGTGGGAATCCTTGTCTTGTTTCTGTTCTTAGAGGTAAAACTTTCAGTCTTTCACCATTGAATATGATTTAGCTGTGGGATTATCATATACGGCCTTTATTATGTTGAGGTACATTCCTTCTATTCCTAATTTGTTAAGAATTTTTATCATTAATGGATGTTGAATTTTGTCAAATGCTTTTTCTACATTTATTGAGATGATCATATGATTTTTTCTTTCATTCTAGTAACGTGGTATCACATTGATTTGTGTGTGTTGAACCATCCTTTCATCTCAGGTATAAAACCCTCTTGATCATGATCCTTTTTATGTGCTTTTTTTTTGTGTGTGTGTGTGCTTTTTGATTTGATATTATTTTATTGAGAAATTTTGCATCTATATTCATGAAGGATATTGGTGTGTTGTTTTCTGGTAGTGTCCTTTCTAGCTTTGGTATGAGGCTAATGCTGCCCTTGTAAAATGAGTTTGGGAGTGTTCCCTCCTCTTTGGTTTTTTGGAAGAGTTTGAGAAGGATTGGCTGAAGCCTTCTTTAAATGTCTGGTAAAATTCACCAGTGAAGCCATCTGGTTCTGGACTTTCTTCACTGGGGTATTTTTGATTACTGATTCAATCTCCTTATTAGTAGTTGGTCTGTTCAGACTTTCTATTCCTTCCTGAATCAAACTCATAGTTTGTATGTTTCTAAGAATTTTTCTATTTCTTCTAGGTTGGCCAGTTTGCTAGCATATAGTTGTTCATAGTAACCTCTTATGATCCTTTGTATTTTTGTGGCATCAGTTGTAATGTCTCCTTTTTCATTTCCTTTTTTTTAAAAAAAATATTTATTTATTTTTGGCTGTGTCAGGTCTTAGTTGCGGCATGTGGGATCTTTCGTTGTGGCGCACGGGCTGTTTGTTGCAGCACGCGGGCTTCTCTCTAGTTGCAGCGTGTGGGCTCTCTAGTTGTGGCAGGTGGGCTCCAGAGTGCATGGCTTCTGTAGTTGTGGCACGTGGGCTTAGTTGCCCCCACAGCATGTGGGATCTTAGTTACCCAACCAGGGATCGAACCCCCATCCCTTGCATTGGAAGGTGGATTTTTAACTGCTGGACCACCAGGGAAGTCTTGTCCTTTCTCATTTCTAATTTTCTTGCGTGGGTCCTCTCTTTTTTCCTTGATTAGTCTAGTTAAAAGTTTGTCAACTTTGTTTATCTTTTCAAAGAACCAATTCTTAGTTTGGTTAATCTTTTTGATTGTTTTCCTGTTATTTCATTTATTTCTGCTCTAGTCTTGATTATTTCCTTCCTTTTGCTAACTTTTGGCTCAGTTTGTTCTTCTTCTAGTTCCTTAAGGCGTAGAGTTAGGTTGTGTATTTGGGATCCTTCTTGCTTCTTAATGTAGACATTTATTGCTATGAAATTCCGTTTTAGAACTGCTTTTGCTGTATCCCATAAGTTTTGATATGTTGTGTCTCCATTTTTGTTTACCTCAAGATACTTTTTAATTTCACCTTTAATTTCTTCTTTGATCTATTGGTTGTTTAGAAGAGTGTTATTTAATTTCCATGTTTTTATGAAATTTTCAGTTTTCCTCTTGTTATTGATTTTTAGTTTCATACCATTGTGGTCAGAGAAGATACTTGGTATGATTTCAGTGTTCTTCAATTTGCTAAGGCTTGTTTTATGGCCTAACATGTAGTTTATCCTAGAATATGTTCCATGTGCACTTGAGAAGAACGTATTCTGCTTTGTAGGATGGAATGTTCTATATATGTCTGTTAGTTCCATTTGGTCTATAGTGTTCAAATTCACTGGTTCCTTATTGATTCTCTGTCTGGATAATCTATTCATTTTTAAGAGTAGGGTATTTAAAGTCCCCAACTATTATTGTATTGCCATACATTTTCTTTTAGCTCTTCTACAATTTTTGCTTTATATATTTAAGTGCTCTGGTGTTGGGTGCATAAATATTTAGTTGTTATATCTTCTTGATGTATTGACCCCTTTATCATTATGTAATGGCCTTCTTTGTCTCTTTTTACCATTTTCAGTTTAAAGTCTAGTTTGTCTGATATAACTGTAGTTACCCTTTTTTGGTTTGGTTTGGTTATGCTTTGCTTGAAATATCTTTTTCTATCCAATCACTCTCAGTCTCTGTGTGTCTTTAAGGCTAAAGTGAGTCTCTTGTGGCAGCATATCATTGGATCTTGTTTTTTTTTTAAATCCATTCAGCCATCCTTTGTCTTTTGAGTGGAGAATTTAATCCATTTACATTTAAAATAATTATTGATAAGTAAGGACTCACTATTGCCATTTTATTAATTGTTTTCTGGTTGTTCTGTAAGTTCATTGTTCCTTGTTTCTTATCCTGCTGTCTTTTTTTGCTTTTTGATGTCTTGTGGTATCACTGTGCTTTGACTTCTTTGTCACGTTCTTTTGTGTAATTACTACAGGTTTTTTCGCTTATGGTTACCATGATGCTTACATAAAATATCTTAAAATTATAACACCCAAATTTAAACTAGTAACATAGCTTCAATAGAATTCCTATGCTTTACACTTTTATTTCTCCCTCTCACATATTAGGTTATTGATGTTACAGTTTACATATATTTTATATTGTGTAACTAAGAACAGATCATTGTAGTTCTGGTTATTTTTACTATTTTTTTTAACTTTTAGAGTTGTAAGTGAATTATGTACCACTATTGTCTTATTATAAAATCTAACTTTGACTATATATTTACCATTACCAGTGAGTTTTACACTGCCTCATGTCTTTATGATGTTAACTAGTGTTCTTTTATTTCCACTCAAATAATTCCATTAGCATTTCTTGTAAGGCAGGTCTAGTGGTGATGAATTCCCTCAGCTTTTATTTGTTTGGGAAAGTCTTTATCTATCCTTCATTTATGAAGGACAGTATTCTTGGTTGACAGTTTTTTTCTTTCAAAAATTTGAATATGTCATCCCATTCTCTTCTGGCCTGAAAAGTTTCTGCTAAGATAATCTGTTGGTAGTCCTATGGGGTTCTCTTGTATGTAACTTCTTTCTTTTTTCTTACTGCTTTAAAAAATCTTTTTTGTCTTTGACTTTTGACAATTTAATCATAATGTGTATTGGTGTAGCTCTCTTTGGGTTCACCCTGTTTGGGATCATTTGGGCCTGTTGTATCTGGATGTTTAGTTTGGAAGTTTTTAGCCATTATTGCTTTAAATATACTTTCTGTCTCTTTCTCTTCTGGAATTCCCATGATGTGAATATTGTTTCTTTTCATTGTGTCCTATAAGTCTGTAGGCTTTCGTCACTACTTTTCATTCTTTTTTCTTTTTGCTGTGACTGGATAATTTCAAATGTCTTATCTTCCAGGTCATTGATTCTTTCTTCTGCATGGTTGAGTCTGCTTTTGAAGCTCTCTATTGAATTCCTCAGACACTTCTTGTATTTTTCAGCTCTAGAATTTCTATTTGTTTGCTCTTTTTTGATGGTTTCTCTTTCTTTGTTGAACTTCTCATTTTGTTAACTTCTTGTTTTGTTAATACATTGTTTTCCTAATTTCATTCAGTTGTTTTTATTTTCTTGTATTTCACTAAACTTCTTTAGGGGGATTATTCTGAATTCTTTGTCTGACAATTCATAGGTCTTTATTTCTTTAAGGTCAGTTATTTGAGCTTTATTAATTTCTTTTGGTGGTGTCATATTTTCCTGATTTTTTAATAATCCTTGATTCCTTACATTGGTGTCTCCTTTTCCACACTTTGCAGGTTTGCTTTGGTAGAGATAGTTTTTATCATTAGCTCAGTTTGGGTTTTTACATATGTCTGCTGGTAATGTCCTTGGACAGGTGGGGCCTGCTTATAAGGTCTGATTTTGGTGAGGCAACTGTTTGAACTGTGAGGTTGGGGTGAGGGGTGTGTGCCACTGGCGGAGAACAGCTGGATAGAACTGCTAGCTTGTTCCCTGTCCAAGTGAGGCTGTAGGATGGGCTTTGTGGTTGCCTGGATTCTCTGTTCAGGCTTACTAGATGGTCAGGACTGGGTACTATGCTCATCAGTAGGTGGGGCTAAGAATTAGCTTCCCTGCAGTTTGAGGACCTGAATCAGGCAAGAGTGTACACTGAATATTTCTGGTCAGGTGATGCCAAGGCTTTGCTCTGCATAGAGGGAAAGCCATGGGCTGTGCTCTTCGTTCAGGTGTCACTGTAAGAAGGGCTGTTGGGTGGGCTATGCAGCTTGCTGTGTGCTCTGGTAAGACTCTCTGGTCTGGCAGGCTGAAGGCTGTATCCAGTAATGAGTGGGGTTATGAATTAGTTTCTCTGTCTGGGCCCAACAGAAGCAGCTCCAAGGCTGCTAAGGTTCTTTGTGGTCTTGGTGCAAGCTAACCCATGCCCCAGGTGGTCCCCTGGCTGAACAGGGCTACTGGTTTTGTTTTTTTGTTTAGTTTTTTAAATTTATTTATTTTTGGCTGCGTTGGGTCTTCGTTGCTGCGCGTGGGCTTTCTCTAGTGGCGAGCAGGGTCTACTCTTTGTTGCAGTGCGTGTGCTTCTCATTACGGTGGCTTCTCTTGTTGCAGAGCAAGGGCTCTAGGTATGCGGGCTTCAGTAGTTGCAGCATGTGGGCTCAGTAGTTGTGGTGCACAGGCTTAGTTGTGCCTTGGCATGTGGGATCTTCCCGCACCAGGGCTTGAACCCGTGTTCCCTGTAATGGCAGGCAGATTCTTAACCACTGTGACACTAGGGAAGTCCCGGGCCACTGGCTTTGCTTTGGGGGTGATCAGCTCTGCCTAACTGCCTCTTGGCTCAAGCATTGCTGGGTTATGCAGCAGGTTCCAGGTGTTCTTGCAGCTCTTTATTTCACATGGGGCTGGGGGCCGTACTCTGCAGCATGTGAGTTATGACTTAGCTCTCCTGCCTGGGTGGGACTGGGTGGGCCCACTTCAGGCAATTCCCAGATTTTTCCCAAACAAGCTTTCTGGTGAGGGGATGCAGGGGCTAGGAGCCATCCTCCACAGCAGGTGGGGCTGACTCAGCTCTTCTGCCTGGGTGTGAGCAGACCAGCCTCCAGGGCCTGCAAAGCTCACATGAGGACCTGAATCAGGCAGACCTGCACCTTGCTGAGTTCTCTGGTCACACTGCACCACCACCTTGGTTTTGCAGGTGAGCAAAGCCACAGGTAGGGACTACTACTTAGGTTCTGCGGGTAGGAACTTGGTCTGCCAAGGTCCAAGGGCTGGTTGCTGGAACCCCCTCCCCACTTCTTCATCACGATCAGACTCCCCGTGATTGAGCCTCACGGATTCCCATGATTCCTATGGGGTGAAGCTAGAGTTGGGGCTCCCACAAAGTGACCTATTGTGCTAGGGAGGCTGGATGTCACCCCTGGGCTCTCTTTTCTCACTGGAGGAACCGGAGGCTCTGGGAAGGGCTCTTGGCATGGTGCTGTGCTGCTCTGGTCTGGGGGAGGGGCATGTGGTCCACATGTGGCTGCTTCTCCTACCCTTCTGTTGCAGTTTGTCTTATCTCTGTGGTGGTGGAGAGTGGGGTGCTGCAGCCTCACTTTGTTCCCAGGATTCTCTCAGTGGTGTCTTGCCCATGATAGTTGTTAGCTGTTCTTATAAAGGGGAGTGAAGTCAGGAATGACCTATGTCACCTTCTTGGTCATGTCACTCCTATCATATTCTTCAGTGACAGAGTCCTCAGTGTTTCCTTTTTGGTTTGTTCTAGCCAATACGTGACTGGGCTGAAGGGGATACTAGGAGTAGGGGTATGTCTAGCCCTGTAGGGGAAGATGAACCTGGAATGTGGAATACACACCCACAGTGGGATGGGAAGGTGGGAGCTGGGTGAAGAGCAAGCTTCTGGGCTTGGGACCCTGGAGCTCCAGGTGGATGTTGACTGCACCATCAGCTCTGCAGGACATTTTCTCACGCCATAGCCCCATCCTTCATTCCCGCCGAGACTCTGTCTCCCCTTACCAGTCCCCTCCCTGCCGCATTGCACTCCTTGATGGGAAGGCTCCCATTTGTTTCAGGTCATAGTTTTTTAAGTGGTGAAGTTATTGGATGGAACACATTCTGTAGACTGCTAAGAATGTGCCATAGATGGTCAGTTGGGAAACACGACTCTTGAGCACATAGGGCCACTTTGCTCAGCTCTGCCCTGGGTAGAGACGTTGGTGTTGAGAAGACTTTCCCAGCTCTTCCACCCCCATCACCCAGTGTATTTCATTCTTCTCTAGGACAGACCTTTACGCTTTAGCCAGGGAGACATTGTGTCTGAGTAGCACTGAGCTCCGTGAAGGACTAGAAGGTCTGAAACAGCTGCCATCTGTTTGTGGCTCTTCAGTACATAATCCCGTGTGGGTGCTGTGGTGACATAGTGTCCACTGCGGGGAGAGAGTGTTTTGTTTGGACCATCTGCTCTTGCTGGTTTGAAGGGTTTCTCCTTACTTGGCAGATATGCTAATCAAGACAAAGTCCTGGAGGCAGGGCCATGTATTACTTTTCTTTGCACTGCCAGCCCCTACCCGCGTGCCTCGCGTGGAGTAGTACATGACTTTTGAACAAATGAATATTAGTGGATTATGCATTATCCTTGTGGTAGCTGTTGACAAGTTGGGACACATTACTTGTATGCAAGTGCATTTCCTGGATGCCTGGAGCTACATGGCATCCTGGCAGCAGCGTGGACTGTTTGCCTTCAAGGCTGTTCTGATGACTTAGTTGTACTGTATTGCTTGTGGGCTGGCCGGGGCCCCATCCCGCTCCAGGCCCTAACTTGGCAGGCACCTGCTTCTCAGGAGTGCCTTAGCATCCAGTGCCTCTAGTCATAGTTTTCTATTGATTTGTACTCAGGTCAGTGGTCTGGTCTCTTAGATATGAAGAATATATCTAGGGACAGTCCCTAGGTATAAAATATTCCCGAGAGGGTACAAAATTTAGCTTAAGAAAAGATGACAGTAGTACTCAAGGTAGTTTGACCTAATTGCAGGAATGTTTTTCAACTCAGGACCCAGTAGCTGATTAGCTCTGTGGCAACAAAGCAGAGCCTGCGTATTTGGGGTGCACGAGCAGTTGAGTGTTCTTCCTCACCCCCGTCTGTGCCCCAGGACTCCCATAGTGGCTCCTGACTTCTGCCACCAGTTTCCACCATCCTCATCCCATCCCATAGTCAGACTTCTCTCCACAAATATTTCCTGAGTTGTCCATTTCATAAGGAATGCTTTTCCCTCCCTAGCAAGGTCACCTGCTACCTCCATCCACCCACCCATCCGTCCATCCACCAGTTCTGAACGCTGACTATACGGCAGGCACTGTGTTGAGGCACTGGGGATGCAGCAATGAATGAGACACAGTCACTTCCTTCAAAGAGCTCACAGTCTAGCTTGGGAGACAGACGTAAGCAACGTGTGAACACACAGCAAATAGTGAATGTCATGATGCGTCGCAGACGGTGAACTATGGGAACACAGAAGTGGTAGAGAGATGAGGAAAGGAGAAGGAAGGAGAGAATGATTCCAACGACAATAAATGTATGTCACGGGGCTTAGGTAAATGGTGGCCCTGTCTGAGTTCCCTTCTTCTAAAGCAGTGGTTTTTAACCTTTTGTGCTTTTAGTAACAAAATTGTATTTCTAAATAAAATTCTGCATGGACCACCAATAAATAAAACAAGCAAAAGCAGAGCACCTTTGGTTAAAGTGGGCGTGTGGTGACGTGGTCTAGCGAGCTTTCTGCTTGGCTCTATCTAGGCTTCTGAGCTCTGACCCCTGCTCTTCCCAAGGTGGTCAAAGACCTATAGGTTCTGGTTGCTACTGAGGACACAGCTTTGCCTTGGAAGGGCATAGAACCTACAGGCTTGTTACAGGCGAACCTCCAGGTGATTTTGTCATTCCCACATAGGACCTAAACTGGATGGCTGGGCTTTTCTTTTGGGTAAGAGATACCTAAGTATAATACTTAAAGGTAGGGAGGGGTGGGTTCGAGTGAGGAATCAGTTTCCTTTTCTGAGGATGGAGTTAGTTGTTGTTCCCCAAGGCTTAGGGCAGCCTAAGGGTGGGTATGCCTCTAGTGTACAGTTTCTCACGAGGGGAAAAGCCTGTCCTGGAGCTTTTTGGTGCAGAGATGTTTGCTGGAGGAGCTGCGGTTTCTGGTCAGACCTTGTCCATAGTTGTCCAAGGAACCCAGGGAGAACTGTGGGGCTCTCTGGGGATGGCTGAGTGCATACCTAGCAGGAAAAAGTAATAGACCAGGCCAGTGGAGGGGAGCTTAGCCCACCATGTCGGTAGATACGAACACTGCTACTAACTGGTTGACCTTAGTGAATACTTACAATGTGATGGATCCTCATCTCGGCGTTTTTTAAGTATTGGCTTTAGTTAATCCTCATAACAACCCCTTGCAGTAGGTATTATTCTTATGCCCGTTTTGCCAACGAGGAAATTAAGGCACTGAGAGGTTACATGGGTGATGAGTGCTAGAGCTGGCATTCCAACTGAGGCAGCGTGGCTCCAGAGAGTATGCCTAAGTATTGAATACTTTCCCTACCTTTAGCACCAGCTTCGCGATTGAGGGGTCATCTAGCGTCTCAAAGCTGGGGACTTTTATATGGGGCTTTGATCAGTTGCAGAACACATACTATGTCTTTTATATTTTTGTATGCAATATACATATTTATATATTTTTTATTTTTAAAAATATCCTTCAGATGTGGGCAGGCATAAGTTGGTGCCAGGCAGCTTCACTGCCAGTAGCGAAAGGTTCAAAGAAATGGTGCATTCCCCCTAAAGCAGCTCCCGCCTGAGAGACCCTCAGACCCTCAAGCTGTGGCTCTGAGCTGGACTCCCAGCACGCAGCCCCCGGCTGGTGAGTTCCGGAGTGGGGGACGATGGAATCGGGGCTGCAGACCTGAGAGCGGAGTATGTCGGTGTTCATCCTTTCTTCCCTGAGGCTCAGAGCTCTTCTTCCCATTATTGCCTCAGATGTGTCCTTTTT
The DNA here is from genome assembly GCF_008692025.1 of Phocoena sinus. Classification (NCBI taxonomy): domain Eukaryota; kingdom Metazoa; phylum Chordata; class Mammalia; order Artiodactyla; family Phocoenidae; genus Phocoena; species Phocoena sinus. The sequence continues at coordinate 20,718,327 of NC_045764.1, forward strand.
CATAAAGAGGATTCTTTCTAGCAATGTGACTGATGCTCAAGGTAAGCCCACCAACTCTTCAACACCCGAGCCCAGTTCATGTAGACCAGTGGTTTTAACCTTTTTTAAAACAGAACCTCTACTCCAACCTCAAACTGCATGGGCTCCAGTAAGCACGTCTATCTCGACCCTTTCATTTTGCTACCCTTGGCTATTTCTCTGATCTCTCACTAGAAGTTTTTGGTTTGATGACAAATATATGAGTAGGAGGTTTGGGGTGGGGGGAGGCAGAGACTGGACGAAGAATTTTGGATTATCTGGGGATTTTCATTAACTGTATCTCCCTGTCCCTCGCTATCAGGGATGACTAAGATTTGTTTTATAAAGGATTAGGATGCCTGTGCCGTTTTGCAAGTAGAAGTTTACAACTTTTTCTTCAAATCAAACATCAAGCAAGAAAAACTAATTAACATAAAACCTCAAAGCAAAAAAATCTAACAGGAAATGCCATTCTGTTCAGACTTATGGCCTATAGGAAAAATTTCAAAAATATTCCTTCAAAAGACCAAGCAGCAGGCCTCCCATATAAGCTTTGCAACTGTTACAGGATGTCTCTCACATATAGCTTTGAAATTTTACCCTTCTCATCCTGAGTGATCAAACCCCTTCTCTTGCTTTCGCTCGTTTTGCAGTCCTGAATAGACCCGCCATTGCTCTCCAGCAGGGTACGGTTCTAGTGTCATCTCATTTTGGAAAAACTTTGGTGCAGACCAGCATTATTCTTCGATCTGCCTTTCTTTTTCGTCCCCTTTCTTTTGAGCCTAAAGAGATCGATCGCATTTAGAAAGGCAGTTGGGTTTTCTAGGTTAGGGCAGATTCTGGACGCTTTCCAGGTGTCTTTTGGTGGCGAAGGGACTGCTCTCTTCTGCCGCCCTCAGCGCCTGGGTAGAGATTTGCCAGGGCCACCAGTAAGGGCATGATTTTCCAGATGACTCTCGCTAAAATGCACCAGGAAGAACTTCCCCCCACTCCATTTTGTTTCCAAAGTCAATTTATTGAATATTAAGTCATAAAGCCAGTGATTATAATTTTAATGAAAAATAACCTGTATCACTCAAGACAGAAAAGAACAAAAATGCCCCTTAGAAACACTGCTTTGAAAAATAATGACATTAACTTTACACACAAGAATCCTTTCTTAAGCTTTATTTAAGAAATCGAGTACTATATAGTTCAATATATATAAGACACATCCAGTATTGTGTTCCTGATAGCAAGTGCATAGATTTTGTTAAGATATCATTTTCACTTGATATAAACGTTTCATGGTCACATGAAGATAATATTCCCAGTGATTTTGCCCAAGCATGAGAGGAGAAAACAGAACACAGCAGAAATAGTGAACTACAACAGAGATGAAAAACAAAAACAGCGAATTAGCAGAACAGTCGATTCCTGATAAGTGAATAAGCTGATTGTTTGGTCACAATGTTTTTATTCACTTATCAGGAACGATTCACAGTACGTTAATGTTCACTGTGTTTCCTAGCCTGCCAGCTAAGAGTGCCAGCCCGAGATTGCTCGTAACTGCTGTGGGCTGTGCAGATGTGTGGCTTCCATCAGCAAGGTAAACGTTGACAGGTCTGTCATTTCCCAAGGTGGTCCATGTATGGCAAGCAGATACACCTTGGTGACACTGCAGTGGTGTTTTAAGGAATCAAAAGGGAAAGTGTGAATTTAGGCAGGGACAGACTTTACAGTCTTAAGTGCTTAAGGGAACTAGCATTTTTGTCCCCTTCTTTGGAGAATTGTTGTTTTTGCAAAACAACAAAAAAATCTGGCTTTGTCTTTCCCTTCTTTTACTCATGCTGAGTATTTTGCCTTGTGCCAAATGGTGGACCTATATACTTATATGACTTAAATATTTAAAAAGTAAACACTTGCATCTTGGAAAGAATCGATCACCCTCTTTACCCCCCTTCTCCCCTCCCTCACACCCTCCCCCCCCCAAATAATAACATACAAGAAAGAAAAATCACACCCATAGCCGTCTTTTCCCACTAATGTAAGCAGTGGGTTTTCAGAGGCAAACTGATGAAGGCTCTGATGAGATTTAAAGCAGAAGTATTGGCAGGAAGTCAGCTCTCATCTGTGCAGGTTTAGAGCTGGTGGAAGTTACTTCACTGAGGTGTTCGGCCTATGGGGGAAAGAGCCTCCTTCCCTCCGCCTCACCCGGCCCCTCTGTTGTTGAGCCGACTGGAAAAGACAGTCTCTAGGGGTCAGAGGGGCTGCCGAAACCGGAGGGTGGGGAGCCTGAGCACCTGCAGGGAAAATCTCCTTGGCGGCCAGAGGAAGGCTGCCGGTGCTGGGTGGCCTGAGTTGGACAGAGCTTGTGCGTCTGAAGAGTTGGAGGGAGAGATCAGAGCAGACGTCAGTGGAATCTTGTAAGAGCACTTGGAGAGCAGTCAGATTCCTGAGCAGAAGAGATGGGCAGAAGAGGGAGGAGGGCCTGTGGCTTCAGCTTTCGAGGGCTGTTACAAGGAATGGTTTTCTTCTCTAGTTCTCTTTTTGCTAGCTGGGGTTGGGGCGATCGTGGGGGACAAGGCTTTTTACAAAATATACACTCATTCCGGAAGGAGTGTGTGGATGCATATGGCCTTCTTGGCTTTCATTTGGAAACGGATGGTATAGTGTGAAGACTTGGGCATGAGAAACTTTACCTCTTCCCCCTCCCATCCCACCAGACTGAGTAGAGCTTCCATTTGAGCCCTTGCAAGTATTTCTTTTCTCTTCCACTGGTTTTAATAATTAAAGCTGCTCCTGGATTCAGTTAGCTCTAAAAATAAATAATTTAAATTACTTTTCTATACATATCTATCTATTGATTGATGGCAACGCACAGATTTAAATTTAACACCTTTCACATCTATTCACCAGGTAAGTTAAGTTTATTTTTTCTTCCCTTGAGAGCTCACCTCTTTCTTTTAAAAAATGTGACTGGTTTCTGAGAAGAGTTTGACGGTGATGATATGGACTCGTGGGTAGGCAGAGGAAGCCCCAGCTCTGCTGCTTCCCTTGTGAAGGTTATGCAGCAAAGCAGAGCCATTGTTAATGCGTGTTAAGAACTGCATACACATACCCGAGGGAAGGGGAGAGAGAAAGTGAAACGTACCAGTGTGGTGAGAAGACCAGATCAGGTCTTGGCAAATCCAACTCTGTAGGTGGACCACAGAAATAAGTATAAATCTTGGAAGCAGTGGTTAAAATAGGCTGTTGTACATAAATTAGAGGTGGCTGGTGTGTAGTTTCCCCCCCTTCCCCAAATCAGATATTCACTTAGGTGGAATCGACTGTATCTTATTACACAACATATAGAAAAAAAAACATACGTGAAACAGTGAGGTGTGTAGATGTATCACCAACATATAATGACTACCAACAATACAACACTCAGAGAGAGAAACAAGTATTAGGAAAATGGTTTAATATTGGAGACAGAAGCAAAAAACTGCATCACACAATAACATACGTTACAAAAATAAGTCTGACTGTTTCAACTACACGGTTATGTTCACAATGAGGACAGAAGAATCAGAAAAAACTTTGATCTAAACAGCAAAAAAGCAAACCCCTAAAGTTTTAACTAATACATTTATCCACTTAAAGTGACTGAGTACTTCTAAATCTAATTACCTTATCGTGTAACTGCACAATACAGAATAAAAAGTGAAACTTACCGCTGTATTTTAAGACAAAATTCTAATGCTAGATATAAGCAAAGGGAAAAAAGAAATCGAGCCAAAGTTTTTAATTCTCAAAAGAAAAGCAACTTTCTTTCTATCAACCAGAAATCAAACTTGAAATCAGTCATTGTCAGGGGGCCCACTAGAGTAAGCCACAAAAATTTCCATTTTTTTTTTTAATCTCCAGTATAAAAAGTTCCACTGGTACAAAATGCATTAAGTACAATCAGTTGTAGAAATAGGAAAGCCTGCGTATTTTTTTTTGGCTCAAATTCCATCAAACAACAAAATCCAAATGCATCAATAAAACAGAAACAATACTCAAATGGTCTTACAGTTTTCCACTAGGTTGCATTAACTTTGGCTTTTCTCAGACAATATTTAAAAACTATTTTGTAATTCTAAACAAAATGATATTATTAATCTACAAACAACAATTCTCACAGCACAAAAAAACACAAATACATTTTTTTGTATGACATTATTCAAAAAGGTAATGAAACTACAGGTTTTTTTAAAATTTTATTTCTTCTTGTTAATTAGCACTTAAGATAATAAAAACAGAAACAGTAAAATGAGTCCAGAGTAGCACAAGCCAAAGAACTATAACCCCTATGGTGAAAGAAAGATGAACTTGTTACGCCTTTGAGGACTGCCATTTGATCGCAATTCTCTAATTTAGTTTAAAAATGACTATTGTCTACACTTGATTTTTAAAAAAGCAGTTTCCCTGTGTGTTTGTTTGTTTTTTCTTCTGGCACAGGCCCTTCGCACCCTTGCAGCTTTTTCCTTTTGATATTAAGAGAGAAAGTGAAGAAAAGGACAACTTGTCTTTGAGGAGGGTTGTCTTTTTAGCAATGAAACATGCCCCCCCCCCCCAAAAAAAAAAAACCACTTTCCCTGTGACAGTCTGTCTTGGTTGCCTGCAGAATAAACACTCAGCTCTAAGTGCCCACCCTGAGCCTCTTGTCAAGTGCACTCAGCTCCCCTGGGGGAGATGCAGGCAGTGGGAGGAGGGCACCGGAGCGCTTCTGGCTTCGGTGAAGAAATGGGAAAAAATGGTTTAAGATTTCTGTATACTTGATAAGAGGTTCTAAATGAGACAGTCTAGGAAATTCAAATGGTGTTGCCTTGTGTTCTTATGGATGTATCTGTGTACCACCATATTATCATCTACACGAGGGAGACAAGTGCGATAACCTCTGTTATTCAGCTGTTTGCTGCAGGAAGTACAAAATAGCCCTCGAAGGATGAAGGAAGGCCCCAGCAGTAGTAAACACGTGTGAGGATAATACAGATCATTTCATTGTAAGTGCATGTGCTATAAGAAGGAAACTTTTTTTTTTTTTGCATCACTATTAGAGGCTAGTCCTTTCCATCCCAGGGCTATCACATCCACACACATATTAAACCAAACAGGGTGGTGAGCGGGGGAAAAGGAGGAAGGAAATGGAGCCAGCAGTTTCTGAACTCCATCAGAGAGACAAAGAAGCTTCCAGAAAGGCAGGAGTGTGTTTTGGGACTGTGGGGATGACTTTGGGGTTTGTCAGGACAGCAAGAGACCTGCTCACATGAAGTGCAAGTCAAAGAAATATGGCGCTTTAGAAAGTGGCAGCAGGAACGGGTGCTAGGTATATTTGGTCAGTAACTGTGATGAACTGAGTTTGCCTTTGATGGTCAGTCCCCTTTAGATGCATTCAATTCAAAAGAAACAAAAAGGCAGGGAAAAGGATTGTCAACTTCTAACTCCAGACACCTGGCTTATTCAGAGGTATCCACTGCACAATGGCTGGTAAGAAACAAAACCAAAAATCCCTCAAAAGACTACCCCATCATCACAAAGCCATTTAACTGGAAGGTATATGAAATTATTCTAAACTGGAACATACCACTAACCTGATCTCAAAAGCATATTGAATTTAAGGTTTATTTAGTTGCTTGACTAGCTACTGTTCCCCTCAGAAGGTTTATCCAGTAAGTCTTTTTAAAGTGTTATTTTTTTCCTTTCTTTTGGCTCTCAACCAAAGGATAAAGTAGTAGTAAAGACAGAAACAACTCAAAGATATATGCAGAAAAAAAACTCCAAATTAGAAACACCCCGAAACAAATGAAAATGATGACAGCATAAAAAGTTAACATTCCAGATAGCGCTGGGTAGAAAGGGTTAAAAGTTCAAAACTTTCTCACCTTAGAGGTTTCCATATATCATGAAGAAAATACATTGTGAGGTTGCCGTCACAGCATTGATGTTCAGAGTGGTTAAAAAAGTGAGACATGGGCACTTATACAATGTCTTACAAAAAACATCATAGAGAAATAACAAACAATAACAATTTCAGGCAACAAGACCACAGGATAGCAAGTTAACAAACTTTTTAACCTCTTTTTTTTGTTGTTTTTTAAATATTAGGGATTTATACAAAACACATAATAAAATACCCATGTTATCAAATTACTTCTCACAAGAAACACACTGAAGCTCTAGGAAGGAAGTACCTTTGGAATTTGGCACTATATATTTTCACTTTTTTTCTTTAAAAGAAAAAAAAAATCACATTTTGCTGAACACAAACACATCTAAATAGTCCACAAAAAAAAAAAAAAGACATCAATGCTTTACAAGCCAACACAAAACTTACTCTGGAATAGGTTTTCTTTTTTCCCTCACATGAAATTTTTTGTAAGCAAACAACTTTTTTTTGAAATTCTTTTTTGTTTTAAGTAAACCAATTCTGAACTTGTCTTATCAACAAAGAACATTAAGACCATAAGACTCATGATGAAACCACAACTTAATTCACAGAAGCACCAACGTTAACACAGTTTACAGTAACCTTTCTCCTGTACATTGAAACAGTATAAAATATAGGTAATTTCATGTGCATTAAACCATGGATTGTCTAACTGTGAGTCAGTTCAGCAAAAGGTGACACAAGTAGGTAGCATTTGCCCCAAAACAGGGTAAATATTTTTCTTATACTAATCTACAAAAAGTGGTTCTATATATATATCTTAATGAGAAAGTGAGCCACCTAAAATGGCCTTATCAAAAAACTTTACACTGCCTGAAAAATGTAAAAACTATTACAGACCTCTAGAGACTTAAAATCAGACAGTTTTTTTCTCAAACTGTTTTTGGAAGTAGTCTGTTAGAAACCAACATTCTGTGTCCCTGGACACATATTGCTATTGTTACCAGTGACCGGGAAGAATGCCAATCCCTGTATAATACTTTCAAGTCTGTTTTATGAAAAGAAAAGAAAAAAAAAAAAGAAACATTTTTGCCACAGGTTTTTTCCTATTATTAATTTGTGTAATAATAAATTTCAGTCTTGCATGAATGCAGCAATGTTTTTCACATTGACTTCCCAGAATTCATAGCTAGATGAGGTCACATGCAAATTTCAAAGGTCAAACTAGATCAAAGGTCAGTAGGAGAACCAAATATGATGTGAGGTCAGAAAGACATCAGAAACAATGACGGGACGATGAAACTTTTTTTTGAGACGCCACAGGGACATGCTAGGCAAACGGTGAACTAACGGGCATGAAGATGTCTAGGGAGAAAACAGGGAGAGTAAAAAGTTACACAGAATCTACGCAGCAGCAACAAAATCACTCTTCAGGGTGCAGGAGAAAAACTAATGCAAATTTTAGGTCATTAGGGAGTCTACGAGCCATCCACGTAATTTGCATTTCTTACACTCTTTATCCACAGCACAAAGGAACCCAAGAGAATCCATCCGGAGAGGGAGAGGGGATGGATTCTGGGCGTTTTGGGGTGAGGGGCTGGCAAAGGATGGGGAGAGGGTCCAGTTTCAACGAATGTAACAGATGGGGAAAGTCAGACGACTGAACTGTAAACTAGATAATGGCAGTTACGAACAAAATCATCAGACAGATACAGACACCGAGAGGATAAAGCATGGACTTGAGGCCTAGGGTTCAACGGTGAAAAAAAGCCCATTCCTAGAACGATTCCTCTAGAGACTACTTCAGAAGGATCTGGCTAGCACAGAGAGCTGCTCTTTAGGTACCCAATAAGTTAACAATAGGCAATAAATAACTTCCATTATTTCTGAGGCAGTAAAAATTTTGTACAAAAATAGAAATGCTTTTTTTACAAATAAAATTTACAGGCCTGTGGCTTTCTTTTTATGTAGTATTTATGTATTACTTATTTATTATTAAATTTATCTTTCAAGAAACATCAAGTATTTTCACTCATTTTTAATTTTTAAACCCTGTAGCTTTAAGAAACAGATCTCTAAATCTTTTTTTACATTAATCCTTTCTAAAAACTAAAATAAAACAATAACAAAATAGACAACCAGTGTAATAATCTGACCAATAAATGTCATGTTTCTTTGAACACTAAAATAAAATCCTACTTATTAAAACAAACCAAATGTAGTGGAAAGACATTTTGTATTGTTTTTAAGTGCTTCTCCTGGCTTTTCTCTCGCGCTAGGCCACCGCCTTACCCTCTATGAACAGCTGGCGCCCCTCTGCGGGGTGGGCGCGGGCAGGAGGGGCGAATTCTCCAGGCAGTGCTCTGGGGCACAGGGTTGGGGGAGGGGGGGTGGGGTGGGTCTCAGAGTTAGAATTGCACGTTAGCCTTTGTTTGCCTTTTAAGTTGTTAAGATGTCATTTATTGTGTATGTGTTTTTCTTTAAAAAAGCAAAAAACAAAAAAGGTAAAAGGAGATTCAAATTGCAAAACAAAGGAGAATACAGTGGTACAAGTGGAGGAGGAGTTTACTCGATAGAAACAAGGTAGCCGAGTTTATGGCGAACTGGGTAGGGGGCCTGGGAGGGGGTAATGGAGGCCTTATTGTAAAAATAACCGTCTCTCTTGGTAAAAGTTGGCAATGTGGTCCTCCTCTGCCTTTCCTGTTGAGCCCAGGCTGGCTCGTGGGACTTACCCTAAGAAAGCTAAAATAAGAGCAGGGAGCCTCTGGGGTTAGGATCAGTAAGGTTTGCTGTCGTTTTTGGAGCGCTTCAGCTGGACCTTCAAGCGTTTCATGCCAATCTGAAAGCCATTCATAGCCTGGATAGCAGCTTGCGCAGACACGGGATTGTCGTAGCTAACAAAACCTGGAAGACACAAGCGGAGGGAGGGCGGGAATCAAGATGGAGAGGCAGGGGAGCAAAGGAGGGTGGCTGCAGATGCTAGGTGACACGTGCCCAGCCTGCGGTCTCGGGTCAGCTCTACTCAATTCACGGACTACAGGTCATGTTTTAGGGGCAACACTGGAAACATCCACTGAGAAGCGGTGGAGAAGCTGGCTGGACGGCTAACTTGCTATCCTCTGCAGAAGGCTAAAATCTCAAACATTGAGTCAATTTAGTCTGTTTACTGATTTCAGTCAAACCTGTTTGTGTTTAAAGTCCCTTAGAATCCCGAACGAGCCTCCAATACATCAGTAAGTGCTGCTCCTAGAAGCAGTGGTACAAATATTCTAGGTCTCCAGGGGCCCCCAGAGGCTCACATGCCCCAACCAGGTGAGGTTTAAAAGCAGGATAATTGAGGGAAGGGCTGCATAACCGGTATGCCGCCCAAGACCCTGACTGTTTCCATTCCAATTCTCCATGTATACAGGACGGGGTCAGTTGGTGAATTAACTCTAGAATAATCTGTACTTCATTTTTACCACTTGGAGCTGTTACTGAGAGGAACCTAGGGGCCCAGGGGAAATGCTGTGCCCGTTCTCCTTATCTCAACCTCCATTTTCAAAGCTCCCGTGAATTCAGCGGAATGGAAATTGCTACCTTGTATCCCCAGCTGTCCTGGAGAATAAACAGTCTAAACAGCTCAGGGCTTCACAGCCATCCTGACGTACTTCCCCCACCACCTTTCTCTGTACCAACACTCAGACGCTTCTGAGGACCACCCAGGCTCTGCCAAAACCCAGAAACAGAATTCTGACCACGTGGTTTTGTTTCAGCACTGGGGGCAGGGATTACATGCAAAAGTTTCTTAAGTGTTGTCCCTACTTACTTTTGTTGTTTGTTGAAAGCAAGTTATACTGATTAGATTTCAGCTCTGACCATCCACTGTTCAGAAGGTTTTATACCAAGTTCTCCATCTATCTACTATTAAAGTATAAAGCTAAGGAGAACATTCCTTTACAAATTAGAGGAGGAAGAAAGGGACATAAATATACCTTTAGCAGAGTTCTCAGCTGATAAAAATAGGCATACAGTATAAGCAGAATAGCTTCTCATAGGCTGCCTGTATGCAAAATGGTGGTTTAGATTTTTATTAAATTTAAATTCCCAATAAATGTGATCTTGAATCTAAGATTTTTGCTGATTTTCTCCTTTCCTTCTACGTCTTATCCAGAGATAGCAAGATGATTGAAGAATGGAAATGGGTCAAGGGCAAAGTGGATAACAAAACCTGGCCAAGAGCTTAGGATGAAGAATAGGGTACCACGTTATAACCAGCAAACCTGGGACCCCAGGAAGTTAGGCTGTCTCACCGAGACGCCTACATATGGGATGTTACAGCTTTTTAATAAAAACTGAAAACATAGTGCATAACACTAAATACAAACTGTCTGATGCATTATTACGAACACAGTGGTGAAGTAGTTTGGGGGCTGATATAATCTCTTTTCTAGACGGTAAATATTTTCTCAAAATCAAACCATGAACTACAATCCTTTTTCTAATCTCCAGATAAGCTCAGGACATTGTTTAGCGATGAAGACTATAAATGTCTGGCTCACAAGCCTTGTTCAGGGAAGCTCCCAATGGGGAGCCCTTACTGAGACATGCACACAGCCTATGTAACAACTTACTTTCCATTTCGCTCTCTCGTGAACCATTACAAGGGCGTTTATATACCTGTAATGGGTTCAGGCTAACAGCCTTTCCACTTGGATAGAAACAGTGACTTGAAATGGCTGACACGCTAATTCCCCCAACAACAGAGGCTTCAGACTTTCCTGGGTGACAGCACGGAAATCAGAAGGACGTCACGCGAGTGGAGTTTCAGAAGCCAGAGCACTCTCTTCAGACTGGCCACCCGTCGCCAGTCAGCCGGGCGCCAAGTCTGAGTTTGTGCCTCTGCAGGAGCCATCCCCACCTTTCCTTTTCACCGTGCCCACTTCTATTTGTTCTCCTCTGCCCAGATCTGTTCTACTTTATCTTGTTTTGTGCTACTCTTAGCACCTATGACCAATGTGAGTCATTAAATCGGAGGAGTGATTAAAGCAAATGTTACATCTCAAACTGGGCCAGAACTTGCCAAGTTAGAAGTATATACTCTGAACATTCTAGCCTCTAAACTACTTTGGGGAACACAAAATAAAACAAGAACTAGATTTAATGAATGTCCTCCTCCTCTGTAAAACATTAGGGCATGCAGTGAGCCTGCCGTACTCTCTCAGGGAGCGAAAACGCCCCAGGGAGCCAGAGTCCAGGCTGCTTGAGGAAGGAGACCGTGACAGCTCGGGCCACCGAGGAGCTGGGATGTCCAGTGTTCTGAGAACACCTGCATCGCCTGCGCTCTCCACCCACTCAGGCAGCCACTGCGGATCCCAGCATCCCAGCACACCACAGCACTTCATGTCACCATGAGCTAAACCAGCCACCGTCCCTGGGCTCCCGGAGCTGCTGTGTTGGGCGTGGCCTGAGCACACCCCTACTGTGAAGGTGTGTGCATTGATGAGTGTGTTTTTATGTACATCCAGATGCTGAACGATGAGCCCCCAGTACAGTGTGCTGCCTACACCCACAGGGTCTGAGTCCTGGTGGACCTGGAAGGGTATGGAGTTTGTGGCAAAGTGTCTGCAGTGCCATTCTGTATCAGGAGTCTCAACTACACTACAGTCTGTAAACTCCTTCCATCCGGTGAAGCCTGTGGTTCAAACTGGGGGCCCAAAGAGACTGTTGCTGGTCAACTATGGAAGGTGATTAGTTATAGGCAGTAAGGCCCTTGAGTATAGAGCACTACCTACTACTATACAGGCATTTAATTTCCCAGATCTGTCCTTTCTCCCAGGTCTTTTCTGCCTTTTTGATGAGATGACTTGACCCAGTCTGCTTACATGGACCCAGACGACCTGGAACCACCACACACACTGAAGGCCCTGTCCCGGCATCTAAAATACTGGCCATTACATTTGCCTTCCCATGACCCCTTGCTGGCCGTGCACTGTGTGTTCTAGCTGGGTTCTCTCGCATACCAAAGGGCCATTACATTTGCCTTCCCATGACCCCTTGCTGGCCGTGCACTGTGTATTCTAGCTGGCTTCTCTCGCATACCAAAGCACTTGCTCAGATTGGTCTGTTTGTCAATGAAGACTTTAGCAGAGATAACATTTCCAAAAGGCATGAACATCTGCAGGATGTCCTGGTCTCCAAACTCCTGTGGAAGGTGGTAAATAAAGAGGTTTGCACCCTCTGGACCTAAAGAGGGGGGAAAAAAAAAAAATCAGAGTAAGGTATTCTGCACTTCTTAGTTCCCAAAGCCTCTTCTCAGGAATGCTTTAACAACAGATGGGCTAAGCACGTGGCTTTCCCTCATACAGAGATGGATACAAGTCCAGTGCTGGTATGTCTTTTAGGACAGGAGTCGTCCTTCACATTTTCCTGACTTCCAAAGAGACACCGGTTAAGAATGGCTTCCTTTTCATCTATAAGCTGTGGGTCACGTTTGCTTACTGCGCGTGAGCACGTATCTTCAGTCTTCCCGGGCGTGAAGGTGGCAGACGAGGGGGAGAGTCGGGGAGGAGAATGCAGGCGTGGGTTTTTCCCACGTGGCCATGTTTTATAGTACGTAGTATATATTCTCTCTTGGATACAGTGTCCTGTGTATTCTAAGCAAATTGCAGCGATTTAGAAGTAATGAATATAGCAGTAATGCTGCTTGGATTTCTCAATCATTTACCTAATTATCCATCCAGTTCTGATTTGGCAGATCTCTTAACACACAGTCTAATAATCATCTTTCTTAGAAATGACTGGCAATGAGTCAAGGCGGGAAAAAGTAGGTGCTAGAGTTTCACAACTGTGATCGGAATGACACCACTGGGAATTAGCCTTGCAGACTGAGCGCATGAGGTGCACAAGCTGGTCAGAGACTAAGCGAAGCCTGGTTCTTGGCTCTCCACCATAACTTCCAGAAATACAAGGAACGAGGACAGAGTAGGGGCGATCTTAGCTACACCAGACAGGACAGCACTCTTAAGTTCCTTTCCATTTCATTCTCCCATCTCTCTAGCCACCTGCAGGAGAACCAGCTGCAGCTTAAAGGAAGCAGAAAGGAGGGAAACCCAGTGATTACAGCAGGTCATCACCTTCTAATATGTAACAGGTGAGAATGCTTTCCAGGTCAGAGGGTGCTTGGGGGAGTTGTAGGTCCTTCCCCAGATGGTTCTGGGGAGGCCCCAGGGCTGGACGCCTCTAGGATGTTCTGGGCATGGTGTCTGGGAGGGAAGGGAGCTCATAAAACTGGTGAAGTAGCCAAGCACCCGGTTCACGGGGCCTTGACTGACTCTCGCAGGAGAGGAACCAGGACTGCCTGCTCCACTGGGAAGCCCCAGGGGCTGGGGGGTGAGTGTCTGTTTGTATGGGCCGAAGAGAAGGAGAACTGGGGTAGAAAGAACTTCGTAAAAATAAAAGGAATAAACATCTTTGCAAAGAAAAGTCAAACCAAGTTTCTTTCCACACACACAAACACACACAGTCATAAAAGAAAAAAGTATTCTAATGAATGGGACTTTTCACAAGGAAATCTTCTTGAGGCAAATTTCTGAAGCCACAGAGATGAAGCATTTCTTTCTTATTTAAGTGTTAACATGGCCACTTTAATTTTCCGTATTACTCACAATTTCCAGGGGCATAGCCATGTTCCAGTGCAAGAGACAGTTTGTATTTAAAGGGGCACAATTACAGAGTTAGGTCCCCAGATGTTTCTTTGTTTAAAAAAAAAAAAAGACAACTCGTAAACAGTCAAAACTTAGTATGAATAGATGCAAAGCCAAAACACTGGAGGTGGGTGTTATGAGGGCCACCATGCGTGTGCGTCCCCTGCAGTTTGTCTATCAGGCAGATCTGGTACTGCCCATACTGGATATGCCTTCTAAGTAGAAGGTCCAAATGCACAAATGAGGATTAATGGGGCCCAATGGGAATTGTGAAGTCAGCTCACCTCCTGAAGCCTGGGGAGAAAATGCAATTTTAATGCGCTGTGACAGATTACTGGCCATGCCTGGGTAGTCCTGGCCTTCTCGAAAGCAGTGCATTCTGAACGTACCCAGGCCAGACAGGGGACTAAGAAAACGGGAAGAAGGTAAACCCAAGGAGGCTGTCTTTTTCCTCATCACCAAGAAATACTTGGATTTTGCAAACTGCCGAAGTCATTAACACTAAAATGAGAAAAAGGTGACTTGGTGTGGAAAACCTCTTAATATTCAGTAAAGGAGGCTACTGCCATAGACACCAAGGGTAAAGAAACAGTTTTTTGAGGATCCAACCTAGGTATCTTCCTTCTGTCTCCCTTCAGTAAAAACCTGCTGACCAACCACACATTCCTCAGGCCTCTAGTATACGCGACTAACTTGCTAGAGCTCGTTCAGTTGTATCCTTGGTCCCAGCTGGCTGGGTGTTCACGTTCATATTTCTCATGGGGCACCTGATGTAGCAGAAAGCACTGGGGGTGTCTGTATCAGACCGCCAGTTGGGATCTGGAGGCTCTACCTAATGCTGTGTGTGTGACATGACTCCTGCAAACACAGGGAGATGGGAAGGGTGTGAAAGAGCTCAGAGGATATTTAGGAATGGCAGGAAACGTGGCCAGCTTGCCTGAATTTAGATCTGTAGGGATGCCATAACCCTTCAGAAGATTTAGCTGGGGAAAATATTAAAACCATTTCTTTACAAGGCCAGACTGGTTCACTTTCCAGTCGGAAAATATATACCAGGGTACACGACTAAATACATCAAATTGACTCAACTTTCTTGATTAAAGAACAGAACTAAGGAGTAGAAAATCTAAAACTGTATTTAGTAGTGGAATACATCATGGGGTCTTTCCTTTGCTTCTCAGTATGACCTGCCTTTTAAATTATGTTTTACTTAAGCTAATGTTAAGATGGTTTAAATTTCTTAGCACAGGTTAACAGGGTGAGAAGAAGGTGATCAGAAGAGACATACGAGAAGATGGAAGATGATTTAAAAAGACCCGAACAAACCTAAAACACCATCAAGCACTAACCCATGCTGCTGGTAGCCCACATACCTAAATATAAATGATCTGGAGCGGGCAGTATTTATCTTGAACTATTTTACATTAATCCCAGAGGATTAATTATTGCACAAGCAGCGCCTAAAACTTAAGGGATAGAAATTTAGGGCAGTGAGCTGGTGTGAAGCAACTTCCGGGCCCGGACTTTCTCCTTAAGCTACTGACTTTCGAGTCTGCTGGTGACAGATGTTTTCTCAGTGACCCGGGTTATATGGTTTGCTGTGAGGCCCTGCTGGGTGAGGGAGAAGTGACCAACACTCTCTAAGACGCACGTGGGGGAACTGGCTTTTACGGTCTCTCCTGAGGACACGGTTATCTGACAGGATCCCTCCTACCACCCTCATTTGTCACCATGGTAGTCAGACCTCAGACACAGGGACCTCAATACAGGCTTTCCTTTGGGAAGCCAAGGTATTTATGACATGGGGTCTCCACACGCCTGGGGAAAATGCAGTTGTCTGAACAGTTGTGCAAGTTTTAAAAAAATCAACAGTAACAGTCACAGCTGAGAGGAAAGAGAAAGTTGAAAGAATGAAACTCAGATTTTCAACTATCTTCCTTTTTTTTGTTTTGCGGTACGCGGGCCTCTCACTGTTGTGGCCTCTCCCGTTGCGGAGCACAGGCTCCGGACGCGCAGGCTCAGCGGCCATGGCTCACGGGCCCAGCCACTCTGCGGCATGTGGGATCCTCCCAGACCGGGGCACGAACCCACGTCCCCTGCATCGGCAGGCGGACTCTCAACCACTGCGCCACCAGGGAAGCCCATGTTTTTGTTTTTTTAAAGAAAGATATTTTTCTGTTTATATGTAACAGCATTAAAAATGGAAGATAGGGCTTCCCTGGTGGCGCAGTGGTTGGGAGTCCGCCTGCCGATGCAGGGGACACGGGCTCCGGGAAGATCCCACATGCTGCGGAGCGGCTGGGCCCGTGAGCCATGGCCGCTGAGCCTGTGCTCCGCAACGGGAGAGGCCAAAACAGTGAGAGGCCCGCGTACCGCAAAACAAAAAAAAACCCCCCAAAAAACCAAAAACACATGAGTATCTGTAAAGCTGTGTCCCTTTTACTATTCCCAACTTAAAAAGAAAAACCCTTCTATTTCTTAAAGGACACCATGTTTAAAGTCAAAATATTCAGACAAAAACCAGTCTGGAACTATGGGGTGAGGATATAGGAGAAGGGAAATAAATTTTAAAAACATCTTCAGCAAGTACTTCCCTTTTCTAACTTCTTGTGTTCAAAAACAAGTCAGAAAGAGAATAAATATCACAGTGAAGATTCTGCTTTAAAAGCAATTTCAATCAAGGAGGAAGGAGCCAAAAGGAGGAAAGAAAGACACAAGCCCTCCCTACTGGGGCCAGCTCATTAACTGCTTTATAATTAGCCTTCATTTATTCTTAGCATTCACTTCCTGATGTTTATTTTGCCTTACCGGGCAGAGAGGCAAGGCAATCAATCACTTATTAGCTTCCCCAGAAGACCCCTGATTAAACCGAGACTGAGTCAAACCTAAGAGTGGATTTTTTCATTAACCTGGAAACCATCCTGAGCCCCACCATCACGGGGGACGTGGACTGCGGGAAAGCTGGGCCGAGCCCACAGGGGGCTGCATCGACCCACCCCTTCCTCTAACGAGGAGTTTGTATAGAAGGGGAGAAATGAGAGGTGGCCCTGCTGATTCGGGAGAGGGTGCTCCGCACAATTTTTCGATGGCAGCAATCACTAGGTAATTGCGTATGGCGCACAGAGGGTGAGGACTCCACCTGAACAGGGAGAGGAACAGTAAAGCTAAATACGACAGGAAAGAAGACTGAAAGGGCCTGTCAGATTTCTTTACGAAAAACCAAACGAACATGAGTAGGAGAAATAAAACAACTGCTTTCTCTCAGGACAGTGGCTCGGTAGAAGTTCCTTGGAGCTCTGCTCTGGGGGCGAACGCTGCCCTCCGGCCCGGGCCCAGGCACGTACCTTCCTTCTGGCTGCCGGCCGCGCTCTGCTGCTGCAGCAGGCTCTGGCTGTACAGCGTGGGCAGCGCTGCGGCCGCGTACTGCTGGATCCCTGAGTAGGCCTGGGTGAGGGCGTCCATGGTGCCCGCCGTGCCATTCGTCAAGCCCGTGGCGCCAAGTCCTCCATTCAGAGCCGCCATACCTGAGAGCATTTGAGCAACTTTACAAAAAACCCAACAATAGAGAAGAGAAACAGCACTTTTCATTAGTGCTTTCCAAAGGAAGTTAGAGAATCATTTGACACAAGTACGACAGCAAGTGCATGCAGCGAGCACACCAGTTACACCAACAAGAACTTACAGACAAAACTATGAAGTGACAAATTGTAATAACGGCAGACACACAGACGACCACCGCAAGCCCCTGAGCAACGGTAAGCCTCACTCCCTAGGCCAGTGACGGAACTCACCAAGGCACTACAGAGAGCCAGTGCATCTGAGCTCCAGCAGTGCGCTGCTGGCAAGGACTGGGGTTCTCTTTCTGAAGTAGCAGCTTTCTGCCGCTTAGAGCTTGAGAGCATGTAAAAAACCACTAGTGGCAGAGGCCTGCGACATCTGTACACTTAAGCCACTTACTGGGCTCTCTGAGGAGCCGTGGGATGGCCCCAGGGTTCGAGGGGGAAGGACAGGATTGAAACTGCTCTCCCTTAAGCTATCTGATGAGGAAATGGCAGAGAGCACGAGCTCTGTACCCAATAAACCAGTGAATCACCAGTTCCGCTGACCGGCTTCCTCAACAGCTGAAGGATGCTGTCAGGGACGAGGACCTTAGGGAGAGCCTCTCTGACGATGAAGAATTAAAGGTGCAGGAAAAATGTGGCTCCCTCCCCTCGGTGTAGCTAACTGAAGCTGCTTGTTCAGTATGAAAGGCTAGAAACGGGATGGGGCTGTTCTCAGCAGCAAACAGACGCACACACAGACACACACACAGACACACACGCCTGAATATTAATCAGTGCCCGTGGAACTGGGGTTTCCGCCAATGAGAGCACCCCATGCCATGTTTTTCAGTCAACTGAAGTGACCCCATGTCTGAAAAGCTGGATCTTGGCTATTAACCCATGTGAACTGGATGACGGCCAGCACACTTTTTTGACTTTTTTCCTTGTCTCCTGGCTGCCCTTTTGCTCTATTATGGTTGTTGACTGTGTCACTTTTTCCCTGAATATGAGTCAAAACAAGTAATACTTTATAGAGTGTGAACTTTTCTATAAACTCAGGAAATGGAAGAGGTGACATCATAATTGCCTTGAGTTCCCTTTATGATGAAGACTTTTTTTAAAAAAGATATGTTTATGGGAAGAACTTAGTGAAAACATTAATGAAAATCTTGAAAGAATTAGGGCTATTAAGGATGTTAAAATAGCAAAGGTGGTTAACTGAAAAAAAATTGTAAGTCTAATGAGAATAGAGGACAACTAAGAGAAGGGTGCTTAGAAATTATACAGAGGAATCAAATATCAAAATCACCTCAACACTCCCATCCATGTTTTTGCTTGCCATCCGCAGGACACAGGGGAGGGGGCAGTGAGCTACTTACTCCATCATGCTTCTGTTCTTCTGACACCTTCATCTCTTAGATTAAAAGGACTACACAAGATAGGATAGAGGGATCTCATGAAGCCTCAGGTCTGGTGTTCTCCCTGGGGGGCTTGAGGGGACAGAAATGGGCCTTGGGTGACGTTTGGGGTGGGGCTGGAGTGTCAAGGAAAACCTGGGGGCCATGAACGTGGAAAGCCAGCTTCCTGAAAAGGAAAGTGATTTCAAGCAGTTCTAGCCGATACCAACTAAGCTCAAAAGGTGGTGGCCAGCAGAGGTCCTGCTGACATTGCTTGAAGTTTCTTATTATGAAGGAGTCTATTCTAATTTTTTCTGAGGTGTGTGTTTACCACGGCCAAGGTAGAACAGGTGATTGATTACCAGGTAGAATCTTAAAAACCATCAAAGGAAGTTTTCAACTTTTGAGAGTTATTCCTATCAATGATCTAATGTCATTCTGTATTAAACAGTCATTATACTGAAGATAACACTTGTCAGTTCAGCTGCTGGTACTTGATTCCATCTAAACACTTCGGACAATCGAAACAGAGGTTTGAAGAAGGTTAGTTGAATCAAATGCTTCCCCTTAAAAGAACAGGGCTTTCTTCGAAAAGGCCAAATGGATTGGCAAACCTCAACGAGGGAGGGAAGGTCTTTGCAAATAGTCTAGCAGTGAAGTTAGTGCGCAGCCAGACTACCGCGTGCTTTAACTGAACCGCTCTCCCAGGTCCTCCCTGATGGAGTCCCGGGGAGCTGTGAGACTATCGAGTAAACCTGTGAAAATGACCTAGAAGGACCCCCCCGTAAAGACGAGCATGTACGTCTGGCGTGGCCAGCATGAAGATGATGCTGAAAAAAAGAGTCGGTGGCGGAGTGCCACGAGCCCTCGGCCAGGCTTTATACCAAATAAAGAAAGGGCAAAAGTGAGGAATGTAGTAATATATTCTCATAGATTTGTATGCATTTGCTGGGATAAATTTTCTTTGGTATAGGTGGGATATATTCTTCTAAGCTGCAAGCTGATAATGAGGACCGAGGTCTAAGAAATGTCTAAAATCAGGGTGGGTGAATATGAATATATACAATTAGTGGCACTTGTACTCATGCCTGTGTTAGTTAATAATATGGTCACAAGTGTATGTGACGTTGTATGTGCTTGTGTATGTACCTAACTACATGTACCTTTATATATTCCAATAATACAGATTTAAACTAATTTCACAAGGCATACCAAGGGCGACAAGCCACCGCAACACTATGCCCAAAGCATCGCATCTTCTCTCTCCTTTACATAAAACATTCCATAAACATTACTCACCAGGCCTTTGTGGCTGGTGATATGCAGATAATCACAACTTTAAACACTACGTGGTAAACCATTTGGAAGAATTAGCTCATTTAAAAAAGGAAAAATAAGGATGTCACTTGACATACATTTAAGCACAAAATCAGATACAGATTCCTGGGTGGATATAACTGCAAAAAATATTTTCTTCGTCTTCGTTCAGCTATTAGTGTACGAAACCTGCCTGGAGAACCCTCAACTAATCCAGAAGGGAAAGCTCTGTTAGTGAATTGCCCACATTCCTTCCTTCTGATCTTGTTGTTTTCCACTTTTAAGCTTTAGAGCGCTGTCCTTTTTTTAGTCCCTCCTTCTATGAGCATATAAGGAAGAACAAGGGTATGAAGCTCAAACAGTCTGGTTCAGCTACTTGTCTACCATCTGAAGCTTTACCTTGTGGGGAGCTGAGAGGCCCACTGGCAGGGAAGGCAGTCAGATTCTCCCAGGATGAGTTTGGGAATTAACTGGATTCCATCTACCTACTTTTCTCCATGGCTCCTTCGTCCATGGAAAAGAGGTGGCTTTACTCAGAAAACCAGAAAACTCTCCTTACGGTAGCAAGTAATGGCTCCTGGGTGGAGTGGGGGAGGAAACGGTGATGATACGGAAGTTGTGGCCAACTATTTGTCAAGCTGCCTCTGTCCAGGTAACCGTTTGTTGACTACCTTCTTATCCAGTAGGACAGGTAGCATCATCATGTCTGTTAAGGAAGAACGGTTTGAAAGAGGACACTCTGTATTAGAAGGTTTTCTCTCGGTATTTGAGAAAGCAAATCTTAGCTCCAAGCCAGTGCCGGGATTGTTAAATAGCTCTGATAGTAATTTACCCAGTCAGAAGGAATGTATTTTCCTTTGCGCATGACCTTTGGTTTGATTAAACATCTTTCTGGTTCATACTGTCTAGTAGGGGTTTATTTGAAACTAGAAACAGTCTTAATTTCCCATGACCTATATGTACTTACATTAACCCAATGGTAAAGAATTTAAAAAACAAAACAATTTAAGGCTGTTTTTCTTGCCAGGAGCAAAACTGGAATAACACAGGTCCCACACAGGAACTACTCACGGTCTCTCTGCCATTCAACACAGTCCCTCTCCAGTCGCTCATGATAACGATGGGAAAATCCCCACAAAGGACAACAGAACAGGATGGAGAGAGGCGGGACCACACAGACAACACACAGCAGTCATGAGCACGTGCTGAGGAGGACAGCCATTCCCACTGGCCTGTTACTGTGCAGACCAAGGACAGGCAGGCGATCAAATCAAATTCCTTGTTTTAGGGGAACTAGGTCCTGGGGCAAGAGAAGCAGCATGAAGGGATGTGTGCAAACACACGTCTGCAACCGAGGGGAAGGACAAGTGAGTTGGAGCGTCTGCAGAACAAGGTCAGAAACAGGAGGCAAGGCCATGAGGGCTGCTGGCAGGAGGGCAGCTGGAGGCAGCTTCACTGGAGTAAAACATTCTGCTGTCACGCGGCCACCACTTCATTCAACACGTGCTTGCTAATCAACAGCTATCTGGTCGGGAAGGAAAGAAATCTTTTTCTTGTCTGCTCTTTTTGGCCTTTGGTCAGATAAAACTCAGTCCAAGGTTATGACTGCTTTCCCCAAAGCGTCGGAATAAAAGGATTTAATAAAACCGCAACACATTTCCTACCTCTAAATGTACGACTTATCCTCTTATCTGGATTATAAAAGTTAGTCTTCATTTGGATGAGTTCTAGGTGCTTCTTTACCAAACAAATTGCAAGGTATTCTTTTGGGATTTGAAGATATAGAATTATTGGGGTGTTTTTTTTTTTTTTTTTGCTTTTAAAAACACAACTGCTTGATCACCCTTTAAAAACTGTACACTTAGTCGATCATGGTTTAAAATAGGGCAACTTGCCAAGGACCCTTTTCTTAATGCTTAAAATGGTCAGAGGCTGGGTTGCCCAGTAGGTAATTAGGTCCCTGAGTCAGGCTGTCATGGTCCTTCTGGATGTGGCTATTCTCAGGCACAGGGTAGGGATGTGGGCCCAAGCTGAGGGAAAGGCAACTGAGGTGTCCCTTCTGTGGACCGAGGACCTTCCCCAATTGGAGGGGCCAAGGCTAAGCTCGAGCCTCAGATATGACTCATCCTCTGGCCGGGCACTATTCTCCCCCTAGATCTAGAATGCCGGAAATGGGTAGGCTGTGTAAACAACTTTGAGTGCTTTGGTGAGTCTGTATGTTTCAGAGCTAAGTAATTCTGTAAGCAATTTGCCTCATTCTGCTTCAACCTGCGTTAGCTGGAACGGGGCCCTTAGGAGATGCACTGCTATAGGGTGACCCCTGACTCCGGGGGCTTGATAAAGACTCTGGACGGTACCTCGGGGGCAGCTCCTCGCCACTCAGCCTTGTTCTGCTTCCCAAGGCCTCATTTCTCCTCCTGTATAATCGCCATGAACCTTTGGGTTTTAGAGCTGGAGGGGACCCTTAAGATCATCTGATCCAGAACTTTCAATTTTCAGATGGGACCCTGAAGTCCGGTTGTGGGCAGTGACTGGCCTCAGATTCCTGCAGGTGACTGGGAGCTGGCCCCATGCATCCTGATTTCTAGCCCATTGATTTTTCTTTTATAACACACTTCCTCCCCTCCGATGAAGGGAACCAAACTAGAATCAAACCAAAGCCCTCGAAACCTGCAGATACCTGTCAACCACAGAGACCTATGGTTAAATACACAGTCTACACATTACAAAAGACTTCGGGTGGTGAGGGTGGGGTATTTCTGGAGACAAAACAGAGGTAGGCAGCGTACGCCTGTCAAAACACGTGCTTCTGCTCCTCCATCCCAAGCTTTAGCTCTCCCCGTGACGTAACCTTTTAGGTCGTCTCTGGCTGACCACTGTCTGTGGGGAATCTGGGGGGAGGCTGTCCACCAGAGCAGCAGATGCTCACTGCGATGGTACCTGCTAGTGCATTAATGTTGTTCAGTCCGACAGTGGCCCCTGCCAGTCCTTGCAGAGTCCCGAGAGAGGTCAGAGAATTCATGGCCGCACCAGCAGTGGAGTTGGGGGTTGAAGCAGCCACTGCAAAACAAAAGACAGACAGGGAACCCGGGAGAGAAAGCACAGGATGAGTGAAAGCCAGATGGCCCGGGAAGTAGTCTGTCCCCATCACAGCAGACAGAGCCAGGGAGCCTTCAACCATGGGCAGTCTGGGAGTTGCGCTTAGGTTTTGGTGTGAAAGACGTGGGGTTGTCCTTGTGGCAACTGTGACAATGAGATCTGGTGAAAAAAAAAGCATCACAGATCTGTTGTGCCAGCCAGCGAACATGTGCATTGCTGGTTAGTAGGGGACAGTCCACGATAGGAAGCCCGTCCTCCTGGGTGGTGGGTCTTTCACCAGCTGCACCTTGGAAGCCTCTGAACAAATGACCCGCACAAAAAAAGGGGGAGGGAAGGAGGAGTAAAATGGCGTTTCTTGGCTTTCATGTTGCTTATGCTTCAGACTTGGCATTTTCTCAATGAAGCTCAAAAAAAAAAAAATTCCTGGGTTTGACAGACGACTTCAGGACCCAGGTAGTGGTGCTTATAGAAGCGGAGAGTGATAGGAGATAAAACCATTTTGGTCCAAACTCTCCTTCCCCTCCCCCCCTCCCCCTTTAAATAACCGCTTTATTGGGATATAATTCATGTTATAAAATTGACTCCTTGAAAGTATACAATCTACTGATTTCAGTATAGTCACAGAGTTGTACAACCAGCACCACTAAGGTTATAACATTTTTATGACCCTCTAAAGAAACCCATACTCGTTAGCACTCATTCTACATTCTCCCCTCTCCCTTGACACTGCCAACCACTGACCTACTTTCCGTCTCTGTGGATTTGCTTAGTCTGGATATGTCATATAAATGGAATCATAAAATATGTCATCTTTTGCACCTGGCTTCTTTCACTCAGCAAAATGGGTTCAAGTTTCGTCCCCGTTGTAGCACGTGTCAGTACTTTATCCCTTTTTATTGCTGAATAATATTCCATTCTGTGGAAACACTCCACTTTGTTTATTCATTCATCAGTTGTGGACATTTTGATTGTCTCCACTTTGGGGCTATTATGGATAATGCTGCTGTGAACATCTGTACACAAGTTTCTGGGCAGACATATGTCTTCAGTTCTCTTGAGGACATACTTAGGAGTGGGACTGCTGGGTCATATGATAAATCTATGTTTACCATTTTGAGGAAATACTAAAATGTTCTCCAAAGTTGCTGTCCTCTCTAATCCCTTTTACACTTACAATGTAAATAACATTTCAGGTTATCTTACATTTGTATAGCTTGATAGTCCGCTGACTTTTTTCACATGTATTATCTCACTTTATCCCAGTGATAGACGTAAAAGCTAAGCGAAACTGACCACTGATAGAAGTGGCGCTTGAGCCACTTCTAGCTGTGGAATCATTGTGAGCATGTGAACTTCCTTCCTTCTAGGATGGCCGGGAACTTCAGTCCATCCTGCTGGAATGTTCCTGCCCAGATGGAGCTCATTCCTGCTGTGCTTTCAGAAACCACACGGTATTGCTTGCAATGCACCTTGCTTGGGATTCCTTCTGGGTGAGCCTATAGATCAAATGCCTGAGAAATGAATTCCCCACCTTGCCACATTTCTGCCCATGTATGGCATTAGCTTCTGACTCCTCAAAATGTGTACGTATTTTCTTTCTCTTTTAAAAGTAAAATTATACATAATCAAGTCAATGTTTCTATAGTCCTTTTGTGTTATGAAACTTTTCAAGTACACACAAAAGGAGGCGATAGTGACAAATTCCTTCAAACTCATATCCAGATTCTAGAATATTTGAGAACCACGCTACTTCCTACTTCCATCTTATCCCTACATACTTCAGTATGCAACTCTAAAAATTGAGGACATTTTCTTTTAAAACCCCAAACCACTATTCTCTTTCCTCTTGAATCAGTTTTATTAAGGTTATAGCTTTCTAGGAATTTGTATGTATCACTGAAGTTTCTGAATTTATATTGGTATAAAATTACTCACAATTTCTTCTTAATAAATTTTAAAAATCAGGAGCATTTACATTTAAGTCCCATTTCTTTGTCTGCTTGATCTGTCGGTTACTGAGGGAAGCACGTGAAAATCTCCACTATGGTGATGCCAATTACTCCATGCAAATATGTAAATTTGGGGGAATACCTCTTGAAGCTACTTTACAACTTCCACAGATGTTTGTAGATCACTGTATCTTCTGTTGAAATAAACTTTTTGTGGTGACCTCTTCATTTCTAGTTTTACCTTGACGTCTGTTTTATATGATGTTAAAAAAAAGCAGTGCCAGCCCTTCTTTTGTTATTTGCATGGTATATCTTCTGCCATCTTTTTATTTTTGTCTGTTTATATTTTAGCTCTATCTCATAATCAGTATATAAACAGGTTTTCAAAAACAGAATACAGCCTAATAATTTGATAGACTTTCAGCGGAACTATTTAAATTTTGTGGTATACGTCCTGCCTATATTACATTTTTTCTCTTCTTTCTTGCCTACCTTTTAGGATTACTTGTTGGTTTTTTCCACATTCCATTTTCCCCCTCTACTACTGGAGGTAATATTTAATATTTGGAGGTAATATCTTTTTTTGGAGGTAATATTTAATATTTCTATTCTTTTATGTATTACCATAAAAATTTTAAGTCACACATAACTTAAAAGAATCAAAGTTAACATTATCTTTATTCTTTGCCAGAACATTTTCTAGAATGTTTCTCCATTTGTGTATATGCTTAGGACAATTTCTAGAGACTTTAAGTGGTTGATTTTTTAAATAATTTTCACCAGTTATGGGTTTTTCACTGGCAAAAAGTCCACAGATATTCTCATACTACCATTCTAGAAGTTCTTCCCTGGTGTCACCTAAAGTTGTGTGAAAACTCTTCAGGCCTTTATTACTGGCTTAGAATCAGAACTGCCTTAGGGATAGTTTTTACCCCTTACTCACAGGCACAACAGTCTGTTAAGAGCTATCACGTGTAGACTGACGCCAAACAAGTGTATTTTTCCGTGGGAAAGCGGGGTGGGGGGACTTCAATTTCTGGCACTTAGGTGGTCTAGGTTACTAGAGAGACTCTCCCACTGAAAAAAACTAAAATGCTTACTTAATAAGAGGTTTTTAAAAATATTTTTAAATTGCATCAATGACTGACCATTTAGTAAGAAATACTCAGAAATCAATGATGTAAGTGAAAGATGGCACCCAGAGAAGTAAGTAGAGCATTGAAGGTAGCTTTCCCCTTAAGGGCATTTGGTGGACCAGATAAATTTGATAAATTTGATCAGTTCTCAAAGCTTCTCAGTACGTAAGAAATACAAGAAAGCCTAGGGCCCACCTGAGTAAAGCATCTAAGAAGAGACTTCCCTACCAATAAGTCTGGAACACTATAAAAGGCTATACAGTCAGTGAACAAGATATACTCTCACTTCAGAAACGGTAAGGAAAACGGCCTGTCTCAAAACTTAGTGCGGAGTATGGCAAGGGGAATTTCCCTCTGATAATATATAACCAACCAGCCCTCACATCAGTTTTCAAACCAACTTTATCTGACTGGTCAAAACTGCTCAAGCCAGCAATTTAAAGTAGTCCCTAGCTTGTACTGTCTTCCAGCACCCTGCAGAATCAACTATAAGTCAAACCTTGAAAAGGCCCATTTTCAGCAAAGAATTCTCAGAAATAAGGTTTCAAGATAGTTAAGCTCACAAGACAAAAAAATCACAAGTACCAAGAGTAAGAAGCAGCAGAGTTAGACACCATATTTAGATCCATCAAAAC